>NC_056693.1:4485000-6885000 GCF_018350215.1 Panthera leo
ACTGAAAAAGAAATTATTAAAATATAAGTCCTTTTGTTAAGAAGCTTCCAATCCTTGACCATCTAAGACTTTAACTATGTGGGGGCACCTGCGTGGCTCACTTGCTTAAACATCTGACTTTGGCTCAGGTCATAATCTTGCGGTTCATGGCTTTGAGTCCCTCATCGGGCTGTCTGCTCTCAGCACAGAGTCTGCTTTGGTTCCTCTGTACCCCCTTCTCTGTCTGCCCCTCCCCCACTCATGTATGCTCTCTGTCTCAAAAATATTTAAAAAATGAACAATTTATATGAGTCACTGGTATGAACACTGTACACGTATTTTTAAAATCTTCGTAACTCCTTAATATAGGCCCACATGTAGTTTTCATTTGCAGAGGAAAATGAAGTAGGCACACAATGTTTAGCCAATATGTGAAAATGCATACACTGCTTAGGGGCAGAGTGGCTGGGGTTGTAGCAAAGATGATGCTCTTATCTACTGTGCTATGCTAATAAATCATGACAGCTGGGTTTTCAAATAATTTAGAGGTTTATTTACTTTCTTATACCTTGACATTTTAGTTTAGGTTGATAGTTTTTCAACAATTTTTTTCACGAGTTTTTTTTTTTTGTTTGTTTGTTTTGTTTTTGATATAAACATTCTGCAGATCAATATCAACTAGGGAGAAAGACTTGGGATTCTTACTAAGTTAGGTGAACTACTGCAGTATAATAGGAAAGAGAATCTGCCCCATGACCGACTTGGATTTAATGAAAGCAGAATGACTCAATTATTTAATAAGACTCATTTGCTTGTATGCCAGGGTCAAAGTACGATGTTCTATATCACAGTAATGGAACAATAATGTCACATAGGGTATCACATCCTTTGTTTCACTAACTGTAAGACCTGAAACTTCAACCTTTTATATACTCTTGCGTAGAAATGAAGTTTTGACTATTTTCAGATCGCTTATTTCTCTATTCACACTTGAGGTGAATGAAACTTTCACCAATTGAGTGAGATGTGTGAAGTCTTGTGAATGGTAGAAAGTTGTGGAGAAATGCATGTTGAACTCGGGCTTGACACTAAGGTATTTTTAAACCAGAGAAAGCATCACAAAATGCATATGAGCCTGACAGCAGCTCTGTGAAACACATGGTGCAAAGTTTTTTCTAAATGCTCTTTATTTCGTGCCTTCAACAGTCTCTCCATAATCGTCACAAAACAGATATTCCGGTAGAGACAGAATCAACGTCCCCCTTAACGTGCATCCCAACCCATAGTTAGAGAAAAATATTTTTATTTTAGAAACTTTCACTCAGAGACCGTTCTTGTATAAGATTACATGATTCCCAGAGATCAATCTGAGCCATGATTAGAAGCATGGATGTATTGCAGACACCCTTTGGTAATCCTGGAATTTAGTCAAAATAAACTCAAGAGACAGAATTAAGAACTGTAATCCTTAAGCATCTTAAAAATCAGATTTTATTACTTGGATTAAACACGAGAAAACACTGCCAGTAAGGAGTACAGTAAATTACATTAAGAGCCATCAGGGATTGGGGCACCTGGGTGGCTTGGTCAGTTGAGGATCCATCCTTGGCTCAGGTCATGATCTTACAGTTTATGGGTTCGAGCCCCTCATTGGGCTCCATGCTCTTGGTGCAAAGCCTGCTTAGGATTCTCTCTCCTCTCTCTCTGATCCTCCCCCTCTCACACTTTGTCTCTCTCTCAAAATAAATAAACTTAAAAAAGCCATTGGGGATTGCTATAGCGTCAAAAGCCCCATTCTCTCTACCAGCTCAGCTCATGCCTCAGGAATTTTCTTTATTCCTATGCAGCTTTTGAAGTGGAGTACGGTCTACCCCAGAATTCCGTTTACTGACATGATCACTTACCCAGCTTGTTAATCTGCCTCCTTCCCTTACAGACTCTGTCCCTCACACTGAAGCAGATAATATACTAGTGTCAGGAAGGTGTACCTAGTGTGACGGTTGCAACTGCCCTTGCATGTGTGAAAGGGAGGCAGCCAGACCCTGAGATATGGGTTTGTGATTCTATGGCCTCATCTCCCTTCAGAACTGCAATTATCAGGGTGTCTGGGTGGCGTAGTCGATTAAGCATCTGACTTCTGCTCAGGTCATGATCTCACGGTTTGTGAATTCGAGCCCCATGTCATTTCACTGTAGTGCAGGCTTGGGGAACTGGAAGCTTTTATGGGGGGGGGGGAAGAATCCCTGTTGGTAACTACCATCACAACCTTCTGTTAGCATCTGTAAGGAGACCGTTGTGGAGTTTAGGAGAGGCTCATTTTTTGCTTGATACCTGGAGGCAGACAGGATCTCCTATAGAGAAAAGGCAGTTCTGACATTTGACATGTGGTGGACTGAAAATGTAGCTCACTGACTGACTAGATTCGCTGCTTTGCTGAGCTGTTATTCTGCTGAAAAATGAATTCTTTACTAATTGGCAGGCACAGAGGTGTACCATCTCTTAATTCGTGAGCAGAAACTTGGAATCTGACAACATACTTGGTAGGGGTATTCAATGAGATATAAGTGAAAGGAGAACATGAAGCCACTCATGTGCATTAGAAATTATTAGATTCATTGCACAACTCAATGCCAGTGTGAATTTTAAAGTTAGATGGTTAAAAAAAATTTTTTTTTGTGGGAAAATGTGATTGAGCAATATTGACTTCAATAATACAGGAAATCTAAATAAAACCATATCCACAAAAGAAAGAGGAGAAAGAACTAAACAAATGAAAGCACCATCATTAGATGGTTTTACAGACAGAATCTCCCCTTTAAAGAATATAAAAATTCAATTTTTCTCAGTTCAGGAGGATTGAATAATTACCACACTCCTCTATACTTGTTGTTGAAACTAAAGTCATGGGCACTCGTTACTTTTATAAGAAATGAAATATAAAATCTGAGTTCACACCAGGGCACCTGAGTGGTTTAGTTGGTTAAGCATCAGGCTCTTGGTTTTGGCTCAGGTTATGAGATGGAGGTTGGCATCTGGCTCTGAGCTGGGTGTGGAGTCTGCTTAAGATTCTCTCTCTTTCCCCTCCTTTGCCCTTCTCCCCTGCTCGTGTGTGCTCTCTCTCTTTAAATATATATAAAATAAATATATGCCAACCCTTGGTATTTCCAACTCGAAATTTGATTCTGGTTCACATTGTAATTATCCTTGATTTCTAAGTCAGGAATTGGAGTCATGAGGGTGGAGAAATCACACTTAAACATAACACACTCGTGGACATGCATCCACATAACCAAAACTGGTCACTTACACATACATACACATGACCCTATGCTCTCTATCACAGCACTGTTATCCACACATTTACCACAACCTCAATTTGACTTATTTACAAACAACACACAAACTCCTACAATCACAGTCATGTTCACATGATCACATTCCACAACCACAATGATGTGTATCATGACAGCATGTTCATATATGGAAGAATAGTAATGCCTCCAGAACACAGGCTGAATGAAAAATGGGGCCTTTTGCACCTTTTATACTCTTTCTAAACCTGCAAAAACCACCAGGACAGCGTTCACAATGTGTATCATTTAAAGAGTGCAGTGACCAGGGGCGCCTGGGTGGCTCAGTCAGTTTAGCGGCCGACTTCAGCTCAGGTCACGATCTCGTGGTCCGTGAGTTCGAGCCCTGCGTCGGCTCTGGCCTGATGGCTCAGAGCCTGGAGCCTGCTTCCGATTCTGTGTCTCCCTCTCTCTCTGCCCCTCCCCCATTCATGCTCTGTCTCTCTCTGTCTCAAAAATAAATAAAACGTTAAAAAAAAATATTAAAAAAAGAGTGCAGTGACCGTTGCCTCTTCAGGATGAGGTGCATGGCAGGAAAGCTGGAGTGTATAACAATGTAAGTGTAAGAACGTGCAGGGTAAGAAAGAGGACACAGAAAGGGAAGCATAGGGAAAGATGGAACCCAGGGAGCATGGTGGTGAGGGACAGAGGGTACAAGGGGAGAGTGCAGATGGTCAAAGAATGGGGCTGAAGGGCACAGAGATTAAATCAGAGTGGGGCCACCTAGGTGGCTCAGTCGGTTAAGTGTCAGACTTTGGTTCAGATCATGATCTCATCGTTCATGAGTTCGAGTCCCACAATGGGCTCTGTGCTGTCAGTGTGCAAAGCCTGCTTCAGATCCTCTGTCTCCCTCTGTCTTTGCTCCCCCCGCCCCGCCCCCCCCCATCACACTCCTGTTATTTTTATCTCTTAAAAATAAACATTAAAAAAAACTATTGGGGGTTTTGAGGCCACAAGGACAACGTATGCAAAGAAGTTAAATGGGGGACATTGGATGCTGAGGGCTAAAAAAAAAAATGCAGAGAATTATGGTAGCCAAGGGGATTACAGGGAATACTTCAACAGCACAAAAGACAACTGCATACTCTTTGTCTATACACATTGAAATTCGCCATGTAACCACATCTTCTTTCTCTGTGTATGTTTTTTGCATTTATTATGTGAGAATAATGTTGACCTTAAAAAGAAAAGTTATTTTGCCAGCAAAAGTGGATCCATTTGGGAAAAGCAGAGAATTGCAAATAGGGACAAGCAAGCTATGGCAAACAGCAGCAAAGTGTGGAGAACAAAGTAGAGGAACACGCTTTTCTAGGAAGGCATGGGGTTGGGAGGGCTGTTATAAACAAAATGTCCATTGGAGCAAACTGGGTGTTTGAAGTGTAGTGGCTTCTCATTGGTGAATTGGGGCAATGTCTTGTTGGCTGGGCTGTTGACAGGCAAGGAGAAACCCTTTCTTCATCTTGCAGAGGAAGTAGAGTATAGGCTTCTTCCTGTTGGGGTCTGCAGTGGTAAAGCATGCGAGCGCCCCCTTCTGGCTGGCTGACTCAATTTCCGTGAGGTTTCCATTATTTAGTTTTACAGTAACATATAGGCATCTTGGTATCTTTCCCCTTCCAGCATCAGAATATTTTTCTCCTAACAAGAAGATCATTCTCATACATAACCACAGTATACTCGTCACAGTCCAAACATTACCACTGCTATTATATATTCCTCTAGTAGGGAGTCTGCATACATGTTTTCTCCCAGTGGGGCAATCATGGCTTATCTCCATGTTTTCATCTCCAGGATTCAATCATGGTACAAGGATTGCATTAGTCACCTTGACTCTTTTATCTCTAGTATCTTTCCTCTGGAACAGTTCCTCCCCCCACCCCCCCAATGTTGTGTGACACTGACAGTTTTGTGGAACGCACATCCCTGGTTTCTCACAATGTCCTGTAGTGTGAATTTTTCTTACTGTTTATCTTTAGAATCCAGTTCCAAGGATGAGTAACACTACTATACATACAATCCTATAACCCGCTTAGAATCTCACACCATAGTTGGATGTTACAGGTATTTTCCATTTGGGGTGATGCTTGGTTATACTAGAGACAGCCTGTCTGGGTCTGCAGGACATAACAGAAAACTGTCAGATCAAGTTTCCTCTAGAAAAACTCAGACCAGGTTGTGGCCCCACCCTGGCCCTTCTCCCACACTCTCCCACGGCTCTGCCTTTCTAGAACAGCTCAGAGAACCACAGAGTTCAGGGCAGCCCCATTCCCTGATGGTCCAGGATTGGTGCTATTTCCTGACACCCGACTCAGAGAGAGGACTTAAATTTTGTGAGTGCATTTGTATCTTTCTGGTTAAAACATGTGCTTCAGGAGTACCTTGCAGCAACCCATCTTCCACTTTTAGCGAGCATATTGATTGTCCTTCAAGGTGGAAACACACAAAATACATGAATGCAAGTGAATGCCCAAATCTCAAAATCTCTATTCTCTCCTTTGTCTTTTGCTTCTTAGACAAGAAGCCTTTTCTCTATCCTTCTCTTGTTCTTTTTTAAAAAGATGTCTTATTTATGGGGTGCCTGGGTGGCTCAGTCAGTTGGGCATCTGACTTCAGCTCAGGTGATGGTTTCGTGGCTCATGGGTTTGAGCCCCGCATCAGGCTCTGTGCTGACAGCTCAGAGCCTGGAGCTTGCTTAGGATTCTGTATCTCCTGCTCTCTCTCTTCCCCTCCCCTACTCATGCATTTTCTCTCTTCTCTTGTTCTTTTTTAAAAAGATGTCTTATTAATGGGGTGCCTGGGTGGCTCAGTCATTTGGGCATCCGACTTCAGCTCAGTTGATGGTCTCGTGGCTCATGAGTTCGAGCCCCGCATCGAACAGCTCAGAGCCTGGAGCCTGCTTAGGATTCTGTATCTCCTGCTCTCTCTCTTCCCCTCCCCTACTCATGCATTTTCTTTCTCTCTCTCTCTCTCTCTCTCTCTCTCTCTCTCTCAGAAATAAATAAAAAATTCTCTATTTTTTTGAGAGAGAGACAGCATGTGCATGTGTACATGAGTGGGGAGGGGCAGAAAGGGAGGGGCAGAGAGAGAGGGACTCCCAAGCAGGCTCTGTGTTGTCATCTAGGACACAGGGCTCAATCTCATAAACTGTGAAATCACAGCCTAAGCCAAAATGAAGAGTCTTAACTGACTGAGCCACCCAGGCTTCCTTATCCTCTTCTTACTTATTTTCTCTCTCATGCAGGATCATTCTTAGGATCAATAAACAAAGAGACACAGAGACAGAGAAACTTTGCCCCCAGAATTTCTGAGCCAGCATCCAAGGCCCAGTTCCCCGGGGAAAGATGTAGATATGTAGTAACCAACTCCCACGGTAATGTCAGGATTGACTCACATAATGTGAAGTTCCCACACTATATGCACCTTTCCACGTATGTGAGTGGATAGTAGATGCTCTATTTATGAATTTGTTTACTAAAGTATAGTCAACATACAATGTTACGTTAGTTGCAAGTACACAATACAGCGACTGGACAAGTTATGTTATGCTGTGCTCAGCCTAAGTCTAAGCATATCTGTCATCATACGACACTATTAAAATATCGTTGCCTGTCTTTGCTGTGCTGTGCCTTTCATCTTCATGACTTTTTCATTCTGTAACCGGAAGGCTATGCCTCCTACTCCCCTTCACCCATTTTGCTATTCCCCCTCCCCCTCCCTTCCCTTCTGGCAACCACCAGTTTGTTTCCAGAGACATTTATTTGATAAAAAAAAAAAAAAAATGGATGAATGAATGAATGTTTCCCAAATACAGCCTTGTTCAGACACTACAATTGTCTCTTGTTCCCTCTCATTTTACAAAGGGCCAACTGAGAGCATGATCTCTTAAGGAAGTGTAGACTTGTAGTGGGAACAAATAATATTTGTGTTGAAATATGTGGGTTAGTGAAACAGGCTCTAGTTTTCTCTGCCTTTTACTAAATCATAGCAACTATCAGTGGGGTCTGAGGCGACTAGCATCAGAACCATCTGAAGATGTGTACAAGTTAATTAGATTTATTCCCTTAGTAAATTTAAGTATGCAATACATTATTATAACTATGGTCACCATGCTGTACATTAGGTCTCCAGAACTTATGAAAGTTTGTACCCTTGACAAACATTTCCCATTTCCCCCTGGCCCTTACCACCATAAAAAAGGAAGAAAGAACTCTATGTGCAGTGAAGGATATGATAATTAGCTTGGTGTAGTAATCATATCACTGGGTATACATATACCAAAGTACCATTTGTATAACCTAGGCATATATAGTTTTTGGTCAATCATATTTCAGTAGAGCTGAAACTAAGTAAAATTAGTTCCTGAGTTACAACAGAAAAAAGTATGAATTCATGGGCCCCACCTTGGACCAGCTGAATGTGGAGTTATTTCTAGAGTGTATTGTAAGCCCTGGGAAAGTGAATGGGGTAATTGCCGAAGCATCAGCGATGTTCTGGTCTCAAGGCTGTAAGATGTGATAGCACCATGAGAACAGAGCCCCATGATCTCCCAGGGGCCAGTTAGGAGACTGACCCACTGTAACTACCTACCAGTTCTTGAAACTGCACATCTTTCCTGCATGCTTCCCCATAAACACCAGATGTGTGTTGGGTCTCTGTCTGGATGCTCTTTGTGTTTTCCTCCCAGGCTTTGACATTTTTTGATATTTATACCTGGTGAACATGAAATAAAGATTATGTGCAGTTTGCTGCTGCTGCCCTTTTGCTGGCAGAGGCAGCCCTGCATGTCCACTCAGTCTAAGTGTCTGAGAACTTTGTCTTCAGTGCGTGGCTACAAGTGGTGCCCAAACAGGGACCGGCAGAATCGACTAGCTCCCAGATACATACCTCCTCTCTCAAGCCCAGAAAGGGAAAAGGATGTTCTCTCATTCAGGTAGGAACTACTGGCACTCGATGCCCATAATGCTTATTTAGGTAGGATCCAGTGACACTTGTTGTCTGATCTTTCCTGTTCCAATCAGGTGTGCAGAACCCCTCATCTTCTTGTCTCTCTTACTTTTGTTTTCATGATCGCCTGTCATGGGAGTTTCACTATCTAAACAGCAGAAGTAACTCCATATGCTTTTGCACTCGTCAGGATGTAAAGGCCCAGACAGAGATTCAACCCTGTTGCTTTTTATAATTTATCAGCAATGCCCATGATACCCCACTAAGGGGTCCCTTAAAGTGGCCAAATGGGAGCATGTAAGGCGCTGGTTGAAAAGTGCTCTTGGGGGGCGCCTGGATGGCTCAGTCGGTTAAGCGGCCAACTTCGGCTCAGGTCATGATCTCGCGGTCCATGAGTTCGAGCCCTGCGTGGGGCTCTGTGCTGACAGCTCAGAGCCTGGAGCCTGTTTCAGATTCTGTGTCTCCTTCTCTCTGACCCTGCCCCGTTCATGCTTTGTCTCTCTCTGTTTCAAAAATAAATAAACGTTAAAAAAAAAAAAAAAGAAAAAGAAAAAGAAAAGTGCTCTTGGCCCGGTAATGATCTCTCATTTACATACTTGGAACTTATGCCACATTGCCATTCATGCTTTACAAAAAAAACCCTGATAAAAATAGTTGGCAGGACTTAATCCCCCTGCCCCCTTATTCACCTACCTCTTCCACCTCCTGTTATGGCTAGGACCCCAAAACACGTAGCCCCTGGCACATTGCCAAATATGTTTAAAGCTCTAACTCAAATTAATGCAGGACCCTCCTCTTCTTCCCTCTTCTCCTCTGGCCCCACCAGAGGATCCTACATTAATGCCCTCAACTCCCTTCACTTTTTTTTGGTAGAATGCATGTTGAAAGAAAGACAAGAACAGGAAGGTTTTGCTATGGCCTTCCCCATTCTACGGGCTCAAGGTCAGGCACCTCAGCATGATCACCTCCTTTTCTAGATGTTTAAGGAGCCCCACAAAAGCAAATGTCGAAATGGGCTCTCAATCACCTTTACCAAGGGAATTAGGGATGGAATAGGGGGAGGATACCCTTGGGGTTCAGTATTCCTTCTGGTTGCAAGAATTTAAAGATGCCTTACAAATTAGAGCTATGGAGAATTTAAAGAATGGAATACCTATTGAAATGGACATGCTTTTCGGAGAGGGTCCCTATATGACTGTACAGGCTCAAATAAACACGGACCATAGAACTTTTCTCCAGATCTCAGATGCAGCATCTAAAGCTTGATCCTGTATCCCTGATGCTCAGACGCCCATGGGTTCCTTAGCCACCATCCAGCAAGGCACAAATGAGCCCTATATGTCCTTTATTAAAAGATTATAAACTGCTATCTTAAGGTAGGTTGCTAACACGGATGCTCACAATGTTTTAACTCTTCAATTGGCATATGAAAGTACTAACCAGGATTGCTAGAAGATCCTTGCTCCCTTAAAGGGATGGAACCCTAATATTGCTAAAATGATTAAAACTTGTCAGAATGTGGGGACTGAATCTTATAAAGCTGTGTTACTAGCCTCAACACTAAAACTCCCAAAATATTTTAAATATGGAAAATGAAAACGCCCTATTCAAAAAATGCCAAAAATGTAAAAAAAAAAAAAAAAAAATTCGTTGGGCCAGTCAATGTGGATCAAGAATAGATTCCCAAGGTAGCCCTATTCAGGGAAACTTGAAGAGGGGCACAGACTTCCCTGCCCTGAAACAAAACGGGAGTCAGGCATCCCAAGTTCAGAACATGGATGCCAAGGAATGGATTCCCAAATCAATAAATAACTCCTTCGATCAAAACCTAGCCTAATCTCAGATCTCCTGGCTGCCACCTGCTTCATTATACATGGTAAATTTAACTGGTCCTACACCGATGAAATCAACGGTACTCTTTTATGTACTACCGGGCCATATATTTTCTTACTTGCATCTACAAGTCCAGATTTTAATGAGGTACATGGTATTTTCATAGGGAACAAAACATGGGTGACCCCTTGTTTCTCCACTACAAACACATCACATTTACATATAACCTTTGTCTACACAGCTAAATAAAAGGCACAGCTCAGATGCCAATCCAATTAAATCAGCCTTGGCAGGGGAGGGGGGTGTCCCCACTGCAACAGCTTGTCTCTGCATTACAAGAAAGAAAGAGAACCAAAACGTTTCTAGGCATTTTGTTGGTGGCTGTTTTGGCCATTACGGCACTAGCAGCAACAGCTGCCTGAGCAGACACCTCTCTAGCCATCTCCTTACGGACCACACATCAAATAAATCAATATATGCAAAATACCACATTAGATTTAGAAGAACAAGTGAGAGGGGCGCCTGGGTGGCTCAGTTGGTTGAGTGTCCGACTTCGGCTCAGGTCATGATCTCAGGGTCCGTGAGTTCGAGCCCCGCGTCGGGCTCTGGGCTGACAGCTCAGAGCCTGGAGCCTGCTTCGGATTCTGTGTCTCCCTCTCTCTCTGACCCTCCCCCGTTCACGCTCTGTCTCTCTCTGTCTCAAAAATAAATAAACGTTAAAAAAAAAATTTTTAAAAAAATAGAAGAACAAGTGAGAATCGATCAATAAGTCCTTGCCCAACTTCAGGCATTCAAGGCCACTGTTGTCTGGGTAGGGGACCATCAACAGGTATTGGGGACCCGACCACAGCTTATATGTGACTTTGGTTTCACAACCTACTGTATCACTCCCACTTTATTCAATGAGTCCAGGGGCCAAATGCATAGACATCTTAATCAGGCATTTGGCTCACCCCTAAATGTCTCCATTGACAATGTAAAAATCAGGTTGCAAAAACAACTATGAGAGCTCCAGTGAGAAGGCCAACAGGACACAATTGACATCCTCAATGATATTTTTAACTGGATCAACCCCAAAAAACTGGTTGTGAGAAAATCTACACCTCATCCGTTGAACTGAAGTCCAGTTGTATATGGAGTACATCTTGTGGAGTATTCATTATAAATGAGAGAAAAATGCTTATGCTTCAACTGAGGTACAACCCAGAACTTTGGTCTTGTGATCAGACAGACAGTTTCCAGTGTGGTTCCAACAGCTGTTACTAGTGCAACATTTCTTTTTTGGACAAATATTTCAAATACTTCTGAATGCGAAGTTATGTTCTTTCATATGTACAATATGAATCCCTCTCTACAGAAACATACACTCGTATTTTCCTAGCTATAGAATTTTAAATCTTTTATAAATGCAGGGATGTATATGTCAAAGTATGCACGCCATTTTATGTGCATTTTTGCCATAACGTGATGTAGATTTTCTCCTGATATATTTTAGAGATGTTTTACTAGTACTAAAAACAAAATGAGTACATACTTTAAAATATCCATGTATTTTCTTTTTTTTTTTAATGTTTATTTTTGAGACAGAGAGAGACAGATCATGAGCAGGGGAGGGGCAGAGAGGGAGGGAGACACAGAATCTGAAGCAGGCTCCAGGCTCTGAGTTGTCAACATAAAGCCCATGTAGGGCTCAAACCCATGAACTGAGAGATCATGCCCTAAGCCAAAGTCAGATGCTCAACCACCTGAGCCACCAAGGCACCCCACAAATATCCATGTATTTTCTTATTGATCACACGTAAATCATTTTTAATTTCCTCCATAGAAAGAATGCAGTGATATGTTTCAGACAAATTTGTATATGTTGATTTCTGTGGATCGTAGAACATGAACTGTAGTTACTGCTTCAGAAGTGAATGAATTGAAATTTTTTATAGTATTGGACAGGAGCTCTTCCCTAAAGTTGCACTTATATCCTATTTTATGAATAATGTGTGAGTTTTTCCTCCTGGCCTCACCAACACTCTTTATTACCTCTCATTTTAATTTCACCTATCATCAGGCTAAAAGTGATGTCTGTGTATTTATTTGTATTCCACTTTTTTTAAGTTTATTTTTGAGAGAGCGAAAGAAAGCACAAGTGGGGGAGGGGCAGAGAGAGAGGGAGAGAGAGAGAGAATTCCATTAGGCTGTCAGCACAGAGCCTAATGCAGGTCTTGAACTCACAAACCATGAGATCATGACCTGAGCTGAAATCAAGAGTCAGACGCTTAACCAAGGTGCCTGCCCCTGTATTCCACTTTCTAGCTATGAAACTGAGCAGTTTTCATTATGGAATATTCATGTGTATTCTATCAATTAACTTTTCCTATAGTTAGAAAAATAAGCTTTCAGTTGCAGAGGTATTTTTTATTTTCTAATCCTATTTAATAAAAAAAATCAAATTTCTAATTTATAAGATTGCTTAACTCTTTTCAGAAATTATTTGCAGTTTTTTCCATTTCGATTAGTTGATATTAAAGTTTGACTCAAATGACCCTGTATCACCTACTTTACACAGTCCATTTTGGAGAACACAGTAATTTCCTGCAAATTTTGGAGGTGCTTTTTTCTACTCTCCAATGTCTGTCTCCAGACAGTCTTCAGATTCTCTAGAATCAACCTCAGCTCTTCCCTGGGTCTCCAGCCTCCTGGTCATCTTTGTAGACTTCAGACTTGCCAGCTCTCCAATCGTGTTAGCCAATTCATTAAAGAAATCTTCCCATCTCACTATATATGTAGAGATATATAGAGAGACAGAGGTCTATTTCTATATATGATAGGCTATATCTATATTTTAATACTTATTAAAATATATTAGGGGCACCTGGGTGGCTCAGTTAGTTAAGCGTCCAACTTTGGCTCAGGTCATGGTCTCACAGTTCATGAGTTTGAGTCCTGTGTTGGGCTCTGTGCTGACAGCTCAGAGCCTGGAGTCTGCTTCAGATTCTGTGTCTCCCTCTCTCTCTCTCTGCCTCTCCCCTGCTGGCCCTTTGTTGCTCTTTGTCTCAAAAATACTAAATAAACATTAAAAATTTAAAAAGCATAAAATATATTAAAAATACAAAACTAGGTACATAGATATCCATTCTGTTGATTTTGTTTCTTTGGAGAAAACTAATAGAGAATTTAGTATATGTACATTTTCTTCATCCAACGTCAAAGTGTTGAATTTAACTCATACTACTAATTGTACATGTTATGTCTAATTTGACAAAACTTCCTTCCCATGTGCTTCTTTTCAAAATTGTTTTTTATGTTATCAAATTAAAACAGTGGAGAAAGTTAAATTCTAAATTCCATTTGAAATCTTACACGTGTGTGTGTGTGTGTGTGTGTGTGTGTGTGTGTGTGTCTGTGTGTATGTTTAATATTTAAATTTATGCAGTCTTTGAGATTTATCATAAAACTAGATATTGTTATGCAGAATTTTCTTATTTGGGGTTCTTTTTAGAGAGCTTTATTTAGATATCATTTACATGTTATATGATTCACCATTTAAAATGTACAATAGGGGAGCGCCTGGGTGGCTCAGTCGGTTAAGCATCCGACTTCAGCTCAGGTCACGGTCTCGTGGTTCGTGGATTTGAGCCGGGTGTAGGGCTCTGTGCTGGCAGCTCAGAGCCTGGAGCCTGCTTCAGATTCTGTGTCTCCCTCTCTCTCTGATCCTCCCCCATTCATGCTCTGTCTCTCCAAATAAAAAAACATTAAAAAAATTTAAAAGGTACAATCGGTAGGTTTTTAACCAAGTCACATGTTGGTGCAAACAGTGGTCAATTTTAGAACATTTAATCACCTCCTAAAGAAACCTCCTACTTTTTAGCTATCATGACTCCCATCCTCTTATCCCCATGCCTAAGCAACTGCTAATCTGCTTATTTAAATTTTTTCCCAGTTTTTTTTAATGTTTATTTATTTTTGACAGAGAGACAGAGCATGAGCGGGGGAGGGGCAGAGAGAGAGGGAGACACAGAATCCAAAGCAGGCTCCAGGCTCTGAGCGGCCAGCACAGAGCCCAATGTGGGGCTTGAACTCATGGGCTGTGAGATCATGACCTGAGCCGAAGTCGGATGCTCAACCGACTGAGCCACCCAGGCGCCCCAATTTTTTCCCAGTTTTATGAGATATAATTGACATGTACCATTATATTATTTTAAGGAGTATAACATAACGACTTGATATAGGTATATATAGCAAAACATTTGCCACAATAAGTTAACATCCACCACCTCACAGTTATCAAGTTTTTCTGTATGATTAGAATTTAGAACTACTCTCTTTAGCAACTTTGAAATAGGCAATCTGGTATTGTTCATTTTAGCCAGCATATATCGTATACATGCACCATATTATCTAGGCAACTGACAATGGACACCAGTTATTTCCATGTCTTGGTTATTATGAATAATGTGGCATTTTGTTTATGTTTCACATATTTGTGAATTTTCTAGTTTTGTACTTGTAATTGACTTCTAGTTTCATGCCATTGTGGTTGGAAGAGATGCTTGACAGGATTTCAGTCTTAAATTTATTAAGGTTTGTTTTGTGGACCAACATATAGTCTATACTGGAGAATGTTCCATGTGCACGTGAGAAGAATGTGTTTTCTGGTGCTGTTGGATGCAATGTTGTAAGTCCATCTGCTTAATGTCACTGAAGTCTGAGGTTTTCTTACACATTTTCTGTTGGGATAATCTATTATTGTAGGTGCAGTATTGAAGTCCCCCGCTATTATATTGCCGTGTCTTTCTCTGATCTTGTCTGTTAATAGTTGTTTTACATATTTAGGTGCCTTTATGTTGGGTACATAAGTATTTATAAAAGTTATATCCTTTTCATGAATTTGATCCCTTTATTTTTATTTTTTTAAGAGAAAGCAGGCTATATTCAAAAACTATAAAAATTACAGTCTATCTTTTTTTTTTCAATATATGAAATTTATTGTCCAATTGGTTTCCATACAACACCCAGTGCAAGAGGGTTCCCGTTTCTCCACATCCTTGTCAGCATCTGTAGTCTCCTGATTTGCTCATTTTAGCCACTCTGACAGGCATGAGGTCTCCACCCTCCTTCTATCCTTTTGTTGCACCTTACTTTTGCTCTGAAGTGCCCTCTGTGTTCTCATCTCCTGAGTCTATTAAAACCAGCTCCTTAAAGTTGAGTCTTCTGAGGATCTAAGTGGACCCAAGTTTCCTAGGTTTCCTGGAGTAAGGCTGTACTTTGAGCCATAGTGAAAGAGTTCCCTAAGTGACCAAAGACCCCCATGGGTTTGCTGAAGGACTTAACATAGTTATTCATACTTACCAAGATGATTTCTCCAATTTATATCAATTGGTCCACCTGTTTGTTGGTGTGGGGTAGGCCAAACTTGGGATGAAACTAGTCCACTGGGAACATCATAAATAGGATTTAAAGAAACAGACCGCTGACTTTTGGCAGGATGCTAGAGAAGTCACTGGAAGACCCCTCCAATTGATTATAATGGCTTTTCCCCAAACCCGTGGATCGGAAAAAAATTCAGGCTTGTACACAGAAGTCTGATGAATTCCTTCATGATGACTATAGTCAAATCCAACTTGTCTTTAAAGAAAATTTTGATCTTTAGATGTTGAATCCACCCATGTAGCATTAACTATGTTTATTAATGGACTATTTCAGCATCTTTCCCTTTTAGTTAAAAGGACCAGGATGGAGTGGGACGCTATGTCCAACCATATTTAATTAACCTGGCAGACCAGATTGCCCACAGCCTGGATAAGTCACCTAGAGAAAGATGGCTAAAAATTTTCAATATTCAACTCCAGCAAATGAATACCCATAAACAAAACTGGAAAGCCTTTTTCCTGCAATTACTGCAAGGAACCAGGACATTGGAAAAAAAGTGTTATAAATTTAAGAGCCTCAGGCACCTTAAGCTCTTGAGCTGACTTTTTCAATGTCTTCCTAATTCACAATGGCAGTACTCTAATGAACTACAGGGGCTCTTTCCAACCCTCCATCTCAATTTGCTTGGAGAAACCACTCTCCACATTGGGAATAAATCTGTGTCTGCCTTACTGACATCTGAGCTGCACTCTTGGTGCTCAAACCCAGTGCTATAAACAACCCCTGCCTCAGAGAACTAAAACAGTCCAAAGAATACGGGTCTTCAATAAATATCCATGGGTCCCTGTCAATGAACCTATTTTTTGTATCTAGGCCCTTTGAGCATTACATACCCATTTCTCCTTAGTTCATCTGCCCCAATTCATTTACTAGGCTGGGATTTCTTCAAAAAATAGCATGCAAGAATTTCTTTCTCGGGGCGCCTGGGTGGTACAGTCAGTTAAGCATCTGACTTCATCTCAGGTCATATCTCACGGTTTGTGGTACTGAGCCCTGCGTTGGGCTGTGTGCTGACAGCTCAGAGCCTGGAGCCTGCTTTGTATTCTGTGTCTCCCTTTCTGTCTCTCAAAAATATAAACATAAAAAAAAATAAAACTAGTCTATTTTGAGAGAGAGAATGAAAGAGCAGTGGAGGCACACACAGAGAGGGAGAGAATTAATTTCAAGTGGGATCTTAGTTGTCAGTGAAGAGCCCAGTGCAGGGTTCTGTTTCACAAACTGTGAGATCATAACCTGAGCCAAAATGAAGAGTTGGATGCTTAACTGACTGAGCCACCCAGGTGCCCCAAGGGGAAAAGAATTCTAGAATTTGACAGTAGTAAGCTCAATTGGAAACAAAGGGGAAATAAATGATGCTTCAACGTGTTTTCTATGCTCTGTCTCTGATGGCACAATAGCTCAGGTTAGGGGTTCTGAGTATTTATTCCTATTGGATCAGCTACCATTCTCTTTATGAAGAAAATGTTCAACTGATATTGGCACAATCCACAGTGCACCTCCCATTAAGATTCAACTAGATCCCCCCCACCAAATCTCTGCCTAGAATTACTACCTTACAATTAGTGCCTGAGGGTACCAAACCCATAATGGAGGATTGTAAGTCTCAGGGCCCTCTTATTCCCTGCACCAGTCCATGTAACACCCCTGTTTTACCGCTGAGAAAACTGAAAGGCTGAGGATGAAAGTTTTTCCAGGACCTCTGAGCAATAAATAACACTCTTATCTGTCAAAATCCTGCTGTTCTCAACCCTCATATGCCAGTAACATCCATTCCCACTGACTAAAATTTTCAGTGTAATTGACCCATGCAGTGCTTTTAAAAAAAATTCCGGTTGATAAGGATAGCCAGTATCTTTTTACCTTCACTTGGGAGGAAAGGCAACACACCTGGTCAGTAATGCCTCAGGGTTCCACAGAGGGCCCATCCTATTTGTCACAAACCTTGAAGGTTGATTTGAATGACATAAAGTTTTCTGCAGGCTCTCCTGTATATGGTGTATATGCTTATCTGCTCACTTCTCAAGCTTGTTCACATGAAGACATCTTGTACCTGTTGAAACTTTTGGCATTAAAGAGACATAAAATCTCTTCCCCCCCCCCCAAAAAAAAAAAAAAAAAGAAAAATACTGCCATTTGCTCAGATTCAGGTTACATATTTAGGGCACCTGCTGTCAGAACAAGGACTACATTTGGATCCAAGTAGAAGTGAAGACATCCTGAATTTCCCCAATCCTAAAAGTAAGCACCAATTATGAGGATTTCTTGGAGCTTTCTGGTTATCTGAAATTGGATTCTCCTTTAGGTCTCAGCCTGCATATACTTTACTAAAAAAACAAACAAACCTATTATTTTGAAAGGAGGGGATGACATAGGCTTTGAGACTTTAAAGGAAAGTCTAAACAATACCCCTACTTGGACATCTGAATTATCAATTTCCTTTTTCCCGCTTTGTATATGTTACAGAGGAAATGGCCTTGGAATGCTCACCCAAAAACATGGGGACTGTCATTGCCCAGTAGGGTATTATAGACATTGACTGGACCCTGTGGCATGGGGATATCATTTCTGCCACTGCCCTTTAGTTAAGGCCACTGAATAAACAGTCATAGGGTCCCCTTTGACAACGTTGTGCTCCCAAACTCCAGGGAATGGACTCTTGAACCCATGTAACATGTCTAAAGAAAGCACCGAAACCTAACTGGACCAACACACCATCTGATGATATGAAAGTAAAGATTTCCTGGAATTAAAACAGACAACATCTGGGCTGACAGCTTTCCCAGGATGTCCAGACCAGACCTATGTAACTTTTCTCAATATTTTTTTTTCACTCTCCTTTCTGGAAAGAAAATGCCCTTTTCCTCAACTTCCCAATCTCTTGCAAAAGGGGGAACGTCTTTTGATTATGGCCTTTTCAGAAAAAGCTTCATTATGATCCTGTGAGCATTTCTGAAGGATTAGAAGATGAGAATTCACAGTTGTTGTTTTTTCCCCCATAACTATGAACCTACTCTGGATTCTTACCCAAATGCATGGTTTTGGAATTTAAAACTTCACAGAGTATTATGGATAACACATGTGGTTTTAAACAGTTCCTTAGAGATAACAGTTCTGTTTTAAAATGTCTTTGAGGGGTGCCTGGATGGCTCAGTTGGTTAAGCATCTGACTTTTGATCTCAGCTCAGATCTTGATCTCAAGGTCATGCATTCAAACCCCATGCTGGGTGTGGAGCCTACTTAAAAAGTCTTTGAAGATTTGCTATTCTTGCAAAAATTTCATTAACTATTGCTGCCTGTTTATACATGTAGTGTATGTTCCTAAATATGCTAGGTTATTTCATTCAGTGCACTCCCATAGTATTACACTATTTTGCCTCATAGCCACTTTAAGAGATGACTTCCAGGAGGCTTTCATAGAGAGAAACATTTCTTCCCTAAGTTCAGAAAAATGCTAGTAAATATTTCAGGACCCTTTCAGACCTAGGGTCCTGGTTTAGAACCAACATACAGTTTGGAATTATCAGTTGCTTTTGATTTGTAATTGCTATCAATCTTTTACAAGAAAGGTGTACCCAATAAGTTGATGGTGGCTAAATACTTAGTCTTGAGAAGTTACAAGCTTCAGATGTGAGTCACCTGAGAGTTTTTTCTTTCTAACCAACCCCCCCCCCCCCCCCCCCCCCCACCATCACTCAAATGTGGCTTCAGTGATTTCCAACTGCTGAATACTTTCCCTTGTGACCTGAGACATGACAACCAGGAAGCCTTCCTGGCCCCGAGAGACAGAACCACTCAATATAATGAACCAGACTGTTGGTCAGTGATGCTTTCAAGGAAAGATCTTGATCAACAAGGAGGAATGTGAAACTTAATAATGGGAAACCTCACTAAAATAGTCTGGGGCTTTTGGCAAGGGGAACTTAAAGCCCTTATATTTAGCGTAATAGTGGGAACACTATATTAATACATATTAAATTTCTCTAGTGTCTTTTAAATGTTTAGTCATTAAACTGTTCCTTTAAACTGTTGCATTTCCTGTGGAATGTTCCTGCCCTACAATATACACCCATGATTCCTAGTGTTTGCCCGTAATAAGTTCACAGTCATGGTTAAGACTTACATTATATGGAAGAAATCTTGTTAGTAGTACATCTATGTCATATCCAGAATTTAGGTGGTGAAGTTTGTCTTGTTTTTCCATTTGCAACTGCGTGTCTTCTGTTTTTGTTAGGATCCACAATATTAGTTATTGTGCTTTAGTTTTTCACCCATATACAGGATAAGTTTCCTTTTGTACGAGGTGTTTGCATGTATAAGGGAGAGCTTCATTTATAAGGATGTCTCCCTGTGTGTAGCAGAAAGCAGAAGAATGTAAATCTCTAGAAACTCTGATCAGTGGAGAAGGTAGGGGTTTAAATCTGGACAGCCATAGCCTTGGTTACTGTGCTTTGCCTGGTCACCTCCCCAAATGCTTCCCAGTAGGATCATATGTGGAGTTTGAAAAATGCTCATATCTTGTGCTCTCCCCCACAGATTCCATCAGTTGTTGTTGGGTGGAAAGGACAGAGTTCTTCAAGTGCTCCAGGTGATCTAAGTGAGGCCAGGGTTAAGCAGGAAGGCTTCCCATCAATTTATGAGAGTTGAGTGCAGGCTTTGACTCAAGGACCCTTTAATAGGGTCTCTGCTTCAGGGGGAGGGTCAGGCTCATAAAGCACACTGTTCCTATGCTATAGCAGAATTTGTGGGTGTCTATGGGAGGAGAAGCCACCTGAAAGCAGAGAAGGAAAGCTCGGGGATTGGTCTGCAAGTAGAAGCTCAGAGTTTCTGAATACCTCCTGACACAAAGGACCAGGAATTTGAGCCTTTTTGCATTACTAAGTCCTGCCAGTGAGCAGTTCACTGGTGAGCAGTTCACTGGTGAAGAGGCTGTGTTGGTGGCTTTAAAGACATTTTCTCCTGATGCAGCTGGGATTTCACCACAAAACTCACCCAAGAAAGAAATCTAGAGAATGAGGTGAAAGAAGGAGAAATGGCCAGTTCTCCGTTAAGCCTTGTGTCCCACGTTGGAAGCTGCATCATCTTTTTCTCCCGAAATTCTATGCATTTAGAAATTGCAAATGTTGATTTGTCTACTTCTGATATTTCTGCCTTATGTTTTCACCTAATTTTTAAATCTTTTCAGAAATGATACTCAAGATTAGGTCTTTAGAACTCACTTCTTCCCTATAAACTAGAGACTTCTCTCCATTCTCCAACCTGGCTTTCAGTAGGGCATCAACAGTTGTCACTTTTAATTAAAGTCCTGCAAGTATGAAAATATTCCCTTTGTGACAGATCCATAGGGGAAGGTGTTGAATTTAAGATTCCTCTTGCTGATGGGGTCTTGCTGATGGGGTCTGGCCCTGGGACTCAAGGAAAACTGTTCCCAGGGCACCTGGTTGGCTCAGGTCATGATCTCATGTTTTGTGAGTTCAAGCCCTACATCGGGCCCTGTGCTGACAGGGAGCCTGTTAGCCTGCTTCAGATTCTGTGTCTCCCTCTCTCTCTTCCCCTCCCCTGCTTGCTCACTCTCTCTTTCTCAAAAGAAAGGAAGAAAGAAAGAAAAAAAAGGAAGAAAACAAGAAAACTGTTCCCATTTAGAATCGATCTGGATGCTTTATCAGCTCTGTGTAGACCAGGATGAAGAAATGAACAAATGCACAGGATGGATATGAGGCCCAGATTAACTTGGGAAGTTCTGGGGAAAAAAGGCATTCTTAGCCTTTGGAATGTGAAAAAGGTACTCTTTAAAATATAACAGCTATTGGGAATGCAAGCTGGTGCAGTCAGTCTGGAAAACAGTATGGAGGTTCCTCAAAAAATTAAAAATACAACTACCCTGTGACCCAGCAATTGCGCTGCTAGGTATTTATCTGAGGGATACAGGTGTGCTGTTTTGAAGGGACATATGCACCCCAATGTTTATAGCAGGACTATCAACAATAGCCAAAGTATGGAAGAGCCCAAATGTCCACCAATGGATGAATGGATAAAGAAGATGTGGTATACATATACAGTGGAGTATTACTCAGCAATCAAAAAGAATGAAATCTTGCCATTTGCAACTACGTGGATGGAACTGGAGGGTATTATGTGAAGCAAAATTAGAGAAAGACAAATATCATATGACTTCACTCATATGAGGACTTTAAGAGACAAAAAAGATGAACATAAGTGAAGGGAAACAAAAATAAAAACAGGGAGGGGGACAAAACATAAGAGACTTAAATATGGAGAACAAACAGAGGGTTGCTGGAGGGGTTGTGGGAGGGGGGATGGGCTAAATGGGTAAGGGGCATTAAGGAACCTACTCCTGAAATCATTGTTGCATTATATGCTAACTAATTTGGATGTAAATTAAAAATAAAACAATATATATATATATATGTGTATATATATATATATGTATGTACATATACATATGTGTATATGTATATATATACACATACACACATATATATATATATATATATATATATATATATATATATATATATAGCAGCTATTATAGGACTATAATGTGATTGAAATTTGGATAAATCCACTGAATTCTCATAATTAGATTTATATTTTGACTTACTGTTTGGCGGCCACAAGCACGCACCAGTGATCGTGTGTCCTCAGAGTGCCTTAGGCACTGATAGCAAATTGTTTCCTTACAGCTGATGTTACCTTCTTTTACTGGCATCATGTTCTCTGCCAGATTTCTCTCCTATAACACTCATATTTTCCCTCTTATCATTCATAAGGATCTTAGGTGGATTCATTGAGAGATGTGCAGAAACCATCACATTTATTATTATTTTTTAGATCTTCAAATTTGCTTTATTGAATTTTGTTTTTTAAAACCATCCTTGACAAATACATCAGTGAGGAATTGCATTCAGCTCCTAATAACAGAGATGCACCTAAAGTGAGTGAGTAGTCCGAGGATAGTATAGTGGCTTCTGAAGTTACTAGGGACTTGGGCTTCCTTGATCTTTTCCCTTTACTATCCCCTTCCCCCCACTTTCCCCCTAAATATAATTTGTCAAGTTAGCTAACATACAGTATATACAGTGTGCTCTTGGTTTCAGGAGATTTCAATGACTCATTGCTTACATACAACACCCAGTGTTCATCCCAACAAGCAACCTCCTCAATGCCCATCACCGATTTCCCCCCCACCTCTCCCCCCATCAACCCTCAGTTTATTCTCTGTATTTAAGAGTCTCTTATGGTTTGCCTCCCTCTCCATTTGAAACTGTTTTTTCCCCCTTCCCTTCTCCCATGTTCTTCTTTGAAGTTTCTCAAATTTCACATATGAGTGAAAACATATGGTATCTTTCTCTGACTGACTTATTTCACTCAGCATAATACCCTCCAGTTCCATCCACGTTGTTGCAAATGGTAAGATTTCATTCTTTCTCATGGCCAAGTACTATTCCATTGTGTATATAAACCACATCTTCTTCTTTTTTGAAATGGTATATACCATATTTATTAATTCAGAATTGCTAAAATTTATTCAAATTCTCCAATTGCTGTTTCTCATTTGGAGAATGTTTTTTTAAAATTAATTAATTATTTAATTTACACCCAAGTTACCATGTAGTGCAACAATGATTTCAGGAGTAGATTCCTTAAGCCCCTTCCCCATTTAGCCCATCCCCCCTCCCACAACTCCTCCAGCAACCCTCTGTTTGTTCTCCATATTTAAGAGTCTCTTATGTTTTGCCCCCCTCCCTGTTTTATATTATTTTTGTTTCCCATCACTTATGTTCATCTTTTTGTCTCTTAAAGTCCTCATATGAGTGAAGTCATATGATATTTGTCTTTCTCTGACTAATTTTGCTTCGCATAATACCCTCCAGTTCCATCCACGTAGTTGCAAATGGCAAGATTTCATTCTTTTTGATTGCCAAGTAATACTCTATTGTGTGTGTGTGTGTGTGTGTGTGTGTGTGTGTGTGTGTGTATACATACACACCACATCTTTATCCATTCATCCATTGGTGGACATTTGGGCTCTTCCATACTCTGGCTATTGTTGATAGTGCTGCTGTAAACGTTGGGGTGCATGTGCCCCTTTGAAACAGCACACCTGTATCCCTTGGATAAATACCTAGTAGTGCAATTGCTGGGTCACAGGGTAGTTGTATTTTGAATTTTTTGAGGAACCTCCATACTGTTTTCCAAAGTGGCTGTACCAGTTTGCATTCCCACCAGCAGTGCAACAGAGATCCTCTTTCTCCACATCCTTGCCAACATCTGTTGTTTCCTGAGTTAATTTTAGCCACTCTGACCAGTGTGAGGGGGTATCTCAGTGTGGTTTTGATTTGTGTTTCCCTGATGATGAGTGACATTGAGCATCTTTTCATGTGTCTGGTGGCCATCTGTATGTCTTCTTTGGAAAAGTGTCTATTCATGTCTTCTACCCATTTCTTCACCTAATTACTTGCTTTTTGGGCATTGAATTTGGTAAGTTCTTTATAGATTTTGGATACTAACCTTTTATCTGATATGTCATTTGCCATATCCATTGGTTGCCTTTTAGTTTTGCTGATTGTTTCCTTTGCTGTGCAGAAACTTTTTATCTTGGTGAGGCTCCAATAGTTCATTTTTGCTTTTGTTTCCCTTGCCTCCAGAGATGGGTTGAGTAAGAAGTTGCTGTGGCCGAGGTCAGAGAGGTTTTTGCCTGCTTTCTCCTCTAGGATGTTGATGGCTTCCTGTCTTACATTCAGGTCTTTCATCCATTTTGAATTTATTTTTGTGTATGGTGTAAGAAAGTGGTCCAGGTTCATTTTTCTGGATGTCGCTATCCAGTTTTCCCAGCACCACTTGCTGAAGAGACTGTCTTTATTCCACTGGATATTCTTTCCTGCTTTGTCAAAGATTAGTTAGCCATACGTTTGTGGGTCCATTTGTGGGTTATCTGTTGTGTTACATTAATCTCATTGTCTGTTCTTGTTCCAGTACCATCCTGTCTTGATGATTACAGCTTTGCAGTGCATCTTGAAGTCTGGGATTGTGATGCCTCCAGCTTTGGTTTTCTTTTTCAAGATTGCTTTGGCTATTTGGGGTCTTTTCTGGTTCCATATAAATTTTAGGATTGTTTGTTTGATCTCTGTGAAGAATGCTGGTGTTATTTTGGTAGAGATTGCCTTGAATAAGTGAATAACTTTGGGTAGTATTGATATTTCAACAATATTTGTTCTTCCAATCCAGAAGCATGGAATATTTTTCCATTTTTTTTGTGTCTTTTTCAATTTCTTTCATAAACTTTCTATAGTTTTCAGTGTGCAGATTTTTCACCTCTTTGGTTAGGTTTACTCCTAGATATTTTATGATTTTTGGTGCAATTGTAAATGGGATAAATTCGTTGATTTCTCTGTTACTTCATTACTGGTTTATAGGAATGTAAGCGATTTCTGTGCATTGATTTTATATCCTGTGATTTTGCTGAATTCATAGATCAGTTCTAGCAGATTTTTGGTGGAATCTTTTGGGTTTTCCATGTAGAATATCATGTGATCTGCGAAGACTGAAAGTTTGACTTTCTCCTGGCCGATTTGGATGCCTTTTACTCTTTTGTGTTTTCTGATTTCTGAGACTAAGACTTCCAGTACTATGTTGAACAACAGTGGCAAGAGTGGACATCCCTGTCGTGTTGCTGACCTTGGGGAAATCTCTCAGCTTTTCCCCGTTGAGGATAATATTAGCAGTGGGTCTTTCATATATGGCTTTTATGATCTTGAGGTATGATCCTTCTATCTGTAGTTTGTTTTTTATCAAGAAAGGATGCTGTATTTTGTCAAATGATTTCTCTGCATCTATTGAGAGGATCTTGTGGTTCTTGTCCTTTCTTTTACTATGTATCACATTGATTGTTTTGTAGGTATTGAACTAGCCCTGAATTCCAGGTATAAATCCCACTTGGTTGTGGTGAATAATTTTTTTAATGTATTGTTGGATCTGGTTTGCTAGTATCTTGTTGAGGATTTTCACATCCATGTTCATCAGGGAAATTGGTCTGTAGTTCAACTTTCCCACACTTTTCTATGGTCTACTTAGTAGATAAGACAACTGAAAGACCCCTTGTTTTAAATTATTTTTTTTATTCTGTTTGATCAAGTCTGTTGCTGACCACTTAGTGTATTTTTAAATTCAGTGATTGTACTCTTCAGCTCTCAATTTCTAGTTGATTATTGTTATAATTTCTGTATGTTTGGATTTTCATTTTGGCCACACACAGTTTTCCTGATATCATTTAGTTACCTAGCTGTTTTCTCTTCTTCCTCCAGGAGTATCTTTATGATGGTCATTTGAATTCTTTGTCAGGCAATTAATAGTTCTTTATTGACTTAGGACAAGTTTTTGAGATTTATTTTGTTCCTCTGATTGGAACATGTCTTTCTATTTCTTTGACTGCCCAGGCAATTAATAGTTCTTTATTGACTTAGGACAAGTTTTTTTTTTTTTTAAATTTTTTTTTAACACTTATTTATTTTTGAGACAGAGAGAGACAGAATGAACGGGGGAGGGGCAGAGAGAGAGGGAGACACAGAATCGGAAGCAGGCTCCAGGCTCTGGGCCATCAGCCCAGAAACTGACGTGGGGCTCGAACTCACGGACCGCAAGACCGTGACCTGAGCCGAAGTCGGACGCTCAACCGACTGAGCCACCCAGGCGCCCCGACTTAGGACAAGTTTTTGAGATTTATTTTGTTCCTCTGATTGGAACATGTCTTTCTATTTCTTTGACTGCCTTGTGATCTTTTGTTAACATTTGGGAATTAAAAACACTGCCTCTGTGCTCAGGCTTATGGGCTTGCTTTTACAGAGGAACTCAAATTATAGTAATGCTGGGGACTGTCACATATGTTTTGGGCATTTGTAATGTCTGAGTTTTGTAATTTCCCAGTTTAATAAAGTGTAGTTACTTGAGAGCGCATGATAACTTCCTCTCTCTGCAGCTCTGTTGTCCCACCGTTGTTTGAACAAATGTCACATTTTATTGGAGCAGTCACCAGAGTGCATCCACAGGGTGCTCTCATTCCCTGCATTTTCCATGTCATGCATGACAGAAGTCTCTCAGGCAGCTGCAAAGAAACTAGATCATTGAACAAACACATCAGTTTTATCAGTCTTGCCATGGAGTACCAGGGAGAGTGAGCAGATGTTGTGGGCAAGTGTCGCAAACTTTCCTTGTCTCTTTGATGTGGCTCCTTGTTTGTACTTTCCCGGGTGTGCCATGTTCTCCTAACTGGCTTGTAGAGCACTGAAAAAGATAATTTGGTACATTTTTTACTCATGGAAGAACAAAGTCCTGGAACTTCCTATTTCTCTATTCTGCTGATGTCCTATGATGGGTACTAATTTTGTGCTTTAGCATTTTCACGTATATGTATATGAGTGTAGGAAGTATATAGGAATATATATTTTATATATTTTGCTTGTATCTTTCCATAACACCCTTGGCTTGTTGGCAAAGGCAAGCATAGGAGATTCATTCCATAGACTGATGTTGGAAAGATATGGAAGCTGTGGCCCTGAGTATTTATACTGAATGGGGACAATAATGGGGGGAGTAAAGGGCAGAAAGGATGTTAGGATGGGTATAACCAAACTGAAACAATTACCCAGAATGAAATCCTCACTGCCAGAAGAGATCAAGGATATAAAACAATAGGGGGGGGGGGAGTCAACGTTAAGCCAGTTATATTTTACACAATGCTGTCTTTGAATGCAAAGACCCAAATCCATTTTTTAAACATACATGTTTTCTGAAAGGACATTTGGAAATTTTGGAAAGTCACCTAATCCATGGTGAAAGTAATCATTCAAACCATTTCAAATATAAGATTGGATTGATCATTCACTGAAACATTTCTGAAAATTAGATATTTTAAAATGAAGAATAAAATTATAAGTGTGATTGTTTTGAGAAGTCCTTTTTGGAGGGCCCACTTTTCTTCCACCAACACATGATCCCTCCTTGTTCCAAAGTCTCTAATTTTGATAAACACAGAAGGGTCTTTACGGAAACATCACAGTTCAATAGTTATCACATAATACTTAATTTGGAACAAGTTTTTATGTGTTGTGAATTTAGGAAGATCTTTAGTGAGGACTCCATCTCCCATAATTACCGAGGTCTTTATAATGGAAACAGAAATTAACAATGCAGTGAATCTGGGTGAAATGTTAAGGGTCACATCCTAATAAACATCAGAGAACTCAATTTCCAGACAACAGTATAAAAGTAATAAATGTGGGAAAGTCTGTTACAAAAGCTCAAATCTTATTACACAGCATTGTATCCTCACTGGAGAGAAGACTTAGAAATGTAGTAACTATGGCAAAGGTTTTAACTTGTGTTTGAACTTATTCAACAGCAGAGATTTCATAATAGGAATAAAACTTAAAAACGGATAACGTGGCAAAAGCACTAACTACCCTCTCAAAACTTACCAACCTAAGGTAATACATAGTGGGAGATGGTTGACAAATGTAAAATAGAATGTGACAAAAACTTTAAGCAGAACTGCAATCTTTCTGAACATCAGAGGTGCATACTAGAGAGAAACCATAAAATTTAAAGAAGGTGGCAAAGCATTTAACTCATAAAACATTCAATGTGAGATAATACATCCTGGGAAGATATTTAAAATTGTCAGGAATATTGGCAAAACCTTTATCTGGAACTGAGTCTTGTGTATATAGTCTTTATGATCTTGAGGTATGCTGGTTCTACCCTTAACTTTCTTGTGGGTTTTTATCAAGAAAGGATGCTGTATTTTGTCAAATACTTTTTCTGCATCTATTGAGAGGATAATGTGATTCTTACCCTTTCTTTTATTATGTGATGTATCACATTGATTGATTTGTGGATATTGAACCAGCCCTGCATCCTAGAAATAAATCCCACTTCATCATGGTGAATAATTCTTTTAATGTATTGTTGGATCTGGTTTGCTAGTATCTTGTTGAGAATTTTTTGAATTCATGTTCATCAGGGAAATTAGTCTGTAGTTCTCCTTTTTAGTGGGGTCTTTGTCTGGTTTTGAGAAGCCTGGCTAGAGGTTTGTCAATTTTGTTTATTTTTTCAAAAAACCAACTCTTGGTTTCGTTGATCTGCTCTACAGTTTTTTTAGATTCTATATTGTTTATTTCTGCTCTGATCTTTATTATTTCTCTTCTTCTGCTGGGTTTAGGCTGCCTTTGCTGTTCTGCTTCTATTTCCTTTAGGTGTGCTGTTAGATTTTGTATTTGGGATTTTTCTTGTTTCTTGAGATAGGCCTGGATTGCAATGTATTTTCCTCTCAGGACTGCCTTCGCTGCGTCCCAAAGCGTTTGGATTGTTGTATTTTCATTTTCGTTTGTTTCCATATATTTTTTAATTTCTTCTCTAATTGCCTGGTTGACCCACTCATTCGTTGGTAGGGTGTTCTTTAACCTCCATGCTTTTGGAGGTTTTCCAGACTTTTTCCTGTGGTTGATTTCAAGCTTCATAGCATTGTGGTCTTAAAGTATGCATGGTAAATTTCAATTCTTGTAAACTTCTGAAGGGCTGTTTTGTGACCCAGTATATGATCTATCTTGGAGAATGTTCCATGTGCACTCGAGAAGAAAGTATATTCTGTTGCTTTGGGATGCAGAGTTCTAAATATATCTGTCAAGTCCATCTGATCCAATGTATCATTCAGGGCCCTTGTTTCTTTATTGACCATGTGTCTAGATGATCTATCCATTTCTGTAAGTGGGGTGTTAAAGTCCCCTGCAATTACCACATTCTTATCAATAAGGTTGCTTATGTTTATGAGTAATTGTTTTTATATATTTGGGGGCTCCTGTATTCGGCGCATAGACATTTATAATTGTTAGCTCTTCCTGATGGATAGACCCTGTAATTATTATATAATGCCCTTCTTCCTCTCTTGTTACAGCCTTTAATTTAAAGTCTAGTTTGTCTGATATAAGTATGGCTACTCTAGCTTTCTTTTGGCTTCCAGTAGCATGATAAATAGTTCTCCATCCCCTCACTCTCAATCTAAAGGTGTCCTCAGATCTAAAATGAGTCTCTTGTAGACAGCAAATAGATGGGTCTTGTTTTTTTTTTTATCCATTCTGATACCCTATGTCTTTTGGTTGGTGCATTTAATCCATTTACATTCAGTGTTATTATAGAAAGATACGGGTTTAGAGTCATTGTGATGTCTGTATGTTTTATGCTTGTAGTGATGTCTCTAGTACTTTGTCTCACAGGATCCCCCTTAGGATCTCTTGTAGGGCTGGTTTAGTGGTGACGAATTCCTTCAGTTTTTGTTTGTTTGGGAAGACCTTTATCTCTCCTTCTATTCTAAATGACAGACTTGCTGGATAAAGGATTCTCGGCCGCATATTTTTTCTGTTTAGCACACTGAAGATATCGTGCCAATCCTTTCTGGCCTGCCAAGTTTCAAAAGAGAGATCAGTCACGAGTCTTATAGGTCTCCCTTTATATGTGAGGGCACGTGTATCCCTTGCTGCTTTCAGAATTTTCTCTTTATCCTTGTATTTTGCCAGTTTCACTATGATATGTCGTACAGAAGATCGATTCAAGTTACGTCTGAAGGGAGTTCTCTGTGCCTCTTGGATTTCAATGCCTTTTTCCTTCCCAAGATCAGGGAAGTTCTCAGCTATAATTTCTTCAAGTACCCCTTCAGCACCTTTCCCTCTCTCTTCCTCCTCTGGGATACCAATTATGCATATATTATTTCTTTTTAGTGTATCACTTAGTTCTCTAATTTTCCCCTCATACTCCTGGATTTTTTTATCTCTCTTTCTCTCAGCTTCCTCTTTTTCCATAACTTTATCTTCTAGTTCACCTATTCTCTCCTCTGCCTCTTCAATCCGAGCTGTCGTCGTTTCCATTTTGTTTTGCATTTCGTTTAAAGCGCTTTTCAGCTCCTCATGACTGTTCCTTAGTCCCTTGATCTCTGTAGCAAGAGATTCTCTGCTGTCCTCTATACTGTTTTCAAGCCCAGCGATTAATTTTATGACTATTATTCTAAATTCACTTTCTGTTATATTATTTAAATCCTTTTTGATCAGTTCATTAGCTGTTGTTATTTCCTGGAGATTCTTCTGAGGGGAATTCTTCCGTTTGGTCAGTTTGGATAGTCCCTGGAGTGGTGAGGACCTGCAGGGCACTTCCCCTGTGCTGTGGTGTCTAACTGGAGTTGGTGGGTGGGGCCGCAGTCCGACCTGATGTCTGCCCCCAGCCCACCGCTGGGGCCGCAGTTAGACTGGTGTGTGCCTTCTCTTCCCCTCTCCTAGGGGTGGGATTCACTGTGGGGTGGTGTGGCCCGTCTGGGCTACTTGCACACTGCCAGGCTTGTGGTGCTGGGGATCTGGCGTATTAGCTGGGGTGGGTAGGCAAGGTGCACGGGGGCAGGAGGGGCAGGTTTAGCTTGCTTCTCCTTAGGTGATCCGCTTCAGGAGGGGCCCTGTGGCAGCGGGAGGTAGTCAGACCCACTGCCGGAGGGGTGGCTCCGCAGAAGCACAGAGTTGGGTGTTTGCGCGGAGCGAGCAAGTTCCCTGGCAGGAACTGGTTCCCTTTGGTATTTTGGCTGGGGGCTGGGCGGGGGAGATGGTGCTGGCGAGCGCATTTGTTCCCCGCCAAGCTGAGCTCTGTCGTCTGGGGGCTCAGCAGCTCTCCCTCCCTTTGTCCTCCAGCCTTCCTGCTTTCTGAGCAGAGCTGTTAACTTATGACCTCCCAGACGCTAAGTCGCGCTTGCTGTCAGAACACAGTCCATCAGGCCCCTCCACTTCTGCCAGCCAGACTCGGGGGCTCTGCTTGGCCAGCGAGCCGCCCCTCCGCCCCGGCTCCCTCCCGCCAGTCCGTGGAGCGCGCACCACCTCGCCGCCCTTCCTACCCTCTTCCATGGGCCTCTCATCTGTGCTTGGCTCCGGAGACTCTGTTCTGCTAATCCTCTAGCTGTATTCTGGGTTATTTAGGCAGGTGTAGGTGGAATCTAAGTGATCAGCAGGACACGCGGTGAGCCCAGCGTCCTCCTACGCCGCCATCTTCCCTCTCCCCTTTGTCTGGTTTTGGAATCAAGGTCATGCTGGCCTCATAGAATGAGTTTGGAAGTATTCCTTCCATTTCTATTTCTTGGAACAGCTTCAAGAGAATAGGTGTTAACTCCTCCTTAAATGTTTTGTAGAATTCCCCTGGAAAGGCATCTGGCCCTGGACTCTTGTTTGTTGGGAGATTTCTGATTACTGATTCAATTTCTTTATTGGTTATGAGTCTGTTCAAATTTTATGTTTCTTCCTGTTTCAGTTTTGGTAGTTTATATGTTTCTAGGAGTTTGTCCTTTTCTTCCAGATTGCCCAATTTGTTGGCATATAATTACCCATAATATTCTCTTATTATTGTTTGTATTTCTGTGGTGTTGGTTGTGATTTCTCCCTTTTCATTTGTGATTTTATTTATTTGGGTCCTTTCCTTTTCGTTTTGGTCAAAGTGGCTAGGGGTTTATCAATTTTGTAAATTCTTTCAAAGAACCAGCTCCTGGTTTCACTGATCTGATCTACTGTTTTGTTTTTTTTTTATATCATTGATTGATACTCTTATCTTTATTATTTCCCTTCTTCTGGTTTTGGGATTTATTTGCTATTCTTTTTCCAGCTCTTTTAGGTGTAAGGTTAGGTTGCATACCTGAGGCCTTTCTTCCTTCTTTTAAAAACTTAAAAAATATATATATTTATTTTTGAGAGAACATGAGTAGGGGAGGGGTAGGGAGAGAGGGAGACACAGAATCTGAAGCAGGCTCCAGGCCCTGAACTGTCAACACAGAGCCTGATGCAGGGCTAACCCACAGGAGCCTCATGACCTGAGGTGACGTTTTCATTTTCATTGACTTTAATGGACTTTTAAATTTCCTCTTTCATTTCTTGTTAAGCCATTCTTTCTTTAGTAGGATGTTCTTTAATCTCCAAATATTCATGGGCTTTTCAAATTTTCCTTGTGGTAGATTTCAAGTTTGATAACGTTGTGATCTGAAAATATGCAAGGTATGACCTCAGTCTGTCTTTCTTTCTTTCTTTCTTTTTCTTTCTTTCTTTCTTTCTTTCTTTCTTTCTTTCTTTCTTTCTTTCTTTCCTTTCTTTTTTTCTTTCTTTCTTTCTTTTCTTTTTTTTTACTTGTTGAGAGCTGATTTGTGACCCAGTATGTGATCTATTCTGTAGAATGTTCCATGTGTACTCAAGAATAATGTGTATTCTGTTTTAGGATGGAATGTTCTGAATATATCTGTTAAGTCCATCCAGTCTAGTGTGTCATTCAAAGCCACCGTTTCCTTGTTGATTTCCTCCTTAAATGATCTGTCCATTGTTGTAAGTGGGGTATTGAAGTCCCCTACTAATTATTACGGTGTTATCAGTGAGTTTCTTCATGTTCATGATTAATTGATTTATATATTTTTGTTCTAGCATGTTGGGGGCACAAATATTCACAATTGTTAGATCTTCTTCGTGGATAGACTCCTTAATTATGATATAATGCCCTTCTTCATCTCTTGTTACAATCCTTATTTTAAAATCTAGTTTGTCTGATGTAAGTATGGCTACTCCAGCTTTCTTTTGACAACCATTAGTATGATAGATGCTTCTCTATGTCTACTTTCAATCTGCAGATGTATTTAGGTCTAAAATGAGTCTCTTGTAAACAACACATAGATGTGTCTTGTTTTCTTATCCATTCTGATACCCAGTGTCTTTTTAATGGAGCATTTAGTCCATTCATATTAAGAGTGAGTACGAAAAGGTAGGAATTTAGTGCCGTTGCATTACCTGTAGAGTTGGTGTTTCTGGTGATGTTCTCTGGGCCTTTCTAGTCTTTGTTGCTTTTGGTCTTTTTGTTTTGTTTCATCTATCTCCACTCAATGAATCCCCTTAAAATTTTTTGCAGGGCTGGTTTAGTGGTCATGAACTCCTTTAGTTTTTGTTTCGGAAACTCTTTATCTGTCTTTCTACTTGGAATGACAGCCTTGCTGGATAAAGAATTCTTTTTTATTTTATTTTATTTTATTTTATTTTATTTATTATTTTTTTTAATATATGAAATTTATTGTCAAATTGGTTTCAATACAACACCCAGTGCTCATCCCAAAAGGTGCCCTCCTCAATACCCATCACCCACCCTCCCCTCCCTCCCACCCCCCATCAACCCTCAGTTTGTTCTCAGTTTTTAAGAGTCTCTTACGCTTTGGCTCTCTCCCACTCTAACCTCTCTTTTTTTTTTTTCCTTCCCCTCCCCCATGGGTTTCTGTTAAGTTTCTCAGGATCCACATAAGAGTGAAAACATATGGTATCTGTCTTTCTCTGTATGGCTTATTTCACTTAGCATCACCCTCTCCAGTTCCATCCACGTTGCTACAAAGGGCCATATTTCATTCTTTCTCATTGCCACATAGCACTCCATTGTGTATATAAACCACAATTTCTTTATCCATTCATCAGTTGATGGACATTTAGGCTCTTTCCATAATTTGGCTATTGTTGAGAGTGCTGCTATAAACATTGGGGTACAAGTGCCCCTATGCATCAGTACTCCTGTATCCCTTGGGTAAATTCCTAGCAGTGCTACTGCTGGGTCATAGGGTAGGTGTATTTTTAATTTTTTGAGGAACCTACACAGTGTTTAGGATAAAGAATTCTTGGCTGCAAATTTTTCTGATTAAGCATGTTAATTGTATGCTGCCACTCCTTTTTGGCCTGACAAGTTTCTGTGGATAGGTCTGCTGTAAACCTGATGTGTCTTCCCTTATAGATTAAGGAATTTTTTTCCTTTGCTGCTTTCATAATTCTTGCCTTGTCTGTGTATTTTGTGAATTTGACTATGATATGCCTTGGTAAAGGTCGTTTTTTTGTTGATTCTAATGGGAGTTCTCTGTACTTCTGGTATTTTGATGTCTGTGTTCTTCCCCATATTAAGGAAGTTTTCCACTATAGTTGGCTCACATAAACCTTCTTCCCTATTTTCTCTCTCTTTATCTTCCGGGACTCCTATGATTTGGATGTTACTCCCTTTTAATAAATCACTGAGTTCTCCAAGTCTTGTGTCATGATCTTTTGCCTTTGTTTCCCTCTCTTTTTTCTGGTCATTATTCTCCATAATTTTATCTTCTATATCACTGATTCGCTGTTCTGCTTCATCCATCCTTGCTGTAATGGCATCCATTCAATGCAATAATTGCATCTTGGTTATAGCATTTTTAAGTTCAGCTAGACTAGATTTTATTTCTTTTATCTCTGAATAAAGGGATTCTCTGGTGTCTTTTATGCTTTTTTCAACCCCAGTTATTTTTCTTAATATCATGGTTCTAAATTCTAGTGTAGACATCTTATATCTGTGTTGATTAAGTCCCTATCATTTTTTTCTGTTCTTTCTTTTTGGGTGAATTCCTTCATTTTGTCATTTTGGAGGAAAAAAAGTTAATAAAAAATATAAAAAAATTTAAAACAAACAAAAAAATCAAATAAAGGAAACTAGATTCTAGGTGTGTTTCATTCTGCTTGTTGAAAGAAGCTTGATAGAATAGAGAAAAAAGGGAAGGGAAAGAAAAAAAGGAAAATATTTAAAAATTAAAAAAAATTATAGAATAAGGTATTATAGAATAAAACAATGAAAATAAAGAAAATAAATATTTAAAAAAATAAAAATAATAAAAATAAATTTTTCTTTATCGAAGGAAGAGAAAGAAAAGAAAGAAAAAAACAAAACAATTTAAGCAAAAACAGAAGCAAAGAAAAAGAATAAATGAATCAGCAAACAGAATGAAATCCAAACGAAGTCACATACAGTTTTCCCTAGAACTGAAACTACTAAACACTTTATAGTCTGTATCCTAAGCAAGTGGAGTGACTTGTGCTGGACTTCTAGGGTATGTGCTTGGAGGGGGAAGTTGGGCGGGGCTTTGTTCAATGGCTCCCTTCTCAACTAAGTGGCACTGCTTAGCTTACTGGAGTGGATCAGTGTGCACGTGCACATGCATGTGCATGGGAGAGGTGGAAATGGCTTCACCCAGTTCCCTAGTCTCTGGTACAGGAAATTTGCACTCTCAGTGACCTTCGATCAAGCACTCCTTCTTTTTGTCTCAGGCCTCCCTCCACTCCCTGTCTCTACCCTGTCCATGTTCAAGCTGTCTGCCTGCCAGGTGGTACCTCCCTCCAGAGTTTTATCTCACATGGACTTGTGTTTCAAAACACCACACTTCAGCAACTCCTGTGGTTTGGACCTAAACTGACTCTCTAGGGGAGGGTCTTGCTGAGCAATGGCTGAGTGCCAGCTTGCCCCAGAAAATGTTCATGCGATCATGCAGTGGTAAAGGTTCCAAGATTATGGCCAACACACAGCCAGCCTCAGGTTTAACTGCACTCGGTGTCTTTGTCCCAATACCAAGAAATGTGGCTGCTCTCTGGGGTCTCCTGGGACTTTTGCCTGTGGGGAGGCCATATGGCCTCTATCAAATGCCCTCTAAGCAGGGGAACTGCTTTTTCCCATGTGGCACATGGACCCCTCAGGCCATGCTGTGTGCTCTTGGGGTTTTGCCTACTTCCTCACCAGAGCACCACCAGGCACTGAGCTCTGAAACATCAGCCTCTGCCCTCCAGTGCTTATAGAATCCTGGTGGTGTTGAAACCCCCTCCTTTCTTCCCATCAATGGTTTTGGGGAACATTTTTTTGTTCGGTTCCCTGTGAGGGTTTTCACTCTTTGTTTTTCACTCCAGCTACTTTCGGGGAGGGGGAGTGCTTTTCTTCACAATCCCAATGTATCATACTCTCCCTCTTTCTCTTTCTCTCTCTGTCCTCTTTCTATAAAAATGGTTCCCTACTCTATGTGGCTTTTCTCTCCCTCAGTTCACCTCTCCAGATCATGTACCTGCCGAGTTTTGTGGCTAAAGTTAGGCAGATAGTTGTGTTAATCCTCAGATCAATTTCCTAGGTGTTCAAAATGGTTTGGTGCTGATCTAGCTTCATTTCAGGGATGAGATAAGCTCAGGCTCTCCCTGCTGATTTGCCATTTTAACTCCTCCAGTCCACATCTTCTATTTCCATTCATCAGTTGATGGACATTTGGAGTCTTTCCATACTTTGGCTATTGTTGATAGTGCTGCTATAAACATAGAAGTGCATGTGACCCTTCAAATCAGCATTTTTGTATCCTTTGGATAATTTCCTAATAGTGCAATTGCTAGGTCATAGGGTAGTTCTATTTTTAATTTTTTGAAAAAATTCCACACTGTTTTCCATAGTGGCTGCATCAGTTTGCATTCCCACCAACAGTGGAAGAGGGTTCCCCTTTCTCCACATCCTTGCCAACAGGTTTCCGGAGATGTTAATTTTAGCCATTCTGATAGGTGTGAGGTGATATCTCATTATGGTTTTGATTTATATTTCCCTGATGATGAGTTATGTGGAGCATCTTTTTACATGTCTGTTTGTGATAAGTTCTTTACACATTTTGGATATTAATCCTTTATCCAATATGTCATTTGCAAATATCTTCTCCCATTCTGTCAGTTGCCTTTTAGTTCTTTGTTTCCTTTTCTGCTTAGAAGATTTTTTATTTTGATGAGGTCCCAATAGTTCAGTTTTGCTTTTGTTTCCCTTGCCTCCAGAGACATATTGAGTTGCTGCGGTTGAGGTCAAAGAGATTGCTGCCTGTTTTCTCTTCTAGGATTTTGATGGCTTCCTGTCTCACGTTTCATTTAGGTCTTTCATCCATTTTGAGTTTATTTTTGTATATGGTATAATAAAATGGTCCAGTTTCATTCTTCATGTTGCTGTCCAGTTTTCCTAGCACCATTTGTTAAAGAGACTATTTTCCATTGGATATTCTTTCCTGCTTTGTTAAAGATTAGCTGGCAATATATTTGTGGGTTTATTTCTGGGTTCTCTATTCTCTTCCATTGATCTATGTGTCTGTTTTTGTGCCAATACCATACTGTCTTGATGATTACAGCTTTGTAATACAGGTTAAAGTCTGGGATTGTGATGCCTCAAGCTTTGGTTTTCTTTTTCAACATTACTTTGGATATTTGGAGTATTTTGTGGTTCCATACCTACTTTAGGATTGTTTGTTCTAGCTCTGTGGGGAATGCTGGTTCTATTTTGATAGGGATTACATTGAATATGTACATCACTTAGGGTAGTATTGACATTTTAACAATATTTGTTCTTCCACTCCATGAGCATGTAATGTTTTTCCATCTGTTTGTGTCTTCTTCAAGTTCTTTCATAGTTTCTATATTTTTCAGTATACAGATCTTTTGCCTCCTTGGTTAGGTTTATTCCTCAGTGTTTTATGAGTTTTGGTGCAATTATAAATGGAATCAATTCCTTGATATCTATTTCTATTGCTTCATTATTGGTGTATAGATATGCAACTGATTTCTGTACATTGATTTTATATTCTGTGACTTTGCTGAATTCATGGATCAGCTCTAGAAGTTTTTTGGTAGAGTCTTGTGAGTTTTCCATGTAGAGTATCATGTCATCTGTGAAGAGTGAAAATTTGACTTTTTCTTTGCCAACTTGGGTGCCTTTTATTTTATTTTACATTTATTTATTTTTGAGAGAGCACAAGTGGGGGAGGGGCAGAGAGAGACACACAGAATCCGAAGCAGGATCCAGGCTTTGAGCCAACAGCACAGAGCCTGATGTGGGGCCTGAACCCATGAACCATGAGATCATGACCTGAGCTGAAGTCAGTCGCCTAACCAACTGAGTCACCCAGGCGCCCCAGGATGCCTTTTATTTTGTATTGTTTTCTGATTGCTGAGGCTAGGACTGCCATCACTATGTTAAACACGGGTGGTGGGAGTGGACATCCCTGGGGTATTCCTGACCTCAGGGAAAACTCAGTTTTTCCCCATTGAGGATGATATTAGCTGTGGGCCTTTCATGTATGGCTTTTATGATGTTAAGGTATGTTCCTTCTATCCTGACTTTCTTGAGGATCTTTATTTAGAAAGGTTGCTGTATTTTGTCAAATGCTTTTTATGCATCTATTGACAGGATTATGTGGTTCTTACTCCTTTCTTTTATTAATGTGATGTATCCCGTTGATTGATTTATAAATATTGAGCCAGCCCTGCAGTCTAGGAATGAATCCCTATTGTTGACCTGAAGCCTTACCTAGAACATTGCCAGTGAATCATCGCATTCTTTTCTTTGTTGTCTGTATTATAAATGGTATTGTTATAATTAAGTAAGCTTGAGAAAACAAAAGATTAAGGAACCTATAATGAAAACATATTTACAGTAGTTCATTGGATTTATATTTAAAATAATCTCTGTATAAATGGATGCACACTGTTTAAACCCATGTTCTTGAATGATCAGCTATATTTTGGAGATGCCTGAAAGGATCAAGGGGTAATGGATATCTGGAGAAGGATAATTATTCTTTTCTTCTATCGACCATATCTGAGGGGTTTTTTTTTGCATGGCATATTTTATTATTAAAAAAAATTTTTTTAATGTTTAGTTACTTTTGAGACAGAGACAGAGCGAGAGCAGGGGAGGGACAGAGAGAGAGGGAGACACAGAATTGGAAGCAGGCTCCAGGCTCTGAGCTGTCAGCACAGAGCCAGATGTGGGGCTCCAACTGACAAATGGCAAGATCATGACCTAGGCCAAAGTCGGACGCTCAACCGACTGAGCCACCGAGGCGCCCCTGCATGGCATATTTTATTAGTTTTATTCATAGATCCTCTCATGCTATGGCTTTATTGCTTATGTCATGCAAAATGATTTGACTCTTGTCTCACAGACACAAGGGGCTCTTTTATGATGGGAAATGCATGCTTAGCTACTTTGACTTGGAAGATTAAGGACACTGTTAGGTACTACATGTGAAGGAAGTCTACATGGGGATGCTTTTTGTGATTGATATATAACAATGATATCAGTCACCAAGAAGTATTCAGGGTATCATTCTTTGCATGCAAGTGAGACAGAAACATTCTGAATTTAAATGTTTTTCCAGGGGCGCCTGGGTGGCTCAGTCGGTTGAGCGTCTGACTTCAGCTCAGGTCCCGATCTCGCAGTCCGTGAGTTCGAGCCCCACGTTGGGCTCTGGGCTGATGGCTTGGAGCCTGGAGCCTGCTTCCGATTCTGTGTCTCCCTCTCTCTCTGCCCCTCCCCCATTCATGCTCTGTCTCTCTCTGTCTCAAAAATAAATAAACATTAAAAAAATTAAAAAAAAAAATAAATGTTTTTCCAGTTAGTGTATAGAAAAAATACAGTAGCAGCTCATAAAGATCTGAGTGTATCTTCATAATAGCATTTATTGCAAGTGAAGAATATTAGTTATGTAGTTGGAATAAAGAGATTTTCACAGATATCTGAGGAAAGTATAGCTAAGTCTTCTGTAAAGGGGTGAAAGATGATTATCAATCTACTTTTACTCAATAATTAGCCTTAATTCGAACATCATGGAAAGTACAACTCACAAATCAATACATATGGGGAAAAAGAATGGTTCTTGAAAAACTTTATGTGCATTTTGACCAAGGATCATACAGTGATTTTGCAGTGGTTTCTTAAGAGTACATTTGAAATGAATATATGCTCATTAATGAGCCGGAATGGATTTTAATATGTTAACTCTGATTTATAATGAAAGAAGTGGTGTCCTACTGCAACCTTAGCCTGCCCCATCTTCATCAAGGTTGCAGGTAAACAGGAACACAAAGTACACTTGACCCTTGTACAACATGGGTCTGAACTGTGTGAGTCCAACTTACAGGAAGATTTATTTATAGTACAGTAGTATAAATGTATGTACTTTTCCTTTTGATTTCCCTAATATTTTCTTTTGATGAGTTTCCTTGATGGTAGGAAAACCATAATGAACACCTATAAAATGTGAAGTACATTTTAATTGACTACTTTTCTTCTCAGTAGTAGGCTATTAAATTGATGTGTTGAGGAGTCAAACTTGTACACGGATTTTCAACTGCGCGGGTGGTGGGTACACTGAACCCCTGCGTTATTCAAGAGTCACCGTTGTTTAAGCTGTGGGATGCTATCACGAATGATCTCTTTGCCCAGTGGCCTTAAACCTCAAATTATTTGAACTTAATTTTCCCAAAGTTTACATATTATATCTTCCTTTTTGTAAGTGATGGGGCATTAGGAGCTTTTAATAAGGATGATATAGGAGTATTATTGAGAATGTAGCTGAACAATTTCCTGATACTTCTGCCTTGCAATCCATTTTGTATAAACAGGCTGGCTGCAGGGGGTTTGAACTGACTCTAGCTCCACCCAATAGCAAACTCACTAGATAACAGCCCCACAGTCACAAGCAAACAGAAGCTCCTGATAGGAATTCTCTAATCATCATTTGTATAAGAGTGCCCACTCTCAGTCTTTACCTTGTACATCCTTTAGAGAGGACCTCTGCAGAGAGCATCTGCCATTCTCCACTGATTTGGAGGTCAACTGTACATTCTAGACTTAGCCCAGGAGCTCCACAGCCCTCCAACCATGCACCCCCAAAAAGGCATCTGCCCACTTCCTGACATTCTTTCTCCCTGCACTCAACCTTAACCTCTACATCTTGCCCCTCATGACATATTGTACACATCCTCCATGGCCTATGAGTAGTAAATTGTTTCTTTTTTGTTTATTGATCATTGGCTCACAAAATAATGCACAGCGGTTCTACTTAACAACTGCTAATTAACTACAAATTCACTACAAATCTAAGACCTCTATACAGATTCTTAGTCACTATTTGAAGTCTTAACCTATGTGTTTTGTTCTGTTTTTTTTTTTTTTTAGTGTAGTTTTTGTGAGCATATGGAACCCAGATTTTCAGTTTTGAAATGCACAGAATGCAATATATTATGTTAAGCTAAAGATGGATTTTGGAATAACAATACTAATAAGGAAGAAGAATGCATGTGTATGCAAACCAAGATCTTTAGAGGGAATGGGAATATTTGTTGAAATGAGGATATTTTAAATCTCAAAACTGATAATTTCCTGACAACCAAAGTGTTATGGGTTTATAAAAACAGGAATACTTCTCTACATTGTTTGTATTGAATTTATGTCTCCTAAATCTCTGCGTATCTTGGTTTGAGAATCTCCCCGTGCAAATCCTGTCTTGTCTACCTGGTTAATATTCTTGTAGAATCTATTCTATTTCCACATTCCATGAACTTTTGCTTCTATGAGTGGCGCAGGGATTTTAAGATTCTCTTGCATGAAATGACATGGTGTTCAAATATTTGAACATGGGAGTAATTCTATAGGGAGCATATTAAATTCCATGTAATTTATTTGATACATTTCCTTCCTACTCAATTGGAGAAGAACACTGAATAAGATTTCTTTAGTTACTATTCCTTTCCCTTCTTGGGAGTGACCTCATCCAAGATATTCACTTCAGTGAAAAAATTTGATGAGGTGAAAACTTGGAGATTCATGAATCATGGGTTGTGTTTACCTTTATTTGAAGGAAACAAACATGCACAGTGCTGAGGGCTTAGTAGATGTTCTAAATGTAGGAAGAAAACAGTATTCTGTTAAGAGTGATGATGCAGCCCAAGATAAGAAATTTAATAAACATCTAGGCTGAAGCATTGGCATAAATTCTTCTTATGGGGAAGGACATCTGACCTAGGCTGCACAAGTGACTCTGAATTACAGAAGGATAAATTTTTCTCATTTTCTTGCCAAATGCTCTCCAGTTCGTCTGTCTCCTCATCTCCATTCCAATGATGTAGCCATCACAGTGTTCTTTCCTGTGTTACATTGACTTACCCCCCTGCCATGAAAACTATGCAGGCTCTTCTTGTTTCTTAGTAGCTTATAGTTTTCAAAAATTTTTAAGTTTATTTCATCATCTTAGGGAGACAGAAAGAGAGAATGGAGAAGGGACAGAGTAGGGAAAGAGAGAGAACCCCAAGCAGGATTTGCACTGTCAGCACAGAACCTGATGCAGGGCTTAAACTCACAAACCATGAGATCATGACCTGAGCTGAAGTCAGGTGCTAAACTGACTGAACCACCCAGGCACCTCTAGAATTTTTTAATATAAAGGGAAATCGTTGCTAATTGGATCAATTGAGCCATCTTTAATATTTCAGTACAGTCTTATCACCACTTAAATGGAAGGAACAGGAAAAAACAGGATTACTTCAGGCAACTGGTATGGAGAGAGTTATGAGGACAGGTAAAACATGAGGATAGTATACTTTGAGAGGAAGATAGATCCTACAAAAACAAATATGGAAAGCTCCTGAAATGTGATGAAAGCTCTGACAAGAAGCTCTCTTTGATCACTGCAAGATCATAGGACAATTCTTGTGATGAACAAATGTGACCTAGATGGGAACTTGGGAACCAACATGGTGGTTTTCTGGGATCGAGGGATGTCAGATCCTTTTCTCATGATTAAACAATTTTCTAGTGGTACTGTGGAGCAGATGCTGTTGGGTGCCATAGATAACTGCACTTTCCCAGGCCCAGTTTTGTGGAGGTTGATGGAGTGGGGAACATTGTGGGCATAGCTTGAAGATGTCACATGACAGAATTGGTGTTAAAGATGCAAAAGGCTAATGGACACTAATAGAACCAGCAAGGCATGTGGGTAGTTCCTCAAAGCACTGGCATCCCAGGTATATAAGCCCAACATAGGTCTCATCCATTGTTGATGGGTGACCTTCCAAGGATCCTGACCCACAGCTGGCAGAGACCTCCCTCACATCGACTTAGCCCTGTGTTAAGTCTAGTCTGTGCTCCAAACTGTGTGCAGAGCACTGATTCCTTGGGAAGCTGGTTACCAGTCACTGGCACTGAGCATATTTCTGCTCTAAACAGCCTACCCAGGTTTTAGGCTAGATGTCCCTATGTTGTTTCATGGCCTAGGCTGACCCATTTGGACCTGAGTGGAAAGAGGATTTTTATCAGTTGTAGAATCCAATAAAATAAAGTAGGGTAGCATGCTCTACACACATTTCACATTGGTTCAATGGAAGGACAAGAATTCATTTTCAATACCTGTTATTTTGGGGTATTGAGATTTCCCCAGTGATGTCTAATGTGAATAGTTGCCAGTTGAGCTTACTCTGAGAAGTACTTACTCTGAGAAGTATCTACATTGTTACAAACGGTAAGAAAGGACAACAAAAGCAGAAACATCTGGTTACCATGGTGGAAGAGGGAGGGAGGGAGAATGGGCAAAATTAGTAAATGCGATAGGGAAGGACAGGCTTCCAGTTAGGGAATTATATCACCATGACTTATTAAGACACAACACAGGGAATACATTCGATGGTATTATAACAGCACTGTATGGTGACATATGGTAGCTCACTTGTGGTGAGCCTAATTAACCCTGTAGGGTTGTCAAATGACACAGTTGTACATCGAACTGATGTAACATTGTGTGTCAAGTATACTTGAAGAGAAAACAGAGAAAACTAGATACCAATCCACATGTACACGTATAGGTTAAACATTTTGTTAAGAAGTTGCCTGTAACGAAAGCTAGCCTACTCTCTAAATCATGCTCATCCTAGGTGTTCATAGTAAGATGCAGACTTAGGAAAGCTAATTTATCTTTATCAAAATGGAGATAAAGGTAAATTGCTGGAGGACAGGTAGGACATGGGAGAGAGGAGAGTGTGCGCAGCTGAGTTGAAGGGTGAATAGAACCATCTAGAGGAGTCTGGAGTCCTCACTGGCTGATCAGCCCAGGAGATACATGAAGAACAGTCATTTCTGTGAGAGCTTCTCAAACTGCTTGCCCTGACGTGGGCTCTGTCTCATCTCTGCTCTCCTAAAGTGCCTGTAATAATGGGTACATGTCTTCTGAAGGCTTTTCTGTATAAGTGGGTCCTTTTGGGAAAATGCCAAAGAGCAACCAAACTTCATGTCTATGCTCATTTTAGTCAAAGTTAGATTTTGGGAAGAAACCTGAGTTGAAAACACAAGACATCCTGTAGCATGAAGCTGTGGGAGTTACTAAAAGGACAGAGAAAACTTGATATTTTTAAAGGCTATGGAATAGATGGGCTCCAAGCTAAGAAATGCAACATTGCAATCAGAAGCTGTTGTACCTGCACTGCTAGGTACAAGAGGCAACTATTCCCAAGAATATGTTTGGCATGGTGATTAGAAGGAGGAGAAATAAAAGTGGTTGACCAAGTTCTCCATGCAAGGATGGAGGCAGCTTGAATGAAAAGAAGAGAGAGAAGGGCCTTAGGCTCACCTATTTTGTCCTCTTCCCCATGTTTTTTTTTTTTTTTAAACATTTTTATTTATTTTTGAGACAGGGAGAGACAGAGCATGAACAGGGGAGGGTCAGAGAGAGGGAGACACAGAATCCGAAACAGGCTCCAGGCTCTGAGCTGTCAGCACAGAGCCCGACGTGGGGCTCGAACTCACAGACCGTGAGATCGTGACCTGAGCCGAAGTCGGCCGCTTAACCGACTGAGCCACCCAGGCGCCCCCTCTTCCCCATGTTTAAGCATCCTTTGAAACTGTTCATTTCCTGTGATGCAGGCCTGGAATTTTATCTGGGGCTTACGTTCTACAGCCTAGAAGGGGCAGTGTGCTTCTGATTATAGAAGTATTGTGTGGTTTTGTTTCATTTTGTAAACACACTTAGTGCCCATGAATGAACTCAAGCTGGATTTCGTGGACACTTGATTCAACCTGTTGGTTCCCACTTGAGGTGTGCCTCTTCCCTCTCTTTTTCTACCACCTCGAAAGGATTCACGTTTTTATCGTTCTTTGGTTAAACCTGAGAGACAAATGAGGTAAGGGAGCCATAGATTCAGTTGGCATTAAATAAACTCTGCCTTTCCTCTTCTATCTGAGTGGATGAATAACATTTGTATGGAGAGGTATCTTGCTCTGGGCACACTGAGGAAAGAATACAAGAACATCCTGAGATGAAAAAAACATCTCATCCTGAGAGAAAAACATTAGACATCAGTCAGCAGGAGAACTGGCACTCCTGTCAACATGTTTGCATATTCACTTTTAGATTGTGATTGACTTACTTGCTGCTCTGGACATGTGTTTTCCAGCAGTTATTATATGCCCTTTCAAGAATGCTAGGCACCTGACACCTTTGTGAATCATCACGGGTCTCTGCACTTCATTTTCTCTCTGCTCTCAGCAAGATCCCTCCATGATAGGTTAATATTTTTTTCCCATGTAACGTTAAATTCCTTGGGAGGATTTACTGAAAGATGTGCATAAATCACCTCATTGAAGCTGGAAATTCGCTTCTGTGAGTCATGTTGTTTTTAGTCTCTTTAGAAAATGAAGGCTCTCTCTTATGTTTGCTGGAGATACTAGTGTAGGAAGTGGAATTTGTAAATCAGTCAGGCCTTGTTGCTGAAAGTTTCCGTTGGATTCTATACTCATGTCACAGATGGACTGTTCCTTATCACTTCGCTGTTGCTCTAGAAAAAAAAAATATGCATCATATATACACAACTGTCTTAAATATGTAAAATATAATTCAGAAAAGATCAATGAGACAGAACTTTGAAAACCCTAGGGAATTCACAAATAATAGCTATGTCCGTTATATCAATGTGAGTGTTGGCCTCTGTGGTGTGTTGGGGGGACACAAAAAGCTTCCACCACAAATAGATCTGTACGTTTTAAGCCCCTGAAAACATTTTTTGGTTTCAGTGACCAAAACAGTTTAATTATATCACATTTTTTTTTAATTTGATTTGTAATTTTCATATTTTGTGTTGTATCCTTGCTCTGCTCTTTTGGTTGATGAGGTCTGTGGTTCAGTCGTGTTTGTGTTACCTCTTTCACTTTGGAACCTACTCTGAACCTTCTTTTAGGGTTTCCTCTGTATAGTGGTCTGTGTGTTCCATTAGACAAATTCAAAGTCAGACATTCTGAGCTAAAACTCAAGCTCCACTAGGACTACAGTTTTTCCAACATATTCTTGTGAAAGATGAAAATCACATCAGATGTTCTCATCGGTCACCATGGATTCCTGGGGGAATTTATGAAAAAGTGTTAGAATGGTTTGTACTGTGTAGGAAATGTTCAAGGAAAATTGTTACTGTTCTTGAGGTTACAATTTGTACTTTCCACAATAATCTTTAATTTCAAAGTCATCATGACTTGTTCCTTTTTTTTTTTCCTTTTTTGTTTTCTTTTGGAATTAAAATCATGTCTCTTGAAATGACTGTGTAGCGTCACTCGCAATTTGAGAGAAATATGGAAATTCACACCCCAGTCAGAAATCAAAGTCACAATATGAATTTAATGAGGTCTTCAGTTCATTGTCATAAACATTAACGTGGAGAAGTCAGGTCTAGCTCATCATCACTTGTCCATTATTCTATGTCTGTCATTGTGTCTGAAGGATGTTATGTTGATAACTATGGCTTTGTAATATGGTTTATTTTTTTATTTTTATTTTTTAGAAGACAGATCCTTTTATTATTTTATTTTTAAATATTAAATCTACTGTCAAACTGGTTTCCATACAACACCCAGTGCTCATCCCAAGTGGCCTCCTCAATGCCCATCACCCACCCTCCCACTTCCATCAACCCTCAGTTTCTCAGTTTTTAAGAGTCTCTTATGGTTTGGCACCCTCCCTCTCTAACTTTTTTTTCTTCCCCTCCCCCATGGTCTTAAGTTTCTCAGGATTCACATAGGAGTGAAAACATATGGAATCTGTCCTTTTCTGTATGACTTATTTCACTTAGCATAACACTCTCCAGTTCCATCCACGTTGCTACAAAAGGCCATATTTCATTCTTTCTCATTGCCAAGTAGCATTCCTTTGTGTATATAAACCACAATTTCTTTATCCATTCATCAGCTGATGGACATTTAGGCTCTTTCCATAATTTAGCTATTGTTTAAAGTGCTGCTATAAACATTGGGGTACAAGTGCCCCTGTGCATCAGCACTCCTGTATCCCTTGGGTGCTATTGCTGGGTCATAGGTAGATCTATTTTTAATTTTTTGAGGAACCTCTACACTGTTTTCCAGAGCGACTGCACCAGTTTGCATTCCCACCAACAGTGCAAGAGGGTTCCCGTTTGTACACATCCTCGCCAGCATCTATAGTCTCCTGATTTGTTCATTTTAGCCACTCTGACTGGCGTGAGGTGGTATCTCAGTGTGGTTTTGATTTGTATTTCCCTGATGAGGAGCAATATTGAGCATCTTTTCATGTGTCTGTTGGCCATCTGGATGTCATCTTTAGAGAAGTGTCTATTCATGTTTTCTGCCCATTTCTTCACTGGATTTTTTGTTTTTCGGGTGTGGAGTGTGGTGAGTTCTTTATAGATTTTGGATACTAGCCCTTTGTCTGATATGTCATTTGCAAATATCTTTTGCCATTCCGTTGGTTGCCTTTTAGTTTTGTTTGTTGTTTCCTTTGCAGTGCAGAAGCTTTTTATCTTGATGACGTACCAATAGTTCATTTTTGTTTTTAATTCCCTTGCCTTTGGGGAGGTGTCAAGTTAAGAAATTGCTGTGGCTGAGGTCAGAGACATTTTTCCCTGCTTTCTCCTCTAGGGTTTTGATGGTTTCCTGTCTCACATTCAGGTCCTTTATCCATTTTTGAGTTTATTTTTGTGAATGGTGTAAGAAAGTGGTCTAGTTTCATTCTTCTGCATGTTGCTATCCAGCAGCAGGTTGCTCTCCCAGCACCATTTGTTAAAGAGACTGTCTTTTTTCCATTGGATATTCTTTCCTGCTTTGTCAAAGATGAGTTGGCCATACATTTGCGGGTCTAGTTCTGGGGTTTCTATTCTATTCCATTGGTCTATGGGTCTGTTTTTGTGACAATATCATGCTGTCTTGATGATTACAACTTTGTATAGAGGCTAAAGTCGCCTCCCGCTTTGGTCATCTTCTTCAAAATTACTTTGGCTATTCAGGGCCTTTTGTGGTTCCATACAAATTTTAGGATTGCTTGTTCTAGCTTGGAGAAGAATGCTGGTGCAATTTTGATTGGGATTGCATTGAATGTGTAGATAGCTCTGGTTAGTATTGACAATTTAACAATATTTTTCCAATCCATGAGCCTGGAATGTTTTCCATTTCTTTATATCTTCTTCAGTTTCCTTCATAAGCTTTCTATAGTTTTCAGCATACAGGTATTTTACATCTTTGGTTAGGTTTATTCCTAGGTATTTTATGCTTATTGGTGCAATTGTGAATGGGTTCAGTTTCTTTGTCTTTCTGTTGCCTCATTATTAGTGTATAAGAATGCAACTGATTTCTGTACATTAATTTTGTATCCTGCGACTGCTGAATTCATGTATCAGTTCTAGCAGACTTTTGGAGTGTATTGGGTTTTCCATGTATAATATCATGTCATTTGCAAAAAGCGAAAGCTTGACTTCATCTTTGCCAATTTTGATGCCTTTGATTTCCTTTTGTTGTCTGATTGCTGATGCTAGCACTTCCAACACTATGTCAAACAAGAGCGGTGAGAGTGGACATCCCTGTCGCGTTCCTGATCTCAGGGGGAAAGTCTCAGTTTTTCCCCATTGAGGATGATATTAGCTGTGGGATTTTCATAAATGGCTTTTATGATGTTTAAGTATGTTCCTTCTATCCCGACTTTCTCGAGGGTTTTTATTAAGAAACGATGCTGAATTTTGTCAAATGCTTTTTCTGCATCGATTGACAGGATCATATGGTTCTTTTCTTTTATTAATGTGATGTATCACATCGATTGATTTGCAAATGTTGAACGAGGCCTGCAGCCCAGGAATGAATCCCATTTGATCATGGTGAATAATTCTTTTTATATGCTGTTGAATTCGATTTGCTAGTATCTTGTTGAGAATTTTTGCATCCATATTCATCAGGGATATTGGCCTGTAGTTCTCTTTTTTTTACTGCATCTCTGTCTGGTTTGGGAATCATAGTAATGCTGGCTTCATAGAATAAGTCTGGAAGTTTTCTTTCCCTATTTTTTGGAATAGCTTGAGAAGGATAGGTATTACCTCTGCTTTAAATGCCTGGTTGAATTCCCCAGGGGAGCCATCTAGTCCTGGACTCTTATTTGTTGGGAGACTTTTGATAACTGATGGACTTTTTTCGCTGGTTATGGGTCTGTTCAAGTTTTCTGTTTCTTCCTGTTTGAGTTTTGGAAGTGTGTGTGTGCTTAAGAATTTGTCCATTTCTTCCAGGTTGTCTAGTTTGTTGGCATATAACTTTTCATAGTTTTCCCTGATAATTGCTTGTATTTCTGAGGGATTGACTGTAATAATTCCATTTTCATTCATGATTTTATCTGTTTGGGTCTTCCCCCATTTCTTTTTGAGAAGCCTGGCTAGAGGTTTATCAAATTTGTTTATTTTTTCAAAAAACCAACTCTTGGATTCATTGATCTGCTCTATAGTTTTTTTTAGATTCTATATTGTTTATTTCTGCTCTAATCTTTATTATTTTTCTTTTTCTGGGTTGGGGTGTCTTTACTGTTCTGCTTCTAGTTCCTTTAGGTGTGCTGTTAGATTTTGTATTTGGGATTTTTCTTGTTTCTTGAGATAGGCCTGGATTGCAATGTATTTTCCTCTCAGGACTGCCTTTGCTGCATGCCCAAGCATTTGGATTGTTGTATTTTCATTTTCATTTGTTTCCATATATTTTTTGATTTCTTCTCTAATTGCCTGGTTGACCCATTCATTCTTTAGTAGGGTGTTTTTTAACCTCCATGCTTTTGGAGGTTTTGCAGACTTTTTCCTGTGGTTGATTTCAAGTTTCATAGCATTGTGGTCTGAAAGTTTGCATGGTATGATCTCCATTCTTGTATACTTATGAAGAGCTGTTTTGTGACCCAGTATGTGATCTGTCTTGGAGAATGTTCCATATGCACTCGAGAAGAAAGTATATTCTGTTGCTTTGGGATGCAGAGTTCTAAATATATCTGTCAAGTCCATTTGATCCAATGTATCATTTTGGGCCCTTGTTTCTTTATCGATCCTGTGTCTAGATGATCTATACATTGTTGTAAGTGAGTATTAAAGTCCCCTGCAATGACCACATTCTTATCAACAAGGTTGCTTATGTTTGTGCTTGTTTTATATATTTGGGGGCTCCCGTATTTGGCGCATAGACATTTATAATTGTTAGGTCTTCCTGATGGATAGACCCTGTAATTATTATATAATGCCCTTGTTCATCTCTTATTACAGCATTTAAAGTCTAGTTTGTCTAGATAAAAGCATAGCTATTCCAGCTTTCTTTTGACTTCCAGTAGCATGACAGATAGTTCTCCATCCCCTCACTTTCAATCTGAAGGTGTCCTCAGGTCTAAAATGAGTCTTGTAGAGCCTAAATGTCCATCAACTGATGAATGGATAAAGAAATTGTGGTTTATATACACAATGGAATACTACGTGGCAATGAGAAAAAATGAAATATGGCCTTTTGTAGCAACATGGATGGAACTGGAGAGTGTGATGCTAAGTGAAATAAGCCATACAGAGAAAGACAGATACCATATGGTTTCACTCTTATGTGGATCCTGAGAAACATAACAGAAACCCATGGGGGAGGGGAAGGAAAAAAAAAAAAAAAAAAGAGGTTAGAGTGGGAGAGAGCCAAAGCATAAGAGACTGTTAAGAACTGAGAACAAACTGAGGGTTGATGGGGGGTGGGAGGGAGGGCAGGGTGGGTGATGGGTATTGAGGAGGGCACCTTTTGGGATGAGCACTGGGTGTTGTATGGAAACCAATTTGACAGTAAATTTCATATATTAAAAAATAAAAAAAATAAAAAAATAAAATAAAATGAGTCTTGTAGACAGCAAATAGATTTTTTTTTTTAATCCATTCTGATACCCTATGTCTTTTGGTTGGAGCATTTAGTCCATTTACATTCAGTGTTATTATAGAAAGACATGGGTTTAGAGTCATTGTGATGTCTGTAGGTTTCATGCTTGTAGTGATGTCTCTGGTCCTTTGTGGTCCTTGCAACATTTCACTCACAGAATCCCCCTTAGGATCTCTTGTAGGGCTGGTTTAGTGGTGATGAATTCCTTCAGGTTTTGTTTGGGAAAACCTTTCTTTCTCCTTCTATTCTGAATGACAGGATTGCTGGATGAAGGATTCTTGGCTGCATATTTTTCCTGTTTATCACATTGAAGATTCCCTGCCATTCCCCTCTGGCTTGCCAGGGGACAGTAGATAGGTCTGCTACTACCCCTATGTGTCAACCTTTTTATGTTAAGGCCTGTTTATCCCTAGCTGCTTTCAGAATTCTCTATTTATCCTTGTATTTTGCCAGTTTCACTATGATATGTTGTGCAGAAGATCAAGTTACTTCTGAAAGGAGTTCTCTGTGTCTCCTGGATTTCAATGTCTATTTCCTTCCCCAGACTGGGGAAGTTCTCAGCTATGATTTGTTCAAGTACACCTGTGGCCCCTTTCTCTCTTCTTCTGGAACTCCCGTGATAGGAATTTTGTTCCATTTCATTGAGTCACTTAGTTCTCTAATTCTCTCCTCATGATCCAGAATTTTTTGGTCTTTTTTTTTCTTGGCTTCATCCTTTCCCATAACTTTATCTCTATTTCACCTGTTCTCCCCTCTGCCTCTTCAAGCCATGCTGTGACCACCTCCATTTTATTTTGTACCTTATTTATAGCATTTTTAATTAATCATTACTATTTTTTAATTCCTTGATCTCTGCAGCAATAGATTCTCTGTCTTTTTTCAAGCCCAGCGTTTAATCTTATGACTATTATTCTAAATTCCTGTTCAGTTATATTGCTTATATCTGTTTTAAGCAATTCTTTTGCTGTCATTTCTTCCTGGAGTTTCTTTTGAGGAGGATTCTTCTGTTTCATCACTTTGGGTAGTTTTGTCTCCTTTATGTATTTAAAACCTTGTTATGTGCTCTGCATCTGTGAGCACTGCCCTATTAAAGGGGGGGGGGGGCGGTTATACACTGTCCAGGGCCTGGCCCTTTAGGAGCTGTTTTTTGGAGAGTGTTAATTGCTCTCTGTTGTTGTGACTTTGTTATTTTATTTCCTGACTCGTAGTGATGATTTGGACCCTCCACCAGGTGTGCTTTGATTTGTTCCTTGACGTAGCCCTGGAAAGGAAAACAGCAAACAAAAACACACAAATAATACAAAGGAAGAAGAAAACCCAAAGCAAAAAACCAGAAACACCAGCTACAAGCAAAGAACAGGGTGGTGGTGGTGGTGATGGAAGAGCACATACAAAGAGAGAAGTGACGGGGGCAGGGAGAAATGATGGTTGACATGATGGAATCTTTGCAGGTATCAGAAGGAGAATAGCTAACTCCTTCCTAAAATGACATGCCATTGTATTTTCACTTTCAAGGCCTTTAAGAGTTTTAGTATGCAACATAAGCTGTTGACAACTTAAAACAGGCTCTTGTAAGATGTCTTCATAGAGCCTCATTATAACCACAAAGCAAAAACCTGTAGTAGACACACAAAAGAGAAAAAAACTGGGGCGCCTGGGTGGCTCAGTCGGTTAGGCGGCCGACTTCGGCTCAGGTCACAATCTCGTGGTCTGTGAGTTCGAACCCCGCGTGGGGCTCTGTGCTGACTGCTCAGAGCCTGGAGCCTGCTTCGGATTCTGTGTCTCTCTCTCTGACCCTCCCCTGTTCATGCTCTGTCTCAAAAATGAATAAACGTTAAAAAAAAAATTTTTTTTAAAAAAAGAAAAGAACTGAGGTTTACCATTCTAGAAAATCATCAAATTACAAAGGTAAAGAGCAAATGAGGAAGAAAGGGGCCAATGATTCTAGAACAGCTGGAAAACAAGGAGGAGAATGACAACAGTAACTCCATACCTGTATCAATACTTAAATGTAAAGGGACTAAATTCTCCAATCAGAAGATATACATTGGCTGGATGGAAAGAAATACAAGACCCAACTGTATGCCTCCTTCAAGAGACTCTAGATTTGGAAACACACTCAGATGTAAGTCTAGGTGGGGAAAAAGATATTTCATACAAATGGAAACCACAAGAAAGTGGGGGTAGCTATGCTTACATCGGACAAAATAGATTTTAAGATTGCTCTAAGACACAGTGAATGTCAGTATAAAATAAAGGGATCACTTTCTGAACATTTTTAGTTATGTGGTTGACAGAATGGCAATAAAGTTTTCCCCAATTTTGGTTTTGAAGGGCACAAATATGTGTGTGTATAACTATATACATGAGTACATATATCTCATGTAGTCTTACCACTTTTAAAACCAACACCTTTTCACATAAATGGTGATGTTTGTCCAGCTACCTCAATTGCAGCTTGTATAATTTTTAAAAATGTTTACTTATTTTTGAGAGAGAGGGAGACAGGATTGAAAGCAGGCTCTCTGCTCACAGCAGAGAGCCTAATGCTGATCTTGACCTAATGAACCATGAGACACGACCTGAGCCAAAGTTGGACACTTAGCTGACTGAGCCACCCAGGCACCCTAGCTTGTGTAGTGTTTATGAACATCTCTATCTTCTGTCTCCCTTGAATGGTTAGTTGAGATTCAAAACCTATTTCTGTGTTTAGAGAGTTGGGGACAAAAAAGAACACTGGATGACAATTTGAGAAAAACGTATTGCTTCCAGAATTTGATGGGTGTGGGGAAATACTGTTGGAAAGAAAATCTTGGTAATTTACTCTACCAAGCAGGCAATTGATCAAAACCAACTTGCACAGGTTAATCTTTTTCACAGTATTTTTTTCTAACATCTTGCTATTATACATTGCATATTTTTTCATATTATTTAATTTACATTGTTATCTGCTTTTGAAAGTTGCCAATAGATTATTTGTCCTTTCAGATAGGTTAGTATAATACCCCCTCAGTAAGATTTCTGATATTAATTTCTGGGAAGTTTGTATACAGAGTCATCTTTGCAATATGGATTTATTTCAGGTTGGGTTCTTTCTGAAATGTAAGGCTTTCTTATGAGAAGATATACATCCTACTTAGTTCACACTTTTTAGACTACATTATATGGAAAAAATGTTTTATACATCATATACATATTCACTAAATATAAAACATTTATTCCTTTAATGTTGGAGAAAGATAGCAACAAACATATACAAACCTACAGCTTTAATGTAACAGAAATGAGAAGTACAATTGTTAGCTTTTTGGTCCTTGAAGTAGATAATAATCTCTTTGTGCATTGGAATATTGTTGCTTTGACCAAAATTTGGATACATGAGTCACTTACTTTTAAAAAAGTAATTTTGTTTGAAGATATATTTATTTGCGCAACAATAAAAGATGACTATATAACTTGCTTTCCCTAATAAAAAGAAAATTAAAAAAATAAAGGAGTCTATAAAGGAGTCCATTCAATAAAAGCATATAAATACTTATGCACCGTTGATAAAATCACCTAAATACATAAAGCAACCATTAGCAGACAAGAAGAAGTGGACAGTAATACAATAGCAGGGGCCTTTGATACTGCACCTTGAATAATGGGTAGATTATTCAGACAGAAAATCCATAAGGAAACATCAGACTTCAGTGACATTAAGCAGATGGAGTTACAAATATCCATCCAATAGCAAAAAACAAACAAACAAAAAAAAAACCCAAACAAACGAAAAAACATTCTCACGTGTATGTGTAACATTATCTGGTACAGATTATATGTTGGTCCACGAAAACAGTTTTTAAGACTGAAATCATGTCAACCATCTTTCCTGACTACAATAGCATGAAATGAAGTCAGTATTCACTAATGTAAAAAATAACATGCAACATTATTCATAACAGCCAAGACATGGAAATAACATGTCCATTGTCAGAGGAGTAATGTGGTATATATATACAATATATGTTGGCTATGATGAACAAGACTGTATTGCCTATTTGAAAATTGGTATAATGGGAAGCGTTAAAAAATTTTTATCACAAAAAATTTATAGTTGTGATGTGAATGGAAAACATTTTAACATAATGTTAAATGTCAATATCTCACTGAAAAAAAGTTAAACAGATGAGTGGTCACTTAGTCATAAGGATAAGAGGGTGGTGATAGCTGAAGAGTATGAGGTTTCTTTAGGAGGTGATGAAATGTCCTAAAATTAACAATGGCTTGCTTGCTTCTACATATGAATTGGTTAAAAACCCATCAATTGTACACATTAAGTAGGTAAATTATTCAACATGTAAATTATATCCTAATCTGTATAAAAAGAACCTCAAATTTCTGCACAAGACTACCTGGTATTAAGGACAAATATCGAAGACTACATAAATTCAAATATTCATTAAACACATAAGTGTAAAATTTCAAATGGAGTTTAGGATTTAACTTCTGTTTTCATTTTTGTGCTAATACTATGTTTATTTTTGAGAGGGAGGGAGAGTGCGTGCAAACAAGTGTGGGGAGGGGCAGAGTGAGAGAGGAACAGTGGATCCAAAGGAGGCTCTGCACTGACAGCAGGGTGCTTGATGTGAGGCAAACTCCTGAACCATGAGATCATGACCTGATCCGAAGTCAGACACTCAACCAACTGAGCCACTCAGGTGCCCCACAAAAATAATTTTGAAAAGCACATGGGAAGGAAGGTTTTTCAAATTAGACATGACATGTATAATTATTTGCATGAGTCAAGTTCAACAGTTAGATTTTGGATGAAGGAAATGTACATATGCTAAAATCCGTATTAGTTTTCTCCAAAGAAATAATCAATAGAATGGATATCTATATATGTATTTTTGTATCTATATTTCTATAGATCTATATAGAAGTATGGCTTATCATATATAGAAATAGGTATCTATCTGTCATTATATGTCTGCATATATAGAGAAGAGGGGAAGACTTCTTTAATGAATTGGCTAACATGGTTGTGAGAGCTGGAAATTCTAAAGTCTGTAAAGACCAGTAGGCTGGAGACCCAGCAAAGAGCTAATGTTGAAGTTTGAGAATATGGAGACAGTCTGGACACAGACATAGGTGAGTAGCAAAAAGCACCTCTGAAATTTACAGGTAATTACTATGTTCTCTAGAATGGACCATCTAGCAAGTGGTATGTGCTTATTTGGTAAATATAATCTTATAAATTAGAATATTGTGACTGTATGAGAATACACAGCATTTTCAAGTATGCACTAGTGTATATCTTCCACTAAAGACAAAAATCAGGATTATGGTATGATGTATATATTTAACAATATAATCCAGGATGATACAACGTGTGCCCCTGGAAGTAAGCAGCACTGCCACCTTAGGTGGAGATGTGTGGCATGAAAATGAGGAGTGATACAGTGGGGGTAAGAAAGAGGGCACAGAGATAAATGGAGTTGCAAAGACCCTGGATGCTTGGGGTAATAGAGCCACAGGGAAAGAGAAGACGGGACCTGTGTTAGTTTCCTAGGGCTCCTGTCACACAGTACCACAAGTCAGTGTCTAAACACACTGAGAAATTACTCTCTCACAGTTCTGGAGGTTCTTAGAAGTTTGAACTGTTGGCAGGACCATACTTTATCTCAAGAATTGGGTCTTTCTTCTAACTTCTGGGGACTGTCAGCTCTCCTTGGCCTAGCCTGGACAGTAGATGGATCACTCAGTCCCTGCCTTCATCATCACACATCTTTCAGAGTGTCTCTAAATTTTCCTCATAAGGATACCAGTTATTGGGTTAGAGTTGACCTGATTCTAGTATGACCTCATTTTACTTGATTACATCTGCAAAGATCTATTGTGCAATAAGTTTACATTTACAGGAACTTGAGGGTTAGGACTTAAGCATATATATTTGAGGCACACTATGTAATCCATAACAGGGCTAAAAGGGACTAGTTAAATGTTATCAAAGGTTAAAGTGCACTACAGGATTTAAGGTTGGAGGTGGAGTGTATACAGGGACATTAAGTATATGATTGATATGTTTGGAGAGGGAATAAGAGGGTGAAGGAAATCCTAGGAAAGGGATCATGGATGAGGAAAAAATTGGGTCAAAGGCACACAAACCTTTCTGCCTATGAAGGGTTGAAGAACAAGGGGGTAGAAGGAAAATAGTTGCTTGTGAATGGAGTCTTGGGGGTATTCAGTGCTCCAAACCGAGATAAAGGGTGGGAAGGAAAGATGATGTGTGGAGAACATAATGGGCACCATCAGAGTTTGTCCAACAGTGGGCATCAGTAGGCTGAAGGGCCCATGAGAAAGTATCAGGGAGTATAGGGTTGTTGGTATTAGGTGCAGGTTCATGAAGAAACTAAGGACTCCTGATAAGTGATGCCTGGGACATTGAGGGCAGTGGACATAAAAAATGGTCTGAAGTCATTGGAATGGGAGGGAAGATAAATGGCAATGGAAAAAGGAGGATGTTTGGGCTGAGGGTGCTAGGATCAGGCAAATCAGGTTTTACTGGTCTAGAGGTCTAAAATGCACCTATAAATAAGTAAAATTCACCTTATAGATGAACAGTGAAGAAGACTAGGAGGGTCATTTGCAGGGAAAAATTTAGGTTTCATGGAAATCTAATGGTCCCAGGGATGGAGAGATTGAGGTCACAAGAAGGGTAGAGAGGAGGCAGGAGAAGGAGAGATCTGGGGTGATGAAATTTGCAGGTGTTCATGTGGAGGGCACAAATTCATCCTACTCATTAATTCTCTGATTTACATATGACACAATTTATAATTTCAGCACATAAGGCAATAACTTACTTCTATAAAATACCCAGTAATCTTTTCAATTGAATGGACAGTAAAGGACCACAGGCAAAATTTGAGTAAACAGTGAGACTCAACATTTTCGCTTCTTTGAGGATACCATGCGCAAGGTTTGACCATGGAAGAAAATGGATTCTGCCAACAATCTCAAAGGTCCTGGGAGTGACTGGTGACCTAAAGGCTCCTGAGAAGATCCAATACCTCATGAAACTTTGATTTTTAACCATATAGGGCCCTAAACAGAAAGCCCAGCCAAGTCCACTGAAATTCAGACTTGTTAACAACAGAATTACTTTTTTATTACTTCCTACCTATTTGCAACTGGATATGATAGTGATAGAAAACAACTCCACACAGGCATATCATTAACTGTAAAATGAAAATTATAAACTTCAGATCTTGAGACATAACCATTGGTGAGATTGAGTTAAATCATCCCTCTTATGCAATTTCATATATACTCTGAAATTGCATAACAGACACTAAAATATTTTGTACCTGGTTCAATGTTACATAAATATTGTCATATGAAACTTACTGTGGATCAAATTGTTTACCTTAATGCTACACGAAGGGGTCTTTTTCACACTACTAGAAATGGATTTATTGCAACACAAAAACACATCATACCTCACGGTAATTGTAAAGGAGACCTTGTTTCAACATTCATGTTTATGGAATTGTGCAATTGAATATTACCCTTGCAAACTGATATTAAAAAAAAAAAACCTATAATATACTACCAACTACATGTCCTCTGTTAAACAGGGAAGCCATTAGAATCAGGTGGCTCAACTGTTTCAGATTCTGTGTCTCTGTCTATGCCCCTCCCCCACTCATGCTCTGTCTCCCTCTGTCTCAAAATAAACATTAAAAAAAAAGAATCAGGTGGCTCAAATGCCTCAGCAGCTTCTGTAGGCAAACCATAACTTAATTTACTGTCAATGCTCTGGTTAGAAGAAAAGAACAATCACAGTCAACAAGGCCTTCCAAAAATAAGGCAACTGCTTAAGGTATATCCAATCAAACACTATCCTTCCTGTTTTCCACAGCCTCTCTATAAAAACCTCACTGCTGGCTTTTGCAGGTGGAGCATGCCTCAACACTTGAATAGACAAATAACTCGTCAAAATAACTCTTGAAAATTTGAATATACATCAGTTCATCTTTTAATACACACAGTATCACCTCATTTTGAGCACTTTCTCATGAGGCATAAACCTCCACCCCACGTTGTAAACGGGCAGCTGACGCAGTGTGACATCTTTCCCTCCCCGCCCACTTTTGCACATGCACATTAGCTACCAATGCGACTCTCCCTTCACTTGCCCAGACTTCACCTTTGTTAATGGCTTCCAACAGTGCCTGCGCAGATAGTTTCCCACCAAGTGCTATACATGCACAGAGAGGACTTCTGGCACACACAGCCCCACTCAGGACCAAAACCTGCAGTCATGTGCTCCTCCCTTCATCAGGCCACGTATCCAGAACCCCAGCATTGAATCCCAACTCAACCGTGCACACACCTGAGTTCACAGTTCAGATGAACTGGGACCAGCATGTATGAACAGACTAGTTCTCCCTCTGATCAGTGTTGTTATTACACGTAGTTTTTGATACCCTGTCCTGCTTCTGTCTTTCCTAGTGCCAAAATGCCACATGTGCACAATAATAATGCAGGTGAGCCCCTCAAAGACCTGAGTCCAGCACCTGCCATAATGCAGAAGACCCCATAAAAATGATGTATCTAAATTGTAGAATACAGCACATAAAATAGAGAAGTTGGGATAAGGGTGACAAAGTGGGTACAGAGGTGGAAGTGACAGGTAGTAGAGTTTTGTAGGCTATTACCAATATCAGGTTAAAATGGTTTGTTACAGCTTTGAGAGATTTTATGTATTCCCATGATCAACAAACAAAGAACAAACTTACAGAACTCATAAAAAGGAAATAAGAATGATATTAAAGAATGTCATTACAAACATAAAATAAACAATGGGACACAGTAAGAGGAAAAGTGGGATAAAATAGCCACACAAATTACAGAAAACTGAAACAGCAGCAGCAGTCCTTCCCTCTCAGTAATTATTTTGACTCTAAGTAAATTAAACTCCCTTCATTAAAAGACACAAATTGGCTGAGTGAATAAAACACAATATCCAACAACCTCCTGTCTACAAGAGAGTCACATTAAATCTAATGGCACACATAAGATGCAAGGAAAAGTATGTAAAAGGATCTCATGCAAATGGAAACCAAAAGAGGGCATGAGTGACCATGCTAATATCAGACAAATACAAATTAAGTTGGAGAGTCAGAAAGGAAAAAAAGGACTTTGTTTTGAAATGAATGAAATTGCCCAGATACTATAACAATTAAAGTGCATCTAATATCGAAGATCCCATATATGTGATGCACACAAGATAGAATTGAACCAAGAAATAAACAGCATCATAAAAATAGAGGTTAATACCTCACTTTAACTGGATACAAAGACCACACTCAAGTTCAATAAGGACAGCACTTGAACAATATTACAGGCTAGTTGCATATAATGGACATATACAGACCACTCCACCAAACAAGAGCAGAAATCACACATGGAACATTCTCTACTAGAGACAACCTGTTAGTCTACAAAACAGTTCATAAGAAATTTAAGATTAAAATCATACAGTATCTTTTTGACCACAATGGAATGGAACTAGGAATGAATAGCAGATGGAAAATTGGAAATTCCGCCAATATTTGGAAATTGAACAACATACTCTTGAACAGTGGGTGAAAATGAAATTAAAAAATAACCAGTAATTATGTTGAAACTAATGAAATAAAACACAAAATATTGAAGCATATAGCATTCAGAGAAAATTATTCTAAAGAAACTTTCAGTGATAAAAAGTCAACCTGTGTAATAAAAGGACATTTTTTTTGCAAAGCCTCTAGAGCAAAAGGAATTAATATCTATAATATAGAAAGCACTCATGCAACAACAACCATAAAGTAACTAGCATGACAAAGGATTTAATGGATATAATCCAAGGAAAATAGACAAATGGATAGACATATGAAAGATGCTCAAAATCACCATTCATTAAAGAAATACAAATCAAACAGTGAGTTATTACCTCATGCCTCTTTGGATCCCACCGTTAATCAAGAACAACAACAAAAACTACATGTGTAGGAAAGGACGAGGAGAAAATGGAACTCTTTTTTTTTTTTAATTTTTTTTTTAACGTTTATTTATTTTTGAGACAGAGAGAGACAGAGTACGAACAGGGGAGGGTCAGAGAGAGAGGGAGACACAGAATCTGAAACAGACTCCAGGCTCTGAGCTGTCAGCACAGAGCCCGACGCGGGGCTCAAACTCACAGACTGTGAGATCATGACCTGAGCCAAAGTCGGACGCTTAACCGACTGAGCCACCCAGGCGCCCCAGAAAATGGAACTCTTATGCACTGCTAGAAGAAATACAAATGGCTCAACCATTATGGAAAACAGAATGGAGGTTTGTTGAAAAATTTCAAATTGTATTATTATATGATCTAGCCATCCCACTTGAAAATATATAACCAAAAGAATTCAAAGTAAGATGTGCAAGACATATTTGCACAGGTAGATTCATAGCAGCATTATTTAGAAAAGCCAATGATAAATGTAAGTGACAGAAATGTGCAAGAATGGATAAAGAAAATGTAGAGTATACATACACTGGAATAATATTAGGCTTTGAAAAAAAGACACATATTCTCACATTATACAACATGGTTAAAGCATGATGATATTATGTTAAGTGAAATAAACAACTCAGAGAAATACACCATGATTTCAGTTAAATGACTAATGTCCCGAACCTGATAAAAAAGGAAGGATGGAAGGAAGGAAGGAAAGGAGATGACAGACTGAAAGAAAGATTGATTGCCAGGGACTTAGAATAGAGACAAATATATAACTTGTTTAACAGGTATTAAGTTTCAGTTTTGCAAGATGAGAACATTTCAGAGATTGGTTTTGCAGTAATGTAAGTACACTTAACACTACAGTTAAAAAAAGGTTGAAATGGTAAATTCTATGGCATATGTTTTTGACTAAAATTATGGATAAATCATGATACCTAAAATTGATAGTGATGAGTTAAGAAAAGTTACCTTCAATTCCAAAACGTGCTTGCTTCACAAAGAGGATATAAATTCATCCACTAATAGATGATGATGATAATGCCATATGACAGCTTATCCAGGATAAAACAGCCATTGACAACTAAGAAAAAAGAAAAGTCATGAACCAACAATGTATGGGTAATATTTACACATACAAATACACATATAAATTTATTGGCAATTGACAGTGGCTGATTCCTATTTGAAGTAAAACCTACACTGTCCAAATGTACTCAACTGAAAATTGTTATCCAAAAATATAAAACATACATTTAAGAAAACAATTACTATTGTGGCAACTATCATTAAAAAGGAAGATTTGTAGAAAGGATAAGGACAATATGATCCTCCCAAGAGATGGAGAAAAAGCATATGAAAAAATACAGGATCCTTTCTTGATAAAAATTCTCAAGAAAGTAGGAATAGGGGCGCCTGGGTGGCTCAGTTAGTTGAGCATCTGAGTGTTGATTTTGGCTCAGGTCATGATACGAGGGTTGTGGGATCAAGCCCTGAATTAGGCGCTATGCTGATAGCACAGAGCCTGCTTGGAATTCTCTCCCCCCACCCCTGCTCTCTGCCCCTCCCCTGCTCATGCTCTTTCTCTCCTGCTCTCTCAAAATAAATAAATAAACTTGAAAAGTTATATACAAATATAAAAAGGAGGGATGCAAGTATACCTCAACAGCATAGAAGTCATATACAGAAGATTCACAACTATCATCCTCAATGGGGGAAAACTGCGATCTTTTCCCTTAAGGTCAGGAACACAACAGGGATGTCCACTCCCACCACAGTTGTTCAACATAGTACTGGAAGTCCTAGCCTCAACAATCAGACAACAAAGAGAAAAGGCATCCAAATTACCAAGGAAGATGTCCAACTTTCACTCTTCGCAGATAACATGATACTCTATGTAGAAAACCTGAAAGACTCCACCAAGACATTGCTAGAAGTGATACATGAATTGACAAAAGTTGCAGAATATAAAATCAACACACAGAAATCTGTTGCATTTCTAGAGGCACCTGTGTGGCTCAGTTGGTTGAGTATCCAACCCTTCATTTGGGTTAGGTCATGATCTCATGGTTCCTGAGTTCGAGCCCTGCATCAGGCTCTGTGCTGTCAGTGTGGAGCCAGCTTAATATTCTCTCTTTCTCTCTCTCTGCCTCTCCCCCTTGCATGCATGTTCTTTCTCTCCCTTAAAATAAACATGAAAAGAAAAGAAAAATCGGTGCATTTCTATACACCAGTAATGAAGCAGCAAAAAGAGGAAGCAAGGAATTGATCCCAGTTGCAATTGCACCAAAAAACATAAGGTGCCTAGGAATAAACCTAAGCAAAGTTTGCATTCTGAAAACTGTAGAACACTTATTAATGTAATTGAAAAACACTCAAAGAAATGGAAAAGCATCCCATGCTCATGGTTTACAAGAATAAATGCTGTTAAAATGTCTGTACTATCCAAACAGCCTTATCCCTAATCCCATTCAATGCAATCCCTAACAAAATAATACCAACAAATTTTTCACAGAGCTAGAACAAACCATTCTATATTTGTATGGAACAAGGAAGGACCCCAAATAGTCAAAGTAATGCTGAAAAAGAAAAGTAAAGCGAGAGACATCACAATTTTGAACTTTGGGCTGTATTACAAAGCTGTAATCATCAAGACAGTATGGTACTGCCACAAAAACAGACACATAAATGGAAGAGAGAAAACACAGAAATTGACCCACAACTATAAAGCCAACTAATCTTTGACAAAGTAGGAATGAATATCCAGTGGAAAAAAGTCTCTTCAATAAATGGTGTTGGGAAAACTGGACAGAGACATGCAGAAGAATGAACCTGGACCACTTTCTGACACCATACACGAAATAAATTCAAAATGGATGAAAGACGGGGCACCTGGGTGGCTCAGTCGGTTAAGCATATGACCTCAGCTCAGGTCATGATCTCAAGGTTCGTGAGTTCAAGCCCTGCATGGAGCTCTGTGCTGAGAGCTCAGAGCCTGGAGCCTGCTTCACATTCTGTGTCTCCTTCTCTCTGCCCCTCCCCAGCTTGAACTGTCTCTCTCTCAAAAATAAATAAACATTAAATAATTTTTAAAAAATGGATGAAAGACCTAAATGTGAGACAGGAAACCATCAAAATCCCACAGGAGAACATAGGTAGCAACTTCTTTGACATGGTCTGCAGCAACTTCTTACTGGACATATTGCCAAAAGCAAGAGAAACAAAAGCAAAAATGAACTACTGGGACCTCATCAGGATAAAAAGCTTCTGCACAGCAAAAGAGATGATCAACAAAACAAAAAGACAACCTACTAAAGAGAAGAAGATATTTGCAAATGACAGAAAACTAGTAATCAAAATATATTAAAAAACTTATCAATCTCAACACCCCCAAAAATAAATAACCCAGTTAAGAAATGGGTAGGAGACATGAACAGACATTTTTCAAAGACATCCAGATAGCCAACAGACATATGAAAAGGTGTTCAACATCGCTCATCATCAGGGAAATACAAATCAAAACCACAATGAGATACCACCTCATGCCTGTCAGAATGGCTAAAATTAACAAGTCAGGAAACAACAGATGTTGGTGAGGAGGCAGAAAAGGGGAACTCTCCTGCACTGTTGGTGGGAATGCAAACTGGTGCAGCAGCTCTGGAAAACAGTATGGAGTTTCCTCAAAAAGTTAAAATTAGATTCAGCAATTGCACTGCTAGGTATGTATCCAAAGGATACAACAATGCTTATTTGAAGGGGCACATGCACCTTAATATATGTAGCAGCACTATCAACAATAACCAAACTATGGAGAGAGCCCAAATGTCCATTGACTGATGAATGGATAAAGAAGACATGGTATGCATACATGGTGGAATATTACTCAGCCATCAAAAAGGATGAAATCTTGCTATTTCCAAGGATGTGGATGGAACTAGAGTGTATCATGCTAGGTGATATAAGTCAGTCAGAGAAAGACAAATACCATATGAATTGCCTCATATGTGGAATTTAAGAAGCAAAACAGATCAATGTGCCAGAAGGGAAGGAAAAATAAACTGAGTTGAAAATAAATAGGTGAATCATAAGAGTCTTTTAACTACAGAGAACAAACTGAGGGTTGGTGGAGGGGAGGGAGTGCGGGGATGGGCTAAATGGATGCTGGGCATAAGGAGGGGACTTGTAATGAGCACTAGGTGTCATATGTAAGTGATGAGTCACTGAATACCACTCCTGAAAACCAATGCTACACTATATGTTAACTAACTTGAATTTAAATAAAACCTTGGAAGAAAAAAAAAAGATGATAATTTAAAATAAAGCTATTTTTGTTTTACAAAAAAAGGAAGTTTGTTATTGAACTGGAATTCAAGAATAAGGGAAATTGTAACCAAAAAACTTCTGAATAAAAGATATTCTATTATAAGAGGATCCTTCCTAATAACTATAATTTTAAACTGACACTATGCACTCAAGAAAAACAAGCATTTGAAGCACTACATGTGTTATGACATAAATTGCCCAGAATGGGGCACCTCGTGGCTCAATCAGTTAGTTTGGCTCAGGACATGATCTCACAGTTTGTGGGATCCAGCTTTGCCTTGGGCTCCTCACTGAGATCAGAGAGCCTGCTTGGGATTCTCTCTGTCTCTGCCTCTCCCCCACTCATATGCATGCATGTGCTCACTCTTTTTCTCAAAATAAATAAACATTAAAAAAATAAATTTCTCAGAAAATTCATTACAGCTAATCATAAAATGCTGTAATAAAATTTTTATAAGCATTTAAATGACAATAAATGATTAAGAGATAATCTCATTTTTACACAGAATGTCAAGGATATTTTTCATCCATTGGAAGCAACAACAAGAAGAAGACGACATTTTTGAATAAGAAATACCATGAGTGTGTAAACTATGCTGAACATCACTGCTATGTATGTGTATATATGTGTATGTATGTACATGTATATATAAACCTTTGGGTATTATACCACAGTTAGGATACATTTTGAGAAAAGTGGATGAAAATGTTGATGATTAATATTTGCCTCAAGGGAAGTTTATATTTATGAACAAACATTGTAATAAATATAAGGTTTTTAGTAATTATTGAGCTCACTTCTTATAAAACATACACATTCAAGCATGTTAGGATCTAAAATCACAGTTGATAGACAATCTGGAAGAAATGGACAAATTCCTAAACACCCACACACTTCCAAAACTCAAACAGGAAGAAATAGAAAGCTTGAACAGACCCATAACCAGTGAAGAAATTGAATCAGTTATCAAAAATCTCCCAATAAATAAGAGTTCAGGACCAGATGGCTTCCCAGGGGAATTCTACCAGACATTTAAAACAGAGATAATACCTATCCTTCTCAAGCTATTTCAAAAAATAGAAAGGGATGGAAAACTTCCAGACTCATTCTATGAAGCCAGTATTACTTTGATTCCTAAACCAGACACCCCGTAAAAAAAAGAGAACTACAGGCCAATATCCCTGATGAATATGGATGCAAAAATTCTCAATAAGATACTAGCAAATCGAATTCAACAGCATATAAAAAGAATTATTCACCATGATCAAGTGGGATTCATCCCTTGGCTACAGGCCTGGTTCAACATTTGCAAACCAATCAATGTGATACATCACATTAATAAGAGATAAGAGCCATATGATCCTGTCAATCAATGCAGAAAAAGCATTTGACAAAATTCAGCATCGTTTCTTAATAAAAACCCTCGAGAAAGTTGGGATAGAAGGAACATACTTAAACGTCATAGAAGCCACTTGTGAAAAGCTGACAGCTAATATCATCCTCAATGGGGAAAAACTGAGAGCTTTCCCCCTGAGATCAGGAACACGACAGGGATGCCCACTCTCACCACTGTTGTTTAACATAGTGTTGGAAGTGCTAGCATCAGCAATCAGACAACAAAAGGAAATCAAGGGCATCAAAATTGGCAAAGATGAAGTCAAGCTTTCACTTTTTGCAGATGACATGATACTATACATGGAAAATCCGACAGACTCCACCAAAAGTCTGCTAGAACTGATACATAAATTCAGCAAAGTTGCAGGATACAAAATCAATGTACACAAATCAGTTGCATTCTTATACACTAACAATAAAACAACAGAAAGACAAACTGATCCCATTCACAATTGCACCAAGAAGCATAAAACACCTAGGAATAAACCTAACGAAAGATGTAAAAGATCTGTATGCTGAAAACTATAGAAAGCTTATGAAGGAAATTGAAGAAGATCTAAAGAAATGGAAAAACATTCCATGCTCATGGATTGGAAGAATAAATATTGTTAAAATGTCAATACTACCCAAAGCTAACTACACATTCAATGCAATCCCAATCAAAATTGCACCAGCATTCTTCTCCAAGCTAGAACAAGCAATCCTAAAATTTGTATGGAACCACAAAAGGCCCTGAATAGCCAAAGTAATTTTGAAAAAGACGACCAAAGTAGGAGGCATCACAATCCCAGACTTTAGCCTCTACTACAAAGCTGTAATCATCAAGACAGCATGGTATTGGCACAAAAACAGACACATAGACCAATGGAATAGAATAGAAACCCCAGAACTAGACCCACAAACGTATGCCCAACTCATCTTTGACAAAGCAGGAAAGAATATCCAATGGAAAAAAGACAGTCTCTTTAACAAATGGTGCTGGGAGAACTGGACAGCAACATGCAGAAGGTTGAAACTAGACCACTTTCTCACACCATTCACAAAAATAAACTCAAAATGGATAAAGGACCTGAATGTGAGACAGGAAACCATCAAAACCCTATAGGAGAAAGCAGGAAAAGACCTCTCTGACCTCAGTCGTAGCAATTTCTTTCTTGACACCTCTCCAAAGGCAAGGGAATTAAAAACAAAAATGAACTATTGGGACCTCCTGAAGATAAAAAGCTTCTGCACAGCAAAGGAAACAATCAACAAAACTAAAAGGCAACCAACGGAATGGTAAAAGATATTTGCAAATGACATATCGGACAAAGGGCTAGTATCCAAAATCTATAAAGAGCTCACCAAACTCCACACCCGAAAGACAAAGAACCCAGTGAAGAAATGGGCAGAAAACATGAATAGACACTTCTCTAAAGAAGACATCCAGATGGCCAACAGGCACATGAAAAGATGCTCAACGTCGCTCCTCATCAGGGAAATACAAATCAAAACCACACTCAGATATCACCTCACACCAGTCAGAGTGGCTAAAATGAACAAATCAGGAGACTATAGATGCTGGAGAGGATGTGGAGAAACGGAAACCCTCTTGCACTGTTGGTGGGAATGCAAACTGGTGCAACTGCTCTGGAAAACAGTGTGGAGGTTCCTCAAAAAATTAAAAATAGACCTACCCTATGACCCAGCAGTAGCACTGCTAGGAATTTACCCAAGGGATACAGGACTACTGATGCATAGGGGCACTTGTACCCCAATGTTCATAGCAGCACTCTCAACAATAGCTAAATTATGGAAAGAGCCTAAATGTCCATCAGCTGATGAATGGATAAAGAAATTGTGGTTTATATACACAATGGAATACTACCTGGCAATGACAAAGAATGAAATATGGCCTTTTGTAACAGCATGGATGGAACTGGAGAGTGTTATGCTAAGTGAAGTAAGTCATACAGAGGAAGACAGATACCATATGTTTTCACTCCTATGTGGATCCTGAGAAACTTAACAGAAGACCATGGGGGAATGGAAGGAGAAAAAAATGGTTAGAGAGGGAGGGAGCAAAAACGTAAGAGAGTCTTAAAAAGTGAGAACAAACTGAGGGTTTATGGGGGGTGGAAGGGAGGGGTGGGTGGGTGATGGGTATTGAGGAGGTACCTGTTGGGATGAGCACTGGGTGTTGTATGGAAACCAATTTGATAATAACTTTCATTAAAAAAATAAAATCTCAGTTGAATTTCAGAAAACACTAATTAAAAAATGAAAACAGAGAACACAGTCACAGGATCTTCATATATAAGCAAGACAAAATTAGAAAATCATTCTTATTAAGAAACATAACAATCAACTTCTGTCATGAAGGAAAAATGGAACTTAAAAAATGGCTTAGCATAGAGTTCCTGAGAAAATTGTACAGATTTCCCAAGACCTGCAAAAGCCATAGAAAAGCAGACAGATCATGGAGGCCCTCACAGGTTATGGCAAGTTCTTTGCCCCTCACTGTGAATATGATGGAAGACCAAGGTAGAAGAAGAGAATTTTAGAGGATGTAAAAGCTTGGCGCAAATTAGATAGGATTGTATATCGGTTACAGCAAGATTAATGAACTGAAGCTTCTCAAAAGTTATTTCCATTGAAACCACATTATAAGGTGTGGTCTCCTCCTTCACCTTTGGACCTGTGTCATCTGCTTAATTCATTCCCACCTAACTGTATGTAAAGCTACTTTCTCTTCACATCCCAGGGCTTCTTCTTTGCTCCAAAAAGGTGACCATGTCTGGCATAAGATATAGCAAGACCCATTTATTTTAAAAATAGGAATATGAGTTTTGTTGGTAATCCTCTAATTTTCAATCCAGTTTGTCCATAGTTGAGAAGACAATGTAGAATTCTAGAAAATTATTTCCCAAAACACTGTTATTTCTTGAGTTTGAATGGAATGATTTTCATGGCAATTGTAAGGTCTACTGGAATACAAAATATGACAACATTCATTTTTTTTTTTTTTTAATATATTTATTTTTGGGACAGAGAGAGACAGAGCATGAACGGGGGAGGGGCAGAGAGAGAGGGAGACACAGAACCGGAAACAGGCTCCAGGCTCCGAGCCATCAGCCCAGAGCCTGACGCGGGGCTCGAACTCACGGACCGCGCGAGATCGTGACCTGGCTGAAGTCGGACGCTTAACCGACTGCGCCACCCAGGCGCCCCGACAACATTCATTTTTAAACATTAGTCATTAGATAACATTATAACAATTTTTATAAGTTAATACAAAGAAAGAGACACCAAAAAATTTGAGACCAACATATTTTTTTTTCTCTTTTATGACAGCTAAACAACCAATAAGTGGAAGAAAATAGCTGTTAACCAAGGTTATCTTAGAGTTTAACATGACACACAGCTCTATATGCAAAGACTACGGTAAAGCAATGTTCTGTAGGGGCCAAGGGCAGGCTGTCCCAAGAAGGGACACTTTGGCATGAAAATTTTGGGGGGTTAAAGCAATTGACATACTGTAGGCCCAAGAGAATAAAAAAAAATCTTTTTTATTTACATTTATTTATTTTTTCAGAAACAGAGTGAGACAAAGCATGACCAGGGGAGGGACAGAGAGAGAAGGAGACACAGAATCTGAAGCACGCTTCAGGCTCTGAGCAAGCCGTCAGCCCAGAGCCTGATGTGGGGCTCAGAGCCTGATGCAGGGCTTGAACCCATGAATTGTGAGATCATGACCTGAGCCAAAGTGGGACGCTCAACCGACTGAGCCACCCAGGCACCCCAAGAGAATTTTTAAAAAGTAGGTTACATGCTCAGTGTGGAGCCAAATGTGGGGCTTGAACTCAAGACCAGGAGATCAAGACCTGAGCAGAGATCAAGAGTCAGATGTTCAACTGACTGAGCCACCCAGATGCCCCCCACCGCACCCCAAAGAAACTTCTGCCTCTCTCTTAACTATAGAGAAGAATAAAACTTGGGGTCGTTCACAGAGTATTACCAGAGACAAATTTTATCTGAGTCACCCATTTGTGTGAAAAGGCAAACATCTGATTACCAAAAATCTGCTCTTCTTATTGCCCTGTGAAGGGCATTTCTCCACCTCAAAGCCCCAGACCCTCCTCCTTACTTCAGGATGACATATATACCTCAATTTGCTTGACTCTTTTTGGGATTTCCATGTCTGTGAGGGTTTCTTGTACTTATAAAACTTAATTTGCCCTCCTCCTGTTAATCTGTCTCATTTCAATTGGATTCTTAGTCTAGCTGGAAGGTCCTTGAAGGGGATAGAAATTTGTGCTCCCCAACAGTATTAACACCAAATTGATCTAATGAAGCCAGCATTGATCTTGTCAGTTCAGATGAAAGAATGCACACTTCACGTCATATTGCACGGCCATACCAGACGAGGAACATGTAGCCCAGACTCAAGATATAGGAAGGTAACCCCACTAGTTTACAAATAGTTATTCAATACAGCACTATAACTACCACATGTACCTAATTAAACCTCTAATATAAAAAAGAAAGATATTTTTCTGACTCAAAGGCTTTTGAGATGGAATACATCTGTGGGGTATCAGGTAAAGTGGCAGCAGAAGTTATCAAGTAACGTATGCTAACATGGCCTCATGGATCTCCAATCAACGACATCCACCTTCTCAGTGATATTGAACCAAACCATGCCCTTGAGCTTTCTAAGCAATAGAAATGGATAATAAACTAAATTAGAGTTTCAGGCAAGGTTTCTTTGGGGATTATGCTTGAGAAGAAGGGAGAAAGCACAAAGGAAATTGTCCTCAGTCAGACTCCCCAAGTAGAGGTCAGGGAGAGTCCATCATGGCAGACCCTGGTTTGGTCCAGTCTTTGCCAGTGTTCATAGTAAGCATCCTCTGAATTACTGCAACACAAACTATTCAATAGGCAGAGAATTTTAGCTTGCTTTCTTTTCTTTTCTTTTATTTTGGCAGCCAAAGAGTGCTGGATTTCGTGGTCAGTGTTGAGGCATGAGTCTAATCTCTGCTGTATCTCGTCAGAAGAAGGCTTGAACTCAGCTTTCCCCTTATAAACTTTCACTTGCAAGCCACTGGGGACTTTAGGACTTTTGAACATTAATTTCTCCTTCTCCTGGGTGGGGCCACACAAGTAGCTTAAATTGGTTCCCTGCAAGAGCTCAGTGTATGATTTTATTGGCACACTGTGCATGGTGCACAAACTCTCATTTGCTTTGGGTACTATTTTGGTGTGCATAAAGGGAACCCAGTCCCATGTAGATGTTCTGCCCATGATTGTTTGACCCCTGGACAGTGGGAGCATCTCAAGGTCCCATCCAGCAGCTGACCAGATCTTGTTGGCCTATGGCACTTTAATTTTTTTATTTTTGAGAGATCCACTATAATTATCCTTTTTTCTTTTTCCCAGTTTCATCTTAGAAGTGTATGCAATTTCTATTATCTGTAATGAGCTAAGGACAATACATGTGTTCAAATTCACCTTGTTTGAAAAGGCACTGAAGGATGATGGAAGGCTGAATTCTAACTGTAGATATTTTTGTTTTTTATAACATAGCATTTTCTAATCTGCTTAAATCCAGAGAGATTTTTATTACACAATCTTATTTGCATCTCAATAAAATATATATATAACAATACAGGTGAAGAAACAAGAGCTTAGTACGTAATGGGATAAATATTAGATACACAAAGCACATATAGTGAAAAACGGGTCACAATAAAGTGGATACGTTATTTTGCTCAGCCATTAAAGAAAGCCCTTGACATGTCCAATTTCACACAATCAAAATTTTCAATCTTGCTGATTTAAGCAAAACACAAAACAAGTAAAGATCACAGGGCTGACTTTCAGAGGTACCAGCATAACTTATTACAGCGATCAATTTGGAAAACAGTAGGGACCAGCAAATCACTGCATGAAAGAGTGAATGAAGTCCTTTTTCCTTAGTGTCAGCAGGTAGTTTTATTATGTTTCTTAGATTTTCTTCAAAGGACTTCTCATTTTCTCAGATATTCAAGAGAAATATATTGCACCTCTGAGCCCTGCACAAGGATATATGTGTTTTGCCCTTGAATATAGAAGACTGATGAGTATCAGAAATTTATTTTATAGGCTTTTACAGTCTGGATAGTATTGGCCTGAAGTGTATAACTGCCCAGCCTGTATAATGCTGGATATTAAAAATGGATTCAAGAGAAACTACTAGAAAATGCTGACATATTATAAATACAGTTGTTATTTTAATATATCCCAGAACCAGAAGTAATGCATTTATAAAGCAAGGAGTTTTTTAGGACTCTAGTATTTGTGACCCTTTTCTGATATTAGACACATCACAAATGTCACCTGCCCAAGACTCTGCATTTGGTTTCAAACAACAAAGCTATACATAAGCAAATATAAGTTGAAAGCAACTGTTACATTTTAGGCACAGAATAACACTTAGAATTAAGCTATCATGAACACACACAACACACACACACAAGAGGAGTTTAAAAATATTGAGCATATCAAAAAGTTAGCTGTAAGACGACTATGACGGAAAATGCGAAATGACTCAAGTATGGTTCTTTCATTTTGCAGTGAGAGAAATTAAGCCTCTTGCTGGGAAAACCTTTCTTGGTAAATAACTTAGGATACACCAGAGAAATTTCTTATTACTTGGCTGCAGTTTCATCATAAACTCATTTTGGTGAGGACTAGTCCTTTTCTGGTTATAAAAGTTTACAGAATCTGAGAGGTCTTATGGTTCTGGATCTGTGATTATATTAAATTTTTTTGTTTTTTGTCTTTTTGTTTTTTTCTGTTTGTTTTGGCTAGCAATGGGAAATGAAATTTCTGATCTAGCTCTCCATGTGTAGTCCATTAGTCTGTATGTTACACAATAAGCTGGTGTTCAGTTAGGACTCTAATAAAGGATGATCATTTTCCTTCGGAATACTGCATGGCCACAATACACTTTAGAGTCAGGAAAGCACAGATTATTAGTCTGTGGCAGAGATGACTTTTCTTCTTAGAATTTAAAAATTCTTCACAGTGTTGTCAATGTAAATGCTTGCTGCATTCTGTACATGAGATTCTGAATGAATCCCAAGACAAAGGACATTAGCTCTTCTCATTAGACAGGGGCAGAGTCAACAGCACCCAGCAGCCATCCCCCAGGGATTCCCATTCACCACACAAATAATTTAGTTGCTCTCTCAGGGAAAGCATCAAAGAATCAGCCATTTAACATGCTGAGCACTTTGAATTTAGGCAGGCTAAGTCCAGAGAAATATACAAAATACACAAAATATAATCAACCAACTCCAGGGCGACATCTGCAGGAGGAAGGTCACTCTAGCAATTCATTCACAGCTGAGACCCCTTAGATTGTGCTGAGCATTTAAACCCACTAGGATGGTGGCACAAAAACAGACACATAGACCAATGGAATAGAATAGAAACCCCAGAACTAGACCCACAAACGTATGCCCAACTCATCTTTGACAAAGCAGGAAAGAACATCCAATGGAAAAAAGACAGTCTCTTTAACAAATGGTGCTGGGAGAACTGGACAGCAACATGCAGAAGGTTGAAACTAGACCACTCTCTGACACCATTCACAAAAATAAACTCAAAATGGATAAAGGACCTGAATGTGAGACAGGAAACCATCAAAACCCTAGAGGAGAAAGCAGGAAAAGACCTCTCTGACCTCAGCCGTAGCAATCTCTTACTCGACACATCCCCAAAGGCAAGGGAATTAAAAGCAAAAATGAATTACTGGGACCTTATGAAGATAAAAAGCTTCTGCACAGCAAAGGAAACAACCAACAAAACTAAAAGGCAACCAACGGAATGGGAAAAGATATTTTCAAATGACATATCAGACAAAGGGCTAGTATCCAAAATCTATAAAGAGCTCACCAAACTCCACACCCGAAAAACAAAGAACCCAGTGAAGAAATGGGCAGAAATCATGAATTGACACTTCTCTAAAGAAGACATCCGGATGGCCAACAGGCACATGAAAAGATGCTCAATGTTGCTCCTCATCAGGGAAATACAAATCAAAACCACACTCAGATATCACCTCACGCCAGTCAGAGTGGCCAAAATGAACAAATCAGGAGACTATAGATGCTGGAGAGGATGTGGAGAAATGGAAACCCTCTTGCACTGTTGGTGGGAATGCAAACTGGTGCAGCCACTCTGGAAAACAGTGTGGAGGTTCCTCAAAAAATTAAAAATAGACCTACCCAATGACCCAGCAATAGCACTGCTAGGAATTTACCCAAGGGATACAGGAGTGCTGATGCATAGGGGCACTTGTACCCCAATGTTTATAGCAGCACTCTCAACAATAGCCAAATTGTAGAAAGAGCCTAAATGTCCATCAACTGATGAATGGATAAAGAAATTGTGGTTTATATACACAATGGAGTACTACATGGCAATGAGAAGGAACAAAATATGGCCTTTTGTAGCAACGTGGATGGAACTGGAGAGTGTGATGCTAAGTGAAATAAGCCATACAGAGAAAGACAGATACCATATGTTTTCACTCTTATGTGGATCCTGAGAAACTTAACAGAAACCCATGGGGGAGGGGAAGGAAAAAGAAAAAAGAGGTTAGAGTGGGAGAGAGCCAAAGCATTAGAGACTCTTAAAAACTGAGAACAAACTGAGGGTTGATGGGGGGGTGGGAGGGAGGGGAGGGTGGGTGATGGGTATTGAGGAGGGCACCTTTTGGGATGAGCACTGGGTGTTGTATGGAAACCAATTTGACAATAAATTTCATATATTGGATAAAAAAACCCCACTAGGATGGAAAATAAACCATCACAATGGGGAAAAAGGATGGACAACCACTTTCCAACAATCTGGTGGGATCGTTTAACACACATGGATGACATATTTGCAAATACCTAAATAAATAGAAAATTATACTAAAGATGATTTTTAAACGTTTCTTTGAAATGTTTTTTGAGTGAGAGAGGCAGAGACAGAGGTAGAGAGAGAATCCCAAGCAGGCTCCACACTCAGCACGAAGTGCAACCTAGGCCTTAATTTCTCGCTCATGACATCATGACCTGAACCAAAATCAAGAGTTGGACGCTTAACCGATTGAGCCACCCAGGCACCCCTACACTAAGGATGATTTGAATGGTCAAAGAGAACCCTTGAAATACATAATTTGTGTATTTATACGTCCACTTCCCGAGAGCCATCTACTCAACTAAACAAATCGAGTGAGATACATATTTTGACTGCTACTTAGAAGCTTTTAAAGAAAACACTGACAAGATAGTATCCACACAGGAAAAAAATAAGGAACCTTCTGAAATAGTGACAAAAACTGAGCTCAAAAATATCAACTCCTCTAGAAGTATTTCCTACTCCTCCACCATGTTTTTATACTTTTTATACTTGAAATGGGATGCCAGGAATGAGGTATTAAAGTCAAATCCCCTGTCAAGAGCAAGGATTCTTGTCACCTCAAAGATCCTTCTAGCTGGACCTGGAATCAAATTGATGTGGCACAGATTGACAGGAGAAAATCAAATTTAATAGGTGTATATACAGGGAATCCACATAAACATGGAAATTCCAAAGTCTGTCAGGCAAGATGAGGTACATATGTCAGCCTGAACTAAATAAAAAGGGGTAGAGGGCTGGAGCTTCCTGGAAAGAAATGCATTTCACAGGATGATAAGAAGAGCACAAATTTCATAATTAGATGATTGTCCTACCTCACAGAGGTAGGTCACTGAGATAAACTTTGGCTCTGTTAGTAACTCTTACTCTGGGAAATATACCTCAATTTAGATTCTTCTGTATGGTCAAGGAAGGGATAGTAAGGTTCTCTTGACCCTGCAGGTTCTCAAGTACCTTCATCTCAAATTATCCACAGGACACCGTGGCATATTGTGGCAGTAGGAGGTGGAAAGGCTGTCCTAAACCCCTTCCATTCCCCCCATATGGAATTTCCTTGGGAGTTTCATGTAGTAAAAGTTGATGTGATAGATTCTTTCATGTCAATGATCTAGCATTTTAATCATGACAATAGATACGTTAGTCAAACTCATTTTAGGAGGCAACGAGATAGGTATATTTTCCAAGTTAGCCCTGTGGTTCAAGTAATTTTAATAAATGATGCATTTATATGAAAACAAACCAAGAACATTAGATCAACAGTTAACCCAGTTTCTGACTTCTAAGGGTAACCAGTAGAGCAGATATCTAGATGTCAGACCTGAACCATCTTCAGATACAGTGAAGGCAGGCAGGGGCAACCTGACAAATCTTCCTGGTATAGTTCAAATGTCTCTGGCAATATAGACTAAAACTGTCTATATTTGAGCTATTACAGCAATTTCTTTAAAAATTTTTACTTTTTTTTTTTTTTTTTTTTTTTTTTTTTTTTTTTTTTGAGAGAGTGAGAGCAAGCCAGGAAGGGCAGAGAGAGGAGGAAACACAGAATCTGAAACAGGCTTCAGGCTCCAAGCCCGATGCAGGACTTGAAATCACAAATCATGAGATATGATCTGAGATGAAGTCAGACGCTTAATTGACTGAGCTACCCAGGTGACCCCGTGGCAATTTCTTTACATAAAATTACATATATTAAAGTTTTCAGAGCTTCAGGAAAAAAGTTTTAGTTCTCAAATGATTCCAAGTCAGAAAGGTAGGAGACAGGGGTGCCTGGGGGGCTCACTTGGTTAAGCATCCGACTTTGGCTCAGGTCATGATCTCGTAGTTAGTGAGTTTGAGCCCTGTGTTGGGCTCTGTGCTGACAGCTCAGAGCCTAGAGCCTGCTTCTAATTCTGTCTCTCTCTGCTCCTCCCCTGCTCACACTCTGTCTCTCTCTTAAAAATAAACATTAAAAAATTAAAAAAAAACCACAGGAGATAAATCAAATGTTACTTTGGGGGGTTTCACATGGGTGGCTCAGTTCATTAAGCATCTGACTCTTGTCTTTGGTTCTTGACTTTGGCTCAGGTCATCATCTCACTCTTCCTGGGATGGAGCCCTGCTTTGGGTTCTGTGCTGACTGTGGAGAGCTTGCATGGTAACCTCTCTCTCCCTCTCTCTCTGTCCCTCCCTCACTCCTGCACTCCCTCGAAATAAATAACCAAATATACTTTTTTAAATGTTACTTGGGGATCTGTAGCCAGGCATTGGAGGACACTAGAAGAAATCGGGATCTCATCCAGTTTATGATAAATAGTATTGAAATTATTATCTACAGAGAGGTGTTATTGAAACATTTTTCTGGGTAACAACCCCTATTCTTAACAAACATAGTCAAATAAACAGTAATTTGATTGCAAACTAAATTTAAGAAAAAACAACAACAACATAGCCTGCTTATTTACGTAAGTGCAGCAGAAACAGATGTTTGACCTATTGAGATTCTTTAAAACCTGCTTTATGGGAACTTTTCATAAGGAATCACTAGGTTGATTTTTTTTTTTTTTTTTTTATTTTATTTTATTTATTTTTTTTTTTTTTATACACATTTTGTTTTTATTTTTTAATATATGAAATTTACTGTCAAATTGGTTTCCATACAACACCCAGTGCTCATCCCAAAAGGTGCCCTCCTCAATACCCATCACCCACCCTGCCCTCCCTCCCACCCCCCATCAACCCTCAGTTTGTTCTCAGTTTTTAACAGTCTCTAATGCTTTGGCTCTCTCCCACTCTAACCTCTTTTTTTTTTTTTTCCTTCCCCTCCCCCATGGGTTTCTGTTATGTTTCTCAGGATCCACATAAGAGTGAAACCATATGGTATCTGTCTTTCTCTGTATGGCTTATTTCACTTAGCATCACACTCTCCAGTTCCATCCATGTTGCTACAAAAGGCCATATTTCATTTTTTCTCATTGCCACGTAGTATTCCATTGTGTATATAAACCACAATTTCTTTATCCATTCATCAGTTGATGGACATTTAGGCTCTTTCCATAATTTGGCTATTGTTGAGAGTGCCGCTATAAACATTGGGGTACAGGTGCCCCTATGCATCAGTACTCCTGTATCCCTTGGATAAATTCCTAGCAGTGCTATTGCTGGGTCATAGGGTAGGTCTATTTTTAATTTTCTGAGGAACCTCCACACTGCTTTCCAGAGCGGCTGCACCAATTTGCATTCCCACCAACAGTGCAAGAGGGTTCCCGTTTCTCCACATCCTCTCCAGCATCTATAGTCTCCTGATTTCTTCATTTTGGCCACTCTGACTGGCGTGAGGTGGTATCTGAGTGTGGTTTTGATTTGTATTTCCCTGATAAGGAGCGACGTTGAACATCTTTTCATGTGCCTGTTGGCCATCCGGATGTCTTCTTTAGAGAAGTGTCTATTCATGTTTTCTGCCCATTTCTTCACTGGGTTATTTGTTTTTCGGGTGTGGAGTTTGATGAGCTCTTTATAGATTTTGGATACTAGCCCTTTGTCCGATGTGTCATTTGCAAATATCTTTTCCCATTCCGTTGGTTGCCTTTTAGTTTTGTTGGTTGTTTCCTTTGCTGTGCAGAAGCTTTTTATCTTCATAAGGTCCCAGTAATTCACTTTTGCTTTTAATTCCCTTGCCTTTGGGGATGTGCCGAGTAAGAGATTGCTACGGCTGAGGTCAGAGAGGTCTTTTCCTGCTTTCTCCTCTAAGGTTTTGATGGTTTCCTGTCTCACATTCAGGTCCTTTATCCATTTTGAGTTTATTTTTGTGAATGGTGTGAGAAAGTGGTCTAGTTTCAACCTTCTGCATGTTGCTGTCCAGTTCTCCCAGCACCATTTGTTAAAGAGACTGTCTTTTTTCCATTGGATGTTCTTTCCTGCTTTGTCAAAGATGAGTTGGCCATACGTTTGTGGGTCTAGTTCTGGGGTTTCTATTCTATTCCATTGGTCTATGTGTCTGTTTTTATGCCAATACCATGCTGTCTTGATGATGACAGCTTTGTAGTAGAGGCTAAAGTCTGGGATTGTGATGCCTCCTGCTTTGGTCTTCTTCTTCAAAATTACTTTGGCTATTCGGGGCCTTTTGTGGTTCCATATGAATTTTAGGATTGCTTGTTCTAGTTTCGAGAAGAATGCTGGTGCAATTTTGATTGGGATTGCATTGAATGTGTAGATAGCTTTGGGTAGTATTGACATTTTGACAATATTTATTCTTCCAATCCATGAGCAGGGAATGTCTTTCCATTTCTTTATATCTTCTTCAATTACCTGCATAAGCTTTCTATAGTTTTCAGCATACAGATCTTTTACATCTTTGGTTAGATTTATTCCTAGGTATTTTATGCTTCTTGGTGCAATTGTGAATGGGATCAGTTTCTTCATTTGTCTTTCTGTTGCTTCATTGTTAGTGTATAAGAATGCAACTGATTTCTGTACATTGATTTTGTATCCTGCAACTTTGCTGAATTCATGTATCAGTTCTAGCAGACTTTTGGTGGAGTCTATCGGATTTTCCATGTATAATATCATGTCATCTGCAAAAAGTGAAAGCTTGACTTCATCTTTGCCAATTTGGATGCCTTTGATTTCCTTTTGTTGTCTGATTGCTGATGCTAGAACTTCCAGCACTATATTGAACAGCAGCGGTGACAGTGGGCATCCCTGTCGTGTTCCTGATCTCAGGGAAAAAGCTCTCAGTTTTTCCCCGTTGAGGATGATGTTAGCTGTGGGCTTTTCATAAATGGCCTTTATGATCTTTAAGTATGTTCCTTCTATCCCGACTTTCTCAAGGGTTTTTATTAAGAAAGGGTGCTGGATTTTGTCAAAGGCCTTTTCTGCATCGATTGACAGGATCATATGGTTCTTCTCTTTTTTTTTGTTAATGTGATGTATCACGTTGATCGATTTGCGAATGTTGAACCAGCCCTGCATCCCAGGAATGAATCCCACTTGATCATGGTGAATAATTCTTTTTATATGCTGTTGAATTCGATTTGCTAGTATCTTATTAAGAATTTTTGCATCCATATTCATCAGGGATATTGGCCTGTAGTTCTCTTTTTTTACTGGGTCTCTGTCTGGTTTAGGAATCAAAGTAATACTGGCTTCATAGAATGAGTCTGGAAGTTTTCCTTCCCTTTCTATTTCTTGGAATAGCTTGAGAAGGATAGGTATTATCTCTGCTTTAAATGTCTGGTAGAACTCCCCTGGGAAGCCATCTGGTCCTGGACTCTTATTTGTTGGGAGATTTTTGATAACCGATTCAATTTCTTCGCTGGTTATGGGTCTGTTCAAGCTTTCTATTTCCTCCTGATTGAGTTTTGGAAGAGTGTGGGTGTTTAGAAATTTGTCCATTTCTTCCAGGTTGTCCAATTTGCTGGCATATAATTTTTCATAGTATTCCCTGATAATTGTTTGTATCTCTGAGGGATTGGTTGTAATCATTCCATTTTCATTCATGATTTTATCTATTTGGGTCATCTCCCTTTTCTTTTTGAGAAGCCTGGCTAGAGGTTTGTCAATTTTGTTTATTTTTTCAAAAAACCAACTCTTGGTTTCGTTGATCTGCTCTACAGTTTTTTTAGATTCTATATTGTTTATTTCTGCTCTGATCTTTATGATTTCTCTTCTTCTGCTGGGTTTAGGCTGCCTTTGCTGTTCTGCTTCTATTTCCTTTAGGTGTGCTGTTAGATTTTGTATTTGGGATTTTTCTTGTTTCTTGAGATAGGCCTGGATTGCAATGTATTTTCCTCTCAGGACTGCCTTCGCTGCGTCCCAAAGCGTTTGGATTGTTGTATTTTCATTTTCGTTTGTTTCCATATATGTTTTAATTTCTTCTCTAATTGCCTGGTTGACCCATTCATTCTTTAGTAGGGTGTTCTTTAACCTCCATGCTTTTGGTGGAGGTTTTCCAGACTTTTTCCTGTGGTTGATTTCAAGCTTCATAGCATTGTGGTCTGAAAGTATGCATGGTATAATTTCAATTCTTGTAAACTTATGAAGGGCTGTTTTGTGACCCAGTATATGATCTATCTTGGAGAATGTTCCATGTGCACTCGAGAAGAAAGTATATTCTGTTGCTTTGGGATGCAGAGTTCTAAATATATCTGTCAAGTCCATCTGATCCAATGTATCATTCAGGGCCCTTGTTTCTTTATTGACTGTGTGTCTAGATGATCTATCCATTTCTGTAAGTGGGGTGTTAAAGTCCCCTGCAATGACCACATTCTTATCAATAAGGTTGCTTATGTTTATGAGTAATTGTTTTATATATCTGGGGGCTCGGGTATTTGGCGCATAGACATTTATAATAGTTAGCTCTTCCTGGTGGATAGACCCTGTGATTATTATATAATGCCCTTCTTCATCTCTTGTTACAGCCTTTAATTTAAAGTCTAGTTTGTCTGATATAAGTATGGCTACTCCAGCTTTCTTTTGGCTTCCAGGAGCATGATAAATAGTTCTCCATCCCCTCACTCTCAATCTAAAGGTGTCCTCAGATCTAAAATGAGTCTCTTGTAGACAGCAAATAGATGGGTCTTGTTTTTTTATCCATTCTGATACCCTATGTCTTTTAGTTGGCGCATTTAATCCATTTACATTCAGTGTTATTATAGAAAGATATGGGTTTAGAGTCATTGTGATGTCTGTATGTTTTATGCTTGTAGTGATGTCTCTGGTACTTTGTCTCACAGGATCCCCCTTAGGATCTCTTGTAGGGCTGGTTTCGTGGTGACAAATTCCTTCAGTTTTTGTTTGTTTGGGAAGACCTTTATCTCTCCTTCTATTCTAAATGACAGACTTGCTGGATAAAGGATTCTTGGCTGCATATTTTTTCTGTTTAGCACACTGTAGATATCGTGCCAAGACTTTCTGGCCTGCCAAGTTTCAAAGGAGAGATCAGTCACGAGTCTTATAGGTCTCCCTTTATATGTGAGGGCACGTTTATCCCTTGCTGCTTTCAGAATTTTCTCTTTATCCTTGTATTTTGCCAGTTTCACTATGATATGTCGTGCAGAAGATCGATTCAAGTTACGTCTGAAGGGAGTTCTCTGTGCCTCTTGGATTTCAATGCCTTTTTCCTTCCCCAGTTCAGGGAAGTTCTCAGCTATAATTTGTTCAAGTACCCCTTCAGCACCCTTCCCTCTCTCTTCCTCCTCTGGGATACCAATTATGCGTATATTATTTTTTTTTAGTGTATCACTTAGTTCTCTAATTTTCCCCTCATACTCCTGGATTTTTTTTATCTCTCTTTCTTTCAGCTTCCTCTTTCTCCATAACTTTATCTTCTAGTTCACCTATTCTCTCCTCTGCCTCTTCAAGCCGAGCCATCGTGGATTCCATTTTGTTTTGCAATTCGTTTAAAGCGTTTTTCAACTCCTCGTGACTGTTCCTTAGTCCCTCGATCTTTGTGGCAAGAGATTCTCTGCTGTCCTGTATACTGTTTTCAAGCCCAGCGATTAATTTTATGACTATTATTCTAAATTCACTTTCTGTTATATTATTTAAATCCTTTTTGATCAGTTCATTAGCTGTTGTTATTTCCTGGAGATTCTTCTGAGGGGAATTCTTCCGTTTGGTCATTTTGGAGAGTCCCTGGCGTGGTGAGGACCTGCAGTGCACTTCCCCTGTGCTGTGGTGTATAACTGGAGTTAGTGGGCGGGGCCGCAGTCCGACCCGATGTCTGCCCCCAGCCCACTGCTGGGGCCACAGTCAGACTGGTGTGTGCCTTCTCTTCCCCTCTCCTAGGGGCGGGATTCACTGTGGGGTGGCGTGTCCCGTCTGGGCTACTTGCACACTGCCAGGCTTATGTTGCTGGGGATCTGGCGTATTAGCTGGGGTGGGTAGGCAAGGTGCACGGGGGCTGGAGGGGCAGGCTTAGCTCGCTTCTCCTTAGGTGATCCACTTCAGGAGGGGCCCTGTGGCAGCGGGAGGGAGTCAGATCCGCTGCCGGAGGTTTGGCTCCGCAGAAGCACAGAGTTGGGTGTTTGCGCCGAGCGAGCAAGTTCCCTGGCAGGAACTGGTTCCCTTTGGGATTTTGGCTGGGGGATGGGCGGGGGAGATGGCGCTGGCGCCTTTGTTCCCCGCCAAGCTGAGCTCTGCCGTCCGGGGGCTCAGCAGCTCTCCCTCCCTTTGTCCTCCAGCCTTCCCGCTTTCCAAGCAGAGCTGTTAACTTATGACCTCCCAGACGCTAAGTCGCGCTTGCTGTCGGAACACAGTCCGTCCGGCCCCTCCGCTTTTGCCAGCCAGACTCGGGGGCTCTGCTTGGCCGGCGAGCCGCCCCTCCACCCCGGCTCCCTCCCGCCAGTCCGTGGAGCGCGCACCGCCTCGCCGCCCTTCCTACCCTCTTCTGTGGGCCTCTCGTCTGCGCTTGGCTCCGGAGATTCCATTCTGCTAACCCTCTGGCGGTTTTCTGGGTTATTTAGGCAGGTGTAGGTGGAATCTAAGTGATCGGCAGGACGCGCTGTGAGCCCCGCGTCCTCCTACGCCGCCATCTCTCTGGCCTCCCGCCCCGCGCGCCTCCGACCCTGACAACCCGCGCAGAGGGATGACGGGGGCCGGGGCTCCTGGCGGGTGTGTCTGGGCGAGTGCCGTTGTCGCGCGCTCCCCCGGAGTTTCGAACGCAGTTGGCCCTCGAGGCAGAAAAAAATACGAGAACGGCGGCCAATGGCGTGGCAGAAAGGACCCCTAGGTTGATTTTTTTTTTTTTTTAAGTTTGTTTATTTGAGAGAGACAGAGACAGCATGAGTGGGGGAGGGGCAGAGAGAGAGAGAGAGAGAGAAAGAGAGAGAGAATCCCAATCAAGCTCAGTGCTGACAGTACAGAGCCTGATGCAGGACTTGAACTGAGGAAACCATGAGATCATGACCTGAGTGAAAACCAAGAGTGCGATGTTTTACTGACTGAGCTACCCAGGTGCCCCTAGACTGAACTTACAATAGCCTCTCAAGGGCAGAAGTCCAGCCAAACACTTGCCATCAGACTTTGCCTGCAACACCTATAGATTTGGGTGAATTCCTGTATTCTTGAGGTTCCAAAATAGCCCAAAGTTAGTGAACCTACTAGGAAATGATGTTCTCGATTCACCTGGTAAGGCTGCTGGGAATTCTGTATCATGTTCTGTATCATGAGCAAGGTATCATGCTCATACTTCCAAGGGGGCTTTATTAGGTCCGTGAAGTCAATCAGAGATCCTTATAGCTGTCTCCTCATATCTGAGTCTATTCAGGTCTTTCTCAGCTATGATATTCTAGCCAAAGTCTTGGTTACCTAACAGTGTTTCCAACTGCATCTTGTCATAATGAGAACAGATTCATATTGAAATATGGAAATACATATATTGGCATAAAAGTATAAGAATAGTCACTAAGAGGTTTTGAATTCTGGAAGAACCAGGTAGGGAGGAAAGATGAATTTTTCAATTTGTTTACCAAGGTATATTTTTTTCAATTGCAAGTCAGAAAGATACCTTAATCTGTAAAAAACAGAACATTTTAAGGTTCTTATTTAAATTCCAGCTAACATACACTGTTAGTTTCAGGTGTACAGTATAGTGATTCAATATTCCATGGAACACTGAGTGCTCAACAGAAGGGCATCCTGATTCCCCATCACTTATTTAACCCATCTGCATACCCATCTCCACCCTGGTAACCATCACTTTGTTCTCTATAATTAAGCATCTGTGTCTCGGTTTGCCTCTCTTTTCTTTCCCGTTGCTCATTTGTTTTGTTTCTTGAATTCCACATATGAGTGAAATCATAGGTTGTCTTTGTCAGATTTATTTAGCATAACGCTCTGTAGCGCCATCCATTCATTGCACGTGAAAGATTTCATTCCTTTTTTGTAGCCTATTAACGTTCCATTATATACACACCAAATTGTCTTTATTAATTCAGAAGTCAAGGAACACTTGTTTGAATCAGAAGGGCTCACTGCCTCTCACCGTGAAACTGCTGCTCCAACAAATCTGAGCCATGGACAGAGCAAGAGTCCAGGACTATACTCATCGTGGAGCTGACTGGTGACAGGAAGGTCCCTCACAGCAATGAATTATCATTCCTGAAAGGTCACCCATCTACCCTGGATCTAACCTTAATTGAGGTTATATGCCAGGGACATTAGTGCTTGGGTACAACCACAGCACAGGTCCTACTAATCCTGCCTATGACAGTGTCCAGAAGTCTTCTTCATCTCCAAAATCTACTCCACCATGTGACATTTTAGAGCTATGCCCAAAACGTTTGCATCATCTAATACCCCTCCTCCATCCACTGCCACTGACCTAGCCTGGGAAAACCAGTAATCCTTGTCATCTGACAGCTTCTGGGCCTCAGTAAGACAAAGGAATTCAGTGCAATCATGAAGATAAAGGAGGACACCCCCAATCTTCAGAAACCCACCACATTTGCCAATTCCCTATCTCCATGACATTTATGCATCCAGTGGCCCAGTGACACCACCAACAGCTGCCTAAGACTTTGGGTGACTAAAGAGAGCCACCTCCAGTTACCTCCCTGCCTTGGAAAGAGTTCTTCATGTTTTCTTTCAATAGGTCTTGTCTTTCTAAGGATGATGACATCATCACGTTTTACTTATATTCCCATTCCCGCATCCCAGTGTTACGTGTCTAAATTCCATTGGCTTTACATCTCTAATCTCAATTAAGCAGTTCTTGAGGATGCAGAAGAATGTTTGTGATATCTATGTAGCTGGAACCAAAAGTGAAGAAAAACAACTGGAGATCTGGAGATAATTAGGAAATAAAGCAAATAGAAATTATGTTTCGAAATCCAGAGAGTCAGTTGTGCAACCCCAGACAGGTGTCCTCCTCCATATGAAGAATTCATTATGCTAATTCTTCACCTTGTATAGTTTCTATGTCTTACCTGGGCTACAATACAACTACTTCTGGAATATGTTTCTCCTACTGATGGTGTATCTGTTACCCAGCATTGTCAAAACTACAGGCTATACAAAGTAGTTGCCCGATAGAAGTAGCAGAGTACTTTAGCTAAAAGGTCAACAGTATCCCCTATATAATCTGTAATGTATCCATAATAATATCACAGTATTCACAAAGAGGAGAAAGTGGTACATAGATAAAACAAAGGGAAAATAATGACACATTATTTGAACCTTAAGGCCCCAGAGAAAATGGGTTACTAGGTATGTTATGCCGTTGCGATACCAAATAAGTAATAGATTCCATCAGTTACTTACAACCTTAAGTAAAAGGAGACAGGTTGACATTAGTGGTGCAGTCACACTTCGTTCATTACACATCCATGTTTAACACGTTAAAAACCATTACATTTTATTAATGAAAATTTATTAAGTTCACACATAGACTACTTTATGCATCTCAAATCCACTCTACTGAACAAATTCTTGTTCAACACACAGAATAAAAACATTAAAAAAGCATTCATGTGCTGACATAATGACAAGGGAGTAGTGATTTCCATAAGTGTCAGGCTGGAGGTAATTGTTGAGAGATGTGGATGTACAATTTATGCCATTTGGGGGAAGAGTTAGCTAGGCTCTGGCTGCCATCTGTGAAGATTTCTTCATTGCAGACACATCAACTCATGTACTCTATTGCTGTTATAAAGATCTATCAGTTCACTTGACTACCACCTCTTTTGCCTTTAAAACCATTTAGTAAAACATTTTATTTCAATCTTCAGGCAGTTATTTAGTATTAATAAACGGAGAAGAATGGTATTCTGAACACCTATTTCATGATAACTTACATCAATGTTAAAACCAGAAGAGCATCTCCATTTAGGTTTTTTTTTCATAGCTTGTATATCATACTATCCTTTATCCATGGCAAATTAAATATGCATGAGTCCCACCTAATGAAGAAGGGCATCTCACATCTTCTGATGCAGCAACAATCAGCCACAGAGTTTCACACACCCACTAGGAATAAATGAGTATTCTGAGGTGATTTGAGAGTAGATTTGAGAGGTGATTTGAGAGGTGATTTGAGAGGTGATTTGAGAGTAGAAATACATTAATATTTGCTAGTCACAAATTCCAAATAGGGTTAATGAAAAAAAAAGCACTTAGAAAAATTAATTATACCTATGCAAAAATCCATCCACTAAATCTTTTGAAACATTAGAGCATATCTGTTTTCTACGTATTTAACTTTGTGTTATTCAATGTAAGTATTTTGATGTAATGTCTGAATAGAGTGACTAATGTCCTACTTTCTACTTGATCTCTGTAACATTTACTGACATTTGATGCTCCATTAAATACTTTTCTAGATCTATCTTTCCAGTTACTTCCTTTTATGCACTGTCCGGTGTTGCTAAATTGTATATTTAAAATGAGGGTCTTTCCTCATTCGTTACATTTCTAGGGTTTGCATCTAGTGTGCATTTTGGGATATTGAGTAAACACTGAATTCCAGTTAAAGGCGTGGCCACTTTCTTTCCATTTCACAGTTTTGCTCCTGTGTGATAAGTAGAATGTGGAGTTAGTTGTGACTTGCAGGGAGAGCTTGCACATTCTTTGCATTTGTACGGTTACTCTCCAATAGGAATTCTTCGATGTCTGGTAAGGGCTGAGCACAACTTAAAGGCATTGACACATTCGTTTTACAGTTTTAAGGTTTCTCACCTGTATGAATTCTGTGATGTTTGGTAAGGTGTGAGTGCTGGTGAGAGGCCTTGCCACATTCTTTACATTGGTAAGGTTTCTCTCCAGTATGAATTCTGTAATGTTGAGTAGGGTTTGAGTGCTGGCTAGAGGCCTTGCCACATTCTTTACATTTGTAAGTTTTCTGTCCAGTATGAATTCTGTGATGGCCAATAGGGATTGAGTGCCTGGTAAAGCCTTTGCCACATTCCTTACATTTGTAAGGTTTCTCTGCAGAATGAATTCTGAGATGTAGAGTAAGGTTTGAGTGCCTGGTAAAGGCCTTACCACAATCTTTATATTTGTAAGGTTTCTCTCCAGTGTGAATCCTGTGATGTCGAGTAAGGTTTGAGTGCTGTCTAAAGGCCTTACCGATTCTTTACATTGGTAAGATTTCTCTCCACTATGAATTCTATGATATTGGGTAAGGTCTGAGTGCCCTTTAAAGGCCTTGCCACATTCCTTATATTGGTAACGTGTCTCTCCAGTGTGGATACTGTGATGTCTAGGAAGGTAGGAGTGCCTGCTAAAGGCTTTGCCACAATGCTGACATTTGTCAAATCTCTAATATGGATTTTCCCATGTCTATTTAGTAATGAGCAGTCCTTAAACGTTTTACCAAATTCTTCACATTTGTATGATTTCTCTCCAGCATGCATTCGCTGATGTTGACATAGTGCTGAGTGCCAAAGAAAGACTATGTCACAGTCCTTGCAAGTGTACCTTTTCTCTCCAGGACCGATTGTCTTATGTATATTTAATCTTGGTGACTGACAAAACATTTGCCCAGGTTTATTACATGAGTATGCGTTTTTTCCCTCACAAATCGTCTGATGATCACCAACACTGGAGGACTGCTTCAGATCTTTCCCACATGCATTATATTTATAAGGATTTTCTCTCATATGCGTACTCTTCTGTATAATACGTTTAGATCTTTGAGACAAAACTTCCTCACCTTTATCACATTCAAAATGGTTGTCTGGCAAGTGAGTATGCAGACATTTGTTAACATTTGAGCCCTGGTTAAATTTTTTCTCAGATTCACTGCAAGGGGCAATTCTGTGTCCATTGAAAATACTCTCGTAGGTTTGTAGGGTTGACTTCTTTGTGATGTGCCCCTCAAATTGACAACCCCTAACACTTTGTTCTTCATTTTTAAATCTATGATTTCCAGAAACAGTTGACTGAAAGGTCAATCCAATCCTATTTTCAAAATTGGTTCAAATACTTATTTTCCACCTGAATGAGGTAACTTTCCAGATTTTCCAAATTTGCTTTCAACAAATATTTGTATGAGTTTTTGTTTACTGAAACACACTGCTTTGTAGAAGTAGCTAACTTAAAGAGGGAGGTTTTGCAAAATACTTTATACCCTTCACCATATGGGGAAGTGAGATCCTCCTTATGGGCAGTTGTCTCCATTTGGATATGTCCATCAAGGTATGTTTGATGCCCTTCACTCTCCCCATCGTTATCCCAGTCTATCATTAAGTGTAAACTCTCACGGGTACTATGTTCACCCATTGACACTTTTTGAAGAGAAGGTTCTAAACATGGCTTTAGCCTGAAACTCTGGGTGCATTGTGAAGATACAGCTGAAATATACTAAATAACAGAAAAGTAAAATCATCCTACTTACTACTCTCAGATGAATATACTGAATATTTCTATTATACAACCTTAAAGTCAATCAGAAAACATCAGCCAAATGTTTGAGAAGGAATCATCAGGACTTCATTCCTCCATGGACACATAAACTTGCACACAACACACTGACCATATAGCCTAATCGATAATTCTGTAGTATTGTCAGGCTATAGTGCAAATCATTCTCCTATACCTCAAATAATCAGGAAAAGTACCACATGAGTCCCAAAATTACCACAGAAGGAAAGTTAAACATCAAACTGAAATCAACAAAATAGAATACAGTAAAACTAAGACCATATCAACCATAGAAAGTGTTGGCTTCGGAAAAGATAAAAAAAAAAAAAATTGATAGTCCTTTCAATCAAGTAAGAATGAAAGAGAAAAGACCAACTAAAGTCGGCAGTGAAGTGAAAGCAGACACATTATAACTGATACCGTTGAAATAAAAATAAGCATGAGAGGCAAAAATGAATAACTATATGCCCACAAACTGATACCAATAGATGAGAATGAATGCGCAAAAAGGTATAACCACCTACACTCCATCATGAAAAAAATGTAAAAAAATCACTCCTGCCTACGACTAAGTCTACTGAAAAATTAAAAACAAACAAGCAAAAAAAAAAAAAAAAAAAAAGAACTCTAAACAAGGAAAAGTGCTATGTCCGATAAATTCAGTGGATCATTCAAACAAGCATTTCATGAGAAAGTATTTTAAATCTCAAGTATTTCCAAGGAGTGAAGATAAGGGAAAATATGAAAATACTCTCTGTGGTACCAGCATTACCAGGTTACCAAATGAAAGGAATAACTACTATAGAGAAGGCTACAAACTCCTAAAAAAAGTTATCTCTGTTCACAGATGACACGATCTATAGAAAACCCTAAAGGATCCTTATTTTTATTTTGTATCATTTTGGTCATCGCTTGAGTTATTTCTGCTAAGTTTTCTACTGCTTTCGAGTTTTCTATTTTTTAATGCCATAAATACTTCAGTTAAGAAAAACATTGAAATTAACAACATTACACAAAAGGAACTAGAAAAGGAAGACTTAGCTGAAATTTAGTAGAGGAAGAAATTACAAAGCAAAATCTGAAATTATTTTATTTAGAAGGAAAAATCAGAAGAATATAGAGACCAGAATAAAAAATAACATAGCATTCAAAGTAATGCCCAGTTTAATGAGAAAATAACAAAATTTTTAATGCTTCAACTACATGTACAATTATATCCTAACAAATTAAATAACTTATAAAAGAAATCCACTGGCGTGCCTGGGTGCCTCAGTCACTTAAGCGTCTGACTTTGTCTCAGGTCTTAATCTCAGGGAGAGTGAGTTGGAGCCCTGTGTCTGGCTCTGTGCTAACAGCTCAGAGCCTGGAGCCTGCTTCCAATTCTGTGTCTCCCTCTGTCTCTGCCCCTCCCAGGCTCATGCTCTGTCTGTCTGTCTGTCTGTCTCTCTCTCTCTCAGAAATAAACATTGGGGCACCTGGGTGGCTCAGTTGGTTGGACGTCTGACTTCAGCTCAGTTCATGATCTCACGGTTCATGAGTTCAAGCCCTGTGTCAGGCTCTGTGGTGACCGTTCAGAGCCTGGAGCCTGCTTCAGATTCTGTCTCCCTCTCTCTCTGTTCCTCCCCCACTCACACTCTCTCTCTTTCTCAAAAATAAATAAAGATTAAAAGATTAAAAAAAAGGAATAAACATTAAAAATATTTCCACTTAATTGCTAAAAATGCACAAGTTACTAAGATTGAAATAACACCCTTACACCCAAGAATTCAGAAAACTTCTTATACCCAAAGAAGAACGAAGTTGAATTCAAAATCATAAAACTCTCACCACAGAAAAGCGCAAGATCACATGCATTCATTGGTCAATTCTAACTAACATTTAAAAAATAATAAAGATAATCTTTTCAAAATCCTACAAAGGGTGGAAGAGCAGGAACACATTCAAAACTATCCTGTGAGGCCAGCACTACTCTGACACCAAGCAGGATAAACACAGTAGAAGAACAAAAATGTCTGGTTTGTCTGATACAAGTATTGCCACTCTCACTTACTTTTGACATCTAGTTGTATGGTATGTGTTTCTTCATTTCCTCATTGTCATCCGGCAGGTATCTTTATGTCTATGAGTCCTTAGAGGTGCATACAGTTTTTTGGTTTTTTGTTTTTGTCTATTTTGATACTCCTGGATCTGGAGGTCTGTTTCCTTCCAGGATTATGGAAGATTTCTGCTAATATTTCTTGAAATAACGGTTCTTCCCTCTTTTCTCTCCCTTTTGCTTCTGAGACTCCTATCATGCAAATATTATTACATTTGATGGAGTCTCTGAGTTCCCCAAGTCAATACTGTTGCCTGATTCTTTTCCTGTCTTTTGCTTAGATTCATTATTTTTCTTTATTATTTTTCTTCTAGGTGACAAAGTCATTCCTCTGGTACTTCCAGCCTGCTCTTCACTGCTAAGTCTGTTTCCAATCTTTTTTTTCTTTATGTAAAACAAAAAACAAAAAACAATTTATTTTCTTAGATACAGAGAGTGAAAGCAGAAGAGAGACAGAGAGAGAGGGACAGAAAATCCCTATCAGGCTCCATGCAGTCACTGCAGAGAACAAGTTGGCGCTCTATCTCCCAAACCTGACTTCATGACCTAAGCCAAAATCCAGAGTTGGATGCTTAATCGACTGACCCACCCAGGTGTCCCTCGATCCCCTTCATTGCTTTGTTCATCTCTGTTTGATTCTTTTTTAACTTCGTCAGCTCTCTGGTAAGGTTCTCACTATTCTTTTCTCAACCCAGAGAGTATCCTTATGAATGTTGCCTTCAATTCTCCATCAAGCATGTTACTTATAACCATTTCACTTAAATCTCTCTTCAGGGCCATATCTTGTTGTTTAACTTTGGGTAAGTTCTTTCCTCTTGGCATTTTGTCTAAGACTCTGCCTTCCTCTTTATGTTAGAAAAGACAGTTATGTCTCCTGTAGATCATTTAGGCCAGTGGCCTGCAGATGTTCTCCTTGACTGTTATGCAGTGTAGGGTCCCTAGTCTGAACATGGTAAGCTATAGCTAGGTGTGCTGTGAACTGAGACCTGACATCAACTCCACCAGAACTGAGGCCCTGCAGAACTGTCTGGTCAGCAAATGTGGTGTGGGCAGCAGCTTGTGCAGGTCTCTTGGGGCAGGGGCAGACCTTGCAGGGAATGAGGCAAGCTTGACAGAGAAGGACAGTCCCAACAGAGCATAGGGAGGTGGGAGCTTGGAGTAAGCAAGGCGACATCCAGGGTCTCTACTGAGCTACTTCCCACAGGTGGCTCTGTGTTTATGCTGAGGGGCAGGGGAGAGAAGGGGCTCCAGCTAGGTCTTTAGTTCCTCTACAGGCATCTCAGTGAGCATTGCCTGTCAGGGCACTGCTTCTAGTGTAGTGAATAGTCTCCCGCCTTATGTGCTCCAGGCATTCTTAAGATGGATTTGCCACATTGACTGACCTCAGGTTGTTTGCCTGTCTTGTGTCAAGAAGCAGCACACTACATTCTTGACACTATCCTGGCCAAGTCTGATGATCTTTAAAACTCCAGGCTTTATGACAGGCTAGTTGCCAGAACTCACGAAATTCAGTCCTTCTCATTTTCCCAGCCAGTGGCTTTGGGGAAACTTTCACCATATGCATTCTCATGTGTGCTCCTGTCTCACATGACCTTCTCCTTGACCACTGCTCCCTGTCTTCTGCAGCACTGCAATCCTTCTCTCCTTAAACCATGTCTCTAAACTTTCTACCATTTTCAGTGTGGCCTCTTCTCACCCTTAAATTGGGGATTTTGTTCTGTCAGTGTTCAGGCTCATTTCTGGGATTTTTAGAATGATTTGTCAGTTACCTAGTCGTATTCATGAGATATGAGGAGCCTAGGGTCCTGCTACTCCACTGCCATTTTTCTCCTCTCTGAAGAATGCCTATTATAAAACACACACAGCTCACAAATTTGGATAATACAAACACAAAACATAAAAACTAGCTGTGTTTCTCTACAAAAAAAATGCTTACAATTCAACATAATGATCGAAGTCAAAACTAGTTTGATTAACACTATGAGATATTGTGCAGGAATTGAAGGAAGAAACAAATGGAGGCTTGTGGACTGGAATACTTATTATTATTGAGTTGTCAATAGTACTCAAAGTGCTCTACTCATTTAATGCACTATCAAAATCCCAATGTCATTTTTGGCAGATATATCAAAATCCATCCACACATTCACATGGATGACACAGGGTAACATATACCCTGAATAATCCCAGAAGGGCACCTTGGTGGCAAACACTTCCTAATTTAAGCATACTACAAATCCATAATTATAAAAATAACATCCTACAGATATAAAGACAGGCATAGAATAATGGACAAGTGATGCTGAGCTAGATGTGTACTTCACCAATGTTAATGTGTAGGACAATGAACTGAAGATCTCATTAAATTCATATTCTGACTTGGATTTCAGGCTGAGGTCTGAGTTTCCACATTTCTCTCAAGTTGCAAGTGATGCTAATACATTTATTTCAAAGACATGCTTTTAAATTCTAAAACAAAACAAAACAAAAGAAACAAACAATAAAAAACAAACAAAAGAAAGAAAACAGAAATCATGATGACTTTGAACTTAAAGATTGCTGGGGAAATTACAATTTGTAACCTCAACAACAGTAACAACAAGTGTTCTTGAACATTTACTACACACTACAAACCATTGTAACACTTTTTCATAAATTCCCCAATGAATCCACGGTGACTAATGAGAACGTTAGATGTGATTTTCATCTTTCCCAAGAATGTCTTGGAAAAACTGTAGTCATAGTGGAGCTTGAGTTTTAGCTCAGATTTTCTGACTTTGCATTTGTCTAATGGAACACACTGACCACTATACAGATGAAACCCTTAAAAGAAGGTTCAGAGCAGGTCTCAAAGTGAAAAAGGTAATAGAAACACGACCAAATCACACAACTCATCAACTAAAAGAGGGGAGTAAGGAAACACAAAATATGAAAATTACAAATCTAATAAAAAAACAAATGTGATAGAATTAAACTGTTTTGGTCATTGAAACCAAGAAATGTTTTCAGGGGCTTAAAATGTACAGATCTATTTGTGGTGGAAGCTTTTTGTGTTCCCCAAACACACCACAGAGAACAACACTCACATTGATATAACCCACATAGCTATTATTTGTGAATTCCCTAGGGTTTTCAAAGTTCTCGCCCCATTGATCTTTTCTGCTGAATTATATTTTACATATTTAAGACAGTTGCGTATATATGATGCATTTTTTTTCTAGAGCAACAGAGAACTGATAAGGAACAATATATCTGTGACATGAGTATAGAATCAAATGGAAGCTTTCAGCAGCAAGGCCTGATTTACAATTTCCACTTCAAACACTAGTATCTCCATCAAACATAAGAAAGAGCCTTCATTTTCTAAAGAGACTAAAAACAATATGACACATAGAAGCAAATTTCCAGATTAAATGGGGTGATTTATGCACATCTTTCAGTAAATCCTCCCAAGGAATTTAATGTTGTACGGGAAAAAAATATTAACCTATTGTGGAGGGAACTTGCAGATAGCACAGAGAAAATGAAGTGCAGGGACCCGTGATGATTCACAAAGGTGTCAGATGCCTAGCATTCTTGAAAGGACATATAATAACTGCTGGGAAATACATGTCCAGAGCCGCAAGTAAGTAAATCACAGTCTAAAAGTAAACATGAAAACATGTTGACAGGAGCCCTAGTCCTCCTGCTGACTGATGTCCTAACTTTTTTTCTTTCAAGGATGATGTTCTTGTATTCCTTCCCGAGAGTGCCCAGAGCAAGGTACCTCTCCATACAAACGTTATTCATCCAGTAAGGTAGAAGAGGGACAGGCAGAGTCCCCTACCCCATTTATCTCTAGGAAAGAATGATAAAAATGTGAATCCTTTCGAGGTGGTAGAAAAAGAGAGGGAAGAGGAGGCACACCTCAAGTGGGAACCAACAGGTTGAATCAAGTGTCCACAAAATCCAGCTTGAGTTCAGTCAGAGGCACTAAGTGTATTTTCAAAATGAAACAAAACCACACAATACTTCTATAATCGAAAGCACACTGACCCTTCTAGGCTGTAGAACGTATGCCCCAGGTAAAATTCCAGGCCTGCCTCACAGGAAATGAACAGTTTCAAAGGATGCTTAAACACAGGGAAGAGGACAAAATAGGTGAGCCTAAGGCCCTTCTCTCTCCTCTTTTCATTCAAGCTGCCTCCACCCTTGCATGGAGAACTTGGTCAACCACTTTTATTTCTCCTTCTTCTAGTCACCATTCCAAACATATTCTTGGGAATAGTTGCCTCTTTTACCCGTAATGCAGGTACAACTGCTTCTGATTGCAAAGTTGCATTTCTTAGCTCGGCACCCATCGATTCCATAGCCTTTAAAAATATCAAGTTTTCTCTGTCCTTTTAGTAACTCCCACAGCTTCATGCTACAGGATGTCTTGTGTTTTCAACTCAGGTTTCTTCCCAAAATCTGACTTTGACTAAAATGAGCATAGACATGAAGTTTAGTTGCTCTTTGGCATTTTCCCAAAAGGACCCACTTATACAGAAAAGCCTTCAGAAGACATGTACCCATTATTACAGGCACTTTAGGAGAGTAGAGATGAGACAGAGCACACGTCAGGGCAAGCAGTTTGAGAAGCTCTCACAGAAATGACTGTTCTTCATGTATCTCCTGGGCTGATCAGCCAGTGAGGACTCCAGACTCCTCTAGATGGTCCTATTCACCCTTCCACTCAGCTGCGCACACTCTCCTCTCTCCCATGTCCTACCTTTCCTCCAGCAATTTACCTTTATCTCCATTTTGATAAAGATAAATTTGCCTTCCTAAGTCTGCATCTTACTATAAACACCTAGGATGAGCATGATTTGGAGAGGTCAGCTTTCGTTACAGGCAACTTCTTAACAAAATAGTTTAACCTGTACATGTACATGTGGATTGGTATCTAGTTTTTCTCTGTTTTCTCTTCAAGTATACTTGACTCACAATGTTACATCAGTTCAATATACAACTTTGTCATTTGACAGCTCTACAGGTTTAATTATGCTCACCACAAGCGAGCTGCCATCTGTCACCATACACTGCTGTTATAATACCACTGAATGTATTCCCTGTGTTGTATCTTATATCACCATGACTTATTAATTCCCTAACTGGAAACCTGTCCTTCACTGTCCCATTAACCCATTTTGCCCGCTCTCCCTCCCTGTTCCACCATGGTAACCAGATGTTTCTGCTTTTGTTGTTCTTTCTTGCTTTTGTAACAATGTAGATAGACTTAGAATGTATTATGCTATGTGACATAAGTCAAAGAATGATAGTATGTGATATCACATAAATGTACTAATAAATAACAAAACAAATGCACAAATAAAAGGAGAAGCCAACCCATGAATATCTACTTTATTTTGATAAAGTCCATGGATACTCTCAAGACCTATAAAAATTGTATGATTCTGCACATTCCATTATGTAACAAGTTGGTGTGTAACATTTTTCCAATCTTGGCTGAAGATAGGAGACTCCTAGATCAATATCCAATGATCTTATGGTTCATGACACGGCAAGTACCAAAACTTCTTGATCACTCTAATATCACTTGTCAGCCCCCATCCCCAACTCCTACAGGTAGATGCTGCACATACAGTGAATTTGTGAGACCCTGGACATAGGAAACCCCAGTATGTTCAAGGAATATCTAGCATATCTGCTCAAACCTTTGCCGACAAAGGAGACACGTGTTTTTGTGTCCAAGAAACCAATCTGTCCTGTATCTAAAAGCAAGATACTATCACTATATTCCAAAGCTTTTTTTATACACAAATATAAGTGGAATGGCATAGAATAAGAACTTTCAATGCTTGTATCCATGACATATGAAAAAACTTAAACCCATAGAGAATCATCTAACAATATTTTCAGCCAATTTGACCCTGGTTTGGCTCCTGCCTAATTTTCCCTTGTGTCCACCACCTCGTCAAAAGCTCATGAATCAGACACAGAAAATGGAATAAAATCAATTCATGTCAGGAAGTATTTCTAAGGCTATGATTGGCATGATTCAATGCAGAAAAATCAGGTGACCTGTAGCATTCACTTCTGCAATGTCCCTGGGGGGGGGGGGGGTCTTACACTCAACTGGGTAAAGAAATCCTAAGACCCATGATGGTCTACCTTAAATTTTTATAGTGAACTTTCTAAGGGAGATGGGTGAAGACACACCTAAACTGTGCAAAAGCGTATGATATACATGTATTGGAGAGGATTGTGTACTCCCTACCCAGGCAAAGCAGGTCCTGGATGCCATGAAATCACAGCTCATTGTAATGAAAGAGCTGCTAATTGAGAAACGGGTAGGAATTAGCAGGTATTCCAAACCATCAACAAGGCATATTTAAAAGGGCAACCCAGAGATAATAGATGGAGGAGAGTATATAAAATGAAACAGAGGGGTGATCACAAGGACAAAAGTACTTTGGATGGCTCTGAACTTAAGTGAAGGTATGGAGGAAACATTGATCTTATGAATGCATGTGACACACTGCTTGGGCCTGTACTTGATGAAAATCACAGAAATTCTGGTCCAGATCATAAGCTGACACAGTGATCTCAAGAAATAGTAACAATGCTGTGTAAAGCAAATGTATGATTTCGTTTGGATATCCAGAACAGTACCCAAAATATGTGTGCCTTCATGACGTTTTGCTGCTCATTTAGCAATGACATACAGAGGAAAATTAAAAAATGTATCTAGAAGCTTTTAGTTTAAGCTCCTTCCATACAGGGTCCATGGGGCTAATATGAATGGTCTGGAAGTCACCAAAGATGCACATTGTACCACAATGGATATACCCCTGACCATTCTACAAAGAACCCAAAATTTGTGTATCTAAAGTCGTGGCAGAAATCTTTTTACCTAAAAGCTATCACTGTGATTGAGACTCCTTTAGAGACAATGACCAGTTAGTTGGCTATACTCATGTGTTTGGCAAAAAAATAAATAAATAAATAAAAAATCTGTAGAACTTAACCTACACTCAGTAAAGTAAAGAGAGAGATAATGGGAAACAGCTATCAGCTTGCCAATATTCTACATATCCTACAGTCTGTAACATGAAATTATTGCTATTGCCAAGACCCTGCAGGCCTTTTTGCTATAGAAATAGAGGAATAAGCATTCATCTGAGCACAGAGGCACCTTGAAGGTTTTTGATATCAAAACTGACATTGAGGGTGTAGTCTTGTGAGATTTCTCAACATCACTAGAGGCAGAAAAAGAGAACTGACATAAGTCTGTTCCAAGATAACAATGAGGTTAATCCATGTGAAGAAATGACTTGTTCAAGCAAATGAAAAGAAAGCATGCTAAAACATTTTCAGAATACACTGCAATTTGTTAGCCATGTTGGGAGAAAGATAAAGAATAGAAATCTCTGTACAGAAACCACACTAGGCAGATTTTTTAAATACATTTCTGATTGGAATTGTAAAGATAATAATATGTTTTGAAAAAGAAAAAGTTTTGTGCCTGTGGTCTCAATATAAGAGAAGATTTCTAAAACAGCCATGAAAAGGTAGTATAGAGGACCAGCATTTGTGTTTCGTGATCTCAATGGCTTACTGAGATGTGATCAATTTGTGAAATTCCATTGAGATGTTCCCTTATGACCTGCACATGTGACTTCACTAAACAGAACGAAGTCCTCATAAAAAAAAACAGCAGTAAATAAGTATCTATGTACATATAGTGACAAATGGAAATTAAATGTAGAAAGTAATGTCATGCCATGACTAGATTTTAAAAGCATGCTTCAAAAAAAAGTATGTTTTAATTTCTACCTAAAGAAATATGTTACTGAGTACACAATGTCCACAGAAATAGAAAGAAATGTACAACTTCTGAATATGAAGACGGAAAAACACAAGAAACAAATAAAAAATAGGTAAGGCATAAGGAAAAAACAAACATGGTAAATCCAAACCCCAATAACTTCATTAGAATATTAAACATAAAGAAAAATTATGTTCCTGGTAACACGAAACTTTGCTTGAAGATAATACTTTGGAATTTTTCTAGAACTCTACCTAAAAGAGGGTGACAAAACTGGAAAAACAAAAAAACAAACAAACACCATGTAGTCATAACCAACCAAGCAAACAGCATGGCAATATATCATATAGAATAATCCTTAAAAGGAAGGACTTAATGTTATTTTTTTCAATATCAAGGTTACATTATTTGAAAATTCTACTCCATGGATAACAATTTTACTGTGTGTGAATATTTATACACACACATATATTTGTATATAAGTACCCAAATATAAATACACGTATATAGGGAAAACTTTCTTTTTTAGCTCGTGAGACATAAAAACATTCATCATGGAGGATTGACAGATTGGTATCATAAAGATGAGAACAGAGGTAGTTCCCACTTGGTACTTCAGAGTAAGCTCAACTGGCAACTATTCATATTAGACATCACTGGGCAAATCTCAATACCCCAAAATAACAAGTACTGAAAATGAATTCTTCTCCTTCCATTGAACCAATGTAAAATATGAGTAGATCATGCCACCCTACTTTATCTTATTGGGTTCTACAACTGATAGAAATCCTCTTCCCACTCAGGTCCAAATGGGTTGAAGGACAGCCTAGGCCATGAAACAACATCGGGACATCTAGCCTAAAAACTGGGCAGGCTGTTTTGAGCAGAAATATGCTCAGGGCCCATGACTGGTGACCAGATTCCCAAGGAATCAGTGCTGTGCACACAGTTCAGAGCAGAGGACTAGACTTATCATAGGGCTGTGTGGATGTGAGGGAGGTCTCTGCCAGCTGTGGAAGGTCACCCATCAATACTGGACCAGACCTATGTTGGGCTTATATTCCTCTGATGCCAGTGCTTTGAGGAACTTCCCATACACCCTGCTCATTCTATCAGTGTCCAACAGCCTTCTTCACCTTCAACCCCAACTCTGTCATGTGACGCCTTCAAACAATGCCCACAATATTCCCCTCCCCATCAACTTCCACAAAACTGGTCCTGGGAAAGTACAGATATCTATGGCATCCAACAGCATCTGGTCCACAGTATCACTAGGGAATTTAATAAATCATGAGAAAAGGATCTGACTTCCCTCGATCCCAGAAAACCACCAGGTTGGTTCCCAAGTCCCCATCTCTGTCACATTTGTTTATCACAAGAAGTTTTCAAAGACCTTGCAGTCTTGACCAAAGGGAGCTTCTTGTCAGAGCTTTCATCACATTTCAGGAGTGTCCCATATTTGCTTTCAGTAAGACCTATCTTCCTCTCAAAGTGAATTATTGGCATGTCTTCATTGACAGTAAAACAGGAAAGTATTCATTAAAATCATCCATAAAAGTGGGAATGCAAGCTGGTGCAGCCACTCTGGAAAATAGTATGGAGGTTCCTCAAAAAACTAAAAAACACTACCCTACAACGTACTAATTACAGTACTAGGCATTTATCCAAAGGGTACAGGTGTGCTGTTTTGAAGGGACACATGCACTCCCATGTTTATAGCAGCACTATCAATAATACCCCAAGTATGGAAAGAGCCCAAATGTCCATCTATGGATGAATTGATAAAGAAGATGTGGTGTATATATACAATGAAGTATTACTTTGTAATCAAAAAGAATGAAATCTTGCCATTTGCAGCTACATGGATGGAACTGGAGGGTATTATGCTAAGTGAAATTAGTCAGAGAAAGACAAAAGTCCTATGACTTCCTCATAGGAGGACTTTAAGAGAAAACAGATGAACATAGAGAAGGGGAAAAAAAATAATATAAAAACAGGGAGGGGGACAAAATATAAGAGACTCAAATAGGGAGAACAGAGCATTACCAGAGGGTTTGTGTGTGTGTGTGTGTGGGGATGGGCTAAATAGGTAAGGGGCACTAAGGAATCTACTCCTGAAATCATTGTTGCACTATATGGTAACTAATTTGGATGTAAATTTAAAGAAAATTAATAATACAATTTTAAAAATGTAAAAAAAAAATTAACCATACAAGGCTTTAATGAAAAATTTTACAATAAGCACTTAAAAGATATTAAAAATATATTATTTTCTTAATATATTCCTCCTCTTACACAGAGTGTAAGGGTATAATCCATTCTTTAGAACCAAGCTAACAAAAAGCTTTCCTTTCTGAATAAACAAACAGTGCCAAAGTAAAATATACTGACAATCACTTTATAAACAAATAAATACTTGGGATGAAATTCAGATACGTTCTAAGGAAAGTAGAATGATCTTATGATTAATTTTTTTCCTGAAGTAAAATTACATTTATGAACAATCCCTTATTATATATATGGAATTTTACTAATTATCTACATTACTTCCTTCTTTTAAAATGTTTATTTATTATTGAGAGCAAGAGAGCACATGGGCAGAGGAAGGACAAAGAGAGGGGACAGATGATCTAAAGCATGGTTCCACCTGACAGCAGAGAGCACTATACTAGGCTCAGATTCACCAACTGTGAGGTCATGAACTGAGCCAGTCCAATGCTCAATTGACCGAGCCACTCACGTGCCCCTATACCTCATTTCTTATAGGGCACATACACATGTCATATAGAAGTTTTGATTCAAAACAGAGATGCATCTCCTATACAATTAATAGAGAGTGAAACACATATGAAAAAATCACAGGAACTTCCTACAAGATAAAGTTACAAAATGATGCAATTACTAGGAAATAAAGGTAATGATGGAGACTTTATTATAGGTTGTGAAATCTAACTTCTAAAGGTTCTAGCTCCCTTATGGCATTAATATGTAGGAATGCTAGGATACACATAGATACATTAAATTATTTCACCATTGAGCAATGGAACACACGGAGTGGAATTTTCAAATTTTAGTTAATACAAAGACAAATTAACTTTTGATGTGAAAAAAAAGGATTATATTTTCTCATTTGAGGGACATGTTCTGTGATCTTATGAGATTACTGAGCCTCAATTGTGCACAATTCAGATAAAATCCTCTGGAACTTTGGAAATCCTAAACCAGAAAACATGCGATCTCTGTCTCCAGTGTTCCCAGGACTTCTGCATCAAACCCCAATGTGCCCACCACTACCTTGACACAATTGTCACAAGAAGCAAAACAGAATTTAGAAATGACTTAGCATAGAATTCCTCAGAACTACAGAGAGATCCTCTAGGGCTCTCACAGCAATGGAGAAGCTCTCAGATTATGGAGGTCCTCACCGTGGATATGGCGGACCTTCCCTGGAGCTGAGGGAGAATCCTTGAAGAATCAAAAAGCATGATGTGTTAGTTAGCAGATGTCCCTCTGTGAGAGGGAAAGACATAAAACTCGGCTTCACAAATGAATTTCTATTCAAGGAGAGCTACATGAACAACATTTTAAGATCTACCTTCCTCCTTCACATTTGGACCTCACCTGTGTCATGTGCTTCACTTCCACCTACCTGAGTGTGAGGCTACTGTCTCCTTTCTCTTCACACCCCACAGCTCCTTCTCTTGCTCCAAAACGATGACCAGGTCTGGTTTTGATACAATGAGACCTGTTTATCAGAAGAAAGGAATAGAAATACTGCTGGAGAGTCTACCTTTCAACTCAGTATTGTACTCAGCCGACAAGAGAGGACAATGAAGAATTCTAAAAAATGATTTCCCAAACACTGTTGCCCAAGAAAGAGCCCCTTTAGAACATGCAGGAGGAGCTTTAAATATTCACATCGTGACCTGCCTTCCAAGTGCTACCAACAAAATAAGCAGTAAAAGTTGGAGTTTAAGATGTGGGCCATACTGTCTTCTGCCACTCAATGTTTTAGAATTGCCATCAATCTATAGAAATGGTGATGGCATCTTAAAAAAGGGAGGCTGAAGCTGAAAAGGAAACATCCTGAAGATATTTCTCTACATCTACAAATCCCTATTTCTCTCCCTTATTACAGGTATATAAATACCAGTCATACAAAGAGGAAGCTTCCAAGAGAGACTCTTCAAGGGAAGGAACAAAACCTGAGCAGGGTTTGGGAAATGTAGAAGGAGATATCCTCACCCACGAAGAGGAGGTGTCCATAGGTCTCTAATATCATCCCTGAACAGTTCCCTCTGACTGTGATTCAGGCATCCCCACTCCTCCTGAGAGAATTCGATGGCCACGTCCCTGAAGGTCAGCAGTGTCTGCAATAAAAACCACAGTTATGAAGTGGCCATTGGCAGAGTTCATAATGGTACCTAAGATGCAAGAGGGAGTTAATGTCACCAGCTAGACTCCAAGAGTTGTTCTTCACCGCTTACCTACTTGTACCCACGGACCATACTCCATCATTTTACTTCACCTCTTTTTTCTACCTTATCTTTTACTTCTGGCAAAACACCCTATGGGCACAGTCTCCTGTCATGGAAACAGAAAACATACAACAAAATGTAACGACCGCCCTAAGGAAGAGCTTGGGCAGGCCAACTTTGCGTGTAACCCCCGACTCATACCTATGCAGATGGATGACTGGGTTAACTCATGGAGTGAGGACTGTTACCTTGACCCCCGTGTAATACCAAAATCTACACCCAAGGGGAGCACAAACCTCATTTACATAACACACAGCCTATGTACGGAAGTGTTTTCTTAAGGCACGTGTGCCACCTTATGCCCAGTTCAGAGAAAATGACATGGCTCCACTTCCTAATTGTCCACCCAAATCTTAAATAAAAGGAAATTATCACGCCCCTCCCTCTTGCTCTGTGCATCTCTCCTTTGGAAGTTATTCCCTCTGATCTGCTTATTGGCTGCAAATCAAGGTTCCTGTATGTGACAACCTCAGGTGCTGCACTTTCTATCTACGACTCTATTACATTTGAGGATTTTAACACACAAACATGTCAAGTATGTGAATCTTGTTTTCATTTTCTGAAAATATAAAGCAGTAAATAGAAGGGTATTTCTGTGACCAAAGTGTGGAGGTAAATACAAACTTCCTTGGGCTTTCTTTCATTTTTTGTCATTTTATCATGTTTTGCTGTTTTCTCCTTTTTTTCTCCACCTGGTGATGAGACCCTTTCAGTGGCAGAACTTCAAGGGGACAGATGACTCTTTCTAATCACAGAAACTCCCACATGTCATCAACTCTAAAGACAACTGCCTTGCCTTTCCAACTCCTACTAAATTCTCAACTGGCCAACCTTCACTCATCGGTAGGAACCGATTCAGCAGGAAGAAACTACTGAAGAGGAGACCCTCCATCTTTAACAACCTTAAAGATGTAAGGGTGTAATTTGTTCAAGCGGGAAATGTAGCGTCAATTAAATTTCCTTACACCTTGCAGCCAATGATAGGCACCTGAGACATGCAGAATATGCCCTTCCTCAAGGAAATAACTGCATTCATGCCTCAAAGTTTACTTTTTATTAAATACTTGAGACATGCAGAATATGACATTCTTTCATCAATGGGCATCAAGGTAGGTGTAAGGATATTTAATTGATGCTACATTTGTTTTGGCTTTGTTCTCCTCACCAGAAACTACAAGCAAAGAGAAACCCAGAAGAATGAAGTTTCCAGCTAAAATGTGATGGCTTCTGCACATTGCTCAGTAAATCTAAGATCCTTAGCAAAGATAGGGGGGAAAAGGATGAACGTTATAAGGGAGAGATCTGGCAGAGAGAACCAGGCCAGTTAAAGAAGTGAACACGAAGTATAAGGAAACAAACTGCTATCAGTGCCTAAGACACACCAAAGGACACATGATCCCTGGTGTGTTCTGTTGGCCCCCAAACAGTGAATCTGATTGTCAGTCTAATTATGAGAGAATACAGTGGATTTATACAAACTTCAATCACATATACTTTCAGTAGAGGCTGCTTTGAGGCAAACAGGCTTGAGCACCAGGTAGTAGAGGAGTCCACAGGGCCCACCTGGCTGAAGAGAGGCAGGCCCAACAGGTGACCTGCCTTAAAATATCTATAGGCCCTAACGAACTAACAAATGGGTACTTACAACCAGGCAGCATTATCACATGAGGGCAAATTCCAAAAGTCACCATACAAACTCATCTTCCCCCAGCAAAATCAGCCCCAAGTCACTGCCTCAAGGCAGGAGCCTCTCCTCTGCTGTGCTTCCCACCACTCCCTTGAGGTGTATTCATAAATCTAATGTCTTATTCTGCTAGAGGTGAGTTCTTTTCACCACTCATGCCCTCGGCTTCCACAGGATCAGTGACCCATATTTGGGAGCCCCCATCTGAATGGGAGAAGCACCACATTTAGACGGCTGTTTCCCTGTCCTGTATGTCTAGTATATTTTAAACAGTTTCTTTTTCACATTTTAAAAACCAAGACTTCCCACCTCTTCCCCCCCCCCCCCACCCTTATGGCATTATGGCATAAGGAGAGGACCTGTGGGCACCAAGAGCCACAATGGGGTTATGAAGAGTGGCTGGTTATATACTATGGAGCTGGGGGAGGGAAAGGCAAAAGGGAGACTCTCATATGCTAAAGAGGACTCATAAGATACTGGGGGCCTTGTATTGTTCATTTTCTTAATCCTGCTCTACAGACAGGTACTAAATGGGGAACTAAAGGGGAACGGTTCTTCTCGACTGAAATCCCACCACCAGACCCCATCAGCAACAGGAATCTTGGACTCAACACCTTCCCCTTTGGATCTGTCCTAAAGGGAATGTTTGCAATACTTGCAGGACTTTACCTCAAAGTGACAAGTGTTGATGTCCTAGTGAAAGCCTGGTTGGAGAATGTAGAGAAGACTCCTGGTTATAGGGGAGAAGAGTTCTAAAGACCTAACCTTGAGTATCGTTCCTGAGAACGTTTTAAAGCTTTGGTGAAAACATAAGGCAGAAACACCAAACACATAAATCAACATTTGCGGTTTCTAAATGCATGGAATTTTAGGGGGAAAAGATGACACGGCCTATGACCTGGAACACCAGGCTTACCTGAGAGCTGGCCATTTCTACTTCTTTCCCCTAGTCCTCTAGACTTCTTTCTCAGAAGGTATCGGTGGAGAAATCACAGCTGCATCAGGAGAAAATACCCTTAAAGGCACCAACAGAACGTCTTCACCAGAAAAGTGCTCACTGGTAGGCGGGACTTTGAAATGCAGGAGGACCAAACTTCCTAGTTTTTTGTGTCAGGAGTTTTTCAGAAACGGAGACTACGTACTTGGAGCCCAACCTCTGAGTTTTCCTTCTATAGTTTCAGTGGCTTCTACTCCCACAGACACCTACAAATTCTGCTACAGCAGAACTGTAGGAAACTATAGGAACAGTGTGCTGGGTGGACCTAATCCTCCCACACTCATGTAGAGGAGACCTTGTTACCTCTCCTTGAGCAAAAGCCTGCACTCAAATCTCATAAATTAATGGGAAGCCTTGCCGACTGACTCTGGCCTCATGGAGAATCACCTGGAGCACTGAATTAAGTCGACACTGTTGTTTCAATCCACACCAATTGACAGAATCTGAGGAGGGGGGCAACAGCATGGGTGGGTTTTGAAACTCCACACGGGATCCCTTTGGGAACCATTTGGGGAAGTAAGGAAGGCTATGGTTATTATCCAGGTTTAAACCTATTTCTTCTCCAGTGATCAGAGTTTCTGGACATTGGAAAAAAGAGACTTACAAATTTAAGAGCCAAACACACCTTCAGCTCTTTAGCCAGCCTTTTCCATGTCTTCCTAATTCCCAATGACAGAGCTCCAAGGAACCACAGGCATCTTCCTAGTCCCCCCTGTCAATTGGCTTGGAGAAACTACTCTGTGCCTTGGGCATAAACCTGTCTTTGTCCTTATTGACATTTGGGCTACACTCTTAGTGCTCAAACCCAGTGCTACCAGCAGCCCCTGCCTCAGAGAACTAAAACAGTTAAAAAAAAACATGGGTCTCCCATAAATAGCAATGGGTCCCAGTCTATGAACTTATTTTTTGTATCTAGGCCTGTTGAGCATTACACACCCATTTATCCTTAGTTCACTTGCCCCAATTCATTTACTAGACTGAGATTTCTTTGGAAAATGTCATGCCAGAAGTTCTTTTTGCCACCAAGGGAAAATATCTAGAATTTGACAGTAGTAACCATATTTGAAAAGAAGGGGAAATAAATGACATTTCAACATGTTTTCTAAGCTCTGTCTCTGATGGCACTTTAGCTGAGATTAGTGGTACTGATCAAATGATCAGTCCTATTGGATGAGCTACCAACCTTCTTGTGAGGAAGATGTTCAACTGATATTGGCACAATCCACAGTGCATCACTCATCAAGTTTCAAATAGGTCCTTCAAAATCTCTGCCCCGAATTACTCCATGAATATGGAAACCCAACAGGACATCAAGCACATAAGAGAGGAATACAAGGCTTAGGCCCTAGATCAATGGTCACACTCAAGCCATCTTGGGCCAGAGCTGCATCGAAGGCCAGGACTTTGGACCATGGCAGCCATGGGGGGCAGGGGCTGGAGAGCACAGGGTGGAGGTCCTGGGGGATAGGAGGTTCCTGGGAAGGAAAGTCCTGGCAAGGGAAGGGGATACCAGTCCCTGTATGACCCCTATTGTACCTGTGAGAAAACCCAAAGGCTGAGGATGGAAGTTTGATTAGGACCCTTGAGCAATAAATAACATTGATATCTATCTATATCTTTTGTTCCCAACATTCACGCACTAGTGATGTCTATTCCCATTGAAAACCGATTTTTCCTTGAAACACCCATGCAGTCCTTTTCAATATAGTCCATTTGATAAGGAGAGCCAGTATCTTTTTACCTTCTCTTGGGAGGAAAGGCAATACACCTGGTCAGTAATCCTCAGGGTTCCACAGAGGGTCCATCCTGTATGTGACAACCTTAAAGACTATATTGGATGATAGGAAGTTTTCTGCAGTGTCTCCCATGTTATAGTATGTACATAATTTCATTCTCTGCTCCCCTTCTGAAGGTTCTTTGCATGACACCAGTATACACCTGTGAAAACGTGTGGCTTTAAAGAGACATAAAGTGCCCAAAGAAAAATTGCAGTTTGCTCAAAACCAGCCTAGATATTCAAGGCATCTGCTGTCAGAACAAGGACTACATTTCAAGACATCCTGAAAATCAAAAACCTAAAACTAAGTACCAATTTTGAGACTCTCTGGGACTGTTTGGTCATTTCTGAAGTTTGATTCCAAAATTCTCTCATATAGTTGAAAGTGCATATGCTTTATTTAAACAGGACAAACCTTACCCTATTATTTGAAAAGAGGGATGACAGAGTAATTGAAACTTGAATGCAAAGTCTAAATCTATATAAGCTTCTCAAAGTCAACACCCATAAATCAAATAACACAGTTAACAAATGGGCAAAAGACATGAATAGACCGTTTTTGAGAGAAGATAGCCAGAATGCTAACAGACGCATGTAAAGATGATCAACATCTCTCATCATCACAGCAACACAAATCAAAACACTGATGAGGTATCACTTCCCACCTGTCAGAATGGGTAAAATTAACAATACGAGAAACCACAGGTGTTGGTGAGGATGAAGAGAAGGGAAATCCTGTTGCACTGTAGGTGGGAAAGCAAAGTGGTGCAGCAGCCATTCAGGAGAACAGTATGAGGTTTTAAAATAACTAAAAATGGAATTAGAGGTGCTTGGGTGCCTCAGTTGGTGGAGGGTCTAACTCTTGATTTTGCTCAGGTCTTGATCTCAGAGGCATGGGTCAAGCCCCACATGGGGCTCCAAAGTGAGTATGGAGCCTCTCTTCCTCTCTCTGCTACTCCCACACTCACACTTGCTCACAATATCCCTCAAAAAAATAAACATTAAAAACAAAGAAAAACTTTGTGTCAGTCCATGGTGGCCAAAATAGGAAACTTGTATGATTTAACTCTTCCTAAATTTCTTAAGACGTTTTTTTGCAGACTCGGCACATCATCTATACTGAATGATGATCCTTATACGTCAGATGTTTTGCGTTTAGCACTCATTGATGGTTTCAGCTGTGCATGCACAAGCTGAGGGACCAAGCTACTGATAGGAAAAGTATCACAAGTAGATAGTCTCCTGAAATAGCTACCAAACATCCTTGTCCTAGGGAGTGTCCTTTATACCCGGTAACTTTTTATACCCTGTATTCCATCATTACAATTTTTCTCTTTTTCAGTAGGGCACCTGGAAGCAAGTAAACAACTGGGGCTTAATCAAGGCATTTCCCCCAACTGTCAGGACATTTATCTTGAGAGACAATCACTATGTGTTCAGGCTCTTCTCTGTAGCCTGGAGAAATTACAAAACCTCCCCATCTCATGAGGAAAATATAGTCTGTTGTTCTTCCTGTCAGTGATTTATATATTCATGCCTCCAAGAGTGTTATGTTCAATTACACATCAGTGACCTTGTAAGTAATACTGTGAATAAAGTAATCTATTCTAGGGATGCCTGGGTGGCACAAGTCAGTTAAGCCTCAGAGTCTTGATCTTGGCTAAGGTCCTGTTTTCATGGTTTAAGTTCCAGCCCCACATCAGGCTATGTGCTGATGGTGTGGAGCCTGCTTGGGATTCTGTCTTCCCTTCCCTGTCTCCTCCCCCTCTTTGCTCTTTCTCTCTCTCTCTCTCTCACACACACACACACACACACACACTGAATAAATTAATTAAAATAAACAAAAATGTAATCTATTCTAGTAATAAATAATAAATTACAGGCATAAAATAAAACCTTTTATAATTATCCTATAAACAGCTGTTCAATTATGTTGTTAATGGTCCTAGAAATAAGGCCAGAATCTCATCAGTAATATAACAGTTTGTCCTGTAATATTGAAGAAATACTTTAAATTATCTTTGAATGCATAACTTTCAATATGAGAGATTATAGTTGCCCAGCATTTATCTGGGCATGGGGTTTGAAGACTGTTGCACAAAGACACTTTAAGTGTCCTTCAAGAAATACGGTTAAGGGAAACTGTTTCTGAATTTTAATGTGACTGACCACAGGTGAAGGTGTAGGGAAAGCTGGGTTTTAGGGAATGCAGGCATTCAAGACCAAGTGTTGAACATTGTGCCTTGTGTCCTAGGAGAAATGTTGACGTCTTGACAGAAGAAATACTTAAGGAAATCCATTAGCATGATTAAGTGTTTTCAGTTATAATTGTAATAGTGAACTGCCTAGGACAGAAGAAAATGCAGGTGATGTGTCAGCTGATACATATAAAAAGAATGGTGGTAGGTAGTCAGTAATGAATAGACATTTCCAGTCTGAGGAACTGAAATGGATAGATGTGCTGAAGTTCACTTGGTCTGTATTGAGCTTTGATGTCAATTGACTCTTTTGAAAATAAACAGGTTACAAGGATTGTGTTTGCCAGTCTCAGTTTTATTAAAAATGTTCACTTACTTGAGAGAGAGAGAAAGAGAGGAAGAGAGAGGGAGCGAGAGAGCGAGAGAGAGAGCAAGTGAGAACCAGGGAGGGGCAGAGAGAGAGGGACAAAGAGAATCCCAAACAGGCTCTGTGCTGTCAGAGCAGAGCCTGATGTGGGGCTTGATCTCACAATCCCTGATCTCACAAACAAAATCAAGAGATGCTCAACCAACTGAGCCACCCAGTCTCATGTCAATTTCTTAGTTCAGCCTGAACAACCGGAAAGGGACAGGAATTCTGACACCCCCAAAAGGGGATAGGACATTCTTGCTCCATGGGAGTTTCAGGAGCCAACCCATTCATCACCCTGCTTTCCATTTCTGAACATCTAGAAGTCAGTCAAGTTTTGAAAAGTAACTATACATAGACTTTGTGAAATGGAAAGAGGACCCAGCAGTGCCTTCAACTGTCTCTCTTTTGACCTTCGTCTGTACTTTCTAGCTGATTCCATTCTTCTTTCTAGGTCAGCATTTAGCTCAGGAAGAAGCCCCAGCAGGTAAAGCATCCCAGGATGGGAAAGGAAACTACCCCCTCCAGCACCAGGCACTGCCCTGAGCCAGCAGGACCCCACATGCCTCACAGCAATGCAGTGATTGGCCTGACCTTCATCACCTGCATGTACCACCACCCATCCTCCTACATTTTCTTTATATAAACCTGGAAGGATTTTCAGCAGGTTGGGGACAGTGTTTGAGATGTTAGTTACCTGTCTTCTCAGTGTTGGTCTCCGTGAAGAAAATCTCGTTTTATCACCATTCATCTTGCCGGTGTTCTTGCTGGCTCCGGGGGTCCCACACAGACCAGGTTTGGCCACTTGCCACTGACGAAATCCAAAGGCAGAGAGATGAGAGGTGGCGAAACACGAGAGGAAGTTATTTCAGGGAGGCTGACACTGCAAAGATGGCTGAATAATATCTCAAGGCCTGTCTCCAAAGTGCTGGATACACTTCCAGGTTTATGGAAGGGAAAAGGGGAGAGGTGGGTGGAGGGGCAAAAGGAGTCAGTATCAGCAGGTAGACAGTGAAGTCTGTCATTGTCCTGGAGTCAATCCAGGGTGGGGTCTTTCTGGCTCAGGGCAGTCCTTGAGGCTTAAGGGGTAGTTCCAGTTCCCCTGAGGGATACTTTGTCCTCAGGGTCTTCCTCCTGGGCCAGGAGACAAGCTGGAAGGAACCCAGTGAGGAAGTTTGAGGTCAAAATTGAGGCAGCAAAAGTCCTCTGTCTTGCCCTTGGATTTGGTCAGCCATGAGTGGCAGAACTGGGTCTGTCTGGGGCCACTGGAACCAGGTGCTCCTGCACCCTTGGGTCTTGCTTACAAAGTCATTACCACAATCTATCCAATAAACATATCCCTCATCTCTCATAGTTAAGATTGTGTGTGTACGTGTCTGTGCCGAGAACACTTACAATAGCCTCTCTTAGCAAATCTTAAGGGTATAATACACTAGTATTAACCATACTCACTGAGCTGTAAACATTCACTGCTTACACATCCTGCATTATTAGTGCTTTTTGCCACTTGACCAACATCTAAACATTTCCCCCATTCTCAGCCCCTGGCAACAAACATGCTAATCTTAATAAATAATTTGCCTTTTTAAAGATTTGCATGTATGTGATTTCATACAGTATATATTTTTCTGTGTGTGGCTTATTTAACTTAACAAAATATCTTCTAGCAACCTCTAAGTTGCTGGAAATGGAAAAATGTCCTTCTTTTCTGAGGCTGATACATATACCAAGAATAAATTAGATGAGGGACCTCTACTAGGAAGGAGTTAATAGCAGAGACAAACCTTTAATTTTTATTTATTGTAAGTTTTATTGATTTATTTTGAGAGAGAGAGAGAGAGAGAGAGAGAGAGAGAGAGAACGAGCAGGGTTGGAGCAGATAGGGAGACAGGGGATCTGAAGTGGGCCCTGTGCTGACAGCAGAGAGCCCGATGTGGGGCTCAAACTAACCAACTGTGAGTTCATGACCGAAGCCAAGGAGGGACACTTAACTGACTGAGCCATTCAGGTGACCCCAGCGATGAACATTTTATAGAGTTATCTGCCTGGCAGGGCAAACATATGTTTGATAAACATTTGCTCTTTCCTTTTTCTTTGAATGCACTTCCTACTTTTTGAGATGTAAAGCCCTATCCCCTCCTCCTTAATTCAAAATGGTATATAAGTATCAACTGCCTGACTTTGAGTCTCATCATCTTTAAGTTTCTCATAACTAAGAAATTGTTTTTTTTTTTTTGTCTTGTGACCATGCCTTATATCAGTTTAATTGATAGGCTGGCCAAAGAATAGAGAACAGATGAAGGAAAATGTTTTATTCTTGTACACATTCATTCTGCTGTTAAAAACGACCTCTGTTCTTCAGAGCTAAAATATAATGGGAAGACAGAGTTTGGGCAAAAGAGGAATAATAGCTTTATTGTTTTGTCAGGCAGAAGAGGCTGAAGTAGGTTAAAGCCTTCAACCTTGCAAGCCCACCCAGAAGAGGCTGGGGTGGGGGGCGTTTATAGGGAAATACACGATCCATAGATTTTGACAGGAATTGTGTTTGTGTTGCCAGCCTTTGTCATCATATTTCCAGTGTGGGCCTTGGTTCCTTAAAGAAAAAAAAAAGGGGGCGGGGCGTAAGAAGGGATAAGGAGGGGTTTCTACAAGAGAAAAAAAAAACCCAACAGCAAGGCTTGCTGTTGGTTTCATGCCACCATTTTGTTCAACTTGATGTTTCTAAGGGGCTTCAGTTTCAGGCAACAGGACAAACGAAGTTAGACCACTTTATATTTTACTATGACAAACCAGTCAATATTTTCTAGGATGGCTACAATAAAGACAACAGGATAACACCAAATTTCAGTGAAAATAATGAAAAATTAGAAATCTCATATATTGCTGTAAGGAGTTTGAAAATACATTCACTTGGGAAAACTGTTTGGCAGCGACTTGCAAAAATAAGCTTTGCTACTGAAGGGGAGGGTTTTATCCTTCCAAAATGTGTCTTTTTGGCCTAAGGATTACTTTAAAGGAACAGACAAAGGAAAAGCTGTGGACCCAGTAGAGGTTTGCTTTTGAAAGAGCCATTTGCTTTTATAAAGAAAAGCTTCATTTGTGAGGGTGCCTCCCTCTTTTGCAGGGGAAAGAGGAAGAATGTGTAAATCTCCAGAAACTCTGGTCAGTGGAGAAGGCATGGATTTAAATCTGGAAAACGACCATAGCCATGATACTCTGTCTGGTCACCTCCCCAAAACCTTCCCAATAGGATCACTTGTGGAATTTCAAAAAATGATCAGATCTGGTGCCCTCCCCCTCAGATTCTGTCAATTGGGGTTTGTTGAAACGATGATGTTTTAGTTAAGTGCTCCAGATGATTCTAAGTGAAGCCAGGAAGAAGCACGAAGGTTTCCCATTAATTTAAGAGAGGTGAGTGCACGCTTTGACTCTAGGAGAGGTACCAGAGTCTGCTCTATGGGAGCTGCAGAGGATCAGGTCCATGTAACAAACTGTGCCAATGCTGTAGCAGCATTTGTGGGGGTCTGTGGGAGGAGAAGTCCTGTGACAACAAGGAAGGAAAATTCAGAGATTATTCTCCAAATTGGAGCTCAAAGGTTTTGAATAGCTCCTGATACAAAGAACTAGGAGGTTGGGCCTTTTCTGCATTACAAAGTGCTGCCTGCAGGCGATCAGTTTACAGGTGGAGAGGCTGTGTTCCTGGCTTGGAAGACATTTTCTCCTGATACAGCTGTGAGATCTCCAGCAAAATCTTCGGAGGAGAAATCTAGGGGACCAGATGAAAGAAGAAATGGCCAGTTCACAGGTAAACTGTGCGTCCGAGGTCAGAGCCCGTGCCCTCTTTTTCTCTTGAAAGTCCATGCTAACTGAAATTGCAAGTGTTGGTTTTTCTAGTTCTGAGATTTCTGATCTATTTTTTCACCTAATTTTTAATCTTTTCCGATGATACTCAAGATGAGGTTTGTAGAACACTCTTCCATTGCATCGCTGAGCCTTCTCCCCCTTCTCCAACTCCAAATTAAAGTTATGCAAGTATTGAAAATATTCCCTTTGTGAACCAACTACAGGGGAAGGCGTTGAGTCCAAGATTCCTATTGCTGATGGGTCTGGTCCTGGGTTAGCACTCAAGGAGAATAATTCCCATTAGGTCAGATCTGGATGCTTTATCACCTCTCTGGAGACCAGGAGGAAGAAAGTGCACAAATACACAGGATGGATATGAGGCCCAGATTAACTCCAAAATTGTCTGATAAAAAGAAGACTTTTGCTCTTTAGAATGTAAAAAAGATACCCCATTTTCAGCTTATTTCGTTACAATTGATTTCATTACTGCTGATATGAAATGCTTTAACTTGGCTTTGTGCTCTCTGCTAGATTTCTCCTCTATAACGTTCACATTTCCCTTCTCATTTGTAAGGGTTTTAGGTATATTTCCTGAGTGATGTGCAGAAACCATCCCATTTCAACTGAAAACCTCTTCTGAGTTTCTCTTTGCCTGTAGTTATTGATGAAAGGAACAGAGGCAAAAGAAATACCGATAGGATTAAATTTTCTTACAGCTTGCCATCCATTGATAAACACTAGATATAGGCAGAGTATGACATTGCTCAAGGAATTCACAATTGCCTTCATGTGAATGCTTTGCTAGAGGCAGAAGGGAAGCTTAGCTTGAGGAGAGTCAGACTGGCAGTATTCTGTCTTCTTGACTATCTGGAAATGCTTTAGAAACTTCTTTTATCTCTATGCCTCCAACTTAAAGCATATCATCAGTGTCTCCTCACAATCCTACTGCAGCCCTTGGTGCCACAATTCCTCTCTCTGTGCTTTCATGAAAACAGCTTTTTTGACCAAAGAGGGCTCCAGAATCCTTTCTTGACCCTTTCTCCCAACCCACATCCCAGCAGTTTCCACTGGACAATGAAGGCCCTCACCTTTGTGTAATAGAGATATTGACTTCTGGGAATGGAGGTTCTAAATCACTCAGACCTCCATCCTGTAGATTGTTAGTTTACTCCACGCTCTTGATGCAAATCTATTCATCTATTTACTTTGTATTTTCAGAACAAGGAAAGAAGAATCCCATAGTTTACATGCTTGCACCTTAGAATACTGAAGTAGAATAGAACAGAAATGAGGATTGAAACAAAAGCTTTTAGTGAAACAGCATATGGTGAGATCATCAAGCACAATGGTCAAGAAACTATTCAGATGTTGGATGATGCAAGACAGTTTATTGGAGTAGCACAGAGTCTGGACCTGTGGGCAGAGAGAGCTATACTGTGGCTTCATGAAACTTATATGTCCTGGGGAGGAGGGTACATGCACGCAGTATTAGATCACAAATATTCCTTTGAATTTTTTTTAAGTTTATTTACTTATTTTGAGAAGGAGATAGTGCACATGAGGGGGGAATAGGGAAAAATGGGGAGAGAAAGAGAATCCCAAGCAGACTCCACACTGTAGCAGCACGGAGCCCTATTCAGGGTTCGACTCAAACTATGAGATCATGACCTGAGCCAGAACCAAGAGCTGGAGGCTTAACCCATTGAACCACTCAGGTCCCCTTTCCTTTGAATTTCTAACTGTAACACTGTTTCTGGAGGATTTCTCTGGTGATTACCGTTCACTTCAATGTTAGTTATTGAGACATGTATAGGCAGTCAGGAGACCCCTTCAGAATGTAGCAAGCAGCAGTTACTGGATGCTTATTAAGACCATGCAGGCTGTAGGTCAATCTTCTGGGCTAAAGGTGAACATTTTTCTGTTTGTATCCCTCATCATACTAGACTCAAATAATAGCTGTTTTATGTATATCATTCAACGTGTTGGTGTGAATAAAAGACCTAAGCATCAGTATCCAAAACTAGATTTATGAGTTTAATGTCACTGAAAATGTTTCTTAGTTACCATGACCATTTTCTACTCTTCACTTTTTTTTTTTTTTTTTTTTGGTTTATTTATTTTGTGTATGAGTGAGAGTGAGATCGAGAGAACACAAATGGATAAGGGGCAGAGAGAGAGAGAGAGAGAGAGAGAGAGAGACACAATTCAAGCTCCCTGTTATCATTGCCAAGTCCAATGTAGGGCTCAAACTCAGGAGACTTGAGATTACAACCTGAGCCAAAATCGAGAGTCATATGATTAACTACCTGAGCCACCCAGGTGGCCGTGCACTCTATCACTTTTATTGTGTATGTAACTACTTTCTAAATGTATGGATATGTGCATGAAGTGTAAAAAGATCAACTTTGTGGGGACACATTCTTGTTTCCATCATTCGTTTCAGCTTTGACACCTGGTATGAACATTGCTTTAGGATCCCATCTGGATATCAGCCAGTGTGCCATTTTAGATCAACTCTAGGTCAGAGAACCTGGGTTAAAACCTAGTCTCTTCCATGTACTGGATGCTTGACACAATACTCAGAGAAACAGAAGAATAACGTGTTCGCTCTCATAGGTGATAATTCTTTATAATTATCATTTATTTTCCATTAATATATGAAAAATGGGTAGGTGCCTTCTACTAAGTAGGAAATGCTCAGAAAGGCTTGTTGTTGCCTATTTTGCTATTCTAGTAGAACCTGTGTTTGTTATAAAACCCATTTAGTTCCAAGTATTCCAAGAGTTCTTGCCTTTGAGTTCTTGCTCTTTGTTATTTAAAGATCTATTCCCTGGCCAATAGGCTAATACCTTGTTAGAAATGCAGAATCTGGGGGCACTTGGGTGGCTCAGTCAGTTAAGCATCTGACTCTTGATTTCGCTTAGGTCAGTAGCTCATGGTTCCTGAGATGGAGCCCCAAGTCAAGCTCTGCACTGTCAGTGGGGACCCTGCTTGGGATTCTCTCTCTCCCACTCTGTCGACCATCTCCCCTCTCTGTCTGTCTGTCTTTCAAAATAAGTATATAAACTTAAAAAATAAAAAGCTTTCCAATACACCGTTGTGAAATTGTAATTCATATTAGAATATGCTACGTACATTGTAACACACCTTGACTTTCCATCTAAGAAAGAGACACCAGGTATACTACGTGATGTGAATATAGTATTTAAAAACGTGGATGCCTTTGTTGATGCCTTCATTTTATGAATTCGCTTGAATAAACACAATATTCATACTGGTTCTTACCTCAAAGTTAGAAAATACATGAAAGCATATTATTGTGTTGAAAAAGATCTTTCTGCAGAAAGCAGGAAACCCCGCTAAGTCAGAACCAGTTTTCCTAAAGTACCTGAAGAAACAGGAATTCACTTCTTGGTGAGTCACAGATAGATTCTATACCAGCTGGGGTTGTCACACAAAGGAAATGTGAATTTTAACAATTAAGGAGATCACAGGGAATCACTTCCAAAGCAGAGACCCCGGGAAGGGAATGGTTTCATATATAGTCAGGGTGGAGAATTAGAGGGAGAGCCCATCATCTTATGTAAAGGTGGGGATAAGGTTGCACTTAGGCCTGAAGAAAACGGTTGTATACAGGGGCGCCTGGGTGGCTCAGTTGGCTGAGCATCTGACTTCAGCTCAGGTCATGATCTTGCAGGCTGTGTGCTCGAAATCTTGCGGTTTGTGAGTGCGATCCCTGCATTGGGCTTTGTGCTGACCACTCAAAAGCCTGGAGCCTGCTTCTGATTCTGTGTCTCCCTCTCTGTCCCTCCCGTGCTCATGCTCTGTCTGTCTCTCTCTCAAAAATAAATACACATTCGAATTTTTTCTTTTTTAAAGCAAACACTTCTTTACATACTCTGAATGTTACATAGTAAATGAGGTTTGTGCTTACCCTTGGGTGGAGAGTTTAGTATTATAATGAGGTCATGGTAACAATCCTATTCCCTTGGTTGACACCACTGTCTACCTGCTTAGGAGTGAGTCAGGGGATGAGCTCAGACAGGGTGGGTATAAGCTCTTTCTCAGAGGACATTACCTTTTGTTGTATACCTTCTGTTTCCATCACAGGAGACGATGGCCCTGGGGTGTTGTTGCCTGAAGTAACAGATAAGGTTGAAAGAAGAAGTGAAATAAAATGAGGGCCTAAGGGCAGTGGGTATCAACAAGTAAGCAGTGAAGGTTAGGTCTTGGGGTCCAGCTGGTGACATTAACTCCCTCTTACATCTAAGGTACCATTATGAATGCTGCCTATGGCTACTTGGTAACTGTGGCATTTGTTGCAGGGACTGCTGACCTTCAGGGATGTGGCCATAGAATTCTCCCAGGACGAGTGGGGATGCCTGAACCAGAGTCAGCGAGAACTGTACAGGGATGTGATGTTAGAGACCTGTGGACACCTCCTGTTCTTGGGTGAGGATAACTCCTTCCAGACTTCCCAAACCACACTCGCGGGTTTGTTCCTTCCTTTGAAGACTGTCTCTTGGAAACATCCTCTTTGCATGACTGGGATTCAGATCCCGGCAGTCAGGGAAAGAAGTAAGGGTTTGTAGATACAGAGAAATATCTTCATGAGGTGTTCTTTTCAGCTGTAGATTCCCCTTCTTTAAGGTTAGGTAAGAGCATCATCATCTATAGATGAGTGGTAATTGTAAACATTGAGTGGCCTAAATTGGTACTGCCCACGTATGCTCCCAACTGCTACTCATTCCTGTAGTGGTAGTACTTGAAAGTGAGGTCATGATGTGAACACTGGAAATTCCTGTTGAGTGTACTAAAGGGGCTGTTGGGCCACAGCATTTGGGAAATCATTTTCTAGAATTCTGCACTGTCCTCTCTTGTGTACTGAGCACAATATTGGGTTGAAAGGTAGAATCTGAGAAATAGTTACATTCCTTTTTTTTCTGATAACCAAGTGTCACTGTGTCAAATCCAGACCTGGTCATTTTTTTGGAACAAAAGAGGGAGCTCTGGGATGTGAAGAGAAAGAAGACTGTAGCCTCACCCCTAGGTTGCTGGGCATGAATGAAAAAGATGACAAAGGTGAAATGTAAACAGGGTGAAGCTAGACTTTAAAATGTGGTTGGAGTAGCTCTCCTTGAATGGAAATTAGTTTGAGAAGCCTAGTATTATGTCTGTCCCTCTCATGGCAGGACATCAGCTATCCAACACATCATGCTCTTACATTCTCTAAGGATTCTTTCTTCAGTTCCAGTGATGGTCCATCATCTCCACAGTGAGTGCCAGGAGACTCCCCTTGGAGCTTGAGGGTCTCCAAAGTCTGAGAGCTTCACCATTGCGTTGAAGAGCCTGGGGAATTCTCCATATTTCTGAGACATTCTATCCTAAACCATTGCCAATTTCTGTTTTGCCTCCTGTGAGACGGGTGTCAGGGTAGTGGTGGACATACTGTGTTTGGTGCCCACATCGCAGGAACACTGGGGACAGGGATCACGTGATTTCTGGTTTATGCTTTCCAATGCTACTGGGGCTTTAATTCTTTTCTTAAATTTTTATGTTTATTTTTGAGCGAGAGAGAGAGAGAGAGAGGGAGGCAGAGCCATTGTGGGGGAGGGGCAGAGAGAGAGGGGCACAGAATCAGAAGCAGGCTCCAGGCTCTGAGCTGTCACCACAGAGCCTGACGTGGGGTTCAAACTCACAGATCATGAGATCATGACCTGAGCTGAAGTCAGATGCTCAACCAACTGAGCCAGCCAGGCGCCCCACTGAGGCTTTCATCTTCATCGTACAACACTGAGATTGAGTACTTTCATCAGATAAAAAAGCACTTTCTAAAATGAGAAAATCTCATCCTCTGTTTCACTTCAGAAGTTTATTTTTCTTATGAACGATAAGAAATTTCCACTCTATGTGTTCCATTCCTCAATGGTGAACTAGTCTATGTGTATTCTCGCATTCCTACCAACATTAATGCCACAGGGGAACTAGAACATTGAGAACTTAGAACTCACAATCTGTAATGAAGTCTCAATGGTTACATTATTTCTTAGTAACTTCATCATTTCCAACTTTTTTTCTTGTATAATAGCAAATTCCTGTGTCTTTGTCATAAACGTTTTTACTTTCTGAGGGTTCTTCATGAGATTCATTTCTGATTCATTAGATCGAAATTCTGACATGGCATGCACCTCATGAGGTATGAGGTAGATCATTTGGGTTGACCTGTTGGTCGTGCAGAGTTTTCCTGATATCATTTAGTTACGTGTTCCCTCTTCTTCCTCCAGGAGTCTCTCTAAGATGATCATTTGAATTGTTTGCCATGCTTTATTGGCTTGATATTTGAATAAAATGGATATTTTCATGTTGGCATGTAGACACTGATTACATATTTGTTCTGGACGTTTATTTCACAGCTGTCATATGTGGCCTTTGAAGAATGTTAGGCACTTGATCCCAATGTGACCCATTACAGGTTCCTTATTTCCTGTGTGCTCTATGCTGGATCCCTCCACTAGAAGGTGGATATATTTTCTCTGTTATCATTAAGTATCTTTACAGGAAGATGTACATAATCATCTCATTTATTCTGGAAGCTTCCTCCTTCATTTCTCTTTGTTTCTTGTCTGCTTTGGAATGAAGGATTTCTCCTATGTGTGCTGTAGGAATTGCTGTTTGAAGTAGAGATTGTGAATCAGGGCTCAGTCCTGTAAATTTCCATTGTATTCTGCCTGTGTGACCCATATATACTCTTCCTTATCTCTTTTCTGTTGCTCCAGAAAAAGAAAATATGCATCATATATGTTCAAATGCCTTCAAATTGTAAAATGTAATCCAGCACAAAAGAGAATTGAGACCTAGACTTTCAATGCTATAAAAGACTCAAAAACAATACCTATTTCTATTTGTGAGTGTGTATGTTTGTGGTGTTAGCAAGTCACAAAACCCTTCTCCCCCAATAGGTGTATAAGCTTTAGTCATCGAAAACATTTCTTAGTTTTAAGGAGAGTAAACATTTTATTCTATCACTTTTATTCTTTTGTATTCAATTTGTAATATTCGTATTTTATGTGGTATCCTCACTTTTCGCTTTATGTTACTTAGTTTGGTGGTTTTATCGTATTTGCATTACCATTGTCATGTTGAAACTTTCTGTGAACCTTCTTATAGGATTATCTCTTTATAATGGTTGGTGTGTTTCTCTTAGATGAATTAAGTCAGATAATCTGGATAAAGACACATACTATACTATTACTGCAATATTGCCACATATTCTTTTGAAAGATGAAAAACAATACTATTGTTCTCATAAGTTACTGGGATCGGTGGGTGAATTTATGCAAAACTGTTAGAATGGTCTGTACTGTGTAGTAAGTGTTCAAGGAGAATGGTTGTTTCTGTTCCATGATATGAGGAGTAGTAATTTGCTCATTATTCTTCAAGTTCAAAGTCCTCCATGATTTCTTCTTCTTTTTTTTTTTTTTTTTTTTGTTTCTTCTTGGAATATAGAAGTGTGGCTCTTGAAGTGAGGATGTTGGCATGAGTTTTAGGCTTGTGAGAAATGTAGAAACTCAGGCCCCACCTAAAAATCCAAATCAGAATGTGAGTTTTAAGAAGATGCTCTGTTTGTTTTCATACACATTGACATTGAAGTGCACGTGTAGGTCACCATCACTTTTTCCGTATTCTATGTCTCTGTTTTCTTCTGTAGTACATTATTTTGATAAGTGATTTTATAGTATGTTGTAAATCAGGAAGTGTTGTGCCACCAGAGTACTCTATGTTTCAAGATTATTGTGGGTATATATTATCCTGCAATACCCATGTGAATGTTCCATTTGGTTGTGATCTTTCTGCCAAAAATGTCATTGGGAATTTGATGGAGGTCGCAAGAAATCAGTAGATCACTTAGAGTGTACTGACAGTTGAATAATTTTAAGTATTCCCATGTAAGAACATGGATGTGTTTTCACTTCTTTCGATTCTTCACAATATTTTATAGTTTTCATTTCACTAGTTTTGACCTCTAGCATTATTATAAGTCTTAAGAAGTTTATTCTTTGTGAAAATAATGTAACTGTAATTGTATTTTTGGGGGAATTGTTCTTTGTTGTGTATAAGGAATGAATTTTTGTGTGTTGGGTTTGTAATCTCCAATTTTATAAAATTTGTGTGAGTTTGAATAAGTTTTTCAAAATGAGGAATCTTCAGGGGCACCTGGGTGACTCCATTGGTGGAGTTTCTGACTGCTGATTTTGGCTCAGGTCATGATCCCAAGGTCATGGGATCAAGCCCTGCCTCAGACTTCACACCGCATGGAGCTTGCTTGAGAGTCTTGGCCTCCTTGTGCCCCTCTCCGTAGTTGCACAAACTCTCTTTCTCCAATAAGATAATTAAAAATAAAAAAAAAATAGGGATTCTTCAGAGAAAAAGAAGATAGTATCGTGACAACTAGGAGTATCCTACCCTCATCACATCCCACCCACACACATGTAGATAACCACCAAGCTATCCTAAGTATCCCAAAAAGCAACCTTAAGACTGAAAGAGGAACTACTCAGCTAATGAGAGAGAAGAGGCACATCGAAGATTGTAGGAAGTATAGAGATTTGGTTGGGGAAGCAACAGATTATAGTGCTGCTGAAAGCAGGAGCTGTGGTCCTGGAGTAAGGTAGGAGAGTGGAGCCCAAAGGAGAATGCACAAGGAGAACATTTCCCTAGTGTCATTGTCTTGGAAAATGAGAAGGCCTGCATTTTTTGTGTTCTTGCAAGCAGTGTGGCTTCAAGCCTCGAGTTTTCAAGATCAGCAAGCTTGGCTGAGAAAGATCCTAGAGGGCACTGCACTGCTCCTGAACAGAAGGTAGGCCCACAACCTGAGGGTAGACAGCATGGAAACAGCAATGTGAAGAGCACTTGGGGCACACATGAGTGAGATTATCTGATATCCTAGGGGCCCTTCAATGAGGTGCATGATGGGAACAAATGAGCTGGCTGGTTCTATTTCCTTCCCATTCTCCTCAGCAGGAACACAGAGCACCCTGAGAGAAAGGGCACAGTGGGGACACTGGCTGTCTGCCTTGCTTACAACAAGCCCCAAGCCCCTATCCTCTGGTGGGACTGCCCTTCTCAGTCAAGCCTGACTCAATCCCAGCAAGGCTGTCCCCTCCCCAAGAGATTTGCTTAAGCTGTTTCCCACACCTCATGTGACCACACAGTTCTGTAGAGCCTCAGTTCTGGTGGAGGTGATGTCAGGTCTCATCTCACAAGCAGCCCATAGCATAACTAGTTAAAATTCAATCCATTGAGGACAGGGTCCAAACCCTGGAAAGGAGAGCCTCGGCAGACCACTGGCCAGAACGATAGAGCAGGAGACATAACTGGATGTTTTAACATACAGAGGGTGCCAGAGACTTAGACAAAATGCCAAGATGGAAGATTTTATCCATAATGAAAGAACAAGTTATGGCCACAGCCAGAGTTCTAAGTGAAACCTTTGTCAGTAACATTCTCAATAGTAAACTGAAGGAACTACATTATGGATGCTCACTGGGCTTGTAAAAGACAACAGCAGTGAGGCTCTTAACACAGAGACAAGAGGCTCAACAAAGGATGAGAGATGCAGAATGCAATAAATGAGATTAGAAACACATTGATTCAATGAACAGCAGGTTGGGGGAATTAGAGCAGCAAATTAGTGACCTTGAAAACAAAATAATGGAAAATAGTGAAGCTTAAGGTGGATAGAGTGACAGACAGACAGAGAGAGGAGACTTAGGCACATGTAATAGACTTAGGAAATCGGGCTCCATCAAAAGTGATAACATTTATATTACAGGGGTCACAGAAGACGATGAGAAAGGGGGTTAGAGAAGTTATTTCAGGGAACAGTAGCAGAAGGCATCCCTAATCAGTTGAAGGAAACAGACCTACAGACTCAGGAGGCACAGAACTCCATTGAAATCACCAAAAGGAGGCCAGCACCAAGACATCTTGGAATCAAGTTTGCAAACGATGAGAATGACAAAATCTTAAAAGCAGCAACGTGGATGAAGTATTTCACCTACCATGAACAAACCATAAGGTCAGCTCAAGATTTCTCAATAGAAACTTGGCAAGCCTGATGGGGGGACAAGGTAGATTCAAAATGCTGAATGGGGAAAATATGCAGCTAGGAATACTGTATCCCGGAAGACTATCATCCAGACTAAAGGGGAGAGAAAGCGATTTCTAGTCAAACAGAAACTAAAGGAGTTTGTGGCCACTGGAAAAGCCCTCCAAAACATGTTCAAGGATAGTCTTGAAATGCAGAGGAGTCAAAGGGGCTCAGACTCACAAAGTGTCAGATCAGGAGCCACTTGAAAACCAAGAGTCAGACAATTAACTGACTGAGCCAACCAAGCGCCCCAATTTGGTCTCCTTTTATGTATTTTTTCTTGCCTAATTGTGAAGAGTCCCAGTACTGTGTGGAATGAAAGTGGGAGAGTGACTTCATTACCTTGTTTCTGATCCTATAGGAGGAGCTTTTGGTCTCTGCATTGAGTATGTTAGATTTCAGCTTTTCACACATACATGATCTCTATTAGGTTGAGTAAGTTTCCTTTGATTTCTCCTTTATTGAGTATCTTTAATCGTGAAGTGGTGTCCAATATGCTCACTTCCTATCCTGTATCAATTGAGATTATCCTCTCTTTGTGATCTTTAGTCTGTAATGTGCAGTCCCAACTCAATAGTTTGCCATATGGTGAAACGTCCTTGAATTTCAGGAAGAATTCCCACTTGATTATGTTGTAAAATGGTAAAATGTGATTTTGATTCAGTTTGTTTTTTGTTTATTTGTTTTGAGAGGGAGAAGGAGGAAGAGGAGAATGGGAGGGGCAGAGAGTGAGGAGGAAAGAGGATCCCAAACAGGTTTCACAGTCTGCAATGAGCTGGACATGGGGCCTGATCTCCCAACTGAGATCATGACGTGAGCTGAGGTCAAGAGTTGGGTGCTTAACTGACTTAGGCACCTAGGCTCCCCTATTTGCTTATTTTTATGGTGGACTTTGCATGAATATTCTCCACAGATAGTAATTCATATTCTTGTATACTTGTCACATCTTCCTTTGGCTTTGATAACCTGTTAATGCTCATATGATCAAGTGGTTTCATAATCTCCCTTCTCTTCCCTCCCTGGAAATGTTTGGGGAGATTTCTAGTACGTTGTCATGTGTGTCTATGAATGATCCTGTGAATTCATGTGGCACAGGACTTCCTTGTTGGGAGTTTATTTATTACAGTTTTAATCTACTTAGTAGTTGTAGATCTGTTGACTTTATTCTTTTTTTCTTTTTTTTGAGTGTGAGAGAGTCAGTGAGTGGGGGAGCATCAGAGGGAGAGAGAGAGAGAATCTTAAGCAGACTTCTTGCTTAGGGCAGAGCCTGATATGGGGGTCCATCACATGACCCTAAGATCATGACCTGAGTCAAAATCAAGAGTTGGACACTCAACCAATTAAGCCAACCAGGTTTCCCTTTCATCATGTTTTTTAATCCATGATGATGTCACGTAGGTTATACCTTTTTTGAAATAGGTACTTTTATATATTTTTTGGATACATATTTTTTAGCATGTTATTATCCTTTTTCCCAATTATAATTACTTTTATTTTGTGATATCACATGTACTGTGTCTTGTTTTACTTCTTCACTTCTGATTTTAGGTGAACTTCAATTTTTCATCCTTAGTTGATGGTGGTATAGGTCTGTAAAATTTTTGGGTTATTTGTAAAAACAAACTCGTCCTGTTGTTTTATTCCTACTTTTTCTATATCGTATTTTCATCATTTCTGTTTGAGTTTTAAATTAAATGTCCTTCTAAATTTTGGATCATAAAGTACTTTCCTGATTCTTGTGGCATAGGAATGTGATTTGTGCTACACCATTAAACAACTACAGAAGGATCTATTAGGCTATGTCTTCAGCATGTTGTGTGTAAGTTTCTGTGTCAAGGAAGAATGAAGTCCTGATGAATCCTTCTCAACCATCTTCCTGACATTCTCTGACTGATTTGAAGGTTGTATATTAGAAGTTGTCAGTACATTCATGTGAGAGTAGTAATTGGAATGATGTTCCTTTTTTTGTTATTTGCTATCTTTCAGCTATATCTTCACATGGCACCCAGAACCTCCTGCCAAAACCATGCATAGAAACCTCTTCACAAAATATGTCACTGGGTACAGGGAAACATCATGCCTTTGAGAATTTACACTTAATGATAAACTGGGACAGTAGTAGAAAGAATGAAGTGCATCAGAAATTTCATGAAGGACGTGGTCCAATTGAGAGGACTGCCCATAACAAGAACTTCACGGCCACAATCAGTGAAGGACATAAAACATCTTGGAAAACCGCCCTTTTTACATCCACTATTTGTGCAAAGCAGTGTGCATCTGTAAGCAGAAGTTCCAATCAAACATGCAAACATACATATTTGTGCAACGAAAATTTGGAACATTTGGAAAGTTACCTTGTCCACGCTGAAAACAATGCTTTGAACCATTGTGAAAGTGGGATTGGATTGACCTTTCAGTCAAATAGTTCTAAAACTCAAAGATTCAAAAATGAAGATGAAAGGCCTAGGACGTCTCAATTTGGGAGGTGCTTCACAGAGGAGGTGACCCTACAACATTACCAGTGTGTTTTCATTGGAGATACACTGGCTCAATACAGTGGATCTGAGACACAGTCTAACCAGGGATCCCATGTTATCAAATGTCTGAGGACTCCTCTGCAAGAAAACCATTTTGAATCTAATAAAGATGAGGAAGTCTTTTACCCAAACTCCAAATGTACCAATAGTAATAGTACACAGAGGGGAGAAATTACTTCTAAATATGATGAATGTGGGAAAGCACTGAAGCAGTCCTTCAGTATTGCTGATCATCAAAGGATTCATGTGGGGGAGAACCCATACACAGGTAACGAATCTGGAAACATGTTTAGTCAATCATTAAGTCTAAATACCTGTAAGACAAGTGGTACTGGAGAGAAAAGGTACATTTGCAAGGAATGTGGCAAAACCTTTGACAGGCACTCAACACTATCTCAACATCAGCAAACACATACTGCAAAGAAAATTGACAAATGTGAAGAAGGTGGTCAAACCATTAAGGATGGGTCATCACTTCACGCACACAGTCAAATCCATACTGCACAGAAACCTTACAAATGTCAAGAATGTGGCAAGGCCTTTAACCAGCAATCATCCCTTACTCAGCATCACAGAATCCACACTGGAGAGAAACCTCACAAATGTCAAGAATGTGGCAAGGTCTTTAGCCAGCAATCATCCCTTAGTCAACATCACAGAACGCATACTGGAAAGAAACCTCACAAATGTCAAGAATGTGGTAAGTCCTTTAAATGGCACTCATACCTTAATCAACATCACAGAATTCATACTGGAGAGAAACCTTACCAATGTCAAGAATGTGGCAAGGCCTTTAGCCAGCAATCATCCCTTACTCAGCATCACAGAATGCATACTGGAGAGAAACCTTACAAATGTCAAGAATGTGGCAAGGCCTTTAGCCGGCAGTCATCCCTGAGTAAGCATCATAGAGTGCATACTGGAGAGAAACCTTACCAATGTCAAGAATGTGGCAAGGTCTTTAGCCAGCAATCGTGCCTTAGACAGCATCACAGAATGCATACTGGAGAGAAACCTCACAAATGTCAAGAGTGTGGCAAGGCCTTTAGCCAGCAATCATCCCTTATTCAACATCATAGAATGCATACTGGACAGAAACCTTACCAATGTCAAGAATGTGGAAAAGCCTTTACCCGTTCCTCACTACTCACTCAACATCACAGAATTCATACCGGAGAGAAACCTCACAAATGTCAAGACTGTGGCAAGGCCTTTAGTGAATACTCAACCCTGACTCGGCATCACAGAATCCATACCGGGGAGAAACCTTACCAATGTCAAGAATGTGGCAAGTCCTTTATCCAAAACTCACACCTTAGTAAACATCACAGAACTCATACTGGAGAAAAACCTTACAAATGTCAAATGTGGCTAGGCCTTTAAGGTGTATTCACAGTTTACTTGACATGAGAGAATTCATGCCAGAGAGAAACCATACAAATGTCAAGAATGTGGCAAGGCCTTGAGTGAATACTCAATAATTACTCGACATCACAGAATTCATACCAGACAGAAATCTTACCAATGTAACAAATGCAGCAAAACCTTGTTTTCTGTTCTAGCCTTATTCTGCATCACAGAATCCATACCTGAGGGAAACCTTACAAATGTCAATAATGTGGCAAGGCCTTTAGGTTGCAGTCACCCTTATTGACCATCACAGAATTCATACTGGAGAGAAAGCTTACCATATAAGGCATGTGGCAAGGCCTTTACCAAACACTCAAAACTTACTCGACATGACAAAATTCATACTTGAGAGATCCTTACCAATGCAACAAATGTGCAAAAGGTTTTAATCACCAATCACCCTTTATTCAATATCACACAAATCATCTTGGAGCAAACGTTTAAGACAGAGTTTAAGACTGTGAGAGAACTTCTTTTTATTTTAAAAAAATTTTTTTCTTAGAATGAGTAGGAGGGAGCAGAGAGAGAGACACACAGTATCAAAAGTAGGTTCCAGGCTTCGAGCTGTCGGCACAGATAGCTTGGAGCCTGAGGCAGTGTTCGAACCCACAAGTCGCGATATCATGACCTTAGGTGAAGTTGGATGCTTCACCGACTGAGCTACCCAGGAGCCCCAAGACTGTGAGAGAACTTTTAAGGACTGCTCAATGCTACTCCACATCACAGAATCCACATTGAAGATTAACGATTCACAAGTAAACTATGTGGCAAGAGTTTAACCAATGCTGATCCCTGATTTCTTGTCAGAGAATGTGTTATAGAGACGATTTTACACATAGAAAGAATCTGGGAAGCCCTTTAATGGTGCTTAAGCCTCATTCCGCACCACCAACTTCATACTTGAGAGAAACTTTAGAATTGTAGAGAATGTGGTGAAACGTTTCACATGGCTCAAGCCTTACTCACCATCACATTGTTCATACATAGGAGGAACATTGCAAATGTGATGTGTGTGGCAAACCCCTAGGTGGAAGTCCTAGCTTATTCAACATCATAGTTCCCATATCAGAGGAAATCTCTAAAATGTAAAGAGAATGACAAAGCTTTCATCTGGAATTCAAATGTTTAGTCAATATCTCCAAATGCATGTTGAGTTGAAACCATACAAACCTAATGCATGAGGAAAGCCCTGCTTCATAAATACGCCATTTGGAAAACAGCAGAGAGTACCAAAAGGAAAGTAAGTTGAAAGAAGTATTTAAAAATATATTTAACTGAACATAACATGTCAACACGTGTTACCGGATTCACAGCAGAAAGCAATAAGTCAGTGTGCTCAGACATTATATCAAAATACTTATTATGAGGAATAATACAAAGTTAAACATTTAGATAATGTATACGCTATTATGCTTTAAATGATAAAAGGGATGGAGTTTTGCATAGGTATAATCTCAATGTTTTTACATTAACCTTTTTAAGATTTGTGACTAGTAAACATCAATATACTTCTTATTCTCAAATCACTTCAGGAAATTCATTTATTCCTAGTGGGTGTTTGAATGTATGTGGCTGAGTGTTGCTACATCAGTGATATGAGTTCCCTTCTTTCTTAGGTGGGACTCATACATATGTAATTTTCCATGGAAGGTGAAGGAGAAGAGTTGAATAAAATCTAAATGGAGATACTTTCTGTGCCTCTAACCTTGCTGTAATTATCATGAAAGAGGTGTTCAGGACACCATTGTCCATTTATTTCAACTAAAAGTGTGTATTACAAATAACATGTTGTACTAATTGGTCTTTAAGGAAAAAGAGGGTCAGTCCACTCAAAAACGTGAAGCAGCTTCATGATAGCAATAGCTACAAGTACAGAATATCGACTGATATGATTGAAAGGAAGAAATCTTCACAGATATAAGAAAGAGAATAGCAAAACCTTCCTAAAATGGCTAGGATTCTACATTCACATTTTTGAAGAGTCAACTCAGGCCTGGAATAAGTTCAGTAGGCAAAATTACGCTGTACATAACTTAAAATAGACTGTCATGTCTTCTGAATCCTCATGGTAACCACTGAGCAAAACTGGTAATTGATACCCAAAAGATAAAGAGGAAAGAATCAGGGTTTACTATTCTTGAAACTCATCAGATCACAAAGGTAAAGAGAAAATGGATAAGGATGGGAGGAAGAATTCTAAAGTAGCAAGAAAACCATGAAAAGAATGACAACAGAAACTCCTTGCCTGTATCAATACTTCCTTTAAATATAAAGGGATTAAATTCCCCAATCAAAAGATAGACATTGGCTGAATGGAAAGGAATCCAAGATTCAGTGCTATGCTGCCTTCATGAGACTCACATCAGCTCTCAGAACGCACTCAGCCTGAAAGGGCAGATATTCAAAACGATATTGCATACAATCGGAAACCAAACAAAATGGGGTACCTATGCTTCAGACAAAATAGACTTGAGTGCAAGGACTATAATAAGACATGGCAAGGGTCAGTATTAAACAAAGGGGTCAGTTTGTGCAGGGTTTTTAGTTAATGTTTGGCATTTAGTTTTGTTTGGCAGAAGGCAATAAAGTTTGCTCCCGTTTTGGTTTTGGAGGGCAATAATAGTATGGTTTTTTAACTCATGTACTGACCACATTGAAAAGAAACACCTTTTCCCATAAGTGTTGGTGATGTTTGTGCAGATGCCTGAATTGTAGTTGGTGTAATGTTTCTGAACATCTGTATCTTATGACTCCTTGAAATGGCTACTTGTTTTTCAAAAACCGATTGCTCTGTTTAGAGGGTTGTGGAAAAAAAAAAAAAAGAAGGCTAAATGACAAGTTGGAAAGGCTAATACTTCAAGATTTTGATGTGTGTGGGAAAATACTGTTGCAATGAAAATCTTGGTAATTTACTGCAAAAGCAGCCAATAGTTGATCGAAACCAACTTGTACAGGCTAATACATCCTTCCCAGAGTATTCACTTTTTGAACATTGTATTATTATACCTTGCAATTATTTTCACTCACATATTATTTAATTTTCGTTGTTATCTGCTCTTTTAGGCCATCAAGCAAGTTATTTTTTGTTTCAGGCAGGGTACCATAATACCTCACAGTAAGATTTCAGATATTTCTGGGCAGTTGTTTGTGTACATTTGCAATGATGGGTTTTTTATGGATCACTGTGTCAATATAGTGGATTTATTTAAGTTGAGTTCTTTCTGAAATGTGCATCTTCCCATAAGGTAACCTTGCATTTAATTCACTTTGTTCACACTTGGTTCACACTTTTTAGACTACCCTATATGTGACTAAAGTTTTTATACATTCTATGTCTATTTACTACATAGAAGACATTCAGTCCTTTAATGTAAGAGAAAGGTAGCTATCCCATGTACTTAGGATTTGTTTGTGTTGCATTACAGCTGTAGGTTTGTATATGTGTGTAGAATTTGTATTGACAAAACATTTAGTTGTGTGTTGCTTTTTGTTCCACGAGTTACATAATACTCTTATTGTGCAGTGAATTGTTGTGTTGATTTGGTCACATTTGGATACATACGCATCACTTTTTAAAATCATTTTCTTTTATAGAGATATAGTAAACGTTTATAGTTTTTTGAAATAAATATAAGCTGCTTTTGCTAAGAACAAAACTGAAAAAATAAAGGAGTCAATTCCACCAAAGGAAAGAACTTGTATAAATATTTATCCTCCCCCCCCCCATAAAAGCAGCTATGTATGTATACAGCATGTATTAAGATGTGCAGGACTTCAGCACTGAACTTTCAATAACGGATTGAGTATTCAGACACAACATCAATATAGAAACATCAGACTTCAAGGACATTCAGCAGACGGACTTACAACGTTGCATCCAACAGCAGCAGAAAACACATTCTTCACACATGCACATGGAACATTCTCCAGTATAGATTATATGTTGGCACACAAAACAAGTCTTAATAAATTTATGAGTGAAATCCTATCAAGCATCTTTTCAACCACAATGGCATGAAACTAGAGGTCAGGTAACAGGACAAAACTAGAAAACTCACAAATATGCAAAAACTAAGCAACATACCCCATTATTCATAATAACTAAGACATGAAAATAACTTGTGTCCATAGTTGCGTAGATAATATGCTGCATATATACAATACAGACTGGCTGAAATGAGCAATGCTGCAGTGGTCTCTTATTCTAAGCACACTGAGGAATTACTGTCTCACAGTTCTGGAGGTTCTTAGAAGTCTGAAGGGAGCTGTTGGCAGCTCAAGAATTGAGTCTTTGTTCTTTCTAACTCCCGGGGACTGTCAGCTGTCCTTGGCCTGGCTTGGCTTGTCGATGTATCTCCATCATTGCCTTCATCATCACACCTTGTTCTGTGTGTGTCTTCATTTTTCTTTTCTTATAAGGATACCAGTCATTGGAGTAAAATTGACCCATATCTAGCATGACCTCATTTTAATGTAAAGACATCTGCCAAGAGCTTACTGCCAATAAGGGTACAATTACAGGTACTGAGGGTTAGCACTCAGGCATATTTATTTGACGCACACTATGTAACCCACACTAAGGCTAAAAGGCACTAAGTTGTGAAATGTGACAGAGGGGTTAAGGTGCACTACTGGTTTTAGGTTGGGAGTGGAGTGTAGGCAGGGAGAGTAAGGCTGGGCTATATGTGTTGCAAGAATAAGATGGTAAAAGAAGTCCTAGGAAGGAGGGGAATAATGGATGACAAATTAATGGGCAAATGGAGTGAAGTGACAAGTTTGGGTAGAGAGCATAGAAACTTTTTGCCAATGAAGGATTAAAGAAGATAGGGATGGAAGGGAGATAGTTGCCTGTGACTGGAGTACTGGGAGTATTCAGTGCTCCAACCAGAGAGAAAGAGTGGAAAGAAAAGATGATGCCTAGGAAACATCATGGGCACAGGGAGTTAGCATGGGTGGGTGGGGACCTTGAGAGCTGGGAGAACGGTGGGCATCAGGAGGCTAGAGGGCTCACGAGAAAGAGTCAGGAAGTGTAGAGTTGGGGATAATAAGTGCAGGGTCATGAGGAAACTAAGGACTCCTGATAAATGTTGGCTGGCATACGAGAGCAGTGGACATAAAAGACACAAGAAGTGGGCTGACGTATTGGAATGGGGAAGGAAGAAAGAATGGAGAATGTAGTATTTAGGGGCAGTGGAAGGGGAGGAAATTCGGGATGAGGGCTCTGGGATCACGTGAAACGTGCTTTGTTGGTATAGAGGTCTAAATACACCTGATGGCATAGGGCTCCCTGCTGTCATGCAGAGCCAGCTTCGGATCCCCTGCCACTCTCTCCTTTTGCCTCTCCCTTGCTCATGCTCTCCCAAAAGCAAACAAACATGCTATTTTATTTTTTAAAAGAGAAAGAAATACATGTGTCGGGGTTCCTCAGTAGGTGGAGTGTCCAACATCGACACAGGTTTTGATCTAATGGTTCACGGGTTTGAACCCCACATCAGGCTTGCTGCTGTCATGCTGAACCCACTTTAGATCCTCTGTCCCTCTCGCTTTCTTCCCCTCCTCTGCTCACACTTTCTCAAAATTAAATAAACATATACCAATTAAAAGAAAGTTCACCTGGAGGTCTGAGAATAGCAATGAAGAAGACTAGAAGTGTCATTTGCAGGGAAAGAGTCAGGTTACATGGATATCTAGAGACTCCAGGAGTGGAGAGATTGAGGTCACAATGTGGGACACAGAGGAGAAGAGGGGTGGAGCTGGGGGAGATGACAATTGCAGGGTCCCTTTGTACATCATGGATTCATTCTCATTAAGTCTGATTTGCACTTGATTCACAATTGTGAACGGTTTCTAAGTTCAGCCCATGAGACAAAAACCTTACTTCTATAAAACACCCAGTAATCCTTTCAACTGAATAGACAGTAAAGGACCACAGTTGAAATCTTGAGTAAACAGTGAGACTCAACACTTTTTCTCTTCTTCGGACATAATACGCATAAGGTGTGGCCATGGAGATCATGTGGAAACCATGGTAACAAAATGGATTCTGCCAACAACCTGAATGGTCTTGGAAGTGACTGCGCTTGTAGAGGTTCCCAAATAGATCCAATGCCTCATGAACCTTGATTTTATTTTATATATTTTTATTTTTATTTTTTTAATATATGAGATTTATTGTCAAACTGGTTTCCATACAACACCCAGTGCTCATCCTAAAAGATGCCCTCTTCAGTACCCATCACCCACCCTCCCCTCCCTCCCACCCCCCATCAACCCTCAGTTTTGAACCTTGATTTTAACATCAGAGTGCCCTCCACAGAAAGGTGAGCCAAGTCCACTGAATTTCAGACTTATTAACGACAGAATTATGTTTTTATAGTCCCTAAATGCATGCAATTGATTGTGGTAGTGGTAGAACACAACTACACCTAGGCATGCCATTAATTGTAAAATGAAAATGATAAAATCATAAAATATTTAAATCAAGTAAAAATCTCCATTAATTACCTACATCAATAATAGATCGATCTTCAAACATAACAATTTCAGGTTGAGGTGGATCCTGCCTACTATGCAGTTTCACAGTGTATGTAAATTGCATTTGCAATTGTATAACACAAAGACACTAAAATAGTTTGCACTTGGTTCAATGTTTACATAAGTATTGTCACATCGACTTAATCCAATGCTTTCCTTAACCATGCTACATGAAGGTGACATTTTCACACAGGTAAAAATGGATCTACTGCAACACAGAAACACCTCATATCCCAAGGTAATTGTAAAGACAACCTCCATGTGGAAACATTCTTTTTTATACAACTGCATGGTTGAATGTATCTGTCTTCTGTTATCACACACATCTTGAAATGTGGATGTTTGGTTTGTATATATGTGAATTAATTGGGTGGTTCTGGGACATGGGATTGTTGTACCATAAGAACCATTCTTATAATGGGTGGACAATTGCTAAATCACACTGGCAAATGGATTTAAAAACAAACAAACAAACAAACAAACAAACAAGGTGCCCTAGTGTTTCAGTCAGATGAAAAACTCATTGGAATTTGGAGCCCAGCTCATATTCCCAGGGTTGTGGGATCCAGCCGTGAGTTGGGCCCCACTCTGAGCATGGTGCCTGTTAAGACTTTCTCTATCCTCTGCCACTCTTCCACTGCTTGCACTATCTCTCTCAAAAAACAAACAAAAAAAAAAAACAAAAACAAAAACAAAAAAAAAAACGAAAAAAGAAAAAAGAACAAAAAGAAAAGAAAAACAAAAACCACAATGACAGCAACAACAAAAAACATAAATCTGGTAGTATCCTACCAAATGTGTTTCCACTGTGAAGTAAATTACATAGGGAGGCCATAACCTGAGGAGGCTCTAATGCCATGGCAGCCTCTGTAATGAAACCACAACTTAATTCTCAGTTATTGCACTTGAATGGAAAAAAAAAAATATGAGCAAATAATTGCAGTCAGTTAGGACTCCCAAAAAGAAGGGAAATGCCTAAGATATATCCAATCAACCACTGCCCTTGCTTTGTTTCCACATGGTCTCTGTAAAAACCTTACTACCATTTCCTACAGATGGAACATGTCTATTTGCATACAAATAAGAAAGACAAATTAAATGGTCAAATTAAGTCTTGAAAATTGGAATGTACATCAGTTCATCTTTTAACCCTACACAATACCCCTTTTCATTTTGATCGCTTTCCCCACATGGCTTGAACACCTTGCCCCCTTGCAACTTGGGCAGAAGACTCAGCATGACACCTTTCCTAGCCTCTCACCATCGTCTTTGCACGTGCACCTAGGACACCAGTGTGACTCTGCCCTCCCTTGCCCAGATTTCACCCTTGGGTACCTCCTGCACAGAGTTTCCCCAACAAATGATGCACACGCGCACAGAGGATGGTTGGCACCAATAGATCCTCCAGGGCCAAAACCTGCATTCATGTGCTCCTTTTCCCACCATCCCAGGTCTCCAGGCACTAGCCTTGAATCCCATCTCAACCAAGCCCACACACCTGAGTTCACATTTTTGATAAACTGACACCAGAGTCTGTCCAGACCAGTCCTCCCTCTGAACAATGTTGTAACCACACCCAGACTTTTTCTTCTTCTTCTTTTTAATGTTTATTTATTTTTGAGACAGACAAAGACAGAGTGCACGTGGGTTAGGGGCAGAGAGACAAGGAGACACAGAATCTGAATCAGGCTCCAGACTCTGAGCTGTCAGCACAGAGCCCCAAGCAGCGCCCAAAGCCACAAACTGCTAAATCATGACTTGAGTCAAAGACGGATACTCAACTGACTGAGTCACCCAGACCCCCTTATCACACCAAGAGTTTTTGATGCCCTCTCCCAATTCTGTCTTTCCTGTTGCCAAAACTTCCCACATGTTCACAGAGAGAATGCAGGTGAAGCCCTCCAGGACCCGGATGAGGCCCTTCCCGCAATGCACAGGACCACAGAGAAGGATGGGGAGTGGAATCTGGTTACCCAGGACCACATTGTGTAGTAGAAACTCATGAGCCAACCGTCAGTCCCACCTCTCCAGTGGAACTTCTCACGTCCCCAGTTGCCGGTTTCATACTTCAGGCTTACTGTTGTGGGTACACAGCTCAGCTGCCCCAGATTATGAATTGGGAATAGTACCTCTGCCTACATGGGGCCTGAAGACCCTAACAGAGTTTGTCCCTTCAGATTCTGTCAAAAATTACCTCTTACGCCACAAAATTGTTCTCCACAGCTCCACTGCTAGTCTCTGATCCTCCCTTTTAAGAACAGAGTTCCTGACTTTTCTACCTGCTGGGCCGCCCAAGTTGGCATTCATACTTTCCTGACATTCAGACTCACATAGAGGAGAGAAAGGACTTACAGTTTGGGGAGGCAGTTTCACCTTTCTGGTTCAAACTTTGCTCCCAAGTTAATATGTTGCATCTCATCTTCTGGTTCTGGGCTGTCCATTGACAGTCACACATTCAAATTGACCAAATACACAAATGCAAATGATTGACCATCAAATTTTCCTCAGAGCCTCTATTTCAGCCTTCTTTACTATCTCCCACTCTGCTGTGTATACTTGTGCCCTCACCTCCAATATTATTTGTAATATTATTTTTAAGATAATGCAAAAGAAGAGAAACAATCTCTACTCCCAGGAAGGCTCACCCAGCAACCAAACCCTCCTCGATAAATGAACATACCATACTCATTTCCCAGGGTTTTAGAAGGAAGAACTCACATAAAATAAGATTACCAACCCAAGGTAAAAAAAATTACCTTATATTCAAAAACCTGTTTGCTTCTCAAAGAGAATATAAACTCACCCACAAATAGGTAAAGACAAGAATACCATATGACAGCCTACCCAGGGTGAAACAACCTTTGACAAATTACCATGAAAAGAAACAAACAGGGTATGTCATATACCAAAAATGTACATTTAATATTGACACAACAAATACACATATAATGTTATTGACAATTGACATATGACTGATTCCTATTTGGATTAAAACTGATACAGTCTTCTGGGTGCCTGGGTGACTCAGTTGGTTAAGCATCCCAAGTCAGCTCAGGTCATGATCTTAGAGTGTGTGCGTTTCAGATCCACACCTGCATGCGTGCTGAGAGCTCAGAGTCTGGATCCTGCTTTGGATTCTGTGTCTCCCTCTCTCTCTCAAAAGTAAATAAACAACAACAGAAAAAACCCCTACAGTTTCTTCAAAAGCACTCAGTTGAAAATTGTTATCCAAAAGCATAAAAAATAGTTGAAATCTAAAAATACAATTAATTAGTATAGTGGCTACTATCATTAAAAAGGAAGGTTTATAGAGAGCATTTGACAAAATATAGCATCTTTTCTTGATAAAAACCTTCAAGAAAGTAGGGATAAAAGGAACATACTTTAACAATCAGAGAGGCCATATATGAAAGACCCGCAGATAACATCATCCTTACTGCAGAAAATCTGAGAGCTCTCCCCCTAAGGTCAGGAACACAACAGGGATGTCCACTCTCACCACTTGTTCAACATAGTACTGGAAGTCCTAGCCTCAGAAATCAGACCACAAAGAGAAATACAAGCCATCCAAATTGGCGTGAAAGAAGTGCAACTATCACTCTTCACAGAAGACATGATATTCTATGTAGAAACCCCAAAGACTCCACCAAAAAACTGCTAGAACAGATACATGAATTCATCAAAGTTGTAAGATATAAAGTCAAAACACAGAAATCATTTGCATGACTATACACCAGTTATGAAGCAGCAGAAGGAGAAACCGAGAAATCGATTCTAGAGCGCAAATGTCCATTGATGGATGAATGGATAAAAAAGATGTGAGGTATGTACACACACACACACACACACAGTGATGTATTACTCGTCAATCAAAAAGAATGAAATCTTGCCATCTGCAACTACATGGATGGAACTAGAGGGTATTATGACCAGCGAAATTAGCCAGTCCGAGAAAGGCAAATATCATATGACTTCACTCATATGAGGCATTTAAGATACGAAACAGATGAGCTTAAGGGAAGGGAAGCAAAAATAATATCAAAACAAGGAGGGGGAAAACATAAGAGACTCTTAAATGCAGAGAACAAACCGAGGATTACTGGAGGGGTCGGGTGGGGGCATGGGCTAAAATGGGTAATGTGCATTAGGAAGGACAATTGTTGGGATGAGAACTGGGTTTATCATAGAGGATGAATCACTTGAATCTATTCCTGAAATCATTAGAGCACTATGTGCTAAACTGGATGTAAAATAAAAAATGAACTTAAAAATAAAGAGATAAATTCTATTTAGAAGTACACCAAAAACCACAATAAACCTAGGAATACACTTAACCAAAGAGGTAAAATATTTGTACTCTAAAACTATAGAAAACTTCTGAATGAATCTGAAAATGACACAAAGAAATGGAAAAGCATTCCATGCTCATAGCTTGGAAGAAAAACTATTCTTCAAATGTCTATACTCTGCAAAGCAATCTACGCATTCAATGCAATCCCGAACATAACAACACTGATATTTTTTTCAGAGCTGAAAGAAACCATTCTAAATGTGTATGGAACCAGAAGAAAACATAAATAGCCAAAGTGTTGTTGAAAAAGTAAAGGAAAGCAGGAAGCACCACAATTCTGGACTTCAAGCTATGTTATAAAGCTGTAATCAGCAAGACAGTATGGTATTGGCACAGAAACAGACAAGTCGATGAATGGAACAGAATAGAAAACCCAGAAGGGGACCCACAGCTATATGGTCAACAAATCTTTGACAATGCAGGAAAGAATACTCAAGGAAACAAGACAGTCTCTTCAATAAATGGTGTTGGGAAAACTGGAGAGTGACATGCAGAGAAATGAAAGTAGACCATCTTCTGGGGTACCTGGGTGGCTCTGTTGGTTGGGCATCTGAGTCTGGATTTCAGCTCAGGTCATGATCTCGCCGTTCACGGGTTGTAGCCTTATAGCCCTGTGTCAGGCTCTGTGATGTTGGCGTGGATGATTCGTTTGGAATCCTGTCTCTCTCCTTCTCACTTTCTTTCCCTCTCACTGCTCCCCTGCTCATGCTCCCTCTCGCTCAAAGTAAATAAATAAACTTAAAAACTGGACCCCTTTCTTATACCATACACAAAGATAAATTCAATACAGAAGAAAGACCTAAATGTGACACAGGAAATAATCAAAGTCCTACAGGAGACCACAGGCAGCAACCTCTTTGACCTCAGCCACAAAACTTACTAGACATGCTGGCAAAGGGAAGGAAGACAAAAGCAAAAATGAAGTATTATGACCTCATCAAGATAAAAAGCTTCTGCACAGCGAAGGAAACAATCAGCAAAACTGAAAGACAACCTAGAGATTAGAAGAAGATACTTGGAAATGACAGCTCAGATAGTGGGCTAGTAACCCAAACCTATACACGTTATCAAAACCAACACTCCAAAAATAAATAACCCAGATAAGAAATGAGAAGACACGAACAGACATTTTTCCAAAGAACCCATCCATAAGGCCAGCAGACAAATGAAAAGATGCTCAACATCACTCATCATCAAGGAAATACAAGTCAAAACCACAGTGAGTTGACACCTCACACCTGTCAGAATGGCTAAAGTTAACAATTCAGGAAACAACAGATGATGGTGAAGATGCTAAGAAAGGGGAACCCTCTTTCACTGTTGGTATGAATGCATTTGGTGCAGCCAGTTTGGAAACAATATGGAGTTTCCTCAAAAAGGGAAAAATAGAACCCCCCTACGACCCAGCCATTACACTGCTAGGATATACCCAAAGAATACAAAAATAGAGATTCGAAGGAGCACATGCACCCCCATATTTATAGCAGCACTATCAACAATAGCCAAATTATAGAAAGAGCCCAAATGTCCATGGAGGGTTGAATGGGTAAACCAGATGTAGTATATATACATAATGGAATATTACACAGCCATCCAAAAGAAGGACATCTTGCCATCTGCAATGTTGTGCATGGAACTAGAATTAATTAGGATAAGTGAATTCGGTCAGCCAGAGAAAGACAAATGAATTCCCTCATATGTGGAATTTAAGAAACAAAACAGATGAACATAGAGGAAGGAAAAGAAAAGTAAAATACAGTAAGAGCAGAAAAAGAGGCAAATCTTAAAAGGCTCTTAAGTATAGAGAACTGAGAGGTGCTGGGAGGTGGTAGCGGGCTGGGCCAAATGGATAATGGCATTAAGGAAAGGACCTGTAATGAGCACTGGATGTTGTATGTAAGTGAGGAACCACTGAATCCAACTCCTGAAACCAATACTATACTATATGTTATGTAACTTGAATTTAAATAAAAACATGGAGTAAAAAAAGATATTTTAAAATAAAGCTATTTTCCATTCCCAAAAAAGGAAGCTTTCTTATTGAATCACAAAGCAAGAATAAGGGGAATTGTAACAAAAAATCTGAATAAAACATATACTATTTTAAAAGTATCCTTTCATATAAGTATAGACTGAGACTGTACACTCAAAAAACCCATGCATTTGAGGCACTAGCATATGTTATATGACGCGAATTGCTCAGAATGGGGTGCCTGTGTGGCTCATTAGGTAAAGTGTCCAACTCTTGATTTCTGCTCAGGACATGACCTTGTGGTTCTGGGGATTAAACCCCACAGCAGGCTCCTCACTGAGAGGCTGGAGTCTTCTTGGGATTCTCTCTCCAACACCCTCTCTACCCCTCCCTGCCCTCTCTCTTAAAACAAAGAAACATTAAAGAAATAAATTTCTCAGACAATCCATTATTACTGAGCAATGGGTTGTAATAACTGAGACTGAAATTGGAAGTAAAGAAATGGGTGGTAAGAAAATTTTTATGATAAGCCTTTAAATGACATTAGAGAATTTTTTATTAAGAGATAATCTCACTGTTACACAAAATGCCAAGGGTGTTATTCATACTTTGCAAGCAACAGCAACAACAGTAAGAAATTTCTGCATAAAGAAACACTATGATTGTTGTTAAATATGCTGAGTAATATATATAGAAGACAGTCACAGGAACTTCACAAAATAAAACTAGAATATACTACTTGTTAAGAAATACGGTAAAAAGCAACTTCTGTCGCTTTTGCTGAGGGCAAAATGGAACTTAGAAAATGGCTAGTGTAGAGTTCCTCAGAAAATTGCACAAATTTCCCCAGACCCCCAAGAGCCATAGAAAAATAGACAGATCCTGCCAGAGGCCCTCACTGGTTGTGGAAAGTTCTTTGCCCCTCACTTTGAATATGATGGAAAAGCAGGGGAGAAGAACGAGAATTTCATAGGATGTAAAAGTTAGGTGTTAGGATTGTCTGTTGGTGACAGCAAGATCAATGAACGGAAGCTTCTTGAAAATCATTTCCATTCAAACCACATGGCAAGGTGCAGTCTCCTCCTTTGCCTTTGGACCGAACCTGTGTCATCTGCTGATTCATTCCCACCAATCTGGATGTAAAACACTTTGTCTTTACATCCCAGGGCTCCATCTTTGCTCCAAAATGGTGACCAAGTATGGTTTAGATAGAACAAAATCCATTTATTTTAAAAATAGGAATATGAGTTGTGTTGGAGAATCTTAAATTTCCAGCCCAGCATTACCCTCAGTAGATAGAGGAGAGAGGGCAATGTAGAATTCTGGAAAATTATTTCCTAAAAAAACTATTACTTGAAGAATTTGAATTGAATGCTTTCATGGCAAGTACAAGTTCTCCTGGTATCTGAATTATGACAACAATCCATTTTAAACATTAAGTAGTCACTAGACAGCCTTGTAATAATTCTTTATAAGTTAATACAAAACAATAAATACGAAAATAATTTGAGACCAAATATATAATTCCTTTGGCTTTTATGACAGTATTTTGCCAAACAACCAACAAATGGAAAGCAAGCATTTACCAAGGTTATCTGACCTAGAGTTTATTTAACATGATACACAGCTCTGTATGCAGAGAATACCTTAAAGCAATGTTCCCTAGGGGCCGAGGATAGGTTGCCCCAAGATGAGTAACTTTGGCATAAAGGTTTTTTCGGCCAAAGACAACTGATACACTGTAGGCCCAAGAGAATTTTTTTTTTTTTTTTTTTTTTTTTTTTTGGTGTTTAAGTAGATGCCCAATGTATGGCTTGAACTCGCCACCCAGAGACCAGGACCGGAGCAGAGAATGCACACTACAGGTCATATGTGGCCCCAGTCCCAGCTGTGCCAAAGAATATGCAGCCAAAGCTCAAGAGATAGCAATGTAACCCCACTAGCTTACAAGCAGTTAATCAGCACTACCCTACAGATTGAGCTACCAGATGCACCTAATAAATCCTTAAAGAAAAAGAAGAGAGATAGGTTTGTAATTCAAAGTCTTTTGAGATGGAATACACCTCTGGGGTATCAGGTAAAGTGGCAGCAGAAGTTATCAAGTAACATCTGCTAACATGGCCTCACGGGTCTCCAATCAAGGACATCCAGTTTCTCAGTGTTCCTCAACCAAACCATGCCCTTGAGCCCTCTAAGCAACAGAAATTGCTAAGAAACAAAATCAAAGTTTCAGGCAGGTTTTTTTTCCTTAGTGTCAGCAGGCTAGGATTATTCTGTTTCTTAGATGTTCTTGAAAAGACTTCATGTTTTCCCAAATATTCAAGAGAAATGTATTGCACCTCTGAGCTCTACACAAGCATGTATGTGCTTTGCTCTTGAATGAAGAATGGTCAGAGTTGAAGATTTATTTTACATATTTATGCCATCTGGACAGCAATGGCCTGAAGAGAAGTCACCAACCTAAACAATATTTGGTATTAAAAATGGACTCAACAAAATTTACTAGGAAATGCAGACATACTTTATATATACAGATTGTTTTTTAAATATATCCCATTATATTGAGAACCAGAAATAATGCATTTATAATGCAAGGAGTTTTTAGGACCCTAATAATTGTGACTCTTTTACATTTGTTGTGATATAGACACATCACAAATGTCACCTGTCCAAAACTTTACGCATCTGGTTTCAACCTACAAATATATATGTCAGGAAAATTGATGTGAAAACAATTGTTCTATATTAAAGGCACACAAAAAAATTTAGAATTAGGTTGTTATGAACACACACAAGGGTAGTTTATTTTTATAATTTTTCTAAGTTTGTTTCTTTATTTTGAGAGAGACAAACAGTGCAAGATGGGGAGGGTTTGAGAGGGAGAGAGAGAATCCTAAGCAGGCTCTGTGCTGCCAGTGCCGAGCCCAACTGGGGCTCAAATGCATGAAACTGTGAGTACACGACCAGAAATGAAACCAAGACTCAGACTCTTAACTGACTGAGCCACCCAGCTGCCCCACAAAAGGTTAGCTTAAAATGACAGAGCCTATCAAAAAGTTACCTTTGAGAAGACTATGAAGGAAAATGTGAAATGTCTCTTGACTATGGTGCTTTCATTTTGGAGAGAAATAAGGAATCTGGCTGGAAGGACTGTCTTGGTAAAGAACTTTTTAAATTACTTGGTTGTTGTTTCATAATCAACTCATTTTCCTGAGGACTAGTCCTCTTCTGTTTATAGCAGGTTTAAGAATCTGAGATGTTTTCTCCTTCTGGTTCTCTTTGTGTGATGATTCAGTTGCTTCTTGGCTAGCAATGGGGAAGTGTTGCTGATCTAGCTCTCCTTGTGCAGCCTGTGAGGCTGCATGTTACACAATTGACTGGTGTTCAGTTAAGACCCTACTAAAAGAAAGATGATTTTCCTTTGTAATAGTCCATGGCCACATTACACTTTACAATCAGGAAAAGCAAAGATTGCAGGTCTGTGGCAGAAATGACTTTTCCTCCTAGAAACTTAACATTCTTCACAGTGTTTCCAACATAAATGCTTGATGCATTCTGTAGATGAGATTCTGACTGAATCCAAAGACAAAGGACATTAGCTCCATCATTAGACGGGGGCAGAGTCAACACTACCCAATAGCCATCCCACAAGAATTCCCATTCACAACACAAATAATTTAGTTGCACTCTCACAGGAAGGAGAGACGAAAGAGCCCTTTAACATACATAACACTGTGAATTTAGGCTGGCTAAGTCCAGAGAAAACCAAGACACAAAATACAATCAACCGACTCCAGAAAGATACCTGAGGGAACAAGATAATTCACAGGTGAAAATCCTTAAGTAGTGCTGAACATCTAATTGCACTAGGATTCAAAATAAACCATCACAATGGGGAAAAAGGATGGGGAACCACCTTCCAACAATCTGGTGGGACTCGTGTTTAACACACACCGAGGACATGTTTGCAAAAACTAAATAAATAGAAAAGGATCCTAAGGATGATTTCAATGCTCAAGTGGCCTAAGTGAGGTCCCTTGAAATACTTAATCTGTGTACTTATGCAACCCACCTTCAGAGAGCCATCTAATCAGCTAGACAAATGGAGCCGGATACATATTTTGAGTGCTCCTTAGAAGCTTTTAAGGAAAACACTGACAAGATAGTATCCACACAGGTATTAAATAAGGAATCTGCTGAAATAGTGACAAAAACTTTCCTCAAAAATATCAACCCCTGTGGAAGTACTTTCTACTGCCCCAGCATCTTTTTATATGTGAAATGGAATGACAGGAAATGAGGCACTAACGTCAAACCCTGTGTCAGAGAACAAGAATTCTCGTCTCCCCAAAGGTCCTTCTAGCTGGATGAGAAATCAAATGGACATGAGACAGATTGACAGGAGAAAATCTAATTTAATACACATATGTACAGGAAATCCACACAAACATGGAAATTCCAAAGACTGTCTAGCAAGATGAGGTCCAAATATCATGGGGAACTAAGGAAAAAGGGGTGGGGGCCTGAGGCTTTAGAGGAAAGCAGTGCACTTCACGGGGCGATCAGAAGAGCACATACTGGGTAATTAGATGTTTGTCCCACCTTACAGATGGGTCACTGAGGTAACTTTGGCTCTGTTAATAACTCTTTTTCTGGGAAGACTCCCCAATTTAAACTCTTCTGGGTGGTTAAGGGGGAAAAGCTTCTCCTGAACCAGCAGGCTCTCAAGTACCTTCATGTCAAAGTATCTGCATGACAAAGTGGCCATCCTGGGGGTGAGGGGACTGGAAAGGCTGTCCTAAACCCCTTCCATTCCCCCATATGAAACCTCCCTGGAAGCTGCACATATTAAAATTGGCCTACATTGTTTCACGTCACTCATCTAGCATTTTAGTCCTGACGATGGATCTGTTTAGTCAAACTCGTTTTAGGAAGCCACGATGAAGGTGCCTTTTCAAAGTCAGCCCTGTGGTTCATGTAATGTTATTCAATGAGCCATTTCTATGAAAACCAAAGAAGACAACCATGCTTCATGATGAGATCAACTCTTAAGCCAGTTTCTGACTTCTCAGAGTAGCCAGAGGCACAGATGTCTAGATGTCAGACTTGAATCATCTTCAGATACAGTGAGGGCAAGTAGGAGCAACCCGAAGGATCTTCCTGGTTTATAGTTCGAATGCCTCTGGTAATCTTTTCAGTGGCTCATACAGCCACAGCACAAAGATTCTCTATACATGAGCTATTATGACGATTTCTTTCCATCAAGTACTTATCTGAAGTTTCCAGAGCTTCAGGACAGAAGGCAGTTTTGTCCTCAAATGATTCCAAGACAGAAAGGTAGGAGAAAATAAAAATGTTACTTTAGGGGGTGGCAGGCGCATGGGTGGCCAAGTCCATTAAGTGCCCGAATCTTGATTTTGACTTGGGTCATCACTGCACAGTTGCAGGGATTGAGCCAGCTTTGGGCTTTGCCCTGACTGACAGCAGGGAGACTGCTTGGAATTCTCCCTCTCGCTCTCTCTCTGCCCCTCCCTCACTTGTGCATCCTAACTCTCTCTCTCTCTCTCTCTAATTCAACACAGATTTAATAAAACGTTCTTCTCAGTATTTGTAGCCAGGCATTGGAGGACACAAGAAGAAATATGGATCTGGTACAATTTATGATGAATACTATTAAAGTCTAAATCTACAAAGATGTGTTACTGAAACATTTTTGTCTATAATCATTCTCAGTTTACCAAGTAGAGCCAAATTAACAGTAATGGGATTGCAAACTCAGTGTATTTGGAGAAAAAAACTTGACCTCCTTATTTATATAAGTGCAGCCACAATAGAGGTTTGACTGATAGATTCTTTAAAACCAGCTTTCCTGGAATTTTTCATAGGAAGTCACTACATTAAACTTTTAATAGCCTCTCAAGGGCAGAAACGAAGCCAAATACTTGCCATCGGTTTTGCCTGCAACACTTATAGATTTGGGTGACTACTATATTCTTGAGGTCTCCAAAACATCCCAAGACTATTGAACCTATTAGGGAATAAAGTTCTTGATTCACCTGGGAAGGCTTCCAGGGATTCTGTAAGCAAGGAATCATGCTCATACTTCCAAGGGGGCTTGATTGGGTCCATGGAGTCCATCAGAGATCCTTATAGCCATCTCCTCATTTCTGAATCGATTTCGGATTTTCTCAGCTATGACATTCTAGTCAAAGTCTTGGTTACCTAACAGTGTTTCCAACTGCGTCTTGTCATACGTAGAAAAAGATACTTATTGAAATTACGCAAACACATGTATTGGAATAAACATATAAGAATAGGCACCGAGAGTTTCTGAGATCTGAAAGAACCAGGTAGGGAGAAAAGATTAATGTTTCCATTTGTTTACCAAGTTATATTCTGTGCACTTGCTGAAGTCAGTTAACCTAAGAGGAAAAGTTTCCTCAATCAATAAACAACAAAACACTTCCCAGAGGTTTTTCTTTAACTTCCAGGTAGTTAACATAGAGTGTAACATTAGCTTCATGTGGACTATATACTGACTCAACAATTCCATAGAACACCCAGGTCTCAACTCACAAAGGACCTCATTATTCCCCATCACTTATTTAACCCATCTGCCTACCCATCTCCACTCTGGTAACCATCAGTTTCCTGTCTATAGTTAAGTGTCTTTTTCTTGGTCTGTCTCTCCCTTTTGTTATTTTTCTTTCCCATTGCTCACTTGTTTTGTTTCTTGATTTCCACATGTGAGTGAAATCATATAGGATTTGTCTTTCTCTGACTCTTTTCAATTAGCATAACACTCTGTAACACCACCCACTCATACAAAAGGCAAGATTTCTGGGGTGCCTGGGTGGCTCAGTTGGTTGAGCTTCAGACTTCAGCTCGGGTCATGGTTTTGCACTTCATGAGTTCATGCCCCGTGTTGGGCTCTGTGCTAACAAACAGCTCAGAGCCTGGAACTTGCTTCAGATTCTGTCTCTCTCTCTCTCTCTCTCCCCCTCCCCTACTCATGTTGTCTCTCAAAAATAAACAAATGTTAAAAAATGTCAAGGTTTCATACCTTTTCATGCCTACTAACATTCACATACACACTAAACATTTATTCATTTAGTCAGTGAACAGTTGTGCTAGACTGTTGGAATCAGAAAAGCTCACTGCCTGTCACTGTTGAACTGCTGCTCCAACAAATCTGGGCCATGGACAGATCAAGAGTACAGGACTATACTCATCATGGGGCTGACTGACGACAGGAAGGTCCCTCACAACAATGAATCGTCTTTCTTGAAAGGTCACCCATCTACACTGGATCTCACTTTCATTGGAGTTATATCCTGGGATATTAGTGCTTGAACAACCACAGCACACGTCCCACTGATCCCATTACAGCATCTAGAAATCTTCTTCATCTCCAAAATCTACTGTGCCATGTGACATTTTAAAGCTACGCCCAAAACGTTTGCATCATCTAATACCCCTCCTCCATCCACTGCCTCTGATCTAGGCCTGGGCAAACCAGTAATCATTGTCATCTGACAGCTTCTGGGCCTCAGTAAGACAAAGGAATTCAGAGCAATCATGGAGATAAAGGAGGACATCCCCAGTCTTCAGAAATCTACCACTTTTGCCAATTCCTTATCTCTGTGACACTTATTCATCCAATGACACCAGCAAGAGCTTCCTGGGACCCTGGGTGACTAAAGGGAAACACCTCCAGGTACTTCCCTGCATTGGAAAGAGTCCTTCACATTTTCTTTTCATGGGTCTTATCTTTCTCTCTGAGGATGATGGCTTCATCATGTTTTACTTCTATTCCCATCCCACATTCCAGCGCTACAGGTCTGAATATCCACAGCCTTACATCTCTCTCATCTCAACTAAGCAGCTAGTGAGGACACTCTCACCACAACACAGGCACAGAAGAATGTTTGTGATGTCTACAAATCTGGCACCAAAAATGAACAAACATAGCACAGGAGATATGGAGACAACTGGAAAATAAAACAAGTAGAAATTATGTTTCTATATGCATTCTCAGTTGTGCAACCTGGGACAGGTGTTTCCACCACACGCAGAATCCACTATGCTAACTCTTTACCTTGTATATTTTCTATGTCTCATCTGGGGCTACATTATCACTACTATTGGAATTTGTTTCTCCTACTTATGGGGTATCTATTACACACCCAGTACTAGCATATGTGCATGTTTGCTTCATATGTACGTCAAAACAACACCCACCCCCCCCATGACGGGGGCACATAGCTGTCTTAGCTGTCACGGAGGCATGCTTTAGACCCCCTCCCTAAGCCCAGATTTCACCATTCAGACTAAAACAGGTTTAAGCAACCTCTGTGCCTTCTGTAGGGGACACAGAGGGGAAAGCACTGGAAGAAATTAGACCCGGTTGCTCACAAAGGCAGATTAAAAACATCTTATCAAAAGTTACATTATCTTGTGAGTCTGTAGGGTGTTGTCTAGGGAATGTACTAGTGAGAGGGGCTGGTGTCAGTCAAGGCCCTGTAAAACTCCTGGCTAGGGGCACCTGGCTGGCTCAGTAGGTTAAGCATGTGGCTCTTGATTCCATAGTTAATGGGTCTGAAGCCTGTGTCTGCCTGTGGGCTGACAGCACAGCCTGGTTGGGATTCCCTCCCTACTACATTGCCCCTCCCATGCTTATACTCTCTGTCTTTCAGAATAAATAAATAAACTTAAAAACATATGTACTGGCTGTGCAAAATGAATGCCAAATAGGGTTTCGTGGAGTACCTTGAGTAAAACGTCAACAGTAACCCTGTAGAATCTATGATATATCCATAATAATATCACAATATTCACAAAGATGAGTAATACTCAAAGATGAGTATCATGGATAAACGAGGGGAAAAATAATGACACATTATGTAAATCCTAAGGCCGCGGAGAAAACGGATTACTGGATATGTTATGCCGTTGTGTTAGGAAATGAGTTATAGATTCCATCAGTTACCTACAAGCTCAAATACAAGAGGATGGGCTAACATTGCTGGGGGGATCCCAGTTCATTCACTACACATCCACGTTAACACATTAAAAACCATTATGTTTTATTAATTAAAATATATTAAGTTCACACAGACCAATTTATGCATTTCAAATCCACTCGACTCAACAAATCGTTGTTCAAAATATAGAATACAAGTGCTAAAAAAGCATTCATTTGTTGACGTAATGACATGGAAATAGTGATTTCCATAAGTGTCAGGCCAGAGACAAGTGTTGAGAGATGTGGATGTACAATTTATGCCATTTGGGGGAAGAGTTAGCTAGGCTCTGGCTGCCATCTGTGAAGATGTCTTCATTGCAGCCACATCAACTCATGTGCTCTAACTATTGCTGTTATAAAGATCTATCAGTTCACTGGACTGCCACCTCTTTTGCCTTTAAGACCTTATCGTAAAACATTTTCTTTCTAATATTCAGGAAGTTTTTAGAGTTAATAAATGGACAATGGTGTTCTCAACACCTGTCTCATGACAACTTACATCAGTGGTATAACCACAAACAGCATCTCCATTTAGATTTGTTTCAGATGTGCATCATACTGTCCTTTATCACTGTGGAAAATTAGACATGCCCGCGTCCCGTCTAATGAAGAAGGGCATCTCATACCTTTGATGCGACAACAGTCAGCCACATGGTTTCACACACCCACTAGGAATAAATGAATATTCTGAAGTGATTTGAGAGTAGGAATACATTAATACTTGCTACTTACAAATCCCAAATAGGGTCAATGTAAAAAAAAAAAAAAAACACACATTTTGAAATTAAGTATACCTATGCAAAAACCTATCCCCTAGATCTTTTGAACCAGAATAGCATATATGTTTTCCAAGTGTCTAACTCTGTATTATTCCTTAAGTATTTTGAAGCAATGTCTGAATAGAGTGACTGGTGTACTCCTTTCTACTTGATTTCTGTGACATTGACATTTGATGTTCAATGAAATAGTTTTGTAAATCTACCTTTCCAGTTACTTTCTTATATGCATCTCTTGTGTTTCCTAAAGTGTATATTTAAAGTGAGGGTCTTTGTTCATTCATTACATTTCTAGGGTTTGCATCTAGGGTGCCTTTTGTGATATCGAGCACAGATTGAATTCCAGGTAAAGGCATGGCCACTTTCCATTTCACACTTTGCCTCCTATGTGGTAACTAGAATGTGGAGTAAGTTGTGACTTGCAGGGAGAGCTTGCACATTCTTTACATTTGCATGGCTACTCTCCAATAGGAATTCTCTGATGTCCTGTAAGGTCTGGGCACCACTTATAGGCACTGATTTACATTCTTTTTACATTATCAGGTTTCTCTCCAGTGTGAATTCTGTGATGTTGAGTAAGGATTTAGGGCTGGGTAAAGGCCTTGCAACATTCCTTACATTGGTAAGGTTTCTCTCCAGTATGAATTCTGAGATGGAGAGTAAGGATTGAGTGCCTGGTAAAGACCTTGCCACATTCCTTACATTGGTAAGGTTTCTCTCCAGTATGAATTCTGAGATGGCAAATTAGAATTGAATGCCTGGTAAAGACCTTGCCACATTGTTGACATTTATCAAGTCTTTCTCTAATATGGATTTGCCCAGGTCTATTTAGCGATGAGCAGTCCTTAAAGGCTTTACCACATTCTTTACATTTGTATGATTTTTTTCCAGCATGCATTTGTTGATGTTGAGTTGGTGTTGACTGTCAATGACAGACTATGCCACAGTCCTTACAAGTGTACCCTTTCTCTCCAGTACCAATTGTCTCATGTGTATTTAGTCTTGGTGACTGACTAAACACACTTCCAGATTTATAACATGTGTATGGGTTTTTCTCCTCACAAATCATCTGATGATCACCATCAGAGGACTGCTTGAGATCTTTCCCACATTCATTATATTTATAAGGATTTCCTCTCATATGTGTACTCTTCTGTATAATACGTTTAGATCTTTGAGAAAGACTTCCTTACCTCTATTACATTCAAAATGGTTGTCTGGCAAATGAGTACGCAGACATTTGTTAACATTTGAGCCCTGGTTAAATGTTTTCTCAGATTCACTGCAAGGAGCAATTCTATGTCCATTGAAAATACTCTCATAGTTTTGTAGGGTTGTTTTCTTTGTGACGTGCCCCTCAAATTGACACCCCTTAACACTTTCTTCTTTATCTTTAAATCTATGGTTTTCAGAAACAGTTGACTGAAAGGTCATTCCAATCCTATTTTCAAATTGGTTCAAATACTTATTTTCTACCTGAATGAGATAACTTTCCAGATTTTCCAAATTTTCTATCGACAAATATTTATGTTTGAATTTTTGACTTGAGTGTTTGGTTACTGAAACACACTGCTTTGTAGAAGTAGCTAACTTACAAGGGGAGGTTTTGCAAAATGCTTTATATCCTTCACCATATGGGGCAGTGAGATTCTTCTCATGGGCAGATGTCTCCATTTGGAAATGTCCGTCATGATATGTTTGATGCCCTTCATTCTCCCCATCGTTGTCCCAGTCTATCATTAAGTGTAAATTCTCATAGGTACTATGTTCACCCACTGACACTTTTTGGAGAGAAGGTTCTAAGCACGGCTTTGGCGGGAAATTCTGGGTGCATTGTGAAGATACAGCTGAAAGAGATCAAATAACAGAAAAGTAAAATCATCCCACTTACTACTCTCAGATGAATATACTGAGGACTTCTATTATGCAACCTTAGAATCAATCAGAAAACGTCAGCCAAATGTTTGAGAATGAATCATCAGGACTTCATTCCTCCATGGACACATAAACTTGCACACAAGACACTGACCATATAGCCTAATAGATAATTCTGTAGTATTGTCATGCTATCGTGCAAATCATTTTCCTATACCTCGAATAATCAAGAAAAGTACCACATGAGCCAAAAATCACCACAGAAGGAAACTTAAACATAAAACTGAAATCCTTAAGACAGGATACAGTAAAACTAAGACCATATCAACCATAGGAAGTGTTGGCATTCAGAAAAGATGAACAAAATTGATAGACCTTTCAATCAAGTCAGAATGAAAGAGAAAAGACTAACTAAAGGCAGCAGTGAAGTGAAAGCAGACACATTATAACTGATACGACTGAAATAAAAATAATTATGAGTGGCAATAGAGGATACTTATATGCCCACAAATATATACCAAGAGATGAATAAATTTTTGAATAAATTCAAAAAATGGTAGAAGTACCTGTACTCCATCCTGAAAAAAAAAAATCACTACTGCTGACAACTATGTAGACTTAAAGAGTAATAAAAAACATGCAAAACAAATGAAAAACAAAAAAATCAAACTAACTCCAAATAAGGAAAAGTCCTATGTCCGATGAATTCATTGGAGAATTCAAACAAACAGCTCATGAGAAAGTACTTTAAATCTCTTCAAGTATTTCCAAGGAGTGAAAAGAGAAAATATGAAAATACTCTGTGGTACCAGCATTGCCAGGTTACCGAATCAAAGGAATACACTACTGTAAAGAAGGCTACAAACTCCTAAGGAAAAAAATAATCTCTGTTCACAGATGATATGATCTTTAGAAAACTCTAAAGAATCCTTATTTTTATTTTATATTATTTTGGTCATTGCTTGTTTTATTTCTGGTAAGTTTTTCACTACTTTTGATTTTCCTATTTTTTAAGGTTTTAAATTTTAAAAATTTATTTTTTAAATAAATGCTTCAAATAATGAAAACATTGAAGTCAACAACATTACACCAAAAGGATCGAGAAAAGGAAGACTCTTAGCTGAAATTTAGTAGGAGAAGAAATAACAAATGGAAATCTGAAATCATTTTATTTAGAAAGATAAATCAGAACTAAATAAAATAGAGACCAGAATAAAAAAAAAACATAACATTGAAAGTAATGCCCAGTTTAACCAGAAAAATAACAAATTGATAATGCTTCAACTATATAAGCAATTGTATCCTAACAAGTAACTTAGAAAAGAAATCCTCTGGGGCTCTTGGGTGACTCAGTCAGTTGGGCATCCAACTTCTGCTCAGGTCCTGATCACAGGGTTAGTGAGTTTGACCCATGGGTCAGGCACTGTGTTCAGAGCTCAGAGTCTAGAGCCTGCTTCTGATTCTGTGTCTCCCTCTTTCTCTGTGCCTTCTCTGCCTGCTCTCTCTCTCTTTCTCTCAGAAATAAATGAACATTAAAAAAAATCCACTTAATTCTTAAAAATGTTACTAAGATTAAATTGTGAACCTTAAACCCACAAATTTAGAAATCTTCTTATAGGTAAAAGAAGAATGAAAGTTGAATTCAGAATCAAAAATCTCTCAGCATAGAAAAGCCCAAGATCACATGCATTCCATGGTCGATTCTAACTGACATTTAAAAAAAATAATAACTAAAGGTAATCTTTTCAAAATCCTATAAAGCATGGAAGATCAGGAACACATTCAAAACTATCCTGTGAGGCCAGCATTACTATGACACCAAGCAGGATAAACACAATAGAAGAACAAAAAAGTCTTGTTTGTCTGATAGAAGTATTGCCACTCTGACTTTCTTTTGACATCCGTTGCATGCTATGTGTTTCTTCATTTCCTCATTGTCAATCTGCAGGTGAGTTATGTCTGAATGAGTCTCCTAGAGGAAGCATATATTTTTTTGTTTTTATCCATTTTGCTACTCCTGGATCTGGAAGTCTGTTTCCTTCCAGGATTACCAAGATTTCTGCTATTATTTCTAGAAAGTAAGATTCTTCCCCCTTTTCTCTTTTTCTTCTGACTGCCATAATACAAATATCATAACATTTGATGGTGTCTCTGAGTTCCCCAAGTCAATACTGTTGCATGATTCTTCTCCTGTCTTTTGCTTAGAGTCATTATTTTTCTTTATTATTTTTCTTCTAGGTGACATAGTCATCCCTCTGTTACTTCTAGCCTGCTGCTCACTGCTAAGCCTGTTTCCAGTCCTTTTTTTTTTTACTGAAAAAAAAAAAACTGTTTATTTTTTTGAGAAAGATACAGAGAATGAGAGCAAAGAGAGGGAGGGAGAGAGGGAGAGAAAAATCCCTCTCAGCCTCCATGCAGTCAATGCAGAGAACAAGTTGGGGATCTGTCTCCCAAACCGTGACCTCATGACCTAAGCCAAAATCAAGATTTGGATGCTTAATTGAATGACCCACCCAAGTGTCCCTCAATCTTATTCATTGCACTGTTCTTCTCTGATTCTTTTTTAGTTGTTTTAGCTCCCTGGTAAGGTTCTCACTATTCTTTTTTCAGCCCAGAGAGTATCCTTATGAATTTGCCTTCAATTCTCCATCAAGCATGTTACTTATAACTGTCTCACTTAAGTCTCTCTTCACGGCCATATCTTATTCTTTGACTTTGGATAAATTCTTCCATCTTGGCATTTTGTCTAAGGCTCTGCCTTCCTCTGTATGTTAGAAAAGACAGTTAAGTCTCCCATAGATCATTTAGGCCAGTGGCCTGCAGATGCTCTTCTTGACTGCTATGGACAGTGTAGGGTCCCTGGCCTGAACATGGTAAGTCATAGCTAGATGCGCTGTGGTCTTCTTGTGAATTGAGACCTGACATCAACTTCACCAGAACTGAGGCCCTGCAGAACTGTTTGGTCAGGAAATGTGGTGTGGGCAGCAACTTGTGCAGGTCTCTTGGAGCAGGGACTGACCTTACTGAGAATGAAGCAAGCTTGGCAGAGAAGGGCAGTCCCACCAGAGCATAGGGAGGTGGGGGCTTAGTGTAAGGAAAGCAGACATTCAGTGTCCCTAATGAGCAACTTCCTACAGGTTGCTCTGTGTTTATGCTGAAGGGCAGGGGAGAGAAGGAGCTCCAGCTAGGTCTTTAGTTCCTCTACAGATATCTCAGTGAATGTTGTGTGTCCAGGAAGTGCTTCTAGTGCAGTGAATAATCTCCCGCCCTGTGGGCTCCAGGCATTCTTCAGATGGTTTTGCAACATTGATTGATCCCAAGATGTTTGCCTGCCTTCTTTCCAGAAAAATAACAGTACCCTCTAGGCTCTATCCCAGCCAAGCTGATGATCTTTAAAACTCCAGACTTTAAGACAGTTAGCTGCCAGAGCTCATGAAATTCAGCCCTTCTCATTTTCCCAGCCAATGGTTCTGTGGAAATGTTCTCCTTATGCTTTCACGTGTGTGTTTCTGTTTCACATGACCTCCTTGACCATGGCTCCCTGCTCTGTGCAGCACTGCAATCTTATTCCCCCTAAACCATGCCTTTAAACTTTCTACTGTCTTCAATGTGGCCTCTTCTCTCCCTTAAGTTGGGGACTTTGTTCTGTCAGTGTTCAGACACACATCTGGGAATTTTGGAATCATTTGTCAGTTATCTAGTCATGTTCATGATATGTGAAGAGCCTAGGGTCCTGCTACTCCGCTGCCATTTTTCTCCACTCTGAACAATCCCTATATATGAAATTCATACACCGTTTACAAATTTGGAGAAGACAAACACAAACATAAAACATAGTTGTGTTTCTACACAACAAAGAACAATCCCTAAAATATGGATATAATACATTTATAGTAGCATCGCCAAATATAAAACGCTTACAATTTGACATAATGAAAGAAGTCAAACCTAGTTTACACTATAAAATATTGTGTAGGAATAGAAACAACAAATGGAATCACATCCATGTTCTTGGACTGGAATACTTAATATTATTGAGTTGTCAATAGTACTCAAAGTGCTCTACTCATTTAATGCAATCTCTATCAAAATCCCAAAGTCATTCTTGGCATATCTATTAAAATCCACCCAAACATTCATATGGATATCACAGTGTAATATTTACCCAGAATAAACCCAGAAATGAAAGGCACCTTGGTGGCAAATGCTTCCTAATTTAAATCATATTACGGAAGATGGAGACATAGGAGGGCACTGGGCTCACCTCATCCCACTGATCACTTAGATTCCACCCACACCTGCCTAAATAACCCAGAAAGCCACCAGAAGACTAGCAGAATGGCCTCTCCAGAGCCAAGCATAGACAAGAGACCCAAAGAAGAGGAGAAGAAGGGTGGAGAGGCGGTGCACATTACACGGACTGGCAAGAGGGAGCCTGGGCAGTGAAGGGGCAGCCCACCGGGCAAGGCAGAGCCCCCGAAGTCTGGCTTGCAAAAGCAGAGGGGCTGGACTCCATGAGTTCTGACAGCCAACGGGACTTAACATCTGGAATGTTAAAAGTCAACAGCTCTGCTCTCGGCGAGCAGTAGGGCGAGAGGACACCGGAAGGGAGTGTTGTTGAGCCCCAGAAGACAGAGCTCAGCTCGGCAGGGGAACAAAGGCACTGGCAAGCGCCATCTCCCTCTCCCATCCCGCAGTAAAATTCCAAAGGGAACCACTTCCCCTCACTGAACTTGCTTGCACTGTGCAAACACCCAATGCTGTGCTTGTGTGGGTCCATGCTCCTAGGGTCCTGCCTCCCTCTGGTGCTTCAGGACCCCTCCCGCAGGGGACCACCCAAGGCAAAGTGAGCTAAGCCTACCCCTCCCGCCCCTGTGCACCTTGCAGATCCACCCCAGCTAATACGCCAGATCCCATCAAAGCAGCACCACAAGCCTGACAGTGTGCAAGTAGCCCAGACAGGGTCACACCACTCCACAGTGAGTCCTACCCCTGGGAGAGGGGAAGATAAGGTACACACCAGTCTGACTGTGGCCCCAACAGTGGGCTGGGGACACACATCATGTCTGATTATGGCCCTGCCCACCAACACAAGTTACTCTGGACAGCACAGGGGAAGTGCCCTGCAGTTTGGAGCTACCACACGGACTACCCAAAATGATGAAACGAAAGAATTCCCCTCAAAAGAAACTCCAGGAAGTAGCGACAGGTAATGAATTGATCAAACACTAAGCAATATGATGGAACAAGAATTTAGAATAATAGTCATAAAATTAATCACTGGGCTTGAAAAAAGCATAGAGGACAGCAAGAATCTATTGCTACAGAGATCAAGGGACTAAGAAATAGTCATGAGGAGCTAAAAAATGCTATAAATGAGGTGCAAAAGAAAATGGAGGTGGCCGTAGCACAGATTGAAGAGGCAGAGGAGAGAACAGGTGAATTAGAAGACACAATTATGGGAAAAGAGGAAGCTGAGAAAAAGAGAGAGAGAGAGAGAGAGTGAGCAATTTCTTACTTGAGGAAGCTGAGAAAAAGACAGAGAGGGAGAGAGGGAGAGGGAGGGAGAGAGAGAGAGAGCGCAATTTCTTACTTAACACATCCCCAAAGGCAAGGGAATTAAAAGCAAAAATGAACTATTGGGACCTCATGAAGATAAAAAGCTTCTGCACCGCAAAGGAAACAATCAACAAAACTAAAAGGCAACCAACGGAATGGGAAAAGATATTTGCAAATGACATAATCAGACAAAGGCTAGTATCCAAAATCTATAAAGAACTCACCAAGCTCCATGCCTGAAAAACAAAAAAAAATCCACTGAAGAAATGGGCAGAAAACATGAATAGATAGTTCTCTAAAGAAGACATCCAGATGGCCAACAGGCACATGAAAAGATGCTCAATGTCGTTCCTCATCAGGGAAATACAAATCAAAACCACACTCAGATATCACCTCACACCAGTCAGAGTGGCCAAAATGAACAAATCAGGAGACTATAGATGCTGGAGAGGATGTGGAGAAACAGGAACCCTTTTGCACTGTTGGTGGGAATGCAAACTGGTGCATCCGCTCTGGAATACAGTGTGGAGGTTCCTTAAAAAATTAAAAATAGCGCTACCCTATGACCCAGCAATAGAACTGCCTGGAATTTACCCAAGGGATACAGGAGTACTGATGCATAGGGGCACTTGCACCCCAATGTTTATAGCAGCACTTTCAACAATGGCCAAATTATGGAAAGAGCCTAAATGTCCATCAACTGATGAATGGATAAAGAAATTGGGGTATATATAAACAATGGAATACTATGTGGCAATGAGAAAGAATGAAATCTGGCCTTTTGTAGCAACGTGGATGGAACTGGAGAGTGTTATGCTATGTGAAATAAGTCATATGGAGAAAGACAGATACCATATGTTTTCACTCTTATGTGGATCCTGAGAAAATTAACAGAAGTCCATGGGGGAGGGGAAGAAAAAAAAAGAGGTTAGAGAGGGAGACAGCCAAGGTATAAGAGACTGTTAAAAACTGAGAACAAACTGAGAGTTGAGGGGTGGTGGGTATTGAGGAGGCACCTTTTGGGACGAGCACTGAGTGTTGTATGGAAACGAATTTGACAATAAATTTAATAATAAAAAATAAAATAATAAAAGGATCGGTCTTCTAAAAAATAAAAATTAAAAAAATAAACCATATTACGAAGCCATAGTTATCAACATAACATCCTTCAGACATAATGACAGGCATAGAATAACGGACAAGTGTTGGTGAGCTAGACCTGACTTCTCCAATGTTAATGTTTATGACAATGAACTGAAGATCTCATTAAATTCATATTGTGACTTGGATTTCTGGCTGAGGTGTGAGTTTCCATATTTCACTCAAATTGCAAGTGACACTAACATAGTCATTTCAAGAGACATGATTTTAATTCCAAAAGAAAACAAAAAGGGAAAAAAGAAAAAAAAAAAAAGGAACAAATCATGATGACTTTGAAATTTAAGATTATTGTGGAAAGTACAAATTGTAACCTTGGGAACAATAACCACAATTTTTCTTGAACATTTCTTACATAGTACAAACCATTCTAACACTTTTTCATAAATTCCCCCATGAATCCACGGTGACCGATGAGAACATTAGATGTGATTTTCATCTTTCACAGGAATATGTTGGAAAAACTGTAGTCCTAGTGGAGCTTGAGTTTTAGCGCAGAATGTCTGACTTTGAATTTGTCTAATGGAACACACAGACCACTATACAGAGGAAACCCTAAAAGAAGGTTCAGAGTAGGTTCCAAAGTGAAAGAGGTAACACAAACACGACTGAACCACAGACCTCATCAACCACAAGAGCAGAGTAAGGATACAACACAAAATATGAAAATTACAAATCAAATTAAAAAAAAAAACAAATTTGATAGAATTAAACTGTTTTGGTCACTGAAACCAAAAAATGTTTTCAGGGGCTTAAAACGTACAGATCTATTTGTGGTGGAAGCTTTTTGTGTTCCCCCAACACACCACAGAGACCAACACTCACATTGATATAACCCACAGTTATTGTTTGTGAATTCCCTAGGGTTTTCAAAGTTCTTGCCCCATTGATCTTTTCTGCTGAATCATATTTTACATATTTAAGACAGTTGCGTATATATGATGCATATTTTTTTTCTAGAGCAACAGAAAGGTGATAAGGAGCAGTCCATCTGTGACATGAGTATAGAATCCAATGGAAAGTTTCAGCAGCAAGGCCTGACTGATTTACAATTTCCACTTCCTACACTAGTATCTCCAGCACACAGGAGAGCTTTAATTTTCTAAAGAGACTAAAAACAACATGACTCACAGAAGCGAATTTCCAGCTTCAATGAGGTAATTTATGCACATCTTTCAGTAAATCCTCCCAAGGAATTTAACATTACATGGGAAAAAAATATTAACCTATCATGGAGGGATCTTGCAGAGAGCACAGAGAAAATGAAATACAGAGACCCATAATGATTCACAGTTGTGTCAGGTACCTAGCATTCTTGAAAGGACATATAATAACTGCTGGAAAACACATGTCCAGAGCAGCAAGTAAGTAAATCACAATCTAAAAGGAAACATGAAAACATGTTGACAGGAACCCCAGTCCTCCTGCTGACTGACGTCCTAACTTTTTTTCTTTCAAGGATGATGTTCTTGTATTCCTTCCCGAGAGTACCCAGAGCAAGGTACCTCTCCATACAAACGTTATTCATCCAGTAAGGTAGAAGAGGAACAGGCAGAGTCCCCTACCTCATTTATCTCTAGGAAAGAACAATAAAAACGTGAATCCTTTCGAGGTGGTAGAAAAAGAGAGGGAAGAGGCACACCTCAAGTGGGAACCAACAGGTTGAATCAAGTGTCCACGAAATCCAGCTTGAGTTCATTCATGGGCACTAAGTGTGTTTACAAAATGAAACAAAACCACACAATACTTCTATAATCAGAAGCACACTGCCCCTTCTAGGCTGTAGAACGTAAGCCCCAGATAAAATTCCAGGCCTGCATCACAGGAAATGAACAGTTTCAAAGGATGCTTAAACATGGGGAAGAGGGGGCGCCTGGGTGGCTCAGTCGGTTAAGCGGCCGACTTCGGCTCAGGTCATGATCTCACGGTCTGTGAGGTCGAGCCCCGCGTCGGGCTCTGTGCTGACGGCTCAGAGCCTGGAGCCTGTTTCGGATTCTGTGTCTCCCTCTCTCTGACCCTCCCCTGTTCATGCTCTGTCTCTCCCTGTCTCAAAAATAAATAAAAATGTTAAAAAAATAAAAAAAAAAAACACGGGGAAGAGGACAAAATAGGTGAGCCTAAGGCCCTTCTCTTTCCTCTTTTCATTCAAGCTGCCTCCACCCTTGCATGGAGAATTTGGTCATCCACTTTTATTTCTCCTCCTTCTAGTCACCATGCCAAACATATTCTTGGAAATAGTTGCCTCTTTTACCTAGCAGTGCAGGTACAACAGCTTCTGATTGCAGTGTTGCATTTCTTAGCTTGGAGCCCATCGATTCCATAACTTTTAAAAATATCAAGTTTTCCCTGTCCTTTTAATAATTCCCACAGCTTCATGCTACAGGATGTCTTGTGTTTTCAACTCAGGTTTCTTCCCAAAATCTGACTAAAACGAGCATGGACATAAAGTTTAGTTGCACTTTGGTATTTTCCCAAAAGAATTCACTTATACAGAACAGCCTTCAGAAGACATGTGCCCATTATTACAGGCACTTTAGGAGAGGAGAGATGAGACAGAGCACCCGGCAGGGCAAGCAGTTTGAGAAGCTCTCACAGAAATTACTGTTCTTCATTTATCTCCTGGGATGCTCAGCCAGTGAGGACTCCAGACTCCTCTAGATGCTCATATTCACTTTTCCACTCGGCTACGCACACTCTCCTTTCTCCCATGTCCTACCTGTCCTCCAGCAATTTACCTTTATCTCCATTTTGATAAAGAGAAATTAGTCTTCCTAAGTCTGCATGAACACCTAGGAGGAGCATGATTTGGAGAGTAAGTTAGCTTTCATTATAGACAACTTCTTAACAAAATGGTTTAACCTATACATGTACATGTGGATTGGTATCTACTTTTTCTCTCTTTTTCTCTTCAAGTATACTTGACGCACAATGTTACATCAGTTCGATGTACAACTGTGTCATTTGACAACTCTACAGGGTTAATTATGCTCACCACAAGCGAGCTACCATCTGTCACCATACACTGCCGTTATAATACCACTGAATGTATCCCCTGTGTTGTATCTCTTATCACCATGACTTATTGATTCCCTAACTGGAAGCCTATCCTTCGCTATCCCATTTACCCATTTTGCCCATTCTCTCTCCCTGTTCCACCATGGTAACCAGATGTTTCTGCTTTTGTTGTCCTTTCTTGCCATTTGTAACAATGTACATAGACCTAGAATGTATTCTGCTATGAAACATAAGTCAAAGAATGAATAGTATGTGATATCACATAAATGTACTAATAAATAACAAAACAAATGCACAAACAAGAGGAGAAGCCAACACATGAATACCTACTTTGTTTGATAAAGACCATGGATACTCTCAAGACCTATAAAAATTGCATGATTCCACACATTCCATAAGGTAACAAGCTGGTCTGTAACTATTTTCCAATCCTGGCTGAAGATAGGAGACTCCTAGATCAAGATCTAAGAATTGTATGGCTCATGACAGCAAACACCATAAACATCTTGATCACTCTAATATCACCTGTCAGCCCCCCACCCCCAACTCCTACAGGTAGATGATGCACATACCATGGGTTTGTGAGACCCTGGGCATAGGAAAACCCGGTATCTTCAAGGAATATCTAGCTCCTTCCAACCAGGTACCATAGAGCTAATCTGAATGCTCTGGAAATCACCCAAAATGCACATTGTAGCACAAGGGATACACCCCTAACCACTCTATAAACATACCAAAATTTGTGCACCCAAAATCATGGCAGACATCTTTTTATCCAAAAGCTATCACTGTGGTTTAGATTCCTTTAGAGACAGTGATGAATGATTTGGCTATACTCGTGTTTGGCACTAAAGTCTGTAGAACTTAACCATTCTGCTATGGAAATAGAGGAATAAGCATTCATGGCAGCAAGGAGGCACCTTGTACGTTTTTGAGTTCAAAACTGATATTGAGAATGTAGTCTCATGAGATTTGTAATCACTACTAGAGGCAGAAAAAGAGAACTAACAGAAGTCTCTTCCAAGACGACACTGATGTTAATCCATGTGAAGAAATGACTTGTTCAAGCAAATGAAGAGAGCACGCTAGAACATTTTCAGAATACACTGCAATTTGTTAGCCACGTTGGAGGAAAAAAAAATAAAGATAGAAACTCTCTGTCCGTACACAAACCACATAACACGGTTATTTTGAATACATTTCTGATTGAAATTGGAAAGATAATGATATGCTTTGAAAAAGAAAAATATTTGTGCCTGTGGTCTCTACATAAGAGAGGATTTCTAAAAAAGATTAAAAAAAACCCCACTAGCCATCAAAAGGAATTATAGAGGACCAACATTTATGTTTCTTGATCTCAGTGGCTTACAGATATGTGATCAGTTTGTGAAATTCCATTGAGATGTTTCTTTATGATCTGCACATGTGACTTCATTGAAAAGAACAAACTCCTCATCAAAAAATAGAAGTCAATAGATAAGTATCAATGTACACACAATGACACATTGAAATTAAATGTAGAAAGTAATGTCACACCGTGACTAGATTTTAAAGGCTTGCTTCAAAAAAGGGATGTTTTTATTTCTACCTAAAGCAATATGTTGCTGAGTATACAATGCCCACAGAAATAGAATGATACGTAGATCTATTTTCTGAATGTGAATACAGGAAAACACAACAAAAAAAATAATAAGTAGATAAGGTGTAAGGAAAAAACAAACATGGTAAATCCAAACCCCAATATCTTCAGTAGAATATGAAACATAAATAAACAATATGTTCCTGGTAACACAAAACTTTGCTTGAAGATACTACATTGAAAATTTCCTAGAACTATACCTAAAAGAGAATGATAAAATTGGAAAAATAAACAAAAAACAAAACAAACCATGTAGTCATAACCAATCAAACAAGCAGCAAAGCAATATATCATATAGAATAATCTTTAAAAGGAAGGAGTTTGTCCCTGTGTTATTACTGTTATTTTTCAATATCAAGTTACACTCTTTCATTATTCTACTCCATGGATAACAATCTTCGTGTATGTGTGCATATTTATACACACACATACATTTGTATTAAGCATACAAATATAAATACATGAATATAGGGAAACCTTTCTTTTCTTAGCTCATAAGACATAAAAACATTCGTCACAAAGGAGTGACATCACAAAAACGGTGACAGAGCTAGTTCCCACTCAGTACTTTTCAGAGTAAGCTCAGCTGCCAACTATTCACATTAGACATCACTGGGGAAATCTCAATACCCCAAAATAACAGGTATTGAAAAGAAATTCTTGTCCTTCCATTGAACCAATGCGAAATGTGAGTAGAACATGCTACCCTACTTTATTTTATTGGTTTCTGCAACTGATAGATATCCTCTTCCCACTCAGGTCCGAATGGGTGTAAGGACAGCCCAGGCTGTGAAACATCATAGGGACATCTAGCCTAAAAACTGGGTAGGCTGTTTAGAGCAGAAATATGCTCAGTGCCAGGGACTGGTGACCAGCTTCCCAAGGAATCAGTGCTCTGAACATGGTTCGGAGCATAGACTAGACTCAACACAGGGCTGAGTGGATATGAGGGAGGTCTCTGCCAGCTGTGGGTCAGGATCCTTGGAAGGTCACCCATCAACAATGGATGAGACCTATGTTGGACTTATATACCTGGGATGCCAGTGCTTTGAGGAACTACCTACATGACTTGCTGGTTCTGACTATTAGTGTCCAGTAGCCTTTGCATCTTTAACACCAACTCTGTCATGTGACATCTTCAAGCAATGCCCACAATGTTCCCCTCTCCATCAACCTCCACAAAACTGGGCCTGGGAAAGTGCAGTTATCTATGGCATCCAACAGCATCTGCTCCACAGTACCACTAGAAAATTGTTTAATCATGAGTAAAGAATCTGACATCCCTCAATCCCAGAAAACCACCAGGCTGGTTCCCAAGTTCCCTTCTGGGTCACATTTGTTCATCACAAGAATTGTCCTATGATCTTGCAGTGATCAAAGGGAGCTTCTTGTCAGAGCTTTCATCACATTTCAGGGGTTTTACATATTTGTTTTTGTAGGATCTATCTTCCTCTCAAAGCATACTATCCTCATGTTTTATCTGTCCTCATAACTCTCTCCATACCAATTGCCTGAAGTAATCCTGTAGACAATTGATTGTTTTCCTGTTCCTTCCATTTAAGTGGTGATAAGATTGTACTGAAATATTAGAGATGGGTCAATTGATCCAATTAGCAACCATTTCCCATTATATTAAAAAATTCTAGAGGTGCCTGGGTGGTTCAGTCAGTTTAGCACCTGACTTCAGCTCAGGTCATGATCTCATGGTTTGTGAGTTTGAGCCCTGCATCAGGTTCCGTGCTGACAGTGAAAATCCTGCTTAGGGTTCTCTCTCTTTCCCTACTCTGTCCCTTCTCCATTCTCTCTTTTTGTCTCCCTAAGATGACGAAATAAACTTAAAATTTTTTGAAAACTATAAGCTACTAAGAAACAAGAAGAGCCTGCATGGATTTCATGTCAGGGAGAGAATCTATCTAACACAGGAAAGAAAAGTTGTGATGGCTACATCATTGGAATGGAGATGAGGAGACAGACAAACCAGAGCAGATTTGGAAAGAAAAGGAGTAAAATTTATCCTTCTATAATTCAGAGTCACTTGTGCAGCCTACGTCAGATGTCCTTCCCCATAAGAAGAATTTATGCCAATGCTTCAGCCTAGATGTTTTTTTTAACCTCTTATCTTGGGCTGCATCATCACTCTTAACAGAATACTGTTTTCTTCCTATATTTAGAACATCTACTAAGCCCTCAGCACTGTGCATATTTGTTTCCTTCAAATAAAGGTGAACACAACCCATGACTCATGAATCTCCAAGTTTTCACCTCATCAAATTTTTTCACACAAGTGAATATCTTGGATGAGGTCACTCCCAAGAAGGGAAAGGAATAGTAACTAAAGAAATCTTATTCAGTGTTCCTCTCCCATTGAGTAGGAAGGAAATGTATCAAATAAATTACATGGAATTTAATATACTCCCTATAGAATTACTCCATATTCAAATTAACATTTGAACACCACGTCATTTCATGCAAGAGAATCTTAAAATCCCTGAGCCACTCATAGAAGCAAAAGTTCATGAACATTGGAACGTGGAAATAGAATACATTCTACAAGAATATTAACCAGGTAGACAAGAGAGGATTTGCATGGGAAGATTCTCAAACCAAGATATGCAGAGATTTAGGAGACATAAATTCATCACCAAAAATGTAGAGAAGTATTCCTGTTTTTATAAATCCATAACATTTTTGGTTGTCAGGAAATTATCAGTTTTGAGATTTAAATAATCCTCATTTCAACAAATATTCCCATTCCTTCTGAAGATCTTGGTTTGCATACATACGCATTCTTCTTCCTTATCAGTACTGTTATTCCAAAATCCATCTTTAGCTTAACATAATATATTGCATTCTGTGCATTTCAAAACTGTGAAAATCTGGGTTCAATATGCTCACAAAAACCACACTGAAAAAAAACAAAACAAAACAGAACAAAACACATAGGTTAAGACTTCAAATAGTGACTAAGAATCTGTAGAGAGGTCTTAGATTTGTAGTGAATTTGTTTAATTAGCAGTTGTTAAGTAGAACCGCTGAGCATTATTTTGTGAGCCAAGGATCAATAAACAAAAAAGAAACAATTTACTACTCATAGGCCATGGTGAATGTGTACAATGTCATGAGGGGCAAGATGTAGAGGTTAAGGTTGAGTGCAGGCAGAGAGAATGTCAGGAACTGGGCAGATGCCTTTTTGGGGGTGCATGGTTGGAGGACAGTGGAGCTCCTGAGCTAAGTCTAGAATGTACAGTTAACCTCAAAATCAGTGGAGAATGGCAGATGCTTTCTGCAGGGGTCCTCTCCAAAGGATGTGCAAGGTGAATGAATATACTCAGAGTGGACACTCATACAAATGATTAGAGAATTCCTATCAGGAGCTTCTGTTTGCTTGTGACTGTGGGGCTCTTATCTAGTGAGTTTGCTACTGGGTGGAGCTAGAGTCAGTTCAAACCCACCTCCTGCAGCCAGCCTGTTTATACAAAATGGATTGCAAGGCAGAAGTATCAGGAAATTGTTCAGCTACATTCTCAATAATACTCTTATATGATCGTTATTAAAAGCTCCTAATGCCCCATCACTTACCAAAAGGAAGGTAGAATATGTAAACTTTGGGAAAATTAAGTTCAAATAACTTGAGGTTTAAGGCCACTGGGCAAAGAGATCATTAGTGATAACATCCCACTGCTTAAACAAGTACCAGTGACTCTTGAATAATGCAGGGGTTCAGTGTACCCACCACCCATGCAGTTGAAAATCCGTGTACAAGTTTGACTCCCCAACACATCAATTTTAATAGCTTACTACTGAGAAGAAAAGTAGTCAATTAAAATATACTTCACATTTTATAGGTGTTCATTATGGTATTCCTACCATCAAGGAAACTCATCAAAAGAAAATATTAAGGAAATCAAAAGGAAGAGTACATACATTTACACTACTGTACTATAAATAAATCTTCCTGTAAGTTGGACTCACACAGTTCAGACCCATGTTGTACAAGGGTCAAGTGTACTTTGTGTTCCTGTTTACCTGCAACCTTGATGAAGATGGGGCAGGCTAAGGTTGCAGCAGGACACCACTTCTTTCATTATAAATCAGAGTTAACATATTAAAATCCATTCTGGCTTATTAATGAACAGATATTAATTTCAAATGTACTCTTAAGAAACCACTGCAAAATCACTGTATGATCCTTGGTCAAAATGCACATTAAAGTCTTTCAAGAACCATTCTTTTTCCCCATATGTATTGATTTGTGAGTTGTACTTTCCATGATGTTTGAATTAAAGCTAATTATTGAGTAAAAGTAGATTGATAATCATCTTTCATCCCTTTACAGAAGACTTAGCTATACTTTCCTCAGATATCTGAAAATCTCTTTATTTGAACTACATAACTAATATTCTTCATTTATAATAAACGCTATTATGAAGATACACTCAGATATTTATGAGCTGCTACTGTATTTTTTCTATACACTGACTGGCAAAACATTTAAATTCAGAATGTTTCTGTCTCACTTGAATGTAAAGAACAATGCCCTGAACACTTCTTGGTGACTGATATCATTGTTATATATCAATCCCAAAAAGCATCCCCATGTAGACTTCCTTCACATGTAGTACCTAACAGTGTTCTTTTTCTTTTATTTTTTTTCTTTTGTTACCATTTGCTTCAGGTACCTTTTTTTTTAAATAAAGTTTATTGTCAAATTGGTTTCCATACAACACCCAGTGCTCATTCCAAAAGATGCCTTCCTCAATACCCATCACCCACCCTACCACTCCCCATCAACCCTCAGTTTGTTCTCAGTTTTTAAGAGTCTCTTATGCTTTGGCTCTCTCCCAATCTAATCTCTTTCTTTTTTTCCTTCCCATCCCCCATGGACTTCTGTTAAGTTTCTCAGGATCCACATAAGAGTGAAACCATATGATATCTGTCTTTCTCTGTATGGCTTATTTCACTTAGCATCACCCTCTCCAGTTCCATCCACGTTGCAACAAAAGGCCATATTTCATTCTTTCTCACTGCCACGTAGTACTCCATTGTGTATATAAGCCATAATTTCTTTATCCATTCATCAGTTGATGGACATTTAGGCTCTTTCCATAATTTGGCTATTGTTGAGAGTGCTGCTATAAACATTGGGGTACAAGTGCCCCTATGCATCAGTACTCCCGTATCCCTTGGGTAAATTCCGGGCAGTGCTATTGCTGGGATATAGGGTAGGTCTATTTATAATTTTTTTAGGAAACTCCACACTGTATTCCAGTGTGGCTGCACCAATTTGCATTCCCACCAACAGTGCAAGAGGGTTTCCATTTCTCCACATCCTCTCCAGCATCTATAGTCTCCTGATTTGTTCATTTTGGCCACTCTGACTGGTGTGAGGTGATATCTCTGTGTGGTTTTGATTTGTGTTTCCCTGATGAGGAGCGACGTTGAGCATCTTTTCATGTGCCTGTTGGCCATCCGGATGTCTTCTTTAGAGAAGTGTCTATTCAAGTTTTCTGCCCATTTACTCACTGGATTATTTGTTTTTTGGGTGTGGAGTTTGGTGAGCACTTTATAGATTTTGGATACTAGCCCTTTGTCCGATATGTCATTTGTAAATATCTTTTCCCATTCTGTTGGTTGCCTTTTAGTTTTGTTGGTTGTTTCCTTTGCTATGCAGAAGCTTCTTATCTTCATAAGGTCCCAGTAGTTCATTTTAGCTTTTAATTCCCTTGCCTTTGGGGATGTGTCCAGTAAGTAATTGCTACAGCTGAGGTCAGAGAGGTCTTTTCCTGCTTTCTCCTGTAGGGTTTTGATGGTTGCCTGTCTCACATTCAGGTCCTTTATCCATTTTGAGTTTATTTTTGTGAATGGTGTGAGAAAGTGGTCTAGTTTCAATCTTCTGCATGTTGCTGTCCAGTTCTCCCAGCACCATTTGTTAAAGAGACTGTCTTTTTTCCATTGGATGTTCTTTCCTGCTTTGTCAAAGATGAGTTGGCCATACGTTTGTGGGTCTAGTTCTGGGGTTTCTATTCTATTCCATTGGTCTATGTGTCTGTTTTTGTGCCAATACCATGCTGTCTTGATGATGACAGCTTTGTAGTAGAAGCTAAAGTCTGGGATTGTGATGCCTCCTGCTTTGGTCTTCTTCTTCAAAATTACTTTGGCTATTTGGGGCCTTTTGTGGTTCCATATGAATTTTAGGATTGCTTGTTCTAGCTTCGAGAAGAATGCTGGTGCAATTTTGATTGGGAGTGCATTGAATGTGTAGATAGCTTTGGGTAGTATTGACATTTTGACAATATTTATTCTTCCAATCCATGAGCAGGGAATGTCTTTCCATTTCTTTAAATCTTCTTCAATTACCTTCATAAGCTTTCTATAGTTTTCAGCATACAGATCTTTTACATCTTTGGTTAGATTTATTCCTAGGTATTTTATGCTTCTTGGTGCAATTGTGAATGGGATCAGTTTCTTTATTTGTCTTTCTGTTGCTTCATTGTTAGTGTATAAGAATGCAACTGATTTCTGTACATTGATTTTGTATCCTGCAACTTTGCTAAATTCATGGAGTCTATCGGATTTTCCATGTATAATATCATGTCATCTGCAAAAAGTGAAAGGTTAACTTCATCTTTGCCAATTTTGATGCCTTTGATTTCCTTTTGTTGTCTGATTGCTGATGCTAGAACTTCCAACACTATGTTAAACAACAGCGGTGAGAGTGGACATCCCTGTCGTGTTCCTGATCTCAGGGGGAAAGCTCTCAGTTTTTCCCCATTGAGGATGATGTTAGCTGTGGGCTTTTCATAAATGGCTTTTATGATGTTTAAGTATGTTCCTTCTATCCCGACTTTCTTGAGGGTTTTTATTAAGAAAGGGTGCTAAATTTTGTCAAAGGCCTTTTCTTCATCTATTGACAGGAACATATGGTTCTTTTCTTTTATTAATGTGATGTATCATGTTTATTGATTTGTGAATGTTGAACCAGCCCTGCAGCCCAGGAATGAATTCGGCTTGACCATGGTGAATAATTCTTTTTATATGCTGTTGAATTAGATTTGCTAGTATCTTATTGAGAATTTTTGCATCCATATTCATCAGGGATATTGGTTTGTAGTTCTCTTTTTTTACTGGGTCTCTGTCTGGTTTAGGAATCAAAGTAACACTGGCTTCATAGAATGAGTCTGGAAGTTTTCCTTCCCTTTCTATTTTTTGGAATAGCTGAGAAGGATAGGTATTATCTCTGCTTTAAACGTCTGGTAGAACTCCCCTTGGAAGCCATCTGGTCCTGGACTCTTACTTGTTGGGAGATTTTTGATGACTGATTCAATTTCTTTGCTGGTTATGGGTCTGTTCAAGCTTTCTATTTCTTCCTGTTTGAGTTTTGGAAGTGTGTGGGTGCTTAGGAATTTGTCCATTTCTTCCAGGTTGTCCAGTTTGTTGGCATATAATTTTTCATAGTATTCCCTGATAATTGTTTGTATCTCTGAGGGGTTGGTTGTAATAATTCCATTTTCATTCATGATTTTATCTATTTGGGTCATCTCCCTTTTCTTTTTGAGAAGCCTGGCTAGAGGTTTATCAATTTTGTTTATTTTTTCAAAAAACCAATTCTTGGATTCATTGATCTGCTCTACTGTTTTTTTAGATTCTATATTGTTTATTTCTGCTCTGATCTTGAATATTTCTCTTCTTCTGCTGGATTTAGGCTGTCTTTGCTGTTCTGCTTCTATTTCCTTTAGGTGTGCTGTTAGATTTTGTATTTGGGATTTTTCTTGTTTCTTGAGATAGGCCTGGATTGCAATGTATTTTCCTCTCAGGACTGCCTTCGCTGCATCCCAAAGCATTTGGATTGTTGTAGTTTCATTCTCATGTATTTGTTTCATGTTCATATATGTTTCCATATATTTTTAAATTTCTTCTCTAATTGCCTGGTTGACCCATTCATTCTTTAGTAGGGTGTTCTTTAACCTCCATGCTTTTGGAGGTTTTCCAGACTTTTTCCTGTGGTTGATTTCAAGCTTCATAGCATTGGGGTCTGAGAGTATGCATGGTATGATTTCAATTCTTGTATACTTATGAAGGGCTGTTTTGTGACCCAGTATGTGATCTATCTTGGAGAATGTTCCATGTGCACTCGAGAAAAAAGTATATTCTGTTGCTTTGGGATGCAGAGTTCTAAATATATCTGTCAAGTCCCTCTGATCCTATGTATCATTCAGGGCCCTTGTTTCTTTATTGACTATGTGTCTAGATGATCTATTCATTTCTGTAAGTGGAGTGTTAAAGTCCCCTACAATTACCACATTCTTATCAATAAGGTTGCTTATGTTTGTAATTGTTTTATATATACGGGGGCTCCTGTATTCGGCGCTTAGACATTTATAATTGTTAGCTCTTCCTGATGGGTAGACCCTGTGATTATTATATAATGCCCTTCTTCATCTCTTGTTACAGCCTTTAACTTAATGTCTAGTTTGTCTGATATAAGTATGGCTAGTGGCATGATAAATAGTTCTCCATCCCCTCACTCTCAATCTAAAGGTGTCCTCAGGTCTAAAATGAGTCTCTTGTAGACAGCAAATAGATGGGTCTTGTTTTTTTATCCATTCTGATATCCTATGTCTTTTGGTTGGCACATTTAGTCCATTTACATTCAGTGTTATTATAGAAAGATATGGGTTTAGAGTCATTGTGATGTCCATAGGTTTCATGTTTGTAGCAATGTCTCTGGTACTTTGTCTTACAGGATCCCCCTTAGGATCTCTTGTAGGGCTGGTTTAGTGGTGACGAATTCCTTCAGTTTTTGTTTGTTTGGTAAGACCTTTATCTCTCCTATTCTCAATGACACACTTGCCGGATAAAGGATTCTCGGCTGCATATTTTTTTCTGTTCATCACATTGAAGATTTCCTGCCATTCCTTTCTGGCCTGCCAAGTTTCAGTAGAGAGATCAGTCACGAGTCTTATAGGTCTCCCTTTATATGTTAGAGCACGTTTATCCCTAGCTGCTTTCATAATTTTCTCTTTAACCTTGTATTTTGCCAGTTTCACTATGATATGTAGTGCAGAAGATCGATTCAAGTTACGTCTAAAGGGAGTTCTCTGTTCCTCTTGGATTTCAATGCCTTTTTCCTTCCCAAGATCAGGGAAGTTCTCAGCTATTATTTCTTCAAGTACACCTTCAGCACCTTTCCCTCTCTCTTCCTCCTCTGGAATACCAATTATGCGTATATTATTTCTCTTTAGTGCATCACTTAGTTCTCTGATTTTCCCCTCATACTCCTGGATTTTTTTATCTCTCTTTTTCTCAGCTTCTTCTTTTTCCATAATTTTATCTTCTAGTTCACCTGTTCTCTCCTCTGCCTCTTCAATCTGAGCCGTAGTTGTCTCCGTTTTATTTTGCAGCTCATTGATAGCATTTTTTAGCTCCTCCTGGCTGTTCCTTAGTACCTAGATCTCTGTAGCAATAGATTCTCTGCTGTCCTTTATACTGTTTTCAAGCCCAGTGATTAATTTTATGACTATTATTCTAAATTCACTTTGTTATATTGTTTAAATCATTTTTGATCAGTTCGTTAGCTGTTGTTATTTCCTGGACGTTTTTCTGAGGGGAATTCTTCCATTTCGTCATTTTGGATAGTCCCTGGAGTGGTGCAGGACTGCAGGGCACTTCCCCTGTGCTGTCTTGAATAACTTGCGTTGGTGGGCGGGGCCGCAGTCATACCTGATGTCTGCCCCCAGCCCACCACTGGGGCCACAGTCAGACTGGTGTGTGCCTTCTCTTCCCCTCTCCTAGGGGTGGGATTCACTGTGGGGTGGCATGGCCCGTCTGGGCTACTTGTACGCACATTGCCAGGCTTGTGGTGCTGGGGATCTGGCGTATTAGCTGGGGTGGATCGGCAAGGTGCACAGGGGCGGGAGGGGCAGGCTCAGCTCGCTTTTCCTTCGGAGTTCTGCTTCGGGAGGGGTCCTGTGGCACCGGGAGGGAGTCAGACCCGCTGGAGGGATGGATCTGCAGAAGCACAGCATTGGGTGTTTGCGAGGTGCAAGCAAGTTCCCTGGCAGGAACTGGTTCCCTTGGGGATTTTGGCTGGGGGATGGGCGAGGGAGATGGTGCTGGCGAGCGCCTTTGTTCCCCACCAAGCTGAGCTCTGTCATCTGGGGCTCAACAACTCTCCCTCCCGTTGTCCTCCAGCCCTCCCGTTCTCTCAGCAGAGCTGTTAGCTTATAACCTTCCAGATGTCAAGTCCCGCTTGCTGTCAGAACACACTCCGTCCGGCCCCTCCACTTTTGCAAGACAGACTTGGGGGCTCTGCTTGGCCGGTGGGCCGCCCCTCTGCCCCGGCTCCGTTCTGATAGTCTGTGGAGCGCGCACTGCCTTTCCGCCCTTCCTACCCTCTTCCCTCGGCCTCTTGTCTGCGCTTGGCTCCGGAGACTCCATTCTGCTAGTTTTCTGGCAGTTTTCTGGGTTATTTAGGCAGGTGTAGGTGGAATCTAAGTGATCAGCAGGACGCGCGGTGAGCCCAGCATCCTCCTACGCTGCCATCTTCTCGGGTCCCTAACAGTGTTCTTAATCTTCCAAGTAAGTATAGGTCAGCATGAATTTCCCATCATAAAAGAGCCCCTCGTGTCTGTGAGACAACAGTCAAATCAGTTTGCATGACATAAACAATAAAGCAATAGCATGAGATGATCTATGAGTAAAACTAATAAAATATGCCATGCAGGGGCGCCTGGGTGGCTCAGTCAGTTGAGCCTCCGACTTCGGCCTCGGTCATGATCTTGCCATTTGTGAGTTCAAGCCCTGCATCTGGCTCTGTGCTGACAGCTCCGAGCCTGGAGCCTGCTTCAGATTCTGTGCCTCCCTTTCTCTCTCTGCCCCTCCCCTGCTCACGCTCTGTTTCTCTCTGTCTCAAAAGTAAATAAACATTAAAAAATTTTTTTAAAAAATTAATAAAATATGACATGCAAAAAAAAAAAAAAACACCTCAGATATGGTCAATAGAAAAAAAGAGAATAATTATCCTTCTCCAGATATCCATTACCCCTTGATCCTTTCAGGCATCTTCAAAATATAGCTGAACATTCAAGAACATGGGTCTAAACAGTGTGCATCTGTTTAGACAGAGATTATTTTAAATATAAATCCAATGAACTACTGTAAATATGTTTTCATTATAGGTTCCTTAATCTTTTGTTTTCTCAAGCTTACTTAATTATAACAATACCATTTATAATATGGACAACAAAGAAATGAATGGGATGATTCACTGGCAATGTTCTAGCTATTTTCATGGAAAAGTAGGTATGGTTTTAAGCTCTGGAGACTCAAGAGGTACCCACAGATTTTCCATCGCGGGGCGGGGGGGGGGGTTGGTTAGGGCCCCATACGCTCACACTGATGTAAGTGTTCTTGGTGTTTAAACTTTGGGTTTTCCTCTAAATAAACACTCTGATTTAGAATCATGTGTGAAAAGTAGTATTGACTTATTGCTTCCTGCTGTGAATTCTGACTTTCTTAGATTTGCCTTTTCATTCCATAGTTTGCCAAACGTCTACATCTGTAAAGTGTTTACGCTTTATAAAGACACTGGTATTTACTGAAGTGTATGTTAAAACCAAACATCCTTCCTCATTCATTACATTTCTAGGGTTCCCGTCCAGTATATTTTCTCTGATGTTAAGTAAGGGTTCAATTCAGGTCAAGACTGCCAATATTCTTGACATTTGTAAGTCATCTCCCCAGGACGTATTATCTCATGTTGAATAGTTTTGCTTACAAACTAAACGCTTCACCACATCCTTTGTATTTGTAGGGTTTCATTCAGTGTGCTCTCCCTGAGGTTCAGAAAGTTTGTAGTTGGGCTTAACAATTTTGCTCATATTTAAATATTTTTATTTAGCCTTCTCCCCAATATGTATCTCCTTAGGTTGTAAGTTTTGAGTGGTAAGGACTTTGCCTCATTGTATAAATTTGTTAGATTTCTTCCCATTATGAAATCTCTGCTGTTGAGTGAGTTTTGAAGACTAGATACAAGCGGTCCCAGAGTTACTACATTTTTAAAAATTCTTTTTGCAGTGTTTTAATCCATGTAGGCATGCAACTATCATAATTTAAAGGATACTGCTTAGTGCTTAGTAATTAATTAGACTGTAAGAAAAAACTCTACCACAAAATTACATCTCTAAGTGATCAGGGTCCTCAGGATCTCTACATTTTTAAGTCTTCTCTCTAGTCCGGATACAATGATGTACGAGAAGATTCGAGCTTACATAGAAGACTTTCTCACATTTCTTACTTTTATACTGGTTCTCTGGAGATGGAGTTCTCTCATGCTTATTAGCATTTCACCCTCAATTCATGTTTTCCCCCACTCATTGCTTTTGTAACTTCTGTCTCCACTATAAACACCTCAGTAATTACGGAAGCTAGAGTCCTCAACAAAAGGCTTTTGTAACAACACACACATAAATAGTTGCTCCAAATCAAGTGTTGTATTATAACTATTGAACAGTGATGTTTGGATAAAACCCTCCTGTGTTTATCAAAATCAGAGCCTTGGGAACAGCGGGATTACGTGTTGGTGGAAAAATAATGAGACCTCCAAGCAGGACTTCTCAAATCAATCACATTTAGAATTTTTATCTCCCTTTTCAAACGTCTAACTCACAGAATTGTTTCAGTGAGTGGTTAATCCAATTTTATATTTGGAATACTTTCAGTATGGGCTAGGTGACTTTTCAGAATTTCCAAATGTCCTTCCAGACAATATGTATCTTTAAAAACTGGATTTTTGACTTTTGCTCCAAAGACATTGTTCTCCAAATATAATGAGTTAAGGTGAGGTTTTCCCCAGAAGGTTTTTTATCCTTGATCTCTTCTACCAGTAGCATTTCATTACCAGTAATTGTGCCCGTTTGGTTATATCCATCATAGTAAACATTCTGCATTTCCCTACACCCCATCACCTTCCCCATCATCCCTTAAGTTTAAATACTCAGGGCCACAGTGTCTACTTTTTCCCATATCACTGTACCAAAGGACTCTTCTTGGTTGTTGGCCAACAAGCCTAGGGTGTTACGGGAAGACACAACTAAAAGATACAAAAGAAGTCATCACACTTACTACATTGCATATATGTAAGTATGCTAATGTGCAAAAGTAATATCCATGATAGGACATCAGTAGAATGAAGAAATAGGAAGCACCAGAACTTTGCTCCTTCTTGGAGACACAAATAGACCAAAGGAATTTTTCAGGACTCCAGAAGCACATCAGGAGAATACAGCACACCCAGGCAAGTACAAAGGAAGAAGAGTCACAGTGAAAAGACAAAGAACGTTTAGGACACTTGCCTACAACACATGCCCACTCTCCCTGACACTCCATGGCAACACAGTGACAAAAGTCTTCCCTCTGTCGAGGAGAGAAACAAATGTATGTTCAATGATCTGGTTTCTTTGCTGTCTTGAGGGACTTGTTTCTGTCATGCACGGCATGGGAAGCAGAAGGAATGAGAGCACCCTCTGGATACACTATGGTGGGTGCTCAGACAAAATGTGAGCATTTGTTCAAACACTGGAGAGACTACAGAGCTGAAGAACAAGAGGGGAAGGCATCACGGTCTCCAAAGAGTAACTACACTTTTTAACTTTAGCAGTTACAGAAATTCAGACATGACAAATGCCCAGAACATGTGTCACTGTACCTAGAATTACTGTATTTTTGTGTTCCTCTGTACAAACCAAGTCCATAATCCTGGGCCCAGAGGCTGTTATTTTCACTTTTGGGTTTTGTTTCCATTGTTTTTTCGGGTTTTTGTTTCTTTGCTTTTTAATTCCCAAATGTCAACCAAAGGTATAAAATGATACAAAGAAATAGGATTTTGTGTTCCAATTGGAGGAACAAAATACATCTCCAAAAGTGGCCCTAAATTAATCAAGCACTATTAATTGACTGACAAGGAATTCAAAATAACCATCATAAAGATGCTCATGGAGGAAGAAGAAAAATAGGTAGGTATCTAAATGATAGCAGGAAAACTATTCATGACCAAAATGTAAAGCCAAGGAAACAGAACATATCACCAACAATGAACAAGAAATTGGGAGATAAAGAGTACAATTGCTGAATTTAAAAATACACTAAGGGGCCAACAACAGACTTGATCAAGTAGAAGAAAGAATCAGACAACCTAAAGTACTCTTGTGTTCAATTACCTGCTAAGAATCAAAGGACAGGGTCTAGGGACTCATGGGACACCAACAAGCGATCCAATATGTATATTAAGGGAACCCCTGAGGAGAGGGGAGGGAAAGGGGGCAGAGCATCGATATGAAGAGCTCAAGTCTTATACGTGGAAAGAAGAGACAAATGTAAGAAGCACAGTAAATTCATAGCAGGATAAATGTCAAGACATGAACAGGGTGACACCTTATAATTAACCCATCAAAACTCACAGGCAAGAAGAGAAATTTGAACCAGCATGGCAGAAGCCACTCATCTCTTCCAAGAGAGCTCCTGTAAGCTTAGTGGAATGATTAGTAGATCTTATAGGAAGAAGCGCACAGGCCCATGTATTCAGGTATTGAAAGTTCAAAACATATTCACTAAGAATACCCTACCTGGCCAAACTGTTTTTCATGAATGTAGAAATGGAGACTTTCCCAAGTAAGAACCCCTCTAAGTTTCCAAGTAGACCTCTCCTATAAGAAACATTAAAGGAGGTCCTTCTGGTTGAAATAATAGGATTCTAAACAATAACTGAAACCACATGAGAACAAAAAGCCCTCTGCTTAATGTAAAAATTTATACAATTGGGGAGCCTGGGCGACTTAGTTGGTTAAGTGACTGACTTTGGCTCAGGTCAGGATCTCAAGGTCCATGAGTTTACCCCCACATTGGGTTCTGTGCTGACATTCAGAGCCTGCAGTCTGCTTCAGATACTGTGTCTCTGTGTCTCTACCTCTCCCCCATTTGCAATCTCTGTCTTTGTCTCAAAAATAAAAACTCATTAAAAATTTATAAAAAATACACCAATCTGTCATGTTGTAATGAGGTAGCACAAGTCACTTTAGTTTCTGCTACAGTATCTTTTTCAATGAGAGTATAAAAAAATCAGCGGTGCCTGGGTGGTTCAGTATGGTAAGCAACAGACTTCAGCTCAGGTCATAATCTCACAGGTTATGAGTTTGAGCCCACATCAGGTTCTGTTTTGTCAGGACAGAGCCTACTTCTGATCCTCTATCCCCACCTCTCTCTGCCCCTTCCCTGCCGATTGTCTCTAAATAAACAAATTAAAAAAAAAAGAGTACAATAATCATAAATCGAGGTAAGTACATATTCAAAGACAGAAATTGTATTATCAGTAATTTAAGGTGGGTGCAGGGGTGGAGGTGATATGTAGAATAATTTTGTATGCAATTGAAAATATCAGTTTAAAATGTGTTTGTATACCTTTAAGATGTTTTATGTAATCTCTATGTAAACCACAGAGAAAACACTGCAGAAGATGGAAAAGTTGAAGAGAACGGTACCAAAGCATGTCATGGGTATAAGACCACAAATAAGGATTAAAAAAAAAATCTAAATTTGATACAGAGGTACAGAATATACGTGAGAGAGAGGGAGAGCAGGGGAAGGGCAGAAGGAGAGAGGAAGCGAGAGAGAGAGAGAGAGAGAGAGAGAGAGAGAATCCCAAGGACGTTCCATTCTCAGCTCATAGCCTAACATGGGGCTCAATCTCATGACCCTGAGTTCATGACCTAAGCCAAAATCAAGACTCAGATCCTTAATAGATTGAGTCACCCAGGCACCCTGCAGGTATAGAATGTTGAAAAATGACTTTCAATGCACAAAAGTAATCCTCTCACGCAAGAAGAATATAAGGTCACCAATAAATACATGATGAAATTATTTATCTGTTATGATGACTCACCAAGACATTAGTTGTCTATTATTATGACAATTCACCTAGACATGACAAAACATTTACTGACCACTAACCAAGGAAGGAAAGAAGATGAGTCCCAAAGTATGTATGGGTCATATTTATACCAAGAAATACATACATAAATTTATTGGTAAGGGGCCTGGTTGATTCATAATTGACTTAAACTCACATTGTCTTAAAATGCACTAGATGAACATTGTCATCCTGTAACAAGATACACAGGTAAATGAAACCACAACCACCTCGTGGGGAAAGTCCCATACAAAAGAAAGTACATTATTATAGAATGCAAAACCAGAATAAGACAAAATTTAACCACAGTCTACATAAAAAAAAAAAAAAAATAGATTAAGCCTTTCAAAGGAAACCTACCATATAACTATAATTTTAAACTGCGACTATGTACCCATGAAAAAGGAGCATTTGGATTGTTGGCATGTCTTCATTGACCGTAAAACAGGAAAGGTATTTTTTTTTTATATCAAGCGTAAAATGCTCTAATGAAAAATTTTACAAATAAGCATTTAAAACATATTAAAAATGTATTATTTTCTTAATATATTCCTCCTCTTACACAGAGTGTAAGGGTATAATCCATTGTTTAGAACCAAGCTGACTAGCACAAAACTTTCTAAATCAACAAACACTGCCAAAGTTGGAAAATATCCTGACAATCACTTTATAAACAAATAAATATTTGGGATGAAATTCAGATACATTCTGAGAAAGTAGAAGAATAATCTTGTGATTAATTTTTTCTGAAGTAAAATAACATTTATGAACAATCCTTTTTTTTGTGAACAATCCTTTTTTTATATGGAATTTCTTCCTTAAATGTTTATTTATTATTGAGAGAGAGAGCGAGAGCACACGGGCAAAGGAGGGGCAAAGGGAGAAGGGATAGGTGACCTAGAGCAGCCTCACACGGACAGCAGACAGCCCCATGCTAGGCTCTAATTCCCCAACTGTGAGATCATGAACTGAGCCAAAGTCCAATGCTCAATCGACTGAGCCATTCAGGCACCCACTAACTCATTTCTTATATGGCACATATCCATATCATATAGAACTTTTGATTCAAAAAATTTCGAGATGTGTCTCACATACAAATTATTTGAAAGTACAAACACCTATGAAAAAGTCACAGGAACTTCCTACTAAAAGTATAAAATGATGCAATTACTAGGAAATAAGGTAACCATTGAGACTTTATTATAGGCTGCGAGAAACAAACCTTATGTAACACGCAGCGTATGTATGGAAGTGTCCTCTCAAGGCACGTGTGCCACCTTATGCCCAGTTCAGGTAAAATGACAAGGCTCCACTTCCTAATTGTCCACCCGAATCTTAAATAAAAGGAAATCATCGCCCCACCCCCCTTACTCTGTGAGTCTCTCCTTTGGAGGTTATTCCCTCTGATCTCCTTATTGGTTGAAATCAAGCTTCCTGTGTGTGACAACCCCTGCTGCTGCACTATGACTCTATTATATTTGAGGATCAAGACACACAAATATGCCAATTTTTTTATTCTTGTTTTCATTTTCCGAAAATATAAAGCAATAAATAAAAGAATATTTCTGTGACAAGACTGTGGAGGAAAATAAAAATTTATTTTGGCATTTTTTTTTCATTTTGTACTTTATCATGTTTTGCTGTTTTCTTTTTCTCTCCACCTGGTGATGAGACTCTTTCAGTGACACAACTTCAAGGGGACAGATGATTCATTCTCCTCAAGGAAACTCCCACATTTTATCAAGTCTAAAGACATCTGCCTTAACCTTCCTAACTCCTACTAAATTCCCAACTGACTAATCTTCACTCATAGGTAGGAACTGATTCATCAGGAAGAAGTTACAGAAGCGGAGACCTTCCACTTTAACAACCTTAAAGATGTAAGGGTCTACGTTGTTCAAGGGGGGCAATGATGAGGGACACAAAGTCAAGAGTCGTGTAGCTTCAATTAAATTTCTTTATACTTTGCAACTCAATGACAGGATATGCCCTTCCTCAAGTAAATCATAGCTGCTATCATACCTTAATGTTTAATTTTTATTAAATACTTGAGACAGGCAGAGTATGACATTCCTTTATCAATGGGCTCCAAAGTGTAAGGAAATTTAATTGAAGCTACACTTCTTTTGCCTTAGTTCTCCCCACCAGAAACTACAAGCAAAGAGAAACTCAGAAGAAAGAAGTTTCCAGCTGAAATGTGATGGCTTCTGCACATCGCTCAGTAAATCTAAGATCCTTAGCAAAGATGGGGGAGGGGGGAGAGGATGAACGTTATAAGGGAGAGATCTGGCAGAGAGAACCAGGCTAGTTAAAGAAGTGAACACGAAGTGTAAGGAAACAAATTGCTATCAGTGCCTAAGACACACCAAAGGACACATGATCCCTGGTGTGTTCTGTTGGCCCCCAAACAGTGAATCTGATAGTCTAATTATGAGAGAATACAGTGGATTTATACAAACTTCAATCACATATACTTTTAGTAGAGCCTGCTTTGAGGCAGTTTCAAGCACGGATTGTAGAGGAGTCCACAGGGCCCACCTGGCTGAAGAGAGGCAGGTCCAGCAGGTGACCTGCCTCAAAATATCTATAGGCCCTAACTAACTAACAAATGAGTACTTACAACCAGGCAGAATTACCACATGAGGGCAAATTCCATAAGTCACCATACATACTCATCTTCCTCCAGCAAAACCAGCCCCAAGTCACTGCCTCAAGGCAGGAGCCTCTCCTCTGCTGTGCTTCCCACCACTCCCTTGAGGTGTATTCATAAATCTAATGTCTTATTCTGCTAGAGGTGAGTTCTTTTCACCACTCATGCCCTCGGCTTCCACAGGATCAGTGACCCATATTTGGGAGCCCCCATCTGAATGGGAGAAGCACCACATTTAGACGGCTGTTTCCCTGTCCTGTATGTCTAATATATTTTAAACAGAGTATCTTTTTCACATTTTACAAACCATACTGCTCCCCCCCCCATCCTTTTTTAAGTTTCCAAGTTATTCAGGCCTCATATCCATTCTCTGGTTTTTTTTGCATTTAGTATTTGGTCCAAAAAGGTAGTTTTATTATAACACAAAGAGAGGACATGTGGGCACCAAGATCCACAGTGGGGTTGTGAAGAGTGACACTGCAGCCAGGGGAGGGAAAGGCAAAAGGAAGGTCTCCAGAAGGATTCCCATATGCTTAAGAGGACTCCTAAGATACTGGGGGCCTTGTATTTTTCATTTTCTTAATCCTGCTCTACAGACAGGTACTAAACAGGGAACTAAGGGGGAACGGTTCTTCTCGACTGAAATCCCACCACCAGACCCCATCAGCAACAGGAATCTTGGACTCAACACCTTCCCCTTTGGATCTGTCCTAAAGGGAATGTTTGCAATACTTGCAGGACTTTACCTCAAAGTGACAAGTGTTGATGTCCTAGTGAAAGCCTGGTTGGAGAATGTAGAGAAGACTCCCGGTTATAGGGGAGAAGAGTTCTAAAGACCTAACCTTGAGTATTGTTCCTGAGAAGGTTGTAAAGCTTTAGTGAAAACATAAGGCAGAAACACCAAACACAGAGAAATCAACATTTGCGGTTTCTAAATGCATGGAATTTTAGGGGGGAAAAGATGACAGCCTCCGACCTGAAACACCAGGCTTACCTGAGAGCTGGCCATTTCTTCTTCTTTCCCCTCATCCTCTAGATCTCTTTTTCAGAAGGTATTTCTGGAGAAATCACATCTGAATCAGGAGAAAATGTCCTCAAAGGCACCAACAGAACATCTTCACCAGAAAAGTGCTCACTGGCAGGCGGAACTTTGAAATGCAGGAGGACCAAACTTGCTAGTTTTTTGTGTCAGAACTTTTCAGAAACGGAGACTACGTACTTGGAGCCCAACCTCTGAGTTTTCCTTGTATAGTTTCAGTGGCTCACTCCCACAGACACCCATAAATTCTTCTACAGCATAGGAACAGTGTGCTGCGCAGACCTAATCCTCCCACACTCATGTAGACGAGACTACATTACCTCTTCTTGAGCAAAAGCCTGCACTCAAATCTCATAAATTAATGGGAAGCCTTGCCGACTGACTCTGGCCTCAGGGAGAATCACCTGGAGCACTTAATTAATTTGACACTGTTGTTTCCAACCACAACAATTGACAGAACCTGAGGAGGGGGGCAACAGCAAGGGTCGGTTTTGAAACTCCACACGGGATGCCTTTGGGAACCATTTAGAGCAGTAAGGAAGGCTTTGGTTATTATCCAGGTTTAAACCCATTTCTTCCCCAGTGATCAGAGTTTCTGGACATTGGAAAAAAGAGAGTTACAAATTTAAGAGCCAAACACACCTTCAGCTCTTTAGCCAACCTTTTCCATGTCTTCCTACTTCCCAAACACAGGGCTCCAAGGAACCACAGGTGTCTTCCTAGTCCTCCCTGTCAATTGGCTTGGAGAAACTACTCTGTGCCTTGGGGATAAATCTCCCTTTGTCCTTATTGATACCTGAGCTACACTCTTAGTGCTCAAACCCAGTGCTACCAGCAGCCCCTGCCTCAGAGACCTTAAATCAGTTAAAAAAACACGGGTCTCCCATAAATAGCAACGGGTCCCAGTCTATGAACTTATTCCTTTGTATCTAGGCCTTTTGAGCATTACACACCCATTTCTCCTTAGTTTACCTGCCCCAATTCATTTACTGGACTGAGATTTCTTTGAAAAATGTCATGCCAGAATTTCTTTTTCCCAAAAAGGGGGAAGGAAAATCTAGATTTGACAGCAGTAACCACATTTGGAAACAAGGGGAGATAAATGACATTTCAACGTGTTGTCTATGCTCTGTCTCTGATGGCACTTTAGCTGAGGTTAGTGGTACTGATCAAATGATCAGTCCTATTCAATGAGCTACCAATGTTCTTGTGAGGAAAATGTTCAACTGATACTGGCACACTCCACAGTGCATCACTCATCAAGCTTCAAATAGATCCGTCAAAATCTCTGCCCTGAATTAATCATTGCCCCATAAATAAGGAAACCCAACAGTGCAGCAAGCACATAATAGAGGAATACAAGGCTTAGGCCGTAGATCAATGGTCATGCTCAAGCCATCTTCGGCCACAGCTGCATCGAAGGCCAGGACTTCAGCCCATGGCAGCCATGGGGGGCAGGGGCTGGAGAGCATGGGGTGGAGGTTCCAGGGGATAGGAGGTTCCTGGGAAGGAGAGTCCTGGCAAGGGAAGCAGATACTAGTCCCTGTATGACCCCTATTGTACCTGAGAGAAAACCCAAAGGCTGAGGATGGAAGTTTGATTAGGACCCCTGAGCAAAAAATAACATTGCTATCTGTCTTTATCTTTTGTTCCCAACGTTCATCCACTAGTGATGTCGATTCCCACTGAAAACTGATTGTTCTCTGAAACACCCATGCAGTCCTTTTCAAAATAGTCCAGTTGATAAGGATAGCCAGTACTTTTTACCTTCAGTTGGGAGGAATGGCAATACACCTGTTGAGTAACGCCTCAGGGTTCCACAGAGGGTCCATTCTATATGTGACAACCTTAAATGTTATACTACATGACAGTAAGTTTTCTGCAGGCTCTCCTTTGTTATAGTATGACATAATTTCATTCTCTGCTCCCCTTCTCAAGGTTCTTTGCATGACACCAGCATACACCTGTGAAAACTTGTGGCTTTAAAGAGACATCAGGTGCCCAAAGAAAAATTGCAGTTTGCTCAAAACCAGCTTAGATATTTAAGTCACCTGCTGTGAGAACAAGGACTAGATTTCAAGACATCCTGGAAATCAAAAACCTGAAACTAAGTACCAATTCTGAAACTCTCTGGGACTGTTTGTTCATTTCTGAAGTTTGATTCCAAACTTCTCTCTTACAGTTGAAAGTGCATATGCTTTACTAAAACAGGACAAACCTTACCCAATTATTTGAAAAGAGGGGGATAACACAGTAATTGAGACATGAATGAAAAGTCTAAATCTATACAAGCTTCTCAAAGTCAACACCCACAAATCAAGCAACCCAGGTAAGAAATGGGCAAAAGACATGAATAGACACTTTTTGAGAGAAGATAGCCAGAATGCTAACAGACACATGTAAAGATGATCAACATCCCTCATCATCATGGCAACACAAATCAAAACACGGATGAGATACCACTTCCCACCTGCCAAAATGGGTAAAATTAACAACACAAGAAACCATGGGTGTTGGTGAGGATGAAGAGAAGGGGAACCCTGTTGCACTGTAGGTGGGAAAACAATGTGGTGCAGCAGCCATTCAGGAGAACAGTATGAGGTTTTAAAATAACTAAAAAGGGAATTAGAGGTGCTTGGGTGCCTCAGTTGGTGGAGGGTCTAACTCTTGATTTTTCTCAGGTCTTGGTCTCATGGGCATGGGTCAAGCCCCACATGGGGCTCCAAAGTGAGCATGGAGCCTCTCTTCCTTTCTCTGCTACTCCCCCATTCACACTTGCTCACAATCTCCCTCAAATAAATAAACATTAAAAGGAACAACTTAGTTTCAATCCATGGTGGCCAAAGTAAGATATTTGTATGATTTAACTCTTCCTACATTTCTTAAGACTTTTTTTTTTTTTTTTTTTTGCAGGCTTGCACATCATCTATACTGGATGATGATCCTTATACCTCATATATTTTGTGTTTAGGACTCATTTATGGTTTTCATGCTTTGTTCATGCACAAGCTGAGGGGCCAACCTATTGATAGGAAGTAATCACAAGTAGATAGTGTCCTGAGATAACAGCTACCCCAAACATCCTTGTCCTAGGGAGCATCTTTGCAACTTTTTATACCCTGTCTTCCATCATTACAATTTTTCTCTTTTTCAGTAGGCCACCTGGAAGCAAGTAAACAACTGGGGCTTAATAAAGGCATTTTTCCCCACTGTCAGGACATTTATCCTGAGTGACAATCACTACGTGTTCACGCTCTTCTCTGTAGCCTGGAGAAATTACAAAACCTCCCCATCTCATAAGAAATATGTAGTCTGTTGTTCTTCCTGTCAACCATTTATATATTCATGCCTCCAAGAGTGTTATGTTCAATTATGCATCAGTGACCTTGTAAGTAAAATTGTGACTAAAGTAATCTATTCTAGGGATGCTTGGGTGGCACAAGTCAGTTCAGCCTCAGAGTCTTGATCTTGGCTAAGGTCCTGTTTTCATGGTTTGAGTTCCAGCCCCACATCAGGCTCTGTGCTAAAGGCATGGGATTCTGTCTGCACTTCCCTGCCTCCTCCCCTTTTTGTGCTCTCTCTTTCACATACACACACACAAAATAAATTAATAAACTAACCAAAATATAAGTATTCTAGTAATAAATAATAAATTACAGGCATAAAATGGACCCTTTTATAATTATCATATAAATAGCTGTTCGAATATGTTAACGGCCCCAGCAATAAGGCCAGAATCTTATCAGTAATATAACAGTTTGTCCTGTAATATTGAAGAAATACTTTAAATTATCTTTGAATGTGTATCTTTCAATATGAGAGATTATAGTTGTCCAACATTGATCTGGGCATGGGGTTTGAAGACTGTTGCACAAAGATAGTTCAAAGTTCCTTCAAGAAATACGGGTAAGGGCAATTGTTTCTGAATTTTAATGTGACTGATCACAGGTGAAGGTGTAGGGAAAGCTAGGTTTTAGGGAATGCAGGCATTCAAGACCAAGTGTTGAACATTGTGCCTTGTGTCCTAGGAGAAATGTTGACGTCTTGATATATGAAATGCTCAAGGAAATCCATTAGCATATTTAAGTGTTTTCAGTCATAAGTGTAATAGTGAACTGCCTGGGACAGAAGAAAATGCAGACGGATGTGTCAGCTGATACATATAAAAAGAAAGCTGGTGGTAGTCAATAATGAATAGACATTTCCAGGCTGAGGACCTGAAGTGGATAGGTGTGCTGAAGTTCACTTGGTCTATATTGAGCTTTAATGTCAATTGACTCTTTTGAAAAGAAACAGGTTACAAGGATAGTCTTTGCTAGTCTCAATTTTCTTAAAAACGTTAGTTTATTGATTTTGAGAGAGAGAGAATGGGAGACTGAGAGAGAGAGAGAGAGCAAGTGAGAACCAGGGAGGGGCAGAGAGAGAGGGACAAAGAGAATCCCAAACAGGCTCTGCGCTGTCACAGCAGAGCCTGATGTGGGGCTTGATCTCACAATCCCTGATCTCACAAACAAAATCAAGAGACCCTTAACCAACTGAAGTCACCCAGTCTCATGTCAATTTCTTAGTTCAGCCTGAACAACTGGAAAGGGACAGGAATTCTGACACCCCCAAAAGGGGATAGGACATTCTTGCTCCATGGGAGTTTCAGGAGCCAACCCATTCATCACCCTGTTTCCCATTTCTGAACATCTAGAGGTCAGTCAAGTGTTAAAAAGTAAATATACATAGATTTTATGAAATGGAAAGAGGACCCAGCAGTGCCTTCAACTGTCTCTCTTTAGACCTTTGTCTGTACTTTCCAACTGATTCCATTCTTTTTCCAGATCAGCATTTAGCTCAGGAAGAAGTCCCAGCAGGCAAAGCATCCCAGGATGGGGAAGGAAACTACCCCCTCCAGCAATAGGGACTGCCCTGAGCCAGCAGGACCCTACCTGCCTGATAGCAATGCAATGATTGGCCTGGCCTTCACCACCTGCATGTACCACCACCCTTCATTCTACATTTTCTTTATATAAACCTGGAAGGATTTTCAGCAGGTTGGGGACAGTGTTTGAGTTGTTGGTCACCTCTCCTCTCAGTGTTGGCCTCCGTGAAAAAAATCTCCTTCTTGTTTTATCACCAATCATCCCACTGTTGTTCTTGCCTTCTCTGGGGGACCCACACAGACCAGGTTTGGCCACTACCACAGACAAAATCCAAAGGCAGAGAGATGAGAGGTGGCAAAACACGAGAGGAAGTTATTTCAGGGAGGCTGACACTGCAAAGATGGCTGAATAATGTCTCAAGGACTGTCTCCAAAGTGCTGGATACACTTCCAGGTGTATGGAAGGGAAAAGGGGAGAGGTGGGTGGAGGGGCAAAAGGAGTCAGGACCTGCAGGTAGACAGTGAAGTCTGTCATTGTCCTGGAGTCAATCCAGGGTGGGGTCTTTCTGCTCAGGGCAGTCCTTGAGGCTTGAGGGGTAGTTCCAGTTCCCCTGAGGGATACTTTGTCTTCAGGGTCTTCCTCCTGAGCCAGAAGACAAGCTGGAAGGAACCTAGTGAGGAAGTCTGAGGTCAAAATTCAGGCAGCAAAAGTCCTCTGTCTTGCCCTTGGATTTGGTCAGCCATGAGTGGCAGAACTGGGTCTGTCTGGGGCCACTGGAACCAGGTGCTCCTGTACCCTTGGGTCCTGCTTACAAAGTCATTACCACAATCTATCCAATAAACATATCCCTCATCTCCCATTGTTAATACATGTGTGTGTGTACGTGTGTGTGTTGAGAACACTTCCGATAGCCTCTCTTAGCAAATCTCAAGGGTGCAATACACTAGTACTAACTATACACACTGAGGTGTAACATTCACTGCTCACACATCCCTCATTAGTAGTGCTTTTTGCCACTTGACCAACATCTAAACATTTCTCCCATCCTCAGCCCCTGGCAACAAACACGCTGATCTTTAATAATTTTGTCTTTTTTAAGATTTGCATGTATGTGATTTCATACAGTATATATTTTTCTGTATGTGGTTTATTTAACTTAACAAAATATCCTCTAGCAACCTCTAAGTTGCTGGCAATGGAAAAATGTCCTTTTCTGAGGCTGATACATATACCAAGAATAAATTAGATGAGGGACCTCTACTAGGAAAGAGTTAATAGCAGAGATGAACATTTAATTTTTATTTTATTTTTTTATAGTTTATTGATTTATTCTAGAGAGAGACAGAGAGAGAACGAGCAGGGTTGGAGCAGATAGGGAGACAGAGGATCTGAAGCAGGCTCTGTGCCGAGAGCAGAGAGCCCGATGTGGGACTCAAACTAACCAACTGCTAGCTCATGACCTAAGCCAAGGAGGGACACTTAACTGAGCCATTCAGGTGGCCCCAGCGATGAACCATTTATAAAGAGTTATCTGCGCGGCAGTGCAAATATGTTTTATAAACATTTGTCTTTCCTTGCTCATTGAATGTAGATGTTGTTCCTCCTTCTTGAGATGTAGATCCCTACCCCCTTCTCCTTCATTCCAAATGGCATATGAGCATCAATTGCCTGTCTTTGAGCCTCATATCTTTGAAGTTGCCATAATTAAGAAATTATTTTTTTTCTCTTTTGAAACTGCCTGATGTCAGTTTAATTGTTAGACTGGCCAAAGAATAGAGAACAGATGAAGGAAAATGTTTTCTTCTCGTACACATTCATTCTGTGGTTAAAAACTGATCTCTGTTCTTCAGAGCTAAAATATAATGTGAAGACAGAGTTTGGTCAAAAGAGGAATAAGAGCTTTATTGTTTTCCCAGGCAGAAGAGGCTGAAGCAGGTTAAGACCTTCAAAACTGCAAGCCCACCCAGAGGAAGGGGCTGGGGTTTTTATAGGGAAAAACAGGATCCATCCTGTTTCAACAAGAAATGTGTTTGTGTTGCCAGCCTTTGTCATCATATTTCCAGTGTGGTACTTGGTTAAAAAAAAAGGGGGGGGGGGGTTAAGAAGGAATAATGGGAGGTTGCCCCAGGAGAAAAAAAGTTACTAAGTTCAATAGCCAGCCTTGTTGATGTTTTAATGCCTCCATTTTCAATTGTTCAATTTTATGCTTTTAAGTGGTTTCAGTTTCAGGCAGCAGCACAACTGTCTTAGATCACTCCATGTTTTACTGTGAGAAACCACTCAATATTTTCTAGAATGGCTACAATAAGGAAAAGATGATAACACCAAATTTCAGTGAAAATAATGAGGAATTAGAAATGTCAAATGAATTAAAGAATGCATTCAGTTGGGAAAACTGTTTAGTGGTGACTTAGGAAAAACTTTGCTACTGAAGGGGAGCATTTTACCATTCTAAAATGTGTGTCTTCACCCGAAAAACAAATAACCCAGTGAAGAAATGGGCAGAAAACATGAATAGACACTTCTCTAAAGAAGACATCCGGATGGCCAACAGGCACATGAAAAGATGTTCAACGTCGCTCCTTATCAGGGAAATACAAATCAAAACCACACTCAGATACCACCTCACACCAGTCAGAGTGGCCAAAATGAAGAAATCAGGAGACTATAGATGCTGGAGAGGATGTGGAGAAACAGGAACCCTCTTGCACTGTTGGTGGGAATGCAAATTGGTGCAGCCGCTCTGGAAAGCAGTGTGGAGGTTCCTCAGAAAATTAAAAATAGACCTACCCTATGACTCAGCAATAGCACTGCTAGGAATTTATCCAAGGGATACAGGAGTATTGATGCATAGGGGCACCTGTACCCCAATGTTTATAGCGGCACTCTCAACAATAGCCAAATTATGGAAAGAGCCTAAATGTCCATCAACTGATGAATGGATAAAGAAATTGTGGTTTATATACACAATGGAATACTACGTGGCAATGAGAAAAAATGAAATATGGCCTTTTGTAGCAACATGGATGGAACTGGAGAGTGTGATGCTAAGTGAAATAAGCCATACAGAGAAAGACAGATACCATATGGTTTCACTCTTATGTGGATCCTGAGAAACATAACAGAAACCCATGGGGGAGGGGAAGGAAAAAAAAAAAAAAAGAAAAGAAAAGAGGTTAGAGTGGGAGAGAGCCAAAGCATAAGAGACTGTTAAAAACTGAGAACAAACTGAGGGTTGATGGGGGGTGGGAGGGAGGGCAGGGTGGGTGATGGGTATTGAGGAGGGCACCTTTTGGGATGAGCACTGGGTGTTGTATGGAAACCAATTTGACAATAAATTTCATATATTAAAAAATAAAAAAAAATAAAAATAAAAATTAAAAAAAAATAATAAAATAAAATAAAATGTGTGTCTTTGGCACAAGGATTACTTTAAAGGAGCAGACAAAGGAAAAGCTCTGAAACCCTTTGAAAGAGGCATTTGCATGTACAAGGGAAAGCTCCCTGTGGAAGGGTGTCTACCACTGCAAAGAAGAAAGAGGGGGGATGTGTAAATCTCCAGAAACTCTGATCAGTGGAGAAGGTATGGATTTAAATCTGGACAATAACCATAGCTATGATGGTGCTTTTTGCATGGTCACCTTCCCTAATACTTCCCAACAGGATCACTTGTGGAATTTCAAAAAATGATCATATCGCCCCCCCCCCCCCCATATTCTGTCAATCAATGTTTGTTGAAACAATGGTGTTGTTTTAATTAAGTGCTCCATGTGATTCTAAGGGAATCCAGGATGAAGCACAAAGGTTTCCCAATAATTTAGGAGAGGTGAGTGCAGGCTTTGGCTCTAGGAGAGGTACCAGGTTCTCCTCTACAGGAGTTGGAGAGGATCAGGGCCGTGTAACAAAGTGTGCCTATGATGTAGTAGCATTTGTGGGGGTAGTGGCATCTGTGGGCGGAGAAGCCTCCAGAAGCCAGAGGATGAAAACTCATAAGTTGGCATCCAGTTAGGAGCTCAAAAGGTTCTGAATAGCTTTTTACGCAAAGGAGTAGGAAGTTGGGTCTTTTCTACTTTTCAAAGTCTGGCCTGCAGGTGATCAGTTTACAGTGGAAGAGGCTGTGTTAGTGGCTTGGAAGATAGTTTTTCCTTCTGCAGCTGTGATATCTCTAGCAAAATCTTTGAAGAAATCTAGCGGACCAGGTGAAAGAAGGAATGGCCAGTTCTCAGGTAAGCTGTGCTTTCGAGGGCAGAGCCCATTCCCTCTTTTTCTCTTGACAGTCCATGCTAACTGAAATTACAAGTGTTGGTTTTTCTAGTTCTGAGATTTCTGATCTATTTTTTCACCTAATTTTTAACCTTTTCCGATGATACTCAAGATTAGGTTTGTAGAATACTCTTGCATTGTATCGCTGAGCCTTCTCCCCCTTCTCCAACTCCAAATTAAAGTTATGCAAGTATTGAAAATATTCCCTTTGTGAACGATCCACAGGGGAAGGCGTTGAGTCCAAGATTCCTATTGCTGATTGGGGTCTGGTACTGGGATAGCACTCAAGGAAAACCGTTCCCATTTAGGTCAGATCTGGATGCTTAATCTCCTCTTTAGAGACCAGGAGGAAGAAAGTGCACAAATACACAGGATGGATAATGAGGCCCGGATTAACTCCAAAGTTGTCTGATAAAAAGAAGACTTTTGCTCTTTAGAATGTAAAAAAGATACCCCATTTTCAGCTTATTTCATTACAATTGATTTCATTACTGCTGATATGAAATGCTTTAACTTGGCTTTGTGCTCTCTGCTAGATTTCTCCTCTATAACGTTCACATTTCCCTTCTCATTTGTAAGGGTTTTAGGTATATTTCCTGAGTGATGTGCAGAAACCATCCCATTTCAACTGAAAACCTCTTCTGAGTTTCTCTTTGCCTGTAGTTATTGATGAAAGGAACAGAGGCAAAAGAAATACCGATAGGATTAAATTTTCTTACAGCTTGCCACCCATTGATAAACACTAGATATAGGCAGAGTATGACATTGCTCAAGGAATTCACAATTGCCTTCATGTGAATGCTTTGCTAGAGGCAGAAGGGAAGCTTAGCATGATGAGAGTCAGACTGCCAGTATTCTGTGTCTTCTTGACTATCTGGAAATGCTTTAGAAACTTCTTTTATCTCTATGCCTCCAACTTAAAGCGTATCATCAGTGTCTCCTCACAATCCTACTGCAGCCCTTGGTGCCACAATTCCTCTCCCTGTGCTTTCATGAAAACAGCTTTTTTGACCAAAGAGGGCTCCAGAATCCTTTCTTGACCCTTTCTCCCAACCCACATCCCAGCAGTTTCCACTGGACAATGAAGGCCCTCACCTTTGTGTAATAGAGATATTGACTTCTGGGAATGGAGATTCTAAATCACTCAGACCTCCATCCTGTAGATTGCTAGTTTACTCCACACTCTTGATGCAAATCTATTCATCTATTTACTTTGTCTTTTCAGAACAAGAAAAGAAGAATCCCATAGTTTACATGCTTGCACCTTAGAATCCTGAAATAGAATAGAGTAGAAATGAGGATTGAAACAAAAGCTTTCAATGCAACAGTATATGGTGGGATCATCAAGCACAATGGTCGAGAAGCTATTCTTGAGATGTTGGATGATGCAAGATAGTTTATTGGAGTAGCACAGAGACTGGACCTGTGGTCAGAGCGATACTGTGGCTTCACGAAGCTTATATGTCCTGGGGGGGAGGGGAGTTGCACACAGTATAAGACCACAAATGTTCCTTTTATTTTTTTTTAAGTTTATTTACTTATTTTGAGAAGGAGACAGAGCACGTGTGGGGGGAACGGGGAAAAATGGGGAGAGAAAGAGAATCGCAAGCAGGCTCCACATACTTGGCAGCATGGAGCCCTACTGGGGGCTCAAACTCATGAACTGTGAGATCATGACCTAAACTGCAACCAAGAGACAGGCTTAACCCACTGAGCAACTCAGGAGCCCCTTCGTTTGAATTTCTGAGTGTAAAACTGCTTCTGCAGGATTTCTCTGGTGATTACCATTCAGTTCAACATTACTTATTGAGACATGTATAGGCAGTCAGGAGACCCCTTAAGAATGTAGCAACCAGCACTTACTTGATGCTTCTTAAAACTCTGCAGGCTCTAGGTCAGCCTTCTCTGGTGAAGGTGCACATTTTCCTGTTTGTATCCCCCATCATACTAGATTCAGAAATAATAGCTGGTTTATGTATATCTTTCAATGTGTTTGTGTTGACAGTGTGAATAAAAGACCTAAGCATCATTATCTAAAACTAGATTTATGAGTGTAACGTCATTGAGGATGTTTCTTAGTTTCCACGACCATTTCCTGCTCTTCACTTGTTTTCTGTAGTTTGTGTGAGAGACGGGAAGATCGAGAGAACAAGTGGAGAAGGGGCAGAGAGAGAGAGGAAGAGAAAGACAGTTTAAAAACAGGCTCCCTGTTATCATCGTAGAGCCCAACGTAGGGCGCAAACTCAGGAACCTTGAGATCACAATCTCAGTCAATATCAAAAGTCAGATGCTTAACCAACTGAGCCACCCAGGTGGCCTTCCACTCTATCACTTTTAATATGTATATAACTGCTTTCTAAATGTATGGTTGTGTGCATGAAGTGTAAAACAGGAGATCAATTTTGTGTGGACACTTTCTTCTTTCCATCATTCTTTTTAGCTTTCACACGTGTTACGAACATTGCTTTAGGGTCCCGTCTGGATATTGACCACTGTGACATTTTAGATCAACTCTAGGTCACATAACCTGGGTTAAAACGGAATCTCTTCCATGTACTGGATGCTTGACAAGATATTGACAGAGAAACAGAAGAATAACCTGTTTGCTCTCATAGATGATAATTGTTTATAATTATGATTATTCATTTTCCATTAATTTATGAAAAATGAGTAGATGCTATGTACTAAGTAGGAAATGCTCAGAAGTCTCCTTGTTGCCTTTTTTGCTATTCTAATAGAACCTGTGGTTGTTATAAAACCCATTTAGTTCCAAGTACTCCATGAGTTCCTGCCTTTGAATTCTTGCTCTTTGTTATTCAAATATCTATTCCCTGGCCAATAGGCTAATGTCTTGTTAGCAATGCAGAATCTGGGGGCACTTGGGTGGCTCAGTCAGTTAAGCATCTGACTCCTGATTTCAGCTTAGGTCAGTAGCTCATGGTTCCTGAGATGGAGCCCCAAGTCAGGCTCTGCACTGTCAGTGGGGAGCCTCCTTGGGATTCTCTCTCTCTCCCTCTCTCTCCCCTCCCCCACTTGCTCTCTCTCTCACTCTCTCAAAATAAGCATATAAACTTAAAAAAAATAAAGCTCTTCAATGCACCATTGTGAAATTGTAATTCATATTAGAATATGCTATGTACATTGTAACACACCCAGACTTTCTATCCAAGAAAGAGACACCAGGTATACTATGTGATGTGAATATAGTATTTAAAAACGTGGATGTCTTTGTTGATGCCTTCATTTTATAAATTCACTTGAATAAACACAATATTTACACTAGTTCTTACCTCAAAGTTAGAAAATACATGAAAGCATATTACTGTGTTGAAAAAGGTCTTCCTGCAGAAAGCAGGAACCTCCTCTACGTCAGAACCAGTTTTCCTAATGTACCTGAACAAACAAACAAATTCACTTCTTGGTGAGTCACAGATAGAATCTATACCAGCTGGGGTTGTCACACAAGGAAAATGTGAATTTCAACAATTAAGGAGATCACAGGGAATCATTTCCAAAGCAGAAACCCCGGGAAGGGAATGGTTTCATATATAGTCAGGGTGGAGAATTAGAGGGAGAGCCCATCATCTTATGTGAAGGTAGGGATAAGGTTGCACTTGGGCCTGAAGAAAACAGTTGTATACAGGAGGGGCCTGGGTGGCTCAGTTGGCTGAGCATCCAACTTCAGCTCAGGTCATGATCATGCAGTCTGTGTGCTCGAGATCTTGTGCTCGATCCCCGCATTTGGCTCTGTGCTGGCAGCTCAGAGCCTGGAGCCTGCTTCCAATTCTGTGTCTCCATCTCTGTCCTTCCTCTGCTCCTGCTCTGTCTCTCTCTCAAAAATAAATACACATTAGAATGTTTACTTTTTGAAAGCAACTTCCATACCTACTATGGATGTTACATAGTAAATGAGGTTTGTGCTCGCTCTTAGGTGGAGAGTTTAGCATTATAATGAGGTCATGGTAACAATCCTTTTCCGGTGGTTGGCACCACTGTTCACCTGCTCAGGAGTGAGTCAGGGGATAAGCTCAGACTGGGTGGGTATAAACTCTTTCTCAGATGACATACCTTTTGTTGTATACGTTCTGTTTCCATCACAAGGGACTATGGCCCTGGGGTGTTGTTACCTGAAGTAACAGATAAGGTTGAAAGAAGAATTAAAATAAAATGAGGGACTGAGGGCAGTGGGTATCAACAAGTAAGCAGTGAAGATCAGGTCTTGGGGTCCAGCTGGTGACATTAACTCCCTCTTGCATCTTAGGTACCATTATGAATGCTGCCTATGGCTACTTGGTAACTGTGGCATTTGTTGCAGGGACTGCTGACCTTCAGGGATGTGGCCATAGAATTCTCTCAGGAGGAATGGGGATGCCTGAACCAGAGTCAGCGAGAACTGTACAGGGATGTGATGTTAGAGACCTATGGACACCTCCTCTTCTTGGGTGAGGATAATTCCTTCCAGACTTCCCAAACCACACTCGCGGGTTTGTTCCTTCCTTGGAAGACTGTCTCTTGGAAGCTTCCTCTTGCATGACTGGGATTCAGATCCCTGCAGTCAGAGAAAGAAGTCGAGTTTGTAGATATAGAGAAATATCTTCATGAGGTTTCCTTTCCAGCTGTAGATTCCCCTTCTTTACGGTGAGGTAAGAGCATCATCATCTGTAGATGAGTGGTAATTGTAAACATTGAGTGGCATAAAATGGTACTGCCCACTTAAGCTCCCAACTGCTACTCATTCCTGTCGTGGTAGTACTTGGACGTGAGGTCACGATGTGAACGTTGGAAATTCCTGTCAAGTATACTAAAGGGGCTTGTGGGCAACAATATTCAGAAATCATTTTCTGGAATTCTACAATGTCCTCTCTCGTGTACTGAGCACAGTATTGGGGTGAAAGAATCTGAGAAACAGGCATGTTCTTTTTTTTTTTTTTTTTTTTTTTTCTGATAATCAGGCCTCATTGTGTCAAAACCACACCTGGTCATTTTTTTGGAACAAAAGAGGGAGCTCTGGGATGTGAAGAGAAAGAAGACGGTAGCCTCACCAGCAGGTAGGTGGGCATGAACAAAACAGATGACAGTGGTGATATGCAAATATTTAAAGTATGGCTCAAGTAGCTCTCCTTGAATGGAAATTAGTTTGGAAGCCCAGTTTTATGTCTGTCCCACTCATAGCGGGACATCAGCTTTCCAACCCGTCATACTCTTACATTCTCGAAGGATTCTTTGTTCTGCTCCAGTGATGGTCCATCACATCCACAGTGAGTGCCAGGAGACTCCCCTTGTGCGTTGAGTATCTCCAAAGTCTGAAAGCTTCTCCTTTGCTTTGAAGGCCCTGGAGAATTCTCCATATTCTGAGAAACTCTATTGTAAGTCATTCCCAGTTTCTGTTTTCGTGAGAAATGTGTCATAGTAGTGGTGGACAGAGTGGGTTTTGGTGTCCAAATCCCAGGAGCACTGGAGACAGGGATCACGTGATTTCCGGTTTATACTTTCCATTGTTCCTGAGGCTATAATCTTTGTTTTTATTTCAATGTTTGTTTTTGAGAGAGAGACAGAGAGAGGCAGACAGACAGAGCAATTGTGGGGGAGGGGCAGAGAGAGACAGAGACATAGAATTTGAAGGAGCCTCAGGCTTTGAGCAGTCAGCACAGAGCTTGATGTGGGGTTCGAACTCACAGACCACAAGATCATGACCTGAGCTGAAGTTGGATGGTCAACCAACTGAGCCACCCAGGCGCCCCACTGATGCTTGAGGCTTAATCATACAAAACTGAGATTCAGTAATTCCCTCAGATAAAAAAGCATTTTCTAAAATGAGAAAATCTCATGCTCTATTTCACTTCAGAAGCTTATTTTTCTTATGAATGATAATAAGAAATTTCCAATTTATGTCTTCCATTCCTCAATGGTGAAATAATTTGTCCATGTGTATTCTAATATTCCTACCAACATTAATGCCACAGGGGAACTAGAACACTGAGAACTTAGAACTCACGGCCTGCCATAAAGACTCAATGGGTATGTTATTTCTCAGTAACATCATAATTTTCATCTTTTTTCTTGTATAATAGAAACTTCCTGTGCCTTTGTCATAAATGTTTTCACTTTCTGTGTGGCTCTTTATGAGATTCATTTCTGATTTATTAGATCAAAATTCTGACATGGCATGTGCATCATGAGGTATGAGGTAGATCATTTGGGTTGACCTGTTGGTCTTGCAGAGTTTTCCTGATATCATTTAGTTACCTGTTCTCTCTTCTTCCTCCATAAGTCTCTCTAAGATGATCATTTGAATTGTTTGCCATGGAATAGTGGCTTGATATTTGAATAAAATGGTTATTTTCCTTTTGGCTGTTAGACCGTGATTTACATATTTGTCCTGGACATTTATTTCACAGCTGTCGTTCTGTGTTCTTTGAAGAACATTAGCCACCTGATCCCAGTGTCACCCATTACAGGTTCCTTACTTCCTGTGTGCTGTCTGCTGGATCCCTCCACTAGAAGGTTGATATTTTTTCTCTGTTATCATTAAGTATCTTTATGGGAAGATGTGCACTAATCATCTCATTTATTCTGGAAGCTTCCTCCTTCATTTCACCTTGTTTGTTGTCTGCTTTGGAAAATGAAGGATTCCTCCTATGATTGCTGTAGGAATTGGCTGTTTAAAGTAGAGATTGTGAATGAGAGCTCTGTCCTGTAAACTTCCATTTTATTCTGCCCTCATGTCCCATAGATACTCTTCCTTATCTCTTTTCTGTTGCTGCAAATAAAGAAAATGTGTATCACATTAGTTCAAATGCCTTAAAATTGTGAATGTAATCCAGCACAAAACATAAAGGAGACCTAGATTTTAATGGTATAGAAGACTCAAAAACAATACCTATTGGTATTTCTTTCTTTTTTTTTTTAATATGAAATTTATTGTCAAATTGGTTTCCATATAACACCGAGTGCTCATCCCAACAGGGGCCCTCCTCAATACCCATCACCCACCCTCCCCTCCCTCCCAACACCCATCAGCCCTCAGTTTTAAGTGTCTCTTATGGTTTGCCTCCCTCCTTCTCTAACCTGTTTTTTATTTTCTTTCCCTCCCCCATGGTCCTGAGTTTCTCAGGATCCACATAAGAGTTAAAATACATGGTATCTGTCTTTCTCTGTATGACTTATTTCACTTAGCATAACACTCTCCAGTTCCATCCACGTTGCAACAAAAGGCCATATTTCATTCTTTCTCATTGCCAAGTAGTATTCCATTGTGTATATAAGCCACAATTTCTTTATCCATTCGTCAGTTGATGGACATTTAGGCTCTTTCCATAATTTGGCTATTGTTGAGAGTGCTGCTATAAACATTGGGGTACAAGTGCCCCTATGCATCAGCACTCCTGCATCTCTTGGGTAAATTCCTAACAGTGCTATTGCTGGGTCATAGGGTAGCACTATTTTTAATTTTATCAGGAATTTCCACACTGTTTTCCAGAGAGACTGCACCAGTTTGCATTCCCACCAACAGTGCAAGAGGGTTCCCGTTTCTCCACATCCTCGCCAGCATCTATAGTCTCCTGATTTGTTCATTTTAGCCACTATGACTGGCGTGCGGTGGTATCTGAGTGTGGTTTTGATTTGTATTTCCCTGATGAGGAGCGACGTTGAGCATCTTTCAAGTGCCTGTTGGCCATCTGGATGTCTTCTTTAGAGAAGAGTCTATTCATGTTTTCTGCCCATTTCTTCACTGGATTTTTTGTTTTTTCAGGTGTGGAGTTTGGGGTGTTCTTTATAGATTTTGGATACTAGCCCTTTGTCCGATATGTCATTTGCAAATATCTTTTGCCATTCCGTTGGTTGCCTTTTCGTTTTGTTGATTGTTTCCTTTGCTGTGCAGAAGCTTTTTATCTTCATGATGTCCCAATAGTTCATTTTTGCTTTTAATTCTCTGGCCTTTGGGGATGTGTCAAGTAAGAAATTGCTGCGGCTGAGGTCAGAGAGGTTTTTCCCTGCTTTCTCCTGTAGGGTTTTGATGGTTTCCTGTCTCACGTTCAGGTCCTTTATCCATTTTGAGTTTATTTTTGTGAATGGTGTAAGAGAGTGGTCTAGTTTCAACCTTCTGCATGTTGCTGTCCAGTTCTCCCAGCACCATTTGTTAAAGAGACTGTCTTTTTTTCCATTGGATGTTCTTTCCTGCTTTGTCAAAGATGAGTTGGCCATACGTTTGTGGGTCTAGTTCTGGGGTTTCTATTCTATTCCATTGGTCTATGTGTCTGTTTTTGTGCCAATACCATGCTGTCTTGATGATGACAGCTTTGTAGTAGAAGCTAAAGTCTGGGATTGTGATGCCTCCCGCTTTGGTCTTCTTCTTCATTACTTTGGCTATTCGGGGCCTTTTGTGGTTCCATACAAATGTTAGGATTGCTTGTTCTAGTTTTGAGAAGAATGCTGGTGCAATTTTGATTGGGATTGCATTGAATGTGTAGATAGCTTTGGGTAGTATTGACATTTTGACAATATTTATTCTTCCAATCCATGAGCACAGAATGTTTTTCCATTCCTTTATATCTTCTTCAATTTCCTTCATAAGCTTTCTATAGTTTTCAGCATACAGGTATTTTACATCTTTGGTTAGGTTTATTCCTAGGTATTTTATGCCTCTTGGTGCAATTGTGAATGGGATCAGTTTCTTTATTTGTCTTTCTGTTGCTTCAATATTAGTGTATAAGAATGCAACTGATTTCTGTACATTGATTTTGTATCCTGCGAGTTTGCTAAATTCATGTATCAGGTCTAGCAGACTTTTGGTGGAGTGTATCACGGGTTTTCCATGTTTGGTATCATGACATCTGCAAAAAGTGAAAGCTTAACTTCATCTTTGCCAACTCTGATGCCTTTGATTTCCTTTTGTTGTCTGATTGCTGATGCTACCACTTCCAACACTATGTTAAACAACAGTGGTGAGAGTGGATATCCCTGTCGTGTTCCTGATCTCAGGGAGAAAGCTCTCAGTTTTTCCCTATTGAGCATGATACTAGCTGTGGGCTTTTCATAAATGGCTTTTATGATTTTAAGTGTGTTCCTTCTATCCCGACTTTCTCGAGGGTTTTTATTAAGAAAGGATGCTGATTTTTGTCAAATGCTTTTTCTGCATGGGCTGACAGTCTCATATGGTTCTTATCTTTTCTTTTATTAATGTGATGTATCATGTTTATTGATTTGCGAATGTTGAACCAGCCCTGCAGCCCAGGAGTGAATCCCACTTGATCATGGTGAATAATTCTTTTTATATGTTGTTGAATTAGATTTGCTAGTATCTTATTGAGAATTTTTCATTCATATCCATCAGGGATATTGGCCTGTAGTTCTCTTTTTTTACTGGGTCTCTGTCTGGTTTAGGAATCAAAGTAATGCTGGCTCTATAGAATGAGTTTTGAAGTTTTCCTTCCCTTTTTACTTTTTGGAATAGCTTGAGGACAGGTATTACCTCTGCTTTAAATGTTTGGTAGAATTCCCCTGGGAAGCCATCTGGTCTGGACTCTTATTTGTTGGGAGGTTTTTGATAAATGATTCCATTATTCGCTGGTTATGGGTCTGTTCAAGCTTTCAATTTCTTCCTGTTTGAGTTTGGAAGTGTGTGGGTGTTTAGGAATTTGTCCATTTCTTCCAGGTTCCCCAGTTTGTTGGCATATAGCTTTTCATAGTATTCCCTGATACCTGCTTGTATTTCTGAGGGATTGGTTGTAATAAATCCATTTTCATTCATGATTTTATCTATTTGGGTCATCTCCCTTTTCTTTTTGAGAAGCCTGGCTAGAGGTTTATCAATTTTGTTGATTTTTTCAAAAAACCAACTCTTGGTTTCATTGATCTGCTCTACTGTTTTTTTAGATTCTATATTGTTTATTTCTGCTCTGATCTTTATTATTTCTCTTCTTCTGCTGGGTTTGGGGTGTCTTTGCTGTTCTGCTTCTAATTCCTTTAGGTGTGCTGTTAGATTTTGTATTTGGGATTTTTCGTGTTTCTTCAGATAGGCTTGGATTGCAATGTATTTTCCTCTCAGCACTGCCTTCACTGCATTCCAAAGCCTTTGGATTGTTGTATTTTCATTTGTTTCCATATATTTCTTAATTTCTCCTCTAATTGCCTGGTTGACCCACTCATTCTTTAGTAGGGTGTTCTTTAACTTCCATGCTTTTGGAGGTTTTCCAGACTTTTTCCTGTGGTTGATTTCAAGCTTCATAGCATTGTGGTCTGAAAGTATGCATGGTATGATCTCAATTCTTATATACTTATGAAGGGTATAGCCTTTAATTTAAAGTCTAGTTTGTCTGATATAAGTATGGCTACTCCAGCTTTCTTTTGAGTTACAGTAGCATGATAGATAGTTCTCCATCCCCTCACTTTCAGTCTAAAGGTGTCCTCAGGTCTAAAATGAGTCTCTTGTAGACAGCAAATAGATGGGTCTTGTTTTTTTTTTTTTTTTTCAATTCTGATACCCTATGCCTTTGGTTGGCGCATTTATTCCATTTACTTTCAGTGTTATTATAGAAAGATATTGGTTTAGAGTCACTGTGATGTCTGTAGGTTTCATGCTTGTAGTGATGTCTCTGTTACTTTGTCTCACAGGATCCCCCTTAGGATCTCTTGTAGGGCTGGTTTAGTGGTGGTGATTTCCTTCAGTTTTTGTTTGTTTGGGAAGAACTTTATCTCCCCTTGTATTTTAAATGACAGACATGCTGGATAAAGGATTTTCTGCTGCATATTTTTTTCTGTTCACCACATTGAAGATTTCCTGCCATTCCTTTCTCGCCTGCCAAGTTTCAGTAGACAGATCCGTCACGAGTCTTATCGGTCTCCATTTATATGTTAGAGCATGGTTATTCCTAGCTGCTTTCAGAATTCTCTCTTTATCCTTTCACTATGATATGTCATGCAGAAGAGTGATTTAAGTTACGTCTGAAGGGAGTTCTCTGTGCCTCTTGGATTTCAATGCCTTTTTCCTTCCCCAGATCAGGGAAGTTCTCAGCTATGATTTCTTCAAGTACACCTTCAGCACCTTTCTCTCTCTCTTCCTCCTCTGGAATACCAATTATGCCTATATTATTGCGTTTCATCAGATCACTTAGTTCTCTAATTCTCCCCTCATGCTACTGGATTTTTTTAATCTTTTTTCTCAGCTTCCTCTTTTTCTATAATCTTATCTTCTAATTCACCTATTCTCTCCTCTGCCTCTTCATTCCGAGCTGTGGTCGCCTCCATTTTATTTTGCACCTCATTTATAGCATTTTCTAGCTCCTCCTGACTGTTTCTTAGTCCCTTGATCTCTGTAGCAATAGATTCTCTGCTGTCCTCTATACTTTTTTCAAGCCCAGTGATTAATTTTATGACTACTATATTAAATTCATTTTCTGTTATATTGGTTAAATCGTTTTTGATCATTTCGTTAGCTGTCACTACATCCTGGAGTTTCTTTTGAGGAGAATTCTTCCATTTTGTCATTTTGGATAGTCCCTGGAATGGTGCAGAACTGCAGGGCTCCTCCCCTATGCTGTCTGGGGTAACTTGTGTTGGTGGCCGGGGCCGCAGTCAGACACGATATCTGCCCCCAGCCCACAGCTGGGGCCACAGTCAGACTGGTGTGTACCTTATCTTCCCCTCTCCCAGGGGCAGGATTCACTGTGGAGTGGTGTGGCCCATGTCTGGACTACCTGCACACTGCCAGGCTTGTGGTGCTTCTTCTATGGGATCTGGTGTATTAGCCAGGGTGGATCCGCAAGGTGCACAGGGGCGGGAGGGGCAGAATCAGCTCACTTTGCCTTCGGTGGTTCGTGGTCCACTTCAGGAGGGGCCCTGTGGCACTGGGACAGAGGCAGACCCGTTGGAGGGATGGTTCCACAGAAGCACAGCGTTGGGTGTTTGCGCGGTGCAAGCAAGTTCCCTCATGGGAACTGGTTCCCTTTGGGATTTTGGCTGGAGGATGGGAGAGGGAGATGGCGCTGGCCAGCGCCTTTGTTCCCCACTGAGCTGAGCTCTGTCCTCCAGGGCTCAACAACTCTCCCTCCCATTGTCCTCTAGCCCTCACACTCTTGGAGCAGAGCTGTTGACTTATAACATTCCAGATGTTAAGTCCCGCTGGCTGTCAGAACACACTCCGTCCGGCCCCTCCTCTTTTGCTAGTGAGACTAGGGGCTCTACCTTGCTGGGCAGGCTGCCCCTCCACTCCCCGGGCTCCCTCCCATCAGTCTGTGTAGTGCATACCGCCTCTCCCCCCTTCCTACCCTCTTCCGTGGGCCTCTTGTCTACGCTTGGCTCCAGAGAGTCCATTCTGCTAGTCTTCTGGCAGTTTTCTGGGTTATTTAGGCAGATGTGGGTGGAATCTAAGTGATCAGCAGGACACAGTGAGCCCAGCATCTCCTACACTGCCATCTTCTCCTCCTTTTGTCCTCATCTGTATTTCTGAGTGTGTGTGTTTGTGGTATATTTGCAAGTCAAAAAACCTTTTTCCACAAATAGATGTATAATCTGTATGTCACTGAAAACATTTCTTAGTTTCAGGGAGAGTAAACATTTTTTATTCTATCACTTTTATTCTTTTGTATTCAATTGGTAATTTTTGTATTTTACGTGGAATCTTCACTTTTCTTTTTATGTTACTCAGTTTCATGGTTTTAATATATTTGCATTACCATCACCAGGTTGAAACTTTCTGTAAACTTACTTTTAGGATTGTCTCTGTATAATGGTTGGTGTGTTCCTCTTAGATGAATTCAAAGTCAGATAATCTGGATAAAGACACATTTATACTATTAGTGCAATTTTGCCAGATATTCTTTTGAAAGATGAAAACAATAGTATTGTTCTCATAGGTTACTGGGATCGGTGGGTAAATTTATGGAAAACTGTTAGAATGGTCTATACTGTGTCGTAAGTGTTCAAGGAGAATGGTTGTTTCTGTTCATGATATGAGGATTAGTAATTTCCTCATTTTTCTTCAAGTTCAAAGTCCTCCATGATTTCTTCTTGTGTTTTTTTATTTCTTGGAATATAGAAGTGTGGCTCTTGAAGTGAAGATGTTTGCATCAGGGTCAGGCTTGTGAGAAATGTCAAAACAGACCCCACATAAAAATTGAAATCAGAATGTGAGTTTTAAGAAGATGCTCTGTTCGTTTTCATATGTCACATTGAGAATGTCACATTGACATTGAAGTGCACATGTAGCTCACCATCACTTTTTCATTATTCTATGTCTGTTTTCTTCTGTAATCCATTAGTTTGACAACTGATTTTATAGTATGTTGTAAATTAGAAAGTGTGGTGCCACCAGAGTAGTCTTTATGTTTCAAGATTATTGTGAGTATATATTATCCTGCGATACCCATGTGAATGTTCCATTTGGTTGTGATCTTTCTGCCAAAAATGTCACTGGGAATTTGATGGAGATTGCATGAAATCAGTAGATCACTTTGAGTATACTGACAGTTGGATAATTTGAAGTATTCCAATGTAAGAACATGGATGTGGTTTCACTTACTTCTTTCAATTCCTTCACAATACTTTATAGTTTTCTCTGCACCAGTTTTGACCTCTAAAATTATATTAATTCTTCGGCAATTTATTCTTTGTGATGCTACTGTAACTGTAATTGTATTTTGGGGGATTTGTTCTTTGTTGTGTATAAACCATGAGTTCTTATGTGTTGGGTTTGTAATCTCCAATTTTGTAAAATTTTTCTTGAGTGTTAACAGGTTTTCCGAAATGAGGATTCTTTAGGGGCACTCGTGGCTCATTTTGGTGGAGTGTCTGACTGTTGATTTTTGCTCAGGTCATTATCCCAGGGTCATGGCATCAAGCCCTGCCTCAGGCTCCACACCTAACATGGAGCTTGCTTGAGAGTCTCTGTCTCCCTGTGCAAGTACCCTACTTGCACACACACTCTGTCTCAAAAAATAATAACTTAAAATATAAAAAAATAGGGATTCTTCAGGGAAGAAGAAGATAGTATCGTGACAGACTAGGAGTACCCTACCCTCCTCACATCCCACAAACACATCTAGATAACCACTAAACCGTCCTAAGTATCCCAACAAGCAACCTTAAGACTGACAGAGGAATTACCCAGCTAATGTGAGAGAAGAGGCACATCAAAGATTGTAGGAAGTATAGAGATTTGGCTGGGGGAGCAACAGATTATAGTGCTGCTGAAAGCAGGGAGCTGTGGTGGAGAAGGATGAGAGAGAGTGGAGCTCAAAGAAGAATGCACAAGGAGAACATTTCCCTAATGTCATTGTCTTGGAAAATGAGAAGACCTGCATTTGTGCATTCTTACAGTGTGGCTTCAAGCCTCGAGTTTTCAAGGTCGACAGGCTTAGCTGGGAAAGATCCAGGAGGGTACTGCCCTGTCTTGGACAGAAGGTAGGCTCACAACCTGGGGGTAGACAGCATGGAAACAGCAATGTGAAGAGCATTTGGGACACAGATGAGTGAGATTATTTGATATTCTAGGGGCCCTTCAATGAGGTGCATGATGGGGAACAAAGGAGCTGACTGGTTCCATTTCCTTCCCATGTTCCTCAGCATGAACACAGAGCACCCTGAGAGAAAGGACTCAGCAGGGACACTGGCTGCCTGCCTTGCTTACAACAAGCCCCAAGCCCCTATGCTCTGGTGGAACTGCCCTTCTCAGTCAAGCCTGACTCAATCCCAGCAAGGTTGGCCCCTACCTCAGGGGACCTGCATAATCTGCTGCCCACACCACATGTGACCACACAGTTCTGCATGGCTTCAGTTCTGGTGGAGTTGATGTCTGGTCTCATCTCACAAGCAGACCACAGCATAACCAGTCAAAACTCGCCCCATTGAGGACAGGGTCCAAACACTGGCAGGAGAGCTTCTGCACAGCACTGGCATCAAAGATAGAGCAGGAGACATAACTGGCTATTTTAACATACAGAGGGTGGTGGAGATGTAGACAAAATGCCAAGATGGAAGAATTTATCCGAAATGATACAAGTTGTGGCCATGGCCAGAGATCTCAGTGAAACACTGTATCAGTAACATTCCAAATGGAAAATTGAAGGCAACTATCATAAGGATACTCACTGGGCTTGTGAAAAGAAGACAGCAGTGAGGCTCTTACTACAGAGATAAGAGGCTTAGCAAAGGAAGAGTGATGTAAAATGCAATAAATGAGATGAGAAATGCACTTGATTCAATGAACAGCATGTTGGAAGAATGAGAGCAGCAAATTGGTGGCCTTAAAGACAAAATAATGGAAAATAGTGAAACTTAAGGAAGAGAGAGAGAGAGAGAGACAGAGAGTAGAACTATGCAACATGAAATAGCCTTAGGAAACCAGGGACTCCCTCAAAAGTGATAAGATTTATATTACAGGGGTCACAGAAGAAGATGAGAAAGTGGGTCAGAAAAATTATTTCAGGGAATAATAGAAGAAAGCATCCTTAATCAGTTGAAGGAAACAGACCTGCAGATTCAGGAGGCACAGAAATCACCAAAAGGAGGCCAACACCAAGACATCTTGGAATCCAATTAGCAAACTATGGTGATAATGACAAAATCTTAAAAGCAGCAACACAGAGGAAGTATTTCACCCACCCTGAAAAGCATAAGGCCAGCTCAAGATTTCTCAACAGAAACTTGGCAACCCTGAGGGAGGGACATGACAGATTCAAAATGCTGAATGGGGAAAATAGGCAGCCAAGAACAGTCTCTCCAGGAAGACTATCATTCAGACTAGAGGAGAGAGAGAGATTTCCAGTCAAACAGAAACTAAAGGAGTTTGTGACCACTGGAACAGCCCTCCAAGACATGTTTAAGGATAGTCTTTGACTTCAGAGGAGAGACCAAAAGTGAGAAAGACAAGAAAGTATCAGAAAAAAATCTCCAGAAACAATGCCAAAAGTAATAATAAAATGGCAGCAAATAGGTATCTAGTCAATGATTCCTTTGAAGGGAAATGTACTATGCACTCCAATCAAAACACATAGGGTGTCTGAATGGATTTAAAAAAACCCAAACCGATTAATCTGCTGCCTACAAAAGACTCAATTTAGACCTGAAGCCGTCTGCCAATTGAACGTGAGGGGCTAGAGAAGTTATCATGCAAATGGATGTCAAAAGAAGGCCAGTGTAGCAATATTTATATTCGACAAACTAGCCTTTTTTTGTTCTTGTATTGTGGTTATGTCCTCTTTGGTATCAGGGTAATGCCTGCTACCTAGAGTGATTTTCAATGGGTTCCCTCTATTCTACTATTTGTAGAATTTTGATGAATTTTATCATAATTGCTTTTTAAAAAAAATATAATGTTCTCCATTACCTTTTTAATAATTATTTATTTTGAGAGACAGGAGATAAGAGGGAAGAGGTAAGGAGAGAGGGAAATAGAGAGAATCCCAAAAAGGATGCCCACTGTCAGTGCAGAGCCCAGTGTGGGCCTGGAACTCACAAAGTGAGATCATGACCTGAGCCCAAACCAACAGTTGGATGCTTAACCAACTGAGCCACCGGAGCATCCAAGGAGTTACTTGTTTAAATGTTTGGTCAATTGACCAGTGAAGGCATGTGGTCTTGGTCTTTTCCAAAATCTAATATGTTAGTGTATGATTGCTTTAGGAATCTTTTATCACACTATATGTTTCTGTGGGTAACTGTTGCCTCGTTTTCTTTTCCATTTTTCGTTTGTGGGGTTTTTTTTTCATTGTAAATGTATTTAAGGTATTGCCAATTTTTTGTGCTGTATTGGAGAAATGGAATTACTTCCAATGTTATATTATTGTTTATTGGGGTCTTCATTTTACTTCTTTCTTATTTTTCTTTAGTGTTTCCTTTTACAGAATTTTATCTAAATTTCTTTTCTTTTGTTCATTGAGTGTAATAAAAGAAAAAAGGTGAAATACAGTAATTAACTCAATCATTTATAGCATAAAAAATTGAAAGTGGAGGGTCTAGTAGAAAAATTAGCAAAAATGAATAATAATGGTTACCAAAAAAAAAGTTCCCTAGGATTTTATATAGATAATTTCATCCTCTAACAACGATAATTTTGCTTTTTCTTTTCCAATTTGTTTCGATTTTAGAATTGTTTTAATTTTATTTATTTTGAGAGAGTGGGAGTGGGGGAGAAGCAGAGAGAGAGGGAGAGAGACAGAGAGAGAAAACCCCAACAGGCTCTGTGCTATCATCATGGAGCCTGATGTGGGGCTCAAATTCACAAAGTGCCAGATTGAAAACCAACAGTCAGACAATTAACTGAGCCAACCAAGCGCCCCCAATTTGGTTTCCTTTTATGTATTTTTTTTCTTGCCTAATTGTTCTGAATAGTGCCAGTACTGTGTGGAATGGACATGGGAAAGTCGCTTTCAATACCTTATTTCTGATCCTATAGGAGGAGCTTTCAGTCTTCTCATCGATTATGTTGGATTTCAGCCTTTCACACATACATGATCTTTATTAGGATGAAGTAGTTTCCTTTGATTCTTCCTTTAGTGAGTACCTTTAATCATGAAATGGTGTACAATATGCTCACTTCCTGTCCTTTATCAATTAATCCTCTCTTTGTGATCTTTAGTCTGTAATGTGCAGTCCCAACTTGATAGTTTGCCATATGGTGAAACACCCTTGAATTTCAGGAGGAATTCCCAGCTGATTATGTCGTAAAATGGTAAAACGTTCTTTTGATTCAGTTTGTTTTTCATTTGTTTATTTGTTTTGAGAGGGAGAGGGAAGAAGAGGACAATGGGAGGGGCAGAGAGTGAGGCGGACAGGGGATCCCAAGCAGGTTTTTCAGTTTGCAATGAGCTGGACATGGGGCCTGATCTCACGACTGAGGTCATGACCTGAGCTGAAGTCAAGAGTCAGATGTTTCAACAACTTAGGCTCTCAGGCTCCCCTATTTGCTTAGTTTTATGGCGGACGTTGCATGAATATTCCCCACAGATGGTAATTCATAGTCTTCTATACTTGTAGCATCTTCCTTCAGCTTTGATAACCTGTTAAGGCTGGTATGATCAAGGGTTTTCATAATCTCCCTTCTCTTCACTCCCTAGAAATGTCTGGGGAGATTTCAAGTACTTTGTCATGTGTGTCTATGAATTATCCTGTGAATTCATCTGGCATAAGGATTTTCCTTGTTGGAAATTTTTTTTAAAATTTTTTTAATGTTTATTTATTTTTGAGACAGAGAGAGACAGAGCATAAATGGGGGAGGGTCAGAGAGAGGGAGACACAGAATCTGAAACAGGCTCCAGGCTCCGAGCTGTCAGCACAGAGCCCGACGAGGGGCTCGAACTCACAGACCGCGAGATCATGACCTGAGCCGAAGTCGGCTGCCCAACTGACTGAGCCACCCAGGCGCCCCGGAAATTTATCTTTATATTTATTTTTAATTTAAAAATTTTTTTTAATGTTTTCATTTATTTTTGAGACAGAGACAGACAGAAAGAGACAGAGCATGAGCAGGGGAGGGGAGGAGAGAGAGGGAGGCACAGAATCCGAAGCAGGCTCAAGTCTCTGAGCTGTCAGCACAGAGCCCGATGTGGAGCTCAAACTCATGGATTGTGAGATCCTGACCTGAGTTGAAGTCAGATGCTTACCCAAGTGAGCCACCCAGGCGCCCCATTGGGAGTTTATTTATTACAGTTTTAATCTACTTAGTAGTTGTAGATCCGTTGATATTTTTCTTTTTTTCTTTTTCTTTTTCTTTTTTTTCTTTCTTTCTTTTTTTTTTTTTTTTTTTGAGTGTGAGAGAGTCAGTAAGTGGGGGAGAAGGCAGAGGTATATAGAGAGAGAATCTTAAGCAGGCTTCTTGCTTAGGGTAGAGCCTGATACGGGGGTCCATCACATGACCCTAAGATCATGACCTGAGCCAAAATCAAGAGTTGGACGCTCAACCAACTAAGCCACCCAGGCTCCTCTTTCATTATGTTCTTTTCTCCATGATGATGTCAGGTAGGTTATACCTTTTCTTGAAATAGGTACTTTTTTTTTTTGATACCTATTTGTTAGCGTGTAATTATACTTTGTGCCAATTATAATTATTTTTATATCTATATCACATGTACTGTGTCACGTTACTTCTTCACTTCTGATTTTAGGAGAACTTCAATTATTCATCCTTACTTGATGGTGTTATAGATCTGTAAAATTTTTGGGTTATTTCTGAAAACAAACTCGTCCTGTTGTTTTATTCCTATTGCTATATCGTATTTTCATCATTTCTGTTTGACTTTTAAATTAAATGTCCTTCCTTCTAAATTTTGGCTCATAGGATACTTTCCTGATTCTTTGTGACACAGGAATGTGATTTGTGCTACACCATTAAACAACTGCAGGATGATCTATAAGGCTATGTCTTCAACACGTTGTATGTAAGTTTCTGTGTCAAGGAAGAATGACGTCCCGATGAATCCTTCTCAACCATCTTCCTGGCATTCTCTGACTGATTTGAAGGTTGTATATTAGAAGTTGTCAGTACCTTCATGTGAGAGTAGTAATTGGAATGATGTTCCTTTTTTTGTTATTTGCTATCTTTCAGCTATATCTTCACATGGCACCCAGAATTTCCTGCCAAAGCCATGCATAGAAGCCTCTTTACAAAATGTGTCACTGGGTACATGGAAACATCATGCCCTTGAGAATTTACACTTGATAAACTGCGACAGTGATAGAAAGAATGAAGCACATCAGAAGTTTTATGAAGGACGTGGTCCAATTGAGACGAGTGCCCATAATAAGAACCTCACGGCCGCAAGTGGTGAAGGACATAAAACATCTTGGAAAACCGCCCTTTTTACATCCACTATTTGTGCAAAGGAGTGTGCATCTGTAAGAAGTTCCAATCAAATACGCAAACATACATATTTGTGCAATGAAAATTTGGAACATTTGGAAAGTTACCCCATCCACAATGAAAACAATGCTTTGAGCCATTGTGAAAGTGGGATTGGATTAACCTTTCAGTCAAATATTTCTAAAACTCAGAGATTCAAAAATGAAGACAAAAGGCCTAGGACGTGTCAATTTGGGAGGCGCTTCATAGAGGAAGTGGCCCTGCAACATTACCAGAGCATTTTCAGTGGAGATACACTGGCTCAATACAGTGAATCTGAGACACAGTCTAACCAGGGCTCCCATGTTAGCAAACATCTGAGGACTCCGCAAGAAAACCATTTTGAATCTAATAAAGATGAGGAAGTCTTTTACCCAAACTCCAAATGTACCAAGAGTAAGAGAACGCAGAGGGGAGAAAATACTTCTAAGTATGATGAATGTGGGAAAGCTCTGAAGCAGTCCTCCAGTATTGCTGATCATCAGAGGATTCGTGTGGGGGAAAACCCATTCACAGGTAATGAATCTGGGAACATGTTTAGTCAATCGTTAAGTCTAAATACATATAAGACAAGTGGTACTGGAGAGAAAAGGTACATTTGCAAGGAATGTGGCAAAACCTTTGACAGGCACTCAACACTATCTCAACATCAGCAAATGCATACTGCAAAGAAAATTGACAAGTGTGAAGAAGGTGGTCAAACCTTTAAGGATGGGTCATCACTCCATACACACAGGCAAATCCATACTGCACCTCACAAATGTCAAACATGTGGCAAGGCCTTTAGCAAGCAATCATCCCTTATTCAACATCACAGAATGCATACTGGAGAGAAACCTTATGAATGTCAAGAATGTGGCAGGGCCTTTAGCCAGCAATCATTGCTTATTCAGCATCACAGAATCCACACTGGAGAGAAACCTCACAAATGTCAAGAATGTGGCAAGGCCTTTAGGCAGCAATCATCCCTTATTCGACATCACAGAATTCATACTGGAGAGAAACCTCACAAATGTCAAGAATGTGGCAAGGCCTTTAGCCAGCCAGCATCCCTTACTAAGCATCACAGAATGCATACTGGAGAGAAACCTTACAAATGTCAAGAATGTGGCAAAGCCTTTAGCCATCCAACATCAATTAGTCGACATCACAGAATTCATACTGGAGAGAAACCTTACAAATGTCAAGAATGTGGGAAGGCCTTTAGCCAGCAATCATCCCTTAGTGGACATCACAGAATCCATACTGGAGAGAAACCTCACAAATGTCAAGAATGTGGCAAGGCCTTTAGACAGCAATCATCCCTTACTCAGCATCACAAAATCCATACTGGCGAGAAACCTTACCAATGTCAAGAATGTGGAAAAGCCTTTAGCTATTCCTCACGACTTACTGAACATCACAGAATTCATACTGGAGAGAAACCCCACAAATGTAAAGAATGTGGCAAGGCCTTTAGTGAATACTCAGCCCTTACTCGACATCACAGAATTCATACCGGACAGAAACATTACCAATGTAACAAATGCAGCAAAACCTTTAATTTGTTTTCTAGCCTTACTAAGCATCACAGAATCCATACTGGAGAGAAACCTTACCAATGTCAAGAATGTGGCAGAGCCTTTATCCAGCAATCATCCCTTACTCAGCATTACAGAATGCATACGGGAGAGAAACCTTACAAATGTCAAGAATGTGGTAAGGTCTTTCGTCAGCAAACAACCCTTACTCAGCATCACAGAATTCATACTGGAGAGAAACCTTACAAATGTCAAGTATGTGGCAAGGTCTTTAGCCAGCAATCATCCCTTAGTCAGCATCAGAGAATTCATACTGGAGAGAAACCTTACAAATGTCAAGAATGTGGCAAGGCCTTTAGGTTGCAGTCAGACCGTAATGGCCATCACAGAATTCATACTGGAGAGAAACCTTACCAATGTAAGACATGTGGCAAGGGCTTTACCAAATGCTCAGGACTTCGTCAACATCACAGAATTCATACTTGAGCCAACCTTACCAATATAACGTGTGCAAAAGGCTTTAATCACCAATCATCCTTTATTCAAGATTATAGAAATCATCTTGGAGCAAATGTTACAGAGTTTAAGATTGTGAGGGATTTTTTTCCCCACTTTTTAAAAAGTTTTTCTTCGATAGAATGAGTAGGAGGGTGCAGAGGCAGACACACACACAGAATGAAAAGCAGGTTCCAGGCTCCAAGGTTTTGGCACAGACAGCTCAGAGCCTGATGCAGGGCTCGAACCCATAAACTGCTATATAATGACATGAGGTGAAGTTGGATGCTTCACTGACTAAGCCACCCAGGCACCCCAAGACTGTGAGAGAACTTTTAAGGACAGCTCAACGCTACTCCACACCACAGAATCCACATTGAGGATTAACGATACCCAAGTAAACAATGTGGCAAGACTTTAACCAATGCTGATCCCTGATTTGGTGTCAGAGAATGTGTTATAGAGATGATTTTTCACATAGAAAGATTCTGGAAAGCCCTTTAATGGTGCTCAATTCCACACCACCAAATTCATACTTGAGAGATCCTTACAATTGAAGAGAATGTGGCAAAACATTTCACTCGGCTCAAGCCTTACTCACCATCACATTGTTCATACATAGGAGGAACATTGCAAATGTGATGAATGTGGCACACCCTTAGGTGGAAGTCCTACCCTATTCAACATCATAATTCCCATATGAGAGGAAAACTCTAAAATGTAAAGAGAATGACAAAGCTTTCATCTGGAACTCAATCCTTATTCAATATCTCCAAATGCATGTGAGTTCAAACCATTCAAACTTAATGCATGAGGAAAGCCCTTTTTCATAAATATACCATTTGGAAAACATCAGAGAGTACCAAAAGGAAAGTAAGTTGAAAGATTGAAGTATTTAAAAATATATTTAACGGAACATAAAATGTCAACACGTGTCACAGGATTCACAGCAGAAAGCAGTAAGTCTGTGTATTCAGACATTACATCAAAATACTTATTAGCAGGAATAATACAAAGGTAAACATTTAGATAATGTATATGCTCATGCTTTAAATGATAAAAGGGATGGCGTTTTGCATACGTATACTCTCAATATTTTTACATTAACCTATTTAAGATTTGTGACTAGTAAACATTAGTATACTTCTTATTCTCAAATCACTTCAGAAAATTCATTTATTCCTAGTGGACGTGTGAATGTATGTGGCTGAGTATTGCTACATCAATGATATGAGTTCCCTTCTTTCTTAGGTGGGACTCATACATATGTAATTTTCCATGGAAGGTGAAGAAGAGTTGAATAAAATCTAAATGGAGATAATTTCTGTGCCTCTAACCTTGCTGTAATTATCATGAAAGAGGTGTTCAGGACACAATTGTCCATTTATTTCAACTAAAAGTGTATATCACAAATAAAATGTTGTACTAAATGATCTTTAAGGGAAAGAGGGTCAGTCCACTGAAAAACGTGATGCGGGTTCATCATAGCAATAGTTACAAGTACAGAATATCAATATCAATATCCTGTGTAATTGAAAGGAAGAAATATTCACAGATATCAGAAAGAGAATAGCAAAACCTTCCTAAAATGGCTAGGATACTACATTCACATTTTTGAACAATCACCCCAGGCCTGAAAGAATTTCAGTAGGCAAACTTAAGCTGTACATAACTTAAAATAGACTGTCATGTCTTCTTGAATCTTCATGGTAACCATGGAGCAAACTGGTAATTGATACCCAAAAGATAAAGAGAAAAGAATCAGGGTTTACCATTCTTGAAAATCATCAGATCACAAAGGAAAGAGAAAATGGATAAGAAAGGGAGCAAGAATTCTAAAGTAGCCAGAAAACCATGAAAAGAATGACAACAGTAACTCCATTCCTGTATCAATACTTCCTTTAAATATAAAAGGACTAAATTCCCGATCAAAAGATAGAGATTGGCTGAATGGAAAGAAATCCAAGACCCAATCCTATGTTGTGTTCACAAGACTCACATCTGCTTTCAGAACACACTCAGCCTGAAAGTGCAGATATTCAAAACGATATTGCATGCAATCGGAAACCAAAAGAAATGGGGTAGCTATGCTTCAGACAAAATAGACTTGAATGCAAGGACTATAATAAGACACGGCAAGGTCAGTATTAAACAAATGGGTCACTTTGTACACAGTTTTTAGTTAATGCACTATTTGGCAGAATGGCAATAAAGTCTCCCCCTGTTTTGGTTTTGGAGGACAATAATAGTTTGGTTCTTTAACTCGTACTGACACATTGAAAAGAAACACCTTTTTCCGTAAGTGTGGGTGGTGTTTGTGCAGATGCCTGAATTGTAGTTTGTGTAATGTTTCTCCACATGTGTATCTTATGACGCCTTGAAATGGCTACTTGATATTCAACAACCGATTGCTACCTTGAGAGAACTGGGGAAAATAAAAAACAATAAATGACAATGTGAGAAAGACTATTGCTTCCAGATTTTGAAGTGTGGGAAAATACTGTTGCAATGAAAATCTTGGCAATTTACTGCAAAAGCAGCCAATAGTTGATCAAAACCAAATTGTACAGGCTAATACATCTTTCCCAGAGTATTCACTTCTCGAACACCATGCTATTGTACCTCGCAATTTTTTTCACTCACATGTTATTTACTTTTCATTGTTATCTACTCTTTTAAACACATCAAGCAAGTTATTTTTTATTTCAGACATGGTACCATAATATACCTGTCAGTAAGATTTCCGGTATTTCTGGGCAGTTCTTTGTATACATTTGCAATGATCAGTTTTTTATGGGTCATCGTGTCAATATAGCAGATTTATTTCAAGTTGAGTTCTTTCTGAAATATTCATCTTCCCATAAGCTAACCTTACATTCCACTTGGGTCCCACATTTTGGATTACATTACATGTGACCAAAGTTTTTATACATTCTGTGTGTATTTACTACATAGAAGACATTCACTCCTTTAATGTAGGAGAAAGGTAGCTATACCAAGTACTTAGCATTTGTTTGTGTTGCACTAAGCTGTAGGTTTGTACATGTGTATAGCATTTGTATTGACAAAACATTTAGTTGTGTCTTGCTTTTTGTTCCATGAATTACATAATACACTTATTGTGCATTGAATTGTTGTGTTGATTTGGTCACATTTGGATACATGTGCATCACTTAATTTTGAAATCATTTTCTTTTATAGATATAAAGTAATGTTTTATAGTTTTTAGCTGCTTTTGCTAAGAACAGAACTGAAAAAATAAAGGAGTCAATTCCACCAAAGGATAGAACTTGTATAAATATTTATCCCCCCCCCCACATAAAAGCACCTATGTATGTATACAGTAGGATTTCAGCACTGCACTTTCAATAATGGATTGAGTATTCAGACATGACGTCAATATGAAAACATCGGACTTCAAAGACATTCAGCAGACGGACTTACAACATTGCATGCAACAGCAGCAGAAAACTCATTCTTCCCACACGGACACAGAACACTCTTCAGTATAGATTATATGTTGGCACACAAAAAAAGTCTTAATAAATTTATGAGTGAAATTCTATCAAGCATCTTTTCAACCACAATGGTATGCACCTAGAATCAGGTAAATGGACAAAACTAGAAAACTCACAAATATGCAAAAACTAAGCAACATGCCCCATTATTCATAATAACCAAGACATGAAAATAACTTGTGTCCATAGTCAGTTGCGTAGATAATATGCTGCATATATACAATATAGGCTGGCTAAAATGAGCAATGGTGCATTGGTCTCTTAGTCTAAGCACACTGTGGAATTACTGTCTCACAGTTCTGGAGGTTCTTGAAGTCTGAAGTGAGCTGTTGGCAGGGCCACACTGTACCTAAAGAATTGAGACTTTGCTCTTTCTAACTCCTGGGACTGTCAGCTGTCCCTGGCCTGGCTTGGCTTGTCAATGTATCTCACTCCACCATTGCCTTCATCATCACACCTTGTTCTGTGTGTGTCTTCATTTTTCTTTTCTTATAAGGATACCAGTCATTGGAGTAAAATTGACTCAAATCTAGCATGACCTCATTTTAACGTAAAGACATCTGCCAAGAGCTTACTGCCCAATAAGGGTACAATTACAGGTAATGAGGGTTAGCACTCAGGCATATTTATTTGACGCACACTATGTAACCCACACTAAGGCTAAAAGGCACTAGGTTGTGAAATGTGACTGAAGGGATAAGGCAAACTACTCATTTTAGGTTGGGAGTGGAGTGTAGGCAGGGACATTAAGGCTGGGCTACATGTGTTGACAGAATAAGAGGGTAAAAGAAGTCCTAGGAAGGAGGGGAATAATGGATGACAAATTAATTCGCAAAAGGGAGTGAAGTGACAAGGTTGGGTAGAGAGCATAGAAACTTTTTGCCAATGAAGGATTAAAGAAGATAGGGATGGAAGGGAGATAGTTGCCTGCGACTGGAGTCCTGGGAGTACTCAGTGCTCCAACCAGAGAGAAAGAGTAGAAAGAAAAGATGATGCCTAGGAAACATGGGCACAGGGAGTTAGTGTGGGTGGACAGAGACCTTCAGAGATGGGAGAACAGTTGGCATCAGGAGGCTAGAGGGATCATGAGAAAGAGTCAGGAAGTGTGGAGTTGGGGGTAATAAGTGTAGGGACATGGGGAAACTAAGGACTCCTGATAAATGTTGGCTGGCACACGAGGACAGTGGACATAAAAGACACAAGAAGTGGGCTGACGTATTGGAATGGGGAAGGAGGAATGAATGGAGAATGGAGTATTTAGGGGCAGCGGAAGGGGAGGAAATTCGGGATGAGGGCTGTGGGATCACGTGAAACATGCTTGTTGGTATAGAGGTCTAAATACACCTGATGGCATAGGGCTCGCTGCTGTCATGCAGAGCCAGCTTCGGATCCCCTGCCACTCTCTCCTTTTGCCTCTCCCTTGCTCATGCTCTCCCAAAAGCAAACAAACATGTTATTTTACGTTTTAAAAGAGAAAGAAATACATGTGTCGGGGTTCCTCAGTAGGTGGAGTGTCTAACATCGACACAGGTTTTGATCTAACGGTTCATGGGTTTGAACCCCACATCAGGCTTGGTGCTGTCGTGCTGAGCCCGCCTCACATCCTCAGTCCCCCTCGCTCTCTGACCCTCCTCTGCTCAAACTTTCTCAAAATTAAACAAACATATACAAATTAAAAAAAAAAGTGCACCTGCAGGACTGAGAAGAGCAATGAAGAAGACTAGAAGTGTCATTTTCAGGGAAAGAGTCAGGTTTCATGGATATCTAGAGGCACCAGGAGTGGAGATTGAGGTCACAATGTGGGACACAGAGAAGAGGGGTTGAGATGGGGGAGATGACAATTGCAGGGTCCCTTTGTACATCATGGATTCATTCTCATTAAGTCTCTGATTTGCACTTGATTCACAATTGTGAGTGGTGTAAGTTCAACCACAAGGCAAAAAACTTACTTCCATAAAACACCCAGTAATCCTTTCAAATGAATAGACAATAAAGGACCACAGTTGAAATCTTGAGTAAACAGTGAGACTCAACACTTTTTCTCTTCTTCGGACATAACCATGCACAAGGTGTGGCCATGGAGATCATGTGGAAACCATGGTAACAAAATGGATTCTGCCAACAACCTGAATGGTCCTGGAAGTGAATGCGCTTGTAGAGGTTCCCAAGTAGATCCAATGCCTCATGAATTTTTATTTTATTTTTTTTAATTTTTATTTTGTTAATATATGAGATTTATTGTCAAGTTGGTTTCCATACAAAACCCAGTGCTCATCCCAAAAGATGCCCTCTTCACTACCCATCACCCGCCCTCCCCTCCCTCCCACCCCCCCATCAACCCTCAGTTTTGAACCTTGGTTTTAACATCAGAGTGCCCTCCACAGAAAGCTGAGCCAAGTCCACTGAATTTCAGACTTATTAACGACAGAATTATGTTTTTATAGTCCCTAAATGCATGCAATTGATTGTGGTAGTGGTAGAACACAACTACACCTAGGCATGTCATTAATTGTAAAATGAAAATGATAAACTCAAAATATTTAAATCAAGTAAAAATCTCTATTAATTACCTACATCAATAATAGATCGATCTTCAAACATAACAGTCTGTCAAGTTGAGGTAGCTCCTGCCTACTATGCAGTTTCACAGTGTATGTAAATTGCATTTGTAATTGTTTAACACAAAGACACTAAAATATTTTGTACTTGGTTCAATGTTTACATAAGTATTGTCACATCGAACTTATCAAATGCTTCCCTTAACCATGTTACATGAAGGTGATATTTTCACACAAGTAGAAACGGATCTACTGCAACACAGAAACACCTCATATCCCAAGGTAATTGTAAGGAAAACCTCCATGTGGAAACACTCTTTTTTAATACAACTGCATGGTTGAATGTATCTGTCTTCTGTTATCACACACATCTTGAAATGTGGATGTTTCCCTTGTACATATGTGACTTAATTGGGTGGTTCTGGGACATGGGATTGTTGTACCATAAGAACCATTCTTATAATGGGTGGACAATTGCTAAACACACTGACAAATGGATTAAAACACAAACAAACAAACAAGGTGCCCTAGTGTTTCAGTCAGATGAAAAACTCATTGGAATTTGGAGCCCAGCTCATATTCCTAGAGTTGTGAGATACAGCCGTGAGTTGGACCCCACTCTGAGTATGGTGCCTGTTAAGACTTTCTCTATCCTCTGTCACTCTTCCCCTGCTTGCACTATCTCTCTCAAATAAATAAATAAATAAATAAATAAACAAAAAGAAAAGAAAAACAAAAAAAACACAATGACAGCAGCAACAACAAAAAACATAAATCTGGTAGTATCCTACCAAATGTGCTTCCACTGTGAAGTAAATTAAATAGGGAAGCCATAACCTGAGGAGGCTCTCATGCCATGGCAGCCTCTGTAATGAAACCAGAACTTAATTCTCAGTCATTGCACTTGAATGGAAAAAAAAAAAATATGAGCAAATAATTGCAGTCAATTAGGACTCCCAAAAAGAAGGGAAATGCTTAAGATATATCCAATCAACCACTGCCCTTGCTTTGTTTCCACATGGTCTCTGTAAAAACCTTACTACCATTTCCTACAGATGGAGCATGTCTATTTGCATACAAATAAGAAAGACAAATTAAATGGTCAAATTAAGTCTTGAAAACTGGAATGTACATCAGTTCATCTTTTAACTCTACACAGTACCCCTTTTCATTTTGATTGCTTTCCCACATGGCTTGAACACCTTGCCCACTTGAAACTTGGGCAGAAGACTCAGCGTGACACCTTTCACAGCCTCTCACCATCCTCTTTGCACATGCACCTAGGACACCAGTGTGACTCTGCCCTCCCTTGCCCAGACTTCAACTTTGGCAAAGGCTCTCCATAGCTCCTGCACAGTTTCCCCAAGAAATGTTGTACATGACTGCAGAGGACGGGTTGAACCTATAGCTCCTCCAGGGCTAAAACCTGCATTCATGTGCTCCTTTTCTCACCATCCCAGGTCTCCAGGGCACTAGCTTTGAATCCCATCTCAACCAAGCCCACACACCTGAATTCACATTTTTGATAAACTGATACCAGAGTCTATGTCCAGACCAGTCCTCCCTCTGAACAATGTTGTAACCACACCCAGAGTTTTTCTTCTTCTTCTGTTTAATGTTTATTTATTTTTGAGAGAGACAAAGACAGTGCACGTGGGTTAGGGGCAGAAAGACAAGGAGACACAGAATCTGAATCAGGCTCCAGATCTGAGCTGTCAGCACAGAGCCCCAAGCAGCGCCCAAAGCCACAAACTGCTAAATCATGACTTGAGTCAAAGACGGATACTCAACTGACTGAGTCACCCAGACCCCCTTATCACACCAAGAGTTTTTGATGCCCTCTCCCAATTCTGTCTTTCCTGTTGCCAAAACTTCCCACATGTTCACAGAGAGAATGCAGGTGAAGCCCTCCAGGACCCGGATGAGGCCCTTCACGCAATGCACAGGACCACAGAGAAGAATGGGGAGTGGAATCTGGTTACTCAGCACTACACTGTGTAGTAGAAACTCATGAGCCAACCGTCAGTCCCACCTCTCCAGTGGAACTTCTCACGTCCCCAGTTGCCGGTTTCATACTTCAGGCTTACTGTTGTGGGTACACAGCTCAGCTGCCCCAGATTATGAATTGGGAATAGTACCTCTGCCTACATGGGGCCTGAAGACCCTAACAGAGTTTGTCCCTTCAGATTCTGTCAAAAATTACCTCTTACGCCACAAAATTGTTCTCCACAGCTCCACTGCTAGTCTCTGATCCTCCCTTCTGAGAACAGAGTTCCTGACTTTTCTACCTGCTGGGCCGCCCAAGTTGACATTCATACTTTCCTGACATTCAGACTCACATAGAGGAGAGAAAGGACTTACAGTTTGGGGAGGCAGTTTCACCTTTCTGGTTTAAACTTTGCTCCCAAGTTAATATGTTGCATCTCATCTTCTGGTTCTGGGCTGTCCATTGACAGTCACACATTCAAATTGACCAAATACACAAATGCAAATGATTGACCATCAAATTTTCCTCAGAGCCTCTATTTCAGCCTTCTTTACTATCTCCCACTCTGCTGTGTATACTTGTGCCCTCACCTCCAATATTATTTGTAATATTATTTTTAAGATAATGCAAAAGAAGAGAAACAATCTCTACTCCCAGGAAGGCTCACCCAGCAACCAAACCCTCCTCGATAAATGAACATACCATACTCATTTCCCAGGGTTTTAGAAGGAAGAACTCACATAAAATAAGATTACCAACCCTAGGTAAAAAAAAAAATTACCTTAAATTCCAAAACCTGTTTGCTTCTCAAAGAGAATATAAATTCACCCACAAATAGGTGATGACAAGAATACCATATGACAGCCTACCCAGGATGAAACAACCTTTGACAAGTTACCATGAAAAGAAACAAACAGGGTACGTCATATACCAAAAATGTACGTTTAATATTGACACAAAAAATACACATATAACAATATTGACAACTGATATCTGACTGATTCCTATTTGGATTAAAACTGATACAGTCTTCTGGGTGCCTGGGTGGCTCAGTTGGTTAAGCATCCCAAGTCAGCTCAGGTCATGATCTTAGAGTGTGTGCGTTTCAGATCCACACCTGCATGCGTGCTGAGAGCTCAGCTATATGGTCAACAAATCTTTGACAATGCAGGAAAGGATATTCAAGGCAAGACAGTCTCTTCAATAAATGGTGTTGGGAAAACTGGAGAGTGACATGCAGAGAAATGAAAGTACGCCATCTTCTGGGGTACCTGGGTGGCTCTGTTGGTTGGGCATCTGAGTCTGGATTTCAGCTCAGGTCATGATCTCGTCATTCATGGGTTGTAGCCCTGTGTCAGGCTCTGTGATGTTGGTGTGGATGATTCGTTTGGAATCCTGTCTCTCTCCTTCTCACTTTCTTTCCCTCTCACCGCTCCCCCACTCATGCTCCCTCTCTCTCAGAGTAAATAATTAAACTTAAAAAACAAAGACATTGGATCCTTTTCTTATACCATACACAAAAATAAATTCAATACAGATGAAAGACCTAAATGTGACAGAGGAAACCATCAAAGTCCTACAGGAGACCACAGGCAGCAACCTCTTTGACCTCGGCTGCAAAAACTTCTTACTAGACATGCTGGCAAAGGCAAGGAAAACAAAAGCAAAAATGAAGTATTATGACCTCATCAAGATAAAAAGCGTCTGCACAGCGAAAGAAACAATCAGCAAAACTGAAAGACAACCTAGAGATTAGAAGAAGATACTTGGAAATGACAACTCAGATAGTGGGCTAGTAACCCAAACCTATACACATGTTATCAAAACCAACACTCCAAAAATAAATAACCCAGATAAGAAATGAGAAGACACGAGCAGACATTTTTCCAAAGAAACCATCCAGATGGCCAACAGATATATGAAAAGATGCTCAACATCACTCATCATCAAGGAAATACAAATCAAAACCACGGTGAGCTGCCACCTCACACGTGTCAGAGTGGCTAAAGTTAACAATTCAGGAAACAACAGATGTTGGTGAAGATGCCAAGAAAGGGGAACCCTCTTTCACTGATGGGATGAATGCATTTGGTGCAGCCAGTTTTGAAACAATATGGAGGGAGAGAGGGAAGATGGTGGCGTAAGAGGACGCTGGGCTCACCGCGCGTCCTGCTGATCACTTAGATTCCACCTACACCTGCCTAAATAACCCAGAAAACTGCCAGAGGATTAGCAGAACGGAGCCTCTGGAGCCAAGCGCAGACGAGAGGCCCACGGAAGAGGGTAGGAAGGGCTGCGAGGCAGTGAGCGCTCCACGGACTGGTGGGAGGGAGCCGGGGCGGAGGGGCGGCTCACAGGCCAAGCAGAGCCCCCGAGTCTGGCTGGCAAAAGCAGAGGGGCCGGACGGACTGTGTTCCGACAGCAAGCGCGACTTAGCGTCTGGGAGGTCATAAGTTAACAGCTCTGCTCAGAAAGCGGGAAGGTTGGAGGACAAAGGGAGGGAGAGTTGCCGAGCCCGCGGACGACAGAGCTCAGTTAGGTGGGGAACAAAGGCGCTCGCCAGCGCCATCTCCCCCGCCCAGCCCCCAGCCAAAATACCAAAGGGAACCAGTTCCTGCCAGGGAACTTGCTCGCTCCGCGCAAACACCCAACTCTGTGCTTCTGCGGAGCCAAACCTCTGGCAGCGGATCTGACCCCCTCCCGCTGCCACAGGGCCCCTCCTGAAGTGGATCACCTAAGGAGAAGCAAGCTAAGCCTGCCCCTCCTGCCCACGTGCACCTTGCCTACTCACCCCAGCTAATACACTAGATCCCTAGCACCACAAGCCTGGCAGTGTGTAAGTAGCCCAGATGGGCCACACCACCCCACCATGAATCCCGCCCCTAGGAGAGGGGAAGAGAAGGCACACACCAGTCTGACTGTGGCCCCAGAGGTGGGCTGGGGGCAGACATCAGGTCTGACTGCGGCCCCGCCCACCAACTCCAGTTGTACACCACAGCACAGGGGAAGTGCCCTGCAGGTCCTCACCACTCCAGGGACTATCCAAAATGATCAAACGGAAGAATTCCCCTCAGAAGAATCTCCAGGAAATAACAACAGCTAATGAACTGATCAAAAAGGATTTAAATAATATAACAGAAAGTGAATTTAGAATAATAGTCATAAAATTAATCACTGGGCTTGAAAACAGTATAGAGGACAGCAGAGAATCTCTTCCTACAGAGATCAAGGGACTAAGGAACAGTCACGAGGAGCTGAAAAGCGCTTTAAACGAAATGCAAAACAAAATGGAAATGACGACAGCTCGGATTGAAGAGGCAGAGGAGAGAATAGGTGAAATAGAAGATAAAGTTATGGAAAAAGAGGAAGCTGAGAGAGAGATAAAAAAATCCAGGAGTATGAGGGGAAAATTAGAGAACTAAGTGATACACTAAAAAGAAATAATATACGCATAATTGGTATCCCAGAGGAGGAAGAGAGAGGGAAAGGTGCTGAAGGGGTACTTGAAGAAATTATAGCTGAGAACTTCCCTGAAATGGGGAAGGAAAAAGGCATTGAAATCCAAGAGGCACAGAGAACTCCCTTCAGACGTAACTTGAATCGATCTTCTGCACGACATATCATAGTGAAACTGGCAAAATACAAGGATAAAGAGAAAATTCTGAAAGCAGCAAGGGATAAACGTGCCCTCACATATAAAGGGAGACCTATAAGACTCGTGACTGATCTCTCTTTTGAAACTTGGCAGGCCAGAAAGGATTGGCACGATATCTTCAGTGTGCTAAACAGAAAAAATATGCAGCCGAGAATCCTTTATCCAGCAAGTCTGTCATTTAGAATAGAAGGAGAGATAAAGGTCTTCCCAAACAAACAAAAACTGAAGGAATTCGTCACCACTAAACCAGCCCTACAAGAGATCCTAAGGGGGATACTGTGAGACAAAGTACCAGAGACATCACTACAAGCATAAAACATACAGACATCACAATGACTCTAAACCCGTATCTTTCTATAATAACACTGAATGTAAATGGATTAAATGCGCCAACCAAAAGACATAGGGTATCAGAATGGATAAAAAAACAAGACCCATCTATTTGCTGTCTACAAAAGACTCATTTTAGATTGGAGGACACCTTCAGATTGAGAGTGAGGGGATGGAGAACTATTTATCATGCTACTGGAACCCAAAGAAAGCTGGAGTAGCCATACTTATATCAGACAAACTAGACTTTAAATTAAAGGCTGTAACAAGAGATGAAGAAGGGCATTATATAATAATTACAGGGTCTATCCATCAGGAAGAGCTAACAATTATAAATGTCTATGCGCTGAATACCGGAGCCCCCAGATATATAAAACAATTACTCATAAACATAAGCAACCTTATTGATAAGAATGTGGTAATTGCAGGGGACTTTAACACCCCACTTACAGAAATGGATAGATCATCTAGACACACGGTCAATAAAGAAACAAGGGCCCTGAATGATACATTGGATCAGATGGACTTGACAGATATATTTAGAACTCTGCATCCCAAAGCAACAGAATATACTTTCTTCTCGAGTGCACATGGAACATTCTCCAAGATAGATCATATACTGGGTCACAAAACAGCCCTTCATAAGTTACAAGAATTGAAATTATACCAAGCATACTTTCAGACCACAATGCTATGAAGCTTGTGGTCAACCACAAATCAACCACAGGAAAAAGTCTGGAAAACCTCCAAAAGCATGGAGGTTAAAGAACACCCTACTAACGAATGAGTGGGTCAACCAGGCAATTAGAGAAGAAATTAAAAAATATATGGAAAAAAAAACGAAAATGAAAATACAACAATCCAAACGCTTGAAGCTTGTGGTCAACCACAAGCTTGTGGTTGAAGCTTGAAGCTTGTGGTCAACCACAAATCAACCACAGGAAAAAGTCTGGAAAACCTCCAAAAGCATGGAGGTTAAAGAACACCCTACTAACGAATGAGTGGGTCAACCAGGCAATTAGAGAAGAAATTAAAAAATATATGGAAAAAAAAACGAAAATGAAAATACAACAATCCAAACGCTTTGGGACACAGCGAAGGCAGTCCTGAGAGGAAAATACATTGCAATCCAGGCCTATCTCAAGAAACAAGAAAAATCCCAAATACAAAATCTAACAGCACACCTAAAGGAAATAGAAGCAGGACAGCAAAGGCAGCCTAAACCCAGCAGAAGAAGAGAAATAATAAAGATCAGAGCAGAAATAAACAATATAGAATCTAAAAAAAACTGTAGAGCAGATCAACGAAACCAAGAGTTGGTTTTTTGAAAAAATAAACAAAATTGACAAACCTCTAGACAGGCTTCTCAAAAAGAAAAGGGAGATGACCCAAATAGATAAAATCATGAATGAAAATGGAATTATTACAACCAATCCCTCAGAGATACAAACAATTATCAGGGAATACTATGAAAAATTATATGCCAACAAACTGGACAACCTGGAAGAAATGGACAAATTCCTAAACACCCACACGCTTCCAAAACTCAATCAGGAGGAAATAGAAAGCTTGAACAGACCCATAACCAGCGAAGAAATTGAAGTGGTTATCAAAAATCTCCCAACAAATAAGAGTCCAGGACCAGATGGCTTCCCAGGGGAGTTCTACCAGACGTTTAAAGCAGAGATAATACCTATCCTTCTCAAGCTATTCCAAGAAAAAAAAAGGGAAGGAACACTTCCAGACTCATTCTATGAAGCCAGTATTACTTTGATTCCTAAACCAGACAGAGACCCAGTAAAAAAAGAGAACTACAGGCCAATGTCCCTGATGAATATGGATGCAAAAATTCTCAATAAGATACTAGCAAATCGAATTCAACAGCATATAAAAAGAATTATTCACCATGATCAAGTGGGGTTCATTCCTGGGATGCAGGGCTGGTTCAACATTCGCAAATAAATCAACGTGATACATCACATTAACAAAAAAAAAAAGAGAAGAACCATATGATCCTGTCAATCAATGCAGAAAAGGCCTTTCACAAAATCCAGCACCCTTTCTTAATAAAAACCCTTGAGAAAGTCGGGATAGAAGGAACATACTTAAAGATCATAAAAGCCATTTATGAAAAGCCCACAACTAACATCATCCTCAATGGGGAAAAACTGAGAGCTTTTTCCCTGAGATCAGGAACACGACAGGGATGCCCACTCTCACCGCTGTTGTTTAACATAGTGCTGGAAGTTCTAGCATCAACAATCAGACAACAAAAGGAAATCAAAGGCATCAAAATTGGCAAAGATGAAGTCAAGCTTTCGCTTTTTGCAGATGACATGATATTATACATGGAAAATCCGATAGAACCCACCAAAAGTCTGCTAGAACTGATACATGAATTCAGCAAAGTCGCAGGATACAAAATCAATGTACAGAAATCAGTTGCATTCTTATACACTAACAATGAAGCAACAGAAAGACAAATAAGGAAACTGATCCCATTCACAATTGCACCAAGAAGCATAAAATACCTAGGAATAAATCTAACCAAAGATGTAAAAGATCTGTATGCTGAAAACTATAGAAAGCTTATGAAGGTAATTGAAGAAGATATAAAGAAATGGAAAGACATTCCCTGCTCATGGATTGGAAGAATAAATATTGTCAAAATGTCAATACTACCCAAAGCTATCTACACATTCAATGCAATCCCAATCAAAATTGCACCAGCATTCTTCTTGAAACTAGAACAAGCAATCCTAAAATTCATATGGAACCACAAAAGGCCCCGAATAGCCAAAGTAATTTTGAAGAAGAAGACCAAAGCAGGAGGCATCACAATCCCAGACTTTAGCCTCTACTACAAAGCTGTCATCATCAAGACAGCATGGTATTGGCACAAAAACAGACACATAGACCAATGGAATAGAATAGAAACCCCAGAACTAGACCCACAAACGTATGGCCAACTCATCTTTGACAAAGCAGGAACGAACATCCAATGGAAAAAAGACAGTCTCTTTAACAAATGGTGCTGGGAGAACTGGACAGCAACATGCAGAAGATTGAAACTAGACCACTTTCTCACACCATTCACAAAAATAAACTCAAAATGGATAAAGGACCTGAATGTGAGACAGGAAACCATCAAAACCTTAGAGGAGAAAGCAGGAAAAGACCTCTCTGACCTCAGCCATAGCAATCTCTTACTCGACACATCGCCAAAGGCAAGGGAATTAAAAGCAAAAGTGAATTACTGGGACCTTATGAAGATAAAAAGCTTCTGCACAGCAAAGGAAACAACCAACAAAACTAAAAGGCAACCAACGGAATGGGAAAAGATATTTGCAAATGACATATCGGACAAAGGGCTAGTATCCAAAATCTATAAAGAGCTCACCAAACTCCACACCCGAAAAACAAATAACCCAGTGAAGAAATGGGCAGAAAACATGAACAGACACTTCTCTAAAGAAGACATCCGGATGGCCAACAGGCACATGAAAAGATGTTCAATGTCGCTCCTCATCAGGGAAATACAAATCAAAACCACACTCAGATATCACCTCACGCCAGTCAGAGTGGCCAAAATGAACAAATCAGGAGACCATAGATGCTGGAGAGGATGTGGAGAAACGGAAACCCTCTTGCACTGTTGGTGGGAATGCAAATTGGTGCAGCCACTCTGGAAAACAGTGTGGAGGTTCCTCAGAAAATTAAAAATAGACCTACCCTATGACTCAGCAATAGCACTGCTAGGAATTTATCCAAGGGATACAGGAGTACTGATGCATAGGGGCACTTGTACCCCAATGTTTATAGCAGCACTCTCAACAATAGCCAAATTATGGAAAGAGCCCAAATGTCCATCAACTGATGAATGGATAAAGAAATTGTGGTTTATATACACAATGGAATACTACGTGGCAATGAGAAAGAATGAAATATGGCCTTTTGTAGCAACGTGGATGGAACTGGAGAGTGTGATGCTAAGTGAAAAAAGCCATACAGAGAAACACAGATACCATATGTTTTCACTCTTATGTGGATCCTGAGAAACTTAACAGAAACCCATGGGGGAGGGGAAGGAAAAAAAAAAGTGGTTAGAGTGGGACAGAGCCAAAGCATAAGAGACTGTTAAAAACTGAGAACAAACTGAGGGTTGATGGGGGGTGGGAGGGAGGGAAGGGTGGGGGTTGGGTATTGAGGAGGGCACCTTTTGGGATGAGCACTGGGTGTTGTATGGAAACCAATTTGACAATAAATTTCATATATTGGAAAAAAAAAAGAAACAATATGGAGTTTCCTCAAAAAGGGAAAAATAGAACCCCCCTTATGACCCAGCCATTACACCGCTAGGATTTACCCAAAGAATACAAAAATACAGATTCGAGGGGCACATGCACCCCCATATTTATAGCAGCCCTATCAACAATAGCCAAATTATGGAAAGAGTCCAAATGTCCATGGAGGGTTGAATGGGTAAACAAGATGTAGTATATATACATAATGGAATATTACACAGCCATCCAAAAGAAGGACATCTTGCCATCTGAAATGATGTTGGTGCAACTAGAGTGTATTAGGATAAGTGAATTCGGTCAGCCAGAGAAAGACAAATGAATTCCCTCATATGTGGAATTTAAGAAACAAAACAGATGAACACAGGGGAAGGAAAAGAAAAGCAAAATACAGTAAGAGCAGAGAAAGAGGCAAATCTTAAAAGGCTCTTAAGTATAGACTACTGAGGGGTGCTAGAAGGGAGGTTGTAGTGGGCTGGGCCAAATGGGTGATAGGCATTAAGGAAAGCACCTGTAATGAGCACAGGGTGTTGTATGTAAGTGAGGAACCACTGAATCCAACTCCTGAAACCAATACTATACTATATGTTATGTAACCTGAATTTAAATAAAAACGTGGAGAAAAAAAAAGATATTTTAAAATAAAGCTATTTTCCATTCCCCAAAAAAGAAGCTTTTTTATTGAATCGCAAAACAAGAATAAGAGGATAGTAACAAGAAATCTGAATAAAACATTTACTATTTTAAAAGGATCCTTTCATATAAGTATAAACTGAGACTGTACACTCAACTATCCCATGCATTTGAGGCACTAGCATATGTTATATGACACGAATTGCTCAGAATGGGGTGCCTGTGTGGCTCATTAGGTAAAGTGTCCCACTCTTGATTTCTGCTCAGGACATGACCTCGTGGTTGTGGGAATTAAGCCCCACAGCAGGCTCCTCGCTGAGAGGCTGGAGTCTTCTTGGAATTCTCTCTCCCCCACCCTTTCTACCCCTCCCTGCCCTCTCTCTTAAAACAAAGAAACATTAAAGAAATAAATTTCTCAGACAATCCATTATTACTGAGCAATGGGTTGTAATAACTGAGACCGAAATTGGAAGTAAAGAAATGAGTAGTAAGAAAAATTTTATGATAAGCCTTTAAATGACATTAGAGAATTTTTTATTAAGAGATAATCTCACTGTTACAGAAAATGCCAAGGGTGTTATTCGTCCTTTGCAAGCAACAGCAACAACAGTAAGAAATTTCTGCATAAAGAAACACTATGATTGTTGTTAAATATGCTGAGTAATATACATAGAAGACAGTCACAGGAACTTCACATAAATAAAACTAGAATATGCTACTTGTTAAGAAATACGGTAAAAAGCAACTTCGGCCATGAAGGCAAAATGGAACTTAGAAAATGGCTTAGTGTCGAGTTCCTTAGAAAATTGCACAAATTTCCCCAGACCGCCAAGAGACATAGAAAAGTAGACAGATCTTGCAGGCCCTCACTGGTTATGCAAAGCTCTTTGCCCCCCACTTTGAATATGATGGAAGAGCAGGGGAGAAGAACAAGAATCTCACAGGATGTAAAAGCTTGGTGTTAGGATTGTCTATTGGTGACAGCAAGATCAATGAACTGAGGCTTCTCAAAATCATTTCCATTCAAACCACATGGCAAGGTGCAGTCTCCTCCTTCGCCTTTGGACCAAACCTGTGTCATCTGCTGATTCATTCCCACCAATCTGGATGTAAAACACTTTGTCTTTACATCCCAGGGCTCCTTCTTTGCTCCAAAATGGTGACCAGGTATGGTTTAGATAGAACAAAATCCATTTATTTTAAAAATAGGAATATGAGTTGTGTTGGAGAATCTTAAATTTCCAGCCCAGCATTACTCTCAGTAGAGAGAGGAGAGAGGGCAATGTAGAATTCTGGAAAATTATTTCCTAAAAAACTATTACTTGAAGAATTTGAATTGAATGCTTTCATGGCAAGTACAAGTTCTCCTGGTATCTGAATTAGGACAACAATCCATTTTAAACATTAAGTAGTCACTAGACAGCCTTGTAACAATTCTTTGTAAGTTAATGCAAAACAATAAATACAAAAATAATTTGAGACCAAATATATAATTCCTTTGGCTTTTATGACAGTATTTTGCCAAACAACCAACAAATGGAAAACAAGCTTTTATCAAGGTTATCTGACCTAGAGTTTATCTAACATGATGCACAGCTCTGTATGCAGAGAATACCTTAAAGCAATGCTCCCTAGGGGCCGAGGATAGGTTGACCCAAGATGAGTAACTTTGGCATAAAGGATTTTGGGGCCAAAGACAACTGATACACTGTAGGCCCAAGAGAATTTTTTTTTTTTTTTTTTTTTTTTTTTTTTTTTGGTGTTTAAGTAGAGGCCCAATGTGTGGCTTGAACTCACCACCCAGAGACCAGGACCTGAGCTGAGGATGCACACTACAGGTCATATTGGCCCCAGTCCCAGCTGTGTCAGCCAAAGAATATGCAGCTGAAGCTCAAGTGATAGCAATGTAACCCCACTAGCTTACAAGCAGTTAATCAGCACTACCCTACAGATTGAGCTACCATATGCACCTAATAAATCCTTTAAGAAAAAGAAGAAGATATTTTTGTAACTCAAAGTCTTTTGAGATGGAATACACCTCTGGGGTATCAGGAAAAGTGGCAGCAGAATTTATCCAGTAACAGTTGCTAACATGGCCTCACGGGTCTCCAATCAAGGACATCCAGTTTCTCAGTGATCCTCAACCAAACCATACCCTTGAGCGCTCTAAGCAACAGAAATTGCTAAGAAACAAAATCAAAGTTTCAGGCAGGTTTTTTTTCCTTAGTGTCAGCAGGCTAGGATTATTCTGTTTCTTAGATGTTCTTGAAAAGACTTCATGTTTTCCCAAATATTCAAGAGAAATGTATTGCACCTCTGAGCTCTACACAAGCATGTATGTGCTTTGCTCTTGAATGCAGAAGAATGGTCAGTTTTGAAAATTTATTTTACATATTTATGCCATCTGGACAGTAATGGCCTGAAGAGAATCACCAACCTAAACAATATTTGGTATTAAAAATGGACTCAAGAAAAGTAACTACGAAATTCTGATAACTCTGTACACATTGTTTTTTAGTATATCCCGTTATATCGAGAACCAGAAGTAATGCATTTATAATGCAAGGAGTTTTTAGCACGCTAATATTTGTGACCCTGTTACATTTGTTGTGATACAGACACATCACAAATGTCACATGTCCAAAGCTGTATGCCTCTGGTTTCAACCTACAAATATATACATCAGGAAAATTCATGTCAAAACAATTGTTCTATATTAAAGGCACACAAAAAAATTTAGAATTAGGTTGTCAAACACACACACAGATACACATACACACACACACACACACACACACAAAGCAGAGGTAATTTTTATTTTTACCATTTTTTTAAAGTTTGTTTCTTTGAGGGAGACAGAGACAGTGCAAGTTGGGGAGGGTTTGAGAGGGAGAGAGAGAATCCTAAGCAGGCTCTGTGCTGCCACTGCCAAGCCCAGTTGGGGCTCAAATGCATGAAACTGTGACATGATGACCAGAGATGAAACCAAGACTCAGACTCATAACTGACTGAGCCACCGAGGTGCCCCACAAAAGGTTAGCTTAAAATGACGGAGCCTATCAAAAATTTACCTTTGAGAAGACTATGAAGGAAAATGTGAAATGTCTCTTGACTATGGTGCTTTCATTTTGCAGTAAGAGAAATAAGGAATCTGGCTGGAAGGACTGTCTTGGTAAAGAACTTTCTTAATTACTTGGTTGGTGTTTCATCATCAACTCATTTTCCTGAGGACTGGTCCTCTTCTGTTTATAGCAGGTTTCAGCATCTGAGATGCTCTCTGGTTCTAGTTCCCTGTGTGTCATGTTTCAGTTGCTTCTTGGCTAGCAATGGGCAAGTGTTGCTGATTTGGCTCCCCACGTGCAGCCTGTGTGGCTGCATGTTACACAGTCAGTTGGTGTTCCCTTGGGACTCTACTAAAAGAAAGACAAATTTGTTGGTAATACTGCACGACCACAATAAACCACAGATTGCAGTTCTGTGGCAGAAATGACTCTTTGTCTTAGAAACTTAAACTTCTTCACAGTGTTTCCAATGTTAATGATCGATTTCTTAACATCAAGTGCTTATATGAAGTTTCCAGAACTTCAGGACAGAAGGAAGTTTTGTCCTCAAATGATTCCAAGACAGAAAGGAGAAAAATAAAAATGTTATTTTAGGGGGTGGCGGGCGCATGGGTGGCTGAGTCCATTAAGTGCCCGAATCTTGATTTTGACTTGGGTCATCACTGCACAGTTGCAGGGATTGATCCAGCTTTGGGCTTTGCCCTGACTGACAGCAGGGAGACTGCTTGGGATTCTCCCTTTCTCTCTGCCCCTCCCTCGTTTGTGCGCCCTTTCTCTTTCTCTCAAATTCAACACAGATTTAATAAAACATTCTTCTCAGGATTTCTAGCCAGGCGTTGGAGGACACAAGAAGAAATCAGGATCTGGTACAATTTATGATTAATATTATTAAAGTCTAAATCTACAAAGATATGTTATTGAAACATTTTTGTCTATAATCATTCTCACTTTACCAAGTAAAGCCAAATTAACAGTAATGGGATTGCAAACTCAGTGTATTTGGAGAAAAAAAAAACTTGACCTCCTTATTTACATAAGTGCAATCACAATAGAGGTTTGACTGATAGACTCTTTAAAACCGGCTTTGCTGTAATTTTTCATAAGAAGTCACTACATTAAACTTTTAATAGCCTCTCAAGGGCAGAAACGAAGCCAAATACTTGCCATCAGGTGTTGCCTGCAACACTTATAGATTTGGGTGAATTTCTATATTCTTGAGGTCTCCAAAACATGCCAAGATTATTGAAACTATTAGGAAATAAAGTTCTTGATTCACCTGGGAAGGGTTCCAGGGACTCTGTAAGCAAGGAATCATGCTCATACTTCCAAGGGGGCTTGATTGGGTCCATGAAGTCCATCAGAGATCCTTATAGCTGTCTCCTCATTTATGAATTGATTTCAGTCTTTCTCAGCTATGATATTCTAGTCAAAGTCTTAGTTACCTAAGTGTTTCCAAGTATGTCTTGTCACACGGAGGAAAGACTCTTATTGAAATTATGCAAGCTATGTATTAGAATAAACCTTAAGAATAGGCACCAAGATTTTCTGAGATCTGGAAGAACCAGGTAGGAAGAAGAGATAAATGTTTCCATTTGTTTGCCAAGTTATATTCTGTGCACTTGCTGAAGTCAGTTAACCTAAGAGGAAAAGGTTCCTCAATCAGTAAACAACAAAACACTTCCCAGAGGGTTTTCTTTATCTTCCAGGTGGTTAACATACAGTGTAACATTAGTTTCCTGTGGACAATATACTGACTCAACAATTCCATAGAACACCCAGGTCTCAACTCACAAGGGACCTCATTATTCCCCATCACTTATTTAACCCATCTGCCTACCCATTTCCACTCTGGTAACCATCAGTTTGCTCTCTATAGTTAAGCGTCTTTTTCTTGGTCTGCCTCTCCCTTTTGTTATTTTTCTTTCCCATTGCTCTCTTGTTTTGTTTCTTGATTTCCACATGTGAGTGAAATCATATAGGATTTGTCTTTCTCTGACTGTTTCACTTAGAATAACACTCTGTAACACCACCCATTCATACAAAAGGCAAGATTTCTGGGGTGCCTGGGTGGCTCAGTTGGTTGAGCTTCCGACTTCAGCTCAGGTCATGGTCTCACAGTTCGTGAGTTCGAGCCCCATGTCAGGCTCTGTGCTAACAAACAGCTCAGAGCCTGGAGCTTTTTTCGGATTCTGTATCTCTCTCTCTCTCTCTGCCCCTCCCCTGCTCATGCTCTGCCTCTCTGTGTCTCTCAAAAATAAATAAATGTTAAAAAAATGGCAAGATTTCATACCTTTTTATGCCTACTAACATTCACATACACATCAAATATTTGTTCATTTAGTCAGTGAACAGTTGTGCTAGACTGTTGGAATCAGAGACGCTCACTGCCTGTCACTGTTGAACTGCTGCTCCAACAAATCTGGGCCATGGACAGAGCAAGAGTACAGGCCTATACTCATCATGGGGCTGACTGACAACAGGAAGGTCCCTCACAACAATGAATTGTCTTTCCTGAAAGGTCACCCATCTACACTGGATCTCACTTTCATTGGAGTTATATCCTGGGATATTAGTGCTTGAACAACCACAGCACATGTCCTGCTGATTCCATTACAATGTCCAGAAGTCTTCTTCATCTCCAAAATCAACTCTGCCATGTGACATTTTAAAGCTATGCCCAAAACGTTTGCATCATCTAATACCCCTCCTTCATCCACTGCCTCTGATCTAGGCTTGGGCAAACCAGTAATCATTGTCATCTGACAGCTTCTGGGCCTCAGTAAGACAAAGGAATTCAGTGCAATCATGGAGACAAAGGAGGACACCCCCAATCTTCAGAAACCCACCACTTTTGCCAATTCCTTATCTCCATGACACTTATTCATCCAATGACACCAGCAAGAGCTGCCTAGGACCCTGGGTGACTAAAGGGAACTACCTCCAGGTACTTCCCTGCGTTGGAAAGAGTCCTTCACATTTTCTTTTCATAGGTCTTATAGTTCTCTCTGAGGATGATGGCTTCATCATGTTTTACTTATATTCCCATCCCACATTCCAGCGCTACAGGTCTGAATATCCACGGCCTTACATCTCTCTCATCTCAACTAAGCAGCTAGTGAGGACACTCTCACCACAACACAGGCACAGAAGAATGTTTGTGATGTCTACAAATCTGGCACCAAAGATGAACAAACACAGCAGTGGAGATATGGAGACAACTGGGAAATAAAACAAGTAGAAGTTATGTTTCTATACGCATTCTCAGTTATGCAACCTGGGACAGGTGTTTCCTCCACGCACAGAATCCACTATGCTAAATCTTTACCTTGTCTCATCTGGGGCTTCATTATCACTACTATTGGAATTTGTTTCTCCTACTTATGGGGTATTTATTACACACCCAGTACTAGCATATGTGCATGTTTGCTTCATATGCACATGAAAACAACACCCACCCCCCAATGACTGGGGGCACATAGCTGTCTTAGCTGCCATGATGGCATGCTTTAGATCCTCTGGCTAAGTCCAGATTTCGCCATTCAAACTATAGCAGGTTTAAGCAAGCTCTGACCTTCTGTAAGGGACACAGAGGGGAAAGCACTGGGAGAAAGGAGACCCTGTTTGTCACAGGGGAAGATTAAAACTGTCTTATCAAAAGTTACATTATCTTGTGAGCCTGTAGGGTGTTGTCTAGGGAATGTACTAGTGAGAGGGGCTGGTGTCAGTCAAGGCCCAGTAAAACTCCTGGCTAGGGGCACCTGGATGCCTCAGTAGGTTAAGCATGTAGCTCTTGATCCCATAGTTAATGGGTCTGAAGCCTGTGTCTGGCTGTGTGCTGACAGCAGAGTTGCTTGGGATTCTCTCCCCACTACTTCGCCCCTCCCATGCTTATGCTCTGTCTCAGAATAAATAAACTTAAAAACAAATGGACTGGCTGTGCAAAATGAATGCCAAATAGCGTTTCACGGGGGACCTTAGGTAAAAGGTCAGCAGTACCCCTCTAGACTCCATAATATATCCATAATAATATCACAGTATTCACAAAGAGGAGAAAATGGTATCATGGATAAACGAGGGGAAAAATAATGGCATATTATGTAAATCCTAAGGCCGCAGAGAAAACGGATTACTGGGTATGTTATGCCGTTGTGTTAGGAAAAGAGTTATAGATTCCATCAGTTACCTACAGCCTTAAATACAAGAGGATGTGGTAACATTGTTGGTTGGATCACACTTCATTCATTACACATCCATGTTAACACATTAAGAACAATTATGTTTTATTAATTAAAATATATTAAGTTCACACAGACCGATTTATGCATTTCAAATCCACTCAACAAATCGTTCAAAATATAGAATACAAGTGGTAAAAAAGCATTCATGTGTTGATGTAATGACAGGGGAGTAGTGATTTCCATAAATATCAGGCCGGAGGTAATTGTTGAGAGATGTGGATGTACAATTTATGCCATTTGGGGGAAGAGTTAGCTAGGCTCTGGCTGCCATCTGTGAAGATGTCTTCATTGCAGCCACATCAACTCATGTGCTCTGACTATTGCTGTTATAAAGATCTATCAGTGCACTGGACTGCCACCTCTTTTGCCTTTAAGACCTTATCGTAAAACATTTTCTTTCTAATATTCAGGAAGTTTTTAGAATTAATAAATGGACAATGGTGTTCTCAACACCTGTCTCATGACAACTTACATCAGTGGTATAACCACAAACAGCATCTCCATTTAGATTTGCTTCAGATGTTGTGCATCAAACTATCCTTTATCTTCTGTGGAAAATTAGACATGCCTGGGTCCCATCTAATAAAGAAGGGCATCTCATACTTTTGATTCAACAAGTCATCCACATGGTTTCACACATCCACCAGGAATAAATGAATCTTCCGAAGGGATTTGAGAGTAGGAAACATTAATATTTGCTAGTCACAAATCCCAAAGAGGGTCAATGTAAGCAAAAAAACCCAAAAAACAAAAAACAAAACAAAGCACATTTTGATATTAATTATACCTATTCAAAAACCGATCCACTAGATCTTTAGGACCAGAATAGCATATTTGTTTTCTAAGTGTCTAACTCTGTGTTATTCCTTATAAGTATTTTGAAGGAATGTCTGAATGAAATGACTGATATACTCCTTTCTACTTGATTTCTGTAACATGATTCACATTTGATGTTCAATGAAATACTTTTGTAAATCTATCTTTCCAGTTACTTTCTTATATGCATCTCTTGTGTTTCCTAAAGTGTATATTTAAAATGAGGGTCTTCATTCATTACATTTCTAGGGTTTGCATCTAGGGTGCATTTTGTGATATCGAACAAAAGTTGAGTTCCAGGTAAAGGCATGGCCACTTTCCATTTCACACTTTGGCTCCTATGTGATAACTAGAATGTGGAGTAAGTTGGGACTTGCAGGGAGAGCTTGCACATTCTTTACATTTGTACAGTTACTCTCTAATAGGAATTCTCTGATGTCCCGTAAGGGCTGGGCACCACTTACAGGCACTGACTTACATTCTTTTTACATTATCAGGTTTCTCTCCAGTGTGAATTCTGTGATGTCGAGTAAGGATTGAGGGCTGGGTAAAGAACTTGCCACATTCTTTACATTGGTAATGTTTCTCTCCAGCATGAATTCTGAGATGTTGAATAAGGTTTGAGCGCGTGGTAAAGGCCTTGCCACATTCTTTACATTGGTAATGTTTCTCTCCAGCATGATCTGAGATGTTGAATAAGGCATGAATGCAAGCTAAAGGCCTTGCCACATTCTTTACACTGGTGAGGTTTCTCTCCAGTGTGAATTCTCAGATGTTGAAAAAGGTGCAAGTGCCTGGTAAAGGCCTTGCCACATTCCTTACATTGGTGAGGTTTCTCTCCACTATGAATTCTGAGATGTCGAATAAGATTTGAGTACCTGGTAAAGGCCTTGCCACATTCCTTGCATTTGTAAGGTTTCTCTCCAGTATGAATTCTGAGATGGCGAGTAAGGTTTGAGTGCTGGGTAAAGGCCTTGCCACATTCCTTACATTTGTAAGGTTTCTCTCCAGTATGAATTCTCAGATGGCGAGTAAGGTTTGAGTGCTCGGTAAAGGTCTTGCCACATTCTTTACATTGGTGAGGTTTCTCTCTAGTGTGAATTCTGTGATGGTGAATAAGGACTGAGTGGTAGCTAAAGGCCTTGCCACACTCTTTACACTGGTGAGGTTTCTCTGCAGTGTGAATTCTGAGATGTTGAATAAGGTGTGAGTGCCTGGTAAAGGCCTTGCCACATTCCTTACATTGGTGAGGTTTCTCTCCACTATGAATTCTGTAATGTCGAGTGAGGTCTGAGGGTCCTTTAAAGGCCTTGCCACATTCCTTACATTTGTAAGGTTTCTCTCCACTATGAATTCTGAGATGTCGAATAAGATTTGAGTACCTGGTAAAGGCCTTGCCACATTCCTTGCATTTGTAAGGTTTCTCTCCAGTATGAATTCTGAGATGTCGAGTAAGGATTGAGTGCTGGGTAAAGGCCTTGCCACATTCCTTACATTTGTAAGGTTTCTCTCCAGTATGAATTCTCAGATGACGAGTAAGGTTTGAGTGCTCGGTAAAGGTCTTGCCACATTCTTTACATTGGTGAGGTTTTTCTCCAGTGTGAATTCTGTGATGGTGAATAAGGACTGAGTGGTAGCTAAAGGCCTTGCCACATTCTTTACATTGGTAAGGTTTCTCTCCACTATGAATTCTGTGGTGTTGAGTAAGGTGTGAGTGCTGGCCAAAGACCTTGCCACATTCTCCACATTGGTAAGGTTTCTCTCCAGTATGAACTCTATGATGTCGAATAAGGTTTGAGTGCTGGCTAAAGGCCTTATCACAATATTTACATTGGTAAGGTTTCTCCCCAGTGTGAATTCGTAGATGTTGAGTAAGGGTTGAGCGCTGGGTAAAGGCCTTGCCACATTCTTTACATTGGTAAGGGGTCTCTCCAGTATGGATGCTCTGATGTCTAGGAAGGTAGGAGTGCCTCCTAAAAGCTTTGCCACATTGTTGACATTTGTGATGTCCCACTCTGATACGGATTTGCCTGTGTTTATTTAGTGATGAGTAGTCCTTAAAGGTTTTACCACATTCTTCACATTTGTACAATTTCGTTCCAGCATGCATTCGCTGATGTTGAGATAGTGCCGAGTGCCAATGAAAGACTATGTCACAGTCCTTGCAAGTGTACCTTTTCTCTCCAGGACCAATTGTCCTATGTGCATTTAGTCTTTGTGACTGACTCAACACACTTCCAGATTTATTACAAATGTATGTGTTTTTTCCCACACAAATTGTCTGATGATCACCAACACTGGAGGACTCCTTCAGATCTTTCCCACATGCATTATATTTATAAAGATTTTCTTTTATAGGCATACTCTTCTGTATAATATGTTTAGATCTTTGAGACAAAACTTCCTTACCTTTATCACATTCAAAATGGTTATCTGGCAAATGAGTACGTAGACATTTGTTAACAATTGAGCCCTGGTTAAATGTTTTCTCAGATGCAGTGCAAGGAACAATTCTATGTCCATTGAAAATACTCTCGTAGGTTTGTAGGGTTGACTTCTTTGTGACGTGCCCCTCAAATTGACACCCCTTAACAATTTCTTCTTCATTTTTAAATTTATGATTTTCAGAAACAGTTGTCTGAAAGGTCAATCCGATCCTATTTTCAAATTGGTTCAAATACTTATTTTCCACCCGAATGAGGTAACTTTCCACATTTTCCAAATTTTCTTTCGACAAATATTTATGTTTGAATCTTTGACTTGAGTTTTTGGTGACGGAAACACACTGCTTTGTAGAAGTAGCTAACTTAAAAGGGGAGGGTTTGCAAAATACTCTATATCCTTCAGCATATGGGTCAGTGAGATTCTTCCTATGGGCAGATGTCTCCGTTTGGAAATGTCCGTCATATGTTTGATGCCCTTCACTCTCCCCATCGTTGTCACAATCTATTATTAAGTGTAAATTCTCAAGGGTACTATGTTCACCCATTGACACTTTTTGGAGAGAAGGTTCTAAGCACGGCTTTGGCAGGAAATTCTGGGTGCATTGTGAAGATACAGCTGAAAGAGATCAAATAACAGAAGAGTAAAATCATCCCACTTACTACTCTCAGATGACTTCTATTATGTAACCTTAGAATCAATCAGAAAACATCGACTAAATGTTTGAGAAGGAATCATCAGGACTTCATTCCTTCACGGACACATAAAGTTGCATGCAACATACTGACCATATGTCCTAATAGATAATTCTGTAGTACTGTCATGCTATCGTAGAAATCATTTTCTTATACCTTGAATGATCAGGAAAACTACCACATGAGCCCAAAATCACCACAGAAGGAAACTTAAACATAAAACTGAAATCAACAAAATAGCATACAGTAAAACTAAGACCATAGCAACCAGAGGAAGCATTGGCTTTGAGAAAAAATGAACAAAATTGATAGACCTTTCAATCAAGTCAGAATGAAAGAGAAACGACCAACTAAAGCAGCAGTGAAGTGAAAGCAGACATGTTATCACTGATACTGTTGAAATAAAATGAATAAAAGAGGCAACAATGGATAATTATATGCCCACAAACTGATACCAACAGAGGATAATGAATTCAAATAAGGTATAACCACCTATACTCCATCATGAAAACAACAAAAAAAAATCACTACTGCTGAGTAGTAAGTAGATTCAAAGAGTAATTTAAACAAATACAAACAAAAAAACAAACTAACTCTAAACAAGGAAAGCTGTTATGTCCGATAAATTCAGTGGATCATTTAAACAGGCATTTCACGAGAAAGTACTTAAAATCTCCTCTAGTATTTCCAAGGAGTGAAGATAAGGGAAAATATGAAAATACTCTCTGTGGTACCAGCATTACCAGGTTACAAATGAAAGGAATAACTATTTTAAAGAAGGCTACAAACTCCTAAAAATCTTATCTCTGTTCACAGATGACACGATCTATAGAAAACCCTAAAGGATCCTTATTTTTATTTTGTATTATTTTGGTCATCGCTTGAGTTATTTCTGCTAGGTTTTCTACTGCTTTCGAGTTTTCTATTTTTTAATGCCATAAATGCTTCAGTTAAGGAAAACATTGAAATTAACAACATTACACCAAAAGGAACTAGAAAAGGAAGTCTGTTAGCTGAAATTTAGTAGAGGAAGAAGTTACAAAGCAAAATCTGAAAATATTTTATTTAGAAAGAAAAATCAGAAATAAATGAAATAGAGACCAGAATAAAAAATAACATAACATTGAAAGTAATGCCCAGTGTAACAAGAAAAATAACAAAATTGGTAATGCTTCAACTAGATATACAATGATATCCTAACAAATCAAATAACTTAGAAAAGAAATCCACTGGGGAGCAGTGGAAAACAACCTGTTTCTTTTCTAAGAAAACAACCTGCAGGTGTCTCTATGTCTAAATGAGTCCTTAGAGGCAGCATATAGTTTTTTATTTTTTTGTTTTTATCTATTTTGATATTCCTGGATCTGGAGGTCTGTTTTCTTCCAGGATTATGGAAGATTTCTGCTAATATTTCTTAAAATAAAGTACTTCCCCCCCCCTTTTCTCTCCCTTTTGCTTCTGAGACTCCTATCATGCAAATATTATTACATTTGATGGAGTCTCTGAGTTCCCCGAGTCAATACTGTTGCATGATTCTTCTCCTGTCTTTTGCTTAGAGTCATTATTTTTCTTCATTTTTTTCTTCTTCTAGGTGACAAAGTCATTCCTCTGGTACTTCCAGCCTGCTGTTCACTGCTAAGCCTGTTTCCAATCTTTTCCTTTTCTTTATTTAAAAAAAAAACTGTTTATTTTTTCCGAGAGATACAGAGACTGAAGGCACAAGAGAGGCAGAGCAAGAGGGAGAGAAAATCCCTATCAGACTCCAGAGGCAGTCACTGCAGAGAACAAGTTGGGGTTCTGTCTCTCAAACTGTGACATCATGACCTAAGCCAAAATCAAGAGTTGGATGCTTAATTCAAGGACCCACCCAAGTGTCCCTCAATCTCATTCATTGCACTGTTCTCTGTTTGATTCTTTTTTAGCTGTTTTAGCTCCCTGGTAAGGTTCTCACTATTCTTTTTTCAACCCAGAGAGTATCCTTATGAATATTGCCTTCAATTCTCCATCATGCATGTTACTTACAACCATTTCACTTAAATCTCTCTTCATGGCCATATCTTCTTCTTTGACTTTGGATAAATTCTTCCACTTTGGCATTTTGTCTAAGGCCCTGCCTTCCTCTGTATGTTAGAAAAGACAGTTATGTCTCCCATAGACCATTTAGACAGCGGCCTGTAGATGCTCTCCTTGATTGCTATGGACAGTGTAGGGTCCCTGGCCTGAACATGGTAAGTCATAGCTAGATGCACTGCAGTCTGCTTGTGAATTGAGACCTGACATCAACTCCACCAGAACTGAGGCCCTCCAGAACTGTTTGGTCAGGAAATGAGGTGTGGGCAGCAACTTGTCCAGGTCTCTTGGGGCAGGGACCGACCTTGCTGAGAATGAGGCAGGCTTGACAGAGAAGGGCAGGCCCACCAGAGCATAGGGAGGTGGGAGCTTGGAGTAAGGTAGGCAGACATCCAGAGTCTCTACTGAGTTACTTCCCTCGGGTGGCTCTGTGTTTATGCTGAGGGGCAGGGGAGAGAAGGGGCTCCAGATAGAACGTTTTTGACCTCAAAACTGACATTGAGGGTGTAGTTTTGTGAGATTTCTCAACATCACTAGAGGCAGAAAAAGACAGAGAACTGACAGAAGTCTGTTCCAAGATAATAATGAGGTTAGTCCATGTGAAGAAATGATTTGTTCAAGCCAATGAAAAGAAAGCATGCTCAAACATTTTCAGAATACACTGAAATTTGTAGCCATGTTGGGGAAAGACAAAGAATAGAAATCTATGTCTGTACGCAAACCACACAACAGGTATTTTTAATACATTTCTGATTGGAATCGTAAAGATAATGATATGTTTGGAAAAAGAAAAAGATTTGTGCCTGTGGTTTCAATATTAGAGAAGATTTCTAAAACATATTAAAAAAACCCACTAGCCATGAAAAAGAATTATAGAGGACCAACATTTATGTTTCTTGTTCTCAGTGGATCATAGAGATGTGATCCATTTGTGAAATTCTACTGAAGTGTTCCCTTATGATCTGTACATGTGATTTCACTTAAAAAGAAAAAACTCATCAAAAAATAGTAGTCAATAGATAAGTATCAGTGTACATATAGTAACAAATTGAAATTAAATGTAGAAAGTAATGTCACACAGTGACTAGATTTTAAAAGCATGCTTCAAAAAAAAAGTATGTTTTAATTTCTACCTAAAGTAATATGTTACTGAGTATACAATGTCCAGAGAAATAGAATGAAATTTAGAACTATTTTCTGAATATGAATACAGGGAAACACAGGAAACAAAAAATAGGTAAGGTATCTGGAAAAAACAAACGTGGTAAATCCAAACCACAATATCTTCATTAGAATTCTAAACGTAAGTAAACAATATGTTCCTGGCAGCTAAAATTTGCTTAAAGATAGTCCATTGAAATTTTCCTAGAACTATACCTACAAGAAGACGATAACAATAGGAAAAGAAGCAAAAGACAACAACCATGCAGTCATAACCAGTCAAACAAGCAACAAAGCAATATATCATATAGAATAATCTTTAAAAGGAAGGGCTTTGGTGGCTCCTGGGTGGCTCAGTCGGTTGAGCGTCCGAATTCAGCTCAGGTCATAACCTCATGGTTTGTGGGTTCAAGCCCCGCGTTGGGCTCTGTGCTGACAGCTTGGAGCCTTGAGCCTGCTTCAGATTCTGTGTCTCCTTCTCTCTCTGCCCCTCCTCCACTTATGCTCTATCTCTCACTGTCTCTCAGAAATAAATAAATGTAAAAAAAAAATTTAATGAAAAAAAAGGAAGGACTTTGCCACTGTATTAACAGTGTTATTTTTCAATATCAAGTTACACTATTTTACTATTCTACTCCATGGATAAACAATCTTAGTGTGTGTGTGTGCATATTTACACACACATGTACACTTGTATTAACCATACAAATATAAATACATGTATATAGGGAAACCTTTCTTAGCTCATGAGACATAAAAACATTCATCATAAAGGAGTGACATCACAAAAATAGTGACAGAGGTAATTTCCACTCAGTACTTCTCAGAGTAAGCTCAACTGGCAACTATTCACATGAGACATCACTGGGGAAATCTCAATACCCCCAAATAACAGGTATTGAAAAGGAATTCTTGTCCTTCTGTTGAGCCAATGTGAAATGTGGGTAGAACATGCTACCCTACTTTATCTTATTGGTTTCTACAATTGATAGATATCCTCTTCCCACTCAGGTCCGAAAGGGTGTAAGGACAGCCCAGGCTGTGAAACATCATAGCGTCATCTAGCCTAAAAACTGGGTAGGCTGTTTAGAGCAGAAATATGCTCAGTGCTGGTGACTGGTGACCAGCTTCCCAAGCAATCAGTGCTCTGCACACAGTTCGGAGCACAGACTTGACTCACAACAGGGCTGAGTGGATGTGAGGAAGGTCTCTGCCAGCTGTGGGTCAGGATCCCTGGAAGAACACCCATCAACACTGGATCAGACCTATGTTGGGCTTATATTCCTGTGATGCCAGTGCTTTGAGGAACTACCCACATGCCTTGTTGGTTCTAACTGTTAGTGTCCAGCAGCCTTCTTCCTCTTCAACACCATCTCTGGCATGTGACATCTTCAAGCTATGCCCACAACGTTCTCCTCTCCATCAACCTCCACAAAACTGGGCCTGGGAAAGGACAGACACCTATGGCATCCAACATCATCTTGTCCACAGTACCACTAGACAATTTAATCAATCATGAGAAAAGGATCTGACTCAATCCCAGAAAACCACCACGTTGATTCACAAGTCCCCATCTCTGTCACATTTGTTCATCACAAGAAGTTTTCAAAGACCTTGCAGTGACCACAGGGAGCTTCTTGTCAGAGCTTTCATCACATTTCAGGAGTTTCTCATACTTGCTTTTAGTAGGAACTATCTTCCTCTCAAAGTATATTATCCTCATGTTTTATCTGTCCTCATAATTCTCTCCATTCTAAGTGCCTGAAGGAATCCTGTGTACAATTGATGTTTTTTTTTCCTGTTCCTTCCATTGAAGTGGTGTCAACAATGTATTGCGATATTAGAAATGGCTCAGTTGATTCAACTACCAACCATTTCTTTTATATTAAAAAATTCTAGGAACGCCTGGATGGTACAGTCAGTTTAGCATCTGACTTCAGCTCAAGTCATGATCTCACGGTTTATGAGCTTGAGCCCCGTGCATCAGGCTCTGTGCTGACAGTGCAGATCCTGCTTGGGGTTCTCTCACTTTCCCTCTCTGTCCCTTCACCATTCTCTCTCTCTCGCTCTCTCTGATAATTAAGCATACTTTTTAAAAATTTAAAAATTCTAAGCTACTAAAAACCAAGAAGAGCCAGCATGGCTTTTGTGGGAGGGGGCAGTCTCCCTAACTGAGGAAAGAACAATCGTGATGGCTACATCACTGGAATGGAGATGAGGAGACAGAAGAACTGGAGAGGATTTGGAAAGAAAACGAGTAAAATTTACCCTTCTATAATTCAGAGTCACTCGTGGAGCCTAGAACAGATGTCCTTCCCCACATGAAGAATTCATGCCAATGCTTCAGCCTGGATGTTTTTTATCTCTTATCTTGAGCTGCATCATCACTCTTAATAGAATACTGTTTTCTTCCTACAGTTAGAACATCTACTAAACTCTCAGCACTGTCCATGTTCCTTTCAAATAAATTTGAAAACAACCCATGACTCACGGTTCTCCAAGTTTTCACCTCAGCAAATTCTTCCACTAAAGGGAGTAACTTGGATGAGGTCACTCTTGAGAAGGGAAAAGAATAGTATCTAAAGAAGTTTTACTCAGTGTTCTTCTCCAATCGAGAAGGAAGGAAATGTACCAAATAAACTACATGGAATTTAATATACTCCCTGTAGAATTACTGCCATATTCAAATAACATTTGAACACCATGTCATTTCATGCAAACTAATCTTAAAATCACTGCACAAGTCATAGAAGCAACAGTTTATAAACTTTGGAACATGGCAACAGAGTACATCCTACATGAGTGATAGCCAGGCAGGCACGACAGGATTTGCATGGGGAGATTCTCACACCAAGATGCACAGAGATATAGGACACATACAGCCAATACAAACAATGTAGAGAAGTATTCCCTTTTTTTTTTTTAAATTCGTAACATTTTTGGTTGTAAGGAAATCATCAATTTTGAGATTTTGAATATCCTCATTTGAACAAATATTCCCATTCCTTCTTAAGATCTATATTTGGGTACACACATATGCACACGTCTACTTCCTCCTAATTAGTACTGTTATTCCAAAATCATTCTTTAACTTAATATAACATATTGCATTCTGTGCCTATCAAAACCATAAAAATCTGTGTTCCACATGGTCACAGAAACCGCAGAAGGAAAAAAAACTAAACTAAACACATAGGTTAAGACTTTAAATAGTGATTGAGTTCGGTAGAGAGGTCTTATATTTGTAGTAACTTTGTTCGGTTAGTAGGTGTTAGGTAGAACCAGTGTGCATCATTCCGTGGGCCAAGGATCAATAAAGAGAAATAAATGACTACTCATAGGCCATGGAGTATGCATATAACATGTCATGGGGGGCAAGATGTAGAGGTCAAGGATGAGCCCAGGCAGAGGGAATGGCAGGAATTGGGACATGTGTCTTTTTTGGAGTGCGTGGTTGGACAGCTGTGGAGCTCCTGGGCTAAGTCTAGAATGCACAATTCACATCAAAATGAGTGGAGAATGGCAGACGCTCTCTGCAGGGGCCTTCTCTAAAGGATGTGACAGGCAAATATACTGAGAGTGGGCACTCTTACACAAATGATGATTGGGGAACTCCTATCAGGAACCTCTGTTTGCTTGTGACTGTGGGGCTATTATTTACTGAGTTTGCTATTGGGTGAAGCTAGAGTCAGTTGAAATCCCTGTAGTCAGTCTGTTTATACAAAATGGACTGCAAGGCAGCAGTATCAGGAAATTGTTCAGCTACATTCTCAATAATACTCCTATAGCATCCTTATTAAAAGCACCTAATGCCCCAGCACTTAAAAAAGGAAGAAAAGATATAATATGTAAACTTTGGGAAAATTAAGTTCAACGAATTTGAGGTTTAAGTCCACTGGAAAAAAAAATTATTAGTGATAGCACCGCACTGCTTAAACAAGTACAAGTGACCCATAAATAAGGCAGGGGTTTGGTGTACCCACCACCCATGCAGTTGAAAATCTGTGTACAAGTTTGACTCCCCAACACGTCATTTTAATAGCCTACTACTGACAAGAAAAGCAGTCAATTAAAATATACTTTGTATGTTATAGGTGTTTATTATGGTATTCTTACCACCAAGGAAGCCCAAGAAAAGAAAACATTAAGACAATTCAAAGGAAGAGAAGTTATATTTACAGTACTGTACTATAAATAAATCTGCCTATAAGTTGGACCCACACAGCTCAAACTCATCTTGTACAAGAGTCAAGCGTACCTTGTGTTCCTGTTTACCTGCAACCTTGATGAAGATGGGGCAGGCTAAGGTTGCATTAGGATATCACTTCTTTCAGTATAAATCCGTGTTAACATATTCAAATCCATTCAGGATGATTAATGAATATATATTAATTTCAAATAGACTCTTAACAAACCACTACAAAATCACTGTGTGATCCTTGGTCAAAATACACATTGAAATCTTTCAAGAACCACTATGTTTTTCTCTAATGTATTGATTTGTGAGTTGTACTTTCCATGTTGTTCAAACTAAGGCTAATTATTGAGTAAAAGTAGATCGACAATCATCTTTCACCCCTTTAGAGAAGAGTTAGCTATACTTTCCTCAGATATCCGTGAAAATATCTTGATTTCGGATACATAACTAATATTCTTGACTTGTAACAATTGCTATTATGACGATATACTCAGGTATTTATGAGCTACCACTGTATTTTTTCTACACACGAATTGGCAAAATATTTAAATTCAGAACGTTTCTCTGTCAAGCATTTTTTGCAAAACATGATGCCTTGAACACTTCTTGGTGGCTGATGTCACTCTTATATATCCATCACAAACAGCATCCGCATGTAAGATTCCTTCCTACGTAGGACATACCAGAGTCCTTAATCTTCCCAGGAAAAAATAGGTAAACATGAATTTCCTATCATAAAAGAGTCCCTCATGTCTGTGAGACAACACAAATCAAATCATTTTCCATGCACAGAAGCACTAAAGCCATAGCATGAGATGATTTATGGGTAAAATTAGTAATATATGCCATGTTAAATAAACCCTCAAATATGGACAATAGAAAAAAGGAGACAGACTGAGAATAATTGTCCTTCTCCAGACATCCATTCTGCCTTGATCCTTTCAGACATCTTAAAAATACACCTGACCATTCAATAGCATGCATGTAAACTGGGTGTGTCCATTTATACACAGGTTTTTAAAAATATAAACCCATTCACTACTGTAAATGTGTTTTCATTATAGTTTTCTTAATCTTTTGTTTTCTCAAGCTTCCTTAATTCTAACAATACCATTTATACCACAGACAACTAAGAATGGGATGATTGACTGGTAATGTTGTAGGTAAGCCTTGGGGTCAACAATAGGCTATTTCCATGGAATAGTAGGTATGGTTTTAAGTTCCGAGGACTCAAGAGATACTCAGATTTTCCATGATGGAGGGGTTAGTGCCCCTTATGCCTACACTGATGGAAGTGATATCCAGGTTTCAACTTTGGATTTTCCTTTCCATAAACACTCTGATTTAGAATCATGTCTGAAAAGTGGTATTGACTTACTGCTTCCTGGGGTGAATTCTCTCATTTTATTTAGATTTGCCTTTTCATTCCATACTTTGCCAAATGTCTACATCTTAGTAAAGTTTTTATCCTTTATAAAGGCTTTGGTTTTTCCTGAAGTGTATATTAAAACCCAAAATACTTCCTCATTCATTATATTTCTAAGGTTTCTATCCAGTATGTTTTCTCTGATGCTGAGGAAGGGTTCAGTTCCATGGAAAGAGGTTGTCAATATTCTTGACATTTGTAAGTTACCTCCCCAGGATGTATTATCTCATTTTGAACAGTTTTGCTTACAAACTAAATGCTTCACCACATTCTTTACATTTGTAGGGTTTCACTCAGTGTACTCTCGCTGATGTTCAGAAATTTTGTATTTGGGCTTAACAACTTTGCCGGGCGTGTGTGTGTGTTTATATATACTTAAATACATTTATTTAGGGTTCTCCCCAGTATGTACCTCCTTAGGTAGAAGCGTAATGAGTGGTAAAGACTTTGCCTCATTGTATAAATTTGTTAGATTTCTTCCCATTATGAAATACATCTCTGCTGTTGAGTGAGTTTTGAAGACTAGCTAAAAGCTGTCCAGAGTGATTATATTTGTAAGTCTTCTCTCCAGTGTGGATACAATCATGTACAATCAGATTTAAGCTTACATAGAAGACTTTTCCACATTTCTTAATCTTATACTGGTTTTCTGGAGATGGAATTCTCTCCTGTGTACTAACATTTCACCCTGGATTCATGTTTCTCCCACACTCAGTGCCTTGGTACCTTCTATCTCCACTATAAACACACAGTAATTACAGAAGCTAGAGGGCTCAACTCAAGGCCTTCCTAAGATCACAGCACATAAATACCTGTTCCAAATTAAGTCTTACATTGTAACTATTGAACGGTGATGTGTGGATTAAACCCTCCTGTGTTTATCAAAATCAGAGCCTTGGGAACAGGGGGATTACGTGTTGGTGGAAGTATAATGAACCCTCCAAATGGGGCTTCTCAAATCAATCACATTTAGAATTTTTATCTTCCTTTCCAAATGCCTAACTCTCAGAATATTTCAGGGAATGGCTAATCCAACTTTATATTTGAAATACTTCCAGTGACTATTTTCAGTATGGACGAGATGACTTTTCAGCATTTCGAAACGTCCTTCCAGAGAATATGTTTGTTTAAAAATGGATTTTTGACTACTGCTTCAAAGACACTGTTCTGCAAATAACTGACTTAAGGTGGGGTTTTCCCCAGAAGGTTTTCTATCCTTGATCTCTTCTAGCAGTAGCATTTCATTACGGATAATTGTTCCTGTTTGGTTATACCCATCATAGTAAACACTCTGCACTTCCCTGCACCCCATCACCTTGCCCATCATCCCTTAAGTATAAATAGTCAGGACCACAGTGTCCACTTCTTCCCATATCACTCTACCAAAGGACTCTTGTTGGTTTGTCTACCAACAAGCCTAGGGTGTTATGGAAAGATACAACTAAGAGATACAAAAGCAGTCATCACAGTTAGTACACTGACATGCATATATGTAAGTACGCTAATGTGCAAAAATACCCATGATAGGATACGACCAGCATGGAGAAATAGGAAGCACCAGGACTTTGCTCCTCCATGGAGACAAAAATAGACCAAAGGACCTTTTTGAGGGCTCCAGAAGCCCATTAGGAGAATACAGCACACACAGTCAAGTACAAATGAAGAAGAGTCACATGGACACTTGCCTACAACAGCTGCTCACCCTCCCTGACACTCTATGACAATACAGTGAGTAAAGTGTTCCCTCTGTTGAGGACAGAAACAAATGTATGTTCGACGATCTGGCTTCTTCGCTGTCCTGAGGGGTTCCCTTCTGTTATTCATGACATGGAAATCAGAAGGAATGAGAGCATCCTCTGGATACTCTGTGTTGGCTGCTCAGACAGAAGGTGAGCATTTGTTCAAACACGGGAGAGACTACAGAGCTGAAGACAAACCGAGACAGGAAGGTATCACGGGCTCTAAAAAGTAACCGCATTTCTAAACTTGGCAGTTACAGAAATTCAGACATGACAAATGCCCAGAACGTGTGTCACTGCCCCAACAATTACTCTATTTTGTGTTCCTCTTTACAAATCAAGTCCATCATCCAGGGCCCGGAGGCTTTTCTTTGTTTTGTTTTATGTTTTTATGGTTTGTTTGCGTTGTTTTTGTTTGTTTGTTAATTACCAATTGTCACCCAAAGATATCAAGGGATGCAAAGAAAGAGGAAATCACGTTCCAATTACAGGAACAAAATATATCTCCAAAACTGGTCCTAAGTTAATAAAGTAGTATTAATTGCCTGACAAGGAATTCAAAATAACCACCATAAAGATGCTCATGGAGGAAGAAGAAAAATAGGTAACTAAATGATAGCACGAAAACTATTCATGACCAAAATGTAAAGCCAAGGAAACAGAACATATCACCAACAATGAACAAGAAATTGGGAGATGAAGAGTACAATTGCTGAATTTAAAAATACACTAAGGGGTCAACAACAGACTTGATCAAGTAGAATAAAGAATCAGACAAACTAAAGTACTCTTGTGTTCAATACCTGCTAAGAATCAAAGGACAGGGTCTATGGACTCATGGAACACCAACAAGTGATCCAATATGTACCTTATGGGAACCCCTTAGGAGAGGGGAGGGAAAGGGGGCAGAGCATTGATATGAAGAGCTCAAGTCTTGTATGTGGGAAGAGGAGACAATTGCAACAAGCTCAGTCAATTCACAGTAGGATAAATATCAAGACGTGAACACAGTGACACCTTATAATTAACCTATCAAAACTCACAGGCAAGAAGAGAAATTTGACCCAGTATGGCAAAAGCAACTCGTCTCGTCCAAGAGAGCTCCTGTAAGATTAGTTGTGGGATGATTAGTAGATCTTATAGGAAAAAGTGCCAGTGTATTTAAGTATTGAAAGTTCAAAACATATCCACTAAGAATACCCTACCTAGCATAACTGTTTTCCATGAATGTAGAAATGGAGACTTTCCGAAGTAAAAACCAGTCTAAGTTTCCAAGTAGACCTGTCCTACAGGAAATATTAAGCAAATCCTTCTGGTTGAAATAAGAGGATTGTAACCAGTAACTAAAACCACATGAGAACATAAAGCTCTCTGCTAAATATAAAAAATACACAATTGGAGTGCCTGGGTGACTCAGTTGATTAAGTGACTGACTTCTGCTCAGGTCATGATCTCAAGGTCCATGAGTTCTACCCCCATGTCGGGCTCTGTGCTGCAGTCAGAACCTGGAGTCTTCTTCAGATTCTGTGTGTCTGTCTCTCTCTACGTTTCCCCCATTTGCACTCTCTGTCTCTCTCTCAAAAATAAAAACACATTACGAAATCTAAAAAAACTACACAATTATAGAAACCTGTCGCATTGTAATGAGTTAGAACAAGTCATTTTAATTTCTGCTACAATACTTTTTTCAGTAAGAGCATAAAAAAATCAGGGGTGCCTGGGTGGCTCAGTCAGTTAAGCATCAAACTGCAGCTCAGATCATGATCTCGCTGCTCATGAGTTTGAGCCCCATGTCGGGCTCTGTGCTATCAGAGCCTTCTTTCAATCCTCTGTCCCACTCTCTCTCTGACCCTTCCCTGATCCTTTGCTCTAAATAAATAAAAAAAGAAACAAACTTAAAAAAAAGAGTATAAAAAATCATAAATGTAGGTAATAAAGTACTTATGAAAAGATAGAAATTGTGACATCAGTAAGTTAAGGTGGGCACAGGGGTGGAGATGAAAAGTAGAATGATTGTGTATGCAACTGAGAGTATCAGTTTAAAATGAGTTTTTATACCTTGAAGTTGCTTTAAGTAATCTTTATTAAGCCACAAATACTACAGAGGACACACAAGTTAATGAGAATGGTACCAAATCATGTCATGGGAATAGCACCACAATTAAGGATAAAAATTCTAAATTTGATCCAAATCAACCACAAGAAAACATTTGGAAAGGTAACAAATACTTGGAGACTGAAGAACATCCTACTAAAGAATGAATGGGCTAACCAAGAAGTTAAGGAGGAAATTAAAAAGTATATGGGAGCCAATGAAAATGATAACACCACAACCCAAACCTCTGGGACACAGCAAAGGTGGTCATAAGAGGAAAGTTTATAGCAATCCAGGCCTTCCTAAAGAAGGAAGAAAGATCTCAGATACACAACGTAGCCTTATGCCTTAAGGAGATGGAAAAAGAACAGCAAATAAAACCCCAAACCAGCAGAAGACAGGAAATAATAAAGATTAGAGCAGAAATTAATGCTACCAGAACCAAAAAACAAGTAGAACAGGTCAATGAAACCAGAAGCTGGTTCTTGGAAAGAATTAACAAAATTGATAAATTAGCCAGTTTGATCAAAAAGAAAAAGGAAGGGACCCCAATAAATAAAATCAAGAATGAAAGAGGAGAGATCTCAACACAGCAGAAATAGAAACAATCATAAGGGAATATTATGGGCAATTATATGCCAATAAAATGGCAACGTGGAAGAAATGGACAAATTCCTAGAAACATATACACTACCAAAACTGAAACAGGAAGAAATAGAAAATTTGAACCACACACATAACTACTAAGGGAATCAAATAGTAATCAAAAATCTTCCCAAAACCAACATTCCAGGGCCAGATGGTTTTCCAGGGGAATTCTACCAAACATTTAAGCAAGAGTTAACACCTATTCTCTTGAAGCTGCTCCAAAAGATAGATATGGAAGGAAAACTTCCAAACTCATTCTATGAAGCCAGCATTACCTTGATTCCAAAATCAGAGAGAGACCCTACTAAAAAGAACTATAGACCAATTTCCCTGATGAACATGGATGCAAAAATCCTCAAGAAGTTATTAGCCATCCAGTTCCAACAATAAATTAGAAAAATTATTCACCACAACCAAGTGGGATTTACACCTGGGATGCAGGGCTGGTTCAAATCTGCAAAACAAATAACGTGATTCATCACATCAATAAAAGAAAGGACAAGAACCATACGATCCTTTCAATAGATGCAGAAAAAGCATTTGACAAAATACAGCATCCTTTCTTGATAAAAAAAAAACCCTCAGGTAAGTAGGGATAGAAGGATCACATCTCAAGATCATAAAAGCCATATATGAATGACCCAATGCTAATATTATCCTCAATGGGGAAAAACTGAGAGCTTTCCCCCAAAGGTCAGGAATGAGACAGAGATGTCCACTCTCACCACTGTTATTCAACATAGTATTGGAAGACTTAGCCTCTGCAATCAGACAACAGAAAGAAATAAAAGGCATCCAAATCGACCAGGAGGAGGTCAAACTTTCACTCTTTGCAGATGACATGACACTCTATATGGAAAACCCTAAAGATTCCACTAAAAATTGTTAGAACTGGTTCATGAATTCAACAAAGTTTCAGGATATAAAATCAATGCACAGAAATCGGTTGCATTTTTATACACCAACAATGAAGCAACAGGAAGAGTAATCAAGGAATTTATCTCAATTACATTTGCACCAAAAATCATAAAATACTTAGGAATAAATCTAACCAAAGAGGTGAAAAAGTTGTACACTGAAAATCACTATAGCAAGTTTATGAAAAAAATTGAAGACACACAAAAAATGGAAAAAGATTTATGCTCCTGGATGGAAGAACAAATATTGTTAAAATGTCAATAGTACCCAAAGCAACCTACATATTCAATGCAATCTGTATCAAAATAACACCAGCATTCTTCACAGAGCTAGAAGAAATAATCCTAAAATCTGTGTGGAACCAGAAAAGACCCCAAAGAGCTAAAGCAATCTTGAAAAGTAAACCAAAGGAGGAGGCATCAGAATCCCAGAGCTACAAGCTACACTATAAAGCTGTAATCCTGAAGACAGTTTGGTACTGGCACAAGAACAGACACGCAGGTCAGTGGAACAGAATAGAGAACCCAGAAATGGACCCAGAAATGTGTGGCCAACTAATCTTTGACAAAGCAGGAAAGAACATGCAATGGAATAAAGACTTTCTCTTCAGCAAGTGGTGCTGGGAAAACTGGACAGCGACATGCAGAAGAATCAACCTGGACCACTTTCTTACACCATACCCAAAAATAAACTCAAATGGATGAAAGACCTCAATGTAAGACAGGAAGCCATCAAAATCCTCAAGAAGAAAGCAGGCAAAAACCTCTTTGATCTTGGCCGCAATAACTTCTTACTCAACAAGTCTCCGGAGGTAAGGGAAACAAAAGCAAGAATGAACTACCGGGACCTTGTCAAAATAAAAAGCTTCTGCACAGCCAAAGAAACAGTCAACAAAACTAAAAGGCAACAGACAGAATGGGAGACGATATTTGCAAATGACATATCAGATAAAGGGTTAGTATCCAAAATCTACAAAGAACTTACCAACTCAACACCAAAAAAACAAATAATCCAGTGAAGAAATGGGCAAAGACATGAATAGACACTTCTCCAAAGAAGACATCCAGATGGCCAATGGACACATGAAAAAATGCTCAACATCACTGATCATCAGGGAAATATGAATGAAAACCACCATGAGATACCACCTTACACCTGTCAGAATGGCTAATATTAACAACTCAGGCAACATCAGATGTTGGCAAGGATGCAGAGAAAGAGGATCTCTTTTGCATTGTTGGTGGGAATGCAAGCTGGTGCAGCCATTCTGGAAAACAGCATGGAGGTTCCTCAAAAAACTAAAAATAGAACTACCCTATGACCCACCAATTGCACTACTAGGTATTTATCCAAGGGATACAGGTGTGCTGTTCGAAGGGACACACGCACCCCAATGTTTACAGCAGCACTATCAACAATAGCTAAAGTATGTAAAGAGCCCAATGTCCATTGATGGATGAATGGATAAAGAAGAAGTGGTACATCTATACAATGGAGTATTACTCGGCAATCAAAAAGAATGAAATTTTGCCATTTGCAACTATGTGGATAAAACTGGAGGGTATTACACTAAGCGAAATTAGTCAGAGAAAGACAAATATCAAATGACGTCACTCATATAAGGACTTTAAGAGACAAAACAGATAAACATAAAGGAAGGGAAACAAAAATAGTATAAAAACAGGGAGAGGGACAAAGCATAAGAGACTCATAAATATGGAGAACAGACAGAGGGTTACTGGAGGGAGTGTTGAGGGGGGTGGGCTAAATGGGTAAGGGGCATTAAGGAATCTACTCATGAAATCATTGTTGCAATATACACTAACTAATTTGGATGTAAACTAAAAAAAGAAAATTCAGATAAACTATAAGAAAAAAATCCTCATAATAAAATTTATGGAAAAGAGTATAATAAAAAAATTCTAAACTTGATACAGTGGTAGAGAATTATTATTGTTATTTATTTATTTATTTATTTATTTATTTATTTATTTATTTATTTATTTTGAGAGAGAACAGGGGGAGGGCAGAAGGAGAAGGAGAGAGAATCCCAGCAGGTTCCATTCTCACCTCATAGCCTGACATGGACTCAATCTGATGACCCTGAGCTCATGACCTGAACCCAAATCAAGACTTGGATGTTTAACATACTGAATCACCCAGGTACTCTGGAAATATAGAATGTTGGACAATTACTTTCAATTCATAAAAGAGATTCTCTCATGCAAGGAGAATATAAAGTCACCAATAAATACAAGATGAAATTAATGGTCTATTATGACAACTGACCAAGACATTAGTTGTCTATTATTATGACAATTCACTGAGGCATGATAAAACATTCACTGACCACTAACCAAGGAAAGAGAGAAATAAGATGAGTCCCAAATTATGTATGGGTCATATTTATACAAAGAAATACATACATAACCTTACTGGTAAGGGGCATGGCTGATTCATACTTGACTCCAACTCACATGTTCTTAAAATGTACTCGATGAACACTGACATCCTGTAACAAGATACACAGGTAAATGAAACTACAACTAACTCATGTGTGGAACGTCCCATACAAAAGAAAGTACATTATTATAGAATGCAAAACCAGAATCAGACAAAATTTAACTCCAACCAGTCTACATAAAAGAAATAGATTAATCCTTTCAAAGGAAATGTACTATGTAACTATAATTTTAAACTGCAACTATGGACCCATGAAAAAGAAGCTTTTGAATTGTCATGTCTTCATTGGCAGTTCACAGGAAAGATATCCATTAAAATCAACTACTGAAAAATTTTACAAGTAAGCACGTAAAAGACATTACAAAGGTATTATTTTCTTAAGATATTCCTCTTCTTACACAGAGTGTAAGGGTATAATCCATTCTTTAGAACCAAGCTGACTAAAAAAAAACCTTTCCTTTTATATCAACAAACACTGCCAAAGTTGGAATATACAGTGACAATCACTTCATAATCAAATAAATATTTGGGATGAAATTCAGATACATGCTGAGGAAAGTGAGAGAATAATCTTGTGATTAATTTTTCATGAGGTAAGATTACATTTATAAACAATCCTTTTCTTTTTTTAATATGGATTTTAGTAATTATCTACTTCAATTCCTTTTGTTTTTAAAGTTTATTTATTACTGAGAGAGAGATCATGCAAACGGTGGAGGGGCAAAGGGAGAGGGGACAGATAATCTAAGCAGGCTCCACATGGACAGCAGACAGCCCCATGCTAGGTTCCAATTCCCCAACTGTGAGATCATGAACTGAGCCCAAGTCCAATGTTCAATTGACTGAGCCACTCAGTCACCCTCTATTTCCTACAAGGCACATACCTAGGTCATAGAGAACTTTTGATCTAAAAAATCAGAGATGCGTCTCATATACAAGTTTTTAGAAAGTGAAGACACATATGAAAAAGTCACAGGAACTTCCAACTATACAAAATTATAAAATGATGCAATTACTAGGAAATAAAGGTAATGATGGAAACTTTATTATAGACTGTGGGTTCTAACTTGTAAATGTTCTAGCTCCCTTATGGCATTAATGTATAGTTAATTATGAAACACATAGATACATTAAATTATTTCACCATTGAGCAGTGGAACACAGAGTGGATTTTTCAAATTTTAATTACTACAAAGACACATAAATTTTGAGGTGAAATAAAGGATTAGATTATCTCATTTGAAGGATGTGTTCTGTGATCTTATGAAATTACTGAGCCTCAATTTTGTACACTTAAGATTAAATCCTCTGTAACTTTGGAAATCCTAAACCAGAAAACATGAGATCTCTGTCTCCAGTGTTCTCAAGGCTTCTGCCTCAAACCCCAATGGGCCCACCACTACCCTCACACACTTATCACAAGCAGCAAAACACAATTTAGAAATGACTTAGCATAGAGTTCCTCAGAAATACAGAGAGATCTTCTAGGGCTCTCACAGCAATGGAGAAGCTCTCAGATTATGGAGGTCCTCACCATGGATATGGTGGACCTTCCCTGGAGCTGAAGGAGACTCTTCGGAGAATCAAAGACATGATGTGTTAGAGAGCAGATGTCCCTCTGTAAGAGGGAAAGACATAAAACTCGGCTTTGCAAATGAATTTCCATTCAAGGAGAGCTACCTGAACAACATTGTAAGATCCATCTTCCTCCTTCACATTTGGACCTCACCTGTGTCGTGTGCTTCACTCCCACCTACCTGGGTGTGAGGCTACTGTCTCTTTTCTCTTCACACCCCACAGTTCCTTCTTTTGCTCCAAAACGATGACCAGGTCTGGTTTTGACACAAGACCTGTTTATCAGAATGAAGGAATATAATTATTGCTGGAGTTTCTACCTTTCAACGTGGTAATGTACTCAGCAGACAACAAGGGACATGGGAGAATTCTAAAAAATTATTTCCCAAACACTGTTGCACAAGAAAAAGTCCCTTTACAACATGCAGGAGGACTTTCAAACATTCAATCATGACCTGCCTTCCAAGTGCTATCAATACAATAAGGAGTAAAAGTTGGAGTTTAAGATGTGGGCCATACCGTCTTATGCCACTCAATGTTTAGAATTGCCATTTATCTACAAAAATGATGATGGTACCTTTAAAAGATAGGAGGCTAAAGCTGAAAGGGAAATATCATGAAGATATTTCTCTATGTCTACAAATCCCCATTTCTTTCCCTTGCTGCAGGCATCTGAGTCCCAGTCATATAAAGGGGAAGCTTCCAAGAGAGACTCTTCAAGGGAAGGAACAAAACCCGAGCGGGGTTTGGGAAATCTAGAAGGAGATGTCCTCACCCAAGAAGAGGAGGTGTCCATAGGTCTCTAACATCACATCTCTGTACAGTTCCCTCTGACTGTGATTCAGGCATCCCCACTCCTCCTGAGAGAATTCAATGGCCACGTCCCTGAAGGTCAGCAGTGTCTGCAATAAAAACCACAGTTATGAAGTGGCCATTGGCAGAGTTCATAATGGCACCTAAGAGGCAAGAGAAAGCTAATGTCACCAGCTAGACTCCAAGAGTTGTTCTTCACCGCTTACCTACTTGTACCCACAGACCATACTCCATCATTTTACTTCACCTCTTTTTTCTACCTTGTCTTTTACTTCTGGCAAACACCCTATGGGCACAGTCTCCTGTCATGGAAACAGAAAACATACAACAACATGTAATGACTGCCCTAAGGAAGAGCTTGGGCAGGCCAACTTTGCGCTTAACCCCCGACTCATACCTATGTAGATGGACGACTGGGTTAACTCATGGAGTGAGGACTGTTACCTTGACCCCCGTGTAATACCAAAATCTCCACCCGAGGGGGAGTACAAACCTCATTTGCATAACACATGCGTATGTACAGAAGTGTTCTCTTAAGGCACGTGTGCCGCCCTATGCCCAGTTCAGAGAAAATGACATGGCTCCACTTCCTAATTGTCCATCAAAACTTAAATAAAAGGAAGTGATCATGCCCCTCCCTCTTGCTCTGTGCATCTCTCCTTTGGAAGTTATTCCCTCTGATCTGCTTATTGGCTGCAAATCAAGGTTCCTGTGTGTGACAACCTCACGTGCTACACTTTCTATCTACGACTCTATTATATTTGAGGATTTTAACACACAAACATGTCAAGTATGTGAATCTTGTTTTCATTTTCTGAAAATATAAAGCAGTAAATAGAAGGGTGTTTCTGTGACCAGAGTGTGGAGGTAAATACAAACTTTCTTGGCTTTCTTTCATTTTTGTCATTTTATCATGTTTTGCTGTTTTCTCCTTTTTCTCTCCACCTGGTGACAAGACCCTTTCAGTGGCAGGACTTCAAGGGGACAGATGACTCTTTCTGTTCACGGAAACTCCCACATGTTATCAACTCTAAAGACAACTGCCTTGCCTTTCCAACTCCTACTAAATTCTCAACTGGCCAACCTCCACTCATCGGTAGGAACCGATTCAGCAGGAAGAAGCTACTGAAGAGGAGACCTTCCATCTTTAACAACCTTAAGGATGTAAGGCTGTAATTCGTTCAAGCGGGGAAATGTAGCTTCAATTAAATTTCCTTACACCTTGCAGCCAATGATAGGCACCTAAGACATGCAGGATATGCCCTACCTCAAGGAAATCATAGCTGCTTTCATGCCTCAATGTTTAATTTTTATTAAATACTTGAGACAGGCAGGGTATAACGTTCCTTTATTAATGGGCTTCAAGGTGTAAGGAAATTTAATGGAAGCTACATTTGTTTTGGCTCCGTTCTCCTCACCAGAAACTACAAGCAAAGAGAAACCCAGAAGAAAGAAGTTTCCAGCTGAAATGTGATGCTTCTGCACATCACTCAGTAAATCTAAGATCCTTAGCAAAGATGGGGGGAAAGATCAACGTTATAGAGGAGAAATCTGGCAGAGTGAACCAGGCCAGTTAAAGAAGTGAACACGAAGTGTAAGGAGACGAATTGCTATCAGTGCCTAAGACACACCAAAGAACACATGATCCCTGGTGTGTTCTGTTGGCCCCCAAACAGTAAATCTGATTGTCAGTCTAATTATGAGAGAATACAGTGGATTTATACAAACTTCAATCACATATACTTTCAGTAGAGGCTGCTTTGAGGCAAACAGGCTTGAGCACCAGATTGTAAAGGAGTTCACAGGGCCCACCTGGCTGAAGAGAGGCAGGCCCAACAGGTGACCTGCCTTAAAATATCTATAGGCCCTAACGAACTAACAAATGGGTACTTACAACCCATTTGTAACCCATTACAACCCAGGCAGAATTACCACATGAGGGCAAATTCCGTAAGTTAGCATACATACGCATCTTCCCCCTGCAAAATTAGCCCCAAGTCACTGCCTCAAGGCAGGAGCCTCTCCTCTGCTGTCCTGCCCACCACTCCCTTGAGGTGTATTCACAAATCTATCACCTTTTCTGCCATAGGTGAATTCTTTTCACTGCTCATGCCCTCAGCTTCCACAGGATCATTGACCTGCATTTGGAAGCCCCCATCTGAATGAACAGCCACATTTAGATGGCTGTTTCCCTGTCCTGTAATGTCTAGTATATTTAAACGGAGTATCTTTTTCACATTTTACAAACCAAGACTACCCCCCCCCCGCTTTTTTTTAAAAATTTTATTTATTTATTTATTTATTTTATTTATTTTTTTTTCAATATACGAAGTTTCTGGTCAAATTGGTTTCCATAAAACACCCAGTGCTCATCCCAAAAGGTGCCCTCCTCAATACCCATCACCCACCCTCCCCTCCCTCCCACCCCCCATCAACCCTCAGTTTGTTCTCAGTTTTTAACAGTCTCTTATGCTTTGGCTCTCTCCCACTCTAACCTCTTTTTTTTTTTTTCCTTCCCCTCCCCCATGGGTTTCTGTTAAGTTTCTCAGGATCCACATAAGAGTGAAACCATATGGTATTTGTCTTTCTCTGTATGGCTTATTTCACTTAGCATCACACTCTCCAGTTCCATCCACGTTGCTACAAAAGGCCATATTTCATTCTTTCTCATTGCCACGTAGTATTCCATTGTGTATATAAACCACAATTTCTTTATCCATTCATCAGTTGATGGACATTTAGACTCTTTCCATAATTTGGCTATTGTTGAGAGTGCTGCTATAAACATTCCCCCCCCCCCCCCCCCACTTTTTTAACTTTCCAAGTTGTTCTGGACCTTATATCAAGGCTGTGTATATTTGTATTAATTTTTTTACTGCGAAAAAGTGGCTTTATTATGGCACAAGGAGAGGACCTGTGGGCACCATGTGCCACAGTGGGGTTGTGAAGAGTGACTGGTTATATACTATACAGGTGTGGGAGGGAAAAACAAAAGGGTGGTCTCCAGAAGGACTCTCATATGCTAAAGAGGACTCCTAAGATACTGGGGGCCTTGTATTTTTCATTTTCTTAATCCTGCTCTACAGACAGGTACTAAATGGGGAACTAAAGGGGAACAGTTCTCCTCGACTGAAATCCCAGCACCAGACCCCATCAGCAACTGGAATCTTGGACTCAACAACTTCCCCTTTGGATCTGTCCTAAAGGGAATGTTTGCAATACTTGCAGGACTTTACTTCAAAGTGACAAGTGTTGATGTCCTAGTGAAAGCCTTGTTTGAGAATGTAGAGAAGATCCGTGCTTATACGGGGGAAGAGTTCTAAAGACCTAACCTTGAATATCTTTCCTGAGAAAGTTTTAAAGCTTTGGTGAAAACATACAGCAGAAACACCAAACACAGAGAAATCAACATTTGTGATTTCTAAATGCATGGAATTTTAGGGGGAAAAGGTGACACAGCCTCTGACCTGGGCACCAAGCTTACCTGAGAGCTGGCCATTTCTTATTTCCCCTTGTCCTCTAGATTTCTTTCTCAGAAGGTATTTGTGGAAAAATCTCAGCTACATCAGGAGAAAATGCCTTTAAAGGCACCAATAGAACGTCTTCACCAGAAAAGTGCTCACTGGCAGGGAGGACTTTGAAGTGCAGGTGGGCCAAACTTCCGAGTTTTTTGTGTCAGGAGCTTTTCAGAAATGGAGACTACGTACTTGGAGCCCAATCTCTTGAGTTTTCCTTGTATACTTTCAGTGGCTTCCACTCCCACAGACACCCACAAATTCTGCTACAGCATAGGAACAGTGTGCTGCACAGACCTAATCCTCCCACACTCACGTAGAGGAGATCCTGTTACCTCTCCTTGAGCAAAAGCCTGCACTCAAATCTCATAAATTAATGGGAAGCCTTGCCGACTGACTCTGGCCTTAGGTAGCATCACCTGGAGCACTTAATTAAGCCAACACTGTTGTTTCCCACTACAACAATCGACAGAATCTGAGGAGGGGGCCAACAGCAAGGGTCGGTTTTGAAACTCCACACGCGATCCCATTGGGAACCATTGGGAGCAGTAAGGAAGGCTTTGGTTATTATCCAGGTTTAAACCCATTTCTTCCCCAGTGATCAGAGTTTCTGGACATTGGAAAAAAGAGAGTTACAAAATTAAGAGCCAAACACACCTTCAGCTCTTTAGCCAGCCTTTTCCATGTCTTCCTAATTCCCAAAGACAGGGCTCCAAGGAACCACAGGTGTCTTCCTAGACCTCCCTGTCAGTTGGCTTGGAGAAACTACTCTGTGCCCTGGGAATAAACCTGTCTTTGTCCTTACTGACACCTGAGCTACACTCTTAATGCTCCAACCCAATGCTACCAGCAGCCCCTGCCTCAGAGAACTAAAACAATTCAAAGAATACAGGTCTTCAATAAATACCAATGGGTCCCTGTCTATGAACTTACTCCTTTGTGTCTAGGCCTTTGGAGCATTACACACCCATTTTTCCTTATTCACTTGCTGCAGTTCTTTTACTGGACTGAGATTTCTTTGGAAAATGTCATGCCAAAATTTCTTTTTCCCAAAAAGGGGGAAAATCTAGGATTTGACAGTAGTAACCACATTTGGAAACAAGGGGAGATAAATGACATTTCAACGTGTTTTCTATGCTCTGTCTCTGATGGCACTTGAGGTGAGGTTAGTGGAACTGATCATTTAGTCCTATTGGATGAGCTACCAACCTTCTTGTGAGGAAAATGTTCAATGGATATTGGCACAGTCCACAGGGCATCACTCATTGAGTTTCAAATAGATCCCTCAAAATCTATGCTTGGAATTATTACCCTATAAATAAAGAAACAGAACAAGGCATCAAGCACATTATAGTGGATTACAAGGCTTAGGCCCTAGATCAATGGTCATGCTCAAGCCATATTGGGCCACTGCTGCTATGAAGGCCAGGACCTGGGACCATGGTAGCCTTGGGTGAGGGGGCAGAGAGCAGGGGGTGGAGGAGCTCCTTTGGGGAAGAGGAGGGGTCCTGGGGGAAAGGGGGTTCCTGGGAAGGAGAGTCCTGGCAAGGGAAGGGTATATCAGGAGGGGAGTTGTTCCAGTCCTGTGTCACCCCTATTGTAACTGTGAGAAAACCCGAAGGCTGAGGATGGAAGTTTGATTAGGACTCCTGAGCAATAAATAACACTCGTATCTGTCTGTGTCCTGTTTTTCCCAACATTCATGCCCTAATGACATTGATTCCTACTGAAAACCAATTTTTACCTGAAACTGGCCCATGTAGTCCTTTTAAAAATAGTCCATTTGACAGGGATATCCAGTATCTTTTTACCTTTACTTGGGAGGAAAGTCAATACACCTGGGCAGTAATGCCTCAGGGTCCCACAGAGGGTCCATCCTATGGATGACAATCTTAAGGCTATATTGGATGATAGTAAGTTTTCTGCAGGCTCTCCTTTGTTATAGTATGTACATAATTTTGTTCTCTGCTCCCCTTCTCAAGATTCTTTGCATGACACCAGCATACACCTGTGAAAACTTCTGGTTTTTAAAGAGATATCAAGTGTCCAAAGAAAAATTGCAGTTTGCTCAAAACCAGCATGGGTATTTAAGGCACTTGCTGTCAGAACAAGGACTAGGTTTCAAGGCATCCTGAAAATCAAAAACCTACCACTAAGTACCAATTCTGAGGCTTTTTGTGACTGTTTGGTTTTTGCCGAAATTCGATTCCAAAATTCTCTCTTATAGCTCAAAGTGTATGTACTTTACCAAAAAAGGACAAACTTAACCCTATCATTTGGAAAGATGGGGATGACATAGTAATTGAGACTTGAATGAAAAGTCTAAATCTATAAAAAACTTCTCAACGTCAACACCCAAAAAAACAAGCAACCCAGTTAAGAAATGGGCAGAAGACATGAATAGACACTTTTGGGAGAAAGATAGGCAGATGGCTAACAGACACATGAAAAGATGCTCAACATCACTCATCACCAGGGAAACACAAATGAGATATCACTTTCCACTGATGAGATATGTCAGAATGGGTAAAATTGACAACACAAGAAACCACAGGTGTTGGAGAGGATGAAGAGAAGGGGAACCCTGTTGCACTGTAGGTGGGAATGCAAAGTGGTGCAGGAGCCATTCAGGAGAACAGTAGATGAGGTTTTAAAATAACTAAAAATGGAATTGGAGATGTTTGGGAGCCTCACTTGGTGAGGTGTCTAACTCTTGATTTTGCTCAGGTCTTGATCTCATGGGCATGGGTCAAGCTCCACATGGGGCTCCACAGTGAGTATGGAGCCTCTCTCCCCCTCCACCACTCACACTTGTTCACTCTCTATCGCTCAAATAAATACACATTAAAAGCAAAGAATAACTTAGTTTCTGTCCATGGTGGCCAAAATAGGATACTTGTATGATTTTACTCTTCCTAAATTTCCTAAGACTTCTTTTGCAGACTCTCACATCCTCTAGACAGGATGATGTTCCTCACACCTCAGATATTTTGTGTTTAGGACTCATTTATGGTTTTCCTGCTTTGCATGTGCAAGCTGAGGGGCCAACCTATTGATAGGAGTAGTACCACAAGTAGATTGTCTCCTGAAATAACAGCTACCCCAAGCATCCTTGTCCTAGGGAGCATCTTTGTAACCTTTATACCCAAACTCCCCCATCTCATGAGAAAAATGTAGTCTGTTGTTCTTCCTGTCAGTCATTTATATATTCATGCCTCCCAGAATGTTATGCCAATTACATGTCAGTGATGTTGTAAGTAAAATTGTGAATAAAGTAATGTATTCTAGGGAATCCTGGGTGACCCAAGCGGTTAAGCCTCTGAGTTTTGATCTTGGCTAAGGTGATTTCACGGTTTGAGGTTCAGCCCCAATCAGGCTGTGCACTGATGACGTGAAGCCTGCTTGGGATTCAGTCTTCCCTTCCCTGTCCCCTCCCCTTCTTGTGCTGGAAGTCTCTCTCTCTCAAAATAAATTAATTAAAATAAACTAAGAAAAAATGTAATCTATCTAGTAAAAAATAATAAATTACAGGCATAAAATGAAACCTTTCATAATTATCATATAAGCAGCTTGTTATTAACAATTATGTTGTTAATGGTTCCAGCAATAAGGCCAGAGTCTTAGCAGTAATATAACAGTTTTCCCTGTAATAATGAAGAAACACTTGAAATTATCTTTGAATGTGTATCTTCAATATGAGACATTATAGTTTCCCAATTTATCTGGGTGCGGAGTTTGAAGACTGTTGCACAAAGACAGTTTAAAGGTTAGAAGGTCCTTCAAGAAACAGGGGTAAGGGAAATTGTTTCTGAACTGTAATGCAACTGACTACAGGTGAAGCTGTAGGGAAAGCTAGGATTTAGGGAATGCAGGCATTAGAGACCAAGTGGTGAACATTGTGTCTTGTATCCTAGGAGAAATGTTGATGTCTTGACAGATGAAATACTCAAGGAAATCCGTTAGCATGTTTAAGTATTTTCAGTTATAATTGTAATAGTGAACTGCCTGGGACAGAAGAAAATGCAGGTGGATGTGTCAGCTGATACATATAAAAAGAAAGCTGGTGGTAGTCAATAATGAATAGACATTTCCAGGCTGAGGAACTGAAATGGATAGATGTGCTGAAGTTCACTTGGTCTATATTGAGCTTTGATGTCAATTGACTCTTTTGAAAAGAAACAGGTTACAAGGATAGTCTTTGCTAGTCTCAATTTTCTTAAAAACGTTAGTTTATTGATTTTGAGAGAGAGACAATGGGAGACAGAGAGAGAGAGCAAGTGAGAACCAGGGAGGGGCAGAGAGAGAGGGACAAAGAGAATCCCAAACAGGCTCTGTGCTGTCAGAGCAGAGCCTGATGTGGGGCTTGATCTCACAAACCCTGATCTCATAAACAAAATCAAGAGACCCTCAACCAACTGAGCCACCCAGTCTCATGTCAATTTCTTAGTTCAGCCTGAACAACCGGAAAGGGACAGGAATTCTGACACCCCCAAAAGGGGATAGGACATTCTTGCTCCATGGGAGTTTCAGGAGCCAACCCATTCATCACCCTGTTTCCCATTTGTGAACATCTAGAGGTCAGTCAAGTTTTAAAAAGTAAATATATACATAGACTTTGTGAAATGGAAAGAAGACCCAGCAGTGCCTTCAACTGTCTCTCTTTTGACCTTGTCTGTACTTTCTAACTGATTCCATTCTTCTTTCCAGGTCAGCATTTAGCTCAGGAAGAAGCCCCAGCAGGCAAAGCATCCCAGGATGGGGAAGGAAACTACCTCCTCCAGCAATAGGGACTGCCCTGAGCCAGCAGGACCCTACCTGCCTGACAGCAATGCAATGATTGGCCTGGCCTTCACCACCTGCCTGTACCACCACCCTTCGTCCTACATTTTCTTTATATAAACCTGGAAGGATTTTCAGCAGGTTGGGGACAGTGTTTGAGATGTTGGTCACCTCTCTTCTCAGTGTTGGCCTCCGTGAAATCTCTTTCTTGTTTTATCACCACTCATCCCACTGCTGTTCTTGCCTTCTCTGGGGGACCCACACAGACCAGGTTTGGCCACTTGCCACTGACAAAATCCAAAGGCAGAGAGATGAGAGGTGGTGAAACACGAGAGGTAGTTATTTCAGGGAGGCTGACACTGCAAAGATGGCTGAATAACGTCTCAAGGACTGTCTCCAAAGTGCTGGATACACTTCCAGGTGTATGGAAGGGAAAAGGGGAGAGGTGGGTGGAGGGGCAAAAGGAGTCAGGACCTGCAGGTAGACAGTGAAGTCTGTCATTGTCTAGGAGTCAGTCTAGGGTAGGGTCTTTCTGGCTCAGGACAGTCTTTGAGGCTTGAGGGGTAGTTCCATTTCCCCTGAGGGATACTTTGTCCTCAGGGTCTTCCTCCTGAGCCAGGAGACAAGCTAGAAGGAACCCAGTGAACAAGTTTGAGGTCAAAATTGAGGCAGCAAAAGTCCTCTGTCTTGCCCTTGGATTTGGTCAGCCATGAGTGGCAGAACTGGGTCTGTCTGGGGCCACTGGAACCAGGTGCTCCTGTACCCTTGGGTCCTGCTTACAAAGTCATTACCACAATCTATCCAATAAACATATCCCTCATCTCCCATTGTTAATATGTGTTTGTGTATGCGTGTGTCTTGAGAACACTTCCGATAGCCTCTCTTAGCAAATCTCAAGGGTACAATACACTAGTATTAAGCACACTCACCGAGGTGTAAACATTCACTGCTCACACATCCTGCATTAGTAGTGCCTTTTGCCAGTTGTCCAACATCTAAACATTTCCCCCATCCTCAGCCCCTGGCAACAAACTTGCTAATCTTTAATAATTTTGCCGTTTTTAAGATTTGCGTTTATGTGATTTCATATAGTATATATTTTTCTGTATGTGGTTTATTTAACTTAACAAAATATCCTCTAGCAACCTCTAAGTTGCTGGCAATGGAAAAATGTCCTTCTTTTCTGAGGCTGATACATATACCAAGAATAAATTAGATGAAGGATCTCTACCAGGAAGGAGCTAACAGCAAAGATGAAACTTTAATTTTTATTTATTGTAAAGTTTATTGATTTATTTTGAGAGAGAGACAGAGAGAACGAGCAGGGTTGGAGCAGATAGGGAGACAGAGGATCTGAAGTGGGCCCTTTGCTGACAGCAGAGAGCCCCATGTGGGGCTCAAACTAACCAACTTAGTTCATGACCTAAGCCAAGGAGGGACACTTAACTGACTGAGCCATTCAGGTGCACCCACGATGAACATTTTATAAAGAGTTACCTGCCTGGCAGGGCAAACATATGTTGGATAACATTTGCTCTTTCCTTTCTCTTTGAATGTACTTCCTACTTTTTGAGATGTAAATCCCTATCCCCTTCTCCTTAATTCAAAATGGTATATAAGTATCAACTGCCTGACTTTGAGTCTCATCATCTTTCAGTTTTTCATAACTAAGAAATTATTTTTTTTCTCTTGTGACCATGTCTTATGTCAGTTTAATTGATAGGCTGGCCAAAGAACAGAGAACAGATGAAGAAAAATATTGTCTTCTCGTACACATTCTTTCTGCTGTTAAAAACTGATTTCTGTTCTTCAGAGCTAAAATATAACGTGAAGACAGAGTTTGGGAAAAGAGGAATAAGAGCTTTATTGTTTTCCCAGGCAGAAGAGGCTGAAGCAGGTTAAAGCCTTCAACCTTGCAAACCCACCCAAAAGAAGGGGCTGGGGGTGGGGGTGGGGGGTTATAGGGAAATACACGATCCATAGGTTTCAACAGGAATTGTGTTTGTGTTGCCAGCCTTTGTCATCATATTTCCAGTGTGGGACTTGGTTCCTTAAAGACAAAAAAAAAAAAAAAAAAAAAAAAAAAAAAAAGGAGGGGGTAAGAAGGGATAAGGAGAGGTTTCCCCAATAGAAAAAAAGCTTACTTAGTTTAATAGCAAGACTTGCTGTTGGTTTCATGTCACCATTTTGGCCTGAAGAAAACAGTTGTATACAGGGGTGCCTGGGTGGCTCAGTTGGCTGAGCATCCGACTTCAGCTCAGGTCATGATCTTGCAGGCTGTGTGCTCAAAATCTTGCGGTTTGTGAGTTCGATCCCTGCATTGGGCTTTGTGCTGACAACTCAAAAGACTTGAGCCTGCTTCTGATTCTATGTCTCCCTCTCTGTCCTTCCCCTGCTCATGCTCTGTCTGTCTCTCTCTCAAAAATAAATACACATTCGATTTTTTTCTTTTTTAAAGAAAACCCTTCTATACATACTCTGGATATTACATAGTAAATGAGGTTTGTGCTTACTCTTGGCTGGAGAGTTCAGTATTATAATGAGGTCATGGTAACAATCTTATTCCCTTGGTTGGCACCACTGTCCACGTGCTTAGGAGTGAGTCAGGGGATGAGCTCAGACAAGGTGGGTGTAAGCTCTTTCTCAGAAGACATTACCTTTTGTTGTAAACCTTCTGTTTCCATCACAGGAGACGATAGCCCTGGGGTGTTGTTGCCTGAAGTAACAGATAAGGTTGAAAGAAGAAGTGAAATAAAATGAGGGCCTAAGGGCAGTGGGTATCAACAAGTAAGCAGTGAAGGTCAGGTCTTGGGGTCCAGCTAGTGACATTAACTCCCTCTTGCATCTTAGGTACCATTATGAATGCTGCCTGTGGCTACTTGGTAACTGTGGCATTTGTCACAGGGACTGCTGACCTTCAGGGATGTGGCCATAGAATTCTCCCAGGATGAGTGGGGATGCCTGAACCAGAGTCAGTGAGAAATGTACAGGGATGTGATGTTAGGGACCTATGGACACCTCCTCTTCTTGGGTGAGGATAACTCCTTCCAGACTTCCCAAACCACACTCAGGGGTTTGTTCCTTCCTTTGAAGACTGTCTCTTGGAAACATCCTCTTTGCATGACTGGGATTCAGATCCCTGCAGTCAGGGAAAGAAGTAGGGGTTTGTAGATACAGAGAAATATCTTCCTGAGGTGTCCTTTTCAGCTGTAGATTCCCCTTCTCTAAGGTTTGGTAAGAGCATCATCATCTATAGATGAGTGGTAATTGTAAACATTGAGTGGCATAAATTGGTACTGCCCACGTATGCTCCCAACTGCTACTCCTTCCTGTAGTGGTAGTACTTGGAAGTGAGGTCATGATGTGAACACTGGAAATTCCTGTTGAGTGTACTAAAGGGGCTGTTGGGCCACAGCATTTGGGAAATCATTTTCTAGAATTCTGCACTGTCCTCTCTTGTGTACTGAGCACAATATTGGGTTGAAAGGTAGAATCTGAGAAATAGTTACATTCCTTTTTTTTTTCCTGATAACCAAGTGTCACTGTGTCAAATCCAGACCTGGTTATTTTATTATTTTTTTTTTTTAGAACAAAAGAGGGAGCTCTGGAATGTGAAGAGAAAGAAGACTGTAGCCTCACCCCTAGGTTGCTGGGCATGAATGAAAAGATGACAAAAGTGAAATGTAAACAGGGTGAACTAGACCTTAAAATGTGGTGGGAGTAGCTCTCCTTGAATGGAAATTAGTTTGAGAAGCCTAGTATTATGTCTGTCCCTCTCATGGCAGGACATCAGCTATCCAACACATCATGCTCTTACATTCTCTAAGGATTCTTTCTTCTGTTCTAGTGATGGTCCATCATCTCCACAGTGAGTTCCAGGAGACCCCCCCTTGGAGTTTGATGGTCTCCAAAGTCTTAGAGCTTCTCCATTGAGTTGAGGGGCCTGGGGAATTCTCCATATTTCTGAGATATTCTATCCTAAGCCATTGCCAATTTCTGTTTTGCCTCCTGTAAGACGGGTGTCAGGGTAGTGGTGGACATACTGTGTTTGGTGCCCAAATCGCAAGAACACTGGGGACAGGGATCATGTGATTTCTGGTTTATGCTTTCCAATGCTACTGAGGCTTTAATTCTTTTCTTAAATTTTTATGTTAGAGTTCTCGGCAGTGTAGAGCACCTGTAGCCCCAGAACTCTATAAATCATGGAAAAGCAAATCAGACAACTGAATGCTCCTCACCCAGGAATGAATTTACCATCTGACTATCCCCCTCAATATCCTTCAGCAACACTCCAAGGACCTCCAGGACATACTGGCTGCCCTGGCCCCAGGTTGGCTACCCTGGCCCCCAGGCTGGCTATCCTGGCCCCCAGGCTGGCTACTCAATTCCACCAGCTGGTTATTCAGGTGCTGGCCCAGTAGGGTTTCCTGTCCAACACCAGCCTGTGTATAATCAGCCAGGTGGACCTGCAGGGGTACCCTGGATGCCAGCACCACCACCTCCATCAGGCTGTCCACCCAGATTGGAATATTTAAGTCAGACAGATCAGATACTGGTTCATCAGCAAATTGAGCTTCTGGAAGTCATAACAGGTTTTGAAACAAATAACAAATATGAAATTAAGAACAGCTTTGGACAGAAGATTTACTTTGCAGTAGAGGATACAGACTGCTGTACCCGGAATTGCTGTGGGGCTTCTCGGCCTTTTACCATGAGGATTATTGATAATATGGGCCAAGAAGTTATAACTCTGGAGAGACCACTAAGGTGTGACAGCTGTTGTTGCCCTTGCTGCCTTCAGAAGGTTGAAGTCCATGCTCCTCCTGGTGTACCTGTAGGTTATGTTACTCAGACCTGGCATCCATGCCTGCCAAGGTTTACAATTCAAAATGAGAGGAGAGAGGATGTACTAAAAATTATTGGTCCATGTGTTGTGTGCAGCTGTTGTGCAGATGTTGATTTTGAGATTAAATCTCTTGATGAAGAAACTATAGTTGGCAAGATTTCCAAGCAGTGGACTGGTTTTGTGAGAGAGGCATTTACGGATGCTGATAACTTTGGTATCCAGTTCCCTTTAGACCTTGATGTGAAAATGAAAGCTGTAATGCTTGGTGCATGTTTCCGCATTGATTTCTTGTTTTTTGAAAGGAGTGGAAACACAGAATAAAAAGAAGGAGTGTGGTAGGGGATCAACGAAAACCTCAGAAAGTGTGAAGTCTGTATACTTACTGGGACTTTGCCAAGGAAAAACTAATTGGTTTTCTTTTCTTTATTGAAATGACTTCTAGCATTTGTGAATTCTACTGTGATGCCTGGTATATGTGATGACTTTTCAAATTATAGAGTTTATTTTCTATATCACTTACCTATAAATGTTTTTATGCATTTTGTTTTGTTTTATACATTTTCTTTTTCATTGTGTATTTTAGAGAAAGGATATGTTAATTTTTTTATATTTAATCATGAAACTTCCTGTGGCAAATTGTTCTGAACTACAATCTGTTTTATTTTCAAATTTTACACCAAATTAAGTCCTTATTAATTTTAAAATATAAATGTGCATTTTATTAAATATGGTTCCAATTTATTTCACACGTAACAATTGTTATTTTCCAAATAATGTATGTTCAAAAAAGTTAAAAATGAATATAATTTGTTTCCTTTACAATTATGTTAAACTAATACTTAATATTCATATTACCAAAGAAAAATAAAACATGTATTTGTCTTTTGTTCAGCAAGTCACAGTATATTAAACTTCTTTTGTAAGCTAATCTGCTACTATAAAAAAATTTTCATTATTGATAAGAAAATAAATTACAGATTTTTTAAATGATTTTCTGAAAAAGACATGCCCTAAAGAAGGATGCATTTAAAAATTCATTTAGAACTGGAGGATTGTTATAATTTTTGAAGTAATTATTTACACGTGGAATGTTTAGCTCCAGTATTCATTCTGTCTTTCACAGAGCATGATAGTTAGGAGAGCACTCAGGTGTTCAATAGAACATATATATTCCATCTGAGTAGAAACTGCAGTAACTGTCTGTTATTTACATGAACAAACAACTGAATTAAAAATTATGGATATAAAAAATTTTTATGTTAATTTATTTTTGAGCAAGAGAGAGAGGGAGACAGAGCCATTGTGGGGGAGGGACAGAGAGAGAGGGGCACAGAATCAGAAGCAGGCTCCAGGCTCTGAGCTGTCACCACAGAGCCTGACGTGGGGTTCAAACTCACAGATCATGAGATCATGACCTGAGCTGAAGTCGGATGCTCAACAAACTGAGCCAGCCAGGCACCCCACTGAGGCTTTCATCTTCATCGTACAACACTGAGATTGAGTACTTTCATCAGATAAAAAAGCACTTTCTAAAATGAGAAAATCTCATCCTCTGTTTCACTTCAGAAGTTCATTTTTCTTATGAACGATAAGAAATTTCCACTCTATGTGTTCCATTCCTCAATGGTGAACTAGTCTATGTGTATTCTCGCATTCCTACCAACATTAATGCCACAGGGGAACTAGAACACTGAGAACTTAGAACTCACAATCTGTAATGAAGTCTCAATGGTTACATTATTTCTTAGTAACTTCATCATTTCCAACTTTTTTTCTTGTATAATAGCAAATTCCTGTGTCTTTGTCATAAACGTTTTTACTTTCTGAGGGTTCTTCATGAGATTCATTTCTGATTCATTAGATCGAAATTCTGACATGGCATGCACCTCATGAGGTATGAGGTAGATCATTTGGGTTGACCTATTGGTCGTGCAGAGTTTTCCTGATATCATTTAGTTACGTGTTCCCTCTTCTTCCTCCAGGAGTCTCTCTAAGATGATCATTTGAATTGTTTGCCATGCTTTATTGGCTTGATATTTGAATAAAATGGATATTTTCATGTTGGCATGTAGACACTGATTACGTATTTGTTCTGGACGTTTATTTCACAGCTGTCATATGTGGCCTTTGAAGAATGTTAGGCACTTGATCCCAATGTGACCCATTACAGGTTCCTTATTTCCTGTGTGCTCTATGCTGGATCCCTCCACTAGAAGGTGGATATATTTTCTTTGTTATCATTAAGTATCTTTATGGGAAGATATGCATAATCATCTCATTTATTCTGGAAGCTTCCTCCTTCATTTCTCTTTGTTTCTTGTCTGCTTTGAAATGAAGGATTTCTCCTATGTGTGCTGTAGGAATTGCTGTTTGAAGTAGAGATTGTGAATCAGGGCTCAGTCCTGTAAATTTCCATTGTATTCTGCCGGTGTGACCCATATATACTCTTCCTTATCTCTTTTCTGTTGCTCCAGAAAAAGAAAATATGCATCATATATGTTCAAATGCCTTCAAATTGTAAAATGTAATCCAGCACAAAAGAGAATTGAGACCTAGACTTTCAATGCTATAAAAGACTCAAAAACAATACCTATTTCTATTTGTGAGTGTGTATATTTGTGGTGTTAGCAAGTCACCAAACCCTTCTCCACCAATAGATATATAAGCTTTATGTCATTGAAAACATTTCTTAGTTTTAAGGAGAGTAAACATTTTATTCTATCACTTTTATTCTTTTGTATTCAATTTGTAATATTCGTAATTTATGTGGTATCCTCACTTTTCGTTTTATGTTACTCAGTTTTGTGGTTTTATCATATTTGCATTACCATTGTCATATTGAAACTTTCTGTGAACCTTCTTATAGGATGATCTCTGTATAATGGTTGGTGTGTTTCTCTTAGGTGAATTAAGTCAGATCATCTGGATAAAGACACATACTATACTATTACTGCAATTGTGCCACATATTCTTTTGAAAGATGAAAAACAATACTAGTGTTCTTATAAGTTACTGGGATCGGTGGGTGAATTTATGCAAAACTGTTAGAATGGTCTGTACTGTGTAGTAAGTGTTCAAGGAGAATGGTTGTTTCTGTTCATGATATGAGGAGTAGTAATTTGCTCATTATTCTTCAAGTTCAAAGTCCTCCGTGATTTCTTCTTCTTCTTTTTTTTTTTCTTGGAATATAGAAGTGTGGCTCTTGAAGTGAAGATGTTGGCATGAGTTTCAGGCTTGTGAGAAATGTAGAAACTCAGGCCCCACCTAAAAATCCAAATCAAAATGTGAGTTTTAAGAAGATGCTCTGTTTGTTTTCATACACATTGACATTGAAGTGCACGTGTAGGTCACCATCACTTTTTCATTATTGCATGCCTCTGTTTTCTTCTGTAGTATATTATTTTGATAAATGATTTTCTAGTATGCTGCAAATCAGGAATTTTGGTGCCACCAGAGTACTCTTTATGTTTCAAGATTATTGTGGTTATATATTATCCTGTAATATCCATGTGAATGTTCCATTTGGTTGTGATCTTTCTGCCAAAAATGTCATTGGGAATTTGATGGAGGGGGCAAGAAATCAGTAGATCATTTAGAGTATACTGACAGTTGGATAATTTGATGTATTCCAATGTAAGAACATGGATGTGTTTTCACTTCTTTCGATTCTTCACAATATTTTATAGTTTTCTTTTCACTAGTTTTGACCTCTAACATTATTTTAAGTCTTAAGCAGTTTATTCTTTGTGACGATAATGTAACTGTAATTATATCTTTGGGGGAATTGTTCTTTGTTGTGTATAAAGAATGAATTTTTGTGTGTTGGTTTTGTAATCTCCAATTTTGTAAAATTTGTTTGAGTTTTAATAAGTTTTTCAAAATGAGGATTCTTCAGGGGCACCTGGCTGATTCGTTGGTGGAGTGTCTGACTGCTGATTTTGGCTCAGGTCATGATCCCAAGGTCATGGAATCAAGCCCTGCCTCAGACTCCACACCACATGGAGCTTGCTTGAGAGTCTCTGCCTCCTTGTGCCCCTCTCCCTAGTTGCACAAACTCTCTTTCTCCAATAAAATAATTTAAAATAAAAAAAAATAGGGATTCTTCAGAGAAAAAGAAAATAGTATCGTGACAGACTAGGAGTATCCTACCCTCATCACATCCCACCCACACACATGTAGATAACCACCAAGCTATCCTAAGTATCCCAAAAAGCAACCTTAAGACTGACAGAGGAACTACTCAGCTAATGAGAGAGAAGAGGCACATCGAAGATTGTAGGAAGTATAGAGATTTGGCTGGGGAAGCAACAGATTATAGTGCTGCTGAAAGCAGGGAGCAGTGGTTGTGGAGAGTGGAGCCCAAAGAAGAATGCACAAGGAGAATATTTCCCTAGTGTCATTGTCTTGGAAAATGAGAAGGCCTGCATTTTTTGTGTTCTTGCAAGCAGTGTGGCTTCAAGCCTCGAGTTTTCAAGATCAGCAAGCTTGGCTGGGAAAGATTCTAGAGGGCTCTGCACTGCTCCTGAACAGAAGGTAGGCCCACAACCTGAGGGTAGACAGCATGGAAACAGCAATGTGAAGAGCACTTGGGGCACACATGAGTGAGATTATTTGATATCCTAGTGGCCCTTCAATGAGGTGCATGATGGGAACAAATGAGCTGGCTGGTTCCATTTCCTTCCCATCCTCCTCAGCAGGAACACAGAGCACCCTGAGAGAAAGGGCACAGCGGGGACACTGGCTGTCTGCCTTACTTACAACAAGCCCCAAGCCCCTATCCTCTGGTGGGACTGCCCATCTCAGTCAAGCCTGACTCAATCCCAGCAAGGCTGCCCCTCCCCAAGAGATTTGCTTAAGCTGTTTCCCACACCTCACATGACCACACAGTTCTGTAGGGCCTCAGTTCTGGTGGAGGTGATGTCAGGTCTCATCTCACAAGCAGCCCACAGCATAACTAGTTAAAACTCAATCCATTGAGGACAGGGTCCAAACCCTGGAAGGAGAGCCTCAGCAGACCACTGGCCACAACGAAAGAGCAGGAGACATAACTGAATGTTTTAACATACAGAGGGTGCCAGAGACTTAGACAAAATGCCAAGATGGAAGATTTTATCCATAATGAAAGAACAAGTTATGGCCACAGCCAGAGTTCTAAGTGAAACCTTTGTCAGTAACATTCTCAATAGTAAACTGAAGGAACTACATTATGGATACTCACTGGGCTTGTGAAAAGACAACAACAGTGAGACTCTTAACACAGAGACAAGAGGCTTAACAAAGGATGAGAGATGCAGAATGCAATAAATGAGATGAGAAACACATTGATTCAATGAACAGCAGGTTGGGGGAATTAGAGCAGCAAATTAGTGACCTTGAAAACAAAATAATGGAAAATAGTGAAGCTTAAGGTGGAGAGAGTGAGACAGACAGACAGACAGAGAGAGGAGACTTAGGCAACATGTAATAGACTTAGGAAATCAGGGGCTCCATCAAAAGTGATAACATTTATATTACAGGGGTCACAGAAGACGATGAGAAAGGGGGTTAGAGAAGTTATTTCAGGGAACAGTAGCAGAAGGCATCCCTAATCAGTTGAAGGAAACAGACCTACAGACTCAGGAGGCACAGAACTCCATTGAAATCACCAAAAGGAGGCCAGCACCAAGACATCTTGGAATCAAGTTTGCAAACGATGATGAGAATGACAAAATCTTAAAAGCAGCAATGTGGAAGAAGTATTTCACCTACCATGAACAAACCATAAGACCAGCTCAAGATTTCTCAACGGAAACTTGGCAAGCCTGATGGGAGGAAAGGTAGATTCAAAATGCTGAATGGGGAAAATATGCAGCTAGGAATACTGTATCCAGGAAGACTATCATCCAGACTAAAGGGGAGAGAAAGCGATTTCCAGTCAAACAGAAACTAAAGGAGTTTGTGACCACTGGAACAGCACTCCAAGGCATGTTCAAGGATAGTCTTTGAATGCAGAGGAGTCCAAAGGGGCTCAGACTCACAAAGTGTCAGATCAGGAGCCACTTGAAAACCAAGAGTCAGACAATTAACTGACTGAGCCAACCAAGCGCCCCCAATTTGGTCTCCTTTTATGTATTTTTTCTTGCCTAATTGTTGTGAAGAGTCCCAGTACTGTGTGGAATGAGAGTGGGATAGTCGCTTCATTACCTTGTTTCTGATCCTATAGGAGGAGCTTTTGGTCTTCTCATTGATTATGTTAGATTTCAGCTTTTCACACATACATGATCTTTATTAGGTTGACTAAGTTTCCTTTGATTTCTCCTTTATTGAGTATCTTTAATCGTAAAATGGTGTCCAATATGCTCACTTCCTGTCCTGTATCAATTGAGATTATCCTCTCTTTGTGATCTTTAGTCTGTAATGTGCAGTCCCAACTCAGTCCCAACTCGATAGTTTGCCATATGGTGAAACACCCTTGAATTTCAAGAAGAATTCCCAGTTGATTATGTTGTAAAATGGTAAAATGTGCTTTTGATTCAGTTTGGTTTTTGTTTTTTTGAGAAGGAGGAGGAAGAGGAGAATGGGAGGGGTAGAGAGTGAGGAGGAAAGAGGATCCCAAGCAGGTTTCACAGTCTGCAATGAGCTGGACATGGGGTCTGATCTCCCGACTGAGATCATGATGTGAGCTGAAGTCAAGAGTTGGGTGCTTAACTGACTTAGGTACCCAGGCTCCCCTATTTGCTTAGTTTTATGGTGGACTTTGCATGAATATTCCCCACAGGTAGTAATTCATATTCTTGTATACTTGTCGCATCTTCCTTTGGCTTTGATAACCTGTTAATGCTCATATGATCAAGTGGTTTCATAATCTCCCTTCTCTTCCCTCCCTGGAAATGTTTGGGGAGATTTCTAGTACTTTGTCGTGTGTGTCTATGAATGATCCTGTGAATTCATGTGGTACAGGACTTCCTTGTTGGGAGTTTATTTGTTACAGTTTTAATATACTTAGTGGTTGTAAATCAGTTGACTTTATTCTTTTTCTTTTTCTTTTTTTTGAATGTGAGAGATTCAGTGAGTGGGAGTAGAGGGAGAGAGAGAGAGAGAATCTTAAGCAGACTTCATGCTTAGGGCAGAGCCTGATATTGGGGTCCATCACATGACCCTAAGATCATGACCTGAGTCAAAATCAAGAGTTGGACACTCAACCGACTAAGCCACCCAGGCTCCCCTTTCATTATGTTCTTTTCTCCATGATGATGTCAGGTAGGTTATACCTTTTTTGAAATACGTAGTTGTTTTTTTTTTTTTTTTTGGATACATATTTGTTAGCATGTTATTATCCTTTTTCCCAATTATAATTACTTTTATTTCTATGATATCACTTGCACTGTGTCTTGTTTTATTTCTTCACTTCAGATTTAGGTGAACTTCAATTTTTCATCCTTACTTGATGGCGTTATAGATCTGTGAAATTTTTGGGTTATTTCTGAAAACAAACTCGTCCTGTTGTTTTATTCCTACTTTTGCTATATCGTATTTGCATAATTTCTGTTTGACTTTTCAGTTAAATGTCCTTCTAAATTTTGGCTCATAAAGTACTTTCCTGATTCTTTGTGGCACAGGAATGTGATTTGTGCTACACTGTTAAACAACTACAGAATGATCTATTAGGCTATATCTTCAGCACGTTGTGTTTAAGTTTCTGTGTCGAGGAAGAATGAATTCCCGATGAATCCTTCTCAACATCTTCCTGACATTCTCTGACTGATTTGAAGGTTGTATATTAGAAGTTGTCAGTACATTCATGTGAGAGTAGTAATTGGAATGATGTTCCTTTTTTTGTTATTTGCTATCTTTCAGCTATATCTTCACATGGCACCCAGAGCTTCCTGCCAAAGCCATGCATAGAAGCCTCTTCCCAAAATGTGTCACTGGGTACATGGAAACATCATGCCCTTGAGAATTTACACTTAATGATAAACTGGGACAGTGGAAGAAAGAATGAAGCACATCAGAAGTTTCATGAAGGACGTGGTCCAATTGAGACGACCGCCCATAACAAGAACTTCACAGCTGCAGGTGGCCAAGGACATAAAACTTCTCGGAAAACTGCCCTTTTTACATCCACTATTTGTGCAAAGCACTGTTCACCTGTAAGCAGAAGTTCCATTCAAATATGCAAACATACATATTTGTACAATGAAAATTTGGAACATTTGGAAAGTTACCTCGTCCACGCTGAAAACAATGCTTTGAACCGTTGTGAAAGTGGGATTGGATTGGCCTTTCAGTCAAATATTTCTAAAACTCAGAGATTCAAAAATGAAGATAAAAGGCCTAGGACGTGTCAATTTGGGAGGTGCTTCACAGAGGAGGTGACCCTGCAACATTACCAGAGCATTTTCAATGGAGATACACTGGCTCAATACAGTGAATCTGAGACACAGTCTAACCAGGGCTCCCATGTTAGCAAACGTCTGAGGACTCCTCTGCAAGAAAACCATTTTGAATCTAATAAAGATGAGGAAGTCTTTTATCCAAACTCCAAATGTACCAAGAGTAAGAGTATGCAGAGGGGAGAAAATACTTCTAAGTATGATGAATGTGGGAAAGCTCTGAAGCAGTCCTCCAGTATTGCTGATCATCAGAGGATTCATGGGGGTGGAAACCCATACACATATAATGAATCTGGGAACATGTTTAATCAATCATTAAGCCTAAATACCTATAAGACAAGTGGTACTGGAGAGAAAAGGTACATTTGCAAGGAATGTGGCAAAACCTTTGACAGGCACTCGACACTACCTCAACATCAGCAAATGCATACTGCAAAAAAATTGACAAATGTGAAGAAGGTGGTCAAACCATTAAGCATGGGTCATCACTCCATGCACACAGGCAAATCCATACTGCACAGAAACCTTACAAATGTCAAGAATGCAGCAAGGCCTTTAGCCAGCAAACATCCCTTAGTCAACATCACAGAATCCACACTGGAGAGAAATCTCACAAATGTCAAGACTGTGGGAAGGACTTTAGTGAATACTCAACCCTGACTCGGCATCACAGAATCCACACTGGTGAGAAACCTTACCAATGTCAAGAATGTGACAAAGCCTTTATCCAGCACTCACACCTTAGTAAACATCACAGAACTCATACTGGAGAGAAATCTTACACATGTCAAATGTGGCTAGGCCTTTAAGGTGTACTCACAGCTTACTCGACATGAGAGAATTCATGCCAGAGAGAAACCATACAAATGTCAAGAATGTGGCAAGGCCTTTAGTGAGTACTCAATCCTTACTCGACATCACAGAATTCATACCAGACAGAAACCTTACCAATGTAACAAATGCAGCAAACTCTTAATTTCTGTTCTAGCGTTATTCTGCATCACAGAATCCATATTGGAGAGAAACCTTACCAATGTCAAGAATGTGGCAAGGCCTTTAGGTTGCAGTCAAACCTTACTGATCATCACAGAATTCATACTGGACAGAAACCTTAACAATGTAAGACATGTGGCAAGGCCTTTACCAAACACTCAAAACTTACTCGACATGACAAAATTCACAGTTGAGAACCTTACCAATGTAACGAGTGTGCAAAAGGCTTTAATCACCATTCACCCTTTATTCAATATCACACAAACCATTTTGGAGCAAACGTTTAAGACAGAGTTTAAGACGTTGAGAGAACTTTTTTTTATTAAAAATTTTTTTTCTTAGACAGAATGAGTAGGAGGGTGGAGAGAAAGAGACACACAATATCAAAAGTAGGTTCCAGGGTCTGAGCTGTCGGACTAGATACCTCCGAGCCTGAGGCAGAGTTCGAACCCACAAGTCGTGATATCATGACCTGAGGTAAAGTTGGATGCCTCAGTGACTGAGCCACCTAGGCTCCCAAAGACTCTAAGAGAACTTTTAAGGACTGTTCAATGCTACTCCATATCACAGACTCCACATGGAAGATTAACGATACACAAGTAAACAATGTGGCAAGACTTTGCTCAATGCTGATCCCTGATTTCTTGTCAAAGAATGTGTTATAGAAATGATTTTCCACATAGAAAGAATCTAGGAAGCCCTTTAATGGTGCTCAATCTTCATTCCACACCACCAAATTCATACTTGAGAGAACCCTCATAATTGTAGAGAATGTGGTGAAACGTTTCACATGGCTCAAGCCTTAGTCACTATCACATGGTTCATACATAGGAGGAACATTGCAAATGTGATGAATGTGGCAAACCCCTAGGTGGAAGTCCTACCTTATTCAAAATCATAGTTCTCATATAAGAGGAAATCTCTAAAATGTAAAGAGAATGACAAAGCTTTCATCTGGAATTCAATCCTTATTCAATATCTCCAAATGCATGTGAGTTCAAACCATACAAACCTAATGAATGAAGAAAGCCCTTCTTCATAAATATACCATTTGGAAAACAGCAGAGAGTACCAAAAATAACGTAATTTGAATTGAAGAAGATATAAAGAAATGGAAAAAATTTCCGTGCTCATGGATTGGAAGAATAAATATTGTCAAAATGTCAATACTACCCAAAGCTATCTACACATTCAATGCAATCCCAATCAAAATTGCACCAGCATTCTTCTCGAAACTAGAACAAGCAATCCTAAAATTCATATGGAACCACAAAAGGCCCCGAATAGCCAAAGTAATTTTGAAGAAGAAGACCAAAGCAGGAGGCATCACAATCCCAGACTTTAGCCTCTACTACAAAGCTGTCATCATCAAGACAGCATGGTATTGGCACAAAAACAGACACATAGACCAATGGAATAGAATAGAAACCCCAGAACTAGACCCACAAACGTATGGCCAACTCATCTTTGACAAAGCAGGAAAGAACATCCCATGGAAAAAAGACAGTCTCTTTAACAAATGGTGCTGGGAGAACTGGACAACAACATGCAGAAAATTGAAACTAGACCACTTTCCCACACCATTCACAAAAATAAACTCAAAATGGATAAAGGACCTGAATGTGAAACAGGAAACCATCAACGCCCTAGAGGAGAAAGCAGGAAAAGACCTCTCTGACCTCAGTCGTAACAATTTCTTACTTGACATATCCCCAAAGACAAGGGAATTAAAAGCAAAAATGAACTACTGGAACCTTACGAAGATAAAAAGCTTCCGCACAGCAAAGGAAACAACCAACAAAACTAAAGGGCAACCAACGGAATGGGAAAAGATATTTGCAAATGACATATCGGACAAAGGGCTAGTATCCAAAATCTATAAAGAGCTCACCAAACTCCACACCCGAAAAACAAAGAACCCAGTGAAGAAATGGGCAGAAAACATGAATAGACACTTCTCTAAAGAAGACATCCAGATGGCCAACAGGCACATGAAAAGATGCTCAACGTCGCTCCTCATCAGGGAAATACAAATCAAAACCACACTCAGATATTACCTCACGCCAGTCAGAGTGGCCAAAATGAACAAATCAGGAGACTATAGATGCTGGAGAGGATGTGGAGAAACGGAAACCCTCTTGCACTGTTGGTGGGAATGCAAATTGGTGCAGCCACTCTGGAAAACAGTGTGGAGGTTCCTCAAAAAATTAAAAATAGACCTACCCTATGACCCAGCAATAGCACTGTTAGGAATTTATCCAAGGGATACAGGAGTACTGATGCATAGGGGCACTTGTGCCCCAATGTTTATAGCAGCACTCTCAACAATAGCCAAATTATGGAAAGAGCCTAAATGTCCATCAACTGATGAATGGATAAAGAAATTATGGTTTATATACACAATGGAGTACTACGTGGCAATGAGAAAGAATGAAATATGGCCCTTTGTAGCAACGTGGATGGAACTGAAGAGGGTGATGCTAAGTGAAATAAGCCATACAGAGAAAGACAGATACCATATGGTTTCACTCTTATGTGGATCCTGAGAAACTTAACAGAAACCCATGGGGGAGGGGAAGGAAAAAAAAAAAAGAGGTTAGAGTGGGAGAGAGCCAAAGCATAAGAGACTCTTAAAAACTGAGAACAAACTGAGGGTTGATGGGGGGTGGGAGGGAGGAGAGGGTGGGTGATGGGTAGTGAGGAGGGCACCTTTTGGGATGAGCACTGGGTGTTGTATGGAAACCAACTTGACAATAAATTTCATATATTGAAAAAAAATAAATAAAATAAAATTTTTTCTATTCAGTTAAAAAAAAAAGAACGTAAGTTGAAAGAAGTATTTAAAAACATATGTAACTGAACATAAAATGTCAACACGTGTCACAGGATTCACAGCAGAAAGCAGTAAGTCAGTGTATTCAGACATTACATCAAAACACTTATTAGAAGGAATAATACAAAGTTAAACATTTAGATAATGTATACGTTATTATGCTTTAAATGATAAAAGGGATGGAGTTTTGCATAGGTATAATCTCAATGTTTTTACATTAACCTTATTTAAGATTTGTGACTAGTAAACCTTAATATACTCCTTATTCTCAAATCACTTCAGAAAATTCATTTATTCCTACTGGGTGTGTGAAAGTATGTGCCTGAGTGTTGCTACATCGATGATATGAGTTCCCTTCTTCTTTAGGTCGGACTTATACGTATGTAATTCTCCAAGGAATGTGAAGAAGAGTTGAATACAATCTAAATGGAGATACTTTCTGTGCTTCTAACCTTGCTATAATTATCATGAAAGAGGTATTCAGGACACCATTGTCCATTTATTTCAACTAAACGTGTCTATTACAAATAAAATGTTGTAGTAAATGGTCTTTAAGGAAAAGAGGGTCAGTCCACTCAAAAATGTAATGCGGCTTATCATAGCAATAGTTACAAGTACAGAATATCAACTGATGTGATTGAAAGGAAAAAAAACATTCACAGATATCAGAAAGAGAATAGCAAAACCTTCCTAAAATGGCTAGGATTCTACATTCACATTTTTGAAGAATCACCTCAGGCCTGAAGGAATTTCAGTAGGCAAATCTAAGGTGTATATAACTTAAAATAGACTGTCATGTCTTCTGAATCCTCATGGTAACCACCAAGCCAAAGTGGCAATCGATACCCAAAAGGTAAAGAGAGAAGAATCAAGGTTTACTATTCTTGAAAATCATCAGATCACAAAGGTAAAGAGAAAATGGATAAGAAAGGGAGCAAGAATTCTAAAGTAGCCAGAAAACCAAGAAAAGAATGACAACAGTAACTCCATGCCTGTATCAATGCTTCCTTTAAATATAATGGGGCTAAATTCCCCAATCAAAAGATAGAGATTGGCTGAATGGAAAGAAATCCAAGACCCAATACTATGCTGCCTTCACAAGACTCACAACACACTCAGCCTGAAAGTGCAGATATTCAAAACGATATTGCATGCAATCAGAAACCAAAAGAAATGGGGTAGCTATGCTTCAGACAAAATAGAATTGAGTGCAAGGACTATAATAAGACACGGCAAAGGTCAGTATTAAACAAACAGGTCAGTTTGTGCAGGGTTTCTAGTTAATGTGCTGTTTGGCAGAATTACAATAAAGTTTGTCCCCATTTTGTTTTTGGAGGACAGTAATAGTGTGGTTCTTTAACTCACGTACTGACCACATTGAAAAGAAACACCTTTTTCCATAAGTGTTGGTGGTTTTTGTGCAGGTGCCTGAGTTGTAGTTTGTGTAATGTTTCTGAACATCTGTATCTTATGACTCCTCGAAATGGCAACTTGATATTCAAAAACCGATTGCTCTGTTTAGAGGGTTGGGAAAAAAAAAAAAAAGAACGCTAAATGACAATGTTGGAAAGACTAATGCTTCCAGATTTTGAAGTGTGGGGGAAAATACTGTTGCAATGAAAATCTTGGTAATTTACTGCAAAAGCAGCCAAGAGTTCATCAAAACCAACCTGTACAGGCTAATACATCTTTCCCAGATTATTCACTTTTGAAACATCGTGCTATTATACCTTGCAATTTTTTTCACTCACATGGTATTTAATTTTCATTGTTATCTATGCTTATAAACACATCAAGCAAGTTATTTTTTATTTCAGGCAGGGTACCATAATACCTCTCAGTAATGTTTCCGATATTTCTGGGCAGTTCTTTGTATACATTTGCAATGATGGTTTTTTTATGGATCACTGTGTCAATATAGCAGATTTATTTCAAGTTGAGTTATTTCTGAAATGTGTATCTTTCCATAAGCTAACCTTACATTCCACTTGGGTCCCACATTTTAGATTACATTACATGTGACTAAAGTTTTTATACATTATATGCCTATTTACTACATAGAAGACATTCACTCCTTTAATGTAGGAGAAAGGTAGCTATCCCATGTACTTAGGATTTGTTTGTGTTGCATTACAGCTGTAGGTTTGTAAATGTGTGTAGCATTTGTATTGACAAACCATTTAGTTGTGTCTTGCTTTTTGTTCCATGAGTTACATAATACTCTTATTGTGCATTGAATTGTTGTGTTGATTTGGTCACATTTGGATACATACGCATCACTTATTTTTAAAATCACTTTCTTTTATAGATATATAGTAAACTTTTACAGTTTTTTGGAATAAATATAAGCTGCTTTTGCTAAGAAGAAAACTGCAAAAATAAAGGAGTCAACTCCACCAAAGGATAGAACTTGTATATTTACCGCCCCCCCCCCCCCACATAAAAGCACCTATATAAGTATACAGCAGGACTTCAGCACTGCGCTTTCCATAATGTATTGAGTATTCAGACACAACATCAATATGGAAACATCGGACTTCAAGGACATTCAGCAGACGGACTTACAACATTGCATCCAACAGCAACAGAAAACACATTCTTCTCACACGGACACAGAACATTCTCCAGTATAGATTATATGTTGGCACACAAAGCAAATCTTAATAAATTTATGAGTGAAATCCCATCAAGCAGCTTTTCAACCATAATGGCATGAAACTAGAGTCAGTTACAAGGACAAAACTAGAAAACTCACAAATATGTAAAAACTAAACAACATGCCCCATTATTCATAATAACCAAGACATGAAAATAACTTGTGTCCATAGTCAGTTGCGTAGATAATATGCTGCATATATACAATATAGGCTGGCTAAAATGAGCAATGCTGCATTGGTCTCTTAGTCTAAGCACACTGAGGAATTACTATCTCACAGTTCTGGATGTTCTTGAAGTCTGAAGTGAGCAGTTGGCAGAGCCACACTGTACCTCAAGAATTGAGACTTTGCTCTTTCTAACTCCGGGGACTGTCAGCTGTCCCTGGTCTGGCTTGGCTTGTCGGTGTATCTCACTCCATCATTGCCTTCATCATCACATCTTGTTCTGTGTGTCTTCATTTTTCTTTTCTTATAAGGATACCAGTCATTGGAGTAAAATTGACCCAAATCTAGCATGACCTCATTTTAATGTAAAGACATCTGCCAAGAGCTTACTGCCCAATAAGGGTACAATTACAGGTACTGAGGGTTAGCACTCGGGCATATTTATTTGATGCACACTATGTAACCCACACTAAGGCTAAAAGACACTAGGTTGTGAAATGTGACTGAGGGGTTAAGGTGCACTACCGGTTTGAGGTTGGGAGTGGAGTGTAGGCAGGGACAGTAAGGCTGGCCTATATGTGTGGAGAGAATAAGAGGGTAAAAAAAAAATCCTAGGAAGGAGGGGAATAATGGATGACAAATTAATTCGCGAAAGGGAGTGAAGTGGCAAGGTTGGGTTGAGAGCATACAAACGTTTTCTGCCTATGAACGGTTAGAGAACATAGGGATGGAAGGGAGATAGTTGCCTGTGAATGGAGTCCAGAGAGAATTCAGTGCTCCAACCAGAGAGAAAGCGTGGAAAGAAAAGATGATTAGCGTGGGTGTTCGGGGACATTGACAGCTGGGAGAACGGCGGGAATCAATAAGCTACAGAGCCCATGAGAAACAGTCAGGAAGTGTAGGGGTGGGGATAATAAGTTCTGGGTCATGAGGAAGTAAAGACTCCTGATAAATGTTGGCTGGCACACGAGAGCAGTGGACATAAAAGACACAGGAAGTGGGCTGACGTACTGGAATGGGGAAGGAGGAAAGAATGGAGAATGGAGTATTTAGGGGCAGTGGAAGGGAAGGAAATTCGGGATGAGGGCTCTGGGATCACGTGAAATGTGCTTTGTTTGTATAGAGGTCTAAATACACCTGATGGCATAGGGCTCGCTGCTGTCATGCAGAGCCAGCTTCAGATCCCCTGCCGCTCTCTCCTTTTACCTGTCCCTTGTTCATGCTTTCTCAAAAGCAAATGAACATGTTATTTTATTTTTTAAATGAGAAAGAAACATAGATGCCGGGTGCCTCAGTAGGTGGAGTGTCCAACATTGGCGCAGGTTTGATCTAACGGTTCATGGGTTTGAACCCCACATCAGGCTTGCTGCTGTCGTGCTTAGCCCACTTCAGAGCCTCTGTCCCCTTCACTCTGTGCCCCTCCTCTGCTCAAACTCTCTCAAAATTAAATAAACATATAGAAATAAAAAAAAATTGCACCTGATGGACTGAGAACAGCAATGAAGACGACCAGAAGTGTCATTTGCAGGGAAAGAGTCAGGTTTCATGGATATCTCGAGGCTCCAGGAGTGAAGAGATTGAGGTCACAATGTGGGACACAGAGGAGAAGAGGGGTGCAGCTGGGGGAGATGACAATTGCAGGGTCCATTTGTCTGTCATGAATTCATTCTACCCATTAATTCTCTGATTTCACAATTGTGAACGGTTTTGAATTTCAGCCCATGAGGCAAAAACCTTACTTCTATAAAACACCCAGTAAGCCTTTCAACTGAATAGACAATGAAGGACCACAGTTGAAATCTTGAGTAAACAGTGAGACTCAACACTTTTTCTCTTCTTTGGACATACCACGCACAAGGTGTGCCCATGGAGATCATGTGGAAACCATGGTAACAAAAAATGGATTCTGCCAACAACCTGAATGGTCCTGGAAGTGACTGCTCTTGTAGAGGTTCCCAAGTAGATCCAATGCCTCATGAGCCTTCATTTTAACATTAGAGTGTCCTCCACAGAAAGCTCAGCCAAGTCCACTGAATTTCAGGCTTATTAACAACAGAATTATGTTTTTATAGCTCCTCAATGCATGCAATTGATTGTGGTAGTGGTAGAAAACAACGACACATTGGCATGTCATTAAAAGTAAAATGAAGGGGCGCCTGGGTGGCTCAGTCGGTTGAGCATCTGACTTCGGCTCAGGTCACGATCTCGCCGTTGGTGAGTTCGAGCCCCGCGTCAGGCTCTGGGCTGATGGCTCAGAGACTGGAGCCTGCTTCCGATTCTGTGTCTCCCTCTCTCTTTGCCCCTCCCCCGTTCATGCTCTGTCTCTCTCTGTCCCAAAAATAAATAAACGTTAAAAAAAAATTAAAAATAAATAAATAAATAAATAAAATAAAATGAAATCGATAAACTCATAAAATATTTAAATCAAGTAAAAATCTCCATTAATTACCTATATCAATAATAGATCGATCTTCAAACATAACAGTCTGTGAGGTTGAGGTGGATCCTGCCTACTATGCAGTTTCACAGTGTATGTAAATTGCATTTGCAATTGTATAACACAAAGACACTAAAATAGTTTGCACTTGGTTCAACGTTTACATAAGTATTGTCACATTGAACTTAATCAAATGCTTTCCTTAACCATGTTACATGAAGGTGATATTTTCACACAGGTAGAAACGGATCTACTGCAACACAGAAACACCTCATATCCCAAGGTAATTGTAAGGAAAACCTCCATGTGGAAACACTCTTTTTTATACAACTGCATGGTTGAATGTATCTGTCTTCTGTTATCACACACATGTTGAAATGTGGATCTTTGTTTTGTATACATGTGACTTAATTGGGTGGTTCTGGGACAGGGATTTTTGTACCATAAGAACCATTCTTACAATGGGTGGACAATTGCTAAATCACACTGGCAAATGGATAAACAAACCAACCAACCAAAAGGGTGCCCTAGTGGTTCAGTCAGCTGAGAAACCAATTAGTGATTAGAGCCCAGCTCATATTCCCAGTGTTGTGGGATCCAGCCCTGAGTTGGGCCCCACTCTGAGCATGGTGCCTGCTTAAGACTCTTTCTCTGTCCTCTGCCCCTCTCCCCCTGCTTGAACTCTCTCTCTCAAAATAGAAAAAAAAGGAATGAAAGAAAAAAGGAAAAGAAGAAAAACAAACGAAAAACAACAAGAACAACAGACAATAAAACATATGAATCCGGTAATGTCCTACCAAATGTGTTTCCACTGTTAAATAAATAGTGAAGCCAAAACCTGAAGAGGCTCTAATGCCTTGGTAGACTTTATAAGGAAACCATAACTTAATTCTCAGTATTGCACTTGAATGGAAAAAAAATATGAGCAAATAATTGCAGTCAATTAGGACTCCCAAAAAGAAGGGAAATGCTTAAGATATATCCAATCAAACCCTGCATTTGCTTTGTTTCCACAACGTCTCTATAAAAACCTTACCACAACTTCCTACAGATAGACCATGCCTATTTGAATGGACAAATCAAAGAGCCAAATGAAGTCTTGAAAATTGGAATGTACATCAGTTCATCTTTTAACCCTGCACAGTACCCCTTTTTATTTTGATCGCTTTTCCCACTTGGTCTGAACACCTCGCCCACTTGCACCTTGGACAGAAGACTCAGTATGACACCATTACCAGCATCTCACCATTCCCTTTGCACTGGCACCTAGGACACCAGTGTGATTCTGCCCTCCCTCGCCTAGACCTCACTTTTGGCAAAGGCTCTCCACAGCTCCTGCACAGGTAGAGTTTCTCCAACAAATGTACATGCGCACAGAGGATGGGTGGCACCAACAGCTCCTCCAGCGCCAAAACCTGCATTCATGTGCTCCTTTTCCCACCATCCCAGGTCTCCAGGGCACAAGTCTTGAATCCCATTTCAACCAAGCCCACACACCTGAGTTCACATTTTTGATAAACTGACACCAGAGCCTATGTCCAGACCAGTCCTCCCTCTGAACAATGTTGTAACCACACCCAGAGTTTTTCTTCTTCTTCTTTTTAATGTTTATTTTTGAGAGAGACAAAGACAGAGTGCGAGTGGGTTAGGGACAGAGAGACAAGGAGACACAGAATCTGAAGCAGGCTCCAGGCTCTGGGCTGACAGCACAGAGCCCCAAGCAGCACCCAAAACCACAAACTGCTAAATCATGACTTGAGTCAAAGATGGACACTCAACTGACTAAGTCACCTAGACACCCTTATCATACCAAGAGTTTTTGATATCCTCTCCCAATTCTGTCTTTCCTGTTGCCAAAACTTCCCACATGTGCACAAGGTGAATGCAGGTGAAGCCCTCCAGGACCTAGATGAGGACCTTCTCGCAATGCACAGGACCACAGAGAAGGATGGGGAGTGGGGTCTGGCTCCCCAGGACTACCTGTGTAGTAGAAACTCATAAGCCAACCATCAGTTCCACCTCTCCAGTGGAACTTCTCACGTCCCCAGTTGCTGGTTTCATACTTCAGGCTTAATGTTGTGGGTACACAGCTCAGCTGCCCCAGAATATGAATCGGGAATAGTACCTCTGCCTACATGGGGCTTGCAGACCCTAACAGAGACTTCTCCCTTCAGATTCTGTCAAAAATTACCTCTTACACCAGAAATTGTTCTCCACAGCTCCACTGCTAGTCTCTGATCCCCCCCTCTCAAAACAGCTCTGAGAACAGAGTTCCTGACTACTATACCTGCTGGGCGGCCCAAGTTGGCATTCATACTTTTCTGACATTCAGACTAGAGGAGAGAAAGGACTTACAGTTTGGGGAGGCAGTTTCACCTTTATGGTTCAAACTGTGCCTCCAAGGTAATATGTCACATCTCATCTTCCAGTTCTGGGATGTGCATTGACAGTCACACATTCAAATTGACCAAATACACAAATGCAAATGATTGGCCCATCAAATTTTCCTCAGAGCCTCTATTTCAGCCTTCTTTACTATCTCCCACTCTGCTGTGTATACTTGTGCCCTCACCTCCAATATTATTCTTAATATTATTTTTAAGATAATGCAAAAGAAGAGAAACAATCTCTACTCCCAGGAAGGCTCACCCAGCAACCAAACCCTCATTTGATAAATGAACATCTCATACTCATTTCCCAGGGTTTTAGAAGGAAGAATTCACATAAAATAAGATTACCAACCCAAGGTAAAAAAGATTACTTTCAATTCCAAAACCTGTTTGCTTCTCAAAGAGAATATAAATTCACCCACAAATAGGTGATGACAAGAATACCATATGACAGCCTACCCAGGGTGAAACAACCTTTGACAAGTTACCATGAAAAGAAACAAACAAGTTAAGTCATACCGAAAATGTACATTTAATATTGACACAACAAATACACATATAATGTTATTGACAATTGAAATCTGACTGATTCCTATTTGGATTAAAACTGATACAGTCTTCTGCGTGCCTGGGTGGCTCAGTTGGTTAAGCGTCCGAAGTCAGCTCAGGTCATGATGTTTGGGTGTGTGAGTTTAAGATCCACACCTGCATGCGTGCTGAGAGCTCAGAGCCTGGATCCTGCTTTGGATTCTGTGTCTCCCTCTCTCTCCCAAAAGTAAATAAACAACAATAAAAAAAAAAAAAACAACTCTACAGTCTCTTCAAAAGTACTCAGGTGAAAATTGTTATCCAAAAGTATAAAAAATAGGTGAAAATCCAAAAATACAATTAATTAATGTAGTGGCTACTATCTTTACAAAGAAGGTTTATAGAGAGCAGTTGACAAAATATAGCATCCTTTCTTGATAAAAACCCTCAAAAAGGAGGGGTAAAAGGAACATACTTCACAACCACAAAGGCCATATATGAAAGACCCGCAGCTAATATCATCCTTACTGTGGAAAATATGAGAGATTTTCCCCTAAGGTCAGGAACACAACAGGGATGTCCACTCTCACCACTTGTTCAACATAGTACTGGAAGCCCTAGCCTCGGAAATCAAACCACAAAGAGAAATACAAGCCATCCAAATTGGCGTGAAAGATGTATAACTATCACTCTTCACAGACGACATGATATTCTATGTAGAAACCCCAAAGACTCCACCAAAAAACTGCTGGAACAGATACACGAATTCATCAAAGTTGTAAGATATAAAGTCAAAACACAGAAATCATTTGCATGACTATACTCCAGTAATGAAGCAGGAGAAGGAGAAACCAAGACATCGATTCCAGAGCCCAAATGTCCATTGACGGATGAATGGATAAAGAAGTTGTGCGGTGTGTACACACACACACACACACACAATGGAGTATTACTCAGCAGTCAAAAAGAATGAAATCTTGCCATCTGCAACTACATGGATGGAACTAGAGGGTATTATACCCAGCGAAATTTGTCAGTCCGAGAAAGGCAAATATCATATGACTTCACTCATAGGAGACATTTAAGATACAAGACAGATGAACTTAAGGGAAGGGAAGCAAAAATAATATCAAAACAAGGAGGTGGGAAACATAAGAGACTCTTACATGCAGAGAACAAATTGATGATTGCTGGAGGGATTGGAGTGTGGGCATGGACAAAATGGGTAATGAGCATTATGGAGGACACTTGCTGGGAGGAGAACTGGGTTTATCATAGGGGATGAAACACTAGAATCTACTCCTCAAATCATTAGAGCACTATATGCTAACTAACCTGGATGTAAATTAAAAAAAGAATTTAAAAATAAAGAAAGAGATCAATTCTATTTATAATAGCACCAAAAACCGCAAGATATTTACAATTGCACCAAAACCCGCAAAAAAAAACTAGGAATACACTTAACCAAAGAGGTAGAATATTTGTACTCTAAAAACTATAGAAAACTTCTGAATGAAGCTGAAAATGACACAAAGAAATGGAAAAGCATTCCATGCTCATGGCTTAGAAGAACAAATATTCTTCAAATGTCTATACTCTGCAAAGCAATCTATGCATTCTATGCAATCCCGAACATAACACTGATATTTTTTTCAGAGCTGGAATAAACCATTCTAAATGTGTATGGAACCACAAGAAAACATAAATAGCCAAGTGTTGTTGAAAAAGTAAAGGACAGCAGGAAGCGCCACAATTCTGGACTTCAAGCTATGTTACAAAGCTGTAATCAGCAAGACAGTATGGTATAGGCACAGAAACAGACAAGTAGATCAATGGAACAGAATAGAAAACCTAGAAGGGGACCCATAGCTATATGGTCAACAAATCTTTGACAATGCAGGAAAGAACATTCAAGGCAACAAGACAGTCTCTTCAATAAATGGTGTTGGGAAAACTGGAGAGTGACATGCAGAGAAATGAAAGTAGGCCATCTTCTGGGGTACCTGGGTGGCTCTGTTGGTTGGGCATCTGAGTCTGGATTTCAGCTCAGGTCATGATCTCGTCGTTCATGGGTTGTAGCCCTGTGTCAGGCTCTGTGCTGTTGGCGTGGATGATTCCTTTTGGAATCTTCTCTCTCTCCTTCTCACTTTCCCTCCCTCTCACCACTCCCCTGCTTATGCTCTCTCTCTCTCTCAAAATAAATAATTAAACTTAAAAAACAAAGAAACTGGACCCATTTCTTATACCATACACAAAAATAAATTCAATACAGATGAAAGACCTAAATGTGACACAGGAAACCATCAAAATCTTACAGGAGAACACAGGGAACAACCTCTTTGACCTTGGCCACAAAAAACTTCTTACTAGACATGCTGGCAAAGGCAAGGAAAACAAAAGCAAAAATGAAGTATTAAGATAAAAACTTCTGCACAGCGTAAGAAACAATCAGAAAAACTGAAAGACAACCTAGAGATTAGAAGAAGATACTTGGAAATGACAGCTCAATTAGTGGGCAAGTAAACCAAGGCTATACACAGGTTATCAAAACCAACTCTCCAAAAATAAATAACCCAGATAAGAAATGAGAAGACACGAGTAGACATTTTTCCAAAGAACGCATCCAGATAGCCAACAGACATATGAAAAGATGTTCAACATTACTCATCATCAAGGAAATACAAGTCAAAACCACAGTGAGCTGCCACCTCACACCTGTCAGAATGGCTAAAGTTAACAATTCAGCAAACAACAGATGTTGGTGAAGATGCCAAGAAAGGGGAACACTGTTTCACTGTTGGTATGAATGCATTCTGGTGTAGCCAGTTTGGAAGACAATATGGAGTTTCCTCAAAAAGGGAAAAATAGAACCCCCCTATGACCCAGCCATTACACTGCTAGGATTTACCCAAAGAATACAAAAATATAGATTCGAGGGGCACATATACCCCCATATTTATAGTAGCCCTATCAACAATAGCCAAATTATGGAAAGAGCCCACATGTCCATGGAGGGTTGAATGGATAAAGAAGATGTGGTATATATACACAATGGAATATTATACAGCCATCCAAAAGAAGGAAATCTTGCCATTTGCAACAATGTGGATGGAACTAGAGTGTATTAGGATAAGTGAATTCAGTCAGCCAGAGAAAGACAATTGAATTCCCTCATATGTGGAATTTAGGAAACAAAACAGATGAACATAGGGGAAGGAAAAGAAAAGTAAAATACAATAAGAACAGAGAAAGAGGCAAATCTTAAAAGACTCTTGAGTATAGAGAACAAACTGAGGGGTGCCAGAAGGGAGGTGGTAGTGGGCTGGGCCATATGGATGACAAGCATTAAGGAGAGGACCTGTAATGAGCACTGGGTGTTGTATGTAAGTGAGGAACCACTGAATTCAATGCCTGAAACCAATACTATACTATATGTTAAGTAATTGAATTTAAATAAAAACTTGGAGAAAAAAAAAGATATTTTAAAATAAAGCTATTTTCCATTCACAAAAAAGGAAGCTTTTTTATTGAAATACAAAACAACAATAAGAGTAGTTGTAACAAAAAAATCTGAATAAAACATTTATTATTTTAAAAGGATCCTTTCATATCAGTATAAACTGAGACTGTACACTCAAAAATCCCATGCATTTGAGGCACTAGCATATGTTATATGACATGAATTGCTCAGAATGGGGTGCCTGTGTGGCTCATTAGGTAAAGTGTCCAACTCTTAATTTCTGGCTGGACACGATCGCATGGTTCCGGGGATTAAGCCCCACAGCAGGCTCCTCACTGAGAGCCAGGAGTCTTCTTGGGATTCTCTCTCCACCACTCCGTCTACCCCTCCCTGCCCTCTCTCTTAAAACAAAGAAACATTAAAGAAATAAATTTCTCAGACAATCCATTATTACTGAGCATGGGTTGTAATAACTGAGACTGAAATTGGAAGTAAAGAAATGGGTGGTAAGAAAAATTTTATGATAAGCCTTTAAATGACATTAGAGAATTTTTTATTAAGAGATAATCTCACTGTTACAAAAAATGCCAAGGGTGTTATTCGTCCTTTGCAAGCAACAGCAACAACAGTAAGAAATTTCTGCATAAAGAAACACTATGATTGTTGTTAAATATGCTGAGTAATATATATAGAACACAGTCACAGGAACTTCACATAAATAAAACTAGAATATCCTACTTGTTAAGAAATACGGTAAAAAGCAACTTCTGTCATGAGGGCAAAATGGAACTTAGAAAATGGCTAGTGTAGAGTTCCTCAGAAAATTGCACAAATTTCCCCAGACCCGCAAAAACCATAGAAAAGTAGACAGATCCTGCAGACCCTAACTGCTTATGGAAAGTTCTTTGCCCCTCACTTTGAATATGATGGAAGAGCAGGGGAGAAGAACAAGAATCTCACAGGATGTAAAAGCTTGGTGAGTGTTAGGATTATCTGTTGGTGACAGCAAGATCAATGAACGGAAGCTTCTTGAAAATCATTTCCATTCAAACTACATGGCAAGGTGCAGTCTCCTCCTTTGCCTTTGGACCGAACCTGTGTCATCTGCTGATTCATTCCCACCAATCTGGATGTAAAACACTTTGTCTTTACATCCCAGGGCTCCATCTTTGCTCCAAAATGGTGACCAAGTATGGTTTAGATAGAACAAAATCCATTTATTTTAAAAATAGGAATATGAGTTGTGTTGGAGATTCTCAAATTTCCAGCCCAACATTGCCCTCAGTAGATAGAGGAGAGAGGGCAATGTAGAATTCTCGAAAATCATTTCCTAAAAAAGCTAATACTTGAAGGATTTGAATCGAATGCTCTTATGGCAAGTACAAGTTCTCCTGGTATCTGAATTAGGACAACAATCCATTTTAAACATTAAGTAGTCACTAGACAGCCTTGTAACAATTCTTTGTAAGTTAATGCAAAACAATAAATACAAAAATAATTTGAGACCAAATATATAATTCCTTTGGCTTTTATGACAGTATTTTGCCATACAACCAACAAATGGAAAACAAGCTTTTACCAAGGTTATCTGACCTAGAGTTTATCTAACATGATACACAGCTCTGTATGCAGAGAATACCTTAAAGCAATGTTCCCTAGGGGCCGAGGATAGGTTGCCCCAAGATGAGTAACTTTGGCATAAAGGATTTTGGGGCCAAAGACAACTGATACACTGTAGGCCCAAGAGAATTTTTTTTTTTTTTTTTTTTTTTTTTTGGTGTTTAAGTAGAGGCCCAATGTGTCGCTTGAATTCACCACCCAGAGACCAGGACCTGAGCAGAGAATGCACACTACAGGCCATATTGGCCCCAGTCCCAGCTGTGCCAGCCAAAGATTATGCAGCCGAAGCTCAAGAGATAGTAATGTAACCCCACTAGCTTACAAGCAGTTAATCAGCACTACCCTACAGATTGAGCTACCATATGCACCTAATAAATCCTTTAAGAAAAAGAAGAAGATATTTTTGTAACTCAAAGTCTTTTGAGATGGAATACACCTCTGGGGTATCAGGCAAAGTGGCAGCAGAAGTTATCAAGTAACATCTGCTAACATGGCCTCACAGGTCTCCAATCAAGGACACCCAGTTTCTTAGTGATCCTCAACTAAACCATGCCCTTGAGCTCTCTAAGCAACAGCAATTGCTAAGAAACAAAATCAGAGTTTCAGGCAAGTTTTTTTCCTTAGTGTCAGCAGGCTAGGATTATTCTGTTTCTCAGATGTTCTTGAAAAGACTTATTGTTTTCCCAAATGTTCAAGAGAAATGTATTGCACCTCTGAGCTCTACACAAGCATGTATGTGCTTTGCTCTTGAATGCAGAAGAATGGTCAGTTTTGAAGATTTATTTTACAAATTTATACCATCTGGACAGTATTGGCCTGAAGAGAGGTCACCAACCTAAACAATATTTGGTATTAAAAATGGACTTAAGAAAACTAACTACGAACCAGAAGTAATGCATTTATAATGCAAGGAGTTTTTAGCAGACTAATATTTGTGACATTTTTACATTTGTTGTGATACAGACACACCACAAATGTCACCTGTCCCAAACTTTATGCATCTGCTTTCAACCTAAAAATATATACATCAGGAAAATTCATGTCAAAACAATTGTTCTATATTAAAGGCACACAAAAAAATTTAGAATTAGGTTGTCAGGAACACACACACACACACACACACACACACACACAAAGGGTAGTTCATTTTTATTTTTATCATTTTTTTAAGTTTATTTCTTTGAGGGATATAGAGACAGTGAAAGTTGGAGAGGGTTTGAGAGGGAGAGAGAGGATCCTAAGCAGGCTCTGTGCTGCCAGTGCCGAGCCCAACTGGGGCTCAGATGCATGAAACTGTGAGATCACGGCCAGAGATGAAACCAAGACTCAGACTCTTAACTGACTGAGCCACCCAGGTGCCCCACAAAGGGTTAGTTTAAAATGACTGAGCAAATAAAAAAGTTACCTTTGAGAAGACTATGAAGGAAAATGTGAAATGTCTCTTGACTATGGTGCTTTCATTTTGCAGTGAGAGAAATAAGGAATCTGGCTGGAGAGAAATAAGGAATTAAGAAAGTAAAGAACTTTCTTAATTACTTGGTTGGTGTTTCATCATCAACTCATTTTCCTGAGGACTGGTTCTCTTCTGTTTATAGCAGGTTTCAGCATCTGAGATGCTCTCTCATTCTAGTTTTCTGTGTGTGATGTTTCAGTTGCTTCTTGGCTAGCAATGGGCAAGTGTTGCTGATTTGGCTCCCCACGTGCAGCCTGTGAGGCTGCATGTTACACAATCAATTGGTGTTCCCTTGGGACTCTACTAAAAGAAAGACAAATTTGTTGGTAACACTGCACGACCACAATAAACTTTATGGTCAGGAAACCACAGATTGCAGGTGTGTGGCAGAAATGACTCTTTGTCTTAGAAACTTAAACTTCTTCACAGTGTTTCCAATGTAAATGCTTGATACATTCTGTAGATGAGATTCTGAATGAATCCAAAGACAAAGGGCATTAGCTCCATCATTAGACAGGGGCAGAGTCAATAGCACCCAAAAGCCATCCTACAAGGATTCCCATTCACAACACAAATAATTTAGTTGCACTCTCACATCAAGAATAGACAAATGAGACCCGTAACATTTGTAGCACTGTGAATTTAGGCAGGCTAAGTCCAGAGAAAACCAAGACACAAAATACAATCAACCAACTCCAGAATGATGCCTGAGGAAGCAAGATCATTCACAGCTGAAACTCCTAAAGTAGTGCTGAGCATCTAATCCCACTAGGAATCAGAATAAACCATCACAATGAGGAAAAAGGATGGAGAACCACCTTCCAACAATCTGGTGGGACTCGTGTTTAACACACACGGAGGACATGTTTGCAAAAACCTAAATAAATAGAAAATGATCCTAAGGATGATTTCAATGCTGAAGTGGCTTAAGTGAGGTCCCTTGAAACATTTAATCTGTGTGCTAAATCACCCACCTTCAGAGAGCCATCTAATCGGCTAGACAAATTGAGCGGGATACATATTTTGAGTGCTCCTTAGAAGCTTTTAAGGAAAACACTGACAAGCTAGTGTCCACACTGATAATAAATAAGGAATCTGCTGAAATAGTGACAAAAACTGTGCTCAAAAAGATGAACTCCTGTGGAAGTACTTTCTACTGCCCCAGCATCTTTTTTACACGTGAAATGGAATGACTGGAAATGAGGCATTAAAGTCAAACCCTCTGTCAGAGAACAAGAATTCTTGTCTCCCCAAAGGTCCTTCTAGCTGGATGAGAAATCCAATGGACATGAGACAGATTGACAGGCGAAAATCAAATTTAATACACATATGTACAGGAAATCCACACAAACATGGAAATTCCAAAGACTGTCCAGCAGCATCAGGGCCAAATATCATGGTGAACTAAGGAAAAAGGGGTAGGGGCCTGAAGCTTCAGAGGAAAGCAATGCACTTCACGGGGTGATCAGAAGAGCACATTCTTGGTAATTAGATGTTTGTCCTACCTTACAGATGGGTCACTGAGGTAACTTTGGCTCTGTTAATAACTCTTTTTCTGGGAAGACTCCCCAATTTAGACTCTTCTGGGTGGTTAAGGGGGAAAAGCTTCTCCTGAACCAGCAGGTTCTCAAGTACCTTCATGTCAAAGTATCTGCATGACAAAGTGGCCATCCTGGGGGTGAGGGGACTGGAAAGGCTGTCCTAAACCCCTTCCATTCCCCCATATGAAACTTCCCTGGAAGCTGCACATATTAAAATTGGCCTACATTGTTTCACGTCACTGATCTAGCATTTTAGTCCTGACGATAGAACTGTTTAGTCAAACTTGTTTTAGGAGGCCACGATGAAGGTGCCTTTTCAAAGTTAGCCCTGTGGTTCATGTAATGTTATTCAATGAGCCATTTCTATGAAAACCAAAGAAAACAACCATGCTTCATGATGACATCAACTCTTATGCCAGTCTCTGACTTCTCAGGGTAGCCAGAGGCACAGACGTGTAGATGTCAGACTTGAATCATCTTCAGATACAGTGAGGGCAAGTAGGAGCAACCTGAAGGATCTTCCTGGTTTATAGTTCAAATGCCTCTGGTAATCTTTTCAGTGGCCTATACAGCCACAGAACTAAGATTGTCTGTACATGAGCTATTATGACGATTTCTTTCCATCAAGTACTTATATAAAGTTTCCAGAGCTTCAGGAAAGAAGGCAGTTTTAGTTCTCAAATGATTCCAAGACAGAAAGGTAGGAGAAAAATCAAAATATTCCTTTATGGGGGTGGTGGGCCCATGGGTGGCCGAGTCCATTAAGTGTCCGAATCTTGATTGTGGCTTGGGTCATCACTGCACAGTTGCTGGCATTGAGCCAGCCTTGGGCTGTGCCCTGACTGACAGCACGGAGACTTCTTGGGATTCTCCCTCTCACTCTCTCTCTCTGCCCCTCCCTCACTGGTGCACTCTTTCTCCCTCTCTCTCTCTCTCAAATTTAATGCAGATTTAATAGAAATTTTCTTCTCAGGATTTCTAGCCACTCATTGGAGGACACAAGAAGAAAACAGGATCTGGTACAATTTATGATGAATACTATTAAAGTCTAAATCTACAAAGATGTGTTATTGAAACATTTTTGTCTATAATCATCCTCAGTTTACCAAGTAGAGCCAAATTAACAGTAATGGGATTGCAAACTCAGTGTATTTGGAGAAAAAAATTTGACCTCCTTATTTACATAAGTGCAGCCACAATAGAGATTTGACCAATAGACTCTTTAAAACCAGCTTTGCTGGAATTTTTCATAAGACGTCACTAGATTAAACTTTTAGTAGCCTCTCAAGGGCAGAAACGAAGCCAAATACTTGCCATCAGGTTTCACTTGCAACATCCATAGTTTTGGGTGAATTTCTATATTCTTGAGGTCTCTAAAACATGCCAAGATTATTGAACCTATTAGGAAATAAAGTTCTTGATTCACCTGGGAAGGCTTCCAGGGACTCTGTAAGCAAGGAATCATGCTCATACTTCCAAGGGGGCTTGATTGGGTCCATGAAGTCCATCAGAGATCCTTATAGCCGTCTCCCATTTCTGAATCGATTTCGGTCTTTCTCAGCTATGACATTCTAGTCAAAGTCTTGGTTACCTAACAGTGTTTTCCACTGCGTCTTGTCACACGGAGAAATGATTCTTATGGAAATTACGCAAATACATGTATTAGAATAAACATATAAGAATAGAGAGTTTCTGAGATCTGGAAGAACCAGGTAGGAAGAAGAGATAAATGTTTCCATTCGTTTACCAAGTTATATTCTGTGCACTTGCTGAAGTCAGTTAACCTACGAGGAAAAGGTTCCTCAATCAGTAAACAACAAAACACTTCCCAGAGGTTTTTTCTTTAACTTCCAGGTAGTTAGCATACAGTGTAACATTAGTTTCCTGTGGACAATATACTGACTCAACAATTCCATAGAACACCCAGGTCTCAACTCACAAGGGACCTCATTATTCCCCATCACTTATTTAACCCATCTGCCTACCCATTTCCACTCTGGTAACCATCAGTTTGCTCTCTATAGTTAAGCATCTTTTTCTTGGTTTGCCTCTCCCTTTTGCTATTTTTCTTTCTCTTTGCTCACTTGTTTTGTTTCTTGATTTCCACATGTGAATGAAATCATATAGGATTTGTCTTTCTCTGACTGTTTTCACTTAGCATAACACTCTCTAACACCACCCATTGATACAAATGCCAAGATTTTAGGGATGCCTACGTGGCTCAGTTGGTTGAGCTTCTGACTCCAACTCAGGTCATGGTTTCCCACTTCATGAGTTCAAGCCCCACATTGGGCTCTGTGCTAACAAACACCTCAGAGCCTGTAGCTGGCTTCAGATTCTCTATCCCTCTCTCCCCCCCTCTCCTACTCATGCTCTGTCTCTCACAAATAAATGTTAAAAAATGGCAAGGTTTCATACCTTTTTGTGTCTACTAACATTCACATACACACCAAATCTTTATTCTTTCAGGAGTCAGTGAACACTTGTGCTGGACTGTTGGAATCAGGAAAACTCACTGCCTGTCACAGTTGAACTGCTGCTCCAACAAATCTGGGCCCTGGACAGAGCAAGAGGACAGGACTATACTCATCTTGAGGCTGACTGATGACAGGAATATCCCTCACAACAATGAATTGTCTTCACCCATCTACACTGGATCTCACTTTCATTGGAGTTATATCTTGGGGTATTAGTGCTTGAACAACCACAGCACACGTCCTGCTGATCCCATTACAGTGTCCAGAAATCTTCATCTCCAAAATTGACTCTACCATGTGATATTTTAAAGCTATGCCCAAAATGTTTGCATCATCTAATACCCCTCCTCCATCCACTGCCTCTAATCTAGGCTTGGGCAAACCAGTAATCATTGTCATCTGACAGCTTCTGGGCCTCAGTAAGACAAAGGAATTCAGTGCAATCATGGAGATAAAGGAGGACATCCCCAATCTTCAGAAACCCACCATATTTGCCAATTCCTTATCTCCATGACACTTATTCATCCAATGACACCACCAAGAACTGCCTAGGACCCTGGGTGACTAAAGGGTACCACCTCCAGGTACCTCCCTGCATTGGAAAGAGTTCTTCAATTTTATTTTCATAGGTCTTAGCTTACTCTCTGAGGATGATGGCTTCATCATGTTTTACTTATATTCCCACCCATCATCCCAACACTACAGGTCTGAATACCTACAGCCTTACATCTCTCTCATCTCAACTAAGCAGCTAGTGAGGACACTCTCACCACAACACAGGCACAGAAGAATGTTTGTGATGTCTACAAATCTGGCACCAAAAACAAACAAACATAGCACCGGAGATATGGTGACAACTGGGAAATAAAGCAAGTAGAAGTTATGTTTCTATATGCATTCTCAGTTGTGCAACCTGGGACAGGTGTTTCCTCCACACGCAGAATCCACTATGCTAATTCTTTACCTTGTATGTTTTCTGTGTCTCATCTGGGCTACATTATCACTGCTATTGGAATTTGTTTCTCCTACTTATGGGGTATCTATTACACACCCAGTACTAGCATATGTGCATGTTTGCTTCATATGCACATGAAAACAACACCCACCCCCCAATGACTGGAGGCTAGCTGTCTTAGCTGCCATGATGGCATGCTTTAGAGCCCCGGCTAAGTCCAGATTTTGCCAAACTAAAGCAGGTTTAAGCATGCTTTGTGCCTTCTGTAGGGGACACAGAGGGGAAAGCACTGGGAGAAAGCAGACCCGGTTGGTCACAGGGGCAGATTAAAACTGTCTTATCAAAAGTTACATTATCTTGTGAGTCTGTAGGGTGTTGTCTAGGGAATGTACTAGTGAGAGGGGCTGGTGTCAGTCAAGACCCTGTAAAACTCCTGGCTAGGGGCACCTGGATGCCTCAGTAGGTTAAGCATGTGGCTCTTGATCCCACAGTTAATGGGTCTGAAGCTTGTGTCTGGCTGTGTGCTGACAGCAGAGTTGCTTGGGATTCTCTCCCCACTACTTCGCCCCTCCCATGCTTATGCTCTGTCTCAGAATAAATAAACTTAAAAACAAATGGACTGGCTGTGCAAAATGAATGCCAAATAGCGTTTCACGGGGGACCTTAGGTAAAAGGTCAGCAGTACCCCTCTAGACTCCATAATATATCCATAATAATATCACAGTATTCACAAAGAGGAGAAAATGGTATCATGGATAAACGAGAGGAAAAATAATGGCACATTATGTAAATCCTAAGGCCGCGGAGAAAACAGATTACTGGGTATGTTATGCCGTTGTGTTAGGAAAAGAGTTATAGATTCCATCAGTTACCTACAACCTTAAATACAAGAGGATGTGGTAACATTGCTGGTTGGATCACACTTCATTCATTACACATCCATGTTAACACATTAAAAACAATTATGTTTTATTAATTAAAATATATTAAGTTCACACAGACCAATTTATGCCTTTCAAATCCACTCGACTCAACAAATCGTTCAAAATATAGAATACAAGTGGTAAAAAAGCATTCATGTGTTGGCACAATGACATGGGAGTAGTGATTTCCATAAATACCAGGCAGGACGTAATTGTTGAGAGATGTGGATGTACAATTTATGCCATTTGGGGGAAGAGTTAGCTAGGCTCTGGCTGCCATCTGTGAAGATGTCTTCAATGCAGCCACATCAACTCATGTGCTCTGACTACTGCTCTTATAAAGATCTATCAGTTCACTGGACTGCCACCTCTTTGCCTTTAAGACCTTATCATAAAACATTTCCTTTCTAATATTCAGGAAGTGTTTAGAGTTAATAAATGGACAATGGTGTTCTCAACACCTGTCTCATGACAACTTACATCAATGGTATAACCACAAACAGCATCTCCATTTAGATTTGTTTCAGATGTTGTGCATCATACTGTCCTTTATCATCTGTGGAAAATTAGACATGCCTGGGTCCCACCTAATGAAGAAGGGCATCTCATACCTTTGATGCAACAACAGTCAGCCACATGGTTTCACACACCCACTAGGAATAAATGAATATTCTGAAGTCATTTGAGAGTAGGAATACATTAATACTTGCTACTTACAAATCCCAAATAGGGTCAATGTAAAAAAAAAAAAAAAAAGCACATTTTGAAATTAAGTATACCTATGCAAAAACCTATCCCCTAGATCTTTTGAACCAGAATAGCATATATGTTTTCCAAGTGTCTAACTCTGTATTATTCCTTAAGTATTTTGAAGCAATGTCTGAATAGAGTGACTGGTGTACTCCTTTCTACTTGATTTCTGTAACATTGACATTTGATGTTCAATGAAATACTTTTGTAAATCTACCTTTCCAGTTACTTTCTTATATGCAGTCTCTTGTGTTTCCTAAAGTGTACATTTAAAATGAGGGTCTTTGTTCATTCATGACATTTCTAGGGTTTGCATGTAGGGTGCATTTTGTGATAGTGAGCGAAGATTGAATTGCAGGTAAGGTGTGGCCACTTTCCATATCACAGTTTGGCTCCTATGTGATAGCTAGAAGGTGGAGTAAGATGTGACTTGCAGGGAGAGCTTGCACATTCTTTACATTTGCATGGCTACTCTCCAATAGGAATTCTCTGATTTCCCGTAAGGCCTGGGCACCACTTATAGGGACTGACTTACATTCTTTTTACATTATCAGGTTTCTCTCCAATGTGAATTCTGTGATGTGGAGTAAGTATTGAGGGCTGGCTAATGGCCTTGCCACATTCCTTCCATTGGTAAGGTTTCTCTCCAGTATGAGTTCTGAGATGGTGAGTAAGGATTGGGTGCCTGGTAAAGGCCTTGCCACATTCCGTACATTGGTAAGGTTTCTCTCCAGTATGAATTCTGAGATGTTGAGTAAGGATTGAGTGCCCGGTAAAGGTCTTGCCACATTCCTTACATTTGTAAGGTTTCTCTCCAGTATGAATTCTGTGATGTTGAATAAGGTTTGAGTGCTGGCTAAAGGCCTTGCCACATTCCTTATATTTGTAAAGTTTCTCTCCACTATGAATTCTGAGATGGTGAATAAGAATTGAGTGCCTGGTAAAGACATTGCCACATTGTTGACATTTGTCAAGTCTTTCTCTATTATGGATTTGCTCGGTACTATTTAGTGATGAGCAGTCCTTAAAGGCTTTACCACACTCTTTACATTTGTATGATTTTTCTCCAGCATGCATTTGTTGATGTTGAGATCGTGTTGACTGTCAATGAAAGACTATGCCACAGTCCTTACACATGTACCTTTTCTCTCCAGTACCAATTGTCTCATGTGTATTTAGTCTTGGTGACTGACTAAACACACTTCCAGATTTATAACATGTGTATGGGTGTTTCCCCTCACACATCGTCTGATGATCACCATCAGAAGACTGCTTGAGATCTTTTCCACATTCATTATATTTATAAGGATTTTCTCTCATATGTGTACTCTTCTGTATAATACATGTAGATCTTTGAGAAAAGACTTCCTTACCTCTATTACATTCAAAATGGTTGTCTGGCAAATGAGTACGCAGACATTTGTTAACATTTGAGCCCTGGTTAAATGTTTTCTCAGATTCACTGCAAGGAGCAATTCTATGTCCATTGAAAATACTCTCATAGTTTTGTAGGGTTGACTTCTTTGTGTCTTGCCCCTCAAATTGACACCCCTTAACACTTTCTTCTTTATTTTTAAATCTATAGTTTTCAGAAAGGTCATTCCAATCCTATTTTCAAATTGGTTCAAGTACTTATTTTCCACCTGAATGAGGTAACTTCCCAGATTTTCCAAGTTTTCTTTCGACAAATAAATATGTTTGAATCTTTGACGTGAGTTTTTGGTGACGGAAACACACTGGTTTGTAGAAGTAGCTAACTTACAAGGGGAGGTTTTGCAAAATGCTTTATATCCTTCACCATATGGGGCAGTGAGATTCTTCTCATGGGCAGATGTCTCCATTTGGAAATGTCCGTCATGATATGTTTGATGTCCTTCACTCTCCCCATCGTTGTCCCAGTCTATCATTAAGTGTAAATTCTCATGGGTACTATGTTCACCCATTGACACTTTTTGGAGAGAAGGTTCTAAGCACGGCTTTGGCGGGAAATTCTGGGTGCATTGTGAAGATACAGCTGAAAGATATCAAATAACAGAAAAGTAAAATCATCCCACTTACTACTCTCAGATGAATATACTGAAGACTTCTATTGTGCAACCTTAGAATCAATCAGAAAACGTCAGCCAAATGTTTGAGAATGAATCATCAGGACTTCATTTCTCCATGGACACATAACCTTGCACACAAGACACTGACCATATAGCCGAATAGATAATTCTGTAGTATTGTCATGCTATCGTGCAAATCATTTTCCTATACCTTGAATAATCAAGAAAAGTACCACATGAGCCCAAAATCACCACAGAAGGAAACTTAAACATAAAAGTGAAATCCTTAAGACAGGATACAGTAAAACTAAGACCATATCAACCATAGGAAGTGTTGGCATTCAGAAAAGATGAACAAAATTGATAGACCTTTCAATCAAGTCAGAATGAAAGAGAAAAGACCAACTAAGTGCAGCAGTGAAGTGAAAGTAGACACATTATAACTGACATGACTGAAATAAAAATAATTATGAGAGGCAATAGAGGATACTTATATGCCCACAAATATATACCAAGAGATGAGAATGAATTCAAAAAATGGTAGAAGGACCTGTACTCCATCCTGAAAAAAAAAAATCACTACCGCTGACAACTATGTAGACTTAAAGAGTAATAAAAAACATGCAAAACAAATGAAAAACAAAAAAATCAAACTAACTCCAAATAAGGAAAAGTCCTATGTCCGATGAATTCATTGGAGAATTCAAACAAACAGCTCATGAGAAAGTACTTTAAATCTCTTCAAGTATTTCCAAGGAGTGAAAAGAGAAAATATGAAAATACTCTGTGGTACCAGCATTGCCAGGTTACCGAATCAAAGGAATACACTACTGTAAAGAAGGCTACAAACTCAAAAAAAAAAAAAAAAATCTCTGTTCACAGATGATATGATCTTTAGAAAACTCTAAAGAATCCTTATTTTTATTTTATATTATTTTGGTCATTGCTTGTTTCATTTCTGGTAGGTTTTTCACTACTTTCGATTTTCCTATTTTTTAAGGTTTTAAATTTTAAAAATTTATTTTTTAAATAAATGCTTCAAATAATGAAAACATTGAAGTCAACAACATTACACCAAAAGGATCGAGAATAGGAAGACTCTTAGCTGAAATTTAGTAGGAGAAGAAATAACAAATGGAAATCTGAAATCATTTTATTTAGAAAGATAAATCAGAACTAAATAAAATAGAGACCAGAATAAAAAATAACATAACCTTTAAAGTAATGTCCAGTTTAACCAGAAAAATAACAAATTGATAATGCTTCAACTGTATAAACAATTGTATCCTAACAAGTAACTTAGAAAAGAAATCCTCTGGGGCTCTTGGGTGGCTCAGTCAGTTGGTCATCCAACTTCAGCTCAGGTCCTGATCACAGGGTTAGTGAGTTTGACCCATGGGTCAGGCACTGTGTTCAGAGCTCAGAGTCTAGAGCCTGCTTCTGATTCTGTGTCTCCCTCTTTCTCTGCACCTTCTCTGCCTGCTCTACTCTCTCTTTCTCTCAGAAATAAATGAACATTAAAAAAAAATCCACTTGGGGCGCCTGGGTGGCGCAGTCGGTTAAGCGTCCGACTTCAGCCAGGTCACGATCTCGCGGTCCGTGAGTTCGAGCCCCGCGTCAGGCTCTGGGCTGATGGCTCGGAGCCTGGAGCCTGTTTCCGATTCTGTGTCTCCCTCTCTCTCTGCCCCTCCCCCGTTCATGCTCTGTCTCTCTCTGTCCCAAAAATAAATTAAAAACGTTGAAAAAAAAAAATTAAAAAAAAAAATCCACTTAATTCCTAAAAATGTTACTAAGATTAAATTGTGAACCTTAAACCCACAAATTTAGAAATCTTCTTATAGGTAAAAGAAGAATGAAAGTTGAATTCAGAATCAAAAATCTCTCAGCACAGAAAAGCCCAAGATCACATGCATTCCATGGTCAATTCTAACTGACATTTAAAAAAATAATAACTAAAGGTAATCTTTTCAAAATCCTATAAAGCGTGGAAGATCAGGAACACATTCCAAACTATCCTGTGAGGCCAGCATTACTATGACACCAAGCAGGATAAACACAATAGAAGAACAAAAAAGTCTTGTTTGTCTGATAGAAGTATTGCCACTCTGACTTTCTTTTGACATCCGTTGCATGCTATGTGTTTCTTCATTTCCTCATTGTCAATCTGCAGGTGAGTTATGTCTGAATGAGTCTCCTAGAGGAAACATATATTTTTTTGTTTTTATCCATTTTGCTACTCCTGGATCTGGAAGTCTGTTTCCTTCCAGGATTACCAAGATTTCTGCTATTATTTCTTTTTTTTTTCAACATATGAAATTTATTGTCAAATTGGTTTCCATACAACACCCAGTGCTCATCCCAAAAGGTGCCCTCCTCAATACCCATCACCCACCCTCCCCTCCCTCCCACCCCCCATCAACCCTCAGTTTGTTCTCAGTTTTTAAGAGTCTCTTACGCTTTGGCTCTCTCCCACTCTAACCTCTTTTTTTTTTTTTTCCTTCCCCTCCCCCATGGGTTTCTGTTACGTTTCTCAGGATCCACATAAGAGTGAAACCATATGGTATCTGTCTTTCTCTGTATGGCTTATTTCACTTAGCATCACACTCTCCAGTTCCATCCACGGTGCTACAAAGGGCCATATTTTGTTCTTTCTCATTGCCATGTAGTACTCCATTGTGTATATAAACCACAATTTCTTTATCCATTCATCAGTTGATGGACATTTAGGCTCTTTGCACAATTTGGCTATTGTTGAGAGTGCTGCTATAAACATGGGGGTACAAGTGTCCCTATGCATCAGTACTCCTGTATCCCTTGGGTAAATTCCTAGCAGTGCTATTGCTGGGTCATAGGGTAGGTCTATTTTTAATTTTCTGAGGAACCTCCACAGTGTTTCCCAGAGTGGCTGCACCAGTTTGCATTCCCACCAACAGTGCAATAGGGTTCCCGTTTCTCCACATCCTCTCCAGCACCTATAGTCTCCTGATTTGTTCATTTTGGCCACTCTGACTGGCGTGAGGTGATATCTGAGTGTGGTTTTGATTTGTATTTCCCTGATAAGGAGCGATGTTGAGCATCTTTTCATGTGCCTGTTGGGCATCTGGATGTCTCCTTAAAGAAGTGTCTATTCATGTTTTCTGTCCATTTCTTCACTGGGTTATTTGTTTTTCAGGTGTGGAGTTTGGTGAGCTCTTTATAGATTTTGGATACTAGCCCTTTGTCCGATATGCCATTTGCAAATATCTTTGTCCCATTTCGTTGGTTGCCTTTTAGTTTTGTTGGTTGTTTCCTTTGCTGTGCAGAAGCTTTTTATCTTCATAAGGTCCCAGTAGTTCATTTTTGCTTTTAATTCCCTTGCCTTTGGGGATGTGTCGAGTAAGAGATTGCTTCGGCTGAGGTCAGAGAGGTCTTTTCCTGCTTTCTCCTCTAGGGTTTTGATGGTTGCCTGTCTCACATTCAGGTCCTTTATCCATTTTGAGTTTATTTTTGTGAATGGTGTGAGAAAGTGGTCTAGTTTCAACCTTCTGCATGTTGCTGTCCAGTTCTCCCAGCACCATTTGTTAAAGAGACTGTCTTTTTTCCATGGGATGTTCTTTCCTGCTTTGTCAAAGATGAGTTGGCCATACGTTTGTGGGTCTAGTTCTGGGGTTTCTATTCTATTCCATTGGTCTATGTGTCTGTTTTTGTGCCAATACCATGCTGTCTTGATGAAGACAGCTTTGTAGTAGAGGCTAAAGTCTGGGATTGTGATGCCTCCTGCTTTGGTCTTCTTCTTCAAAATTACTTTGGCTATTCGGGGCCTTTTGTGGTTCCATATGAATTTTAGGATTGCTTGTTCTCGTTTTGAAAAGAATACTGGTGCAATTTTGATTGGGATTGCATTGAACGTGTAGATAGCTTTGGGTAGTATTGACATTTTGACAATATTTATTCTTCCAATCCATGATCAGGGAATGTCTTTCCATTTCTTTATATCTTCTTCAATTACCTTCAAAAGCTTTCTATAGTTTTCAGCATACAGATCTTTTACATCTTTGGTTAGATTTATTCCTAGGTATTTTATGCTTCTTGGTGCAATTGTGAATGGGATCAGTTTCTTTATTTGTCTTTCTGTTGCTTCATTGTTAGTATATAAGAATGCAACTGATTTCTGTACATTGATTTTGTATCCTGCAACTTTGCTGAATTCATGTATCAGTTCTAGCAGTCTTTTGGTGGAGTCTATCGGATTTTCCATGTATAGTATCATGTCATCTGAAAAAAGTGAAAGCTTAACTTCATCTTTGCCAATTTTGATGCCTTTGATTTCCTTTTGTTGTCTGATTGCTGATGCTAGAACTTCCAACACTATGTAGGTCAGCATGAATTTCCCATCATAAAAGAGACCCTCGTGTCTGTGAGACAATAGTCAAAACATTTTGCATGACATAAGCAATAAAGCCATAGCATGAGATGATCTATGAGTAAAACTAATAAAATATGGCATGCAGGGGCGCCTGGGTGGCTCAGTCGATTGAGCATCCGACTTTGGCCTAGGTCATGACCTCGCCATTTGTGAGTTTGAGCCCCGCATCTGGCTCTGTGGTGACAGCTCCGAGCCTGGAACCTGCTTCAGATTCTGTGCCTCACTCTCTCTCTCTCTGCCCCTCCCCTGCTCACGCTCTGTCTCAAAAGTAAATAAACATTAAAAAAAATTAAAAAATTAATAGAATATGCCATGCAAAAAAAAAAAACAACCCTCAGATATGGTCAATAGAAACAAAGAGAATAATTATCCTTCCCAGATATCCATTACCCCTTGATCCTTTCAGGCATCTCCAAAATATAGCTGACCATTCGAGAATATGGGTCTAAACAGTGTGCATCCATTTATACAGAGATTATTTTAAATATAAATCCAATGAACTACTGTAAATATGTTTTCATTATAGGTTCCTTAATCTTTTGTTTTCTCAAGCTTACTTAATTGTAACAATACCACTTATAATACAGACAACAAAGAAAAGAATGGGATGATTCACCAGCAATGTTCTATGTAAGGCTTCAGGTCAACACTAAGCTATTTCCATGGAAAAGTAGGTATGGTTTTAAGCTCTGGAGACTCAAGAGATACCCACATATTTTCCATTGGGGGGAGGGGGGTTAGGGCCCGATACGCCCACACTGATGTAAGTGTTCTCGGTGTTTAAACTTTGGGTTTTACTCTAAATAAACACTCTGATTTAGAATCATATGTGAAAAGTGGTATTGACTTATTGCTTCCTGCTGTGAATTCTCTGACTTTCTTAGATTTACCTTTTCATTCCATAGTTTGCCAAATGTCTACATCTGTAACGTGTTTACCCTTTATAAAGACACTGGTATTTACTGAAGTGTATGTTAAAACCAAAAGTCCTTCCTCATTCATTACATTTCCAGAGTTTCCGTCCAGTATGTCTTCTCTGATGTTACGTAAGGGTTCAGTTCAGGCCAAGACTGCCAATATTCTTGACATTTGTAAGTCATCTCCCCAGGACGTATTATCTCATGTTGAATAGTTGTGCTTACAAACTAAACGCTTCACCACATCCTTTGTATTTGTAGGGTTTCATTCAGTGTGCTCTCCCTGAGGTTCAGAAAGTTTGTAGTTGGGCTTAACAATTTTGCTCATATTTCAATATTTTTATTTAGCCTTCTCCCCAATATGTATTTCCTTAGGTTGATAAGTTTTGAGTGGTAAGAACTTTGCCTCCTTGTATAAATTTGTTAGATTTCTTCCCATTATGAAATCTCTGCTGTTGAGTGAGTTTTGAAGACTAGTTAAAAGCTGTCCCAGAGTTACTACATTTTTTAAAATTCTTTTTGCAGTGTTTTAATCCATGTAGGCATGCAACTATCGTAATTTAAATGATACTGCTTAGTGCTTAGTAATTAATTGGACTGTAAGAAAAAACTCTACCACAAAATTACATCTCTAAGTGATCAGGGTCCTCAGAATCTCTACATTTTTAAGTCTTCTCTCTAGTCAGGATACGATGATGTACAAGAAGATTCGAGCTTACATAGAAGACTTTCTCACATTTCTTACTTTTATACTGGTTCTCTGGAGATGGAGTTCTCTCATGCTTATTAGCATTTCACCCTCAATTCATGTTTTCCCCCACTCATTGCTTTTGTAACTTCTGTCTCCACTATAAACACCTCAGTAATTACAGAAGCTAGAGTCCTCAACTAAAGGCCTTTGTAACAACACACACATAAATAGTTGCTCCAAATCAAATGTTGTATTGTAACTATTGAACAGTGATGTTTGGATAAAACCCTCCTGTGTTTATCAAAATCAGAGCCTTGGGAACAGGGGGATTACGTGTTGGTGGAAGAATAATGAGACCTCCAAGCAGGACTTCTCAAATCAATCACATTTAAAATTTTTATCTCCCTTTTCAAATGTGTAACTCACAGAATTGTTTCAGTGAGTGGTTAATCCAATTTTATATTTGGAATACTTTCAGTATGGGCTAGGTGACTTTTCAGAATTTCCAAATGTCCTTCCAGAGAATGTGTCTCTTTAAAAACTGGATTTTTGACTTTTGCTCCAAAGACATTATTCTCCAAATATAATGAGTTAAGGTAAGGTTTTCCCCAGAAAGTTTTTTATCCTTGATCTCTTCTAGCAGTAGCATTTCATTACCAGTAATTGTGCCTGTTTGGTTATATCCCTCATAATAAACATTCTGCATTTCCCTACACCCCATCACCTTCCCCATCATCCCTTAAGTTTAAATACTCAGGGCCACAGTGTCTACTTTTTCCCATATCACTGTACCAAAGGACTCTTCTTGGTTGTCGACCAACAAGCCTAGGGTGTTATGGGAAGACACAACTAAAAGATACAAAAGAAGTCATCACACTTACTACATTGCATATATGTAAGTATGCTAATGTGCAAAAGTAATATCCATGATAGGACACCAGCAGAATGAAGAAATAGGAAGCACCAGGACTTTGCTCCTCCTTGGAGACACAAATAGACCAAAGGAGTTTTTGAGGGCTCCAGAAGTCCATTAGGAGAATACAGCACACCCAGACAAGTACAAAGGAAGAAGAGTCACAGTGAAAAGACAAAGAACGTTTAGGACACTTGCCTACAACAGCTGCCCACTCTCCATGAGAGCTGCCTGACACTCCATGACAACACAGTGACAAAAGTCTTCCCTCTGTCGAGGAGAGAAACAAATGTATGTTCAACGATCTGGTTTCTTTGCTGTCTTGAGGGACTTGTTTCTGTCATGCACGGCATGGGAAGCAGAAGGAATGAGAGCATCTTCTGGATACACTGTGGTGGCTGCTCAGACAAAAGGTGAGCATTTGTTCAAACACTGGGGAGACTACAGAGCTGAAGAATGAGAGAGGAAGGTATCATGGTCTCCAAAGAGTAACTACACTTTTTACCTTAGCAGTTACAGAAACTCAGACATGACAAATGCCCAGAACATGTGTCACTGTACCTAGAATTACTGTACTTTGTGTTCCTCTGTACAAACCAAGTCCATAATCCTGGGCCCAGAGGCTGTTATTTTCACTTTTCTGTTTTGTTTTGTTTTCATTGTTTTCGTGGGTTTTTGTTTGTTTGCTTTTTAATTCCCAAATGTCAACCAAAGATATAAAAGGATACAAAGAAATAGGATTTTGTGTTCCAATTGGAGGAACAAAATACATCTCCAAAAGTGGCCCTAAATTACAAGCACTATTAATTGACTGACAAGGCATTCAAAATAACCGTCATAAAGATGCTCATGGGGGAAGAATAAAAATAGGTAGGTAACTAAATGATAGCAGGAAAACTATTCATGACCAAAATGTAAAGCCAAGGAAACAGAACATATCACCAACAATGAACAAGAAATTGAGAGATGAAGAGTACAATTGCTGAATTTAAAAATACACTAAGGGGTCAACAACAGACTTCATCAAGTAAAAGAAAGAATCAGACAACCTAAAGTACTCTTGTGTTCAATTACCTGCTAAGAATCAAAGGACAGGGTCTAGGGACTCATGGGACACCAAGAGCCATCCAATATGTATATTAAGGGAACCCCTGAGGAGAGGGGAGGGAAAGGGGAAGAGCATTGATATGAAGAGCTCAAGTCTTGTATGTGGAAAGAAGAGACAAATGTAACAAGCGCAGTGAATTCATAGTAGGGTAAATGTCAAGACGTGAACACGGTGACACCTTATAATTAGCCTATCAAAACTCACAGGCGAGAAGAGAAATTTGAACCAGCATGGCAAAAGCCACTCATCTCGTCCAAGAGAGCTCCTGTAAGCTCAGTGGGATGATTAGCAGATCTTATAGGAAGAAGCGCACAGGCCCGTGTATTCAGGTATTGAAAGTTCAAAACATATCCACTAAGAATACCCTACCTGTCCAAACTGTTTTTCATGAATGTGGAAATGGAGACTTTCCCAAGTAAGAACCCCTCTACGTTTCCAAGTAGACCTCTCCTACAAGACACATTAAAGGAGGTCCTTCAGGTTGAAATAATAGGATTCTAAACAATAACTAAAAACACATGAGAACATAAAGCCCTCTGCTAAATGTAAAAATTTATACAATTGGGGAGCCTGGGCGACTCAGTTGGTTAAGTGACTGACTTTGGCTCAGGTCAGGATCTCAAGGTCCATGAGTTTTGCCCCCACTTTGGGTTCTGTGCTGACAGAGCGTGGAGTCTGCTTCGGATTCTGTGTCTCTGTCTCTCTGCCTCTCCCCCATTTGCAATGTCTTTGTCTCAAAAATAAAAACTCATTAAAAATTTATAAAAAATACACAAATCTGTCATGTTGTAATGAGCGAGCACAAGTCACTTTAGTTTCTGCTACAGTATCTTTTTCAATGAGAGTATAAAAAATCAGCGGTGCCTGGGTGGTTCAGTATGGTAAGCAACAGACTTCAGCTCAGGTCATGATCTCACAGGTTGAGTTTGAGCCCCACATCAGGTTCTGTTTTGTCAGCACAGAGCCTACTTCTGATCCTCTATCCCCACCTATCTCTGCCCCTTCCCTGCCGATTGTCTCTAAATAAACAAATTAAAAAAAAAAAGAGTACAAAAATCATCAATCTAGGTAAGTACATATTAAAAGACAGAAATTGTATTATCAGTAATTTAAGGTGGGTGCAGGGGTGGAGGTGATATGTAGAATAATTTTGTATGCAATTGAGAATATCAGTTTAAAATGTGTTTGTATACATGTTTTATGTAATCTCTATGTAACCACAGAGAAAATACTACAGAAGTTGGAAAAGTTGAAGAGAATGGTACCAAAGCAAGTCATGAGTATAAGACCACAAATAAGGATAAAAAATCTAAATTTGATACAGAGGTACAGAATATGTGTGTGTGTGTAATATACACACATACATACATGAGAGAGAAAGAGAGAGAACAGGGGAAGGGCAGAACGAGAGAGGGAGGGAGGAAGCGAGAGAGAGAGAGAGAGAGAGAGAGAGAGAGAATCCGAAGCACGTTCCATTCTTAGCTCATAGCCTAACAAGGGACTCAATCTCATGACCCTGAGTTCATGACCTGAGCCAAAATCAAGACTCAGATCCTTAATAGATTGAGTCACCCAGGCACCCTGCAGGTATAGAATGTTGAAAAATGACTTTCAATGCACAAAAGTAATCCTCTCACGCAAGAAGAATATAAGGTCACCAATAAATACATGATGAAATTATTTATCTGTTATGATGACTCACCAAGACATTAGTTGTCTATTATTATGACAATTCACCTAGACATGATAAAACATTTACTGACCACTAACCAAGGAAGGAAAGAAGATGAGTCCCAAAGTATGTATGGGTCATATTTATACCAAGAAATACATACATAAATTTATTGGTAAGGGGCCTGGTTGATTCATAATTGACTTAAACTCACATTGTCTTAAAATGCACTAGATGAACATTGTCATCCTGTAACAAGATACACAGGTAAATGAAACCACAACCACCTCGTGGGGAAAGTCCCATACAAAAGAAAGTACATTATTATAGAATGCAAAACCAGAATAAGACAAAATTTAACCACAGTCTACATATAAAAAAATAGATTAATCCTTTCAAAGGAAACCTACTATATAACTATAATTTAAACTGCGACTATGTACCCATGAAAAAGGAGCATTTGGATTGTTGGCATGTCTTCATTGACAGTAAAACAGGAAAGGTATTTTTTTTATATCAAGCATAAAATGCTTTAACGAAAAATTTTACAAATAAGCACTTAAAACCCATTAAAAATGTATTATTTTCTTAATATATTCCTCCTCTTACACAGAGTGTAAGGGTATAATCCATTGTTTAGAACCAAGCTGACTAGCACAAAACTTTCCTTTCTAAATCAACAAACACTGCCAAAGTTGGAAAATATCCTGACAATCACTTTATAAACAAATCAATATTTGGGATGAAATTCAGATACATTCTGACAAAGTAGAAGAATAATCTTGTGATTAATTTTTTTCTGAAGTAAAATTACATTTATGAACAATCCTTTTTTATATGGAATTTCTTCTTTAAATGTTTATTTATTATTGAGAGAGAGAGAGAGCACACGGGCAAAGGAGGGGCAAAGGGAGAAGGGACAGGTGATCTAGAGCAGGCTCCACAAGGACAGCAGACAGCCCATGCTAGGCTCTAATTCCCCAACTGTGAGATCATGAACTGAGCCAAATTCCAATGCCCAATTGACTGAGCCATTCAGGCACCCACTAACTCATGTCTTATATGGCACATACCCATATCATATAGAACTTTTGATTCAAAAAATTTCGAGATGTGTCTCATATACAAATTATTTCAAAGTACAAACACTTATGAAAAAGTCACAGGAACTTCCTACTAAAGTATAAAGTATTTAGTATACCTACTAAAAGTATAAAATGATGCAATTACTAGGAAATAAGGTAACCATTGAGACTTTATTATAGGCTGTGAGATCTAACTTCTAAATGTTATAGCTGCTTTATGGCATTAACATGGAAACATGCTAGGAGACACAGAGATGTGTTAAATTATTTCATCATTGAGCAATAGAACACACAGAGTGCAAATTTCAAATGTTGGTTAATACAAAGACAAGTGAAATTTTGGTGTGAAATAAAGGATTCGATTTTCTCATTTGAGGGAGGTGTTCTGTGATCTCATGAAATTACTGAGCCTCAATTGTGTACAATTAAGATAAAATCCTCTGGAACTTTGGAAAGCATAAGCCAGAAAACATGTGATCTCTGTCTCCAATGTTCCCCACATTTCTGCATCAAAACCCAATATGCCCACTACTACCTTGACACACTTGTCACAAGAAGCAAAACAGAATTCAGAAATGGCTTAGCATAGAGTTCCTCAGAAATACAGAGAGATCTTCTAGGGCTCTCACAGCAATGGAGAAGCTCTCAGATTATGGAGGTCCTCACCGGGGATGTGGTAGACCTTCACTGGAGCTGAAGGAGAATCCTTGGAGAATCAAGGAGCATGATGTGTTAGAGAACAGATGTCCCTCTGTGAGAGGGAAAGACATCAAACTAGGCTTCACAAATGAAACTCCATTCAAGGAGAGCTACCTGAACAACATTTTAAGATCTATCTTCCTCCTTCACATTTGGACCTCACCTGTGTCATGTGCTTCACTCCCACCTACCTGAGTGTGAGGCTACTGTCTCCTTTCTCTTCACACCCCACAGCTCCTCCTCTTGCTCCAAAACGATGACCAGGTCTGGTTTTGACACAATGAGACCTGTTTATCAGAAGAAAGGAATAGCAATACTGCTGGAGATTCTACCTTTCAACTCAGTATTGTACTCAGCAGACAAGAGAGGACATTGAAGAATTCTAAAAAATGATTTCTCAAACACTCTTGTGCAAGAAAGAGCCCCTTTAGAACATGCAGGAGGAGTTTCAAATATTCACATCATGACCAGCCTTCCAAATACTACCAATACAATAAGCAGTAAAAGTTGGAGTTTAAGATGTGGGCCATACCGTCTTTTGCCACTCAATGTTTAGAATTGCCATCAATCTACAGAAATGGTGATGGCATCTTAAAAAAGGGAGGCTGAAGCTGAAAAGGAAACATCATGAAGATATTTCTCTACATCTACAAATCCCCATTTCCTTCCCTTGCTGCAGGGATCTGAATCCCAGTCATACAAAGAGGAAGCTTCCAAGAGACAGTCTTCAAAGGAACGAACAAAACCCGAGCAGGGTTTGGGAAATCTAGAAGGAGATATCCTCACCCAAGAAGAGGAGGTGTCCATAGGTCTCTAACATCACATCCCTGTGCAGCTCCCGCTGACTGTGGTTCAAGCATCCCCATTCCTCCTGAGAGAATTCTATGGCCACATCCCTGAAGGTCAGGAGTCCCTGAAATAAATACAACAGTCATCCAGTGGCCATTGGCAGTGTTCACAATGGTACCCAAGATGAAAGGGAAATGAATGTCATCAGCTAGACTATAAGAACTGACGTTCACCGCTTACCTGCTTGTACCCAATGACCGTACTCCCTCATTTTACTTAACCTCTTTCTTCCACTTCTGGCAAAACACCCTGTGGACACAGTCTCCTGTCATGGAAACAGAAAACATTCAACAAAATGGAATGACCGCCCCAAGGAAGAGCTTGGGCAGGCCACGTTGAGCTTAACCCCTATGCAGATGGATGATGGAGTGAACTCAGGGAGGACAGTTCCCTTGACCTCCTTGTAATAGCAAAATCTCCACCCAAGGGGGAAAACAAACCTTGCGTAACACACAACGTATGTATGGAAGTGTCCTCTTAAGGTACGTGTGCCACCTTATGCCCAGTTCAGGTAAAATGACAAGGCTCTACTTCCTAATTGTCCACCCGAATCTTAAATAAAAGGAAATCAGGGGCGCCTGGGTGGCTCAGTCGGTTGAGCGTCCGAATTTGGCTCAGGTCATGATCTCTTGGGCCGTGGGTTGGAGCCCCGCGTCAGGCTCTGTGTTGACAGCTCAGAGCCTGGAGCCCGCTTCGGATTCTGTGTGTCCCTCTCTCCCTGCCCCTCCCCTGCTCATGCTCTGTCTCTCTCTGTCTCAAAAAAAAAATTAAAAAAAAATTAAAAAATAAATAAATAAATAAATAAATAAATAAATAAATAAAAGCAAATCATCGCCCCAACCCCCTTACTCTGTGAGTCTCTCCTTTGGAGGTTATTCCCTCTGATCTCCTTATTGGCTGAAATCAAGCTTCCTGTGTGTGACAACCCCAGCTGCTGCACTATGACTCTATTATATTTGAGGATCAAGACACACAAATATGTCAATTTTTTTATTCTTGTTTTCATTTTCTGAAAATATAAGGCAGTAAATAAAAGGGTATTTCTGTGACAAGACTGTGGAGGAAAATAAAAATTTACTTTGGCATTTTTTTTCTTTTTGTACTTTATCATATTTTGCTGTTTTCTTTTTCTCTCCACCTGGTGATGAGACTCTTTCAGTGACATAACTTCAAGGGGACAGATGATTCATTCTCCTCAAGGAAACTCCCACATTTTATCAACTCTAAAGACAGCTGCCTTAACCTTCCTAACTCCTACTAAATTCCCAACTGACTAATCTTCACTCATAGATAGGAACCAATTCATCAGGAAGAAGTTACAGAAGCAGAGACCTTCCACTTTAACAACCTTAAAGATGTAAGGGTCTACGTTGTTCAAGGGGGGCAATGATGAGGGACACAAAGTCAAGAGTTGTGTAGCTTCAATTAAATTTCCTTACACTTTGCAACACAATGACAGGATATGCCCTTCCTCACGTAAATCATAGCTGCTTTCATACCTTAATGTTTAATTTTTATTAAATACTTGAGACAGGCAGAGTATGACATTCCTTTATCAATGGGCTCCAAAGTGTAAGGAAATTTAATTGAAGCTACACTTCTTTTGCCTCAGTTCTCCCCACCAGAAACTACAAGCAAAGAGAAACTCAGAAGAAAGAAGTTTCCAGCTGAAATGTGATGGCTTCTGCACATCGCTCAGTAAATCTAAGATCCTTAGCAAAGATCGGGGTTGGGGTGGGGGGGAAGGATGAACGTTACAAGGGAGAGATCTGGCAGAGAGAACCAGGCCAGTTAAAGAAGTGAACACGAAGTGTAAGGAAACAAATTGCTATCAGTGCCTAAGACACACCAAAGGACACATGATCCCTGGTGTGTTCTGTTGGCCCCCAAACAGTGAATCTGATAGTCAGTCTAATTATTAGAGAATACAGTGGATTTATACAAACTTCAATCACATACACTTTCAGTAGAGGCTGCTTTGAGACAAACAGGCTTGAGCACCAGGTAGTAGAGGAGTCCACAGGGCCCACCTGGCTGAAGAGAGGCAGGCCCAGCAGGTGACCTGCCTCAAAATATGTAGAGGCCCTAACTAACAAGTGGGTACTTACAACCAGGCAGAATTACCACAGGAGGGAAAATTCCATTAAGTTACCATACATACTCATCTTCCCCCTTCAAAATCAGCCCCTAGTCACTGCTCACAGCAGGAGCCTCTCATCTGCTGTCCTGGCCACCACTCCTTTGGGGTGTTTTCATCAATCTAACATCTTATTCTGCCACAGATGAATTCTTTTCACCACTCATGCCGTTGGCTTCCACAGGATCATCGGCCCATATTTGGGAGCCCCATCTGAATGGGAGAAACACCACTTTTAGATGGCTGTTTCCATGTCCTGTCATGTCTAGTATATTTTAAAGAGTATCTTTTTCACATTTTACAAAGCAAGACTGCTCTCCCCCTGCTTTTTTACCTTTCCAAGTTATTCAGGCCTCATATCCATTCTCTGTTTTTTTTTGCATTTATTATTTGGTCCAAAAAGTTTCTTTTATTATAACACAAAGAGAGGACCTGTGGGCACCAAGATCCACAGTGGGGTTGTGAAGAGTGACACTGCAGCCAGGGGAGGAAAAGGCAAAAAGGAGGTCTCCAGAAGGATTCCCATATGCTTAAGAGGATTCCTAAGATACTGGGGGCCTTGTATTTTTCATTTTCTTCATCCTGCTCTACAGAGAGGTACTAAATGGGGGAACTAAAGGGGAACAGTTCTCCTTGACTGAAATCCCACCACCAGACCCCATCAGCAACTGGAATCTTGGACTCAACAACTTCCCTTTTGGATCTGTCCTAAAGGGAATGTGTGCAATACTTGCAGGACTTTACCTCAAAGTGACAAGTGTTGATGTCCTAGTGAAAGCCTTGTTTGAGAATGTAGAGAAGATTCCTGTTTATAGGGGAGAAGAGTTCTAAGGACCTAACCTTGAGTATCATTCCTGAGAAGCTTGTAAAACTTTAGTGAAAACATAAGGCAGAAACACCAAACACAGAGAAACCAACATTTGTGATTTCTACATGCATGGAATTTTAGGGGGAAAAGATGACACGGCCTCCGACCTGGAACACCAGACTTACCTGAGAGCTGGCCATTTCCTCTTCTTCCCCTTGTCCTCTAGATTTCTTTCTCAGAAGGTATTTGTGGACAAATCACACATGCATCAGGAGAAAATGCCCTTAATGCACCAACAGAACATCTTCAAAAGAAAAGTACTCACTGGCAGGCGGGTTTTGGAATGCAGAAGGACAAAACGTCCTAGTTTTTTGTGTCAGGAGCTTTTCAGAAATGAAGACTATGTACTTGGAGCCCAATTCTGAGTTTTTCTTCTATAGTTTCAGTGGCTTCCATCCCAAAGGCACCTGCAAATTCTGCTACAGCATAGGAACGGTGTGCTGCGCAGACCTAATCCTCCCACACTCACGTAGAGGAGACCCTGTTACCTCTCCTTGAGCAAAAGCCTGCACTCAAATCTCATAAATTAATGGGAAGCCTTGCCAACTGACTCTGGCCTCAGGGAGAATCACCTGGAGCACTTAATTAAGCAAACACTGTTGTTTCAATCCACACCAATTGACAGAATCTGAGGAGGGGGGCAACAGCAAGGGTCGGTTTTGAAACTCCACACAGGATCCCTTTGGGGACCATTTAGGGAAGTAAGGAGGCTTTGGTTATTATCCAGGTTTAAACACATTTCTTCTCCAGTGATCAGAGTTTCTGGACATTGGAAAAAAAGAGACTTACAAATTTAAGAGCCAAACACACCTTCAGCTCTTTAGCCGACCTTTTCCATGTCTCCCTAATTCCCAATGACAGGGCTCCAAGGAACCACAGGCATCTTCCTAGTCCTCCCTGTCAACTGGCTTGGAGAAACTACTCTCTGCACTGGGAATAAAACTGTTTCTGTCCTTACAGCTGACCTACACTTTTAGTGCTCAAACCCAGTGCTACCAGCAGCCCCTGCCTCAGAGAGCTAAAGCAGTTTGAAAAATATGGGTCTCCCATAAATAACAATGGGTCCCTGTCTATGAATTTATTCCTTTGTGTCTAGGCCTTTTGAGCATTACACACCCATTTCTCCTTAGTTTATCTGCCCCAATTCATTTACTGGACTGAGATTTCTTTGAAAAATGTCATGCAGAAATTCTTTTTCCCGCAAAGGGGAAAATATCTAGATTTTGACAGTAGTAACCACATTTGGAAACAAGGGGAAATAAATGACATTTCAACGTGTTTTCTATGCTCTGTCTCTCATGGCACTTTAGCTGAGGTTAGTGGTACTGATCAAATGATCAGTCCTATTCGATGAGCTACCAACCTTCTTGTGAGGAAAATGTTCAACTGATACTGGCACACTCGACAGTGCATCACTCATCAAGCTTCAAATAGATCCGTCAAAATCTCTGCCCTGAGTTAATCATTGCCCCATAAATAAGGAAACCCAACAGGGCAGCAAGCACATAATAGAGGAATACAAAGCTTAGGCCCTAGATCAATGGTCATGCTCAAGCCATCTTGGGCCACAGCTGCATCGAAGGCCTGGACTTCGGCCCATGGCAGCCATGGGGGGCAGGGGCTGGAGAGCATGGGGTGGAGGTTCCAGGGGATAGGAGGTTCCTGGGAAGGAGAGTCCTGGCAAGGGAAGGGGATACTAGTCCCTGTATGACCCCTATTGTACCTGAGAGAAAACCCAAAGGCTGAGGATGGAAGTTTGATTAGGACCCCTGAGCAAAAAATAACATTGCTATCTGTCTTTATCTTTTGTTCCCAACAATCATCCACTAGTGATGTCGATTCCCACTGAAAACTGATTGTTCCCTGAAACACCCATGCAGTCCTTTTCAAAATAGTCCAGTTGATAAGGATAGTCAGTACTTTTTACCTTCAGTTGGGAGGAATGGCAATACACCTATTGAGTAACGCCTCAGGTTTCCACAGAGGGTCCATTCTATATGTGACAAACTTAAATGTTATACTACATGACAGTTTTCTGCAGGCTCTCCTTTGTTATAGTATGACATAATTTCATTCTCTGCTCCCCTTCTCAAGGTTCTTTGCATGACACCAGCATACACCTGTGAAAACTTGTGGCTTTAAAGAGACATCAGGTGCCCAAAGAAAAATTGCAGTTTGCTCAAAACCAGCTTAGATATTTAAGTCACCTGCTGTGAGAACAAGGACTAGATTTCAAGACATCCTGGAAATCAAAAACCTGAAACTAAGTACCAATTCTGAAACTCTCTGGGACTGTTTGTTCATTTCTGAAGTTTGATTCCAAACTTCTCTCTTACAGTTGAAAGTGCATATGCTTTACTAAAACAGGACAAACCTTACCCAATTATTTGAAAAGAGGGGGATGACACAGTAATTGAGACTTGAATGAAAAGTCTAAATCTATACAAGCTTCTCAAAGTCAACACCCACAAATCAAGCAACCCAGATAAGAAATGGGCAAAAGACATGAATAGACAGTTTTTGAGAGAAGATAGCCAGAATGCTAACAGACACATGTAAAGATGATCAACATCCCTCATCATCATGGCAACACAAATCAAAACACGGACGAGATACCACTTCCCACCTGCCAAAATGGGTAAAATTAACAACACAAGAAACCATGGGTGTTGGTGAGGATGAAGAGAAGGGGAACCCTGTTGCACTGTAGGTGGGAAAACAAAGTGGTGCATCAGCCATTCAGGAGAACAGTATGAGGTTTTAAAATAACTAAAAATGGAATTAGAGGTGCTTGGGTGCCTCAGTTGGTGGAGGGTCTAACTCTTGATTTTTCTCAGGTCTTGGTCTCATGGGCATGGCTCAAGCCCCACATGGGGCTCCAAAGTGAGCATGGAGCCTCTCTTCCTTTCTCTGCTACTCCCCCATTCACACTTGCTCACAATCTCCCTCAAATAAATAAACATTAAAAGCAACAACTTAGTTTCAATCCATGGTGGCCAAAGTAAGATATTTGTATGATTTAACTCTTTCTACATTTCTTAAGACTTTTTTTTTTTTTTTTTTTTTTTTTTTTTGCATGCTTGCACACCATCTATACTGGATGATGATCCTTATACCTCATATATTTTGTGTTTAGGACTCATTTATGGTTTTCATGCTTTGTGCATGCACAAGTTGAGGAGCCAACCTATTGATAGGAAGTAATCACAAGTACATAGTGTCCTGACATAACAGCTACCCCAAACATCCTTGTCCTAGGGAGCATCTTTGCAACTTTCTATACCCTGTTCCATCATTACAATTTTTCTGTTTTTCAGTAGGCCACCTGGAAGGAAGTAAAAACTGGGGCTTAATCAAGGCATTTTTCCCAACTGTCAGGACATTTGTCCTGAGTGACAATCACTACGTGTTCACGCTCTTCTCTGTAGCCTGGAGAAATTACAAAACCTCCCATCACATGAGAAAAATGTAGTCTGTTGTTCTTCCTGTCAACCATTTATATATTCATGCCTCCAAGAGTGTTAAGGTCAATTATACATCAGTGACCTTGTAAGTAAAATTGTGACTAAAGTAATCTATTCTAGGGATGCTTGGGTGGCACAAGTCAGTTCAGCCTCAGAGTCTTGATCTTGGCTAAGGTCCTGTTTTCATGGTTTGAGTTCCAGCCCCACATCAGGCTGTGTGCTAAAGGCATGGGATTCTGTCTTCCCTTCCCTGCCTCCTCCCTTCTTGTGCTCTCTTTCTCACATACACACACACAAAATACATTAGTTAATAAGCTAACCAAAATATATCTATTCTAGTAATAAATAATAAATTACAGGCATAAAATGAACCCTTTTATAATTGTCATATAAATAGCTGTTCAAATATGTTGTTAATGGCCCCAGCAATCAGGCCAGAATCTCATCAGTAATATAACAGTTTGTCCTGTAATATTGAAGAAATACTTTGAATTATCTTTGAATGTGTATCTTTCAATAGGAGAGATTATAGTTGTGCAACATTTATCTGCGCATGAAGTTTGAAGACTGTTGCACAAAGACAGTTCAAAGGTCCTTCAAGAAATAGGGGTAAGGGAAACTGTTTCTGAACTTTAATGTGACTGACCACAGTTGAAGGTGTAGTGAAAGCTAGGTTTTAGGGAATGCAGGCATTCGAGACCAAGGGTTGAACACTGTGCCTTGTGTCCTAGGAGAAATGTTGATGTCTTGATAGATGAAATGCTCAAGGAAATCCATTAGCATATTTAAATGTTTTCAGTCATAAGTGTAATAGTGAACTGTCTGGGACAGAAGAAAATGCAGGCGGATGAGTCAGCTGATACATACAAAAAGAATGCTTGTAGGTAGTCAATAATGAATAGACATTTCCAGGCTGAGACACTGGAATAGATAGATGTGCTGAAGTACACTTGGTCTATATTGAGCTTCGATGTCAATTGATTCTTTTGAAAAGAAACAGGTTACAAGGATAGTCTTTGCCAGTCTCGATTTTCTTAAAAATGTTAGTTTATTGATTTTGAGAGAGAGAGAATGGGAGACTGAGAGAGAGAGAGAGGGAGAGCAAGTGAGAACCAGGGAGGGGCAGAGAGAGAGGGACAAAGAGAATCCCAAACAGGCTCTGTGCTGTCACAGCAGAGCCTGATGTGGGGCTTGATCTCACAATCCCTGATCTCACAAACAAAATCAAGAGATGCTCAACCAACTGAGCCACCCAGTCTCATGTCAACTTCTTAGTTCAGCCTGAACAACTGGAAAGAGACAGGAATTCTGACACCCCCAAAAGGGGATAGGACATTCTTGCTCCATGGGAGTTTCAGGAGCCAACCCATTCATCACCCTGTTTTCCATTTCTGAACATCTAGACGTCAGTCAAGTGTTAAAAAGTAAATATACATAGACTTTGTGAAATGGAAAGAAGACCCAGCAGTGCCTTCAACTGTCTCTCTTTTGACCTTCGTCTGTACTTTCTAGCGGATTCCATTCTTCTTTCCAGGTCAGCATTTAGCTCAGGAAGAAGCCCCAGCAGGCAAAGCATCCCAAGATGGGAAAGGAAACTACCCCCTCCAGCAACAGGCACTGCCCTGAGCCAGCAAGACCCCACATGCCTCACAGCAATGCAGTAATTGGCCTGTCCTTCACCACCTGCATGTACACCACCTTTCATCCTACATTTTCTTTATATAAACCTGGAAGGATTTTCAGCAGGTGGGGACAGTGTTTGAGATGTTGGTCACCTCTCTTCTCAGTGTTGGCCTCCGTGAAGAAAATCTCCTTCTTGTTTTATCACCATTCATCTCGCCGGTGTTCTTGCCGACTCCGGGGGTCCCACACAGACCGGGTTTGGCCACTTACCACTGACAAAATCCAAAGGCAGAGAGATGAGAGGTGGTGAAACATGAGAGGAAGTTATTTCAGGGAGGCTGACAGTACAAAGATGGCTGAATAATGTCTCAAGGACTGTCTCCAAAGTGCTGGATACACTTCCAGGTTTATGGAAGGGAAAAGGGGAGAGGTGGGTAGAGGGGCAAAAGGAGTCAGGACCTGCAGGTAGACAGTGAAGTCTGCCATTGTCTAGGAGTCAGTCTAGGGTGGGGTCTTTCTGGCTCAGGGCAGTCTTTGAGGCATGCGGGGCAGTTCCAGTTCCCCTGAGGGATACTTTGTCCTCAGGGTCTTCCTCCTGAGCCAGGAGACAAGCTAGAAGGAACCCAGTAAGCAAGTTTGAGGTCAAATTGAGGCAGCAAAAGTCCTCTGTCTTGCCCTTGGATTTGGTCAGCCATGAGTGGCAGAACTGGGTCTGTCTGGGGCCACTGGAACCAGGTGCTCCTGTACCCTTGGGTCCTGCTTACAAAGTCATTACCACAATCTATCCAATAAACATATCCCTCATCTCCCATTGTTAATATGTGTGTGTGTATGCGTGTGTCTTGAGAACACTTCTGATAGCCTCTCTTAGCAAATCTCAAGGGTACAATACACTAGTATTAAGCACACTCACCGAGGTGTAAACATTCACTGCTCTCACATCCTGCATTAGTAGTGCTTTTTGCCACTTGACCAACATCTAAACATTTCCCCCATCCTCAGCCCCTGGCAACAAACTTGCTAATCTTTAATAATTTTGCCATTTTTAAGATTTGCGTGTATGTGATTTCATACAGTATATATTTTTTCTGTATGTGGTTTATTTAACTTAACAAAATATCCTCTAGCAACCTCTAAGTTGCTGGCAATGGAAAAATGTCCTTCTTTCCGGAGACTGATACATATACCAAGAATAAATTAGATGAGGGTCCTCTACTAGGAAGGAGTTAATAGCAGAGATGAACATTTAATTTTTATTTTATTTTTTTATAGTTTATTGATTTATTCCAGAGAGACAGAGAGAGAATGACCAGGGTTGGAGCAGATAGGGAGACAGAGGATCTGAAGTGGGCTCTGTGCTGACAGCAGAGAGCCCGATGTGGGGCTCAAACTAACCAACTGCTAGTTCATGACCTAAGCCAAGGAGGGGCACTTAACTGACTGAGCCATTCAGGTGTCCCCAGCGATGAACCATTTATAAAGAGTTATCTGCGTGGCAGTGCAAACATGTTTGATAAACATTTGCTCTTTCCTTTTTCATTGCATGTAGATATAGTTCCTCCTTGAGTTGTAAAGCCCCACCCCCTTCTCCTTCATTCCAAATGGCATATAAGCATCGATTGCCTGTCTTTGAGCCTCAAATCTTTGAGGTTCCCATCATCAAGAAATTTTTTTTTTTGTCTTTTGAACCTGCCTGATGTCAGTTTAATCGTTAGACTGGCCAAAGAATAGAGCACAGATGAAGGAAAATGTTTCCTTCTCGTACACATTCATCCTGTTGTTGAAAACTGACCTCTGTTCTTCAGAGCTAAAATATAATGTGAAGACAGAGTTTGGGCAAAAGAGGAATAAGAGCTTTATTGTTTTCCCAGGCAGAAGAGGCTGAAGTAGGTTAAGGCCTTCAACATTGCAAGCCCACCCAGAGGAAGGGGCTGGGGATTTTTATAGGGAAAAACAGGATCCATCTTGTTTTGACAAGAGTTGTTTTTGTGCTACAAACATTGGTCATCATATTTCCAGTTTGGTACTCTTTGGTTAAAAGAAAAGGGGGGGGGGTGGTTAAGAAGGAATTATGGGAGGTTTCCCCAAGAGAAAAAAGGTTACTAAGTTTAATAGGAAGCTTTGTTGATGTTTTAATGCCACCATTTTGAATTGTTTAACTTTATGCTTTTAAGTGGTTTCAGTTTCAGGCAGCAGCACAACTGTCTTAGATCACTCTATATTTTACTGTGAGAAACCACTCAATATTTTCTAGAATGGCCAAAATAAGGAAAAGAGGATAACACCAAATTTCAGTGAAAATAATGAGGAATTAGAAATCTCAAATATTCCTGGAAGGAGTTAAAAAATGCATTCAGTTGGGAAAACTGTTTAGCGGTGATTTAGGAAGTAAACTTTGCTACTGAATGGGAGCATTTTACCATTCCAAAAAGTGTCTCTTTGGCATAAGGATTACTTTAAAGGAGCAGACAAAGGAAAAGGTCTGAAACCCTTTTGAAAGAGGCATTTGCATGTATAAGGGAAAGCTCCCTGTGGAAGGGTGTCTCCCACTGCATAGAAGAAAGAGGGGGGATGTGTAAATCTCCAGAAACTCTGATCAGTGGAGAAGGCATGGATTTAAATATGGACAAAAACCATAGCTATGATCATGCTTTTTGTCTGGTCAACTTCCTAAATACTTCCCAATAGGATCACTTGTGGAATTTCAAAAAATGATCATATCGCTCCCTCCCCCCCCCCCCAGATTCTGTCAATCAATGTTTGTTGAAACAATGGTGTTGTTTTAATTAAGTGCTCCAGGTGATTCTAAGAGAATCCAGGATGAAGCACAAAGGTTTCCCAACAATTTAGGAGGGGTGAGTGCAGGCTTTGGCTCTAGGAGAGGTGCCAGGGTCTCCTCTATAGGAGTTGGAGAGGATCAAGGCCGTGTAACAAAGTGTGCCTATGGTGTAGCAGCATTTGTGGGGTGTAGTGGCATCTGTGGGAGGAGAAGCATCTGTGGAAAGGAGAAGAGGAAAACTCAGAGGTTGGCATCCAATTAGGAGCTCAAAAGGTTCTGAATAGCTTTTTACACAAAGGAGTAGGAAGTTGGGCCTTTTCTACATTTCAAAGTCTGGCCTGCAGGTGATCGGTTTACAGGTGTAGAGGCTGTGTTAGTGGCTTGGAAGACATTTTCTGCTGATGCAGCTGTGAGATCTCCAGCAAAATCTTCAGAGAAGAAACCCAGGGGACCAGGTGAAAGAAGAAATGGCCAGTTCTCAGGTAAGCTGTGCATCTGAGGGCAGGGACCCTGCCCTGTTTTTCTCTTGAAGGCCCATGCAAACTGAAATCGCAAGTGTTGGTTTTTCTAGTTCTGAGATTTCTGCTTTATTTTTTCACCCAATTTTTAACCTTTTCAGATGATACTCAAGATTAGGTTTTTAGAACACTTTTCCCTTGTATCGCTGAGCCTTCTCCCCCTTCTCCAACTCCAAATTAAAGTTCTGCAAGTATTGAAAATATTCCCTTTGTGAACTATCCACAGGGGAAGGCGTTGAGTCCAAGATTCCTGTTGCTGGTGGAGTCTGGTCCTGCATAGCACTCAAGGAAAACAGTTCCCATTTAGGTCAGATCTGGATGCTTAATCACCTCTCTGGAGACCAGGATGAAGAAAATGCACAAATACACAGGATGGATATGAGGCCCGGATTAACTCCAAAGTTGTCAGATAAAAGGAAGACTCTTGCTGCTTAGAATGTTGAAAAGATACCCCATTTGCAGGTTGTTTCATTACAATTTCATTTCAATTTATTTCATAAGGTAGATTTACCGAGTGATATGCAGAAACCATCCCATTTCAACTGGAACAATCTTTCTTCTGGCAAAGTTTCTCTTTGCCTGTAGTTTCTGATGAAAGGAACAGAGGTAAAAGAAATGTCGACAGGATTAAATTTTCTTACAGTTTGCCATCCATTGATAAACACTAGATATAGGCAGAGTATGACATTGCTCAAGGAATTCACAATTGCCTTCATGTGAATGCTTTGCCAGAGGCAAAAGGGAAGCTCAGCTTGAGGAGAGCCAGACTGCCAGTATCCTGTAAGTCTTCTTAACTATCTGAAAATGCTTTAGAAACTTCTTTTATCTCTATGCCTCCAACTTAAAGCATACCATCAGTGTCTCCTCAAATCCTACTGCAGCCCTTGGCGCCCACAATTCCTCTCCCTGTGCTTTCATGAAAACAGCTTTTTTGACCAAAGAGGGCTCCAGAATCCTTTCGTGACCACTTGCTCCCAACCCACATCCCACCCGTTGCCACTGGACAATGAAGACTCTCACCTTTGTGTAGTAGAGATAATGACTTCTGGGAGTGGAGGTTCTAAATCACTCGGACCTCCATCCTGTAGACAGTTTACTCCACATTCTTGATGCAAATCTATTCTTCTATTTAGTTTGTATTTTCAGAACAAGAAAAGAAGAATCCCATAGTTTACATGCTTGCACCTTCGAAACCTGAAACAGAATAGAGCAGAAATGAGGACTGAAACAAAAGCTTTCAATGAAACAGTATATGGTGGGATCATCAAGCACAATGGTCAAGAAACAATTCTGGAGATGTTGGATGATGCAAGATAGCTTATTGGAGTCGCACAGACACTGGACCTGTGGGCAGAGGGAGCCATATGGTGGCTTCATGAAGCTTATATGTCCTGGGGGGGAGGGGAGCTGCACGCAGTATTAGATCACAAATGTTCCTTTTATTTTTTTTTAAGTTTATTTACTTATTTTGAGAAGGAGACAGAGTACGTGAGGGGGGGGGGGGAAACGGGGAAAATTTGGGAGAGAAAGAATCGCAAGCAGGCTCCACATACTCAGCAGCATGGAGCCCTCCTGGGGGCTCAAACTCATGAACTGTGAGATCATGACCGAAACCAAAACCAAGAGACAGAGGCTTAACCCACTGAGCAACTCAGGAGGCCGTTCCTTTGAATTTCTGAGTGTAAAACTGCTTCTGCAGGATTTCTCTGGTGATTACCATTCAGTTCAAGGTTACTTATTGAGACATATAGGCAGTCAGGAGACCCCTTAAGAATGTAGCAACCAGCACTTACTTGATGCTTATTAAAACTCTGCAGGCTCTAGGTCAGGCTTCTCTGGTGGAGGTGCACATTTTCCTGTTTGTATCCCTCATCATACTAGATTCAGAAATAATAGCTGGTTTATGTATATCATTCAATGTGTTTGTGTTGACAGTGTGAATAAAAGACCTAAGCATCATTATCTAAAACTAGATTTATGAGTGTAATGTCATTGAGGATGTTTCTTAGTTTCCACGACCATTTTCTGCTCTTCCCTTGTTTCCTGTAGTTTGTGTGAGAGACGGGGAGATTGAGAGAACAAGTGGAGAAGGCGCAGAGAGAGAGAGGAAGAGAGAGAGACAATTTAAAAGCAGGCTCCCTGTTATCATCGCAGAGCCCAATGTAGGGTGCATACACAGGAGCCTGGAGATCACAATCTCAGTCAAAATCAGAAGTCAGATGCTTAAATAACTGAGCCACCCAGGTGGCCCTCCACTCTATCACTTTTAATATGTATATAACTGCTTTCTAAATGTATGGGTGTGTGCATGAAGTGTAAAACAGGAGACCAATTTTGTGTGGACACTTTCTGGTTTCCATCATTCTTTTCAGCTTTCACACATGTTACTAACGTTGCTTAAGGGTCCTGTCTGGATATTGACCACTGTGTCGTTTTAGATCAACTCTAGGTCAGATAACCCAGGTTAAAACGGAATCTCTTCCATGTACTGGATGCTTGACAAAATATCCACAGAGAAATAGAATAACCTGTTTCCTCTCATAGATGATAATTGTTTATAATTATGATTATTATTCATTTTCCATTAATTTATGAAAAATGAGTAGATGCTATCTACTAAGTAGGAAATGCTCAGAAAGGCTCCTTGTTGCCTTTTTTGCTATTCTAGTAGAACCTGTGGTTGTTATAAAACCCATTTAGTTCCAAGTACTCCATGAGTTCCTGCCTTTGAATTCTTGCTCTTTGTTATTCAAATATCTATTCCCTGGCCAATAGGCTAATGTCTTGTCAGCAATGCAGAATCTGGGGGCACTTGGGTGGCTCAGTCAGTTAAGCATCTGACTCTTGATTTCAGCTTAGGTCAGTAGCTCATGGTTCCTGAGATGGAGCCCCAAGTCAGGCTCTGCACTGTCAGTGGGGAGCCTCCTTGGGATTCTCTCTCTCTCCCTCTCTACCCCTCCCCCACTTGCTCTCTCTCCCCCTCTCTAAAAATAAGCATATAAACTTAAAAAAAATAAAGCTCTTCAATGCACCATTGTGAAATTGTAATTCATATTAGAATATGCTACGTACATTGTAACACACCCAGACTTTCCATCTAAGAAATAGACACCAGGTATACTACGTGATGTGAATATAGTATTTAAAAATATGGATGCCTTTGTTGATGCCTTCATTTTATAAATTCGCTTGAATAAACACAATATTTACACTGGTTCTTACCTCAAAGTAAGAAAATAGATGAAAGCATATCATTGTGTTGAAAAAGGTCTTCCTGCAGAAAGCAGGAAACCCCTCTAAGTCAGAACCAGTTTTCCCAATATACCTAAACAAACAGGAATTCACTTCTTGGTGAGTCACAGATAGAATATATACCAGCTGGGGTTGTCACACAAAGGAAACGTGATTTTCAACAATTAAGGAGATCACAGGGAATCACTTCCAAAGCAGAGACCCCGGGAAGGGAATGGTTTCATATATAGTCAGGGTGGAGAATTAGAGGGAGAGCCCATCACCTTATGTAAAGGTGCAGATCAGGTTACACTTGGGCCTGAGGAAAACAGTTGTATACAGGGGGGCCTGGGTGGCTCAGTTGGCTGAGCATCCAGCTTCAGCTCAGGTCATGATCATGCAGTCTGTGTGCTCGAAATCTTGCGTTTTGTGAGTTCGAGCCCTGCACTGGGCTCTGTGCTGGCAGCTCAGAGCCTGGAGCCTGCTTCCAATTCTGTCTCCCTCCCAGTCCTTCCCCTGCTCCTGCTCTGTCTCTCTCTCTCAAAGATAAGTAAATACACATTGGAATGTTTACTTTTTGAAAACAAGCAGTTCCATACCTACTCTGGATGTTACATAGTAAATGAGGTTTGTGCTCGCTCTTAGGTGGAGAGTTTAGCATTAGAATGAGGTCATGGTAACAATCCTCTCCCCGTGGTTGGCACCACTGTCTACTTGCTTAGGAGTGAGTCAGGGGATGAGCTCAGACACGGTGGGTATAAGCTCTTTCTCAGATGACATACCTTTTGTTGTATACTTTCTGTTTCCATCACAAGAGATGATGGCCCTGGGGTGTTGTTGCCTGAAGTAACAGATAAGGTTGAAAGAAGAATTAAAATAAAATGAGGGACTGAGGGCAGTGGGTATCAACAAGTAAGCAGTGAAGATCAGGTCTTGGGGTCCAGCTGGTGACATTAACTCCCTCTTGCATCTTAGGTACCATTATGAATGCTGCCTATGGCTACTTGGTAACTGTGGTATTTGTTGCAGGGACTGCTGACCTTCAGGGATGTGGCCATAGAATTCTCTCAGGAGGAATGGGGATTCCTGAACCAGAGTCAGCGAGAACTGTACAGGGATGTGATGTTAGAGACCTATGGACACCTCCTCTTCTTGGGTGAGGATAACTCCTTCCAGACTTCACAAACCACACTCGCGGGTTTGTTCCTTCCTTGGAAGACTGTCTTTTGGAAGCTTCCTCTTGCATGACTGGGATTCAGATCCCTGCAGTCAGAGAAAGAAGTCGAGTTTGTAGATATAGAGAAATATCTTCATGAGGTTTCCTTTCCAGCTGTAGATTCCCCTTCTTTACGGTGAGGTAAGAGCATCATCATCTGTAGATGAGTGGTAATTGTAAACATTGAGTGGCATAAAATGGTACCGCCCACTTAAGCTCCCAACTGCTACTCATTCCTGTCGTGGTAGTACTTGGACGTGAGGTCACGATGTGAACGTTGGAAATTCCTGTCAAGTATACTAAAGGGGCTTGTGGGCAACAGCATTCAGAAATCATTTTCTGGAATTCTACAATGTCCTCTCTCGTGTACTGAGCACAGTATTGGGGTGAAAGAATCTGAGAAACAGGCATGTTCTTTTTTTTTTTTTTTTCCTGATAATCAGGCCTCATTGTGTCGAAACCTCACCTGGTCATTTTTTTGGAACAAAAGAGGGAGCTCTGGGATGTGAAGAGAAAGAAGACGGTAGCCTCACCAGCAGGTAGGTGGGCATGAACAAAACAGATGACAGTGGTGATATGCAAATATTTAAAATATGGCTCAAGTAGCTCTCCTTGAATGGAAATTAGTTTGGAAGCCCAGTTTTATGTCTGTCCCACTCATAGCGGGACATCAGCTTTCCAACCCATCATACTCTTACATTCTCGAGGGATTCTTTGTTCTGCTCCAGTGATGGTCCATCACATCCACAGTGAGTGCCAGGAGAGTATCTTGTGCGTTGAGTATCTCCAAAGTCTGAAAGCTTCTCCTTTGCTTTGAAGGCCCTGGAGAATTCTCCATATTCTGAGAAACTCTATTGTAAGTCATTCCCAGTTTCTGTTTTCGTGAGAAATGTGTCATAGTAGTGGTGGACAGAGTGGGTTTTGGTGTCCAAATCCCAGGAGCACTGGAGACAGGGATCACGTGATTTCCGGTTTATGCTTTCCATTGTTCCTGAGGCTATAATCTTTGTTTTTATTTCAATGTTTGATTTTGAGAGAGAGACAGAGAGAGGCAGACAGACAGAGCAATTGTGGGGGAGGGGCAGAGAGAGACAGAGACATAGAATTTGAAGGAGCCTCAGGCTTTGAGCAGTCAGCACAGAGCTTGATGTGGGGTTCGAACTCACAGACCACAAGATCATGACCTGAGCTGAAGTTGGATGGTCAACCAACTGAGCCACCCAGGCGCCCCACTGATGCTTGAGGCTTAATCATACAAAACTGAGATTCAGTAATTCCCTCAGATAAAAAAGCATTTTCTAAAATGAGAAAATCTCATGCTCTATTTCACTTCAGAAGCTTATTTTTCTTATGAATGATAATAAGAAATTTCCAATTTATGTCTTCCATTCCTCAATGGTGAAATAATTTGTCCATGTGTATTCTAATATTCCTACCAACATTAATGCCACAGGGGAACTAGAACACTGAGAACTTAGAACTCACGGCCTGCCATAAAGACTCAATGGGTACGTTATTTCTCAGTAACATCATAATTTTCATCTTTTTTCTTGTATAATAGAAACTTCCTGTGCCTTTGTCATAAATGTTTTCACTTTCTGTGTGGCTCTTTATGAGATTCATTTCTGATTTATTAGATCAAAATTCTGACATGGCATGTGCATCATGAGGTATGAGGTAGATCATTTGGGTTGACCTGTTGGTCTTGCAGAGTTTTCCTGATATCATTTAGTTACCTGTTCTCTCTTCTTCCTCCATAAGTCTCTCTAAGATGATCATTTGAATTGTTTGCCATGGAATAGTGGCTTGATATTTGAATAAAATGGTTATTTTCCTTTTCGGTGTTAGACTGTGGTTTACATATTTGTTCTGGACATTTATATCACAGCTGTCGTTCTGTGTCCTTTAAGAACATTAGCCACCTGATCCCAGTGTCACCCATTACAGGTTCCTTACTTCCTGTGTGCTGTCTGCTGGATCCCTCCACTAGAAGGTTGATATTTTTTCTCTGTTATCATTAAGTATCTTTATGGGAAGATGTGCACTAATCATCTCATTTATTCTGGAAGCTTCCTCCTTCATTTCACCTTGTTTGTTGTCTGCTTTGGAAAATGAAGGATTCCTCCTATGATTGCTGTAGGAATTGGCTGTTTAAAGTAGAGATTGTGAATGAGAGCTCTGTCCTGTAAACTTCCATTTTATTCTGCCCTCATGTCCCATAGATACTCTTCCTTATCTCTTTTCTGTTGCTGCAAATAAAGAAAATGTGTATCACATTAGTTCAAATGCCTTAAAATTGTGAATGTAATCCAGCACAAAACATAAAGGAGACCTAGATTTTAATGGTATAGAAGACTCAAAAACAATGCCTATTGGTATTTCTTTCTTTTTTTTTTTTAATATGAAATTTATTGTCAAATTGGTTTCCATATAACACCGAGTGCTCATCCCAACAGGGGCCCTCCTCAATACCCATCACACACCCTCCCCTCCCTCCCAACACCCATCAACCCTCACTTTGTCCTCAGATTTAAGAGTCTCTTATGGTTTGCCTCCCTCCTTCTCTAACCTGTTTTTTATTTTCTTTCCCTCCCCCATGGTCCTGAGTTTCTCAGGATCCACATAAGAGTGAAAATACATGGTATCTGTCTTTTTCTGTATGACTTCTGTCACTTAGCATAACACTCTCCAGTTCCATCCACGTTGCAACAAAAGGCCATATTTCACTCTTTCTCATTGCCAAGTAGTAGTCCATTGTGTACGTAAGCCACAATTTCTTTATCCATTCGTCAGTTGATGGACATTTAGGCTCTTTCCATAATTTGGCTATTGTTGAGAGTGCTGCTATAAACATTGGGGTACAAGTGCTCCTATGAATTAACACTCCTGTATCCCTTGGGTAAATTCCTAACAGTGCTATCGCTGGGTCATAGGGTAGTGCTATTTTTAATTTTTTCGGGAATCTCCACACTGTTTCCCAGAGCGACTGCACCAGTTTGCATTCCCACCAACAGTGCAAGAGGGTTCCCGTTTCTCCATCCTCGCCAGCATCTAGAGTCTCCCAATGTGTTCATTTTAGCCACTATGACTGGCGTGCGGTGGTATCTGAGTGTGGTTTTGATTTGTATTTCCCTGATGAGGAGCGCCTTGAGCATCTTTTCATGTGCCTGTTGGCCCCCTGAATGTCTTCTTTAGAGAAGTGTCTATTCATGTTTTCTGCTCATTTCTTCACTTGATTTTTTGTTTTTCGGGTGTGGAGTTTGGGGAGTTCTTTATACATTTTGGAAACTAGCCCTTTTTTCATATATTATTTGCAAATATCTTTTGCCATTCAGTTGGTTGCCTTTTCGTTTTGTTGATTGGTTCCTTTGCTGTGCAGAAGCTTTTTATCTTCATGATGTCCCAATAGTTCATTTTTGCTTTTAATTCTCTGGCCTTTGGGGATGTGTCAAGGAAGAAATTGCTGCGGCTGAGGTCAGAGAGGTTTTCCCTGCTTTCTCCTCTACGGATTTGATGGTTTCCTGTCTCACATTCAGGTCCTTCATCCATTTTGAGTTTATTTTTGTGAATGGTATAAGAAAGTCATCTAGTTTCAACCTTCTGCATGTTGCTGTCCAGTTCTCCCAGCACCATTTGTTAAAGAGACTGTCTTTTTTTCCATTGGATATTCTTTCCTGCTTTGTCAAAAATTAGCTGGCCATATTTTTGTGGGTCTAGTTCTGGGGTTTCCATTCTATTCCATTGGTCTATGTGTCTGTTTTTGTGCCAATACCATGCTGTCTTGATGATGACAGCTTTGTAGTAGAGGCTAAAGTCTGGGATTGTGATGCCTCCTGCTTTGGTCTTCTTCTTCAATATTACTTTGGCTATTCGGGGTCTTTTGTGGTTCCATACATATGTTAGGATTGCTTGTTTTAGCTTCGAGAAGAATGCTGGTACAATTTTGATTGGGATTGCATTGAATGTGTAGATAGCTTTGGGTAGTATTGACATTTTGACAATATTTATTCTTCCAATCCATGAGCATGGAATGTTTTTCCATTTCTTCACATCTTCTTCAATTTCCTTCATAAGCTTTCTATAGTTTTCAGGATACAGATATTTTACATCTTTGGTTAGGTTTATTCCTAGGTATTTTATGCCTCTTGGTGCAATTCTGAATGGGAGCAGTTTCTTTATTTGTCTTCCTGTTGCTTCATTATTAGTGCATAAGAATGCAACTGATTTCTGTACATTGATTTTGTATCCTACGACTTTGCTGAATTCATGTATCAGGTCTAGCAGACTTTTGGTGGAGTCTATCACAGGTTTTCCATGTGTAGTATCATGTCATCTGGAAAAAGTGAAAGCTTGACTTCATCTTTGTCAATTTTGATGCCTTTGATTTCCTCTTGTTTTCTGTGTGCTGATGCTAGCACTTCCAACACTATGTTAAACAACAGCGGTGAGAGTGGACATCCCTGTCGTGTTCCTGATCTCAGGGAGAAAGCTCTCAGTTTTTCCCCATTGAGGATGATATTAGCTGTGGGCTTTCATAAATGGCTTTTAGGATGTTTAAGTGTGTTCTTTCTATCCTGACTTTCTCAAGCGTTTTTATTAAGAAAGGATGCTGAATTTTGTCACATGCTTTTTCTGCCTCTATTGACAGGATCATATGGTTCTTATTTTTTCTTTTACTAATGTGATGTATCACGTTGATTGATTTGTGAATGCTGAACCAGCCCTGCGGCTCAGGAATGAATCCCACTTGATCATGGTGAATAATTCTTTCTATATGCTGTTGAATTCGATTTGCTAGTATCTTATTGAGAATGTTTTCATTCATATTCATCAGGGATATTGGGCTGTAGTTCTCTTTTTTTACTGGGTCTCTGGTTTAGGAATCAATGTAATGCTGGCTTCATAGAATGAGTCTGGAAGTTTTCCTTCCCTTTCTATTTTTTGGAGTAGCTTCAGAAAGATAGGTATTATCTCTGCTTTAAATGTCTGGTAGAATTCCCCTGGGAAGCCATCTGGCCCTGGACTCATATTTGTTGGGAGGTTTTTGATAACTGATTCAATTCCTTCGCTGGTTATGGGTCTGTTCAAGCTTTCAATTTCTTCCTGTTTGAGTTTGGAAGTGTGTGGGTGTTTAGGAATTTGTCCATTTCTTCCAGGTTGTCCTGTTTGTTGGTATATAGTTTTTCATAGTATTCCCTGATAATTGCTTGTATTTCTGAGGGATTGGTTGTAATAAATCCATTTTCATTCATGATTTTATCTATTTGGGTCCTCTCCCTTTTCTTTTTGAGAAGCTTGGCTAGAGGCTTATCAATTTTGTTTATTTTTTCAAAACCCCAACTCTTGATTTCATTGATCTGCTCTACTGTTTTTTTAGATTCTATATTGTTTATTTGTGCTCTGATCTTTATTATTTGTCTTCTTCTGCTGGGTTTGGGTTGTCTTTGCTGTTCTGCTTCTGTTTCCTTTAGGTGTGCTGTCAGATTTTTTATTTGGGAATTTTCTTGTTTCTTGAGATAGGCCTGGATTGCTGTGTATTTTCCTCTTAGGACTGCCTTCACTGCATCCCAGAGGGTTTGTATTGTTGTATTTTCATTTTCGTTTGTTTCCATATATTTTTTAATATCTTCTCTAATTGTCTGGTTGACCCATTCATTCTTTAGTAGGGTGTTCTTTAACCTCCATGCTTTTGGAGGTTTTCCAGACTTTTCCTGTGGTTGATTTCAAGCTTCATAGCATTGTGGTCTGAAAGTAGGCATGGTATGATCTCAATTCTTTTATACTTATGAAGGGTACAGTCTTTAATTTAAAGTCAGTTTGTCTGATATAAGTATGGCTACTCCAGCTTTCTTTTGAGTTCCAGTAGCATGATAGATAGTTCTCCATCTCCTCACTTTCAGTCTGAAGGTGTCCTTAAGGTCTAAAATGAGTCTCTTGTAGATAGCAAATAGATGGGTCTTGTTTTGTTTTGTTTTCCATTCTGATACCCTATGCCTTTGTTTGGAGCATTTAGTTCATTTACATTCAGTGTTATTATAAAAAGATATGGGTTTAGAGTCACTGTGATGTGTGTAGGGTTCATGCTTGTAGTGATGTCTCTGGTACTTTGTTTCACAGGATCCCCCTTAGGATCTCTTGTAGGGCTGATTTAGTGGTGATGATTTCCTTCAGTGTTTGTTTGTTTGTTTGGGAAGAACTTTATCTCCTATTCTAAATGACAGAATGGCTGGATAGAGGATTCTCAGCTGCATATTTTTTCTGTTCACCACATTGAAGGTTTCCTGCCATTCCTTTCTGGCCTGCCAAGTTTCAGTAGATAGATCCGTCACAAGTCTTATCAGTCTCCCTTTATATGTTAGAGCATATGTATCCCTAGCTGTTTTCAGAATTCTCTCTTTATTCTTGTATTTTGCAAGTTTCACTATGATGTCATGCAGAGGATCGATTTAAGTTACGTCTGAAGGGAGTTCTCTGTGCCTCTTGGATTTCAATGCCTTTTTCCTTTCCCAGATCAGGGAAGTTTTCAGCTATGATTTCTTCAAGTACACCTTCAGCACTTTTCCCTCTCTTCCTCCTCTGGAATCCCAATTATGCGTATATTATTGTGTTTCTTCATATCACTTAGTTCTGTAATTCTCCCTCATACTCCTGGATTTTTTTTTTTATCTTTTTCTCAGCTTCCTCTTTTTCCGTAATTTTCTCTTCTAATTCACCTATTCTCTCCTCTGCCTCTTCAATCTGAGCTGTGGTCGCCTCCATTTTAATTTGCACCTCATTTATAGCATTTTTTATCTCCTCCTGTTTCTTAGTCCCTTGATCTCTGTAGCAATAGATTCTCTGCTGTCCTCTATACTTTTTTCAAGCCCAACGATTAATTTTATGGCTATTATTTTGTTTTATTTTATTTATTTATTTTTCAACGTTTATTTAATTTTTGAGACAGGGAGAGACAGCATGAACGGGGGAGGTTCAGAGAGAGAGGGAGACACAGAATCTGAAACAGGCTCCAGGCTCTGAGCTGACAGCACAGAGCCCACGCGGGGCTTGAACTCACGGACCCAAGATCATGCCCTGAGCCGAAGTCGGATGCTTAACCGACTGAGCCATGCAGGCACCCCTATTATTTTAAATTCATTTTCTGTTATATTGCTTAAATCGTTTTTGATCAGTTTGTTAGCTGTCACTACTTCCTGGCGTTTCTTTTGAGGAGAATTCTTCCGTTTTGTCATTTTGGATAGTCCCTGGAGTGGCACAGAACTGCAGGGCTCTTCCCCTGTGCTGTCTGGGGTAACTTGTGTTGGTGGGCGGGGTCGCAGTCAGACCTGATGTCTGCCCCCAGCCCACCACTGGGGCCACAGTCAGACTGGTGTGTACCTTATCTTCCCCTCTCCCAGGGGCAGGACTCACTGTGTAGTGGTGTGGCCCCTGTCTGGACTACTTCCACACTGCCAGGCTTGTGGTGCTTCCTCTGTGGGATCTGGCTTATTAGCCAGGGTGGATCCACCGGGTACACAGGGGCGGAAGGGGCAGGCTCAGCTCACTTTGCCTTTGGTGCTCCAAGGCCAGCTGCGGGAGGGGCCCTGCAGCACTGGGAGGGAGGCAGACCCTTTGGAGGGATGGTTGCATAGAAGCACAGTGTGGGTGTTTTTGCAGTTCAAGCAAGTTTCGTGATGGGAACTGGTTCCCTTTGGAATTTCAGCGGGTGGATGGGCGAGGGAGATGGCACCGCCAGCACCTTTGTTCCCTGGTGAGCTGAGCTCTGTCCTCCAGGGTTCAACAACTATTCCTCCCATTATTTCTAGCCCTTCTGCTCTCCGAGAAGAACTGTTGACTTATGACATTCCAGATGTTATGTCCCGCTTGGCTGTCAGAAAACACTCAGTACAGCCCCTCTACATTTGCAAGTCAGACTGGGGGCTCTGCGTTGCAGGGCAGGCTACCCCTCCACTGCCCTGGCTCCCTCCCACCAGTCCATGTAGTGCGCACCGCCTCTCCGCCCTTCCTACCCTCTTCTGTGGGCCTCCTGTCTACGCTTGGCTCCAGAGAGTCCATTCTCCTATTCTTCTGGCAGTTTTCTGGGTTATTTAGGCAGATGTGGGTGGAATCTAAGTGATCAGCAGAACGTGGTGAGCCCAGCATCTCCTACACTGCCATCTTCCCCTCCTTCTGTCCTCCTCTGTATTTCTGAGTTTGTGTGTTTGTGGTGTATTTGCAAGTCACAAAAACCTTTCTCCACAAATAGATGTATAATCTGTATGTCACTGAAAACATTTCTTAGTTTCAGGGAGAGTAAACATTTTTCATTCTATCACTTTTATTCTTTTGTATTCAATTGGTAATTTTTGTATTTTATGTGGAATCTTCACTTTTCTCTTTATGTTACTCAGTTTCATGGTTTTAATATATTTGCATCACCATCACCACGTTGAAACTTTCGGTAAACTTACTTTTAGGATTGTCTCTGTAAAATGGTTGGTGTGTTCCTCTTAGATGAATTTAAAGTCGGATAATCTGGATAAAGACACATATTATAGTATTATTGCAATTTTGCCATATATTCTTTTGAAAGATGAAAAACAACACTATTGTTCTCATAGATTACTGGGATAGATGGGTGAATTCATGCAAAACTGTTAGAATGGTCTGTACTGTGTAGTAAGTGTTTAGGGAGAATTGTTGCTTCTGTTCATGATATGAGGCTTAGTAATTTCCTCATTATTCTTCAAGTTCAAAGTCCTCCCTGATTTCTTCTTGTGTTTTTTTTTTCTTGGAATATAGAAGTCTGGTTCTTGAAGTGATGATGTTGGCATGAGTTTCAGGTGTGTGAGAAATGTAGAAACTCAGACCCCACATAAAAATCCAAATCCGAATGTGAGTTTTAAGAAGATGCTCTGTTCGTTTTCATACATCACACTGACAATGTCACATTGACATTGAAGTGCACGCGTAGCTCACCATCACTTTTTTATTATTCTGTGTCTGTTTTCTTCTGTAGTACATTATTCTGACAACTGATTTTGTGGTATGTTGTAAATTAGGAAGTTTGGTGCCACCAGAATACTCTTTATGTTTCAAGATTATTGTGGGTATATATTATCCTGCCATACCCATGTGAATGTTCCATTTGGTTGTGATCTTTCTGCCAAAAATGTCATTGGGAATTTGATGGAGGTCGCATGAAATCAGTAGATCACTTTGAGCATAGTGACAGTTGGATAATTTGAAGTATTCCAGTGTAAGAACATGGATGTGTTTTCACTTACTTCTTCTTTCAATTCCTTCACAATATTTTATAGTTTTCTCTGCACCAGTTTTGACCTCTAGCATTATGTTGAGTCTTAAGTAGTTTATTCTTTGTGATGCTACTGTAACTGTAATTATATTTTGCGAGGGATTGTTCTTTGTTGTGTATAAACCATGAATTCTTATTTGTTGGGTTTGTGATCTCCAATTTTGTAAAATTTGCTTGAGTTTTAGCAGGTTTTTCAAAATGAGGATTCTTTAGGGGCACTTGGGTGGCTCAGTTGGTGGAGTGTCTCACTGTTGATTTTGGCTCAGGTCATGATCCCAGGGTCATGGGATCAAGCCCTGCCTCAGGCTCCACACCTAACATGCAGCTTGCTTGAGAGTCTCTGCCTCCCTGTGCCCCTAACTTACTTGCACACAGACTCTGTCTCAAAAGATAATAATTTAAAATTAAAAAAAAATAGGGATTCTTCAGAGAAGAAGATAGTATCATGACAGACTAGGAGTACCATACCCTCATCACATCCCACAAACACATCTAGCTTACCACCAAACCGTCCTACATATCCCAAAAAGCAACCTTAAGACTGACAGAGGAATTACCCAGCTGATGAGAGAGAAGAGGTACATCGAAGATTGTAGTAAGTATAGAGATTTGCCTGGGGGAGCAACAGATTATAGTGCTGCTGAAAGTAGGGAACTGTGTTTGTGGAGAAGGATGAGAGAGAGTGGAGCCCAAAGAAGAATGCACAAGGAGAACATTTCCCTAATGTCATTATCTTGGAAAAGGAGAAGGCTTGCATTTTGTGCTTTCTTACAAACAGTGTGGCTTCAAGCCTTGAGTTTGGAAGTCGGCGGAATTACCGTGGAAAGTCCAGGAGGGTACTGCACTGTCCTGGACAGAAGGTAGGTTCACAACCTGGGGGTAGACAGCATGGAAACAGCAATGTGAAGAGCATTTGGGGCACAGATGAGTGAGATTATTTGATATTCTAGGGGCCCTTCAATGAGGTGCATGATGGGGAACAAAGGAGCTGACTGGTTCCATTTCCTTCCCATGTTCCTCAGCATGAACACAGAGCACCCTGAGAGAAAGGACTCAGCAGGGACACTGGCTGCCTGCCTTGCTTACAACAGGCCCCAAGCCCCTATGCTCTGGTGGAACTGCCCTTCTCAGTCAAGCCTGACTCAATCCCAGCAAGGTTGGCCCCTACCTCAGGGGACCTGCATAATCTGCTGCCCACACCACATGTGACCACACAGTTCTGCATGGCCTCAGTTCTGGTGGAGTTGATGTCTGGTCTCATCTCACAAGCAGACCACAGCATAACCAGTCAAAACTCACCCCATTGAGGACAGGGTCCAAACACTGGCAGGAGAGCTTCTGCAGACCACTGGCGTCAAAGATAGAGCAGGAGACATAAGTGGCTATTTTAACATACAGAGGGTGGTGGAGATGTAGACAAAATGCCAAGAAGGAAGAATTTTTCCAAAATGAAACAACAAGATATGGCCGTGGCCAGAGATTTCAGTGAAACACTGTATCAGTAACATTCCAAATGGAAAATTGAAGGCAACTGTCATAAGGATTCTCACTGAGCTTGTGAAAAGAAGACAGCAGTGAGGCTCTTACTACAGAGATAAGAGGCTTAGCAAAGGAAGAGTGATGTAAAATGCAATAAATGAGATGAGAAATGCACTTGATTCAATGAACAGCATGTTGGAAGAATGAGAGCAGCAAATTGGTGGCCTTAAAGACAAAATAATGGAAAATAATGAAACTTAAGGAAGAGAGAGACAGAGAGACAGAGTAGAACTATGCAACATGAAATAGCCTTAGGAAATCAGGGACTCCCTCAAAAGTGATAAGATTTATATTACAGGGGTCACAGAAGAAGATGAGCAAGGGGGTCAGAAAAGTTACTTCAGGGAATAATAGAAGGAAGCATCCCTAATCAGTTGAAGGAAACAGACCTGCAGATTCAGGAGGCACAGAACTCCATCGAAATCACCAAAAGGAGGCCAACACCAAGACATTTTGGAATCCAATTAGCAAACTACGGTGATAATGACAAAATCTTAAAAGCAGCAACACAGAGGAAGTATTTCACCCATCCTGAAAAGCATAAGGCCAGCTCAAGATTTCTCAACAGAAACTTGGCAACCCTGAGGGAGGGACATGATAGATTCAAAATGCTGAATGGGGAAAATAGGCAGCCAAAAATAGTCTATCCAGGAAGACTATCATTCAGACTAGAGGAGAGAGAGAGATTTCCAGTCAAACAGAAACTAAAGGAGTTTGTGACCACTGGAACAGTCCTCCAAGAAATGTTTAAGGATAGTCTTTGACTTCAGAGGAGAGACCAGAAGTGAGAAAGACAAGAAAGTATCAGAAAACAATCTCCAGAAACAATGCCAAAAGTAATAATAAAATGGCAGCAAATAGGTATCTAGTCAATAATTCCTTTGAAGGGAAATGTACTATGCACTGCAATCAAAACACATAGGGTGTCTGAATGGATTAAAAAAACCCCAAACCGGTTAACCTGCTGCTTACAAAAGACTCAATTTAGACCTGAAGTTGTCTGCCAGTTGAAAGTGAGGGGCTAGAGAAACGTTATCATGCAAATGGATGTCAAAAGAAGGCCAGTGTAGCAATATTTATATTTGACAAACTAGCCTTTTTTTGTTCTTGTATTGTGGTTATGTCCTCTTGGGTACCAGGGTAATGCCTGCCACCTAGAATGATTTTCAATGGGTTCCCTGTATTCTATTATTTGTAGAATTTTGATGAATTTTATCAGCAATTGCTTTTTTAAAAAAATATAATGTTCTCCATTACCTTTTTAATAACTATTTATTTTGAGAGGAGAGATAAGAAGGAAGAGGTAAGGAGAGATAGAGATAGAGAGAATCCCAAGAAGGATGCCCACTATCAGTGCAGAGCCCAGTGTGGGGCTGGAACTCACAAAGTGAGATCATGACCTGAGCCAAAACCAACAGTTGGATGCTAAACCAACTGAGCCACCGGGGCATCCAAGGAATTACTTGTTTAAAAGTTTGGTCCATTGACCAGTGAAGGCATGTGGTCTTGGTCTTTTCCAAATTGTCTAATATGTTAGTGTATGTTTGCTTTAGGAATCGTTTATCACACTATATGTTTCTGTGTGTAACTGTTGCCTCGTTTTCTTTTCCATTTTTCTTTTTCGTTGGTGGGTTTTTTTTTTTCACTGTAAATATATTTAAAGTATTGTCAAGTTTGTTTGTTGTATTGGAGAAACAGAATTACTTTCAATGTTATGTTTATTTGGGTCTTCATTTTACTTCTTTCTTATTTTTCTTTAGCATTTCCTTTTACAGAATTTTAGCTAAATTTCTTCATTCTTTTGTTGATTGAGGTGTAATAAAAGAAAAAGGTGAAATACAATAATTAACTCAATCATTTATAGCATAAAAAATTGAAAGTGGAGGGTCTAGTAGAAAAATTAGGAAAAAATGAATAATAATGATTACCAAAAAAAAAAAAAAAGTTTCCTTGGATTTTGTATAGATAATGTCATCCTCTAACAGCAATAATTTTGCTTTTTCTCTTCCAAGTTGTTTCCATTTTAGAATTGTTTTAAGTTTATTTATTTTGAGAGAATGGAGTCGGGAGAAGCAGAGAGAAAGGGAGAGAGAGAGACAGAGAGAACCCCAACAGGCTCTGTGCTGTCAGCATGGAGCCTGATGCGGGGCTCAAACTCACATAGTGCCAGGTTGAAAACCAAGAGTCAAAAAAAAAAAAAAAAAAAAAAAAAAAAAAAAAAAGAAAACCAAGAGTCAGACAATTAAGTGAGCCAACCAAGTGCCCCCAATTTGGTTTCCTTTTATGTATTTTTTTCCTAATTGTTCTGAATAGTGCCAGTACTGTGTGGAATGGACATGGGAAAGTTGCTTCAATATCTTATTTGTGATCCTATAGGAGGAGCTTTTGGCCTTCTCTTCGATTATGTTGGATTTCAGCTTTTCATACATACATGATCTTTATTAGGATGAAGTAGTTTCCTTGGATTCTTCCTTATTGAGTATCTTTAATCATGAAATGGTGTCCAATATGCTCACTTCCTGTCCTGTATCAATTAAGATAATCCTCTCTTTGTGATCTTTAGTCTGTAATGTGCAGTCCCAACTCGATAGTTTTCCATATGGTGAAACACTCTTGAATTTCAGGAAGAATTCCCAGTTGATTATGTCGTAAAATGGTAAAATGTGCTTTTGATTCAGTTTGTTTTTCATTTGTTTATTTGTTTTGAGAGGGAGAGGAAGGAAGAGGACAATGGGAGGGGCAGAGAGTGAGGCGGAAAGGGGATCCCAAGTAGGTTTTTCAGTTTGCAATGAACTGGACATGGGGCCTGATCTCACGACTGAAATCATGACCTGAGCTGAAGTCAAGGGTCGGGTGCTTCACCAACTTAGGCTCCCAGGCTCCCCTATTTGCTTAGTTTTATGGCGGACGTTGCATGAATATTCCCCACAGATGGTAATTCATAGTCTTCTATACTTCTGGCATCTTCCTTCAGCTTTGATAACCTGTTAAGGCTGGTATGATTAAGGGTTTTCATAATCTCCCTTCTCTTCACTCCCTAGAAATGTCTGGGGAGATTTCAAGTACTTTGTCATGTGTGTGTATGAATTATCCCGTGAATTCATCTGGTATAAGCATTTTCCTTGTTGGAAATGGTTTTTTTTTTTATTTTTTTTAATGTTTATTTATTTTTGAGACAGAGAGAGACAGAGCATAAACGGGGGAGGGTCAGAGAGAGGGAGACACAGAATCTGAAACAGGCTCCAGGCTCCGAGCTGTCAGTACAGAGCCCGACGCAGGGCTCGAACTCACGGACCGCGAGATCATGACCTGAGCCGAAGTCGGCTGCCCAACCGACTGAACCACCCAGGCGCCCCGGAAATTTATTTTTATATTTATTTTTAATTAAAAAATGTTTTTTAATGTTTTCATTTATTTTTGAGACAGAGACAGACAGAAAGAGACAGAGCATGAGCAGGGGAGGGGAGGAGAGAGAGGGAGGCACGGAATCCGAAGCAGGCTCAAGTCTCTGAGCTGTCAGCACAGAGCCTGATGCGGGGCTCAAACTCATGGACTGTGAGATCCTGACCTGAGCTGAAGTCAGATGCTTACCCAAGTGAGCCACCCAGGCGCCCCATTGGGAGTTTATTTATTACAGTTTTAATCTACTTAGTAGTTGTAGATCCGTTGATATTTTTCTTTTTTTCTTTTTTTTTTTTTTTTTTTTTTTTTTTTTTTGAGTGTGAGAGTGTCAGTAAGTGGGGGAAAAGACAGAGGTATATATAGAGAGAATCTTAAGCAGGCTTCTTGCTTAGGGTTGAGCCTGATACGGGGGTCCATCACATGACCCTAAGATCATGACCTGAGCCAAAATCAAGAGTTGGACGCTCAACCAACTAAGCCACCCAGGCTCCTCTTTCATTATGTTCTTTTCTCCATGATGATGTCAGGTAGGTTATTCCTTTTTTTGAAATAGGTACTTTTTTTTTTTTTGGATACCTATTTGTTAGCATGTAATTATTCTTTGTGCCAAGTATAATTATTTTTATATCTATATCACATGTACTGTGTCACGTTACTTCTTCACTTCTGATTTTAGGAGAACTTCAATTATTCATCCTTACTTGATGGTGTTATAGATCTGTAAAATTTTTGGGTTATTTCTGAAAACAAACTCGTCCTGTTGTTTTATTCCTACTTTTGCTATATCGTATTTTCATAATTTCTGTTTGTCTTTTAAATTAAATGTCCTTCCTTCTAAATTTTGGCTCATAGGATACTTTCCTGATTCTTTGTGACACAGGAATGTGATTTGTGCTACACCATTAAACAACTGCAGGATGATCTATAAGGCTATGTCTTCAACACGTTGTATGTAAGTTTCTGTGTCAAGGAAGAATGAATTCCCGATGAATCCTTCTCAACCATCTTCCTGACATTCTCTGACTGATTTGAAGGTTGTATATTAGAAGTTGTCAGTACATTCATGTGAGAGTAGTAATTGGAATGATGTTCCTTTTTTTGTTATTTGCTATCTTTCAGCTATATCTTCACATGGCACCCAGAATTTCCTGCCAAAGCCATGCATAGAAGCCTCTTTACAAAATGTGTCACTGGGTACATGGAAACATCATGCCCTTGAGAATTTACACTTGATAAACTGCGACAGTGATAGAAAGAATGAAGCACATCAGAAGTTTTATGAAGGACGTGGTCCAATTGAGATGAGTGCCCATAATAAGAACCTCACGGCCGCAAGTGGTGAAGGACATAAAACATCTTGGAAAACCGCCCTTTGTACATCCACTATTTGTGCAAAGGAGTGTGCATCTGTAAGAAGTTCCAATCTAATACACAAACATACATATTTGTGCAATGAAAATTTGGAACATTTGGAAAGTTACCCCATCCACAATGAAAACAATGCTTTGAGCCATTGTGAAAGTGGGATTGGATTGACCTTTCAGTCAAATAGTTCTAAAACTCAGAGATTCAAAAATGAAGATAAAAGGCCTAGGATGTGTCAATTTGGGAGGCGCTTCATAGAGGAGGTGGCCCTGCAACATTACCAGAGCATTTTCAATGGAGATACACTGGCTCAATACAGTGAATCTGAGACACAGTCTAACCAGGGCTCCCATGTTAGCAAACATCTGAGGACTCTGCAAGAAAACCATTTTGAATCTAATAAAGATGAGGAAGTCTTTTACCCAAACTCCAAACGTACCAAGAGTAAGAGAATGCAGAGGGGAGAAAATACTTCTAAATATGATGAATGTGGGAAAGCTCTGAAGCAGTCCTCCAGTATTGCTGATCATCAGAGGATTCGTGTGGGGGAAAACCCATACACAGGTAATGAATCTGGGAACATGTTTAGTCAATCGTTAAGTCTAAATACGTATAAGACAAGTGGTACTGGAGAGAAAAGGTACATTTGCAAGGAATGTGGCAAAACCTTTGTCAGACTCTCAACACTATCTCAACATCAGCAAATGCATACTGCAAAGAAAATTGACAAGTGTGAAGAAGGTGGTCAAACCTTTAAGGATGGGTCATCACTCCATGCAGACAGGCGAATCTGTACTGCACAGAAACCTTACAAATGTCAACAATGTGGCAAGGCCTTTACCCAGCAATCATTGCTTACTCAGCATCAAAGAATCCACACTGGAGAGAAACCCTATGAATGTCAAGAATGTGGCAAGGCCTTTAAATGTCACTCATACCTTATTAAACATCACAGAACGCATACTGGAGAGAAACCTTACAAATGTCAAGAATGTGGCAAGGCCTTTAAGCAGCAATCATCCCTTACTAAGCATCACAGAATACATACTGGAGAGAAACCTTACAAATGTCAAGAATGTGGCAAGGCCTTTAGCCACCGATCATCCCTTGCTCAGCATCACAGAAGGCATACTGGAGAGAAACCTTACAAATGTCAAGAATGTGGCAAGGCCTTTCCCCAGCAATCATCCCTTAGTCAACATCACAGAATTCATACTGGAGAGAGACCTCACAACTGTCAAGAATGTGGCAAGGCCTTTATCCACCCATCATCCCTTACTCAGCATCACAGAATCCATACTGGCGAGAAACCTTACCAATGTCAAGAATGTGGAAAAGCCTTTAAGTGTTCCTCACGACTTACTGAACATCACAGAATTCATACTGGAGAGAAACCACACAAATGTAAAGAATGTGGCAAGGCCTATAAAGCGTACTCACAGCTTACTCAACATCACATAATTCATACCGGAGAGAAACCTTACAAATGTAAAGAATGTGGTAAGGCCTTTAGCAGGTACTCAACCCTTTTTCTACATCGCTTAATTCATACCGGACAGAAACCTTACCAATGTAACAAATGCAGCAAAACCTTTAATTTACCTTCAAGGCTTACTCAGCATCACAGAATCCATACTGGAGAGAAACCTTACAAATGTCAAGAATGTGGAAAGGTCTTTAGCCAGCAAGCATCCCTTAGTCAGCATAAGAGAATTCATAGTGGAGAGAAACCTCACAAATGTCAAGAATGTGGCAAGGCCTTTAGGTTGAAGTCAAACCTCAATGACCATCACAGAATTCATACTGGAGAGAAACCTTTCCAATGTCAACAATGTGGAAAAGCCTTTAGGATTAAGTCAAACCTTAATGGCCATCACAAAATTCATACTGGAGAGAAACCTTACCAATGTCAGATATGTGGCAAGGGCTTTACCAAATGCTCACAACTTCATCAGCATCACAGAATTCATACTTGAGCCAACCTTACCAATGCACCGTGTGCAAAAGACTTTAATCACCAATCATCCTTTATTCAAGATTACAGAAATCATCTTGGAGCAAATGTTACAGAGTTTAAGACTGTGAAGGAATTTTCCCCCCATTTTTTAAAAAGTTTTTCTTCGATAGAATGAGTGGGAGGGTGCAGAGGCAGACACACACACAGAAGGAAAAGCAGGTTCCAGGCTCCGAGGTTTCGGCACAGACAGCTCAGAATCTGATGCAGGGCTCGAACCCATAAACTGCTATATCACGACATGAGGTGAAGTTGGATGCTTCACCGACTGAGCCACCCAGGCACCCCAAGACTGTAAGAGAACATTTAAGGAGGGCTCATCGCTACTCCACATCACAGAATCCACATTGAGGATTAACGATACCCAAGTAAACAATGTGGCAAGACCTTAACCAATGCTGATCCCTGATTTCTTGTCAGAGAATATGTTATAGAGATGATTTTCCACAAAAAAAGAGTCTGGGAAGCCCTTTAATGGTGCTCAAGCCTCATTCCACACCACCAAATTCATACTTGAGAGACACCTTACAATTGTAGAGAATGTGGTGAAACGTTTCACTTGGCTGAAGTCTTACTCACCATCACATTGTTCATACATAGGAGGAACATTGAAAATGTGATGAATGTGGCACACCCCTAGGTGGAAGTCCTAACTTATTCAACATCATAATTCCCATATCAGAGGAAATATCTAAAATGTAAATTGAATGACAAAGTTTTCAGCTGGAATTCAATCCTTATTCAATATCTCTAAATGCATGCTGAGTTGAAACCATACAAACCTAATGCATGAGGAAAGCCCTTCTTCATAAATACACCATTTGGAAAACATCAGAGAGTACCAAAAGGAAAGTAAGTTGAAAGAAAAGTACGTTTAAAAACATATGTAACTGAACATAAAATGTCAACACGTGTCACAGGATTCACAGCAGAAAGCAATAAGTCAGTGTATTCAGACATTACATCAAAATACTTATTAGAAGGAATAATACAAAGGTAAACATTTAGATGATGTATATGCTATTATGCTTTAAATGGTAAAAGGGATGGATTTTTGCATAGGTATAATCTCAGTGTTTTTACATTAACCTTTTTAAGATTTGTGACTAGTAAACATCAATATACTTCTTATTCTCAAATCACTTCAGAAAATTCATTTATTCCTAGTGGGCATGTGAATGTACGTGGCTGAGTGTTGCTACATCAATGATATGAGTTCCCTTTTTCTTAGGTGGGACTCCTACATATGTAATTTTCCATGGAAGGTGAAGAAGAGTTGAATAAAATCTAAATGGAGATACTTTCTGTGCCTCTAACCTTGCTGTAATTATCATGAAAGAGGTGTTCAGGATACCATTGTCCATTTATTTCAACTACAAGTGCGTATTACAAATAAAAAGTTGTACTAAATGGTCTTTAAGGGAAAGAGGGTCAGTCCACTGAAAAACGTGATGCAGTTTCATCATAGCAACAGTTACAAGTACAGAATATCAACTGATGTGATTGAAAGGAAGAAATGTTCACAGATATCAGAAAGAGAAGAGCAAAACCTTCCTAAGATGGCTAGGATTCTACATTCACATGTTTGAAGAATCACCTCAGGCCTGAAAGAATTTCAGTAGGCAAAATTAAGCTGTACATAATTTAAAATAGACTGTCATGTCTTCTGAGTCCTCATGGTAACCACCAAGCAAAACTGTTAATTGATACCCAAAAGATAAAGAGAGAAGAATCAAGGTTTACTATTCTTGAAAATCATCAGATCACAAAGGTAAAGAGAAAATGGAGAAGAAAGGGAGCAAGAATTCTAAAGTAGCCAGAAAACCATGAGAAGAATGACAACAGTAACTCCATGTCTGGATCAATACTTCCTTTAAATATAAAGGGACTAAATTCCCCAATCAAAAGATAGAGATTGGCTGAATGGAAAGAGATCCAAGACCCAATGCTATGCTGCCTTCATGGGACTCCCATCTGCTTTCAGAACACACTCAGCCTGAAAGTGCAAATATTCAAAACGATATTGCATGCCATTGGAAACCCAAAGAAATGGGGTAGCTATCCTTCAGACAAAATAGACTTGAATGCAAGGACTATAATAAGACGCGGCAAAGGTCAGTATTAAACAAACGGGTCAGTTTGTGCAGAATTTTTAGTTAATGTGCTGTTTGGCAGAATGGCAACAAAGTTTGCCCCCGTTTTGGTTTTGGAAGACAATAATAGTATGGTTTTTTAACTCACGTACTGACACATTGAAAAGAAACACCTTTTTCCGTAAGTGTGGGTGGTGTTTGTGCAGATGCCTGAATTGTAGTTTGTGTTATGTTTCTGAACATCCGTATCTTATGACTCCTCGAAATGGCTACTTGATATTCAAAAACCGATTGCTACTTTTAGAGGGCTGGGGAAAAAAAAAAAAAAGAACGCTAAATGACAATGTGAGAAAGACTATTGCTTCCAGATTTTGAAGTGTGTGGGAAAATACTGTTGCAATGAGAATCTTGGTAAGTTACTGAAAAAGCAGCCAATAGTTCATCAAAACCAACTTGTACAGGCTAATACATCTTTCCCAGATTATTCACTTTTCAAACATGCTATTATATCTTGCAGTTTTTTTCACTCACATGTTATATGAATTTCATTGTTATCTGCTCTTTTAAACCCATCAAGCAAGTTATTTTTTATTTCAACCATAATACCTCTCAGTAAGATTTCTGATATTTCTGGGCAGTTCTGTGTATACATTTGCAATGATGGGTTTTTTATGGGTCACCGTGTCAATATAGCAGATTTATTTCAAGTTGAGTTCTTTCTGAAATGTACATCTTCCCATAAGCTAATCTTACATTCCACTTGGGTCCCACATTTTAGATTACATTACATGTGACTAAGGTTTTTATACATCATATGTCTCTTTACTACATAGAAGACATTCACTCCTTTAATGTAGGAGAAAGGTAGTTATCCCATGGACTTAGGATTTCTTTGTGTTGCATTACAGCTGTAGGTTTGTAAATGTGTGTAGCATTTGTATTGAGAAACCATTTAGTTGTGTCTTGCTTTTTGTTCCACGAGTTACATAATAGTCTTATTGTGCATTGAATTGTTGTGTTGATCTGGTCACATTTGGATATATACACATCACTTATTTTTAAATCAATTTTCTTTTATAGATATATAGTCAACTTTTATAGTTTTTTGAAATAAATACAAGCAGCTTTTGCTAAGAACAAAACTCCAAAAATAAAGGAATGAATTCCACCAAAGGATAGAACTTGTATAAATATTTATCCCCCGCCCCCCCCCGCATAAAAGCACCTGTATATGTATACAGCAGGACTTCAGCACTGCACTTTCAATAATGGATTGAGTATTCAGACACAACATCAAGATGGAAACATCGGACTTCAAGGACATTCAGCAGACGGACCTACAACATTGCATCCAACAGCAACAGAAAACACATTCTTCTCACACGGACACAGAACATTCTCCAGTATAGATTATATGTTGGCACACAAAGCAAGTCTTAATAAACTTATGAGTGAAATCCCATCAAGCAGCTTTTCAACCACAATGGCATGAAACTAGAGTCAGGTAAAACGACAAAACTAGAAAACTCACAAATATGTAAAAACTACGCAACATGCCCCATTATTCATAATAACCAAGACATGAAAATAACTTGTGTCCATAGTCAGTGTGTAGATAATATGCTGCATATATACAATATGGGCTGGCTAAAATGAGCAATGCTGCATTGGTCTCTTAGTCTAAGCACACTGAGGAATTACTGTCTCACAGTTCTGGATGTTCTTGAAGTCTGAAGCGAGCAGTTGGCAGGGCCACACTGTACCTCAAGAAGTGAGACTTGGCTCTTTCTAACTCCTGGGGACTGCCAGCTGTCCCTGGCCTGGCTTGGCTTGTCGATGTATCTCACTCCACCATTGCCTTCATCATCACACCTTGTTCTGTGTGTGTCTTCATTTTTCTTTTCTTATAAGGATACCAGACATTGGAGTAAAATTGACCCATATCTAGCATGACCTCATTTTAATGTAAAGCCAAGAGCTTACTGCCCGATAAGGGTACTATTACAGGTACTGAGGGTTAGCACTCGGGCATATTTATTTGACGCACGCTATGTAACCCACACTAAGGCTAAAAGGCACTAGGTTGTGAAATATGACTGAGGGGTTAAGGTGCACTACCAGTTTGAGGTTGGGAGTGGAGTGTAAGGGACAGTAAGGCTGGGCTATATGGGTGGAGAGAATGAGAGGGTAAAAGAAATCCTAGGAAGGAGGGGGATAATGGATGACAAATTAATTGGCTAAAGGCAGTGAAGTGGCAAGGTTGGGTTGAGAGCATACAAACGTTTTCTGCCTATGAAGGGTTAAAGAACATATGGATGGAAAGGAGGTAGTTGCCTGTGAATGGAGTCCGGAGAGAATTCAGTGCTCAACCAGAGAAAGAGTGGAAAGAAAAGATGATGCCTAGGAAACATCATGGGCACAGGGAGTTAGCATGGGTGAATGGTGACCTTGACAGCTGGGAGAACGGTGGGCATCAGGAGGCTAGAGGGATCATGAGAAAGAGTCAGGAAGTATAGGGTTGGGGATAATAAGTGCAGGGTCATGAGGAAACTAAGGACTCCTGATAAATGTTGGCTGGTATACGAGAGCTGTGGACATAAAATACACAAGAAGTGGGCTGACGTATTGGAATGGGGAGGGAGGAAAGAATGGAGATGGAGTATTAAGGGGCAGTGGAAGGGGAGGAAATTCGGGATGAGGGCTCTGGGATCACGTGAAACGTGCTTTGTTGGTTTAGAGGTCTAAATACACCTGATGGCATAGGGCTTGCTGCTGTCATGCAGAGCCAGCTTCGGATCCCCTGCCACTCTCTCCTTTTGCCTGTCCCTTGCTCACGCTTTCTCCAACGGAAATGAACATGTTATTTTCTTTTTTAGGTGAGAAAGAAATATAGGTGCCGGGGTGCCTCAGTAGGTGGAGTGTCCAACATCGGCTCAGGTTTTGATCTAACGGTTCATGGGTTTGAACCCCACGTCAGGGCTGAGCCCACTTCAGATCCTCTGTCCCCCTCACTCTCTGCCCCTCCTCTGCTCAAACTTTCTCAAAATTAAATAAACATAGCCAAATAAAAAAATGCATCTGATGGACTGAGAAGAGCAATGCAGACTAGAAGTGTCATTTGCAGAGAAAAGTCAGGGTTCATGGATATCTATAGGCTCCAGGAGTGGAGAGATTGAGGTCACAATGTGGGACAGAAAGGAGGAGAGGGGTGGAGCTGGGGGAGATGACAATTGCAGGGTCCATTGTATGTCATGAATTCATTCTACCCATTAATTCTCTGATTTGCACTTGATTCACAATTGTGAATGGTTTCCAATTTCAGCCCATGAGGCAAAAACCTTACTTCTATAAAACACCCAGTAAGCCTTTCAACTGAATAGACAATGAAGGACCACAGTTGAAATCTTGAGTAAACAGTGAGACTCAACACTTTTTCTCTTCTTTGGACATACCACGCACAAGGTGTGCCCATGGAGATCATGTGGAAACCATGGTAACAAAAAATGGATTCTGCCAACAACCTGAATGGTCCTGGAAGTGACTGCTCTTGTAGAGGTTCCCAAGTAGATCCAATGCCTCATGAGCCTTCATTTTAACATTAGAGTGTCCTCCACAGAAAGCTCAGCCAAGTCCACTGAATTTCAGGCTTATTAACAACAGAATTATGTTTTTATAGCTCCTCAATGCATGCAATTGATTGTGGTAGTGGTAGAAAACAACGACACATTGGCATGTCATTAAAAGTAAAATGAAATCGATAAACTCATAAAATATTTAAATCAAGAAAAATCTCCATTAATTACCTACATCAATAATAGATCGATCTTCAAACATAACAGTTTGTCAGGTTGAGGTGGATCCTGCCTACTATGCAGTTTCACAGTGTATGTAAATTGCATTTGTAATTGTTTAACACAAAGACACTAAAATATTTTGCACTTGGTTCAACGTTTACATAAGTATTGTCACATCGAACTTAATCAAATGCTTTCCTTAACCATGCTACATGAAGGTGATATTTTCACACAGGTAGAAACGGATCTACTGCAACACAGAAACACCTCATATCCCAAGGTAATTGTAAGAAAAACCTCCATGTGGAAACACACTTTTTTATACAACTGCATGGTTAAATGTATCTGTCTTCTGTTATCACACACACATTGAAATGTGGATCTTTGCTTTGTATACATGTGACTTAATTGGGTGATTCTGGGACAGGGATTGTTGTACCATAAGAACCATTCTTACAATGGGTGGACACTTGCTAAATCACACTGGTAAATGGATTAAAACAAACAAACAAACAATGTGCCCTAGTGGTTCAGTCAGATGAAAACTAATTGGAATCTGGAGCCCAGCTCATATTCTCAGGGTTGTGGGATCCAGTCGTGAGTTGGGCCCCACTCTGAGCATGGTGCCTTGTAAGACTCTCTCTATCCTCTGCCGCTCTAACCCTGTTTGCACTCTCTCTCTGTCTCTCTCTCAAAAACAAAAACAATGAAAAGAAAAGAAAAACAAAAAACACAATAACAGCAACAAAAACAAAAAACATAAATCTGGTAGTATCCTACCAAATGTGTTTCCACTGTTAAATAAATAGTGAAGCCATAACCTGAGGAGGCTCTAATGCTTTGGTAGCCTCTCTAAGGAAACCACAACTTAATTCTCAGTATTGCACTTGAATAGAAAAAAATATGAGCAAATAATTGCAGTCACTTAGGACTCCCAAAAAGAAGGGGAATGCTTAAGATATATCCAATCAAACACTGCCCTTGCTTTGTTTCCACATCGCCTCTGTAAAAATCTTACCACAACTTCCTACAGAAAGACCATGACTATTTGAATAGACAAATCAAAGAGCCAAATGAAGTCTTGAAAACTGGAATGTACATCAGTTCATCTTTTAACCCTACACAGTCCCCCTTTTTATTTTGATCGCTTTTCACACGTGGCTTGAATACCTTGCCCCCTTGCAACTTGGGCAGAAGACTCAGGATGACACCTTTCCCAGCATCTCACCATCCCCCTTGCACAGGCACCTAGGACACCAGAGTGACTCTGCCCTCCCTTGTCCAGACTTCACTCTTGGTAAAGGCTATCCACACCTCCTGCACCGACAGTTTCCCCAACAAATGTTGTACATGTGCACAAAGGATGGGCGGCACCAACAGCTCCTCCAGGGCCAAAACCTGCATTCGTGTGCTCCTTTTCCCACCATCCCAGCTCTCCAGGGCACCAGCCTTGAAACCCATCTCAACCAAGCCCACACACCTGAGTTCACATTTTTGATAAACTGACACCAGAGTCTATGTCCAGACCAGTCCTCCCTCTGAACAATGTTGTAACCACACCCAGAGTTTTTCTTCTTCTTCTTTTTAATGTTCATTTATTTTTGAGAGAGACAAAGACAGAGTGCACGTGCGTTAGGGGTAGATAGACAAGGAGACACAGAATCTGAAGCCCGCTCCAGACTCTGAGCTGTCAGCACAGAGCCCCAAGCAGCCCCCAAAGCCACAAACTGCTAAATCATGCTTGAGTCAAAGACGGATACTCAACTGACTGAGTCACCCAGACCCCCTTTTCATACCAAGAGTTTTTGATGTCCTCTCCCAATTCTGTCTTTCCTGTTGCCAAAGTTGCCACATGTTCACAAAGAGAATGCAGGTGAAGCCCTCCAGCAGCCGGATGAGGCCCTTCCCACAATGCACAGGACCGCAGAGAAGGATGGGGAGTGGGGTCTGGCTACCCAGGACAACCCTGTGTAGTAGAAACTCATAAGCCAACCATCAGTCCCACCTCTCTAGTGGAACTTCTCACGTTCCCAGTTGCCGGTTTCATACTTCAGACCTAGTATTGTGGGTACACAGCTCAGCTGCCCCACATTATGGACCACCAATAGTATCTCTGCCTACATGGAGCATGAAGAGACTAACAGAGACTTCTCCCTTCAGATTCTGTCAAAAAACACCCCTTAGGGGCGCCTGGGTGGCGCAGTCGGTTAAGCGTCCGACTTCAGCCGGGTCATGATCTCGCGGTCCGTGAGTTCGAGCCCCGCGTCGGGCTCTGGGCTGACGGCTCGGAGCCTGGAGCCTGTTTCCGATTCTGTGTCTCCCTCTCTCTCTGCCCCTCCCCCGTTCATGCTCTGTCTCTCTCTGTCCCAAAAATAAAAAAAAAAAAAAATTAAAAAAAAAAAAAAAAAAAAAAAACACCCCTTACACCACAAAATTGTTCTCCACAGCTCCACTGTTAATCTCTGATCTTCCCTTTTGAGAACAGAGTTCCTGACTTTTCTACCTGCTGGGTGGCCCAAGTTGGCATTCATACTTTCCTGACATTCAGACTTACATATACAAGAGACTTACTTACATACTTTCCTGACATTCAGACTTACAGTTTGGGGAGGCAGTTTCACCTTTATGGTTCAAACTGTGCCTCCAAGGTAATATGTCACATCTCATCTTCCGTTTCTGGGATGTCCATTGACAGTCTACACATTCAAATTGACCAAATACACAAATGCAAATGATTGGCCCGTCAAATTTTCCTCAGAGCCTCTATTTCAGCCTTCTTTACTATCTCCCACTCTGCTGTGTATACTTGTGCCCTCACCTCCAATATTATTTGTAATATTATTTTTTAGATAATGCAAAAGAAGAGAAAAATCTCTACTCCCAGGAAGGCTCACCCAGCAACCAAACCCTCCTCGATAAATGAACATCTCATACTCATTTCCCAGGGTTTTGGAACGAAGAACTCACATAAATAAGATTACCAACCCAAGGTAAGAAAAAAAATTACCTTAAATTCAAAAACCTGTTTGCTTCACAAAAAGAATATAAATTCACCCACAAATAGGTGATGACAAGAATACCATATGACAGGCTACACAGGGTGAAATAACCTTTGACAAATTACCATGAAAAGAAACAAACAGAATAAGTCATATACCGAAAATTTATGGGTAATATTGACACAACAAATACACATATAATGTTATTGACAATTGACATATGACTGATTCCTATTTGAATTAAAACTAATACAGTCTTCTGGGTGCCTGGGTGGCTCAGTTGGTTAAGCGTCCGAAGTCAGCTCAGGTCATGATGTTAGAGTGTGTGAGTTTAAGATCCACGTCTGGATCCATGCTGAGAGCTCAGAGCCTGGATCCTGCTTGGGATTCTGTGTCTCCGTCTCTCTCTCAAAAGTAAATAAACAACAACAAAAACCCTACAGTCTCTTCAAAAGTACTCAGTTGCAAATTGTTATCCAAAAATAGGTGAAAATCCAAAAATACAATTAATTAATGTAGTGGCTACTATCATTACAAAGGAAGGTTTATAGAGAGCATTTGACAAAATATAGCATCTTTTCTTGATAAAAACCCTGAAGAAAGTAGGGATAAATGGAACACACTTCAACAATCAGAAAGGCCATGTATGAAAGACCCGCAGCTAATATCATCCTTACTGCGGAAAATGTGAAAGCTTTTCCCCTAAGGTCAGGAACACAACAGGGATGTCCACTCTCACCACTTGTTCAACATAGTACTGGAAGTCCTAACCTCAGAAATCAGACCACAAAAAGAAAAACAAGGCATACAAATTGGCGTGAAAGCAGTATAACTATCACTCTTCACAGAAAACATGATATTCTATGTAGAAAACCCCCAAAGACTCCACCAAAAAACTGTTAGAACAGATACATGAATTCATCAAAGTTGTAAGATATAAAGTCAAAACACAGAAATCATTTGCATAACTATACACTAGTCATGAAGCAGGAGAAGGAGAAACCAAGAAATCTATTCCAGAGCCCAAATGTCCATTGACGGATGAATGGATAAATAAGATGTGGGGTGTGTGTGCGCGCGCACACACACACACACACACACACACACACACACACACACACACAATGGAGTATTATTCAGCAATCACAAAGAATGAAATCTTGCCATCTGCAACTACAAGGACAGAACTGGAGGGTATTATGCTCAGCAAAATTTGCCGGTCAGAGAAAGGCAAATATCATATGACTTCACTCATAGGAGGCATTTAAGATACGAAACAGACAAACATCAGGGAAGGGAAGCAAAAATAATATCAAAACAAGGAGGGGGAAAAACATAAGAGACTCTTACATGCAGAGAACAAATTGAGGATTGCTGGAGGGGTTGCAATGTGAGCATGGGCAAAATGGATAGTGAGCATTATGGAGGACACTTGCTGGGAGGAGAACTGGGTTTATCATAGCGGATGAATCACTGGAATCTACTCCTCAAATCATTAGAACACTATATGCTAACTAACCTGGATGTAAATTAAAAAAAGAATTTAAAAATAAAGAAAGAGATCAATTCTATTTATAATTGCCACAAAAACCACATGAAACCTAGGAATAAAGTTAACTAAAGAGGTAAAATATTTGTACTCTAAAAACTATAGAAAACTTCTGAATGAAGCTGAAAATGACACAAAGAAATAGAAAAGCATTGCATGCTCATGGCTTGGAAGAACAAATATTCTTCAAACGTCTATACTCTGCAAAGCAATGTATGCACTCAATGCAATCCCTAGGAAAACAACACTGATATTTTTTTTCAGAGCTGAAAGAAACCATTCTGAATGTGTATGGAACCAGAAGAAAACATAAATAGCCAAAGTGTTGTTGAAAAAGCAAAGAAAAGCAGGAAGACCCAAAAGTCTGGACTTCAAGCTATGTTACAAAGCTGTATTCAGCAAGACAGTATGGTATTGGCACAGAAACAGACAAGTAGATCAATGGAACAGAATAGAAAACCCAGAAGGGGACCCACGGCTATATGGTCAACAAATCTTTGACAATGCAGGAAAGAATATTCAAGGAAAGAAGACAGTGTCTTCAACAATTGGTGTTGGGAAAACGACAGTGACATGCAGAAAAATGAAAGTAGACCATCTTCTGGGGTACCTGATTGGCTCTGTTGGTTGGGCATCTGAGTCTGGATTTCAGCTCAGGTCATGATCTCGTCATTCGTGGGTTGTGGCTTTGTGTCAGGCTCTGTGCTGTTGGTGTGGATGATCCCTTTTGGTATCTTCTCTCTCTCCTTCTCACTTCCCCTCCCTCTCACCGCTCCCCTGCTTATGCTCCCTCTCTCTCAAAATAAACAATTAAACTTAAAAAGCAAAGAAACTGGAACCCTTTCTTATACCATACACAAAAATAAATTCAATACAAATGAAAGACCTAAATGTGACACAGGAAACCATCAAAATCTTACAGGAGGACACAGGGAACAACCTCTTTGACCTCGGCCACAAAAACTTCTTACTAGACATGTTGGCAAAGGCAAGAAAAACAAAAGCAAAAATGAAGTATTATGACCTCATCAAGATAAAAAGCGTCTGCACAGCAAAAGAAATAATCAGCAAAACTGAAAGACAACCTAGAGATTAGAAAAGATATTTGGAAATGACATCTCAGATAGTGGGCTAGTAAACCAAGCCTATACACAGGTTATCAAAACCAACACTCCAAAAATAAATAACGCAGGTAAGAAATGAGAAGACACGAGTAGACATTTTTCCAAAGAACCCATCCAGATGGCCAACAGACATATGAAAAGATGCTCAACATCCCTCATCATCAAGGAAATACAAGTCAAAACCACAGTGAGCTGCCAACTCACACCTGTCAGAATGGCTAAAATTAAGAATTCAGGAAACAACAGATGTTGGTGAAAATGCCAAGAAAGGGGAACCCTCATTCACTGTTGGTATGAATGCATTCTGGTGCAGCCAGTTTGGAAGACAATATGGAGTTTCCTCAAAAAGGGAAAAATAGAACCCCCCTACGACACAGCCATTATACTGCTAGGATGTATCCAAAGAATACAAAAATACAGATTAGAAAAAAAATACAGATTCGAAGGGGCACATGCACCCCCATATTTATTATAGCAGCCCTATCAACATAGCGAAATTATGGAAAGAGTCCAAATGTCCATGGAGGGTTGAATGGATAAAGAAGATGTGGTATATATACACAATGGAATATTATGCAGCCATCCAAAAGAAGGACATCTTACCATCTGCAATGGTGTGGGTGGAACTAGAGTGTATTAGGATAAGTAAATTCAGTCATCCAGAGAAAGACAAATGAATTCCCTCATATGTGGAATTTCGGAAACAAAACAGATGAGCATAGGGGAAGGAAAAGAAAAGTAAAATACAATAAGAACAGAGAAAGAGGCAAATCTAAAAAGACTCTGAAGTATAGAAAAGAAACTGAGGGGTCCTGGAAGGGAGGTGGTAGCAGGCTGGGCCATATGGATGATACGCATTAAGGAAAGGACCTGTAATGAGCACTGGGTGTGTAAGTGAGGAACCACTGAATTCAACGCATGAAACCAATACTATACTATATGTACTGTAACTTTTTAAATAAAACCTTGGAGGAAAAAAAAGATATTTTAAAATAAAGCTATTTTCCATTCACAAAAAAGGAAGCTTTTTTAGTGAAACGCAAAACAAGAATAAGAGGAGTTATAAGAAAAAATCTGAATAAAACATATGATTTTAAAAGGATCCTTTCATATAAGTATAAACTGAGACTGTACACTCAAAAAGCCCATGCATTTGATGCACTAGCATATTTTATGTGACAGGAATTGCTCAGAATGCATAGCCTGGGTGGCTCAGCAGGTAAAGTGTCGAACTCTTGGTTTCTGCTCAGGAGATGACTTCGCGGTTCCAGGGATTAAGCCCCACAGCAGGCTCTTTGCTGAGAGCCAGGAGTCTCCTTGGAATTCTCTCTCCCCTACTCCGTCTACCCCTCCCTGTCCTCTCTCTTAAAACAAAGAAACATTAAAGAAATAAATTTCTCAGACAATACATTATTACCGAGCAATGGGTTGTAATAACTGAGACCGAAGTTGGAAGTAAAGAAAAAGGGCAGTAAGAAAAATTTTATGGTAAGTCTTTAAAGGACATTAGAGAGTTTTTTATTAAGAGATAATGTCACTTTTACACAAAATGCCAAGGGTGTTATTCATCCTGTGCAAGCAACGGCAACAACAGTAAGAAATTTCTGCATAGAGAAACACTATGATGTTAAATATGCTGAGTAATATATGTAGAACACAGTCACAGGAACTTCATATAAATAAAACTAGAATATCCTACTTGTTAAGAAATATGGTAAGAAGTGACTTCTGTCATGAGAGCAAAATGGAACTTAGAAAATGGCTTAATGTCGAGTTCCTCAGAAAATTGCACAAATTTCCCCAGACCCCCAAGAGCCATAGAAAAGTAGAGAGATCCTGCAGGCCCTCACTGGTTATGGAAAGTTCTTTGCCCCTCACTTTGAATATGATGGACGAGCAGGGGAGAAGAACGAGAATGTCACAGGATGTAAAAGCTTGGTGAGTGTTAGGATTGTCTGCTGGTTTCAGTAAGATCAATGAACTGAAGCTTCTCGAAATCATTTCCATTCAAACCACATGGCAAGGTGCAGTCTCCTCCTTCACCTTTGGACTGAACCTGTGTCATCTGCTGATTCATTCCCACCTACCTGGATGTAAAACACTTTGTCTTTACATCCCAGGGCTCCTTCTTTGCTCCAAACTGGTGACCAAGTATGGTTTGGATAGAACAAAATCCATTTATTCTAAAAATAGGAATATGAGTTCTGTTGGAGATTCTCAAATTTCCAGTCCAGCATTGCCCTCAGTAGATAGAGGAGAGAGGACAATTCTCGGAAATTATTTCCAAAAAAACAATTACTCGAGGAATTTGAATCGAATGCTTTTTATGGCAAGTACAAGTTCTACTGAAATCTGAATTATGACAACAATCCATTTAAACATTAACTAGTCACTAGATAGCCTTGTAACAATTCTTTATAAGTTAATGCAAAACAATAAACACCAAAATAATTTGAGACCAAATATGTAATTCCTTTCACTTTTATGACAGTATGTTGCCAAACAGCCAGTAAATGGAAAACAAGCTTTTACCAAGGTTATCTGACCTAGAATTTATCTAACATGATACACAGCTCTGTATGCAGAGAATACCTTAAAGCAATGTTCCCTAGGGGACGAGGATAGGTCGCCCCAAATGAGTAACTCTGGCATGAAGGTTTTTTGGGCTAATGGCAACTGATACACTGTAGGCCCAAGAGAATTTGTGTGTGTGTGTGTGTGTGTGTGTGTGTGTGTGTGTGTGTGTGTGTGTTTAAGTAGAGGCCCAATATGTGGCTTGGACTCACCACCCAGAGACCAGGACCTGAGCAGAGAATGCACACCACAGGTCATATTGCCCCCAGCCACAGGTGGGCCAGTCAAGGATTATGTAGCTTAGGCTCAAAAGATAGCAATGTAAACTCACTAGCTTACAAGCAGTTAATCAGCACTACCCTACAGATTGAGCTACCAGATGCACCTTTAAAACCTTTCAGAAAAAGAAGACAGATATTTTTGTAACTCAAAGTCTTTTGAGATGGAATACACCTCTGGGGTATCAGGTAAAACGGCAGCAGAAGTTATCAAGTAACATCTGCTAACACGGCCTCGCGGGTGTGCAATCTAGGACATCCAGTTTCTCAGTGATCCTCAACCAAATGATGTCCTTGAGCTCTCTAAGCAAAAGAAATTGCTAAGAAACGAAATCAGAGTTTCAGGAAAGTTTGGTTTTTTCCTTAGTGTCAGCAGGCTAGGATTATGCTGTTTCTCAGATGTTCTTGAAAAGACTTCATGTTTTCCCAAATATTCAAGAGAAATGTATTGCACCTCTGAGCTCTACACAAGCATGTATGTGCTTTGCTCTTGAATGAAGAATGATCAGTTTCAAAAAATTCTTTTACAAATTTATACCATCTGAACAGTATTGGCCTGAAGAGAAGTCACCAACCTAAACAATATTTGGTATTAAACATGGACTCACGAAAACTTACTATGAAATGCCGACACACTCTATATACATTGTTTTTTAAGTATATCCCGTTTTATCAAGAACCAGAAGTAATGCATTTATAATGCAAGGAGTTTTTAGGACGCTAATATTTGTGACCCTTCTACATTTGTTGTGATATAGACACATCACAAATGTCACCTGTCCCAAACTTTATGCATCTGTTTTCACCCTAAAAATATATACATCAGGAAAATTCATGTCAAAACAATTTTTCTATATTAAAGACACACAAAAAAATTTAGAATTAGGTTGTCATGAACACACTAACCCACAAACACTCACAACACACATACAAAGGGTAGTTTGTTTTTATTTTTATCATTTTTTAAGTTTATTTCTTTATTTTGAGAGAGACAGAGACAGTGTAAGTTGGGGAGGGATTGAGAGGGAGAGAGAGAATCCTAAGCAGGTTCTGTGCTGCCAGTGCTGAGCCCAACTGGGGCTCAAATGATGAAACTGTGAGATCACGACCAGAGATTAAACGAAGAGTCAGACTCTTAACTGACTGAGCCACCCAGCTGCCCCACAAAAGGTTAGCTTAAAATGACTGAGCATATCAAAAAGTTACCTTGAGAAGACTATGAAGGAAAAATGAAATGTCTCTTGACTATGGTGCTTTCATTTTGGAGTGAGAAATAAGGGGTCTGGCTGGAAGGACTCTCTTGGTAAAGAACTTTCTTAATTACTTGGTTGGTGTTTCATCATCAACTCATTTTCCTTAGTACTGGCCCTCTTCTATTTATCGCAGGTTTCAGCATCTGAGATGCTCTCTGGTTCTGGTTCTCTGTGTGTGATGTTTCAGTTGCTTCTTGGCTAGCAATGGGCAAGTGTTGCTGATTTGGCTCCCCACATGCAGCCTGTGAGGCTACATGTTACACAATCAATGGTGTTCAACTGGGACTCTACAAAAAGAAAGACACATTTGCTGGTAATACTGCACGACCATAATAAACTTTATGGTCAGGAAACCAGAGATTGCAGGTCTGTGGCAGAAATGACTCTTCGTCTTAGAAACTTAAACTTCTTCACAGTGTTTCCAATGTAAATGCTTGATACATTCTGTAGATGAGATTCTGAATGAATCCAAAGACTAAGGACATTGGCTCCATCATTAGGGGCAGAGTCAACAGCACCCAAAAGCCATCTCACAAGGATTCCCATTCACAACACAAATAATTTCGTTGCACTCTCACAGGAAGAACAGATGAATGAATCCTTTAACATTCGTAACGCTGTGAATTTAGGCAGGCTAAGTCCAGAGAAAACCAAGACACAAAATACAACGAACAAACTCCAGCTGATGCCTGAGGAAGCAAGATCTTTTATAGATGAAACTCCTTAAGTACTGCTGAGCATCTAATCCCACTAGGAATCAGAATAAACCATCACAATGAGGAAAAAGGATGGAGAACCACCTTCCAACAATCTGGTGGGACTCGTGTTTAACACACACTGAGGACATGTTTGCAAAAACCTAAATAAATAGAAAATGATCCTAAGGATGATTTCAATGCTCAAGTGGCTTAAGTGAGGTCCCTTGAAACATTTAATCTGTGTACTTAATCACCCACCTTCAGAGAGCCATCTAATCGGCCAGACAAATTGAGCGGGATACATATTTTGAGTGCTCCTTAGAAGCTTTTAAGGAAAACACTGACAAGCTAGTGTCCACACTGATAATAAATAAGGAATCTGCTGAAATAGTGACAAACACTGTGCTCAAAAAGATGAACTCCTGTGGAAGTACTTTCTACTGCCCCAGCATCTTTTTTACACGTGAAATGGAATGACTGGAAATGAGGCATTAAAGTCAAACCCTCTGTCAGAGAACAAGAATTCTTGTCTCCCCAAAGGTCCTTCTAGCTGGATGAGAAATCCAATGGACATGAGACAGATTGACAGGAGAAAATCAAATTTAATACACATATGTACAGGAAATCCACACAAACATGGAAATTCCAAAGACTGTCTTGCAAGATGAGGTCCAAATATTATGGTGAACTAAGGAAAAAGGGGTAGGGGCCTGAGGCTTCAGAGGAAAGCAATGCACTTCACAGGGCATTCAGAAGAGCACATACTGGGTAATTAGATGTTTGTCCCACCTTACAGATGGGTCACTGAGGTAACTTTGGCTCTGTTAATAACTCTTTTTCTGGGAAGACTCCCCAATTTAGACTCTTCTGGGTGGTTAAGGGGGAAAAGCTTCTCCTGAACCAGCAGGTTCTCAAGTACCTTCATGTCAAAGTATCTGCATGACAAAGTGGCCATCCTGGGGGTGAGGGGACTGGAAAGGCTGTCCTAAACCCCTTCCATTCCCCCATATGAAACTTCCCTGGAAGCTGCACATATTAAAATTGGCCTACATTGTTTCGCGTCACTCATCTAGCATTTTAGTCCTGACGATAGATCTGTTTAGTCAAACTCATTTTAGGAAGCCACAATGAAGGTGCCTTTTCAAAGTCAGCCCTGTGGTTCATGTAATGTTATTCAATGCGCCATTTCTATGAAAACCAAAGAAGACAACCATGCTTCATGATGACATCAACTCTTAAGCCAGTTCCTGAATTCTCAGGGTAGCCAGAGGCACAGATGTCTAGATGTCAGACTTGAATCATCTTCAGATACAGTGAGGGCAAGTAGGAGCAACCCGAAGTATCTTCCTGGTTTATAGTTTGAATGCCTCTGGTAATCTTTTCAGTGGCCCATACAGCCACAGCACAAAGATTCTCTATACATGAGCTATTATGACGATTTCTTTCCATCAAGTACTTATCTGAAGTTTCCAGAGCTTCAGGACAGAAGGCAGTTTTGTTCTCAAATGATTCCAAGACAGAAAGGTAGGAGAAAATTCAAAATGTTACTTTAGGGGGGTGGTGGGCGCATGGGTGTCCGAGTCCATTAAACACCCGAATCTTGATTTTGGCTTGAGTCATCACTGCACAGTTGCTGGGATTGAGCCAGCTTTGGGCTTTGCCCTGACGGACAGCAGGGAGACTGCTTGGGATTCTCCCTCTTGCTCTCTCTGCCCCTCCCTCACTTGTGCGCCCTTTCTCTCTCTCTCTCTCTCTCTCTCTCTCTCTCTCAAATTCAACACGGATTTAATAAAAACGTTCTTCTCAGGATTTGTAGCCAGGCATTGGAGGACACAAGAAGAAATCAGGATCTGGTACAATTTATGATTAATATTATTAAAGTCTAAATCTACAAAGATATGTTATTGAAACATTTTTGTCTATAATCATCCTCAGTTTACCAAGTAGAGCCAAATTAACAGTAATGGGATTGCAAACTCAGTGTATTTGGAGAAAAAAAAATCGACCTCCTTATTTACATAAGTGCAATCACAATAGAGGTTTGACTGAAAGACTCTTTAAAACAAGCTTTGCTGGAATTTTTCATAAGATGTCACTAGATTAAACTTTTAATAGCCTCTCAAGGGCAGAGATGAAGCCAAATACTTGCCATCAGGTGTTGCCTGCAACACTTATAGTTTTGGGTGAATTCCTATATTCTTGAGGTCTCCAAAACATCCCAAGATTATTGAATCTATTAGGGAATACAGTTCTTGATTCACCTGAGAAGGCTTCCAGGGACTCTGTAAGCAAGGAATCATGCTCATACCTCCAAGAGAGCCTTATTGGTTCCATTAAGTTCATCAGAGATCCTTATAGCTGTCTCCTCATTTCTGAATCGATTTCGGTCTTTCTCAGCTATGACATTCTAGTCAAAGTCTTGGTTACCTAACAGTGTTTCCAACTGTGTCTTGTCATACGGAGGAAAGATTCTTATTGAAATTATGCAAACACATGTATTGGAATAAACATATAAGAATAGGCACCGAGTGTTTCTGAGATCTGGAAGAACCAGGTAGGGAGAAAAGATTAATGTTTCCATTCATTTACCAAGTTATATTCTGTGCACTTGCTGCAGTCAGTTAACCTACGAGGAAAAGGTTCCTCAATCAGTAAACAACAAAACACTTCCCAGAGGTTTTTCTTTAACTTCCAGGTAGTTAACATACAGTGTAACATTAGTTTCCTGTGGACAATATACTGACTCAATAATTCCATAGAACACCCAGGTCTCAACTCACAAGGGACCTCATTATTCCCCATCACTTATTTAACCCATCTGCCTACCCATCTCCACTCTGGTAACCATCAGTTTGCTCTCTATAGTTAAGTGTCTTTTTCTTGGTTAGCTTCTCCCTTTTGTTATTTTTCTTTCCCTTTGCTCACTTGTTTTGTTTCTTGATTTCCACATATGAGTGAAATCATATGGGATTTGTCTTTCTCTGACTGTTTTCACTTAGCCTAACACTCTCTAACACCACCCATTCATACAAAAGGGAAGATTTCAGGGGTGCCTGGGTGGCTCAGTTGGTTGAGCTTCTGACTTCAGCTCAGGTCATGGTTTCGCACTTCATGAGTTCGAGCCCCGTGTTGGGCTCTGTGCTAACAAACAGCTCAGAGCCTGGAACTTGCTTTGGATTATGTCTCTCTCTCTCCCCCTCCCCTACTCATATTCTCTGTCTCTCAAAAATAAATAAGTGTTAAAAAATGGCAAGGTTTCATACCTTTTTATGCCCACTAACATTCCCATACACACCAATACTTCTTTATTCATTCAGGAGTCAGTGAACACTTGTGCTGGACTGTTGGAATCAGAAAAGCTCACTGCCTGTCACTGTTGAACTGTGCTCCAACAAATCTGGGCCATGGACAGAGGAAGAGTACAGGACTATACTCATCTTGAGGCTGACTGATGACAAGAATATCCCTCACAACAATGAATTGTCTTTCCTGAAAGGTCACCCATCTACATTGGATCTCACTTTCACTGGAGTTATATCTTGAGATATTAGTGCTTGAACAACCACAGCACACATCCTGCTGATCCCATTACAGTGTCCAGAAGTCTTCTTCATCTCCAAAACCTACTCTGCCATGTGACATTTTAAGGCTATGCCCAAAACGTTTGCATCATCTAATACCCCTCCTCCATCCACTGCCTCTGATCTACACCTAGGCAAACTAGTAATCATTGTCATCTGACAGCTTCTGGGCCTCAGTAAGAGAAAGGAATTCAGTGTCATCATGAAGAATCACAAAGGAGGACATCCCCAATCTTCAGAAACCCAGAATATTTGCCAATTCCTTATCTCCATGACACTTATTCATCCGATGACATCACCAAGAGCTGCCTAGGACCCTGGGTGACTAAAGGGAGCCACCTCCAGGTATTTCCCTGCATTAGAAAGAGTCCTTCATATTTTATTTTCATAAGGCTTATCTTTCTCTCTGAGGATGATGGCTTCATCATGTTTTACTTATATTCCCACCCTGCATCCCAGCGCTACAGGTCTGAATACCCACGGTCTTACATCTCTCATCTCAACTAAGCAGCTAGTGAGGACACTCTCACCACAACACAGGCACAGAAGAATGTTTGTGATGTCTACAAATCTGGCACCAAAGATGAACAAACACAGCAGTGGAGATATGGAGACAACTGGGAAATAAAACAAGTAGAAGTTATGTTTCTATATGCATTCTCAGTTGTGCAACCTGGGACAGGTGTTTCCTCCACACGCAGAATCCACTATGCTAATTTTTTACCTTGTATATTTTCTATGTCTCATCTGGGGCTACATTATCACTACTATTGGAATTTGTTTCTCCTACTTATGGGGTATCTATTACACACCCAGTACTAGCATATGTGCATGTTTGCTTCATATGCACATGAAAACAACACCCACCCCCCAATGACTGGCAGCTAGCTGTCTTAGCTGCCATGATGGCATGCTTTAGAGCCCCGGCTAAGTCCAGATTTTGCCAAACTAAAGCAGGTTTAAGCATGGTTTGTGCCTTCTGTAGGGGACACAGAGGGGAAAGCACTGGGAGAAAGCAGACCCGGTTGGTCACAGGGGCAGATTAAAACTGTCTTATCAAAAGTTATATTATCTTGTGAGTCTGTAGGGTGTTGTCTAGGGAATGTACTAGTGAGAGGGGCTGGTGTCAGTCAAGACCCTGTAAAACTCCTGGCTAGGGGCACCTGGATGCCTCAGCAGGTTAAGCATGTGGCTCTTGATCCCACAGTTAATGGGTCTGAAGCTTGTGTCTGGCTGTGTGCTGACAGCAGAGTTGCTTGGGATTCTCTCCCCACTACTTCGCCCCTCCCATGCTTATGCTCTGTCTCAGAATAAATAAACTTAAAAACAAATGGACTGGCTGTGCAAAATGAATGCCAAATAGCGTTTCACGGGGGACCTTAGATAAAAGGTCAGCAGTACCCCTCTAGACTCCATAATATATCCATAATAATATCACAGTATTCTCAAGGAGGAGAAAATGGTATCACGGATAAATGAGAGGAAAAATAATGGCACATTATGTAAATCCTAAGGCCGCGGAGAAAACGGATTACTGGGTATGTTATGCCGTTGTGTTAGGAAAAGAGTTATAGATTCCATCAGTTACCTACAGCCTTAAATACAAGAGGATGTGGTAACATTGCTGGTTGGATCACACTTCATTCATTACACATCCATGTTAACACATTAAAAACAATTATGTTTTATTAATTAAAATATATTAAGTTCACACAGACCAATTTATGCCTTTCAAATCCACTCAACAAATCGTTCAAAATATAGAATACAAGTGGTAAAAAAGCATTCATGTGTTGGCACAATGACATGGGAGTAGTGATTTCCATAAATATCAGGCAGGACGTAATTGTTGAGAGATGTGGATGTACAATTTATGCCATTTGGGGGAAGAGTTAGCTAGGCTCTGGCTGCCATCTGTGAAGATGTCTTCAATGCAGCCACATCAACTCATGTGCTCTGACTATTGCTGTTATAAAGATCTATCAGTGCACTGGACTGCCACCTCTTTTGCCTTTAAGACCTTAATGTAAAACATTTTCTTTCTAATATTCAGGAAGTGTTTAGAGTTAATAAATGGACAATGGTGTTCTCAACACCTGTCTCATGACAACTTACATCAGTGGTATAACCAAAAACAGCATCTCCATTTAGATTTGTTTCAGATGTTGTACATCATATTGTCCTTTATCTTCCATAGAAAATTTGATATGCCTGAGTGCTGCACAATGAAGAAGGGCATCTCATACCTTTGATGCAACAACAGTCAGCCACATGGTTTCACACACCCACTAGGAATAAATGAATAATCTGTAGTGATTTGAGAGTAGAAATACATGAATATTTGCTAGTCACAAAACCCAAAGAGGGTCAATGTAAGTAAAAAAAAAAAAACAAGGCACAATTTGAAATTAATTATACCTATGCAAAAACCGATCCACTAGATCTTTAGGACCTGAATAGCATATATGTTTTCTAAGTGTCTAACTCTGTATTATTCGTTATAAGTATTTTGAAGCAATGTCTGAATGAAATGACTGATATACTCCTTTCTACCTGATTTCTGTAACATGATTCACATTTGATGTTCAATGAAATACTTTTGTAAATCTACCTTTCCAGTTACTTTCTTATATGCAGTCTCTTGTGTTTCCTAAAGCGTATATTTAAAATGAGGGTCTTTGTTCACTCATTACATTTCTAGGGTTTGCATCTAGGGTGTCTTTTGTGATATCGAACAAAAGTTGAGTTCCAGGTAAAGGTGTGGCCACTTTCCATTTCACACTTTGGCTCCTATGTGATAACTAGAATGTGGAGTAAGTTGTGACTTGCAGGGAGAGCTTGCACATTCTTTACATTTGTATGGTTACTCTCCAATAGGAATTTTCTGATGTCCCGTAAGGGCTGGGCACCACTTACAGGCACTGATTTACATTCTTTTTACATTATCAGGTTTCTCTCCAGTGTGAATTCTGTGATGTCGAGTAAGGATTGAGGGCTGGGTAAAGGACTTGCCACATTCTTTACATTGGTAAGGTTTCTCTCCAGTATGAATTCTGAGATGTTGAATAAGGTTTGAGCGCCTGGTAAAGGCCTTGCCACATTCCTTACATTGGTGAGGTTTCTCTCCACTATGAATTCTGTTATGTCGAGTGAGGTCTGAGGGTCCTTTAAAGGCCTTGCCACATTCCTTACATTTGTAAGGTTTCTCTCCAGTATGAATTCTGAGATGGCGAATAAGAATTGAGTGCCTGGTAAAGACCTTGCCACATTGACATATGTCAAGTCTTTCTCTGATATGGATTTGCCCATGTCTATTTAGTGATGAGCAGTCCTTAAAGGCTTTACCACATTCCCTACATTTGTAAGGTTTCTCCCCAGTATGAATTCTGAGATGTCCAGTAAGTTTTGAATGCTGACTAAAGGCCTTGCCACATTCTTTACATCGGTAAGGTTTCTCTCCACTATGAATTCTGAGGTGTTCAATAAGGTTTGAATGAAAGCTAAAGGCTTTGCCACATTCTTTACATTGGTAAGGTTTCTCTCCAGTATGAATTCTGTGGTGTTGAGTGAGGTGTGAGTGCTGGCCAAAGGCCTTGCCACATTCACTACATTGGTAAGGTTTCTCTCCAGTATGAATTCTATGATGTTGAATAAGGTGTGAGCGCCGGCTAAAGGCCTTATCACAATCTTTACATTGGTAAGATTTCTCTCCAGTATGAATTCTGAGATGTCGAATAAGGTTTGAGTACGTGGTAAAGGCCTTGCCACATTCCTTACATTTGTAAGGTTTCTCTCCAGTATGAATTCTGAAATGTCCAGTAAGTTTTGAATGCTGACTAAAGGCCTTGCCACATTCTTTACATTGGTGAGGTTTCTCTCCAGTGTGAATTCTGTGATGGTGAATAAGGACTGAGTGGTAGCTAAAGGCCTTGCCACATTCTTTACATTGGTAAGGTTTCTCTCCACTATGAATTCTGAGATGTTCAATAAGGTTTGAATGAAAGCTAAAGGCTTTGCCACATTCTTTACATTGGTAAGGTTTCTCTCCAGTATGAATTCTGTGGTGTTGAGTGAGGTGTGAGTGCTGGCCAAAGGCCTTGCCACATTCACTACATTGGTAAGGTTTCTCTCCAGTATGAATTCTATGATGTTGAACAAGGTGTGAGTGCCGGCTAAAGGCCTTATCACAATCTTTACATTGGTAAGGTTTCTCCCCAGTGTGAATTCTGAGATGTCGAGTAAGGTTTGAGTGCTTGCTAAAGGCCTTATCACAATCTTTACATTGGTAAGGTTTCTCCCCAGTGTGAATTCTGAGATGTTGAGTAAGGTTTGAGCGCTGGCTAAAGGCTTTGCCACATTCTTTACATTGGTAAGGGGTCTCTCCAGTATGGATGCTCTGATGTCTAAGAAGGTAGGGGTGCCTGCTAAAGTCTTTGCCACATTGCCGATATTTGTCAAGTCCCTCTTTGATGTGAATTTGCCTGTGTCTATTTAGTGATGAGCAGCCCTTAAAGGTTTTACCACATTCTTCACATTTGTACAATTTCTCTCCAGCATGCATTCGTTGATGTTGAGATAGTGCCGAGTGCCAATGAAAGACTATGCCACAGTCCTTACAAGTGTACCTTTTCTCTCCAGGACCAATTGTCCTATGTGCATTTAGTCTTTGTGACTGACTCAATACACTTCCAGATTTATTACAAATGTATGTGTTTTTTCCCACACAAATTGTCTGATGATCACCAACACTGGAGGACTCCTTCAGATCTTTCCCACAGGTATTATAAGGATTTTCTCTCATATGCATACTCTTCTGTATAATATGTTTAGATCTTTGAGGCAAAACTTCTTCACCTTTATCACATTCAAAATGGTTGTCTGGCAAATGAGTACTCAGATATTTGTTAACATTTGAGCCCTGGTTAAATGTTTTCTCAGATTCACTGCAAGGAGCAATTCTATGCCCATTGAAAATATTCTTGTAGTTGTGTAGGGTTGACTCCTTTCTGACATGCTCCTCAAATTGACACCTCGTTACACTTTCACCTTCATTTTTAAATCTATGATTTCCAGAAGCAGTTGTCTGAAAGGTCAATCTAATCCTATTTTCAAATTGGTTCAAATACTTATTTTCCACCTGAATGAGGTAACTTTCCAGATTTTCCAAGTTTTCTTTCGACAAATAAATATGTTTGAATCTTCGACTTGAGTTTTTGGTGACAGAAACACACTGCTTTGTAGAAGTAGCTAACTTAAAAGGGGAGGGTTTACAAAATGCTTTATATCCTTCACCATATGGGGCAGTGAGATTCTTCTCATGGGCAGATGTCTCCATTTGGAAATGTCCGTCATGATATGTTTGATGCCCTTCATTCTCCCCATCGTTGTCCCAGTCTATCATTAAGTGTAAATTCTCATGGGTACTATGTTCACCCATTGACACTTTTTGGAGACAAGGTTCTAAGCACGGCTTTGGCGGGACATTCTGGGTGCATTGTGAAAATACAGCTGAAAGATATCAAATAACAGAAAAGTAAAATCATCCTACTTATTACTCTCAGATGAATATACTGAAGACTTCTATTGTGCAACCTTAGAATCAATCAGAAAATGTTGGTCAAATGTTTGAGAATGAATCATCAGGACTTCATTCCTCCATGGACACATAAACTTGCACACAACACACTGACCATATAGCCTAATAGGTAATTCTGTAGTATTGTCATGTTATCATACAAATCATTTTCCTATACCTCAAATGATCAGGAAAAGTACCACATGAGGCCAAAATTACCACAGAAGGAAACTTAAACATAAAACTGAAATCAACAAAATAGCATACAGTAAAACTAAGACCAGAAACTAAGTAAAACTAAGACCAAAACTAACTCCAAACAAGGAAAAGTGCTATGTCCGATAAATTCAGTGGATCATTCAAACAAGCATTTCATGAGAAAGTATTTTAAATCTCCTCGAGTATTTCCAAGGAGTGAAGATAAGGGAAAATATGAAAATACTCTCTGTGGTACCAGCATTACCAGGTTACCAAATGAAAGGAATAACCACTGTAAAGAAGGCTACAAACTCCTAAAAAAAATTATCTCTGTTCACAGATGACACGATCTATAGAAAGCCCTAAAGGATCCTTATTTTTATTTTGTATTATTTTGGTCATTGCTTGAATTATTTCTGCTAGGTTTTCTACTGCTTTCAAGTTTTCTATTTTTTAATGCCATAAATGCTTCAGTTAAGGAAAACATTGAAATTAACAACATTACACCAAAAGGAACTAGAAAAGGAAGACTGTTAGCTGAAATTTAGTAGAGGAAGAAATTACAAAGCAAAATCTGAAATTATTTTATTTAGAAGGAAACATCAGAAATAAATGAAATAGAGACCAGAATAAAAAGGTAACATAACTTTGAAAGTAATGCCCATGTAACAAGAAAAATAACAAAATTGGTAATGCTTCAACTACATATACAATGATATCCTAACAAATCAAATAACCTAGAAAAGAAATCCACTGGGGCCCATGGGTGGCTCAGTCAGTTCATTGTTCCCTTTTGGCTCAGGTTTTAATCTCAGGGATAGGGAGTCTGAGCCCTGCATCAGGCTCTGTGCTGACAGCTCAGAGCCTGGAGCCTGCTTCCAATTTTGTGTCTCCTGTCTCTGCACACCCTGCCCCCAGCTTACACTCTGTCTCTCTCAGAAAGAAACATGAAAAAAAAAAAAAAAGATTTCCACTTAATTCCTAAAAATGCACAAGTTACTATGATTGAATTATGAACCTTAAACCCAAGAAATCAAAAATCTTATACCTACAAGAAGAATAAATGTTGAAATCAAAATAAAAAATCTCTCAGCACAGAAAAGCCAAAAATCACATGCGTTCATTGGTCAATTCTAACTAACATTTAAAAAATAATAATTAAAGATAATCTTTTCAAAATCCTACAAGTAGTGGAAGAGCAGGAACACATTCAAAACTATCCTGTGAGGCCAGCAATACTCTGACACCAAGCAGGATAAACACAATAGAAGAACAAAAAATGTCTGGTTTGTCTGATACAAGTTTTGCCACTCTGACTTTCTTTTGATATCTAGTTGTATGGTATGTGTTTATTCATTTCTTCATGTCAACCGGCAGGTGACTTTATGTCTAAATGAGTCCTTAGAGGCAGCATATAGTTTTTTGGTTTTTTGCTTTTATTTATTTTGATACTCCTGGATCTGGAGGTCTGTTTCCTTCCAGGATTATGGAAGGTTTCTGCTAATATTTCTTGAAATAAATGTTCTTCCCCCTTTTCTCTCCCTTTTGCTTCTGAGACTCCTATCATGCAAATATTATTACATTTGATGGAGTCTCTGAGTTTCCCGAGTCAATACTGTTCCATAATTCTTCTCCCGTCTTTTGCTTAGAGTCATTATTTTTCTTCATTTTTTTCTTCTTCTAGGTGACAAAGTCATTTCTCTGGTACTTCCAGCCTGCTGTTCACTGCTAAGCCTGTTTCCAATCTTTTTTTCAGTAAAGAAAAAAAAACCTGTTTATTTTCTGAGAGAGATACAGAGAGTGAAAGAAGAAGAGAGGCAGAGAGAGAGGGAGAGAAAATCCCTATCAGACTCCAGAGGCAGTCACTGCAGAGAACAAGTTGGGGCTCTATCTCCCAAACCGTGACATCATAACCTAAGCCAAAATCAAGAGTTGGATGCTTAATTCAATGACCCACCCAAGTGTCCCTCAATCTTGTTCATTGCACTGTTCTTCTCTGTTTGATTCTTTTTAGCTGTTCTAGCTCCCTGGTAAGGTTCTCACTATTCTTTACTCAACCCAGAGAGTGTCTTATGAATGTTGCCTTCAATTCTCCATCAAGCATGTTACTTACAACCATTTCACTTAAATCTCTCTTCATGACTATATCTTGTTCTTTGACTTTGGATAATTTCTTCTACCTTGGCATTTTGTCTAAGGCCCTGCCTTCCTCTGTATGTTAGAAAAGACAGTTATGTCTCACATAGATCATTTAGTTCAGTGGCCTGCAGATGTTCTCCTTGATTGCTATGGACAGTGTAGGGTCCCTGGCCTGAACATGGTAAGTCATAGCTAGATGCGCTGCAGTCTCCTTGTGAATTGAGACCTGACATCAACTCCACCAGAACTGAAGCCCTGCAGAACTGTTTGGTCGGTCAGGAAATGTGGAGTGGTCAGCAACTTGCGCAGGTCTCTTGGGGCAGGGACAGACCTTGCTGGGAATGAGGCAAGCTTGACAGAGAAGGGCAGTCCCAACAGAACATAGGGAGGTGGGAGCTTGGAGTAAGCAAGGCAGACATGTACGGTTTCTACTGAGCAACTTCCCTCAGGTGGCTCTGTGTTTAGGCTCAGGGGCAGGGGAGAGAAGGGGCTGCAGCTAGGTCTTTAGTTCCTCTAGAGGCATCTCAGAGAATTTTGCCTGTTAGCGCGGTGCTTCTAGTGAAGTGAATAATCTCCCACCCTGTATGCTCCAGGCATTCTTCAGAGGACTTTGCCACATTGAGTGACCCAAGGTTGTTTGTCTGTCTTCTTTCCAGAGGCAGCACAGTGCCCTCTTCGCTCTATCCCAGCCAAGCCTAATGATCTTTAAAACTCCAGCATTTAAGATAGGCTAGTTGCCAAAATTCATGAAATTCAGTCCTTCTAATTTTCCCAGCCAATGGCTTTGGGGAAATGTTCTCCTTATGCATTCCTGTGTGTGCTCCTGTCTCAGGTGATCTCCTTGACTGTGGCTCCCTACCCTCTGCAGCACTACAATCCTTTTCTCCCTAAACCATGTCTTTAAGCTTTCTACCATCTTGAGTGTGTGTGGCCTCTCCTCTACCTTAAGATGGGGACTTTGTTCTGTCAGTGTTCAGGCACATATCTGAGATTTTTGGAATGATTTGTCAGTTATCCAGTCGTGTTTATGAGATGTGAGGAGCCTAGGGTCCTGCTACTCCACTGCCATTTTCCTCCCCTCTGAAGAATCCCTATATATAAAACTCACACGCACTTTATAAATTTGGAGAATACAAATGCAACGCATAAAAATTAGTGGGGCGCCTGGGTGGCTCAGTCGGTTAAGCGGCACACTTCGGCTCGGGTCATGATCTCGCGGTTCTTGAGTTCGAGCCCCGCGTCAGGCTCTGTGCTGACAGCTTGGAGCCTGGAACCTGTTTCAGATTCTGTGTCTTCCTCTCTCTGACCCTCCCCCATTCATGCTCTGTCTCTCTCTGTCTCAAAAATAAATAAACGTTAAAAAAAATTAGTTGTGTTTCCATACAAAAAAATGTTTATACTTTAACATAATGATAAAAGTCAAACCTAGCTTAACACTGCGAAATATTGTGCAGGAATTGAAAGAAGAAACAAATGGAAACATATCCGAGTTCTTGGACTGGAGTACTTAATACTTGAGCAGTTAATAGTACTCAAAGTGCTCTACTCACTTAATGCATTTTTAATCAAAATTCCAATATCATTTTTTGGCTGATATATCAAAATCCATCCACACATTCATATGGATGACACAGGATAACATATACCCAGAATAATCCCAGAAATGAAGGGCAACTTGGTGGCAAACACTTCCTAATTTAAAGCATACTACAAAGCCATAGTTATCAAAATAACATCCTAGAGACATCAAGACAGGCCTACAATAATGGACAAGTGATGCTGAGCTACATGTGTACTTCACCAATGTTAACGTGTAGGACAATGAGCTGAAGATCTCTTTAAATTCATATTCTGACTTGGATTTCAGGCTGATGTCTGAGTTTCCATATGTCTTTAAGTTGCAAGTGATGCTAACATATTCGGTTCAAAGACATGCTTTTAAATTCCAAAACAAAACAAAGGAAACAAACAAGCACCAACACAAAAACAAACAAAAGAAAGAAAAGAAAAAAGAAGAAATCATGATGACTTTGAACGTAAAGATTGTTGGGAAAATTACAACTTGTAACCTCATGAACAGTAACAACAAGTGTTCTTGAACATTTACTACACACTACAAACCATTCTAACACTTTTTCATAAATTCCCCCATGAGTCCACGGTGACCGATGTGAACGTTATATGTGTTTTTCATCTTTCACAAGAATATCTTGGAAAAACTGTAGTCCTAGTGGAGCTTGAGTTTTAGCCCAGATTGCCTGACTTTTAATTTGTCTATTGGAACACACAGACCACTATACAGAGGAAACACTAAAAGAAGGTTCAGAGTAGGTTCCAAAGTGAAAAAGGTAACACAAACACGACTGAACCACAGAACTCATCAACCCAAAGAGAGCAGTAAAGAAACAACACAAAATACGAAAATTACAAATCAAATAAAAAAACAAATGTGATAGAACTAAACTGTTTTGGTCATTAAACCAAAAATATTTTCAGGGGCTTAAAACATACGGATCTATTTGTGGAGGAAGCTTTTTGTGTCCTCCAAACAAATCACAGAGTCCAACACTCACATTGGTACAACTGACATAGCTATTGTTTGTGAATCCCCTAGGGTTTTCAAAGTTCTGTCCCATTGATCTTTTCTGCTGAATTATATTTTAAATATTTAAGAAGTTGAGTATATATGATGCATAATTATTTTTTTTCTAGAGCAACAGAGAAGTGATAAGGAACAGTCCATCTGTGACATGAGTTTAGAATCCAATGGGAATTTTCAGCAGCAAGGCCTGACTGATTTACAACTTCCACTTTCTACACTAGTATCTCCAGCAAACATAAGAGCCTTCATTTTCTAAAGAGACTAAAAACAACATGAAACACAGAAGCCAGTTTCCAGATTAAATGGCGTGATTTATGCACATCTTTCAGTAAATCCTCCCAAGGAATTTAATGTTACATGGGAAAAAAATATTAACTTATCATGGAGGGATCTTGCTGAAAGCAGAGAGCAAATGAATTGCAGAGATCCATAATGGTTCACAGTTGTGTCAGGTACCCAGCTTTCTTGAAAGGACATATAATAACTGCTGGGAAATACATGTCCAGAGCAGCAAGTAAGTAAATCGTAATGTAAAAGTAAACATGAAAACATACTGATAGGAGCCCCAGTTCTCCTGCTGACTGATATCTAATGTTTTTCTCTCAGGATGATGTTCTTATATTCCACCTTCAGTGTGCCCAGAGCAAGGAACCTCTCCATACAAATGTTATTCATCCTGTCACATAGAAGAGGAAAGGCAGAGTTTATTTAATGCCAGCTGAATCTATGACTACTTTACCTCATTTGTCTCTCAGGTTTAACCAAAGAATGGTAAAAATGTGAATCCTTTTGAGGTGGTAGAAAAAGAGAGGGAAGAGAGGGAAGTGTTGGTTCCCACACCTCAAGTGGAACCAACAGGTTGAATCAAGTCTCCATGGAATTCAGCTTGAGTTCAGTCATGGGCACTACGTGTATTTACAAAATGAAACAAAACCACACAATACTTCTATAATCAGAAGCACACTGCCCCTTCTAGGTTGTAGAACATATACCCCAGATAAAATTCCAGGCCTGCATCACAGGAAATGAACAGTTTCAAAGGATGCTTAAACATGGGGAAGAGGACAAAATAGGTGAGCCTAAGGCTCTTCTCTCTCTTCTCTTTTCATTCAAGCTGCCTCCACCCTTGCATGGAGAACTTGGTCAACCACTTTTATTTCTCCTCCTTCTAGTCACCATGCCAAACATATTCTTGGAAGTAGTTGCCTCTTTTACCCAGCGATGCAGGTACAACTGCTTCTGATTGCAATGTTACATTTCTTAGCTTGGAGCCTATCAATTCCATAACCTTTAAAAATATCAAGTTTTCCCTGTCCCTTTAGTAACTCCCACCGCTTCATGCTACAGGATCTCTTGTGTTTTCAACTCAGGTTTCTTCCCAAAATCTGACTTTGACTAAAATGAGCATGGACATAAAGTGTAGTTGCAATTTGGCGTTTTCCCAAAAGAATTCACTTACACAGAAAAGCCTTCAGAAGACATGTGCCCATTATTACAGGCACTTTAGGAGAGGAGAGATGACACAGAGCACACGGCAGGGCAAGCGGTTTGAGAAGCTCTCACAGAAATGACTGTTCTTCATGTATCTCCTGGGATGCTCAGCCAGTGAGGACTCCAGACTCCTCTAGATGCTCCTATTCACCTTTCCACTCAGCGGGGCACACTCTCCTCTCTCCCATGTCTTACCTGTCCTCCAGCAATTTACCTTTATCTCCATTTTGATAAAGATAAATTAGCTTTCCTAAGTCTGCATCTTACTATGAACACCTAGGATGAGCATGATTTGGAGAGTAGGTTAGCTTTCATTACAGACAACTTCTTAACAAAATGGATTAACCTATACATGTACAGGTGGATTGGTAACTACTTTGTTTTCTCTCTTTTCTCTTCAAGTATACTTGACACACAATGTTACAGCAGTTCGGATGTACAGCTTGGTCATTTGACAACTCTACAGGGTTAGTTATGCTCACCACAAGCGAGCTACCATCTGTCACCATACAGTGCTGTTATAATAACATCAAATGTATTCCCTGTGTTGTATCTTTTATCACCATGACTTATTAACTCCCTAACTGGAAGCCTGTCCTTCGCTATCCCATTTATCCATTTTGCCCACGCTCCCTCCCTGTTCCACTCTGGTAACCAGGTATTTCTGGTTTGCTGTCCTTTCTTGCCATTTGTGACAACATAGATAGACCTAGAAAGTATTATGCTATGTGACATAAGTCAAAGAAAGAATATTATGTTGTTTCACATAATGTACAAGTAAATAACAAAACAAATGCACAAACAAGAGGAGAAACCGACCCATGAATATCTGCTTTGGTTTGATAAAATCCATGGAGAATCTCGAGAACTATAAAATTCCATGATTCTACACATTCCATAATATAACCAGCTGGTCTGTAACAATTTTCCAATCCCGGCTGAAGATAGGAGACTCCTAGATCAACCCCCAAGGATCTTATGGCTCATGACACACCTAACACCATAAACTTCTTGATCATTCTAATATCACTTGTCAGCCCCCACCCCCAACTCCTACAGGTAGATGCTCCACATACAGTGGGTTTGTGAGACCCTGGACATAGGAAACTCAGTATCTTCAAAGAATATCTAGCATATCTGCTCAAACCTTTGCCAATGAAGCAGACACGTGTTTTCGTGTCCAAGAAACAAACCTGTCCTCTATCTAAGAGCAAGATACTATCATTATATTCCAAAGCTTTTTTTATACACAAACATAAGTGGTGGCATAGAATAAGAACTTTCAATGCTTGTATCCATGACTCATGAAAAAGCTTAAACCCATAGAGAACCATCTCCTAACAATATTTTCCAATCACTTTGACCTTGGCTAAATTTGGCTCCTGCCTAATTTTCCCTCGTGTCCACCACCTCATCAAACACTCATGAATCGAACACAGGAAATGGGATAAAATCTATTCATGTCAGGAAATATATTCCAAGACTGTGATTAACATGATTCAATGAAGAAAAATTAGGTGGCCTGTAGCATTCACTTCTGTCATGTCCCAGCCGGGGGGGGGGGGGGGGGGGGGAGGGGGGTGTCCTTACATTCAACCAGGTAAAGAAATCCTAATTCCCGTGATGATCTACCTTAAATTTCTGTAGTGAACTTTCTAAGGGAGATGGGTGGAGACACACCTGAACTGTGCAAAAGCATATGATATACATGTATCAGAGAAGATGAGAGGATTTTGTTCTCCTTACCCAGGCAAAGCAGGTCCTGGATACCATGAAATCACAACTCACTGTAATGAAAGAGCTGCTAATTGAGAAAAGGGTAGGAATTCGCAGGTGTTCACAAACCATCAACAGGGCATATTTGGAAGAGCAACCCAGAGATAATAGATGGAGGAGAGTATATAAAATGAAACAGTGGAGAGTATATAAAATGAAACACAGGACAAAAATACTTCAGATGGCTCTGAATTTCGGTGAAGATATGGAGGAAACATTGATCTTATGAATGCATTTGACACACTCCTTGGGCTTGTACTTGATGAAAATCATGCTGTTGGCCCACATCATAAGCTGACAACACAATCTCAAGAAATAGGAACAATTCTGAATAAAGCAAATGTATGGTTGTGTTTGGATATCCACAACAGTACCCAAAATATGTTTCCTTCATGATGTTTTGTTGCTCATTTGACAGTGACATACAGAGGAAAATTAAAAACTAAATTTATTTGAAAGCTTTCAGTTTAAGCTCCTTCAAACCAGAGTCCATGAGACTAATCTGAATGATGTGGAAGTCACCCAAGTAAACAATATGTCCCTGGTAGCACAAAACTTTGCTTGAAGATAGTACATTGGAATTTTCCTAGAACTATACCTACAAGAAGACGATAAAAATAGGAAAAGAAGCAAAAGACAACAACCATGTAGTCATAACCAATCAAACAAGCAACAACGCAATATATCATATAGAATAATCTTTAAAAAGAAGGGCTTTGGGGGCTCCTGGGTGGCTCAGTCAGTTGAGCGTCCGACTTCGTCTCAGGTCATGATCTCGTGGTTCATGGGCTCGAGCCCCGCATTGGGCTCTGTGCTGACAGCTTGGAGCCTTGAGCCTGCTTCAGATTCTGTGTCTCCTTCTCTCTCTGCCCCTCCCCCACTTGTGCTCTATCTCTCACTGTCTCTCAAAAATAAATAAATGTAAAAAAAAATTTAAAGAAAAAAAAAGAAAGGACTTTGTCACTGTATTAATAGTGTTATTTTCAATATCAAGTTACACTATTTCAATATTATACTCCTTGGATGACAAACAATCTTAGTGTGTGTGTGCATAGTTATACACACATACATTTGTATTAAGTATACAAATATAAATACATGTGTATAGGGAAACCTTTCTTAGCCCATGAGAGATAAAAACATTCCTCACAAAGGAGTGACATCATAAAAATGGTGACAGAGGTAGTTCCCACTCAGTAATTCTCATAGTAAGCTCAGCTGGCAACGATTCACATTAGACATCACTGGGGAAATCTCAATACCCCCAAATAACAGGTATTGAAAAATGAATTCTTCTCCTTCCATTGAACCAGTTGAAATGTGGGTAGAACATGCTACCCTACTTTATTTTATTGGTTTCTACAACTGATAGAAATCCTCTTCCCACTCAGGTCCAAATGGGTATAAGGACAGCGTAGGCTGTGAAACATCATAGGAACATCTAACCAAAAACTGGGTAGGCTGTTTAGAGCAGAAATATGCTCAGTGCCGGTGACTGGTGACCATCTTCCCAAGGAATCAGTGCTCTGCACACAGTTCGGAGCACAGACTCGACTCAGCACAGGGTTGAGTGGATTGGAGGGAGGTCTCTGCCAGCTGTGGGTCAGGATCCTTGGAAGAACACCCATCAACACTGGATCAGACCTATGCTGGGCTTATATTCCTGCGATGCCAGTGCTTTGAGGAACTACCCACAGGTTTTGCTGGTTCTGATTATTAGTGTCCAGCAGCCTTCTTCCTTTTCAGCACCAACTCTGGCATGTGACATCCTTAAGTATGTCCACAATGTTCTCCTCTCCATTAATATCCACAAATCTTGGCCTGGGAAAGTACAGTTGTCTATGGCATTCCATAGCATTTGGTCCACAGTACCACTACATAATTAAATAAATCATGAGGAAAGAATCAGACTTCCCTCGATCCCAGAAAAACACCGTGTTGATTCACAAGTCCCCATCTCTGTCACATTTGTTCATCACAAGAAGTTTTCAAAGAGGGGCGCCTGGGTGGCTCAGTCGGTTAAGTGGCCGACTTCGGCTCAGGTCATGATCTCGCGGTCCGTGAGTTCGAGCCCCGCGTCGGTCTCTGTGCTGACAGCTCAGAGCCTGGAGCCTGTTTCGGATTCTGTGTCTCCCTCTCTCTGACCCTCCCCTGTTCATGCTCTGTCTCTCCCTGTCTCAAAAATAAATAAAACGTTAAAAAAAAAAAAAAAAAGAAGTTTTCAAAGACCTTGGAGTGACCAAAGGGAGCTTCTTGTCAGAGCTTTCATCACATTTCAGGAGTTTTTCATATTTGCTTTTAGTAAGACCTATCTTCCTCTCAAAGCATACTATCCTCATGTTTTATCTGTCCTCATAATTCTCTCCATACCAAGTGCCTGAAGGAATCCTGTGTACAATTGATGGTATTTTCCTGTTCCTTCCATTGAAGTGGTGTCAACAATGTATTGCAATATTAGAGATGGCTCAGTTGATTCAATTACCATTTTCCTTTATATTAAAAAATTCTAGGGGCACCTGGGTGGCACAGTCTGTTGAGCATCTGACTTCAGCTCAGGTCATGATCTCACGGTTTATGAGCTTGAGCCTTGTGCATCAGGCTCTGTGCTGACAGTGCAGATCCTGCTTGAGGTTCTCCCTCTTTCACTCTCTCTGTCCCTTCCCAATTCTCTCTCTCTGATAATTAAATATACTTTTTAAAAACTTAAAAATTCTAAGCCATTAAGAACCAAGAAGCGCCAGCATGGCTTTTGTGGGAGGGGGCAGTCTCCCTAGCACAGGAAAGAACAACTGTGATGGCTACATCACTGGAATGGAGATGAGGAGACAGAAGAACTAGAGAGGATTTGGACAGAAAACGAGTAAAATTTACCCTTCTATAATTCTGAGTCACTCATGCAGACTAGGACAAATGTCCTTCCCCACATGAAGAATTCATGCCAATGCTTCAGCCTAGATTTTTTTTATCTCTTATCTTGAGCGACATCATCACTCTTAATGGAATACTGTTTTCTTCCTACAGTTAGAACATCTACTAAACTCTCAGCACTGTCCATCTTTCCTTGAAATAAATGTGAAAACGACCCATGACTCACGGTTCTCCAAGTTTTCACCTCATCAAATTGTTCCCCTAAAGGGAGTAACTTGGATGAGGTCACTCCTGAGAAGGGAAAAGAATAGTATTTAAAGAAGTTTTACTCAGTTTTCCACCAAGGAAGCCCAAGAAAAGAAAATATTAAGACAATTCAAAGGAAGAGAAATTATATTTACAGTACTGTACTATAAATAAATCTGCCTATAAGTTGGACCTACACAGCTCAAACTCATCTTGTACAAGAGTCAAGTGTACTTTGTGTTCCTGTTTACCTGCAACCTGGATGAAGATGGGGCAGGCTAAGGTTGCATTAGGATACCACTTCTTTCAGTATAAATCCGTGTTAACATATTCAAATCCATTCAGGATGATTAATGAATATATATTAATTTCAAATAGACTCTTAACAAACCACTACAAAATCACTGTGTGATCCTTGGTCAAAATACACATTGAAATCTTTCAAGAACCACTCTTTTTCCTCTAATGTATTGATTTGTGAGTTGTACTTTCCATGTTGTTCAAACTAAGGCTAATTATTGAGTAAAAGTAGATCGACAATCATCTTTCACCCCTTTAGAGAAGAGTTAGCTATACTTTCCTCAGATATCCGTGAAAATCTCTTGATTTCAGATACATAACTAATATTCTTGACTTGTAACAATTGCTATTATGACGATATACTCAGGTGTTTATGAGCTACCACTGTATTTTTTCTACACACGAATTGGCAAAATATTTAAATTCAGAACGTTTCTCTGTCAAGCATTTTTTTGCAAAACATGATGCCTTGAACACTTCTTGGTGGCTGATGTCACTCTTATATATCCATCACAAACAGCATCCGCATGTAAGATTCCTTCCTATGTAGGACATACCAGAGTCCTTAATCTTCCCAGGAAAAAATAGGTAAACATGAATTTCCTATCATAAAAGAGTCCCTCATGTCTGTGAGACAACAAAAATCAAATCATTTTCCATGCACAGAAGCACTAAAGCCATAGCATGAGATGATTTATGGGTAAAATTAGTAATATATGCCATGTTAAATAAACCCTCAAATATGGACAATAGAAAAAAGGAGACAGACTGAGAATAATTGTCCTTCTGCAGACATCCATTCTGCCTTGATCCTTTCAGACATCTTAAAAATACACCTGACCATTCAATAGCATGCATGTAAACTGGGTGTGTCCATTTATACACAGGTTTTCAAAAAATATAAACCCATTCACTACTGTAAATGTGTTTTCATTATAGTTTTCTTAATCTTTTGTTTTCTCAAGTTTCCTTAATTCTAACAATACCATTTATACCACAGACAACTAAGAATGGGATGATTGACTGGTAATGTTGTAGGTAAGCCTTGGGGTCAACAATAGGCTATTTCCATGGAATAGTAGGTATGGTTTTAAGTTCCGAGGACTCAAGAGATACTCAGATTTTCCATGATGGAGGGGTTAGTGCCCCTTATGCCTACACTGATGGAAGTGATATCCAGGTTTCAACTTTGGATTTTCCTTTCCATAAACACTCTGATTTAGAATCATGTCTGAAAAGTGGTATTGACTTACTGCTTCCTGGGGTGAATTCTCTCATTTTATTTAGATTTGCCTTTTCATTCCATACTTTGCCAAATGTCTACATCTTAGTAAAGTTTTTATCCTTTATAAAGGCTTTGGTTTTTCCTGAAGTGTATATTAAAACCCAAAATACTTCCTCGTTCATTACATTTCTAAGGTTTCTATCCAGTATGTTTTCTCTGATGCTGAGGAAGGGTTCAGTTCCAGGGAAAGAGGTTGCCAATATTCTTGACATTTGTAAGTTACCTCCCCAGGATGTATTATCTCATTTTGAACAGTTTTGCTTACAAACTAAATGCTTCACCACATTCTTTACATTTGTAGGGTTTCATTCAGTGTACTCTCGCTGATGTTCAGAAATTTTGTAGTTGGGCTTAACAACTTTGCCGGGCGTGTGTGTGTTTATATATATTTAAATACATTTATTTAGCGTTCTCCCCAGTATGTACCTCCTTAGGTAGAAGTGTATTGAGTGGTAAAGACTTTGCCTCATTGTATAAATTTGTTAGATTTCTTCCCATTATGAAATACATCTCTGCTGTTGAGTGAGTTTTGAAGACTAGCTAAAAGCTGTACAGAGTGATTACATTTGTAACTCTTCTATCCAGTGTGGATACAATCATGTACAATCAGATTTGAGGTTACAGAGAAGACTTTTCCACATTTCCTAATCTCATACTTGTTCTCTGGAAATGGAGTTCTCTCATGTCTATTAACATTTCACCCTGGATTCATGTTTCTCCCACACTCAGTGCCTTTGTACCCCCTATCTCCTCTATAAACACACAGTAATTACAGAAGCTAGAGGGCTCAACTCAAGGCCTTCCTAAGATCACAGCACATAAATACTTGCTCCAAATTTAGTCTTATATTGTAACTATTGAACAGTGATGTATGGATTAAACCCTCCTGTGTTTATCAAAATAAGAGCCTTGGGAACAGGGGGATTACGTGTTGGTGGAAGTATAATGAACCCTCCAAACAGGGCTTCTCAAATCAATCACATTTAGAATTTTTATCTTCCTTTCCAAATGCCTAACTCTCAGAATATTTCAGGGAATGGCTAATCCAACTTTATATTTGAAATACTTCCAGTGACTATTTTCAGTATGGACGAGATGACTTTTCAGCATTTTGAAACGTCCTTCCAGAGAATATGTTTGTTTAAAAATGGATTTTTGACTACTGCTTCAAAGACACTGTTCTGCAAATAACTGACTTAAGGTGGGGTTTTCCCCAGAAGGTTTTCTATCCTTGATCTCTTCTAGCAGTAGCATTTCATTACGGATAATTGTTCCTGTTTGGTTATACCCATCATAGTAAACACTCTGCACTTCCCTGCACCCCATCACCTTGCCCATCATCCCTTAAGTATAAATAGTCAGGACCACAGTGTCCACTTCTTCCCATATCACTCTACCAAAGGACTCTTGTTGGTTTGTCTACCAACAAGCCTAGGGTGTTATGGAAAGATACAACTAAGAGATACAAAAGCAGTCATCACAGTTAGTACACTGACATGCATATATGTAAGTACGCTAATGTGCAAAAATACCCATGATAGGATACGACCAGCATGGAGAAATAGGAAGCACCAGGACTTTGCTCCTCCATGGAGACAAAAATAGACCAAAGGACCTTTTTGAGGGCTCCAGAAGCCCATTAGGAGAATACAGCACACACAGTCAAGTACAAATGAAGAAGAGTCACGTGGACACTTGCCTACAACAGCTGCTCACCCTCTCTGACACTCCATGGCAACACAGTGAGAAAAGTGTTCCCTCTGTTGGGGACAGAAACAAATGTATGTTCGATGATCTGGCTTCTTCGCTGTCCTGACGGGTTCCCTCCTGTCATTCATGACATGGAAATCAGAAGGAATCAAAGCATCCTCTGGATACTCTGTGTTGGCTGCTCAGACTGAAGGTGAGCATTTGTTCAAACACGGGAGAGACTACAGAGCTGAAGACAAACTGAGAGGGGAAGGTATCACGGGCTCTAAAAAGTAACCGCATTTCTAAACTTGGCAGTTACAGAAATTCAGACATGACAAATGCCCAGAACGTGTGTCACTCCCCCCAGAATTACTCTATTTTGTGTTCCTATTTACAAATCAAGTCCATCATCCAGGGCCCAGAGGCTTCGTTTGTTTTGTTTTGTTATGTTTTTATGGTTTGTTTGGGTTGTTTTTGTTTGTTTGTTTGTTAATTACCAAATGTCACCCAAAGATATCAAGGGATGCAAAGAAAGAGGAAATCACGTTCCAATTACAGGAACAAAATATATCTCCAACACTGGTCCTAAATTAATAAAGTAGTATTAATTGCCCGACAAGGAATTCAAAATAACCACCATAAAGATGCTCATGGAGGAAGAAGAAAAATAGATAGCTAACTAAATGATAGCACGAAAACTATTCATGACCAAAATGTAAAGCCAAGGAAACAGAACATATCACCAATAATGAACAAGAAATTGGGAGATGAAGAGTACAATTCCTGAATTTAAAAATACACTAAGGGGCCAACAACAGACTTGGTCAAGTAGAATAAAGAATCAGACAACCTAAAGTATTCTTGTGTTCAATACCTGCTAAGAATCAAAGGACAGGGTCTATGGACTCATGGAACACCAACAAGTGATCCAATATGTACATTATGGGAACCCCTTAGGAGCGGGGAGGGAAAGGGGGCAGAGCATTGACATGAAGAGCTGAAGTCTTGTATGTGGAAAGAAGAGACAACTGCAACAAGCTCAGTCAATTCACAGTAGGATAAATATCAAGACGTGAACACAGTGACACCTTATATTTAACCCTATCAAACTCACAGGCGAGAAGAGAATGTTGAACCAGCATGACAAAAGCAACTTGTCTCGTCCAAGAGAGCTCCTATACGATTAGTAGTGGGATGATTAGTAGATCTTATAGGAAGAAATGCCAGTGTATTTAAGTATTGAAAGTTCAAAACATGTCCACTAAGAATACCCTACCTGGCCAAACTGTTTTCCATGAATGTAGAAATGGAGACTTTCCCAAGTAAAAACCAGTCTAAGTTTCCAAGTAGACCTGTCCTACAGGAAATATTAAGCAAATCCTTCTGGTTGAAATAAGAGGATTGTAACCAGTAACTAAAACCACATGAGAACATAAAGCTCTCTGCTAAATATAAAAAATACACAATTGGGGCGCCTGGGTGACTCAGCTGACTAAGTGACTGACTTCTGCTCAGGTCATGATCTCGAGGTCCTTGAGTTCTACCCCCACGTCAGGCACTGTGTTGCCAGTCAGAGCCGGGAGTCTGCTTCGCATTCTGTGTCTGTCTCTTTCCGCCTTTCCCCATTTGTGCTTTCTCTTTCTCTCTCAAAAATAAAAACGCATTACGAAATCTAAAAAAAAACTACACAATTATAGAAACCTGTCGCATTGTAATGAGTTAGAACAAGTCATTTTAATTTCTGCTACAATACATTTTTCAGTAAGAGTATAAAAAATCAGGGGTGCCTGGGTGGCTCAGTCAGTTAAGCATCAAACTGCAGCTCAGATCATGATCTCGCCGCTCATGAGTTTGAGCCCCATATCGGGCTCTGTGCTATCAGAGCGTTCTTTCAATCCTCTGTCCCACTCTCTCTCTGACCCTTCCCTGATCCTTTGCTCTAAATAAATAAAAAAAGAAACAAACTTAAAAAAAGAGTATAAAAAATCATAAATGTAGGTAATAAAGTACTTATGAAAAGATAGAATTTGTGGCATCAGTAAGTTAAGGTGGGCACAGGGGTGGAGATGAAAAGTAAAATGACTGTGTATGCAACTTAGAGTATCAGTTTAAAATGAGTTTTTATACCTTGAAGTTGCTTTAAGTAATCTTTATTAAGCAACAAATACTACAGAAGACACACAAGTTAATGAGAATGGTACCAAAACATGTCATGGGAATAGCACCACAATTAAGGATAAAAATTCTAAATTTGATCCAAATCAACCACAAGAAAACATTTGGAAAGGTAACAAATACTTGGAGACTGAAGAACATCCTACTAAAGAATGAATGGGCTAACCAAGAAGTTAAGGAGGAAATTAAAAAGTATATGGAAGCCAATGAAAATGATAACATCACAACCCAAAACCTCTGGGGCATAGCAAGGTGGTCATAAGAGGAAAGTTTATAGCAATCCAGGCCTTCCTAAAGAAGGAAGAAAGATCTCAGCTACACAACGTAGCCTTATGCCTTAAGGAGCTGGAAAAAGAACAGCAAATAAACCCCAAACCAGCAGAAGACAGGAAATAATAAAGATTAGAACAGAAATTAATGCTATCAGAACCAAAAAACAAGTAGAACAGATCAATGAAACCAGAAGCTGGTTCTTGGAAAGAATTAACAAAATTGATAAATCAGCCAGTTTGATCAAAAAGAAAAAGGAAGGGACCCCAATAAATAAAATCAAGAATGAAGAGGAAAGATCACAACCAACACAGCACAAATAGGAATAATCATAAGAGAATATTATGAGCAATTATATGCCAATAAAATGGGCAATGTGGAAGAAATGGACAAATTCCTAGAAACATATACACTACCAAAACTGAAACAGGAAGAAATAGAAAATTTGAACCACACACATAACTAGTAAGGGAATCAAACTGGTAATCAAAAATCTCCCCAAAACCAAGAATCCATGGCCAGATGGCTTTCCAGGGGAATTCGACCAAACATTTAAGCAAGAGTTAACACCTATTCTCTTGAAGCTGCTCCAAAAGATAGATATGGAAGGAAAAATTCCAAACTCATTCTATGAAGCCACATTGCCTTGATTCCAAAATCAGAGAGAGACCCTACTAAAAAGGAGAACTGTAGACCAATTTCCCTGATGAACATGGATGCAAAAATCCTCAAGAAGTTATTAGCCATCCAGCTCCAACAATACATTAGAAAAATTATTCACCACAACCAACTGGGATTTACACCTGGGATGCAGGGCTGGTTCAATATCTGCAAAACAAATAACGCGATTCATCACATCAATAAAAGAAAGGACAAGAACCATGCGATCCTCTCAATAAATGCAGAGAAAGCATTTGACAAAATACAGCATCCTTTTTTGATAAGAAGCCCTCAGGAAAGTAGGGATAGAAGGATCACACCTCGAGATCATAAAAGCCATATATGAATGACCCAATGCTAATATTATCCTCAATGGGGAAAAACTGAGAGCTTTCCCCCAAAGGTCAGGAATGAGACAGGGATGCCCACTCTCACCACTGTTATTCAACATAGTATTGGAAGACTTAGCCTCTGCAATCAGACAACAGAAAGAAATAAAAGGCATCCAAATCGACCAGGAGGAAGTCAAACTTTCACTCTTTGCATATGACATGACACTCTATGTGGAAAACCCTAAAAATTCCACCAAAAATTGCTAGTGCTGGTTCATGAATTCAGCAAAGTTTCAGGGTATAAAATCAATGCACAGAAATAGGTTCCATTCTTATACATCAACAATGAAGCAACAGGAAGAGTAATCAAGGAATTGATCTCATTTACATTTGCACCAAAAATCATAAAATACCTAGGAATAAATCTAACCAAAGAGGTGAAAAAGCTATACACTGAAAATCACTATAGAAAGCTTATGAAAAAAATTGAAGATGACACAAAAAAATTGGAAAAAGATTTATGCTCCTGGATGGAAGAACAAATATTGTTAAAATGTCAATAGTACCCAAAGCAACCTACATATTCAACGCAATCTGTATCAAAATAACACCAGCATTCTTCACAGAGTTAGAACAAACAATCCTAAAATTTGTATGGAACCAGAAAAGACCCCAAAGAGCTAAAGCAATCTTGAAAAAGAAAACCAAAGCAGGAAGCATCAGAATCCCAGAGCTTCAGGCTATACTACAAAGCTGTAATCCTGAAGACAGTTTGGTACTGGCACAAGAACAGACACGCAGGTCAGTGGAACAGAATAGAGAACCCAGAAATGGACCCAGAAATGTGTGGCCAACTAATCTTTGACAAAGCAGGAAAGAACAAGCAATGGAATAAAGACTTTCTCTTCAGCAAGTGGTGCTGGGAAAACTGGACAGCGACATGCAGAAGAATGAACCTGGACCATTTTCTTACACCATACACAAAAATAAACTCAAATGGATGAAAGGCCTCAATGTAAGACAGGAAGCCATCAAAATCCTCGAGAAGAAAGCAGGCAAAAACCTCTTTGATCTTGGCCACAATAACTTCTTACTCAACAAGTCTCCAGAGGCAAGGGAAACAAAAGCAAAAATGAACTACTGGGACCTCGTGAAAATAAAAACCTTCTGCACAGCGAAAGAAACAATCAGCAAAACTAAAAGGCAACAGACAGAATGGGAGACGATATTTGCAAACGACATATCAGATAAAGGGTTAGAATCCAAAATCTACAAAGAACTTATCAAACTCAACACCGAAAAAAACAAATAATCCAGTGAAGAAATGGGCAAAGACATGAATAGACACTTCTCCAAAGAAGACATCCAGATGGCCAATGGACACATGAAAAAATGCTCAACATCACTCATCATCAGGGAAATATGAATGAAAACCACCATAAGATACCACCTTACACTGGTCAGAATGGCTAATATTAACAACTCAGGCAACATCAGATGTTGGCAAGGATGCAGAGAAAGAGGATCTCTTTTGCATTGTTGGTGGGAATGCAAGCTGGTGCAGCCACTCTGGAAAACAGCATGGAGGTTCCTCAAAAAACTAAAAATAGAACTACCCTATGACCCACCAATTGCACTACTAGGTATTTATCCAAGGGATACAGGTATGCTGTTTTGAAGGGACACACGCACCCCAATGTTTACAGCAGCACTATCAACAATAGCCAAAGTATGGAAAAAGCCCAAATGTCCATTGATGGATGAATGGATAAAGAAGAAGTGGTATATCTATACAATGGAGTATTACTCGGCAATCAAAAAGAATGAAATCTTGCCATTTGAAACTACGTGGATAAAACTGGATGGTATTACACTAAGCGAAATTAGTCAGAGAAAGACAAATATCAAATGACATCACTCATATGAGGACTTCAATAGACAAAACAGATGAACATAAAGGAAGGGAAACAAAAATAATATAAAAACAGAGAGGGGGACAAAGCATAAGAGACTCATAAATGTGGAGAACAGACAGAGGGTTACTGGAGGTAGTGTTGAGGGGGGTGGGCTAAAAGGGTAAGGGGCATTAAGGAATCTACTCGTGAAATCATTGTTACAATATATGCTAACTAATTTGGATGTAAGTAAAAAAAAATAAAATTCAAATAAACTGTAAGAAAAAAATCCTCATAATAAAAGTTATGGAAAAGATTATAATAAAAAAAATCTAAACTTGATACAGTGATAGAGAATTACTATTATTATTACTTGTTAATTAATTAATTAATTATTTTTTTGAGAGAGAGAGCAGGGGAAGGGCAGGAGGAGAGGGAGAGAGAATCCCAAGCATGTTCCATTCTCACCTCATAGCCTGACATGGGACTCGATCTCATGACCCTGAGTTCATGACCTGAACCCAATTCAAGACTCAGACGTTTAACAGACTGAGTCACTCAGGTACTCTGGAGATATAGAATGTTGGACAATTACTTTCAATTCTTAAAAGAGATTCTCTCATGCAAGGAAAATATAAAGTCACCAATAAATATAAGATGAAATTAATGGTCTATTATGACAACTGACCAAGACATTAGTTGTCTATTATTATGACAATTCACCGAGACATGATAAAACATTCACTGACCACTAACCAAGGAAAGAGAGAAATAAGATGAGTCCCAAATTATGTATGGGTCATATTTATACAAAGAAGTACATACATAATTTTACTGGTAAGGGGCATGGCTGATTCATACTTGACTTCAACTCACATGGTCTTAAAATGTACTCGATGAACACTGACATCCTGTAACAAGATATACAAGTAAATGAAACTACAACGAACTCATGTGTGGAATGTTTCATACAAAAGAAAGCACATTATTATAGAATGCAAAGCCAGAATCAGACAAAATTTAACTCCAACCAGTCTACATAAAAGAAATAGATTAATCCTTTCAAAGGAAATGTACTATGTAACTATAATTTTAAACCGCAACTACGGACCCATGAAAAAGAAGCTTTTGAATTGTCATGTCTTCATTGGCAGTTCACAGGAAAGATATTCATTAAAATCAACTACTGAAAAATTTTACAAATAAGCATGTAAAAGACATTAAAAAGTAATTATTTTCTTAAGATATTCCTCTTCTTACACAGAGTGTAGGGTATAATCCATTCTTTAGAACCAAGGTGACTAAAAAAAACCTTTCTAAATCAACAAACACTGCCAAAGTTGGAATATATAATGACAATCACTTCATAATCAAATAAATATTTGGGATGAAATTCAGATACATGATGAGGAAAGTGGGAGAATAATCTCATGATTAATTTTTCCTGAGGTAAGATTACATTTATGAGCAATCCTTTTTTTTTTTTACATGGATTTTAGTAATTATCTACTTCAATTCCTTTTGTTTTTAAAGTTTATTTATTACTGAGAGAGAGATCATGCAAACAGTGGAGGGACAAAGGGAAAGGGGACAGATGATCTAGAGCAGGCTCCACATGGACAGCAGACAGCCCCATGCTAGGCTCCAATTCCCCAACTGTGAGATCATGAACTGAGCCCAAGTCCAATGTTCAATTGACTGAGCCACTCAGTCACCCTCTATTTCCTACAAGGCACATACCCAGGTCATAGAGAACTTTTGATTTAAAAAAATCAGAGATGCATCTCATATACAAGTTTTTAGAAAGTGAAGACACATATGAAAAAGTCACAGGAACTTCCAACTATACAAAATTATAAAATAATGCAATTACTAGGAAATAAAGGTAATGATGGAGACTTTATTATAGGCTGTGGGTTCTAACTTGTAAATGTTCTAGCTCCTTTATGACATTAATATATAGGTAATTACGAAACACATAGATACATTAAATTATTTCACCATTGAGCAGTGGAACACAGAGTGGATTTTTCAAATTTTAATTACTACAAAGACACATAAATTTTGAGGTGAAATAAAGGATTAGATTTTCTCATTTGAAGGATGTGTTCTGTGATCTTATGAAATTACTGAGCCTCAATTTTGTACACTTAAGATTAAATCCTCTGTAACTTTGGAAATCCTAAACCAGAAAACATGAGATCTCTGTCTCCAGTGTTCTCAAGGCTTCTGCCTCAAACCCCAATGGGCCCACCACTACCCTCACACACTTATCACAAGCAGCAAAACACAATTTAGAAATGACTTAGCATAGAGTTCCTCAGAAATACAGAGAGATCTTCTAGGGCTCTCACAGCAATGGAGAAGCTCTCAGATTATGGAGGTCCTCACCATGGATATGGTGGACCTTCCCTGGAGCTGAAGGAGACTCTTCGGAGAATCAAAGACATGATGTGTTAGAGAGCAGATGTCCCTCTGTGAGAGGGGAAGACATAAAACTCGGCTTTACAAATGAATTTCCATTCAAGGAGAGCTACCTGAACAACATTGTAAGATCCATCTTCCTCCTTCACATTTGGACCTCACCTGTGTCGTGTGCTTCACTCCCACCTACCTGGGTGTGAGGCTACTGTCTCTTTTCTCTTCACACCCCACAGCTCCTTCTTTTGCTCCAAAACGATGACCAGGTCTGGTTTTGACACAAGACCTGTTTATCAGAACGAAGGAATATAATTATTGCTGGAGTTTCTACCTTTCAACGCGGTAATGTACTCAGCAGACAACAGGGACATGGGAGAATTCTAAAAATTGATTTCCCAAACACTGTTGCACAAGAAAAAGTCCCTTTACAACATGCAGGAGGACTTTCAAACATTCACATCATGGCCTGCCTTCCAAGTGCTACCAATACAATAAGGAGTAAAAGTTGGAGTTTAAGATGTGGGCCATACCGTCTTATGCCACTCAATGTTTAGAATTGCCATTTATCTACAAAAATGATGATGGTACCTTTAAAAGATAGGAGGCCAAAGCTGAAAGGGAAATATCATGAAGATATTTCTCTATGTCTACAAATCCCCATTTCTTTCCCTTGCTGCAGGCATCTGAGTCCCAGTCATATAAAGGGGGAGCTTCCAAGAGACTCTTCAAGGGAAGGAACAAAACCTGAGCAGGGTTTGGGAAATCTAGAAGGAGATATCCTCACCCAAGAAGAGGAGGTGTCGATAGGTCTCTAACATCACATCTCTGTACAGTTCCCTCTGACTGTGATTCAGACATCCCCACTCCTCCTGAGAGAATTCGATGGCCACATCCCTGAAGGTCAGCAGTGTCTGCAATAAAAACCACAGTTATGAAGTGGCCATTGGCAGAGTTCATAATGGCACCTAAGAGGCAAGAGGGAGTTAATGTCACCAGCTAGACTCCAAGAGTTGTTCTTCACCGCTTACCTACTTGTACCCACAGACCATACTCCATCATTTTACTTCACCTCTTTTTTCTACCTTGTCTTTTACTTCTGGCAAACACCCTATGGGCACAGTCTCCTGTCATGGAAACAGAAAACATACAACAACATGTAACAACCGCCGTAAGGAAGAGCTTGGGCATGGCAACTTTGCGCTTAACCCCTGACTCATACCTATGCAGATGGACGACTGGGTTAACTCATGGAGTGAGGACAGTTACCTTGACCCCCGTGTAATACCAAAATCTCCACCCAAGGGGGAGCACAAACCTCATTTACATAACACATAGTGTATGTACGGAAGTGTTCTCCTAAGGCATGTGTGCCACCTTATGCCCAGTTCAGAGAAAATGACATGGCTCCACTTCCTAATTGTCCACCCAAATCTTAAATAAAAGGAAATGATCACGCCCCTCCCTCTTGCTCTGTGCATCTCTCCTTTGGAAGTTATTCCCCCTGATCTGCTTATTGGCTGCAAATCAAGGTTCCTGTCTGTGACAACCTCACGTGCTGCACTTTCTATCTACGACTCTATTATCTTTGAGGATTTTAACACACAAACATGTCAAGTATGTGAATCTTGTTTTCATTTTCTGAAAATATAAAGCATCACCACCTGGTGATGAGACCCTTTTGGTGGCAGAACATCAAGGGGACAGATGACTCTTTCTACTCATAGAAACTCCCACATGTTATCAACTCTAAAGACAGCTGCCTTGCCTTTCCAACTCCTACTAAATTCTCCACTGGCCAACCTCCACTCATCGGTAGGAACTGATTCAGCAGGAAGAAGCTACTGAAGAGGAGACCTTCCATCTTTAACAACCTTAGAGATGTAAGGGTGTAATTCGTTCACGTGGGGAAATGTAGCTCCAATTAAATTTCCTTACACCTTAGAGCCAATGATAGGCACCTGAGACATGCAGGATATGCCCTTCCTCAAGGAATCATAGCTGCTTTCATGCCTCAATGTTTAATTTTTATTAAATACTTGCAACAGGCAGAGTATGACATTCCTTTATCAATGGGCTTCAAGGTAAGTGTAAGGAAAATTAATGGAAGCTACATTTTTTTGGCTTGGTTCTCCTCACCAGAAACTACAAGCAAAGAGAAACCCAGAAGAAAAGAAGAAAGAAGTTTCCAGCTGAAATGTGATGCTTCTGCACATCACTCAGTAAATCTAAGATCCTTAGCAAAGATAGGGGGGGAAAGATCAACGTCATAGGGGAGAAATCTGGCAGAGTGAACCAGGCCAGTTAAAGAAGTGAACACAAAGTGTAAGGAAACAAATTGCTATCAGTGCCTAAGACATACCAAAGGACACATGATCCCTGGTGTGTTCTGTTGGCCCCCAAACAGTAAATCTGATTGTCAGTCTAATTATGAGAGAATACAGTGGATTTATACAAACTTCAATCACATATACTTTCAGTAAAGGGTGCTTTGAGGCAAATAGGCTTGAGCACCAGATTGTAGAGGAGTCCACAGGGGCCACCTGGCTGAAGAGAGGAAGGCCCAACAGATGACCTGCCTTAAAATATCTATAGGTCCTAACAAACTAACAAATGGGTACTTACAACCCCTTTGTAACCCATTACAACCCAGGCAGAATTACCACATGAGGGAAAATTCCATAAGTTACCATACATACACATCTTCCCCCTGCAAAATTAGCCCCAAGTCACTGCCTCAAGGCAGGAGCCTCTCCTCTGCTGTCCTGCCCACCACTCCCTTGAGGTGTGTTCATAAATCTAATGTCTTATTCTGCCACACGTGAATTATTTTCACCACTCATGCCTTTGGCTTCCACAGGATCATCGACCCGTATTTGGGAGCCCCATCTGAATGGGAGAAACACCACATTTAGATGGCTGTTTCCCTGTCCTATAATGTCTAGTATATTTTAAACAGAGTATCTTTTCCACATTTTACACCAAGACTGCTCCCCCCACCCCCCGATTTTTTAACTTTCAAGTTATTCAGGCCTCATATCCATCCTGTGTTTTTTTGCATTTATTATTTGGTACAAAAAGGTCGTTTTATTATAACACAGAGGACCTGTGGGCACCAGGATCCACAGTGGGGTTGTGAAGAGTGATTATGCAGCCAGGGGAGGGAAAGGCAAAAGGGAGGTCTCCAGAAGGATTCCCATATGCTTAAGAGGACTCCTAAGATACTGGGGGCCTTGTATTTTTCATTTTCTTAATCTTGCTCTACAGACAGGTACTAAATGGGGAACTAAAGGGGAATGGTTCTCCTCGACTGAAATCCCACCACCAGACCCCATCAGCAACAGGAATCTTGGACTCAACCTCTTCCCCTTTGGCTCTGTCCTAAAGGGATTATTTGCAATAGTTGCAGGACTTTACCCCAAAGTGACAAGTGTTGACGTCCTAGTGAAGGCTTGTTTGAGAATACAGAGAAGATTCCTGCTTATAGGGGGGAAGAGTTCTAAAGACCTAACCTTGAGTATCGTTCCTGAGAAGGTTGTAAAGCTTTGGTGAAAACATAAGGCAGAAACACCAAACACAGGAAACCAACATAGGCGATTTCTAAATGCATGGAATTTTAGGGGGAAAAGATGACACGGCCTCCGACCTGGAACACCAGGCTTACCTGGGAGCTGGGCATTTCTTCTTCTTTCCCCTCGTCCTCTAGCTTTCTTTCTCAGAAGGTATCGGTGGAGAAATCACACATGCATCAGGAGAAAATGCCCTTAAAGGCACCAACAGAACGTCTTCACCAGAGAAGTGATCACTGGCAGGCGGGACTTTGAAATGCAGAAGGACAAAACTTCCTAGTTTTTTGTGTCAGGAGTTTTTCAGAAATGGAGACTACGTATTTGGTGCCCAATCTCTGAGTTTTCCTTCTATAGTTCCAGTGGCTTCCACTCCCTCAGACACCCACAAATTCTGCTACAGCATAGGAAGAGTGTGCTGCGCAGACCTAATCCTCCCACACTCATGTAGACGAGACACCATTACCTCTCCTTGAGCAAAAGCCACAGTCAAATCTCATAAATTAATGGGAAGCCTTGCCAACTGACTCTGGCCTCAGGTAGAATCACCTGGAGCACTTCATTAAGTCAACACTGTTGTTTCCAACCACAACAATTGACAGAATCTGAGGAGGGGGGCAACAGCAATGGTCGGTTTGAAAATCCACACAGGATCCCTTTGGAAACCATTTTAGGAAGTAAGGAAGGCTATGGTTATTCAGATTTAAACCCATTTCTTCTTCTCTGATCAGTTTCCGGATATTGGAAAAAAGAGAGTGACAAATTTAAGAGCCAAACACACCTTGAGCTCTTTAGCCAACCTTTTCCATGTCATCCTAATTCCCAATGACAGGGCTCCAAAAGCCACAGGCATCTTCCTAGTCCTCCCTGTCAATTGACTTGGAGAAACTACTCTGTTCCTTGGGAATAAACTTGTCTCTGTCCTTATTGACATCTGAGCTACATTCTTAGTATTCCAACCCAATGCTACCAGCAGCCCCTGCCTCAGAGAACCAAAACAATTCAAAGAATATAGGTCTTCAATACATAGCAATGGGTCCCTGTCTATGAACTTTTTCCTTTGTGTCTAGACTTTTGAACATTACACACCCATTTCTCCTTAGTTTATCTGCCCCAATTCATTCACTGGACTGAGATTTCTTTGGGAAATGTCATGCCAGAATTTCTTTTCCCCAAAAAGTGGGAAAATCTAGAATTTGACAGTAGTAACCACATTTGGAAACAAGAGGAGATAAATGATATTTCAACGTGTTTTCTATGCTCTGTCTGTGATGGCACTTCAGGTGAGGTTAGTGGAACTGATCATTTAGTCCTATTGGATGACCTACCAACCATCTTGTGATGAAAATGTTGAAGTGATATTGGCACGATCCACAGTGCATCATGCATCAAGTTTCACATAGATCCCTCAAAGTCTTTGTCCAGAATTAATCATTACCCTATAAGTAAAGAAACCCGACCGGGCATCAAACACATAATAGTGGATTACAAAACTCAGCCCCTAGATCAATGGTCATGCTCGAGAAATATTTGGCCACTGCTGCAATGAAGGCCAGGACCGGGTACCATGGTAGACTGGGTTGGGGGGGGAGAGCGCAGGGGGTGGAGGAGCTCCTTTGGGGAGGAGGAGGGGTCCTAGGGGGAAGGGGATTCCTGGGAAGGAGAGTCCTGGCAAGGGAAGGGTAGATCAGGAGGGAAGTAGTTCCAGTCCCTGTATCACCCCTATTGTACCTGTGAGAAAACCCGAAGGCTGAGGATGGAAGTTTGATTAGGACCCTTGAGCAATAAATAACGTTATCTGTCTGTATCCTGTTGTTCCCAACATTCATGCACTAGTGACATCGATTCCTACTGAAGACCAATTTTTCCCTGAAACTGGCCCATGTAGTCCTTTTAAAAAGAGTCCATTTGATAGGGATAGCCAGTATCTTTTCCTTTACATGGGAGGAAAGGCAATACACCTGGGCAGTAATGCCTCAGGGTTCCACAGAGGGTCCATCCTATAGGTGACAATCTTAAGGCTATATTGGATGATAGTAAGTTTTCTGCAGGCTTTCCTCTGTTATAGTATGCATATAATTTTGTTCTCTGCTCCCCTTCTCAAGATTCTTGGCATGACACCAGCATACACCTGTGAAAGCTTGTGGTTTTTAAAGAGACATCAAGTGTCCAAAGAAAAATTGCAGTTTGCTCAAAACCAGCGTGGGTATTTAAGGCACTTGCTGTCAGACAAGGACTAGGTTTCAACGCATCCTGAAAATCAAAAATCTACAACTAAGTACCAATTCTGAGGCTTTCTGGGACTGTTTGGTTTGTGCTGAAATTCTATTCCAAAATTCTCTCTTATAGCTCAAAGTGTATGTGCTTTACCAAAAAAGGACAAACTTAACCCTATCATTTGGAAAGATGGGGATGACATAGTAATTGAGACTTGAATGAAAAGTCTAAATCTATTAAAAAACAAAACAAAACAAAAAAAACTTCTCAAAGTCAACACCCAAAAAAACAAGCAACCCAGTTAAGAAATGGTCAAAAGACATGAATAGACACTTTTTCAAACAAGATATCCAGATGACTAACAGACACATGAAAAGATGCTCAACATCACTCATCATCAGGGAAACACAAATCAAAACACTGATGAGATATCACTTTCTACCTGTCAAAATGGGTAAAATTAACAACACAAGAAACCACAGGTATTAGCAAGGATGAAAAGAAGAGGAGCCCTGTTGTACTGCAGGTGGGAATGCAAAGTGGTGCAGCTGCCATTCAGGAGAACAGTAGATGAGGTTTTAAAATTACTAAAAATGGAATTGGAGGTGCTTGGGTGCTTCAGTTGTGGAGTTTCTAACTTGATTTTGCTCAGGTCTTGATCTCATGGGCATGGGTCAAGCTCCACATGGGGCTCCACAGTGAGTATGGAGCCTCTCTCCCCCTCCACCACTCACACTTGTTCACTCTCTATCGCTCAAATAAATACACATTAAAAGCAAAGAATAATTTAATTTCTGTCCATGGTGGCCAAAATAAGATACTTGTATGATTTTACTCTTCCTAAATTTCCTAAGACTTCTTTTGCAGACTCTCACATCCTCTAGACAGGATGATGTTCCTCACACCTCAGATATTTTGTGTTTAGGACTCACTTATGGTTTTCCTGCTATGCATGTGCAAGCTGAGGGGCCAACCTATTGTAGGAGTAGTACCACAAGTAGATCGTCTCCTGAAATAACAGCTACCCCAAGCATCCTTGTCCTAGGGAGCATCTTTGTAACCTTTATACCCAAACTCCCCCATCTCATGAGAAAAATGTAGTGTGTTGTTCTTTCTGTCAGTCATTTATATATTCATGTTTCCAAGAGTGTTATGTTCAATTACATGTCAGTGACGTTGTAAGTAAAATCGTGAATAAAGTAATGTATTCTAGGGATGCCTGTGTGGCCCAAGGTGGTTAAGCCTCTGAGTCTTGATCTTGGCTAAGGTGATTTCACTGTTTGAGGTTCGGCCCCAATCAGGCTGTGCACTGATGATGTGGAGCCTGCTTGGGATTCTGTCTTCCCTTCCCTGTCCCCTCCCCTTCTTGTGCTGGAAGTCTCTCTCTCTCAAAATAAATTAATTAAAATAAACTACGAAAAAATGTAATCTATCTAGCAAAAAATAATAAATTACAGGCATAAAATAAAACCTTTCATAATTATCATATAAGCAGCTCTACAATTATTTTGTTAATGGTTCCGGCAAAAAGGCCAGAGTCTTAGCAGTAATATAAGTTTTTCCTGTAATAATGAAGAAACACTTGAAATTATCTTTGAGTGTGTATCTTTCAATATGATACATTATAGTTTCCCAATTTATCTGCATGTGGAGTTTGAAAACTGTTGCACAAAGACAGTTTAAAGGTTAGAAGGTCCTTCAAGAAACAGGGCTAAGGGAAATTTTTTCTGAATTGTAATGCAACTGACCACAGGTGAAGCTATAGGGAAAGCTAGGTTTTAGGGAATGCAGACATTGCAGATCAAGTGGTGAACATTGTGCCTTGTGTCCTAGGAGAAATGCTGACGTCTTGATAGATGAAATGCTCAAGGAATTCCATTAGCATTTTTTTTCTTTTTTTTAAATTTTTTTTAACATTTATTTATTTTTGAGACAGAGAGAGACAGAGCATGAATGGGAAGGGGCAGAGAGAGAGGGAGACACAGAATCGGAAGCAGGCTCCAGGCTCTGAGCCATCAGCCCAGAGCCTGACGCGGGGCTCGAACTCACGGACCGCAAGATCGTGACCTGAGCCGAAGTCGGACGCTCAACCGACTGAGCCACCCAGGCGCCCCTCCATTAGCATTTTTAAGTGTTTTCAGTCATAAGTGTAATAGTGAACTGCCTGGGAAAGAAGAAAATGCAGGTGGATGTGTCAGCTGATACATATAAAAAGAATGCTGGTAGGTAGTCAATAATGAATAGACATTTCCAGGCTGAAGACCTGAAGTGGATAGGTGTGCTGAAGTTCACTTGGTCCATATTGAGCTTTAATGTCAATTGACTCTTTTGAAAAGAAACAGGTTACAAGGATAGTCTTTGCCAGTCTCAATTTTCTTAAAAATGTTAGTTTATTGATTTTGAGAGAGAGAGAGAATGGGAGACAGAGAGAGAGAGAGCAAGTGAGAACCAGGGAGGGGCAGAGAGAGAGGGACAAAGAGAATCCCAAACAGACTCTGTGCTGTCAGAGCAGAGCCTGATGTGCGGCTTGATCTCACATACCCTGATCTCACAAACAAAACCAAGACATGCTCAACCAACTGAACCACCCAGTCTCATGTCAATTTCTTAGTTCAGCCTGAACAACCAGAAAGGGACAGGAATTCTGACACCCCCAAAAGGGGATAGGACATTCTTGCTCCATGGGAGTTTCAGGAGCCAACCCATTCATGACCCTGCTTTCCATTTCTGAACATCTAGAAGTTTCAAGCTTTAAAAAGTTAATATACATAGACTTTGTGAAATGGAAAGAGGACCCAGCAGTGCCTTCAACTGTTGCTATTTTGACCTTGGTCTGTACTTTCTAACTGATTCCATTCTTCTTTCCACATCAGCATTTAGCTCAGGAAGAAGCCCCAGCAGGCAAAGCATCCCAGGTTGGGAAAGGAAACTACCCCCTCCAGCAACAGGCACTGCCCTGAGCCAGCAAGACCCCACATGCCTCACAGCAGTGCAGTGATTGGCCTGACCTTCCCCACCTTCATGCACCACCACCCTTCATCCTACATTTTCTTTATATAAACCTGGAAGGATTTTCGGCAGGTTGGGGACAGTGTTTGAGGTGTTGGTCACCTCTCTTCTCAGTGTTGGCCTCCGTGAAGAAAATCTTCTTGTTTTATCACCACTCATCCCACTGCTGTTCTTGCCTTCTCTGGGGGACCCACACAGACCAGGTTTGGCCACTTGCCACTGACAAAATCCAAAGGCAGAGAGATGAGAGGTGGTGAAACACGAGAGGTAGTTATTTCAGGGAGGCTGACACTGCAAAGATGGCTGAATAATGTCTCAAAGACTGTCTCCAAAGTGCTGGATACACTTCCAGGTGTATGGAAGGGAAAAGGGGAGAGGTGGGTGGAGGGGCAAAAGGAGTCAGGACCTGCAGGTAGACAGTGAAGTCTGTCATTGTCTAGGGTAGGGTCTTTCTGGCTCAGGGTAGTCCTTGAGGCTTGAGGGGTAATTCCAGTTCCCCTGAGGGATACTTTGTCCTCAGGGTCTTCCTCCTGAGCCAGGAGACAAGCTGGAAGGAACCCAGTGAGCAAGTTTGAGGTCAAAATTGAGGCAGCAAAAGTCCTCTGTCTTGCCCTTGGATTTGGACAGCCATGAGTGGCAGAACTGGGTCTGTCTGGGGTCACTGGAACCAGGTGCTCCTGTACCCTTGGGTCCTGCTTACAAAGTCATTACCACAATCTAGCCAATAAACATATCCCTCATCTCCCATTGTTAATATGTGTGTGTGTGTGCGTGTGTCTTGAGAACACTTCCAATAGCCTCTCTTAGCAAATCTCAAGGGTACAACACACTAGTATTAAGCACACTCACCGAGGTGTAAACATTCACTGCTCACACATCCTGCATTAGTAGTGCTTTTTGCCACTTGACCAACATCTAAACATTTCCCCCATCCTCAGCCCCTGGCAACAAACTTGCTAATCTTTAATAATATTGCCATTTTTAAGATTTGCGTGTATGTGATTTCATACAGTATATATTTTTCTGTATGTGGTTTATTTAACTTAACAAAGTATCCTCTAGCAACCTCTAAGTTGCTGTCAATGGAAAAATGTCCTTTTCTGAGGCTGATACATATGCCAAGAATAAATTAGGTGAAGGACATCTACTAGGAAGGAGTTAATAGCAGAGATGAACATTTAATTTTTATTTATTGTAAAGTTTATTGATTTATTTTGAGAGAGAGAGAGACAGAGAACGAGCAGGATTGGAGCAGATAGGGAGACAGAGGATCTGAAGTAGGCCCTGTGCTGACAGCAGAGAGCCCGATGTGGGGCTCAAACTAACCAGCTGCTAGTTCATGACCTAAGCCAAGGAGGGACACTTAACTGACTGAAACATTCAGGTGCCCCCAGCGATGAACCATTTATAAAATGTTATCTGCGTGGCAGTGCAAACATGTTTGATAAACATTTGCTCTTTCCTTTTTCATTGAATGTAAATGTAGTTCCTCCTTCTTGAGATGTAAAGCCGTACTCCCTTCTCCTTCATTCCAAATGGCATATAAGCCTCGATTGCCTATCTTTGAGCCTAACATCTTTGAGGTTCCCATAATCAAGAAATTATTTTTTTTTCTCTCTTCTGAACTTGCCTGATGTCAGTTTAATCATTAGACTGACCAAAGAATAGAGAACAGATGAAGGAAAATGTTTTCTTCTCATACACATTCATTCTGTTGTTGAAAACTGACCTCTGTTCTTCAGAGCTAAAATATAATGTGAAGACAGAGTTTGGAAAAAGATGTGAGTCAGGAGTTGAGCTCAAACTGGATGTGTATAAGCTCTTTCTCTGAGAAGACATTACTTTTGTATAGTTTCTGTTTTCATCACAGGAGGCTGTCCCCATAGGGTGTTTTGCCCGAAGTAAAAGATAAGGTGGAATGAAGAGATTATATGTGGGACTATGGTCAGTGGGTACAAGCAGGTAAACAGTGAAGGTCAGGTCTTGGTGTCTAGCTGGTGACATTAACTCCCTGTTTCATCTTGGGTACCATTATGAATGCAGCCTATGGCCACTTGGTAACTGTCATTTTTATTGCAGGGACTGTTGACCTTCAGGGATGTGGCTATAGAATTCTCTCAGGAGGAGTGGGATGCCTGAACCAGTCAGGGGGGAACTGTACAAGGATGTGATGTTAGAGACCTATGGACACCTCCTCTTCTTGGGTGAGGATAACTCCTTCCAGACTTCCCAAACCACACTCAGGGTTTTGTTCCTTCCTTTGAAGACTGTCTCTTGGAAGCTTCCTCTTTGCATGACTGAGATTCAGATCCCTGCAGTAAGGGAAAGTAGGGGTTTGTAGATGTAGAGAAAAATCTTCACGATGTTTCCTTCTCAGCTGTAGATTCCCCTTCTTTAATGTAAGATCATAATTTCTGTAGTTTACTGGTAATTGTAACCATTGACTGGCGTAAAATGGTATTGCCCACTTAATCTCCATTTGCTACTCATTACTGTAGTGGTAGTACTTGGAAGTGGAGGTCAAGATCTGAACACTGCAAATCCCTCCTGCATGTTATAAAGGGGTTGTTTGGCAACAGCTTTTGGGAAATCATTTTCTAGAATTCTACAATGTCCTCTCTTCTCTACTGAGTACAATATTGGGTTGAAAGGTAGAATTTTCAGCAATACTTAGATTCCTTTTTTTCTGATAACCAGGTCTATTGTTTCAAAAACAGACCTGGTCATTTTTTTTTTTTTTTTTTTTTTGGAACGACAGAGGGAGCTCTGGGATGTCAAGAGAAAGGAGACAGTAGCCTCACACCCAGGTAGGTGGGAATGAATGAAGCAAATGACAGAGGTGAGGTCCAAATAGGAAGTAGAAAGATAGACCTTAAAATGTGGTTCAAGTAGGCTCCTTGAATGGAAATTAGTTTGAGAAGCCTAGTTTTATGTCTCTCCCTCTCACAGTGGGACATCTGTTTTCTAACAAATCATGCTCTTACATTCTCTAAGGATTCTCCTTCAGCCCACTGGTGGTCCATCACATCCACAGTGAGGGCCACAATACCCTGAAAACTTCTCCATCGCTTTGAGGGCCCTGGGGAATTTTCTGTACTTCTGAAGAACTCTATGCTAAGATATTTCCAATTTCTCTGCCTCCTGTGAGAAGTGTCTCAGGGTAGTGGTGGGCATACTGGGGGGAGCGGGGGTTGGGGTCCAAATCCCAGAAACACTGGAGACAAGTATCACATGATTTCTGTTTTATGCTTTCCAATGTTACTGAGGCTTTAATCTTAATTGTACCAAATTGGGATTCAGTAATTTCATCAGATAACAAAGCACCTTCCTAAAATGAGAAAATCTTATCTGTTATTTCACATCAGAAGTTCATTTTTCTTTGTATGAACTAAAATAAGAAATTTCCAATCTGTGTGTCCCATTTCTCAATGGTGAAATAATTTGTTTATCCTAACATTCATAACTAAATTAATGCCATAGGTAAACTAGAATATTTAGAACTTAGAACTTGCAGCCTATTATTAAGTCTCAATGGTTACCTTCTTTCTTAATAATTTCATCATTTTCATATTTTGTGTTATATAAAGTTCCTGTAACTTTGTTATAAATGTTTTCACTTTCTGAGTACTTATATAAGAGATTCATTTCTGATTAGATCAAAGTTGTAACTTGGGCATGTGCTTTATGAGCTATGAGGTAGATAATTAGTAAAAGTTTTACATTTAGAAAAAAGTCTTAATCATAAATGTAATTTTACTTCACAATAAATTAATAACTACTTTTTTTTTCTATTTTCCTCAGAATGTATCTGGATTTAAGCATAAATATTTTTTTGTAAAGTGACTGTCAGCCTAGTTTTCAACTTTGATGGTTTTTATTTAGAAATGAAAGGGTTCTGGGGCGCCTGGTTGGCTCAGTCTGTTGAGCGTCTGACTTCGGCTCAGGTCATGATCTCACAGTTTGTGGGTTCGAGCCCCACATCAGGCTCTGAGCTGACCGCTTGGTCAGAGCCTGGAGCCTGCTTCAGATTCTGTGTCTCCTTCTCTCTCTGCCCCTCCCCTGCTCATGCTTTGTCTCACTCTCTTTCTCAAAAATAAATAAATGTAAAAAAAAAAAAAAAAGAAACGAAAGGGTTTTGCTTGGGGCACTTGGGTGGCTCAGTCGGTTAAGCCTCCCACTCTTGATTTCATCTCACATCATGATCTCAGTGTTCCTGAGGTTGAACCCCTGTCAGGCTCTGTACTGAAAGCATGGAGCCTGATTAAGATTTTCTCTCCCTCTCTCTGCCACTCCCCTGCCCTCATGTGTGTGCATATTCTTTCTCTCTAAATAAAGAAATAAACATTTTTTAAAATTAAAAAGGCTTTTGTTTGCTTGATTCTACAGAATGGATTTTACCCTTGGTAAAATGCACTTTTGATTCAGTTTCCTTGTTTTTATTTTAAGTTTATTTATTTTGAGAGAGAGAGAGACAGAGACAGAAAATGAGAGGGGGAGGGGTAGAGAAAGGAAGAGAGAGAATCCTATGCACGCTCTGCGGTTTGCAATGAGTTGAGCACAAGGCTCAATCTCAAGACCCTGAGATCATGACCTTAGCTGAAGTCAAGAGTCGGACGCTTAACCAACTGAGCCACCCAGGTGCCCCACTTTGCTGTGTTTTATCGTGGACTTTGCGTGAGTACTCCCCACAGGTAGTAGTTTGTAATCTTCTATATTTGTAGCGTTTTCCTTTGCCTTTCATAACCTGTAAATGCTGGTATGACAGAGTCTTTTCATAATCTCCCTTTTCACTCCCTGGAAATGCTTGAGGAGATTTCAAGTACTTTGTCATTAAATGTTTCTATGAACTATCTAGTGAAGTCACTGGCACAGGACTTTTCCTTTTTGGGAGTTTGTTTATTACATTTTTAATCTACTTGGTAGTTGTAAATCAGTTGAACTTTTCTTGAGTGAGAGAGCAAGTGAGTCGGGGAGAAAGGCAGAGGGAGAGAGAGAGAGAATCCTAATCAGGCTTCATGCTCAGAACAGAGCCCTGCATGGCACTCCATCACATGTCTCTAAGATCATGACTTGAGCCAAAATTGAGAGTTGGACCCTTAACTGACTAAGCCACCTGGGCTCCTCTGACATTTTTTTCCCTCCATGATGGAGTTACATAGGTTATACCTTTATTTGAAATAGATACTTTTTTTTTGATACCTATTTGTTGGCATAAAATTATCCTTTGTCTCTCTTATAATTATTTTTATTTCTATGCTATCACTTGTACTGTATCTTGTTTTAGTTCTTCCCTTCTGATTTTAAGTGATCTTCACTTTTTCATTCTTACTTGAGTTATATGTCTACAAGTTTTGTTGCTTATTTCTCTTTTTTAAAAAATTTTTAATGTTTATTCATTTTTGAAAGACAGAGTGCAAGCAGGGGAGGGGCAGAGAGAGAGAGGGAGACAACGAATCTGAAGATCTGAAGCAGGCTCCAGGCTCTGAGCTGTCAGCGCAGCTCGTAAAACCACGAGCAGTGAAATCATGACCTGAGCCAAAGTCAGATGCTTAACCCACTGAGCCACCCAAGGTGCCCCTGTTGATTATTTCTGAACGTGAACTCCTCCTATTGTTTTCTCCTATTTTTGCTGTATCTTATTGTCTTAATTTCTGTTTTCTGTTTAAATTTCCTTCCTTCTACTAAATTTGGGCTCATATGGTACTTTTCCTGATTATTTGAGGTGTAGGAAAGTGATTTGTGCTACACCATGAAATACTACAGAATGATCTATTAGGCTATGTCTTCAGTACATTGTGTGTGAGTTTCTGTGTCACAGAAGAATGAAGTCCTGAAGATTCCTTCTCAACCATTTTTCTGACATTTTCTGACTTATTTTAAGGTTGTATATTAGAGGTTCTCAATGCATTCATCTGAGAGTAGTAAAAGTGGAATGATTTTACTTTTCTGATATTTCATATCTTTCAGCTGTATCTTCACATGGCACCTCAAGCTTCCTGACAAAGCGATGCATAGAAGCTCCTTTAGAAAAAGTGTCACTGGGTACATATAAACATTGTACCCTTGATAATTTACACTTAATGTTAAACTGGGACAGCGATGGAAAGAGTGAAGTGCATCAAAGATATAAGGAAGGACACAGCCAAATCGAGTCGACTGCCCAAAATAAGAACTTCACTGCTGAAACTGGTGAAGGATATAACACATTTTGGAAAACCTCCCCTTTTATGTCCTCTACTTGTGCAAAGCAGTGTGTATCCGTAAGCACAATCTCAAATCAAATATTCAAATATACATATTTGGGCAAAGAAACTTTGGAGCATTTGGAGAATTACCTCATCCATACTAAAAATAATTACTTGAACCAACTTGAAAATAGAATTGTATTGACCTTTCAGTCAAGTGTTTCTAAAAATCAGATATTTAAAAATGAAGAAAAAAGGTCTAAGTGGTATCAATTTGGGAAGTGCTTCACTGAGGAGGTGGCCCTACAAAATAACCCTAGCATTTTCAATGGGGATAGAATTGCTCAATGCAGTGAATCTGAGAAAAAAATTTAACCAGGGCTCACATGTTAAGAAACGTCTGAAGACCCATTTGCAGGACAACCATTTTGAACGTAATAAAGGTCAGGAAGACTTTTATCAAAGATCCAAACTTATTATACATAAGAGTATGCATATTGGAGAAAATCCTCATAAATATAAGGAATGTGGGAAAGCTCTGAAGCAGTCCTCCAATACTGCTGATCATCAGAGGACTGGTGTGGGAAAAAAAAAACATATAGATGTAATAAATCTGGAAACACGTTTTTGTCAAACATCAAGACTAAATACATGTAAGACAATTGGTACAGGTGAGAAAGGGTACATTTGTAAGGAATTTGGCAAAACCTTTGACAGGCACTCAACACTGTCTCAACACTGCAAATGGATACTACAGAGAAAATTTACAAATGTGAAGAATGTGGTAAAACCTTTAAGGATGGGTCATCACTCAGTGGACATAGGTGAATCCATAACAAGGAGAGACATTAAAAATGTCAAGAATGTGGCAAATCCTTTACCAGGTACTTAGGCCTTAATGAACAACACAGCATCCATACTAGAAAGGAACCTTATAAATGTAATGCATGTGGCAAGGCCTTTAGCCAGCACTCACACCTTATTCAACATTACAGAATTTGCACTGAGAGAAATATTACAAATATCGAGAATGTGGAAAAGCCTTTAGCCAGCACTCAGACCTTACTCGACATCACAGAATTCAAACAGGAGAGAAACCTTACCAATGTAAGGAATGTGGGAAGGCCTTTAACCAATGCTCATACATTACTACACATCAGAGAATCCATACTGACAGAAACATTTTAGAGAATGTGGCAAGGCCTTTAGCCAGCACTCATGCCTTACTGAACATCACAGAATTCATAATGGAGAGAAACCTTATCAATGTAAAGAATGTGGCAAAGCCTTTAGGTAGAACTCAAGCCTTACTGAACATCACAGGATCCATACTGGAGAGAGACATTACCAATGTAAGGAAAGTGGCAAGGCCTTTAACCAGCACTCACACCTTATTCAACATCACATAATTCATACTTGAGAGAACCTTATCACTTATCACTGATATCACATTAAGTGATATCACTTAATCATTACACTTATGTAATGAGTGTGGGAAAGGCTTTAATCACTGTTCATCCTTTATTTAATATCACAGAATTCATACTGGAGTATATGTGAGAGAACTTTTAAGGACTGCTCAACCCTACTCCACATCACAGAATCCATACTGAAGAGTAATGATACACGTGTAAAGAATGTGGCTAGACCTTAAGCAATGCTAATCCCTGATTCCTTGTCAGAGAATGTTTACTGGAGATGACTTTATAAACATAAAGAATTTGGCAAGCCCTGTAATCAGTATTCAAGCCTCATTCACCATCAAATTTATACTTAAGAGAAACCTTATAAGTGCAAAGAATGTGGTAAAACTTTTCAGAAGGCACAATCCTTACTCAGCATCTCATTGTTCACACTTAGGAGAAACATTACAAATGTAATGAATATGGCAAAACTTTAGCTGGAACTCATAACTTATTCAACATCATAGTTCTCATAAAGGAGGAAAACTCTAAAATGTAAAAAGAATGAACAACCTGTAAACTGGAATTTAATCCTTATTCAATACCCAAAAATGCATGAATCAAACAAACCTAATGAATGAGCAAAGACCTTCTTTATCAATACATACTTTGAAAACGTCATAGAGTACAGAATGGAAAATAACTTGAAAGAAGCATTTAGAAATATATTTAATTGAACATGAAATGTCAATAAACGTCACAGAATTCACAGCAGAAAGCAGTACATCAGCCTATTCAGACATTACATTACATCAAAATACTTATTATAAGGAATAATACGAAGTTAAACGTTTAGATAATGTATATACTATTATGCTTCAAAAGATAGAAGGGCTGGGTTTTTGCATAGGTATAATCAATTTCCATATGTGTTTTTGTTTTACATTAAACCTATTTAAGATTGTGACTAGCAAATATTAATGCATTTCTACTCCCAAATCACTTCAGAATGTTTTTATTCCCAGTGGGTGTGTGAAAGCATGTGGCCGGTTGTTGCTGCATCAAAGATATAAGTGCCATTCTCCCTTAGGTGGGACTCATGCATATCTAGTTTTCCATGGAAGATGAAAGACAATATGTGAAGAAAATCTAAATGGAGATGCTTTTTGTGCATTTACATCTAACCCTGATACAAATGACCATGAAATAGGTGTTCAAAACATCATTCTTCTCCATTTATTAAAACTAAAAACATTTGTGACTATTACAAATAAAATGTTTTACTCGCTGGTCTTTAAGGGAAAGAGGTGTCAATCCACACAAAAAAGTGATGCATCTTCATCCTAACAATAGTTACAAGTAGTCAATATCAATCGAAGTGGTTGAAAGGAAGAAATCTTCACAGATATCAGAAAGAGAATAGACAAATCTTCCTAAAATGACATAGGATTTTTGAAGAATTACTTCAGGTCTGAAAGAGTTTTAGTAGGCAAAATTAAGATGTTCATAACTTATAATAGACTGTCATGTCTTCCTGAATCCTCATGGTACCCAGAAAATGAAAACTCATAATAGATATACAAAAGACAAAGAGAAAAGAATCAAAGTTTACCATTCTAGAAAATCATCAAATCACAAAGATTAAGAGCAAACAGAAAAGGACGAGTAAATCTAAAACAGCTGGAAGACAATGTAGAGAATGACAACAGTTATACCATACTTGTATCAATACTTACTTTAAATGTAAAGGGACTAAATTCCCCAAATCAAAAGATATGGATAGGCTGAATGGAAAGAAATATGAGATCCAATTATATGCTGACATCAAGAGACTCACTTGCACTTTCAGAACACACTCAGACTGAAAGTGCAGGTCTGGAAAATGATATTCCATGCAAACGGAAACCAAAAGAAAGCGGGGTAGCTATGCTTATTTCAGATAAAATAGACTTGAAGCCAAGGACTGTAATAAGGCACAGTGAAGATCAGTATAAAATAAAGGGGTCAGTTTGTGCAGTTTTCAATTAATGTGGTGTTTGGCAGAATAGCAAGAAAGTTTCCCCCCATTTTGATTTTGAAGAACAGGAATGGTGTGGTTCTATAACTCATGTAGTACTTACCACATGGAAAACAAACACCTTTTTCCATAAATGTTGGTGGTGTTTGTCCAGGTACCTGAATTGCAGCTTGTGTAATGTTTCTGAACATCTGTGTCTAATGACTCCTCTAAATTGTTATTTGATATTCAAAAACGTATTTCTATGTTTATAGGGTTGGGGGATAAAAGAACACTAAATGACAACTTGAGAAGGTCCTATTGCTTCCAGATTTTGAAGTGTGTGGGAAAATACAGTTTCAAAGAAAATCTTGGGTGATTTACTGGAAAAGCAGTCAACAATTTATCAAAACCAACTTGTAGAGGCTAATGTTTTCCACAGTATTCAGTTTTCTAACATCTTGCTATTATACACATCATATTTTTTCACAACATATTACTTACTTTATATTTTTATCTGCTCTTTTAAGCCCTCAATAAGTTATTTGTCCTTTCAGGCAAGTTACAATAATATCTCTCAGTAATATTTCTGATATTTCTGTGTAGTTTTTTCTTTGTATACAATTGCAAGTGATAGGCTTTTTATGGGTCACCTTTGCAATACTTGTGATAGGGGTTTGTTGCAAGTTGAGTTCTTTCTCAAATTTGCATCTTCCCATAAGATAACCTTATATTCTACTGGGTTCACACTTTTTAGACTACATTACATGTGACTAAAGGTTTTGTACATTATATGTGTATTTACTACATAGAAAACATTCACTCCTTTAATGTTGGAGTAAGGTAGCTATTACATGTATGTAAGATTTGTTTGAGTTCCACTAAAGCTGTGTTGTATATCTGTGTTGTATTTGTATTGATAAGACATTTAGTTCTGCTTATTGCTTTTTCCTTTTGTTATACAATCTTATTGTGCGTTGATTTTATCAACATTTGGATGCATGTGCATCAGTTACCTAAAAAAAAATTTTTCTTTGATAGATATATAGTAATCTTTTATCGATTTTGAAATAAATATAACCTGCTTTTACTAAAAAAAGAAAAGAAAAAGAAAAAGAAAGGAGTCAATTCAACCTAAGGATATAACTTGTATAATTATGCACCCCACAGCACCTAAATATATATAGGAAATATTAAGAGACAAGAACAGAAAAAGAAAGAGCAATACAATAGCTAGGGACTTCAATACCACATCTTCAATAATGGATATGTTATCCAGACAGAATATCAATAAGGAAACATCAGACTTCAATTCCATTAGGCAGACAGACTTACAACATTGCATCCAACAGCAAAAAAACACATTCTTCTCATGTGCATGTGGAACATTCTGCAGTATAGATTATATGTTGGTCCACAAATAAATCTTAATAAGTTTAAGATTGAAATACTATCAAAGCTTCTTTTCCAACGGCCATGGCAGGAAACTAGAAGTCAGTTATAAGTACAAAACTAGAAAACTAAGCAACATGTCACATTATTCATAATAATCAAGACATGGAAATAACTTGTGTCCGTTGTCAGAGAAGATTATATGGTGCACATATACAGTATATGGTGGCTAAAATGAACAATATTGTTTTGCCTATTTGAAAGAATCTAAACAGAGTAGCTCTTCAAAATTCTTATCACACAAAAACTTGATAACTGTGAGGTGGTGGATGTTAAGTAAACTTACTGTGGTAAATGTTTTTGCAACGTATACATTTCTCAAATCATTAAGATGTACACCTTAAGCTACGATAATGTTGTATGACAAGAATATTTCAATAAAACTGGAAAAAGCTTAAAGAAACAGATTGGTGGTTGCTTAGGCATGAGGGTAAAGGATGAAGGTGGGGATAGCTAAAGAGTATTGAGGTTTCTTTTCCAGGTGATGAAATGTTCTAAAATTGACAATGGTTTGCTTGTATGTAAATCTGAATTGGTTAAAAATCTATCAATTGTACAAAGTAAATGGATGAATTATGCAGCTTGTAAATCATATTCAGATAAGGCTGTTTAAATTTTTTTTTTTTAACGTTTATTTATTTTTGAGACAGAGAGAGACACAGCATGAACGGGGGAGGGGCAGAGAGAGAGGGAGACACAGAATCGGAAGCAGGCTCCAGGCTCTGGGCCATCAGCCCAGAGCCTGACGCGGGGCTCGAACTCACGGACCGCGAGATCGTGACCTGAGCCGAAGTCGGACGCTCAACCGACTGAGCCACCCAGGCGCCCCCAGATAAGGCTGTTTAAAAAAGAACGCCTGGGTGGCTCAGTTGGTTAAGCATCTGACTTCGATCTGATCTCACAGTTTGTGAATTCAAGCCCCATGTCTGGCTCTGTGCTGACAGCTCAAAAATAAATAAACACACACACACACAAACAAACAAACATACAAACAAATAAACAAATATTTTTGAAATTTTAAAAGAATACCTAGTATTTAGGACAAATGTCAAAGACTGCATAAATTCAAGTATTAATTAAACACACACATATACACACACATGTAAGATTCCAAATTGATACTAGGATTTAACTTTCTGTTTTGCTTTGTGTGATAATATAAAAAACACCTTTGAAAAGAAGCACATGGTAAGGAAGTTCTGTCAAATTAGACATAATACGTATAATTATTAGCGTGAAGCAAGTTCAACATTTTCATGTTGGAGAAAGAATATGATAGGGGGGCGCCTGGGTAGCTCAGTCAGTTGAGCGACCGACTTCAGGTCAGGTCATGATCTCACGGTTTGTGAGTTCGAGCCCTGCGTTGGGCTCTGTGCTGACAGCTCAGAGCCTGGAGCCTGCTTCTGATTCTGTATCTCCCTCTCTCTGAGATTGTTGCATCATAATGATCATTTAAAAAAAATTTTTTTTAAATGTTTATTTACTTTTGAAAGAGTGAGAGAGACAGAATCTGAAGCAAGCTTCAGGATCTGAGCTGTCAGCACAGAGCACGATTCAGGGCTTGAACCCACAAACGGTGAGATCATGACCTTAGTCAAAGTCAGACTCTCAACCAACTGAACCACCCCAGTACCCCCATAATGACCATTGCTAAATTACACAGGAAAATCGAATTTAAAAATAAATAAATAAAACAAAATACAGGGTGTCTATGTGGTTCAGTCTGTTGAGCAACCAAATCTTGATTTCAGCTCAGTTTGTGATTGTAAGGTTGTGGGATTCAGCCTCAGGTTGGGCTCCACACTGAGCATGGAGTCTGCTTAAGATTCTCTCTCTGTCTCTCTGCCTCTCTCCCCCTGTTTGCACTCTCTCCCTCTCTCTCAATCAAAACAAAACAAAACAAAAAACAACAAAAAAACAAAACAAACAACAACAACAACAACGACACATAAACCAGGTAGTATCCAACTAAATATGTTTCTACTGTTAAATAAATTAAACAGGAAAACCACAGCCTGAGGAGGCTCTAATATCTTGATAGCCTTGTAAGGAAACCACAACTTAATCACAGTCATTGCACTTGAATGGAAAAAAAATGAACTTATGAACAAACATAGTCAACTAGGCCTTCCAAAAATAAGGCAAACACTTAAGGTATATCTACTCAAACAAGGTCCTTGCTTTGTTTCCAAATCCTCCCTATAAAAACCTTACCACAATTTCTTACAGGTGGAACATGCTTAACTATTTGAATAGATAAAATAGATGGTCAAATTAAGTCTTGAAAATTTGAATGTAACCCAGTTAATCATTTAACACCACACAGTACCACCTTTCATTTTGACCACTTTTCTCACATGGCTTGAACACCTTGCCCACTTGCAACATAATTGGGCAGAAGACTCAGTATGTCACCGTTGCCAGCCTCCCTCTGCCCACTTTGCACATGTGCATAAGACACCAATGGCGACTCTGCCCTCCCTTGCCCAGACTTCACTCTTGGTAATGGATCCCCAGGGCACCTGCTTAGATAAAGTTTCCCCACCAAGTGCTGCACATGTGCACAGAGGGTGCATGGAACCAATAGCTCCTCCAGGACCAAAATCTGCAGTCATGTGCTTCTCCCTTCACTAGTCCAGGTCTCCAGAGCACCAGCCTTGAATCCCATCTCAACCAAGCCCACACACCAGAGTTCACAGTTTAGGTAAGCTGGGGTCAGAGTCTATGGCTAGACCAGTCCTCCCTCTGAACAATGTTGTTATAACACACAGAGTTTTTGATGCTCTCTCCCATTCCTGTCTTTCCTCTTGCCAAAACTGCTCACATGTGTGCAAAGAGAATACAGATGAATCCCTCAAGGACTTGGATCCGGTACTTCCCACAATGCACAGGACCACAGAGCAGATGGGGAGCAAAGACTGGTTACCCAGGATCACCTTGTGTAATAGAAACACATAAGGGACCCTTCAGTCCCATCTCTCCAGTGGAATTTCTCACACACCCAGTCGCCGGTTTCATACATTGGGCCTAATATTGTGAGTACACAACTCAGCTGCCCCAGAATTTGCATCAGGAATAGTCTCTCTGCCTACAGGGGCTTGAAGAGCCTAACAGAGAATTGTCCTTCAGATTCTGTCAAAAATGATCTTTTACACCACAAAATTGCCCTCCACAGCTCCACTGCCAGTCCCTGACCCTCCCTTCTTGGAACAGCTCAGAAACACAGTTGCTGACTTCTTTATCTCCTGGGTGGCTCAAGCTGACATTCATACTTTCCTGACACTCAGACTTAGATAAAGGAGAGCAAAGGACTTACAATTTGGGGAGTCAGTTTCATCTTTCTGATTCAAACTGTGCTTCCAAGGGAATATATAGGCTCCCATCTTCCAGTTCTGGGATATCCATTGGTAGTTCACACATTAAAATTGACCAAATACATAAATGCAAATAATTGACCCATCAGGTTTCCCTCAGAGCCTTTATTCCATGCTTGTTTTGTGTCTCCTACTCTGCTCTCTGTACGTGTGCCCTCATATCCAATACTATTTTTTTAAGATTACTTATAATGCAAACGAAGAGAAATGATCTCTATTCCCAGGAAGGTTCATTGAGCAACCAAATCCTCCTGGAAAAATGAACATACAATACCCAGTTCATATGACTTTAGAAAGATTAACTTGCATAATGTAAGGTTCCCAGCCCAGTGTAAAAAAATTACCTTCAATTCGAAAAAAGCTGTTTGCTTCACAAAGAGAATATAAATTCATCCACAAATAGATGATGACATGAATACTATATGACAACTTACCCAGGATAAAAAGTCAGGGCAAAACAACCATTGACAACTAACCAAGGGAAGAAGAAAAAAGAAAGTCATGTACCAACAATGTATGGGTAATATTTACACACCAAATACACATAAAATTTTATTGGCAATTGACATATGGCTGATTCCTATTTGAGTTAAAACCTACACAGTCGTTGGGGTGCCTGTGTGGCTTAGTTGGTTAAGTGTCTGATATTGGCTCAGGTTATGATCTCAGTTTGTGAGTTTAAGCCCTGCATCTGAATCTATGCTAATAGCTCAGAGCCCGGATCCTGCTTTCAGATTCTGTGTTTCCCTCTCTCTGTCTCTCCCCTGCTTGTTCTCTCTCTCTCTCTCTCTCTCTTTCTCATAAATAAATAAATAAACAGATAGATAGATAATTTTTAAAAACTCCTACACTGTCTTCAAATGTACTCAGTTGAAAATTGTTATCCAAAAATATAAAATATATAAAATATAGATGAAGAAACACAATTAGTAATTAATGTTGTGGTTACTCTCATTAAAAAGGAAGGATTGTAGGAAGGATAAGAACCATATGATCCTCTCAATAGATGCAGAAAAAGCATTTCACAAAATACAGCATCTTGATAAAAATCTTCCAGATAGTAGGGATAAAAGGAACATACTTCAACATCATAGAGGCCATATATGAAAGACCCACAGCTAATATCATCAAAGGGGAAAATCTGACAGCTTTCCCCCGAAAGTCAGGGAACATAACAGGGATGTCCACTCTCACCACTGTTGTTCAACATAGTACTGGAAGTCCTAGGCTCAGCAATAGGACAACAAAAATAAATAAAAGGCATCCAAATAGGCAAGGAAGAAGTGCAACTTTCACTCTTTCTAATTGATACTCTATGTAGAAAACCTAAAAGACTCCACCAAAAAATTGCTAGAACACATAGATGAATTCAGCAAAATTGCAAGATATAAAATCAAAACACAGAAATTGTTTGCATTACTATACACAATAATGAAGTAGCAGAAAGAGAAATCAAGGAATCGATTCCATTTACAATTGCACCAAAGATACCTAGGAATAAACCATAAGATACCTAGGAATAAACTTACCTAAAGAGGGAAAAGAATGGTACTCTGAAAAATAGAGAACACTTATGAAAGGAACTGAAGAGGACACAAAGAAATGGAAAAACATTTCATCCTCATGGATTGGAAGAACAAATATTGTTCAAATGTGTATATTATGCAAAACAATCTACACATTCAAAGCAATTCCTATCAAAATAACACCAAAATTTTTCTCAGAGCTAGAAAAAACATTCTAAATTTGTATGGAACCAAAAAAAAAAAAAAAAAAATCCAAATAGCCAAATACTGTAGAAACAGAAAAGCAAAGTTCAAGCTGTGTTACCAAGCTGTAATCAACAAGACAGTATGGTGCTGGCACAAAAACAGACAAGTAGATCAATGGAACAGAATAGAAAACTCAGAAATGGATCCACAACTATATGGTCAAGAAATCTTTGACAAAGCAGGAAAGACTATTCAATGGAAAAAAGACAGTCTCTTCAACCAATGGTACTGGGAAAACTGGACAGTGACATGCACAGAAATAAAACTGGACCACCTTGGGGTGCCTGGGTGGCTCAGTCAGTTGGGTATATGACTCTGGATATCAGCTCAGATCATGATCTCATGGTTTGTGGCTTGTAGCCTGTGGGGGATAAGCTTAGGAATCCTCCAGGCTTACACCAATGGGTTAACAAGGCATAAAGAAATACAAAGCCATAAAATGCTCACACTCGAATTTGGGTAAATCAGATTGGCACCCCAAGAATAGGGGGTGCAAAGACACCCCGAGAATAGGGAGGTGCAAAGGTGCCAGGATTAGGGAGGTGCAAAGGTGCCAGGATTAGGATGGTGCAAAGGTACCCCAAAATAGAGAGGGGAGCAGAGCCCCCAAAATAGGGAGAGGAAAAGGCCTAAAATAGAAATGGTGCAAAGGTGCTCAATACATAGGTATATGAAATAAACAAGATTAGTTGTTCAGGGTGGACACACCCCCAATTTAGCCATATAGCAGAAAAGCTGTTTTCACAGGAGAATAGGACCGGGTTAGGTAAATTGGTGAATTAGACTATGGACTGCTGCACTACAGGCAAAGTAGCCCAGAGTAGAGATGGTTAATAAAAGAAAAGGTGCCCTATTAACCCTGAGGTTATTCCCATCTGCCTTATCCCCCAGGTTAGCTGAGATAAACAGGCACGGCACCTCCTGTCTGCCATTAACAACCATCTGCCCATCTGGCCGGCACCAGGATTTTGTGTTATATTGACCCAAACCCCAAACACCATATATCTTCAACCCCCCCCCCCCTTCTCTCATGTCCCTAAGTTAATGTTCACAGTTTCTTTGTTTCTTTGTACACACCCATCACATTGTAAGCCTTCTGATCTGAATAAATATGGGGCAAGGACCCTTATTCGGGGCTCTTGTCTTTTCCTGGACATTAGCCATCTCTCGCTTTAATCCTGTGTCTTCTCTTTTGCTGGCTAAAAGAGAACTTAGACTCAGAGTCTATGACACTAGCCCTGTGTCAGGCTCTGTGTTGATGGTATGGATCCCACTTGAGATTGTCTGTTAGAGTCGAAGTCCTAACCTGTACATCATTTGGTATTAAAAATGGATTCAAGAGAATTTACTAAGAAATGCTGACATACTGTATATACACAGTGTTCTTTTAATATATCCCATTATATAGAGAACCAGAGGTAATGCATTTATAAAGCAAGGACATTTGTTCTGATATAGACACATCACAAATGTCACATACCCAAGACTTTATGCATTTGGTCTTCACCTAAAAATATATACATAAGGAAAAATTCATGTCAAAACAATTGTTCCATATTAAAGGCACAGAGTAAAATTTAGAAATTTGCTATCATGAACACACACACACACATTTAGCTGACTTTTATAATTTAAGGTTTATTTATGTATTTTGAGAGAGACAGAGACAGTGCAAGTTGGGGAGGGGTTGAAAGGGAGAGAGAGAATCCCAAGCAGGCTCTGTGCTGCCAGTGCAGAGCCCAATTAGGGCTCAAATGCTCAATACTGTGAGATCATGACCTGAGCTGAAACCAAGACTCAGACTCTTAACTGACTGAGCCACCCAGGAGCCACACAAAAGGTTTAAAAAGATTGAGCATATCAAAAAGTTAGCTTTAAAAACTATGATGGAAAATGTGAAATGTCTCTTGACAATGGTGCTTTCATTTTGCAGTGAGAGAAATACAGCATCTAGCTGGGAAGGACTCTTTTGGTAAATAACTTAGCATGTGATGACACCAGAGATATTTCTTAATTACTTGGTTAGTGTTTCATCATAAATTCATTTTCCTGAAGACCAGTCCTCTTCTGTTTATAACCGTTTTCAGAATCTGAGAGGTTTTCTTCTGTGCTTATATTGTTTAAATTGTTTCTTGGCTAGCAATGGGGAACTGTTTCTGATCTAACTCCCCATATGTGAGGCTGCATGTTACACAACAGGCTAGTGTTCAGTAAGGACTGTAATAAAGGATGATCATTTTCCTTTGTAATACTGCATGGCCACAATACACTTTACAGTCAGGAAAAACACAGATTGCAGGTTTGTGGCAGAGATGTCTCTTCCTCTTAGAAATTCAAAATTCTTCACAGCGTTGCCAATGTAAATGCTTGATGTATTCTGTAGATGAGATTCTGAATGAATCCAAAGACAAAGGACATTAGCTCTTCTCATTAGACAACGGGAGAGTCAACACCACCCAGGAGCCATCCTAGAGGGAATACCATTCACAACACAAATAATGTAGTTGCTCTCTCAGGGGAATCATAGAAGAATCAGCCACTTAACCTTCAGAGCACTTTGGCAGGCTAAGTCCAGAGAAAACCAAGATACAAAATACAACCAACCATCTTCAGGGCGACATGTGCAGAAGGAAGATCACTCTAAGTATCACATTCATTCACAGCTCAAATCCATCAGGTAGTGCTGAGCATTAAAACCCACTAGGAATAAAACAAACAAGCAAACAAACAAATAAAAACATTATAACAGGAAAAACGATGGAGAACCACCTTCTAACAATGTGGTGGGAATCATGTTTAACATACATGGAGGATATATTTGCAAGTATCTAAATAAATTCAAAATTGTACTAAGGATGATTTCAATGCTCAAGTGGCCTAAATGAGAACCCTTGAAATACTTAATCTGTGTACTTATGTACCACCTCCTTAGAGCCATCTAATCAGTTAGACAAATCTAGTGGGATACGTATTTTGACTGCTACTTAGAAGATTTTAAAGAAAACACTGACAAGATAGTATCTACACAGGTAATGAATAAGGAACCTCCTGAAATAGTGACAGAAACTGAACTCAAAAATAACAACTCCTCTAGAAGGACTTCGTACTGCTCCAGAATCTTTTTATTCTTGAAATGGGATGCCAGGAAATAAGGTATTAAAGTCAAATTCTCTGTCAGAGAACAAGAATTCTTGTTGCCTTAAAAGTCCTTCTAACTGGACTAGGAATCAAATTGACATAAGACAGATTGACAGGAGAAAATAAAATTTCATAGGTGTATGTACAAGAAATCCACACAAACATGGAAATTCCAAAGACTGTCTAGCAAGATAAGGTCCAAATATCATGGTGAACTAAGGAAAAAGGGGTAGGGCCTGGGGCTTCAGAAGAAAGCAATGCACTTCACAGGGCAATAAGAAGACAACATACTTGGTAATTAGATGTTTGTTCTACCTTATAGGTGAGTCAGTAGATAACTTTGGCTCTGTTAATAACTCTTTTTCTGGGAAGACTCTCCACCCCCAATTTAGACTCTTCTGTGTGGTGAAGGAAGGGGGGAAACGTGCTATTGAACCTGCAGGTTCTCAAATACCGTCATCTCAAATCATGTATAGGACAAAGTGGCCATTCTGGGTGTGAGGGAGCTGGAAAGGTTGTCCTTAACCCCTTCCTTTCCACCATATGAGACTTCCTTGGGAGCTTCACATATTAAATGTTGACTTGATAGACTTTTTCATGTCATTGACCCAGCATTTTAGTACTGATGATAGATCAGTTTAGTCAAACTCATTTTAGGAGGCCATGATGCAGGTATATTTTCAAAGTTAGCCCTTTGGTTCAAGTAATATTATTAAATGAGGCCTTTGTATGAAAACAAAAGAAGACAACTATGCTTAATGATTAAATCAACTGTTAAGCCAGTTTCTGACTTCTTAGGGCAGCCAGTGGCACAGACGTCTAGATGTCAGACCTGAATCATCTTTAGATGCAGTGAGGGCAGGTAGGGGCAACCTGACAGACCATCCTGGCTTATACTTCAAATGCCCCTGGTAATGTTTTTAGTGGCCTATACAGGCACAGCATTAAGATTGTCTATACATGAGCTATTATGATGATTTATTTACATCAAATCACTTACATTAAGTTTTTAGAGCTTCAGGGGGAAAAAAAGGCAGTTTTAGTTCTTACATGACACCAAATCAGAAAGGTAGGAGAAAAGTCAGATTGTTACTTTAGGGGCAGGGGCGCATGGGTGACAGTCCGTTAAGTGTGGGACTCTTGGTTTTGGCTTAGGTCATCATCCCACAGTTCTTAGGATTGAGCCCAGCTTTGGGCTTTCCCCTAACAGTGGGGATCTTGCTTGGGATTCTCCCTTGCCCTCTGTTTCTCCCCCTCCCTCACTTGTGCTCTCTCTCTCCCTCTCTCTCTAAAAATCAATGAACATTTAATAAAAATGTTACTCTCCAGAGTTCTAGCCAGGCATTAGAGAAACCAGGATCTGGTCCAGTTTATGATGATTAGTATTAAAATCCAGTATCTACAAATCTGTTATTGAAACATTTTTCTCTATAAACACTCACATTTTTACCAAGCAGAGCCAAATTAACACTAATTTAATTGCAAAGTGTGTTTTGAGAACAAAAACAAAAACAAAAACAAAAAAAAAAAAAAACCAACCTGACTTGCTTATTTTCATGAGTGCAAAAAGAATACAGTTTTGATCAATAGACTCTTTAAAACCAAAAATTCCAGGGGCGCCTGGGTGGCTTGGTCAGTTAAGCGTCCGACTTTGGCTCAGGTCATGATCTCACGGTCCGTGAGTTCGAGCCCCGCGTCGGGCTCTGTGCTGACAGCTCAGAGCCTGGAGCCTGTTTCAGATTCTGTGTCTCCCTCTCTCTCTGCCCCTCCCCTGTTCATGCTCTGTCTCTCTCTGTCTCAAAAATAAATAAACGTTAAAAAAATTTTTTTTAAACCAAAAATTCCAGCTTTCCTGGAATTTTTCATAAGGAATCACTAGATTGAACTTTTAATAACCTCTCAAGGGCAGAAGCCAAGCCAAATGCTTGCCACAAGACTTTGTCTGCAATACCTATAGATTTGGGTGAATTCTTCTATATTTGAGGTCCCCAAAATGTCCCAGGGTTATTGCAGCTAGTGTGAAATGAAATTCTTGATTCACCTGGTAAGGCTTCTGGGAACTCTGTAAGCAAAGTATCATGGTCATACTTTCAAGGGGGCTTTATTGGCTCCATAACATCCATCTCAGATTCTTATAGCTGTCTCCTCATATCTGAGTCTATTCAGGTCTTTCTCAGCTGTTACATTCTAGCCAAAGCCTTGGTTATAGAACAGTGTTCCCAATTGTGTCTTGTCATAACAAGAACAGATTCTTATTGAAATTATGCAAATGCATATATTGGCATGTTTGAATACCCATTGGCTTTACATCTCTCTCATCTCAACTAAGCAGCTAGCGAGGACACTCTCATCACAACACAGGCTCAGAAGAATTTTTGTGATGCTTATGTAGCTGGAAAAAAATGAAGGAAAATAGAACTGGAGATATGGAGATAACTAGGAAATAAAACAAGTAGAAGTTATTTTTCCTTATTATTTTTTTAATGTTTATTTATTTTTGAGAGAGACAGAGAGTGAGTGGGGGTGGGACAGAGAAACAGAGGGGGACACAGAATCTGAAGCAGGTTACAGGCTCTGAGCTGTCAGCATAGAGCCTGACGTGGGACTTAAATCCACAAACTGTGAAATCATGACCCGAGCTGAAGTCGGATGCTTAACCGACTGAGCCACTCAGGCACCTCAGAAGTTATTTTTTTATATACATTCTCAGTTGTGCAACCTGAGACAGGTGTCTTCCTCCACATGTAGAATTAATTATGCTAATTCTTTACCTTGCATATTTTCTATGTCTTACCTGGGGCTACAATATCACTCTTACTGGAATTTGTTTCTCCTACTTATGAGGTATCTATTACACACCCAGCACTAGAATATGTGCATGTTCACTTCATACAAACATCAAATGAAGCCTCCCCCTTATGACTGGGGACACATAACCTGTATTACCTGCCATGGTGGAATGCTTTAGAGTCCCTGGCTAAGTCAAGATTGGGCAATTCAAACTAAAACAGGTTTAGGTAAGCTCTGTGCCTTCTTTAAGGGACACATGGGAGAAAGCATTTGGAGAAAGGAGACCTTGTTGCTCACAAGAGAGGATTGAAGATGTCTTTTCAGAAGTTACATTATCTTGTGATTCTGCAGGGGGTTGTCTAGGGAATACACTAGTGGGAGGGGTTGGTGTCATTCAAGGTTCTGCAAAACTCCTGGCTAGGAGCCACCTGGGTGGCTCAGTAGGTTAAGCATCTGACTCTTGATCTCATAGTTCATGGGTTCGAGCTCTGTGTTGGGCTGTATGCTGATAGCAGAAGCTGCTTAGGATTCTCTCCCACCTATTTCACCCCTCCCTCACTTGTGCTCTCTCTCTCTCTCTCTCAAAATAAATTAATAAACTTAAAAAAAGAGAAAAACTACTGGTTATGCAAAACGAATGCCAAATAGCAGTATCACTGAATACTTTAGCTAAAAGTTCAATAGTACCCCTATAAGAATCTGTAATGTATCCACAATAATATCACAGTATTCACAAAGAGGAGAAAATGGTACAATGGATAAGCAAAGGGAAAAATAATGACACATTATGTAAATCCTAAGGCCACCGAGAAAATGGATTACTAGGCATGTGCTAGCATTGCATTACCAAGTAAGGGATAGATTCCATCAGTTACCTACAACCTTAGAGAAAAGCAGATAGGTTAACATTGCTGGTGGGATAACACTTCATTCATTACACATCCATGTTAACACATTAAAAATCATTATGTTGTATTACTTAAAATGTATTAACACATAAATGAATTATGCATTTCAAATCTAGTCTACTCAACAAGTCCTTGTTCACAATACAGAATACAAGTGTTAAAAAAAAGCATTCATGTGTTGACTTAATGATGTGGGAGTAGTGATTTCCATAAATTTCAGGCCTGAGGTAATTCGTGAGAGATGTGGATGTATAATTGTATGCCATTTGGGGGAAGAGTTAGCTAGGCTCTGGCTGCCATCTGTGAAGATGTCTTCATTGCAGCCACATCAACTCATGTACTCTATTGCTGTTATAAAGATCTATCAGTTCACTGGACTGCCACCTCTTTTGCCTTTAAGACCATTGAATAAAACATTTTATTTCTAATATTCAGGCAGTTATTTAGTATTAATACATGGAGAAGAATGGTGTTCTGAACACCTATTTCATGATAACTTATATCAATGTTAAAACCACAAGAGCATCTCCATTTAGATTTTCTTCATAGATTGTATATCACATTGTCCTTTATCTTCTGTGGAAAATTAGACATGCCTGAGTCCTGCCTAATGAAGGAGGGCATCTCATATTTTGTTTACAGCAACAATCAGCCACATGGTTTCACACACCCACCGGGAATAAATGAATATTCTGAAGTGATCTGAGAGTAGAAACACATTAATATTTGTTAGTCACAAATCCCAAATAGGGTCAATGTAAAAAAAAAAAAAAAAAAAAAACAAAACACATATTGAAATTAAATATACCTACACAAAAATCCATCCACTAAATCTTTTGAAACATAATAGCATATCTGTTTTCTAAATGTTTAACTTTGTATGGTTCCTTATAAGTATTTTGATAAAATGTCTGAAAAGAGTGACTGGTGTACTGCTTTCTACCTTATTTCTGTAACATTTATTGACATTTGGTGTTCAATTAAATACTTCTATAAGTATGTCTTTCCAGTTTGTTTCTTTTATGCACTGTCTGGTGTTTGCTAAATTGTATATTTAAAATTAAATTAAGGTTTTTCCTCATTCATTACATTTCTAGGGTTTGCATCTAGTGTGTATTTTGTTAGATTGAGCAACGACTAAACTCCAGGTAAAGGCGTGGCCACTTTACATTTCACACTTTGGCTCCTGTGTGATAATTAGAATGTTGAGTAAGTTTGTGACTTGCAGGAAGGGCTTGCACATTCTTTACATTTGTATGGTTACTGTCCAATAGGAATTTTCTGACTCAGAGTAAGGGTTGTTTAGTCCCTAAACATTTTCCCACATTCTTTAAATTGGTAAGGTTTGCTCCAGCATGAATTCTGTGATAATGAGTACAGGTTGAACCGTGATTAAAGGCCTGGTCACATTCCTTGCATTTGTAAGGTTTCTCTCCACTGTGCATTCTGTGATGGTAAGTGTTGAGAGGTGGCTAAAGGCCTCGCCACATTCCTTACATTGGTAAGGTTTTTCTCCAGTATGGATGCTGTGATGTCTAGGAAGGTAAGAGTGCCTGCTAAAGGCCTTGCCACATTGTTGACATTTGTCAAGTCTCTCTCTAATATGGATTTACTCATGTCTATTTAGTGATAAGCAGTCCTTAAAGCTTTTACCACATTCTTCACATTTGTATGATTTCTCTCCAGCATGCATTTGCTGATGTTGAGATAGTGCCGAGTGCCAATGAAAGACTATGCCACATTCCTTATAAGTGTACCTTTTCTCTCCAGTACCAATTGTCTCGTGTGTATTTAGTCTTGGTGACTGACTGAACACGCTTCCAGATTTATAACATGTGTATGGGTTTTTCCCCTCACAAATCGTCTGATGATCACCAACACTGGAGGACTCCTTCAGATCTTTCCCACATACATTATATTTATAAGGATTCTCTCCCATATTTGTACTCTTTAGTATAACAAGTTTTGAGCTTTGATAGAAGATTTCCCTACAATCATTACATTCATAATGTTTCTCTGGAAAATGTGTTCATACGTTTGTTAACATTTGAGCCCTGGTTAAATTTTATCTCCGATTCACTGCAATGAGCAATTCTATTTCCATTAAACATACTCTGGTAATTTTGTTCGGTCAACTTTTTTGTGATGTATTCCTCAAACTGATACCCCTTTGGGTCAACTTCTTTGAGATGTATTCTTCAAACTGATACCACTTAACACTTTCTTCTTCATTTCTAAATCTCTGATTTTTCAGAAATGTTTGACTGAAAGGTCAATGCAATCTTATTTTCAAATTGGTTCAAATGCTTATTTTCAACATGGATGAGTAACATTCCAGGTTTTCCAAATTTTCTTTAGACAAATATTTATGTTTGAATATTTGATTTGAGTTTTTGGTTACTGAAACACACTGCTTTACAGAAGTAGCTGACTTAAAAGGGGAGGTTTTGCAAAAACCTTTATATCCTTTACCATTTTGGGCAGTGAGACTCTTCTTATGGACAGTTGTCTCTGTTTGGATAGGTTCATCAGGATATGTTTGATGCCCTTCACTCTCCCCAATATTGGCCCAGTCTACCATTAAGTGCAAATTCTCAAAGGTACTATATGTATATGTATCCACTGACACTTATTAGATAAAAGGTTCTAAGCAAGGTTTTACAGGAAGCTCTGGGTGCCATGTGAAGATACAGCTGAAAGATATCAAATAACAGGAAAGTAAAATCATTCCACTTACTACTCTCAGATGAATATAATGACAACTTCTATTATACAACCTTAAAATCAATCAGGAAATGTCAGCAAGGAGGCACCTGGGTTACTCAGTCGGTTAAGTGTCTGACTTCGGCTCAGATCATAATCTCAGGGTTTGTGAGTTCGAGCCTCACATCTGGCTCTGTGCTGACAGCTCAGAGCCTGGAGCTTGCTTCAGATTCTGTGTCTCCCTCTCCTCCATGGACACATAAACTTGCACGCAATGAACTGATCATATACCCTAACAGATAATTCTGTAGTATTGCCATCCTAAAGCACAAATAATTTTCCTCTACCTCGAATAATCAGGAAAAGTACCATACGAGCCCAAAATTAACACAGAAGGAAACTTAAAGCCAAAATCAACAAAATAGGATACAGTAAAAATAAGACCATAACAACCATTGGAAGATTTGGCTTTCAAAAAAGATCAACGAAATTGATAGACCTTTAATCATGTCAGAATGAAAGAAAAAAGAGCAACTAAAATCCCAAGTGAAGTGAAAGTAAACACAGTATAACTGATACCATTGAAATAAAAATAATTATAAGAAGTGACAATGGATAATTACATGCCCACAAATTGATACCAATAGGTAAGTATAAATTCCAAAGAAAGGTATAACCTACCTGAACTATATCACGAAGAAATTTTTTTAAAAATCACTACTGCTGAACACTGTGTAAATTGACAGAATAATAAAAGAAAACTGAACAAGGAAAAGTCCTAAGTCTGATGAATTCACTGGATAATTCGAACAAACATTTCATGAGAAAGTACTTCAAAAGTCCTCAAGCATTTCCAAGGAATGATGATAAAGGAAAATATCAAAACAGTCTCTGTGGTATCAGCATTACCAGGTTACCAAAGCCAAAGGAATACACTACAAATAATGAAGGCTACAAACTACTAAAAAAATTATCTTTGTTCACAGATGACATGATATATAGAAAACCCTAAAGAATCCTTATTTTTCTTTTTTATTTTATTATTTTTGTCATCACTTGTATTGTTTATTTCTGTTAAGTTGACTACTAGACTTTTGATTTTCAAATTTTCTTATACTACAAATGTTTCATTTAAGAAAAACTTTGAAATAAACAACAGTATACCACAAGGAACTAGAAAAGGAAGACATTTAGCTGAAATTTAGTAGAGGAAGGAAATACCAAACAATATCTGAAATTATTTTACTTAGAAAGAAAAATTAGAAGTAAATTAAATAGAGATCAAACTAAAAAATATCATAACATTGAAAGTAATGCCCAGTTACTAGAAAAATAACAAAATTGGCAATGCTTTAACTACATATACAATTATATATTTACAAATCAAATAACTTAGAAAAGAAATCCAGTTAATTCCCAAAAATGCACAAGTTACTGAGATTGAATTATGAACCTTAAACCCAAGAATTAAGAAATCTTTTTACACCCATAAGAAGAATGAAAGTTGAACTCAAAATAAAAAAGATCTCTCAGCACAGAAAAGCCCAAGATCACATGCCTTCGTTGGTCAATTCTGACTGACATTTAATAAAAATAATTAAAGACAATCTTTCTCAAAATCCTCCAAATAGCAGAATAGAGGGAACACATTCAAAAATATTCTATGAGGCCAGCATAACCCTGACACCAAAGCAGGATAAACACAATACAAGAACAAAAAAGTCTGGTTTGTCTGATGTAAGTATTGCTACTCTGGCTTTGTTTTGACATCCAGTTGCATGACAAATGTTCCTCCATCACTGTCAATCTGTAGATGATTGTATTGTCTAAACTGAGTCTCTTGTAGTCAGCATATAGATTTTTTTTTCAAATCCATTCTGATACTCCTGGATCTGGATGTCTGTTTCCTTCCAGGATTACAGAAGATTTTTACTATCATATCTTGAAATAAATACTCTGTCCCCTTTTCTCTCTCTTCTTCTTCTGGGACTTCTATGATATGAATATTATTACATTTGATAGAGTCTTTGAGTTCCCAAAGTCAATTATTTTGCATAATTCTTCTGTCTTTTGCTTAGATTCATTATTTTTCTTTAGTTTTTCTTTTAGCTTATAAAGTCATTCCTGTTTCTTACAACCTGCTGTTCACTGCATCAAGCCGATTTCCAATCTTTTTTTTTCTTTACTTAAAAAACATAGTTTTTATTTTGAGAGACAGAGAGAGGGAGAAAATCCTCATCAGGCTCCATGAAGTCACTACAAGGCCCAAGTCAGTGCTCTGTCACACAAACTGTGACATCATGACCTGAGCCAAAATCAAAAATTGGGTGCTTGGGAATGCAAGCTTGTGCAGCCACTCTGGAGAACAGTATGGAGGTTCCTCAAAAACTAAAAATAGAACTACCCTACGACCCAGCAATTGCACTACTAGGCATTTATCCACGGGATACAGGTGTGCTGTTTCGAAGGGACACATGCACCCCCATGTTTATAGCAGCACTATCAACAATAGCCAAAGTATGGAAAGAGCCCAAATGTCCATTGATGGATGAATAGATAAAGAAGATGTGGTATATATACACAATGGAATATTACTTGGCAGTCAAAAAGGATGAAATCTTTCCATTTGCAACTACGTGGATGGAACTGGAGGGTATTATGCTAAGTGAAATTAGTCAGAGAAAGAAAAATCATATGACTTCACTCATATGAGGGCTTTAAGAGACAAAACAGATGAACATAAGGGAAGAGAAACAAAAATAATATAAAAACAGTGAGGGGGACAAAACAGAAGAGACTCATAAATATGGAGAACAAACTGAGGGTCACTGGAGGGATTGTGGGAGGGGGGATGGGCTAAATGGGTAAGGGGCACTGAGGAATCTACTCCCCAAATCATTGTTGCACTATATGTTAATTCTGATGTAAATTTAAAACAATAAAAATAAAATTTAAAAATGAAAAATAAATTAAAAAATGAGAAAATCTTCAATAAACTATCACTTTGGAGAGAAAAAAAAAAGTTAGGTGCTTAACCGAGTGACCCAGCCAGGTGTCCCTCAACCTTCTTCATTGCACTATTCATCTCTGTTGGATTTTTTTTTTTTTTTAACTGTGTCAGCTCTCTGGTAAGGTTCTCACTATTCTTTTCTCAACCCAGTGACTATCCTTATGAATATTGCCTTAAAAAAAAAAAAAAAAAGAGGTTAGAGTGGGAGAGAGCCAAAGCATAAGAGACTGTTAAAAACTGAGAACAAACTGAGGGTTGATGGGGGGTGGGAGGGAGAGCAGGGTGGGTGATGGGTATTGAGGAGGGCACCTTTTGGGATGAGCACTGGGTGTTGTATGGAAACCAATTTGACAGAAATTTCATATATTAAAAAAAATAAATAAATAAATAAATAATTAAAAAAAAAAAAAAAAAAAAAAGAATATTGCCTTAAGTTCTCCATAAAGCATGTTTCTCATAACTGTTTCCCGTATTTCTCTGGCCATGGCCATATCTTGTTCTTTTATTTTGGATAAATTCTTCCATCTTGGCATTTTGTCTAAGGCTCTACCCTCCTCTGTATATTAGAAAAGACAGTTATGTCTCCTGCTCTGTCTTTTAGGACAGTGGCCTGAAGATGCTCTCCTTGACTGGTACAGACAGTATAGGATCCCTGGCCTGAACATGGTAAGTCATAGCTGGGTGATCTGTTGTCTGCTTGTGAATATAGACCTGACATCAACTCCAACAAAATTGAGGCACAACAGAACTGTGTGGTCAGATGTAGTATAGGCAGCAGCTTGTGTAGGTCTCCTGGGACAGGGGCAGACCTTGCTGGGACTGAGGCAAGCTTGACAGAAAAGGGCAGTCCCACCAGAGCATGGAGGGGTATGGCTTGGTGTAAGCAAGGCAGACATCCAAAGTCCCTACTGAGCTACTTCCCTCAGGTGTCTCTGTGTTTATGCTGAGGGGCAGGGGAAAGTATTTCCAGCTAGGTCTTTAGTTCCAAAATATGCATCTCAATGAATGGTGCCTGTCAGTGAAGTGTCCCTACAGTAGTAAATAATTTCCCACCTTGTGTTCCCCAGGCATTCTTCAGATGGCTTTGTCCATGTTGATTGCCCCCAGGTGGTTTGTCTGCCTTCTTTCCAGAAGCAGCACAGTGCCCTTTTGGCTGTATCCCAGCCAAGTCTGCTGATCTTTAAAAGTCCAGGCTTTAAGATAGGCTAGCTTCAAGAGCTCACAAAATTCGGTCCTTCTCATTTTCCAAGTCAATGGTTTTGGGGAAATGTTCTCCTTACGCATTCCTGTGTGTGCTTCTGTCTCACGTGACCTTCACCTTGACCCAGGCTCCCTGCCCTCTGCAGCTCTGCAATCCTTTTCTCCTTAAATCAGGTCTCTGAACTTTCTACTATCTTCAATGTGGCCTTTTCTCTCCCTTAAGTTGGGGAGTTTGTTCTGTCAGTCTTAGGCCCATTTTTGAGTATTTAGAATGATTTGTCAGTTATCAAGTCATGTTTGTCAGCTGCAAGGAGTCTAGGGTCCTACTGCACTACCATTTTTCTCTCTTCTGAAGAATACCTATATATAAACTTATTAAAACTCACACAAATTTTACATAGTTGGAGAATACAAACTCAACACATAAAAATTAGTTGTGTTTCTACACAACAAAGAACAATTCCCAAAATAAAGATGTAATACATTTACAGTAGCACGTCCAAATATAAAATGCTTACAATTTAACATATAGAGGTCAAACCTGGTTTGATTAACACTATAAAATATTGTGCAGGAATGGAAAGAAGAAACAAATGAAAGCACATCCATATTATTGGATTCGAATACTTAATATTATTGAGCTGTCAGTAGTACTCAAAGGGCTTACTGATGTAATGCAATCTCTATCAAAATTCCCATGCCATTTTTGGCAGAAATATCAAAATCCATCCAAACTTTCACACGGATGTCACAGGGTAACATATATCCAGAATAATCCTGAAAATGAAGGACACCTTGGTGGCAATGCACTTCCTAATTTAAAGTATACTACAAAGCCATAGTTATCAACATAACATCCTACAGACATAAAGACAGGCATAGAATAATGGACAAGTGATGATGAGCTAGACGTATACTTCACCAATGTGAATGCATATGACAAAGAACTGAAGATCATGTTAAATTCATATTCTGACTTGGATTTCAGGTTGGGGTCTGAGTTTCCACATTTCTCACAAGCTTGCATGTGATGCTAACATACTCAACAGATACACTTAAATTCCAAGAAAGAAGAAGAGGAAGAGGAAGAATTAGGAGAAGGAGAAGAATAAGAAGAAACAATAATAATCATGGATGACTTTGAACTTAAAGATAATTGTAGAAATTATAAGAACAGAAACAATTGTTCTTGAACATTTACTACACACTACTTAAAATTCTAACACATAAATTCACCCATGATCCACAGTAACTGATGAGAACATTAGCATTGTTTTTAATCTTTTAAAAGAATGTCCTGGCAAAACTTCACTAATAGCAGAGTCCTAGTTTTAGCCCAGATTGTCTGACTTTGAATTTGTCTAAGAGGAACACACAGACCACTATACAGAGGAAACGCTAAAAGAAGATTCAGGTTTCAAAATAACAATGATAATGCAAGCATGATTAAACCATAGAAATGATCAACCAAAAGAGGGGAGTAAGGATACAACACAAAATGTAAAAAGTACAAAACGAATAAAAATAATAAATGTGATAGAATGAAAATTTTTTGGTCATTAAAACTAAGAAAAATTTTCAGGGACTTAAAACGTATAAATCTATTTGTGATGGAAGGTTTTTGTGTCCTGCAAACACACCACAGAGAAAAAAGACTCACATTGATATAACCAATGTAGCTATTGTTTGTGAATCCCCTAGGACATTGAAAGTTTTTTGTCTCATTTATCTTTTCAGCTGAGTTATATTTTACCATTTTAAGACAGTTGAGTATATATGAGGCATGTTTATTTCTACTAGAACAACAGAGAAGTGATAAGGAACAGTATATCTGTGACATGAGTATAAAATCAAATGGAAACTTTCAGAAGCAAGGTCTGATTTACAATTTCCTCTTCAAACACTAGTATCTCCAGCAAACGTAGGAGACAGCGTTCATGTTCTAAAGGAGACTAAAAGCAACGTGAAACAAAGAAGCGAATTTCCAGATTAAATGAGGTGAGGTAGGCACATCGTTCAGGAAATCCTCCCAAGGTATTTTGATATATGCAGAAAATATTAACCTTAATGTGGAGGGATACTACATAGAGTACAGAGAAGATAAAGCACACGGACCTGTAATGTTTCTCAGCAGTGTCAGGTGCCTAACATTCTTGAGAGGACACATAATAACTGCTGTGAAATAAATGTCCAGAGCAGTAGGTAAGTACATTGCAATCTAAAAGTAAACATGAAAACATCTGTGTTATTCAAATATCAAGCCAAATAAAGTGCCCATACTCTGAAATGTGTAATAGTGCATTTCAGCTTTGTCTTTCATGTGTGATCAGAGGCTTCACAGGCTCATCTTTGTGTTCTCATCAGCTCAATCAGAAAGTCTTGGTCCAGAGACTCTGACATGGGAGGTTAACTGATGTAGAGGAATTGTGGAACTCCAATCTCCCATATGTGTCCTTCCCTCACTTAATAATGTCCTCCGGGGTTCCTGAAACTCTGTGGGATTTCTCCAGTGCAACACAGATGGACTGGGAATATTAACAGAAGCCCTAGTGCTCATGCTAACTAAGGTTCCTGTCCAATTTTTTCTGTCTCCAGGATAATGTTCTTCTTTTATGACTGAGAGTGCCCAGAGCAAGGTATCTCTCCATGCAAACATTATTTATCCAGTAAGGTAGAAGAGGAACAGGCAGAATTCACTTAATGCCAGGGCTGAACCTATGGCTCCCTTACCTCATTTATCTCTCAGGTTTAATCAAAGAATGATAAAAATTGATTCCTTACTAGGTGGTAGAAAAATAGAAGGAAGAGGCAGGCACACCTTGAATGGGAAGCAAGAGATTTAATCGAGTCTGCATGGAATCCAGCTTGAGTTCAGTCTAAGGCACTAACTGTATTTAAAACATGAAACTAGGAAGACCTGGGAAGATGACTGTGTAGGAGGACACTGGGCTTACCTCGTCCTGCTGATGGCTTAGATTCCACCAACATCTGCCTAAATAACTCAGAAAACCACCAGAAGACTAGCAGAACAGACTCTCCAGAGCCAAACATAGACAAGAGGCCCACAGAAGAAGGGAGGAAGGGCAGATAGGTGGTGTGTATACACAGACTTGCAGGAGGGAGCCGGGGCGGTGGAGGGACAGCCTGCTGGGCAAGGCTGAGGTCCCGAAGTCTGGCTTGCAAAAGCAGAGGGGCCGGACTCTGTGAGTTCTGACAGCCAGCGGGACTTAACATCTGGAATGTTAAAAGTCAACAGCTCTACTCTTGGAGAGCAGGGAGGATGAGAGGACACCGGGAGGGAGAGTTGTTCAGCCCTGGAAGATAGACCTCAGCTCAGCGGGGGAACAAAGGCGTTAGCAAGCACCATTTCCCTCTCCCATCCCTGAGCCAAAATTCCAAAGGGAACCAGTTCCCATCACTGAACTTCCATGCACTGTGCAAACACCCAACGCTGTGCTTGTGTGGATCCATTCATCCTAGGGGCCTGCCTCCCTCCCGGTGCTGCAGGTCCCCTCTCGCAGGGGGCCACCCAAGGCAAAGCAAGCTAAGCCTACCTCTTCCACCCCTGTGAACCTTGTAGATCTACCCCAGTTAATATGCCCTTGGCCAGATCCCATTGAAGCAGCACCATAAGCCTGGCAGTGTGCAAGTAGCCCAGACAGGGGCCACACCACTCCACAGTGAGCCCTGCCCCTAGGAGAGGAGAAGACAAGGTACACACCAGTCTGACTGTGGCCCCAGTGATGGGGTGGTAGCAGACCTTGAGTCTGACTGTGGCCCCGCCCACCAACACAAATTACTCTGGACAGCACAGGGGAAGTGCCCTGCAGTTTGGAGCTACCACAGGGACTACCCAAAATGATGACATGGAAGAATTCTCTTCAAAACAAACTCCAGGAAGTAGCAACAGCTAATGAATTGATCAAAACCGATTTAAGCAATATAACAGAAGAAGAATTTAGAATAGTAGTCATAAAATTAATCACTGGGCTTGAAAAAAGCATAGAGGACAGCAGAGAATCTATTGCTACAGAGATCAAGGGACTAAGAAATAGTCATGAGGAATTTAAAAATGCTATAAATGTAGTGCAAAATACATGGAGGTGGCCATAGCACAGATTGAAGAGGCAGAGGAGAGAATAGGTGAATTAGAAGATAAAATTATGGAAAAAGAGGAAGCTGAGAAAAAGAGAGAGAAAAAAATCCAGGAGTATGAGGGGAGAATTAGAGAACAAAGTGATGCAGTCAAAGGGAACAATATCTGCATCATAGGAATTCCAGAAGAAGAAGAGAGAGAAAGGGGCTGAAGGTGTACTTGAAGAAATCATAGCTGAGAACTTCCCTGATCTGGGGAAGGAAAAAGGCATTGAAATCCAAGAGGCACAGAGAACTCCCTTCAGATGTAACTTGAATCGATCTTTTGCACGACATATCATAGTGAAACTGGCAAAATACAAGGATAAAGAGAAAATTCTGAAAGCAGCTAGAGATAAACATGCTCTAACTTATAAAGGGAGACCCATAAGACTAGTGGCAGACCTATCTACTGAAACTTGGCAGGTCAGAAAGGAATGGCAGGAAATCTTTAAAGTGATGAACAGGAAAAATTTGCAGCCTAGAATCCTTTACCCAGCAAGTCTGTCATTCCGAATAGAAGGAAAAATAAAGGTTTTCCCAAACAAAAGCTGAAGGAATTCATCACCACTAAACCAGCCCTACAAGAGATCCTAAGGGGGACTCTGTGAGTGAAATGTTGCAAGGACCACAAAGGACCAGAGATATCACTACAAGCATGAAACCTACAGACATCACAGTGACTCTAACCCATATCTTTCAATAATAACACTGAATTGTAAAGGGACTAAATGCTCCAACCAAAAGACATAAGGTATCAGAATGTATAAAAAACCCAAGACCCATCTAATTGCTGTTTACAAGAGACTCATTTTAGACCCGAGGACACCTTCAGATTGAAAATGAGGGGATGGAGAACTTATCTATCATACTACTGGAAGTCAAAAGAAAGCCGGATACCCATACTTATATCAGACAAACTAGACTTTAAATGAAATGCTGTAACAAGAGATGAAGAAGGGCATTATATAATAATTACAGGGTCTACCCATCAGGAAGAGCTAACAATTATAAATGTCTATGAGCTGAATACAGGAGCCCCCAAATATATAAAACAAGTAATCACAAACATAAGCAACCTTATTGATAAGAATGTGGTAATTGCAGGGGACTTTAGTACTCCACTTACAACAATGGATAGGTCATCTAGACACAGGATCAATAAAGAAACAAGGGCTCTGAATGATATATTGGATCAGATGCACTTGACAGATATATTTAGAACTCTGCATCCCAAAGCAACAGAATATACTTTCTTCTCGAGTGTGCATGGAACATTCTGCAAAATAGATCACATACTGGGTCACAAAACAGTCCTTCATAAGTATAAAAGAGTTGAGATCATACCATGCACACTTTCAGACCACAATGCTATGAAACTTGAAATCAACCACAGGAAAAAGTCTGGAAAACCTCCAAAAGCATGGAGGTTAAAAAACACCCTACTCAAGAATGAATGGGTCAACCAGCCAATTAGAGAAGAAATTAAAAAATATATGGAAACAAATGAAAATGAAAATACAACAATCCAAATGCTTTGGGATGCAGCAAAGGGAGTCCTGAGAAGAAAATACATGGCAATCCAGCCCTATCTCAAGAAACAAGAAAAATCCCAAATATAAAATCTAACAGCACACCTAAAGGAACTAGAAGCAGGACAGCAAAGACACCCCAAACCCAGAAGAAGAAGACAAATAATAAAGATCAGAGAAGAAATAAACAATATAGAATCCAAAAAATAGTAGAACACATCAATGAAACCAAGAGGTTTTTTTTGTTTTTTTTTTTTTTGTTTTTTTTTTGAAAAAATAGACAAAATTGATAAACGTCTAGCCAGGCTTCTCAAAAAGAAAAGGGAGATGACCCAAATAGATAAAATCATGAATGAAAATGGATTTATTACAACCAATCCCTCAGAAATACAAGCAATTATCAGGGAATACTATGAAAAATTATATGCCAACAAACTGGACAACCTGGAAGAAATGGACAAATTCCTAAGCACCCACACACTTCCAAAACTCAAACAGGAAGAAATAGAAAGCTTGAACAGACCCATAACCAGCAAAGAAATTGAATCAGTTATCAAAAATCTACCAACAAATATGAGTCCAGGACTAGATGGTTCCTCTGGGGAACTCAACCAGACATTGAAAGCAGAGATAATACCTATCCTTCTCAAGCTATTCCAAAAAATATAAAGGGAAAGAAAACTTCCATACTTATTCTATGAAGCCAGCATTACTTTGATTCCTAAACCAGACAGAGACCTAGCAAAAAAAGAGAACTCCAGGCCAATATCCCTGATGGATATGGATGCAAAAATTCTCAATAAGATACTAGCAAGTCGAATTCAACACCATATAAAAAGAATTATTCACCATGATCAAGTGGGATTCATTCCTGGGCTACAGGCCTGGTTCAACATTTGCAAATCAATCAATGTGATACATCACATTAATAAAAGAAAAGATAAGAACCATATGATCCTGTCAATCGATGCAGAAAAAGCATTTGACAAAATTCAGCATCATTTTTTTAATAAAAGCCCTCGAAAAAGTCGGGATAGAAGGAACATACTTAAACATCATAAAAGCCATTTATGAAAAGCTTACAGCTAACATCATCCTCAATGGGGAAAAACTGAGAGCTTTTTCCCTGAGATCAGGAACACGACAGGGATGCCCACTCTTACCGCTGTTGTTTAACATAGTGTTGGAAGTGCTAACATCAGCAGACAACAAAAGGAAATCAAAGGCATCAAAAGTGGCAAAGATGAAGTCAAGCTTTCACTTTTTTCATATAATATGATATTATACATGGAAAACCCGACAGACTCCACCAAAAGTCTGCTAGAACTGATACATGAATTCAGTAAAGTCGCAGTATACAAAATTAATGTATAGAAATCAGTTGCGTTCTTATACACTAACAATGAAGCAAAAGAAAGACAAATAAAGAAACTGATCCCACTCAAAATTGCACCAAGAATCATAAAACCTAGGAATAAACCTAACCAAAGATGTAAAAGACCCGTATGCTGAAAACTATAGAACTTATATTTGCTTGTGACTGGAGGGGCTGTTATCTAGTGAGTTTGCTATTGGGTGGAGCTAGAGTCACTTCAGAACCCCGCAGCCAGCCTGGTTATACAAAATGGATTCCAAGTCAGCAGTATCAAGAAATTATTCATCTACACTCTCAATAATCCTTCTTTGTCATCCTTCTTAATAACACCATAATGTCCCAGCAGTTACAAAAAGGAAGAAAAGATGTAATATATAAACTTTGGGAAAATTAAACTCAAATAATTTGTAGCTTAAGGCCACTGGGAAAAGAGATTATTAGTGATATCATCCCTTCGTTTTAACAAGTACAAGTGATCGTTGAATATTCTAAGAGTTCAGTGTATGCACCACCCATGCAGTTGAAAATCTGTACAAATTTGACTCCCCAATACTTCATTTAAAAATTTTTTTTAATGTTTATTTATTTTTGAGACAGAGAGAGACAGAGCATGAACAGGGGAGGGGCAGAGAGAGAGGGAGACACAGAATCTGAAACAGGCTCCAGGCTCTGAGCTGTCAGCACAGAGCCCGACACGGGGCTCGAACTCACGGACCGTGAGATCATGACCTGAGCCGAAGTCGGACGCTTTACCGACCAAGCCACCCAGGCTCCCCTCTAATACTTCATTTTAATAGTCTACTGTTGACAAGAAAACTTATCAAAAGCAGTCAATTAATATATATTTGATATATATAGGTGTTCGATACGTATTCTTATCAGAAAGGGCACTCAAGAATAGAAACTATTAAGAAAATCAAAAGGAAGAGAAAATACATTTACAGTACTGTACTAAAAATAAATCTGACTAGAAGTTGGACCTACACCACAGTTCAAACCCATGTTATACAAGGGTCAAGTGTACTTTGGGTTACTGTCTGTTTACCTGCAACCTTGATGAAGATGGGGCAGGCTAAGGTTGGTGTAGGATAACACTTCTTTCATTAAAAGTCAGTGTTAAGACATTAAAATCCATTTAGGGTTATTAATGAAAATATATGAATTTAAAATACACACTAAACAAACCACTGCAAAATCACTGTATGATCTTTGATCAAAATACCCATCACAATCTTTCAAGAACCATTCTTGTTCCTCTGATATATAAGGATCTGTGAGTTATGCTTTCCGTGCTACTCAAACCGAGACTAATTACTGAGTAAAAGTAGATTTCCAAATTTTTACATACTTTTACAAAACAGTTATCTATACTTTCCTCAAATATCTTTGAAAATATCTTTATTTCAACAGTATAACTAATATTCTTGACTTGTAACAATTGCTATTATGAAGATACACTCAGATTTTTATGAACGGCCACCATATTCTTTCTATAGAGGAACTGCCAAAACTATTTAAATTCAGAATGTTTCTCTCTCTTACTTTAATGGAAAGAATAGTGGCCTAAACACTTACTTCTTGGTGACTGATATCACTCTCATATGTCAATTACAAATAACATCTCCATGTAGACTTTCTTCATACATTATACATGGCAGTGTCCTTAATCTTCCATGGAAAAGTAGGGAAGCATGAATTCCCCATCATCTAATAGCCCCTTATGTCTGTGAAACAGCAACAATCAAATCATTCTGCATGCACAGAAGCTATAAAACCATAGCATGAGCTAATTTAAGAGTAAAATGAGTAATATATGTCATGCAAAAATAAAAAAAAACTTGAATGTGGTCAAAAGAAAAAGAGAGACACACTGAGAATAATTATACCTCTCTAGACATCCATTCCCCCCTTGATCTTTTCAGACATATTAAAAAAACAGTTGACCATTTAATAACATGTGTCTAAACAGGACTGGTCACTTTATACACATTATTTTTTTATGAATATGATATACTACTGGAAATGTGTTTTCATCATAGTTTAGTTAATGTTTTCTTTTTTCAAGTTTACTAAATTATAACAGTACTATATATAACACAGACAACATACTAAGAATGGAATGATTGACTGTTAATGTTTAATGTAAGGCTTCAGGCCAAGAATAGGCTATTTCCATGGAAAAGTAGGTATGGTTTTAAGTTCTGGGGACTCAAAAGATACACAGATTTTCAATTGTGGAGGGGTTAGTGCCCCAATGTTTATAGCAGCACTATCAACAATAGCCAAATTATGGAAAGAGCTCAAATGTCTATCAACCGGTGAATGGATTATATATAGATGTGGTATATATACACAATGGAACACTAACTACTAGGAGATGAAAAAGAATGAAATATCGCCATTTGCAACAACATGGTTGGAACTGTAGGGTATTATGCTAAGCAAAATAAGTTAGTCAGAGAAGATATTACATGATTTCACTCGTGTGGTATTTGAGAAACTTAACAGATGATCGTAGAGGGAGGATAAGAACAATAAGATAAAAACAGAGAGGGAGGCAAACTATGAGAGACTCTTAAATGAAGAGAAGAAACTGAGGGTTGATGGGGATGGAGGTGATGGTGGTGGGGGGGAATGGGTGATGGGAATTAAGACGGGCATTTGTTCAATGAGCACTGGGTGTTATATGTAAGTGATGAATCACTGGATTTTACTCCTGAAACCAAGACTACACTATATGTTAACTAAGTTGAGAAAAAATAAAATAAAATAAAATAAAATAAAATAAAATAAAATAAAATAAAATAAAATAAAATAAAATAAAATAATAAATAAAATATAAAATAAAATAACCAGCTAAAGAATTGAGAATGGGAGAAGAAAAAAGTTTTCCTCTCCTACACATCCATTCTCTTGCTGAAAACGAACCTCAGTGCTTCAGAGCAATACAAGGAGAAGACAGAGTTTAGGGATAAACAACAGTAGGAGGGGAGGTTTCCTAAAAGAGAAAAAAAGGTTACTTGGTTTAATATCAAGCCTCACTGATGTTTTAATGTCACCCTTTTGATTTTTGTTCAACTTTGTGCTTTTAAGCAATTAAAAAAAATTTACATTTATTTATTTTTAAGAGACAGAGTGAGACAGAGCACAAGTCAGGGAGGGGCAGAGGGAGAAGGAGACACAGAATCCGAAGCAGGCTCCAGGCTCTGAGCTGTCAGCACAGAGCCCTATGGGGGGCTCAAACCCACAAACCACGAGATCATGACCTGAGCTGAAGTCGGATGCTTAACTGACTGACTTACCCAGGCGCCCCTGCTTTTAAGCAATTTTAATTTGAGTCGCCAGGAAAACTGTAGTAAGACCACTTCATATTTACAGTAAGAAAACAGTATTTTCTGGAATAACTGAAATAAAAAAAGACAAGTACACCAAATATTGATGAAAATGTTGAAGGATTAGAATTTTTAAACATTTATTTATTTTTGTGTGTATGTGTGGAGGAGAGGCAGAGAGAAAATCTCAAGCAGCCTATAATTAAGTCTTAATTTTTTTTGCTTTTTTATTATTATTATTTAATTTTTAATTAAATTATAGTTCATTAACATACAGCGAAGTGTTGGTTTCAGTAGAATTCAGTGACTCATCACTTATTTGCAACATCTAGAGCTCATCATAATAACTGCCCTTCTTAATAGCCATCACCCATCTAGACTATGCCCCTCCCACATCCCTCCATCACCCATAAGTTTATTCTCTATTGCTAAGAGTCTCTTATGGTTTGTTTCCCATCTCTCTTTCCCCTCCCCCATATGTTCATCTGTTATGTTTCTTAATTTCCACATATAAGTGAAATCATATGGTATCTGTCTTTCTCTGACTGACTTATTTCACTTAACATTGTACACTCTAGCTCCATCCACATCATTGCAAATGACAAGATTTAGTTCTTATGGTGACTGAGTACTATTTCATTGTACACACACACACCCCACGTCCTCCTTATCCATTCATCAGTCGGTGAACATTTGGGCTCTTTTCTAGTTTGGCTATTGTTGATAATGCTGCTATAAACATCATGGTGCATGTACCCCTTGAATCTGTAATTTTGTATCCTTTGGGTAAATACCTAGAAGTGCAATTGCTGGATAGTTGGGTAGTTCTATACTTAGCTTTTTGAAGAACCTCCATACTGTTTTCCAGAGTGGCTGCACCAGTTTGCATTCCCAACAGCAGTATGAGGGTTCCTTTTTCTCCAGATCCTTATCAACACATGTTGTTTCTTATGTTTTTTATTTTGATAGGTGTCACATGATATTTCAACATAGTTTTGATATGGATTTCTTCAGTGGTAAGTGATGTTGATCATCTTTGTTGTTTTCGTTACAACTTCCTGTTACTATGGAGTTTGGGCATTAACCTTTAGATAATCTTTTTTTTTTCAAAGTCTATAGTTATTTATTGTGCCTATTTGTTCAGTTGTGATATCCTTTTCTTCAGGCTTTGTACTTCTGTATATATGCTAAGAATGACGGCTTTGTCTCCTCTCTCACACTACTTCTATCTCTTCACACATACAGTTTTCTTAAACTATAAAAAATAAAACATTTTTTTTAACGTTTATTTATTTTTGAGACAGAGAGAGACAGAGCATGAACGGGGGAGGGTCAGAGAGAGGGAGACACAGAATCCGAAACAGGCTTCAGGCTCTGAGCTGTCAGCACAGAGCCTGACGCGGGGCTTGAACTCACGGACCGTGAGATCATGACCTGAGCCGAAGTCGGCCGCCCAACCGACCAAGCGCCCCTAAAACATTTTTTTAAAAGACTAGTCTAGTCTAGTCTCCGACCATGAAGGCTATTCCACATGAAGGCTTCTGGATGAAGCATTGATGGCCAAACAGAGGAGAGAATCCAAGAACAGTAGTTTTTCTGGAAGGGCATGTGAATTCCTGCTGTTGCTGTCAGTACCCAGGTTCAAATGTTGATTCTACCAGTAATTAGGTGATCACTAAACATTTTTTTAAACTAAATTGTTTTGGTCAGCTGTAAAGAAAAAAAAAAACAAACAAACCCTATTGTTTCTATCCTATGAAGGAAAAAGGCCAGTTCTTCTCTACTGTGTTTCTCTCCTGTATGTCACTCTTACTATACACACAAAGCACTTATGACACTTCTAGTCACAAATATGAGGAATGTGCTTTCCATTCAACAACTAGCAAGTCTCCAACACCACCTGTACGTCTTGCAATTAAACTCAATTTGAACACTATTTACCCAGACATATTGTTAGGTCTCACACATAAGGGTTCAATCTCACAAGACTGCCCCCTCCCCAACAATACACATACTTTCAGACACTATTCACAAGGTCAGGCTATTACTCATACTTGTGAATGACTGGGTATAGATTTTAGGTTCCAATAATCTCCTATTTGGGTTCAATTAATTTGCTAGTGTGGCTCGCAAACCTCAGGGAGACATTTATGTTTACCAGCTTATCAAAGGATATGATAAAGGGTACAGATGAGCAGCCAGATGAAGAGATACATAGTGTGAGGTCTGGAAGGGTCCTACACACAGGACCTTTTGTCCCTATGGAGTTAGGACGTGTCACCCTCCCTGTGTGGATGTGTTCACCAGCCTGGAAGCTGTCCAACTCCATACTATTGGGCTCTTATAGACCCCTTTTCATGTCGGCATGACCAGTCATTAACTCCATTTCCAGCCCTTTTTTTCTTTTCTAGAGTAAGGGGATTGGGGAGATGAAGCTGAATGTCCCAAGTTTCTGATCATGGCTTGGTCTTTCTGGTGGTCAGCTCCCATCCAGAAGCCCACCCAGAGTCACTTCATTAGAACATGAAATGCTCCAAGTACTACCTATTATCACTTTGAAATTATTAGAGTTTTAGGAGACTTGTGCCAAAACCAGGAAGAGAGAAAAATATGTATGTATGTATTATATTATTTGACATCAGTGGAAAAAAAAATTAGTCCAGAAGCATAAAGTCATCAATGTTAAAATGATTGGAAGATAGCATTAGTAACAGTGGGTCATATACTATATAATTACTTTAGATGTTAATGAATAGTAACAGTGGGCCATATACTATATAATTACTATAGATGTTAATGAATATTGTAGGTTTCATTTTTCATGGAAAAGGTGGTCCACAAATTATGTTTCCATGCTGGTTTCTCTGTTTGTGAACATAAATTTTGAACCCTGAAAAATGGCAACTGAGAATCTGACACTGGGAATGAACGTTCTGTTCAGATTTTCCATGGAAACCTGCAGGATTTCTACCTTTTATGTCATTATTTTCCTTTACTGAAGTGGAACCAGCACAAATCTGACAGATTTTTCACAGTCATCTGAATGTAGCCAAGTGTTGCTCATTCCTTCTAGGGCATCCTAGATATCTTGGCAGCTTTTGGTTTGAAACGTTTTCTCCATGATTTTGGACACAGACTTATATTCTAGTTTCAGACAGTGTTCAGAGGTGAGTCCATTGGCAACTCTGGTCCTTGAGTGTTTTCCAGGCCATCACCATCAGTCCCAGGAATTCCAGGTGGGCAAAGCATTAAGTAATTAAGTAACAGCCCCAGACTCAATAGGCCCCTCCAATATCATCTACAGGATCCTATCTGAACTGGTAAATATCACAGTTGCTATGGATGTGTGTGCCAAGAACAACAAATACATCACAAACACTGTAAGTATTGGAACCTGCTCTGCTATACTTTGTGGCAATCACGTAGACTTACTCAATGCAGCGTTCAGATGTACCCCCAGATACTGTGTGTTTAGGACTCATTATGGTTTTCATTCTGTGCATGCACAAGCAGAGGAGCCAATATATTCACAGGAACAAGCACACCTGGATCCTCCCATGAGATAACAGCTACACCAAGGATTCTTGTCCCGAGGAGCACTTTTGTAACTTTTCATACCATCTCTTCCACCATTGTAATTTTTTCTTCTTTTTCATTAGACTATGTGGAGGGAAGTGAACATCCAGGCCTTTATCAATGCATGTTTCTCAACTGCCAGTCCCTTTATTCTCTTGAGTGATGACCTCCCAGACAAACAAAAACTAAAGAAGTTTGTGACCACTAAACCAGCCCTGCAAAATATTTTAAGGGGGATTCTTTGAGTAGAGAAAAGACAAAACAAAACAAAAAAGGCCAACAAAGACTAGAAAGGACCAGAGAATATCACCAGAAACACCAACTCTTTAGGCAACACAATGACACTAAATTCATAGCTTTCAGTACTCACTCTAAATGTCAATGGACTAAGTGCTCCAATCAAAAGTCATAGGGTATCAAAATGGATGAGAAAACAAGACCATATATTCTGCCTAAAAGAGACTCATTTTAGACCTAAAGACACCTGCAGATTGAAAGTAAGGGAGTGGAGAACCATCTATAATGCTAATGGTCATCAAAAGAAAGCTGGAGTAGCCAAACTTATATCAGACCAATTAGATGTTAAAATAAAGACTGTAACAAGAGATGAAGAAGGGAATTATATCATAATTATGGGGTCTATCCACCAAGAAGATCTAACAATTATAAATATTTACACCCCCAAATGTGAAACACCCAAATATATAAATCAATTAATCACAAGTAATACCATAATAGTAGGGGACTTCAACACCACACTTACATCAGTGGGCAGATCATCTAAGCAGAAAATCAGCAAGGTAACAATGGCTTTGAATGACACACTGGACTGGATGTGCTTAACAGATAAATTTAGAACATTTCATCCTAAAGCAGCAGAATACACATTCTTCTTGAGTGCACATGGAACATTCTCCAGAAGAGATCACATACTGGGTTGCAAATCAACCCTCAACAAGTACAAAAATATCAAGATCATACCATGCATATTTTCAGACCACAACCCTATGAAACTCAAAATCAACATAAGAAAAAAATGTGGAAGAACCATGAATACTTGGAGATTAAAGAACATCCTACTAAAGAATGAATGGGTTAACCAAGAAATTAAAGAGGAAATTTAAAAGTACATAGAAGCCAATGAAAATGAAAACACAACAGTCCATTCCCAAAACTCTGGGATTCAGCACAGGTGATCATAAGAGGGAAGTACATAGCAATCCAGGACTTACTAAAGAAGGAAGAAAGGTTTCAAGTACACAATATAACTTTACACCTCAAGGAGCTAAAAAAAGAAAAAGAAAAAAAAAAGCATATAAAGCCCCAAAACAGCAGAAGAAGTGAAATACTAAAGATTAGAGAAGAAACCAATGATATCAAAATTTAAAAAAAATAGTAAAATGGATCAATGAAACCGGGAGCTGGTTCTTTGAACAAATTAACAAAATCGATAACCCCTAGCCAGATTGATCAGTAAGAAAAAGGAAAGGATCCACGTAAATAAAATAATGAGTGAAAGAGGAGAGATCACAACCAACACCACAGAGATACAAATAATAATAAGAGAATATTATAATCAATTATATGCCAACAAATTGGGCAATCTGGAAGAAATAGACAAATTCCTAGAAACATATAAACTACCAAAACTGAAACAGGAAGAAATAGAAAATTTGAACAGACCCATAACCAGTAGAAAAAATTGAATCAGTGATCAAAACTTTCCCAATAATCAAGAGTCCTGGACCAGATGGATTTCCAGGGGATATACCAAATATTTAAAGAAGAGTTAACACCTATTATTTTGAAGTTGTTAAAAAAAAAAAAAAAAGGAAGGAAGGGAGGAAGGAAAGCTTCCAAACTCATTGTACAAGGCCAGCATTACCTTGATTCCAAAACCGGACTAAAATCTCACTAAAAAGGAGAAACACAGACCAATTTCTCTTGAATGATGACCACTGTGTGTATCTAGGTTCTTCTCTATATACTGGAGGAATTATAAAACTTCCTCATCTTATGAAAAAAACTTAATGTCGGTTTTTCTCCATGTCAGTCACTTATATATTCATGTCTCAGAGTGTATGTAGAATTATAAGGCATTCACATTGTAGGTAAAATTGTGACTAACATAGAGAATCTATTCTAGCAATAACTAATGAATTATAGCCATACAATGAATTATTTTATAATTATTCATAAAATTATGTTGTATTAATTTCCCAGTAGATAAGGTCAAAGTTCAATCAGGAATGAAATAGTTTTTCCTGAAAAAATGCAGGGATATTCAAATTATCTTTGAATGTGTATCTTTCACTATAAGATATTATATTTGCTTAAAATTTACCTGGGTGTGAGGTTTTGAAGACAGTTCCACAAAGATGGTTACCATGTTTGATGGTCATTCAAGTAACTGGCACTCCTAACGGTCACTACAGAATCTCTAAGTGGCATCAAGCATAGGCATTAAAACCTGTCACAAGGTCTGACCTTAATGCAACCTGAGAAGGAGAGATCTTTAACACTGCAAGGTTAAGACCACAAAATATCTAGAATTATGACCACAACTACAGCTATCTGTAACCTGTGTTAACTGAAGTAGAAGCTTCTTACTCCAGAGAGTCCTTTTCAGGGACAGGAAACATCACACCTGCATCAGGGATACTGCTCCATCAGGACAGGTTTCTGTTCTACCTGATGGCCCAGGCTCAGCCTAAGGTTCTGGACCTGGATCCCTAAGGGGTCATCAGGTTAGTCTCACTAGGGACACTATCTTCAGAACCAGGGACTCTTTGGAATATTTGGGAATGTCCTACATAGACTGCAGTTAGACTGACAACAGAATATGAATCTGCTTTCATCTCAGAGAAAAAGGAGTCATCCAGGGTCTTCTTTCTCCATAGGAGGAATCTCCTTTGTGGTACCCATGTGGGACTCATTCCAATTCCTTTTGCTATGTTAAAGGACACTAAGCAAGTATAGAGATGCAAATAGATAGAAACTGATTGTTTCATGGATTCTGGCCATTAGAAAAACAGATGAAGAGTCGTGATCCCCACCACACAGGAATTTTTAGACTACAGCAAATGCATAAATTGTTGAATTCAGGATTGTGGAGAGAATGAGAGGAAGAGGTTACATAAAGGGGACTCCAAACAGCATTTGGAGAAATAATTTTCTATATCCTTCTGTAATGTCATCTCTTCTCTACTTACCATAGTGCTGGATTTGAAATAGAAGATTCTCCAGCAAGAGTCTCTTTCTTTTGCTTATAAACAGGTCTTGCTGTCTCTAGACTTGATCTAGTCACCTTCTTTGGGGAAGTTAAGAGCCCTGGCACATGAAAAGAAAGAAGACAGTACCACACACCCAGGTAGGTGGGAATGAATGAAGCAGGTGGCACAGGTGAGGGCCAAAAGTCAAAGGAGAAAACCCAACCTTAAAATGTACTTTGGGAAGCTCTGCTTGAATGGACTGATATTGGAAGCCTAGGTTTATTTCTCTGGTGGTCACAGAAGGACATCTCCCTGTCTCACTCTTCCCATGCTCCTACATCCTCTAAGGACTTATGTTCTGTTCCAGTGGCTTCCCTGGCATCCACAGTAAAATTCAAAAGCCACCCCGTGGCCAGTGAGGGTGTGTGATCTGTTTGCTATGGGGACATGTGAAAAACGTTACATATAGGGAGTTTCTAAGTGGGGGTACCAATGTGATTTAGTCCTCTCCCATTTTGGGGTGCACTTATCTTCGGGAGACACACACAAGTTCTAGTACCATATCAGGGATGTGGGGTAGACTGACCCTCCCCTATCAAATGTAACACAGAGAAGGCCTCTCCATGGAGGCTTCCCCATTGACCAGACCTTGTACTTCATCTTCAGAAGTGAACCTGGGACCCTCTGTGTTTACATTGGCCTCACAGTGGAATAAGTTGAGCCATTTCATTAAGACCTACTTGATGCAAGACTCTATCAACAAGTGACAGAATCTCTGGGGTTCAGACACTGGAGATGGTAGTTCTAAAAACTATACAGGGGATCCCAATATGAAGCCAAGGCTAAAAACAGCTTTTCTAAACATTGCTTGCAAAGCTTTCATGTACACAGAAATCACTGTAGTGTGTGGAGGCACAAATATAGAGAGCAGAATGGGAGACAGAAAGAAGGTGGATTAGAAAGCTTTCATGTAAATCACAGAAAGCTTTCATGTACACAGAAATCACTGTAGTTTCCTACTAAGAACGGATTCTAGGGCCCTCCTCTCAGATATCATGACTCCCTAGGTCTGGATGAAGCTCATTAATTTGTATTTTTAACAACCAGTAAGATTGCTCTCCCCAGACTTCATCTCCAGTAGCACAAAGCAAGAGAAAACAGAAGAGCACACTTGACTGTCTTATGCCCAACCATCATCCTATCTCAACACAAATACTGCTGCTGCCAGTGGAAATTACTAACAGCTTCTGGAAAGATGACATTCTCTGCTCATCTCCCGCAAGCTGAGAAGGGACTAGATAAGGCTGTGGTGTCTGAGCAAGGCTGTATGGACTAAATAATATGTACACATTTATGAAAGGAATGTTTATTGGGTATCTACTATAGGCTCCAAGTGTATGAGAATTCACTGTGTCCAGGATGCTGGGCTGGGATTGTCACATTATGCAATTTAATCTTTCTAAAACCCTGGGAATTAGATACCATATGTTCATTTTTTTCTAGGAGGATTTAAATATTGGGTGAGCCTTCCTGGGAGCAAACATTCCTTCTCTTGTTTTTCATTATCAGTAATTTAAAAAATGATGTTGGGTGTGGAGGCACAAATATAGAGAGCAGAATGGGAGACAGAAAGAAGGTGGATTAGAAGCTCTGAGGGAAATTTAACGAGTCAATCATCTGCACTTATGTATTTGGTTAATTTTAATGGGTGGAAAGTCAATGGACATCCCAGGAATGGAAGGTGGGATGCTATGTGTTACCTTGGAGGCACTGTTTGAACCAGAAAGGTGAAAGTGACTTCCCAAATTATAAGTCCTTTGCTCTCCTTTATCTGAGTCTGAGTCTGAGTGTCAGTGAAGTATGAATGCCAACTTGGGTCACCCAGGAGGTGAAGCTGCTAGGAACTCTGTTCTCTGAGCTGTCTGAGAAGGGAGGATCAGGGACTGGCAGTGGAGCTGTGGAGGGCAATTTCGTGGTCTAAGAGGTCATTTTCGACAAAATCTGAAGGGATAATTCTCTGTTAGGCTCTGCAGGCCCCATTTAGGCAAAGGGACTATTCCTGATGCAAATTCTGGGATAGCTGAGCTCTGTGCCCAGAATGTTAGCCCCGAAGTATGAAACAGGAACTGGGGCTGGGGGCAGGAGCATCAGAAGGTCTGCTGGAGGTGGAATTGATGGGTGTCTTATGTGTTTATATTACACAGGGTGATCCTGAATGACTAGTTCCTGTTCCCTGTCTGCTCAGGGTCCCCTGCATTGTGGACGGTGTCAGACTCAGGTCCCTAGTTGGGGTGTAGGGCAGTGGGTTCACTTGCATTCTGCTTATGTGCATGTCTGAAGTTTTGGTACTAGGAAAGGTAGAAATGGGAGAGAGCATTAAAAACTCTAGGTATGAATGAAAAGATGCTCAACGTCGCTCCTCATCAGGGAAATACAAATCAAAACCACACTCAGATATCACCTCACACAGTCAGAGTGACTAAAATGAACAAATCAGGAGAATATAAATGCTGGAGAGGATGTGGAGAAACGGGAACCCTCTTGCACTCTTGGTGGGAATGCAAACTGGTGCAGCCGCTCTGGAAAACAGTGTGTAGTTTCCTCAAAAAATTAAAAATAGACCTACCCTATGACCTAGCAATAGCACTGCTAGGAATTTACCCAAGGGATACAGGAGTGCTGATGCATAGGGGCACTTGTACCCCAATGTTTATAGCAGCACTCTCAACAATAGCCAAATTATGGAAAGAGCCTAAATGTCCAGCAACTGATGAATGGATAAATTGTGGTTTATATACTCAATGGAATACTACGTGGCAATGAGAAAGAATGAAATATGCCCTTTTGTAGCAACGTGGATGGAACTGGAGAGTGTTATGCTAAGTGAAATAAGTCATACAGAGAAAGACAGATACCATATGTTTTCACTCTTATGTGGATGCTGAGAAACTTAACAGAAGTCCATGGGGGAGGGGAAGAGAAAAAAAAAAAAAGAGGTTAGAGAGGGAGGAAGCCAAAGCATAAGAAACTCTTAAAAACTGAGAACAAACTGAGGGTTGGTGGGGGTAGGAGGAAGGGGAGGGTGGGTGATGGGTATTGAGGAGGGCACCTTTTGGGATGAGCACTGGATGTTGTATGGAAACCAATTTGACAATAAATTTCATATTAAAAAATAATAATAATAAACAATTCAAAAAACTCTGGGTGTGATAACATTGGTCTGAGAGAGGCCTGGTTCCAACTTGCCTGAACTGTGAACTCAGGTGTGTGGGTGGTTGAGCTAAGATTCAGGGCTGGTACTCTGAAAATCTGGGCAGGTTAAGGTAGGAGCACATGACTGAAGCCTTTGGCCCTGAGATGTGTGGTGTCCTCTGTGAGCATGTGCAGCACTTGAGGAGAAAACTCTTATCTGCGCATGCGCTCGGGGGAGCCACTACTAACCATGAAGTCTTATAATGCGCATGTTGAAAAGTGAGCCAAGAGGGGCAAGTAAAGATGTCACCCTGACTCTTATGCCCACAATGCAAGTGGGCAAGATATTCATACCATGTGAGAAAAGTGATCAAAATAAAAGGTGATACTGTGTGGTGTTAAATGATGAACTGATGTACATTCAAATTTTCAAGAATTCATTGGACCAGTAAATTTGTCCATTCAAATGGTTAGGCATGTTCCTTCTGTAGGAGACAGTGATAAGGTTTGTCTAGAGATAATGTGGAAGCAAAGGAAGGACATAGATTGGATAAACCTTCAGTAGGTATCTTATTTTTAGAATGCAATTTTACACAAGGAAAATCTGCCCCAAAATTAAAATAATAAATCTTAGGACTTTGGGGGTATTATGGCAACATGCCTGAAAGGACAAGTGACTTATGGAGATTAGAATACCAGATAAAATGTAAATTAGATAACATGAGTGAAAAAAACACAAGTGTATAATAGAAAGAGGTTAGAAAACAGAGTACTGTAGAAAAGATTTATTAGCCTGTACAAGTTGGTTTTGATAAACTATTGGCTACTTGTTACAGTAAATTACAACTTTTATTCAACAGTATTTTCCCACACACATCGAATTCTGGAAACATTATTTTCATTGTTTTTTTGGCTGTTTTAGAATTATCTGCCCTTTCTTATTCATTTGCTCTTTACATTTGTGATTTGATGATTTCTATCGCGGTGTACTTCCATCCTTTTATCTTTTGTGTATCTACTACAGGTTTTCATTTTATGGTTACCATGAGGCTTAAAGAAAACATAATAGTCTACTTTCAGTTGTTAACAGCTTAATTTTGTGTACTAAACCTCTTCCAAACCTGAAGTTATTCTTAAAAAATGTGAATGTACAATCCTATGCCACTTTAGGAGAGTTAGCTATCCTCTTTGTGATATCTGTGAAGATTTCATTCCAACCACATTGATTCATATTCTCTATTTCTATTGTTATTATGAAATTTCATCAGTACTTTACTAGACTGCCACCTCTTTTTCCTTAGAGACCAATTAGTAAAATATTTTATTTCTAACACTGAGAACCATGGTTAGTTTTAATAAATGGAGAAGGATGATGCTTTGAACACCTCTTTCACGAAATTCCTTCAATGTTATAACCACAAATAGCATCTCCATTTAGATTTTCTACACATATTGCACATCATATTGTCCTTCATCTTCCATGGGAAATTAGATATGCGTGAGTCCCACCTAAGGAAGGGCATCTCATATCTTTGATGCAGCAACAATCAGCCACATACTTTTACACCTCCCTAAGAAAAAATGAATTTTCTAGAGTGATATGAAACTAGAAATACACTAATATTTGCTAGTCACAAATCTTAAAGAAGGTCAATGTAAAACAAAAACATATTGAAATTATACCTATGCAAAAATCTATCTCTTCTATCTTTTCAAACAAAATAGCATATACATTTTCTAAGTGTTGAACTTTGCATTATTCCTTATAAATCTTTTGATGTAATGTCTGAATAGAGTGACTGATGTGCTGCTTTCTGTGAATTTGTGACATTTGATATTCAATTACATACATTTCTAAATATTTATATCTTCCAAGTTACTTTTTTTTTTTTTGATGTTTTCTAAAGTTTATATTTAAAATGAAGGTCTTTGCTAATTCACTACATTTGTAGGGATTGAACCAAGTGTTCATTTTGGGGTACTCATGAATAACGATCAAATGGCAATTAAAGGCTAGGCTACTGTCTTTACATTTTACAGTTTTTTCTTGTATCATAACTGTGATGTTAAGTACATTGTGAGTTTCAGCTAGAGGTTTGCCACATTCTTTGCATTTTGTGATGCTTCTCCTCGGAATGAACTCTGTGATGCTAAGTAAGGCTGAAGCAGTCCGAAAAATGTTACCACATTTTTCCTATTTATAGAGTTCCCCTCTAGTATGAATTCTCTGGTGTCAATTGAGACTTAAACATGGATTAAAGGGCGTGCCAAATATTTTATATTGTAAAATCATCTCTAGGACACATTCTGTGGTCAGGAATCAGGGTTTACACAGCTTAAGCATCTTATAACAGTCTTTACATGTGTATCATTAATCTCTAATATTAATTCTCTGATGTGGAGTAAGTGTTGAACATCCTTACAAATTCTCACAGTTTTAAAATCTGTAAGGTTTGCTCCAGTATGAATTCTGATAATGACTAAAGGTGGAACAGTGATTAAAGGCCTTCCCACATTTTTTTACATTGGTAAAGATTTTCCCACTTTGAATTCTGCGATAGTTGAGTAAGGCTTGAGTCCTGGGTAAAGGCCTTGCCAGGTTCTTTCATTTTAAAGGTCTCTATATAATGTGAATTCTTTGATGTCGAATAAGATTTGAGTGCTGGTTAAAAGCCTTGCCACATTCTTTACAGTCGTAGGGTTTCTCTCCAGTATGGATTCTGTGATGTTGAGTAAGGTTTGATTGGTGTTTAAAGGCCTTGCCACATTTTTTACAGTCATAAGGTTTCTCTCCAGTATGGATTCTGTGATGTATAGTAAGTTGTGAATAACCATTAAAGACTTTGCCACATTCTTTACATTTGTAAGGTTTCTCTCCAGTATGGATTCTGTGATGTTGAATAAGATTTGAGTGCCTCTTAAAAGCCTTGCCACATTCTATACATTTGTAAGGTTTCTCTCCAGTATGAATTCTGTGATGTTGAGTAAGGTGTGAGTGCTGGTTAAAGGCCTTGCCACATTCTTTACATTGATAAGGTTTCTCTCCAGTATGAATTCTGTGATGTTGAGTAAGGTTTGAATGCAGGTTAAAGGCCTTGCCACATTTTTTACATTTGTAAGGTTTTTCTCCAGTATGAATTCTGTGATGTTGAATAACTTTTGAGTACTGGTTAAAGGCCTTACCACATTCTTTACATCTATATGGTTTCTCTCCAGTATGAATTCTGTGATGTTGAGTAAGGCTTGAGCGATGGGTAAAGGCCTTGCCACATTCTTTACATTTGTAATGTTTTTCTCCAGTATGGATTCGCCTATGTCCATTTAGTGATGAGCCGTCCTTAAAGGCTTTACCACATTCTTCACATTTGTAAGGTTTCTCCCCAGTAAGTATTTGCTGATGTTGAGTTGGTTTTGAGTGTGAGTCAAAGGTTTTGCCACATTCCTTACAAATGTACCTATTCTCTCCAGTTTCAATTGTCTTATGTATAGTTAGTCTTGATGACTGACTAAACATGTTCCCAGGTTTATGACATCTGTATGTGTTTTTCCCCACATGAGTCCTCTGATGATCACCAACATTGGAGAACTGGTTAAGAGCTTTCTCATATTCATTATATTTATGAGGATTCTCTCTCATATACTTATTCTTATTATGTATAATAAGTTTTGAGCTTTGATAAAAATCTTCCCCACATTTATTATATTCAAAATGCTTCTCTGGAAAATGACTCCTCAGATGTTTGTTAACATTTGAGGTGTGGTTAAATTTTTTCTCATATTGACTGCATTGAACAATTGTGTCTTCATTATAAGTGCTCTGGTAAGTTTGTGGGGTCAACTGCTCGGCAAAGGACCTCCCAAATTTATGCCACTTAGCACTTTTTTCTTCATCTTGAAATCTCTGACTTTCAGAAATATTGGACTGAAAGGTCAATATAATTCTATTTTCAAAATAGTTCAAATAATTTTCAGCATTCACTAGGTAAGTTTCCACATCTTCCAAATTTTCATTCCATAAATATGTATGTTTCAATACTTGATTTGAGCTTTTGCTTACAGAAACACATGGCGCTGCTGAAGTGCTGGACTTAAAAAGGTTTTTCCAAAATGCTTTATATTCTTCACCATTTTGGGCACTGAGATTCTTATTATGGGCACTTGTCTCAGTTTGGATATGTCCTTCATGATATCCTTGATGCCCTTCACTTTCACCATCATTGTCCCAGTCTATCATTAAGTGTAAATTCTCAAGGGTGCTGTGTTTGTATCTCCCCATTGACTTGTTTTGAAAAGAAGCTTCTATGCAAGACTTTGGCAGGAAGCTCAGGGTGCCATGTGAAGATACAGCTGAAAGATATCAAATAACAGAAAAGTAAAATCTTTCCACTTCCTACTTGCAGATGAATGGGCTGATGACTTCTATTATACAACCTTAATATCAGTCAGAGAAGGTCAGCAAGATGGCTGAGAAGTAATCATAAGGACTTCATTCCTCTGTGGACACATAAATTTGCACACAATGTACTGAGCACATGGCCTGATAGATAATTCTGTAGTATTGTCACGGTGTAGCACAAATCACTTTCCTATGCCTCATATGAGGCCAAAATTATTAGAAGGAAGACATTTAAATACAAAACACAAATGAACAAACTAGAATATAACAAACATAGGAGAATATCAATAGTAGGAATATTTGTTTTTGAGAACAAATCAACAAAATTGACAGACTTTTAACTAAATCAAGAATGAATGAAAGAGAGAACACCAACTACAATCAGAAGTGAAGAAGTGAAGGCAGACACAGTATAACTAATAGCATGGAAATAAAAATAATTTTAAGAGGTGACAATGGATAATTATACGAGATTTTAAAAATCTCAACTGATCTACAACTAATAAGTAAATTGAAAAAGTTATTAAAACAAAACAAAAACTCTAAATAAAGACAAGTCCTGTACCAGATGAATTCTCTAAATAATTCATACAAACATTTAATGAGAAAGTACTTCATTCTCCTCAAACATTTCCAAGGAGTAAAGACAAGGGAGATTATGGAAAAACTCTCTGTAACACGAGCATTAAGAGGTTATCAACGCTAAAGGAAGATGCTACAAGTGAAGAAGACTACAAACTACTACCTGTGGGGAATAGTCATGCAAAGCCCACCAAAAAATAAAGCAAACTGGATCAAAAGTTCATGTTACCATTTTATAGCATAGTCAACTGTGAATTCTTCCTGGAATTCAAGGGTGTTTCAACATATGGAAAACTATCAGTTTAAGACTTCAAATTAACAGAATGAAGATCAAAAATGCTATGATCATATTAGTTACAGAACAGGAAGTGAGCATATTGAACACCATTTCATGATTAAAAACACTCAGTAAAGCAGGAATACAATGCAACAGCTGCAACCTACTAAAGGCCATGTATGTATGAAAAGCTGCTATCTCACATATTATTCAGTAGTATAAGACTGGAAGCTTCTCCTGTATGATCAGAAACAAGGTAATGAAGTGACTTCACCACTTCCATTCAAAATAGTACTGTATGTTTTAGTCAGAACAATTAGGAAAGAAAAGAAAAATTAAAGAACTCTAAATTGGATGAGAAAAAATAAAATTATCTCTGTTCACAGATGATAATCTATAGAAATCCTAGAGAATCCTTATTTTTATATTTTAGTTGTGTTATTCTTTTGGTCATCACTTGCATTGTTTATTTCTAATAATTTTATCTACTGAACACTCCAATTTCAAATTTTGTATGCTATAAATGTTTAAATTGTTTGTTTCAACTTCAATAAATAAATTATTTATTTCAATAAATAAATAAATGTTTATTTATTCTTGAGAGACAGAACCCAAAGCAGGCTATGCACTTTCAGAGTGGAACCTGACATGTGACTTGAACTCATGAACTCTGAGATGATGACCTGAGCCAAAAATCAACAGTAGGACACTTAACCAACTGAGTCATCCAGGTGTCCCTCAACTTTATTTTCTTAACCTTACACAAGGAACTAGAAAAAAAGAACAAATATAGGTGAAATTTAGTAGAGGAAGAAAATAACAAGGAAAAATCAGAAATAAATAAAATAGGGGTGCCTGGGTGGCTCAGTCGGTTAAGCCTCCGACTTCAGCTCAGGTCATGATCTCACGGTCCGTGAGTTCGAGCCCCGCGTCGGGCTCTGTGCTGACAGCTCACAGTCTGAGCCTGCTTTGGATTCTGTCTCTCTCTCTCTCTCTCTGCCCCTCCCCTGCTCATGCTCTGTCTCTCTCTCTCTCTCTCTCTCAAAAATAAAGTAAGGTTCATGTGATTCTTTTCTCAACCCAGTGAATGTCCTTATGATTAATGTCTTATATTCTCCATTTGGTTTGCTACTGATAAATGTTTTGTTTAGATCTCTGGCTGAAGCCACATCTTGTTCTTTCATTTGGGAAACATTCTTCCATCTTGGCACTTTGTCTAAATCTCTGCCTTCCTCTGGAAGTTAGAAAAGGCAGTTCTATCTTCTGTTATATCCTCTAGGCCAGTGATCCGCAGATGCTCTCCTTGCCTGCTGTGAACAGTGTTTGGTCCCTCGCCTGAACGTGGCGACTGTTCACTAGGTGTGGTCTGGTCTCTTTGTGAAATCAGACCTGATACCAACTCCACCAGAACTGAGGCCCTGCAGAACTATCTGGTCAGGAAATGTGGTGTGGGCAGCAGCTTGTGTATGTCTCCTAGAGAGGAGCTGACCTTTTTGAGCCTGAGGCAAGCTTGAATCAGGATGGTACTCCCACCACAGCATGGGGGTGGGGGTGGGGGGAGGTTGGTGTAACCAACTTAGACAACCAGTGTCCCCACTAAGCTGCTTCACTCAAGTGACTCTATGTTTATTCTGAGGAGTGGGGAGGGAAATGGTGTCACCCATCTCCTTTGCTCTCAAGCAGGCATCTCAGTGAATGTTGCCTCTGAGGGTAATGCTCCTAGAATAGTGAATAATCTCACCCCTGTGTGCTCCTAGTGTTCTTCAGATCATTGTTTCCAAGCTGTCTGCCCCCAGGTAGTGTACCTGCCTTCTCTCCAGGCGCAATGCAGTGGCTATTTGTCTCCACCTGACTGTTACAACTCTAGGCTTTAAGCCATAATAGTTTTAAGATCTTATGAAGTATAGCCCCTCTCATTTGCCAAGCCATTGGCTTTGGGGAAGCATTCTCCTGAATTCCCCTGTGTGCTCTCCTTTCTCGCACCCTTCTCCACAGCCACAGTTCCCTGCCCTCCACAGCACTGCGATCCATTTCCCTTAACTCTCCTGATGGAAACAAATGAGTGACCTGTATGTTCACAACTTCTTTGCAGCTGTGAGGGACTTCTTTCTGTCATGGATTACATGGAAAATAGAGGGAATGAGAGCATCCTCTGGACACAGTGTGGTGGCGACTCAGATAAAAGGTCAGCATTTGTTCAAACAACAGAAACTACAGAGCTGAAGACAAAGAAAGGAATAATCGTAACTACAACTTCTTAAACTGGGAAATAACAAAAACTCAGACATTACAAATGCCCAGATCATGTGTGAGAGGCACCAGAAATACCATTCTTTGTGTTCTTTTCTACAAAGCAAGTCCATAAGCCTGTGCCAAGAGGGTTTTTTTTTAAATTCCTAAATCTCATGAAAAGATCACAAAATATACCAAGAAATGGAAAAATGCATTTAAATCAGAACAAAATAAACCTACAAAACTGGCCCTAAATTAATAAAGAACTAATAATTGCCCAACAAAGATTTCAAAAAATGATCATAAATGGGGCACCTGGCTGGCTCAGTTGGTGGAGCGTGTGACTCTTGATCTTGGGGTTGTGAGTTCTTGCCTCACATGGGTGTAGAGATCACTTAAGTATAAAATCTTAAAAAAAAAAAAAAAGGAAAAAAAAACATCATAAAGGTGCTCATGGAGGAAGAATGGAAAACAACTAGATAACTAAATGATATCATAAAACTATGCATGATATTTTCAGACCACAATGCTATAAAATTAAAAATCAACCACAATGGGGTGCCTGGGTGGCTCGGTCGGTTAAGCGTCCGACTTCGGCTCAGGTCATGATCTCGCGGTCCGTGAGTTCAAGCCCCCGTCGGGCTCTGGGCTGATGGCTCAGAGCCTGGAGCCTGCTTTCGATTCTGTGTCTCCCTCTCTCTCTGCCCCTCCCCCATTCATGCTCTGTCTCTGTCTCAAAAAAAAAAAAAAAAAAAAAGTTAAAAAAAAAAAAAAAATCAACCACAAGAAAAAATTTGGTAAGACCATGGATACTTGGAGATTAAAGATTATCCTACTAAAGAATTAATGTGTTAACCAAGAAATTAGAGAGGAAATTAAAAAGTAAACGGAAGCCAATGAAAATGAAAATAGTCCATCCAAAAACCTCTGGGATGCAGTCAAGGCAGTAATAGGAAGTATATAGGGAACATAATACAGAACATAACCTTACACCCAAAGGAGCAGGGAAAAGAACAGCAAATAAAGCCCCAAACCAGAAAAAAGATTAGAGCAGAAATCAATGATATCGGGGAAAAAAACAACAAACAAAAAAAAAGCAGTAGAACAGATCAATAGCAAACAAACCATGAGCTGGTTCTTTGAAAGAATTAACAAAATTGATAAATACCTAGCCAGATTGATCACAAAGAAAGAGCAAAGGACCCAAATAAATAAAATCACAAATCAGAGAGGAGAAATCACAACCAACACTGCGGAAACACAAACAATGAGAGAATATTATGAGCAGTTACATGCCAACAAATTGGGTAATCTGGAAGAAATACACAAAGTTTTAGAAACATGTAAACTACCAAAACTAAAACAGGAAGAAATAGAAAATTTGAGCAGACCAGTAAAGAAACTGAATTGATAATCAAAAATCCCCCAACAAACAAGACTCCAGGGCCAGATGGCTCCCTAGGGGAACTCTACTAAAAATTCAAAGATTTAACACCTATTCTTTTGAGGCTGTTCCAAAAAATCGTAATGGAAGGGAAACTTCCAAACTAATTCTACAAGGCCAGCATTACCTTGATTCCCAAATCAGACAAATCCCCACTAAAATGGAGAACTACAAACCAATTTCCCTGATGAACATGGATACAAAATTTCTCAACAAGATACTAGCCAACCAGATCCAACAATACATTAGAAGAATTATTCACCAAAATCAAGTGAGGTTTATTCCTGGGATGCAGGGCTGGTTCAATATACCTAATCAATCACCATAGTACATCACATTAATAAAAGAAAAGATAAGAACCATATGATCCTCTCAATAGATGCATAAAAAGCATTTGACAAAGTACAGCATCCTTTCTTGATGAAAAACCTCAAGAAAGTAGGGAAAGAAGGAACATACCTCAACATCATAAAGGCCATATATGAAAAATCCACAGCTAATATCATCCTCAATGGGGAAAACTGAGAGCTTTCCTCCTAAGGTCAGGAACATGACAAGGATGTCCACTGTCACCACTGTTATTCAACATAGTGTTGAAAGTCCTACCCTCATCAATCAGACAACAAAACGAAATAAAAGGCATCCAAATTGGCAAGGAGGAAGTCAAACTCTCACTCTTCACTGACAACATGAAAAACCCAAAAGACTCCACAAAAAAACTGTTAGAAGTGAATCCATGAATTCAGCAAAGTCGCAAGATATAAAATCAATGTACAGAAATCAGTTGCATTTCTATACACTAATAATGAAGCAGCAGAAAAATAAATCAAGGAATCAATCCCATTTACGATTGCAACAAAAACCATAAAATATCTAGGGATAAACCTAACCAAAGAGGTGAAAAATCTATGCACTGAAAATTATAGAAAGCTTATGAAAGGAATTGAAGAAGACACAAAGAAATGGAAAAACGTTCCATGCTCATGGATTGGAAGAACAAATATTGTTAAAATGTTGATACTACCCAAAGCAATCTAAATATTCAATGTAATCCCTATCAAAGTAACACCAGCATTCTTCATAGAGCTAGAACAAACAATTCTAAAATTTGTGTGGAACCACAAAAGACCCAGAATAGCCAAAGTAATGTTGAAAAAGAAAACCAAAGCTGGAGGCATCACAATTCCAGACTTCAAGCTGTGTTAACAAAGCTTTAATCATCAAGACAGTATGGTACTGGCACAAAGACAGACACATGCATCACTTGAACAGAATAGAGAACCCAGAATTGGGTTCCCACAAATGTACAGCCAACTAATCTTTGACAAAGCAGGAAAGAATATCCAATGGAATAAAGACAGTCTCTTCAGCAAATTGTGTTGGGAAAACTGGACAGCGACATGCAGAAGAATTAATCTGGACCACTCTCTTACACCATACACAAAAATAAAATAGATGAAAGACCTAACCGTAAGACAGGGAGCCACCAAAATCCTAGAGGAGAAAACAGGCAACAACCTCTTTGACCTCAGCCGCATGAAATTCTTACTTGTCATGTCTCCAGAGGCAAGAGAAACAAAACCAAAAATGGGACTTCATCCAGATAAAAATCTTCTGCACAGGGAAGGAAACAAACAGCAAAACTAAAAAACAAACAGCAAAACAGACAGAATGAGAGAAGATATTTGCAAGTTACATATCAGATAAAGGGTTAGTATCCAAAATCTAGTAAGAACTTATTAACCTCAACACCCAAAAAAAGCCAAATAATCCAGTGAAGAAATGGGCAAAAGACACAAATAGACAATTTTCCAAAGAAGACATCCAGATGGCTAATAGACACATGAAAAAATGTTCAACATCATTCATCATCAGGAAAATACAAATCAAAACCACAATGAGATACCACCTCACACCAGTCAGAATTGCTAAAATTAACAACTCAGACAATGACAGATGCTGGCAAGGATGCATAGAAAGAGAAACTCTTTTGCACTGCTGGTGGGAATGCAAACTGGTGCAGCCCCTCTGGAAAACAGTATGGAGTTTCCTCAAAAAAATAAAAATAGAACTACCCTATAACCCAGCCATTGCACTTATACAAAGGATACAGGAATGCTGATTGAAAGGGGCACATGCACCCCAATGTTTATAGCAGCACTATTGACAATAGCTTAAATATGGAAGGAGTCCAAATGTCCATCGACTAATGAATGGATAAAGAAGGTGTGGTATATATATAACAATGGAATATTACTCAGCGATCAAAAAGAATGAAATCTTGCCATTTGGAACAATATGGATGAAACTGAAGTGTATTATGCTAAGTGAAATAAGTCAGCCAGAGAAAGAAAAATATATGACTTCACTCATATTTAGACTTTAAGAAACAAAACAGATAATCACAGGGGGAGGGAAGCAAATGCAAGATAAAAACAGAAAGGGAGAAAACCATAAGAGACTCTTAAATACAGAGAACAAACTGAGGGTTGTTGGTGGGGTGTTGGTTGGGGGATAGACTTGATCAAGCAGAAAAGAATCAGACAAGTTAAAGACACCTTGTTTTAAATTATCTAGTGGGACGAGACTAGAAAAATACATGAAAGGATGGAGCCTACATGACTCAAGTGACACACAAAAAAGAGGTCCAAATGTAAATTAAGGGGATCCCATAAGGAGAGGAGAATGAAAGGGGGCAGAGAGCCTACATAAAAAACTAAAGGTTTGTACTTCTTACATATGTGGAAAAAGACAATTTCAACAAGCTCAGTAAATTCACAGCAGGATAAATGTCAAAATATGAACACAGTGAAGCATGATTTAAAAAAAAAAAAAAACATGAACACAGTGACACATTATAAAACTAACCTCGAAAATTACAGAGAAAAGGAGAATTTTAAAACGCCGTGACAAAAGCAGCTACGTAATGTTGTGGAAGGTCCCAACAAAAGGAAGCATATTACTATGGGATTGCAAAACCAGAATAACAAAATTTAAACCAAAAGTACTACACAAAAACAGATGAATTTTTAAAAGGAAACTTGCTATATAACTATAATTTTAAACTGTGACTGTGTACTCATGAAAAGTAATCATTTTGACTTATCGTAATGTCTCATTGACAATAAATAGTAAAGAATTTTCATTAAAATCAATCATAAACATGGGGTGCCTGGGTGGCTCAGTTGGTTAAGCGTCAGACTCTTGGTTTCGGCTCAGGTCACGATCTCGCGGTTTATGACTTTGAGTTCCACGTTGGGCTCCACTCTGGGAGCACAGAGCCTGCTTGGGATTCTCTCTCTCCCTCTCTCTCTGTGTCTCTCTTATAATAAATAAATAAACTTAAAAAACCAACCATAAAGAGCTCTCATGAAAAATTTCATGAGTAAACACTGAAAATACATTTAAAATGTTTTATGTTATTAATATATTCCTTCTCTTACTATGAATGCTAAGCTATAATCCATTCTTTAGTACCAAGCAGATGAACAAAACCCTTCATTTCTAAACACCATCAAAGTTGTAAAAGATAAGGGAAATCACTTTAGAAAAAATAAATATTTGGAATTAAGTTCAGAAAAACAGATACTTGGGATTAAGTTGAGAAAAAACCTAATGATTAATTGTTCCTAAATTTTATTTAAAGAAAACTACTTTTTTAATAGGAAAATTTTATGAATTATCCACCTCACTTCTTTTTTGAAATTTTTTTATTATTAAAAAATTTTTTTAAATCTTTATTTTTAAGAGAGAGACAGAGTGTGAGCAGGGGAAGGGCAAAAAGAGAGAGGGAGACACAGAATCTGAAGCAGTGTCCAGACTCTGAGCTGTTGCAAAGAGCCCGACATGGGACTCAAACCCATGAACTGTGAGATCATGACCTGAGCTGAAGTCGGACACTTAACCAACTGAGCCACCCAGGTGACCCTACACCTCACTTCTTATAAAGCACATGCCCATATCATAATGTTTGAGCTAAAAAATCAGAGATGAATCTCATATATAACTAACCAGAAAGTGAAAACACATATAAAAAGGTAACAAGAACTTCATATAAGTCAAAATTATAAAATGATACAATTATTAATGAATGTTACAATTGAAACTTTACACACTGCAAATTCTACATTCTAAATGTTCTAGGTCCCCTGTGACATTAATTTAAGCAAGAATTCTAGGATACGAATAGGTACATTAAATTATTTTATCACGGGCACCTGGATGGCTCAGTCAGTTAAGCGTCCAACTTCAGTTCAGGTCATGATCACAGCTCGTGAGTTTGAGCCCGGCATCAGGCTCTGTGCTGACAGCTCAGAGCCTGGAGCCTGCTTCAGATTCTGTCTCCCTCTCTCTCTGTCCCTTCTCTGCTCATGCTCTATCTCCTCCTCTCTCTCTCTTTTAAAAATAAATAAACATTAAAAACAAGTTAAAAAAATTATTTCATCACTGAGGAATGATCACATAGAATGGAATTTCAGCTTCAGTTAATACAAAGAAAAATGAATTTTTGAAGTGAACTAACGGATGAGACTTTCTTCTATTAGGGAGGTGCTTTGTTACCTGATAAAATGACTGACTCTCAATTTTTTAGGATTAAGACTAAAGCCTCCATAATATTGGAAAGCATAAACCAGAAAATGTGTGATCACAGTCTCCAGCGTTCCAGGGATTTCTACACCAAAACCCAATATGGCCACCACTACTCTTAACACACTTGTAACAGGAGGCAAAACAGAATTTAGAAATGGCTTAGCATACAGTTCCTCAGAAATACCGAGATTTCTCTGGAGCCCTCAAAGCAAAGGAGAAGATCTCAGATTATGGAGGCCCTCACACTCCAAGGGGAATCTTCTGGCCCTCACAGTGGACATGATGGACCATCACTGGAGCTAAAGAAGAATCCTTAGGGAGTATAAAAGCATGATAATGTTGGGTAGCAGATGTCCCTCTGTAAGAGGAGAGAAATAAAACTAGGCTTCTTGACTAACTTCCATTCAAGGAGAGTCACTTGAACTACATTTTAAGGTCTATCTTCCTCCCTCACATTTGGACCTCTCCTCTGTCATTTGCTTCATTCAGGTCCACCTACCTGGATGTGTGGCTACTGTCCCCTTTCCATTCACATCCCAAGCCTCCTTCTTTTGCTCCAAGAAGTTGACCAGGTCTGGTTTTGACACAAGACCTGTAAATTGGAAAAAAGGAATAGGAGTATTACTGGAGATTCTACCTTTCCATCCACTACTATGCTCAGTAGATGAAAGAGGACATTGTAGAATTCTAGAAAATGATTTCCCAAATGCTGTTGCCCAACAGCCCCTTTGAGAACACACAGAAGGGATTTCCAATGTTCACATCTTGACCTCCCACTTCCATGTACTAGACACAATAATAAGGAGTGAAAACTGGAGTTTAAGATGTGGGCAATACCTTGTTATGCCATTCAATGTTTAGAATGGCCACCAATCAACATAAATGATGATGGTACCTTAAGAGAAAGCTGAAGCTGAAAAGGAAATATCAGGAAGATATTTCTCTATCTAATATCAGGAAGAGATTTCTCTATCTTCAAACCCCTACTTCTTTCCCTTACTGCAGGAATCTGAATTCCAGTCATGTGAAGAGGAAGCTTCCAAGAGACAGTCTTCAAAGGAAGGAACAAAACCCCGAGTGTGGTTTGGGAAGTCTGGAAGGAGTTATCCTCACCCAAGAGGAGGAGGTGTCCATAGTTCTCTAACATCACATCTCTATAGAGCTCCCGCTGACTGTGGTTCAGGAAACCCCACTCTTCCTGAGAGAATTCTATGGCCACATCCTTGAAGGTCAGCAGTTCCTGCAATAAATACCACAGTTACCAAGTGGCCCAAGGTGGGGTTCATAATCATACCTAAGATGAAAGAGGGAGTTAATGTCACCAGCTAGACCCAAGACCTGAACTTTACTGCTTACCTGCTTGTGCCTGCTGACCTTAGTCCTCATTTTACTTAACCTCTTCTTTCCAACTTATCTTTTATTTCAGGCAAAACACCCCATGGGCACAGTCTCCTGTGATGGAAACAGAAAGTATCCAACAAAAGGCAATGACTGCCCTGAGGAAGAGCTTGGATTGGCCTAGTTTGAGCTGAACCCGACTCACACCTCTGCAGATGGACCAAGGAGTAACCCAGTCTCATTACCATTACTCATTATAATACTAAAATCTCCACCCAAGTAGGAACACAAACCTCATTTATATAAGATACAAAGTATGTAAAGAACTGTTGTCTTAAGGAACATGTATGATCTTATGCCCACATCTATATGACAAGGGCTCTCTTTCTAAATATCCACCCTAACCCTAAATAAAAGGAAACCATTCCCCTTCCCTCTGTGTGTCTCTGCTTTGGAAGTTATTGCCTGTGATCTCCTTACTGGTGAAAAATCAAGTTTCCTTTCTGTGATGACTCCACCTGGTGTAGTTTCTATCTATGACTGTTATATTTCAGGATTTTAAGATACTTGAACATGTCAGTCATATGATTCTTGTTTTCATTTTTTGAAAATACAAAGAAGTAAATAGAATGGTATTTCTGTGTCCTGATGTGGAATGAATTACAAACATAGAGGATGGGGGACACCTGGGTAGTTCAGTTGGTTGAGCATCTGACTTCAGCTCAGGTCATGATTTCAGGGTTTGTGAGTTCAAGTCCCATGTCGGATTCTGTGCTGACAGCTCAGAGGCCCGGAGACTGCTTCAGATTCTGTGTCTTCCTCTTCCTCTCTATCTGCCCCTTCCCCCTCACACTCTCTCAAAAATAAATAAACATTAAAAAAAAAAAAAAAACATAGAGGGTGGAAGTCTGATTTAGAATCTCCACTCCCACGAGTCAATATCCTTACAACAGAAAGGTGAGCCCTTCATTGTCCAGTGAAAACTGATGTGATGAAGGACTCGAATTCAGGGTCAAGAAAGTATCTTTGAGGTGATTTTGGTGTAAAAAGTTGTTTTTAATAAAGCATGGGTAATGACCCATGGGCAGAGCAACCTACACTGTCATTTGGAGAAGCCATTGATTTTATACTTTTAAGTTGGGGGGTAGAGATAAGAAAGTTTCTAAAGAGATTTTCGTATGTTAAAGAAGACCAATAGAGTCCTGCAAGTCTGGCTCCGGTCATGCTAAAGTCCTTTTTTGCATCTAACAAAGCATTAAATTAAGGCTGTTGGGCATTCCTTGAACAATGTCATACTCTACATATCCCAGGTATTTACAAATGCACTGCAAGTTCAAGGAAATTTAATTTTATCTACACTTCTTTTGTCTTTGTTTTCCTCATCAAAAGCTGCAAGCAAGGGAAGCTCAGAAAAAAAGTTTCCAGTTTAATTGTGATGGTTTCTGAACATCATTCCATAAACCCACCTAAGATCCTTATGAATGATGAGAGGACAAATATGAACTTTGTAAGGGAGAAATCCGGCAAAGACACCAAGCCAAATAATAGAAGGTAGCATCAGCTTTAATGAGAAAAATGATATCAGTGCCTAAGGCATGCCAAAGGACCTATTATTAGTGGTGTGTTCTTGTGGCCACAAAAGAGTGAATCGGAATTAAAATCCAATTATGAAAATACAGTGCATTTATACAAAGTTCAATCACATATACTTTCCACATTCTGTAATATCCAGTATATTTTAAACAGTATCTTCTTCACATTCTAAGGAGGAAGCCTCCCATTTTTTTTCAAAAACTTTCCGAGTTATTCGGGCCTCATATCGATACATTCTGTGCATTTGTGCATTGTATTAATCCTGGTCTACACAGAGCTGATAACGCATCCAGATGGAACCTATGTAAGAAATTGATTGAAATCCCAAGAACAGAGCCGATCAGCAATAGGAATCTTGGACTCAACACCTTCCCCTGTGAATCTGTCACAAGGGGAATATTTTCAATACATGCAGGACTTTACATCAAAGAGACAATTGTTGGTTCCCTATTGGAAGCCAGGTTGAAGAATAAGGAATAGTCTCTGGGAAATAGGGGAGGAGTGTTCGGTGGGAAGTAAGTTTAAGAAGTCTGTTGGTGGGGCGCCTGGGTGGCTCAGTCGGTTAAGCGTCCGACTTCAGCTCAGGTCATGATCTCACAGTTCGTGAGTTCGAGCCCCGCGTAGGGCTCTGTGCTGACAGCTCAGAGCCTGGAGCCTGCTTCAGATTCTGTGTCTCCCTTTCTCTCTGCCCCTCCCCTGCTCACGCTCTGTCTCAAAAATAAATAAACATTAAAAAAAATTAAAAAAAAAAAAAAGAAGTCCGTTGGCTTGCACCAATGGGTTAACAAGGCTTAGGGCATAAAGCCTCCACAGGGTGAAAGCGCCCAAGGCCAGTCATTAAGTAAGACAAAGCATAGAAGCAGAAAGCTGCCAATGAACGAAAGCACCCAAGGTTAGCTAGTGAAAAGGGTGCCTTGTTAGCCTTGAGGCAGCATGCTCCAGAAATCTTAAACTTTGGAGATAACAGCTACTTGGCTGTACAGCCCACAAAGGCTGTATTGTCCATCTGTTGTCTGGTGCCAATATATATCATTGTGCTTTAATCTCAACTTCTAACGCCACTTGCTCCCCAAACCTTTTGCTTCTTACACGCACAAGTTAAAGGTCACTATCTTATTGTTTTCTTCTGCACATTCACCACATATGTAAATTCTTGAGAGCTCAATAAATACGGAGACAAAACCCGTGTTCAGGGCTCTTGTCCCCTTCTGGACATTAGCCTCTCATATTCAATTCTGCATCTGTTCTCTTGCTGGACAAGAGAGAACTCCAGACTCAAAGTCTGCAACAGTGTTCTAAAGATATAACCTTGAATATCATTTCTGAAAAGGTTTTAAAATCAGGTGAAAAAATGAGGCAGAAACATCAGAAGTAGAGGAATCAACATTTCCAATTTCTAAATGCATGGAATTTCAAGAGAAAAAGACAATACAGACTCTGACCTGGGATACCAGGCTTACCTGAGGACTGGCCATTTCTTCTTTCACCTCGTTCTCTAGATTTCTTTCTCAGAAGATATTTGTGGAGAAATCACTGCTGCATCAGGGGAAAATGCCTTTATACCCACTGGAAGAGCCTCTTCAAAAGTAAACTGCTCACCTGCAGGCAGGACATTGTAATGCAAAAAAGGCGAAACTTCCTAGTCTTTTGCATCCTGATATTTGGAAACTATGAGCTCCTACTTGCAGACCAATCAGTGACTGACTGTTCCTTCTCTTCTTTCAGGGGCTTCTCCTCCTACCCATTCTGCTACAGCATAGGAACAATGTGCTGCATGGGCCTGACCCACACAGACTCCTGTAGGGGAGATCTAGTTACCTCTCCTTGAGCCAAACCCTGCCCTCCACTCTCTTAAATTAATGGGAAGCCTTCGTGCTTAACCCTGGCCTCACTTAGAATCACCTGGAGGACTTAAAACAACACTGTTGTTCCCACTTACACCGACTGATGGAATCTGAGGGGGAAGGCATCAGATATGACTGTTGTTTGAAACTCCAAGTGCGGGGCGCCTGGGTGGCGCAGTCGGTTAAGCGTCCGACTTCAGCCAGGTCACGATCTCGCGGTCCGTGAGTTCGAGCCCCGCGTCAGGCTCTGGGCCGATGGCTCGGAGCCTGGAGCCTGTTTCCGATTCTGTGTCTCCCTCTCTCTCTGACCCTCCCCCGTTCATGCTCTGTCTCTCTCTGTCCCAAAAATAAAATAAAAAACGTTGAAAAAAAAAAGAAACTCCAAGTGTGATCTATGGTGAAGCATTTGGGGAGGTGACCAAGCAAAAAAAAAAAAACAAAAAACAAAACATTAACCAAGGCTATGATTGTTATCCACATTTAAATCCATTCCTTCTTCACTGATCAGAGTTTCTGGAGAATTACACATTCTCTCTCCTTTGGCTTCATGGAGGGAGACACCCTTACAAATGGAACTTTCCCTGATATATGCACATGTATCGGACATGCAAATGTCTCTTACAAAGGAAACTTGTACTGGGTTTAAAGGTTTTCCTTTGCTGTTTCTTTAAAATAACAACCTATAATAATTCTTAGGACAAAGATACATTTTGGGGTGAGAAAATGCCCCTCTTCAGTAGGAAAATGTTTATTTTCATAAGTAACTGCCACACACAGTTTTCTGAAGTGAATGTATTTTTTACACTTCCATCAGCAATATATGAGAATTGTAATTCCTCAACATTTAAATGGAAATTTGGTGTTATCCTTTTTCTTTATTTTAGCCATTCTAGAAAATATTGAGTGGTTTTTCACTGTAAAATATGAAGTGGTCTTACTACAGTTGTCCTGATGACTCAAACTGAAACCACTTAAAAACATAAAGTTGAACAAAAATCAAAACGGCTACATCAAAACATCAATGAGGGTTGACATTAAACTAACCTTTTTTTTTTTTTTCTCCTTTGGGAAACTTTCAGTCTTTCCTTCTTAGCTTTTTTTTTTTTTTTTTTTTTTTTTTTTGCCTTTACAGAACCGGTACTGCACTGAAAATATGATGAACAAGGCTGGCAGCAAAGATAATTCCTGTCTAACCAAGATAGGTCCCACATGTCCCTACAAAACCCTCCAGCACCTTCCTCTGGGTGGGCTTACAGTCCTGAAGGCCCTAACCTGCTGCAGCCACCTTTGCCTGGCAAAACAATAAAGCTATTTTTCCTCTTTTTCCCAGTCTCTGTCTTCTGGTTATATTGGCTCTGGAGTACTGAGGTCAGTTTTCAATAACAGAATGAATATGTAGGAGACGAAAACTTTCTTCTTCTTCCATTCTCAATTTTTTGGTTGTTATAATAGTTAAACTGACATAAGACAAAAATCACAAGAGGAAAAAAAAAAAAAACTTAATTATGAGAACCTTAAGGGTCCAAGGCCTCAAAGTCCTCCTGACATACTGGATGATAGTTGCTCATTATTCTATGGGGACAACAGGACCCCATGGACATATGATTATTTGAACAGTTGGAAAATGGGATGGATTCCCCAACAACTTCATAACTCAACTATCACCTTGATCAATTCTTTGTGGCTAGAATGACAAAATTGCTCTTTAAAAGCCAGAGTGTACCCCAGTCCAGGGTTAACTATGGACTTGTGGACATAATGCATGACCCCACTTTCCTTACGGTTAGATTGGATAATGCACTTAGGAATGCCCTTATCTCCTGAGACAAGTCTTCTCCCACTTGCCAGTGATTCCTCATAATTAGGATATTAGTAAGGCTAGACCTCAAACAAAGAGGGTTTCTTGATGGTTTTATTCCTTAGTCCTATTTGTCCCAGGAACCACCTCTATTGATGTACAATTCCAAATAGAGGCTTTATACAAGCACACAACAGCCCTCCCAGTAAAGAAACCTCAAAACTTGCTATGGGGTAGTCTGACAGAAATGACTCCACATCAGGTCCAGAGTGTCTTAGAGACCAAAGGCCCAGTGGGTGATGGGAGGCTGACTTAGTAAATGACAGGTTATGCTCTTAAATATACCTTAAATACTTAACACCTGTCCAATTTTAAATCCAGCTACCCCTATGTCTGGGCCTGACTATCATACATCTGTGTTACAACATGACTGCTCAGAGATTATTGATCTCATTTAGTCTAGCCAATCAGATTTAAGACTCCCCTTATTGAAAATGCTGATGACAGTTGGCTTATTGATAGCAGTAGTTTCATGGAAAGGGGGATAAGAAAAGCTCAGTAGGCTACAGTCAGTCTGACTCAGACTGCTGAGGCCAAAGCCCTCCCAGCAAATACATCTGCCTAAGAAGCAGAGTCACTCATGCTTTACAACTGGCAAAGGGTCTCAAAATTAAGATGTATACTGACTCTAAATATGACTTCCTAATTCTACATCCCCACGGAACAATTTGGAAGGAAAGGGGATTATAATCAAGCCCATAATAACTCCCCAATCAAATATGGGCCCTAAATGATTACTCTTCTTGAGGTTGTACACCTACCCAAGGAAGTAGCTGTAATTCACTTCAAAGGACAGTAAAAAGATATGATCTTAGGATCTAAAGGAAACAATTTAGCAGGCTGTGCAGCCAAGCAGGCAGCACAAAATAAACAAATATGAAGTCTTACACTAGTCTATACACTAGCATTAATAATGAGAGGAAAATATTTATTATCCCCCCCTCACCCCAAATAATCAATGGAAGGTAATATAGGGTTTGCACAAGGCTACTTGAGTAAAAAGGCTACTGAGGTGACAAAATCCTTGCTAAAAGAAATTATCCCTAGATTTGGACTGCCTTCATCCCCACAAAGTGACAACGGACTGTCTTTTATTGCACAAATAATTCAGGAAATAGCTTGGGCCTTAAAGAAATTAATTACTATTTACATTTAGTCTGGTGTCCACAGTGCTCTGGAAAGGTAACCCTCCAAAACCAAACGACCCTTGATATCCTGACTGAAGTTCAAGGAGGCCCGGAATTAGATGACGACTCCTGAGGGGACTGGATGGCTATGTGGGTCTAACTTGTGTCCATGGCTTAGCCCAGGCTGGATAGGCCACTGTACTTTGGGTTTTGCCTGGATACATGGATGCATTATTAAAACCATTACCAACCCAGCCAAACTTCCAAATTTAAAGCAATGATGGACAGGTTCTGTGTCTTATCGGTATGACCACCTAGCATCCATCTTTGTTCCCTCCTGGGACTGGAGGATGTTGCTTGGCACATGGAAGCTCTATAAATACACAGTCAAAGCCCTAAATGACACTCGAAATAGCATTTCCCTATTAAACACTGAAGGAATACAAATGCATAAAGCAATTTTAAAAATAAAATGGCATTAGACATTTTACCTGCTGCACAAGGTGTAACATGTGCTATCATTAAGTACAGAATGCCGTGTATACGTTCCAGGTCACCATAAAAATGTTTCTGGGTTTCTAACTGATATAAATACTCACATTGCTGCTCTAAAAGATCCCTCCCTTTCCTTTAATGACTGGTTAAACTCCTGGACTGGAAGAGGATTTTTGTCAACTACCAAAGGACTCTTATTTCAGCTTCATTTTCGTTTTGTTATTCTAATCGTGTTTTGTTGTTTTCTCCCATGTCTCTCTACTTGGTGCCTAGACTCCTTCACCGCCATAACTTCAAGCTGACAGATGATCCTTTGCATTCAGGAAGATCCATACATGAGATCTCCCTTGGACTCAGCTGTCCTATATATATAAGTCCCCAACTGATCAATATTGACCCATAGGTAGGGACATCTCTATGCCCCTCATTCAGTAGGAAGAAGTTACAGAAGATGAGACCTTCCACCCTCAGCAGCCGTAAAGATTTAAGGGTCAAAATTATTCAGGGGGAAATGATGTGGGAAACAAAGGCACAAGAAAATAAATTTCCATACTGCCTATAGCCCATTCACAAGTCCTTGAAACACAGAGAGTGACATTTCCTCTAGGAATTTAGCTGCCTGGATGATGACTGTTCACTAAGGACAAAAGGCAATCTTAACCCAACCCTCCAGGATCCTGTAAGTCTATTTTAACATATAAAAATTCCTGTGGAAACTTTTTTTATCTCTACCCCCTCCCCACCCATCCCAAGATATATGTTGGCAATCATCTTCCAAGCATCTGGCCCACTGATATACATCTGAAGGGTCTTGTGACTGAGTTTTTACCAAACAGTAATAAATGACCTTTTCTTAACAATATATAGTCCCCTCAGGATCCTGGAAACCTGCTTCCAAAATTCCTTAGACTTACACTATCCCTAACCGCCTCCCAACTTGAAGGTACATAATTAGTCACCTGTCATAACCCCAGTGCAGCCCTCTCTGCCTATGGTCCCTGTGCTTTAATAAAACCACCTTTTGCACCAAAGACATCTCAAGAATTCTTTCTTGGCCATGGGCTCCAAACCCCAAATTTTCCACATCTCTGAGGTGGGGATTATTTTAGGTACCCGGAGGCCAGAAATACAAGGAAACAACGTCCCCATCCTTGAAATGCCTTCCAGGCACTAGCTGCTGAACATTTCAACCTCTTCACTATGTAAATGTGGTTTTCATGGTTGCTAGAATTTACAAATGTCAGAGGGGGAAAAAAAATCTGACTCACACTTCCCAAAAACAGGCTTGCCTCTATTCAAAACAGTTCGCCCAACTCACAGATTTATTTATTTATTTATTTATTTATTTATTTATTTATTTATTTCACAGGTATAAGCACATAGCAAGCTTTCTGGGCTTCTAGACAAGCGTGGGAAGTAAATGTTAAACTACAGAGTTTCCTTTGGGCACTGGACAGAGGAAGCTGCCCTGAAGCAACTGACTGTCATCGTTAGTAAGGGCTCACCGTCAATCAGAACCTTCCAGCTCTTTCTTTCCCTGCTGATAGTGCTCTCGCAACCATGGTGAACCTTCCTAAAACCCACCAGACTTTCTCCAAGAAGTGTGGCAAGCACCAATCCTGCAAAGTGACACAGCACAAGAAAGGCAAAGATTCTCTTTATGCCCAGGGAAAGTGGTGTTATGACAGGAAGCAGAGTGGCTATGGTGGGCAAACGAAACTGACTTTCTGGAAAAAGGCTAAAACTACAAAGAAGATTGTTCTGAGGCTTGAATGTGTTGGTACCAACTGCAGATAAGAGAATGCTGGCTATTATGAGATGCAAGCATTTTGAACTGGGAGGAGATAAGAAAAGAAAGGGCCAAGTGATCCAGTTCTAAGCTTCATATTTTATTACATTATGAAGATAATAAGATCTTGAGGTTATGTTCCAAACAAGAAAAGGCGGGGGGCGGGGAGGGGGCGGGGGGGGGGGGAGGGGAGGGGGCGCCTGGGTGGCTCAGTAGGTTAAGCATCTGACTCTTGATTTCAGCTCAGGTCATGATCTCATGGTTTGTGGGATTCTCTTTCTGCCTCTCCCCTCTTACACGCATGGGTGCCCTCTCTCTCTAAAAATAAGTTAAAAAAACAAAAAACAAAAACAAAAACTCAGACCCTTCCAGGAACTGATTCTTGGGGCCAAGAATAGGTGGAAGCTCTTCACAGGGTGGTGTATGTTGACCCATGGACAGGTACCCTGCTTCATAGCTCTGTGGGACAGAGGGAGTCAGCACCCTGACTGGCTGCAGGAACAGGGTCCCACGACTGGATCTGTGTTGTGCATGACTCTGGGCAAGTGGTTTCTTTTCCCAGGTTCAGTTTTCTCCCGCGTGAGGTGGGCGGGTTGGGAAGCTGGTCTTTGCCAGTTCTGCCATCCAACAGGTGCTGAGCGTTGCTGGGAATCCAGGGCGAGGCTCAGGAGCAAGATCTCAGAAGGGGATTCCATGGCAGGATCTCTCCTACTCGGGTTCAGAGCCATAAATTGGCTCTTCCATAGCAGACACATTTCTTCACCATCCCCTCCACTCAGACTTTCTCCTTCTAGGTGGCCTTCAACAGCCTTCCCTGCAGGATAGGAGCCTTCCTCCACACCTCCCTCTTTCCCGACCTCCTTTGCAAGCTCCCAGCAGGCCTGCGGCTCCTCCTCTTCCTCCCCGGAAGCAACGTGCCCTGCGTGCGCCCACCTTCCGGCCCAGCGGGAGCTCCAGCGGGCGCCCCTCCCCCCACCGTACGGACCCACACCTTCCCATACCTTAGTTACCTGGACAGATGCCTGCAAGCGTAGTCAGGAATCCTGCCCCTGACGTCGGCCTCCAGCTCTCAGCGGAGGGCGTGGCGACGGCGGGGAGGCAGGAGGGGGAAAGGCACCAGCCAGCAGCCGTGCCAGCGCTGCTCAAGTTTCACTTTTAGTCTATGGGTCTGCTCCCCCGCCCCGCGCCAGCTTTCCCGGGATAAGTAGCGTTAGCGGGCAGGGAAGAGCTCGGCGCTGCACGGTAAGAGCAGGCTGCACGGTAAGGGCAGGCTGCGCGGGGCGGGGCGGGGCGAGGGGCGGGGCCTGTCCGGGGCCGGGGCCCTCCTTCGCCTCTGCCTCCGCCTCCAGCTGCCACCGCCTCCGCCTCGGCCGCCTCCTCCCCGAGGTATTGTTGCAAATCCTTCTTCCTTCCCCACCACCTTCCGCTGGGGGGCGCCCGGGGAACCACCGGCCCTTCTCCGGCGAGAGGGCTTCCGGGGAGGCAGGAGCGCGGAGCTTGGAGCGCGCGCATAGCCCCGGCCCACGGTGCGCAAGTGCCGGCCGCGGCGCAAGCACTGGATGCACGCACGGCAGAGGGGACCCCGAGCTTTCCGGAAGTCTGGGTCTGGGCGGGGTTGGAACCCTTCCCTGAGTGCCCCTGCACACCCCGCCTTGGGTTTCCTGTGCGTCCTGGGGGCGGGCCACACACAGCCACTTGGAGCTCTCCTGGTACAAAGAGCCTGGGAAGCTAGTCGTTCGAGCCCCGGAGAGGAGGAGGGCCTCCCCGGAGTCACTTACTAGAGGCCGAGCCATAATTGACATAGATGGTTTCCAAGTGCTGTTTCCTTTTCTCCAAGCATTTCTCTACTACCAACTGTGTGCCAAGCGCTGTGCTGGGTGTGGGGTCAGAGAGGCCGGTGGGGCCCAGTCCCAGCCCTTAAGGACCGCTCAGTCAACTGAGGTGCTTAACCTGATCCAAGATAAATCGGGGGAACGAATTGGATAAAGGTGTTTTGGCTTTGTTTGTTTTGTTTTGGTTTGGTTTTTTTATTATTTTTGAGAGAGAAGGGTGATCTCAAGCGGGGCTCTGCGCTGACAGTAGCAAGCCCAATGTGGAGCTTGAACTCACCTGAGCCGAACTCCCATGCTCAACTGACTGAGCCATTCAGGTGCCCCTTTTCCTTCCCTCTTAAAGCCCCCCATCTCACAGAAGTCATTAGTATTGCATTGCCTTCATAGCACTTTTTTATGTGGTAGGCGAATTTTACAATTGTTTTTATTACTTAGCTCTCAGTTGCTGTGGGAGAGATGGGTCACAAGAATTAGGCTTGTTTTGCAGAATGTGGGCAAGAGTTCAGGGGTGAAGAGCTTTCCCATGAGGTGCTCGGCTTTAACTGACAGAATGAGAATCAGATTCCCATCTCCAAAGCTCCTCTCGTGCTCCTTGACTCATGCAGGTTACGCATGAGAAATTGACGGGAAAGTCCTTAGCAGGTCCTATACACTGGCAAGAAACTTAGTATTATTTCACTGTGTAGGTAGTGCAAGAAATGAGCGTAAGTCTAGGCCCATGGTAGTGACTCAACAAACACCCACCGTTTTTGTTAGAGGAGATGCTATGTGCTCAAGAAATTTTGGTTCAATGAACTCCTTTTTTTTTTTAAGTCTTTTTTTTTTTTTTTTTTTTTTTTTTTTTTTTTTATTGAGAGACCACAAGCAGGGGAGTGATAGAGAGAGAGAGAGTCCCAAGCAGGCCTCCCACCCAGAGCCTGGGTGTCTCAGTCGGTTAAGAGTCTGACTCTTGGTTTCTGCTCAGGTCATGATCTCACAGTTCGTGAATTCGAGCCCTGAGTAGGGACCTGCACTGACAATGTGGAGCTTCCTTTGGATTCTCTCTCTCTCTCCTCTCTCAGTGCCCCTCCCCCACTCATGAGCGCGTGCGCGTGTGCTTGCGTGCGCGCGCGCGCTCTCTCTCTCAAAAATAAACTTGAAAAAAAAAGGAAGAAGGTTCTGCCATGAGAGTGGTACAGTACAGCACTAAGTTGTGTATGCACTGGAACTCATATGGGAGTTTGTTGGAAGGGCCAGGTCTTAGGTTAGACGTTGAAGTTAAGTCTAAATTAGACACAGACAGGTCCTGTTGACTCCCTTCAGTCTGCAAACACCATTTCCCCCCCCTCCCATCCCTAAGGACCTTTGGTTTTCCCATGGCTTTCATTTTCTGATTTGTCATCTTCATTTTCTTCTGGCTGACACCTGACTTGGGCAATGGAGAGGGGAAGGACATAGGGAGTCATGGTGTTATGAGAACTTCTGGCTTCGGGCTTAGCTGAGGAGCTTCTGTGCTATTCTGTTCTATTTTGTTCCATTCTGCAAGAGTTACTGACCACCTTTTTTTTTTTTTTTTTTTTTTTTTTAAGTTTATTTATTTTGAGAGAGAGAGAACATGAGCAGGGGAGGGCCAGAGAGAGACTGGGGGACAGGAGGTCTGAAGCAGGCTCTGTGCTGACAGCCGAGAGCCTGATACTGGGCTCGAGTTCACAAACTGTGAGATCATGACCTGAGTCGAAGTCAGGTGCTCAACTGACTGAGCCACCAAGGTGCCCCACTGAGCACCTTCTTTGTCTAAGACATCCTTTTAAACACTTAGGAAGATCTGGAGAAAGTTGTGTTGACATATTTGGCTTTATTTTCTCATCATGGAAATGAGATGATTGGGTTTAGTGCATTCATTTACCACATATTTATTGGCCTGCAGTTTATAAAGCACTTTGCTGTGTCTCAGGGGTGCCATGATGATTTGGAAAAGGTCCTTGCTATTTATTTGTCTGTTTGTTTGTTTAGAGAGTGTGGGGGAGGGGCAGAGACAGAGGGAGAGAGAATCCCAAGCAGGTATTTGATATCAGGGATTCAGCCTGAGATCACAGCCTGAGTCAAAATCAAGAGTCTGACACTCAACTGACTGAGCCACCCAGGTGCCCCAAGGTCCTTGCCCTTTTTTTTTTTTTTTTTAATGTTTACTCATTTTTGGCAAAGAGTGCAAGCAGGGGTGGGGCAGAGAGACAGGGAGACACAGAATCCAAAGCAGGCTCCAGGCTCTGAGCTGTTAGCACAGAGCCCGATGCAGCACTTGAACTCACGAACCATGAATTCATAACTTGGGCCAAAGTAGGACACTTAACTGACTGAGCCACCCCAGGCTCCTTGCTTTTAAACAAGACACACAGTCCGGTAAGAGAGGTGCAATAGAATATATATTGGGCAAGATGTGATGTCCCTTAGAATGCTGTGATTATTTGGGGTCCTATTCCCCAGAGTATTATGACTATTCTGTTAGAAAAAGGTCCTGTAGCCAACTAAGTGTGGTAAAGTCCAAGTGCAACAAAATTAAATGGGTATTTTTATCATGGGACTCTCTGAGCCTTTAGTAACCTAATGCACACTGTGACCTCCCAAGAGGTTTGTTTCTCAAAGTTATTTGATCAGAGAGTCCCCACCCTCCTCCTTTTTTTTTTTTTTCTTAATCCCCCTAAGACATTCCTTAGGCTTAGAGTTCCAGTGTGCTTTGGGAAAAGCTGCTGTGAGCCATGGATCCAGTCTGTAGCATCTGAGCATAGGAGGGGTACTCAGGCATGCACTGTAATCACAGAAACAGGGTTGGAAGTTCTACAAATGCAAGGTGTGCTCACACACTAGGTGATTTCAGACACAAGGACATGTGACTAGGGTTGAGGGTGTGAAATCAGAACAGGAGGGCTGAGCTTGTGAAGGAGTTGTATAAGCAGAGGGGCTGGAAGATTGTCAAGAGTCATCAGGAACAGGGGTTGAGTGTCCGACTCTTGATCTCAGCTCAGGTCATGATCTCACAGGTGGTGAATTTGAGCCCTAAGTCAGCACGGAGCCTGCTTAAGATTCTCTCTCTGTCCCTTCCCTGCTCATGTGCCTTTCTCTCTCTCTCTCTCTCTCAAAAAAAAAAAAAAAAAAAAAAAAGAAAGAAAAAGAAAAAAGAGAGAGCCACTGGGAAGCAGAGATGCAGATTCCCTCCTCTGAGCCAACCCCTCGCCACCTGCACTGCAGTTTTTCCAGCATTTCATCTCTCCTTCCTCTTCTGCTAATTCCATCTGGAGTCATTTTAGACCAGATATGCTCCAAACTGGATTTACTGGTTCACTTTACTGATCAAACACTTGTCAGGACCTTCTGATCACAAGTAAGCTTACAAATTAAATTGAGCATTCAACCCTCCTTCCCCCTCTACAGTGTTCTCCTGAAAGTCTGGTTTTATTCTGGGTTTTTCTGCCTGGTGTCAGTTCTGTGAATAACTAGTGCAAAACTACATTCCCAGGGGGATTCCTGGCCCAAGGGAGTCAGGGAATTGGGGCCAAGAGTGAGGATAGTTTTAGGGCTCATCTGCCATTAGAAGAACTGTGCTCTAGATTCGTGGTGACCTCTTCAGGTACGTCTTCCCCACATAACACCCCCTCCTTCTTCTGAATTAACAGACTGACTTCATAAATGTCATTGCATTCTAGAAGGCCCATTCCTCAGGTCAATGTAAAGCCTTTCAACCCAGTCACTTCCTTGTTTGGGCTGGAGATGCCATATTCCTGTAACAGGATATCCTGTGGGGCAGTTAAGACTCCACTTCTTTTGGGGTTAATTGTCTACTCTGAGTAAGGAATTCTGTCCTATGTGGGTCCATGTTCTTCAAGTACCAGAGGAGAGAACAGACTTCTCCATATATGGAAATTCTTACCCACCACACTCATCTATTGGAAGAGTAGGAGGTGATTCAGGGTTTAGGAGAAGCAGGATTTGAATTCTAGTTTCCAGGAACAAAGTCATGCCCCTCCCCCCCTCGTCCTGCCCCCTCCATTCCTTTGCCCCTCATTCTGGAAACAGAGGAGAGAATGTCTCAGTGCTGTTTCCCTTAGGTCTTAGGACCACCTCCCTGCAGTGGGGCTCCGGGTGTGTGAGAGGAAGGCCAGCTGCCTGTGGGGCCTGACTCTGGTGAGAACATCATTATTGATGGAGCAAATGGCATTTCTGCTCGCAGACCTGGGGCTTGCAGCTGTGTGGAGTTGTACAGTGACAGGATATGTTGCTGGAAGTACTGGCCACTTTGATTTGGCATGTGGACAGCTCCTTTTCCAGGGGAGCTCTTCTCACAGTGGGATTTAGAGATGGACTCTGCCTGATGGAAAATTCCATTAACAAAATTAAGTTTATTTATTTTTTAAAGCAAGAGAGACAGAGCATGAGTAGAGAAGGGGCAGAGAGACAGAGGGAGACACAGAATCCAAAGTGGACTCCAGGCTCTGAGCTGTCAGCACAGAGCCCGATGTGGAGCTCAAACTCACAGACTATGAGATCATGACCTGAGCTAAAGTTGGCGGCTTAACCGACTGAACCACCAGGCACCCCCAGGAAAATTCTATTTTTATATAAAAACAGAGAGAGAGAGAGACAGACAGACAGACAGATTTCCTCCCACTTGAGGCATAGCCAGAATTGGGTAGAAAGGCAATTGAGGAGTGTTGTCTGATTGCTAGGGTTAGAGCAATGAGCCACAGGGACTTTTCTACACGCTTGAGTAAGAATAGTTTTAGCTAAAAAACAAAATTATGGTTGGCTTTAAGCAGATAAAATGTTGCCATATATGCAGCATTTGCATGGCATCCATAGTCTGGGATCAATACCCAGCATTGCAGGATGGCATGTGGTTGATGGACTATCAGCATTGGAAGGAGTCTTAGAGATTATTCGTTTGGTCCACCTCATTTTGCCACAGGATGGTAGGCGGTAGAAGCCTGGGGAGCCCAGCTAACTCACCCTGCCATCGGGCACCGGGCTGATTGGGTGGGATTAGAACCCAGATCTTTTGGCTCTCAGATCGTTCCTCCTTCCAGTACACTCTGCAGGCAGAGGCGGAGAAGGACATGCCCATGTTGCAGGTAAGGAAATTGGGACTCTGGGTACCAGAGTTGCCCACACTTACTGATCCGATTGGTGACCCTGAGAACCAGTACCCAGTTATTTCAGACCTCTTTGTACCACGTTACATGGGCTCAGATGCCTGAATTTGTTGTTTTTAGATTTTTTTTTCCTTTTTTTTTTTTTTTTCTCTCTTTCTTTTTTTGGTGTCTACTTACTCTGCTTTTGGTCATTTGAATGTTACTTGAATGTGAGCTGCTGCCTTCTGATTCTGCTCTGCTGTCTGTATCTTTTTCTTTCCTGAAAAGGATACTGGCTTGTCCACAGTGCAGAACTGAATAGTGGAGACTTTTATTTCCATTTCTCCCAGGGTGGAAATTACGGATGGGCCTTGGAAAGGAATGAGGATGGCTTCCCATCTTAGCTCCTACCACTATCCTGGAAGCTGCCAGAATTCTGGAGTGTGTTTCCCATCGAAAGGTGAGCCTCTGAATGGATTTTATACACACACACACCAATACACACATTCATAGACACACAGACACACAGATACGCATACACGCCAGCTCACAGACATACATACAGACACACGCATACTCATAGACACATACACTCAGACATGCACACAGATACATACACAGGGAGACACATATACACAGCACACACATAGACACAAAGACACAGACACACAGACATATACTCTTAGACACATGCACAGACATACATACAGACACAGATACAGGCACACACACACACACACAGATACGCATACACTTATACATGTACACAGACATACATACAGTAGACGCACACAGACACAGACATACATACAGTAGACACACACAGACACACACTTCTTTGCCTTCTTTGATATCAGGACAGCTTTCGAGAGAGACTTAGAGGGCACCACCCTCTCTCACAGCCGCCAGATGTTACATGGCCTTGGGTAGTTTTTTGTACTCAGTACAATTTTGCCACTGTTTTCCATGATATTCACAGTGAATTCCAAAAGCCTCCCCATGTACAGTGAGGGTGTATGTGACCTGAGTACTATTCCATTGCTTTCGGGGGGATGTGAAATTTTGTACACACAGAGAACTTTTAACTGGAGGCCCCAATGTGATTCAATCCTCTCCAATTTTGGGGTACACTTGTCTCCTGGAGACACACACAGACTCTGGTACAACATCAGAAATGTGGGGCAGGCTGATGCTCCCCTATCAAATCTTATACAGAGCAGCCCTCCCCATTAACAAAACCTGGTACTCTTTCCTCAGAAATGTACTGGGAGCCTCACTGCTTACATTGGACTCACAGTGGAATAATTGGGCCACTTCATTAAGACCTAATTGATGCTAGGCCTCATCAGGGACTAAGGACTATAGGGCTGAGACACAGGAGATTGTAGTTTTAGAACTACACAGTGGATCCCAGTGTGAAACCAATGCTGAGAACGACTTTTCTAAACATGCGTTGTCAAACTTTCATGTATATACGAATCACTTGAGGTTCCCTTTATTTTATTTTATTTTATTTTTTTTAACGTTTATTTATTTTTGAGACAGAAAGAGACAGAGCATGAATGGGGGAGGGGCAGAGAGAGAGGGAGACACAGAATCGGAAGCAGGCTCCAGGCTCTGAGCCATCAGCCCAGAGCCCGACGTGGGGCTCACACTCACAGACCGCGAGATCGTGACCTGAGTTGAAGTTGGACGCTTAACCGACTGAGCCACCCAGGCGCCCCTTGAGGTTCCCTTTAAAAACAGATTCTGGGTCCCCATAGTCAGACATCATTACTCTTTAGATCTGGATGAAGCCGATTAATTTGTGTTTTTAACAAGCATTGAGGTTACTGTTCCCAAGCTTCATCTCCAGTAGCACTAAGCTAGAGAAAGCAGAAGACCACACCTGAGTCCCTTACACCCAACTGTCCTATCTCAACACAAACACTGCTATTCCCAGTGTGAAAACTACTAACAGCTTCTGGGAAGATGTCATTCTCTGCAAATCCCCTGCAAATTGGAAAGGGACTAAATAAGGCAGTGGTGTCTGAGCGAGGCTGTTTGGCGTAAATAAGATGTACTCATTCATCAAAGGGATGTTTATTGAGTATCTACTACATGCCCCAGGTGTATGAGGACACACTGTGTCCAGAACACTGTGCTGGGAATCTTACATACAAGATGTGAGTTAATCTTTCTAAAGTCGGGGGAATCAGGTGGTATGTGTTCATTTTTCCAGGAGGATTGGTTTCTGTGTATGCCTTCCCGGGAGTAGAGAGTCCTTCTCTTCTTTCTCATTATCAGTAATTTTAAAAATAATGTTGGATGTGAGGGCACAAATATAGAAAGCAGACTGGGGGACAGAATGGAAGGGTAGATTAGGGGCTCTGAGGGAAACCTGATGTATTTATGTATTTGCATTTATGTATTTGGTTTATTTTAATGTGTGAAAAATCAATGGACACCCCAGGAATGGAAGATGGTTTGCAGACGTGTTACCTTGGAGGTACTGTTTGAACCAGAAAGGTGAAAGTGACTTCCCAAATTGTAAATCCTTTGCTCTCCTTTATCTGAGTCTGAGTGTCAGCAAAGTATGAATGCCAACTTGGGTCATCCAGGAGGTGGAGCTGCCAGGAACTCTGTTCTCCGAGCTGTTCTGAGAAGGGAGGATCAGGGACTGGCAGTGGAGCCGTGGAGGGCAATTTGTGGTCTAAGAGGTCATCTGCGACAAAATCTGAACAGATAATTCTCTGTTAGGCTCTGCAGGCCCCATTTAGGCAAAGGGACTATTCCTGATGCAAATTCTGGGATAGCTGAGCTCTGTGCCCAGAATGTTAGCCCCGAAGTATGAAACAGGAACTGGGGCTGGGGGCAGGAGCATCAGAAGGTCTGCTGGAGGTGGGATTGATGGGCGCCTTATGTGTTCATATTACACAGGGTGATCCTGGATGGCCAGTCGCTGCTCGCGGTCTGCTCCGTGGTCCCCTGCGTTGTGGGAAGTGCCGGATTCAGTTCCTTGGGTGGCGGTGGCGATGGAGGGATGGGTCACCTGTGTTCTGTTTGTGCGCATGTGTGATGTTTTGGCAGAAAGAAAAGGAGAAACATGAGAGGGCATCAAAACCTCTGGGTGCAATAACAACATGGGTCAGAGGGAGGATTGATCTGTCCATGGACTGTGCCCCCAGGTTGCCTGAACTATGAACTCAGGTGTGTGGGCTTGGTTGAGCTGGAATTTAATGCTGACGCTCTGGAGACCTGGGCTGATGAAGGGAGGAGCACACTACTGCAGGTTTTGGCCCCAAGAAGCGTCGTGTGTGCCGGAAGTCCTCTGTGCGCATGTGCAGCACTTCTCTGGAAACTGAATCTGCACAGGCACTAAGCGGAGCTATTACCAAGAGTGAAGTCTGGGCAAGTGAAGGTGTTTCATTGGTGTCTTAAGCACGCATGTGCAAAAGTGGGCCAAGACGGGCAGGAAAAGATGTCACAGTGACTCTTAAGCCCACAATATGAGCAAGGTATTCAGGGCATGTAAAAAAAGTGGTCAAAATGGAAGGTGATGCTGTGTGGTGTTCAATGACGATCTGATGTATGTTCAGATTTTCAAGAGTTCACTGGACCAGTTGTCTATTCAGACATTTGGGCATTCTCCACCTGTAGAAGGTAGTGATAAGGTTTTTAAAGAGGATGTGGAAGCAAAGCAAGGAAATTGTTTGATTGGATATACCTTAAACAGTTGCCTTATTTTTGAAGACCTAGTTGACTGTAATTTTTTTCAGTTCATTTTCTTCCGTCCAGTACAGTGACCGTGAATTATGTTGTGGTTTCTTTACAGAGACTGTCAAGGTATTAGAGCCACCTCAGGCTATAGCTTCCATAGAGAAGTTATTTAACATCTGAGTTCTTTAACAGTGAAACCATAGTTGGTAATATATTACAGGTTTGTTTGTTTGTTTTTTAATCCACTAACATGGCAATTTAGAAATTGTCCACTCATGGTAAGAACGCACAGTCATGATGGTGCAACAATCTCTTATCTCAGAACCACCCAGTTAAGTCATATGTGTACAAATCAAAGATGCACATTTCATGATGTGTGTGAGAGCAGGAGACAGATACATTCAATTATGTAAATGTATAAATACGAGTGTTCCAATGAGGAGGTTTAATTAACAGTTATCTTGGGATATGAAGCAGATCCATTTCTACTGGTGTGAAAATATCACCTTCGTATATTATTGGTTAAGGAAAGTAATTTGATTGGCAGTAAGTTTGATATGACAATATTTATGTAAACATTGAACCCAGGAGAAAATATTTTACTGCTGGTGTATGTTATACAATTTCAAATGCAATTGCACATACACCCTGAGTTTGCACAAGAGGGAGGATCCACCTCAACTTGATAAACTGTTATGTCTGCAGATCAAACTTTTCTCGAATGGTGGTAACGTTTTTTTTTTTTTCTCTTTTTACTTTATTTAAGTATTTTACTTAAAGTATAGTTTGCTTTATTTTATAAGTTTACACTATATAATTTTCATTTTACAATTAATGATATGCCTACATTTAGTTGGTAAAATCAAGTTTCATGAGGCAATGAATTTTCTCGGGAACCTCTAGATCAGGTCACTTTCACGACCATACAAATTGTGGGCATAACCCATTTTCTTCTCGTGGTTTCCACGTGGTCTCCTCCATGGTCACACTTTGTGCATGGTATCCCCACAGTAGAGAGAAAATAATGAGTCTCACTGTTCACTCAAAATTCCACCCGTTTTCCTTTACCGTCTATATAATTGAAAGGATTACTGGGTATTTTATAGAAGTAAGGTTATTACCTCATGGACTGAAATTCGAAACTGTTGACAATTGTGAATAAAGTCCAAATGAAAATATTAATGAGTAGGAGAATGAATTAAGGACCTCCAAATGTACACATGACATTTTCATTACCCCAACCTTCATTTTCCTCCTCACCCCTCGCTATCACCATTGTTACCTCAATCTCTGCACCCCTAGGGCCTTTAGATTTCCATGAAACCTAACTCTTTCCCCACAAATGACCCTCCTAGTTCTCTTCATTGCTCACCTAAGTTCATCAGGTGCATTTTAGACCACCATACCAATAAACTCTGTTTTATCTGATCCCAGAACCCTCAGCCCAATCTTCTTTCTCTGCCATGGCCCTCAACTCCTCCATCCTCCATTTTTTCCTCCTCCTCCATTGCCATTTATATTGTCTCTCCGGCCCCCATTTCAATGACTTCAGCCCATCTATGCTGTCTTTTATGTCTGCCACCCTCAATGTCCCAGCTCTCACTTATCATGAGTCCTTAGTTTCCTCGTGATCTTCAACCCATGACTCCTAACCCTACACTCCCTGATTTTTTCTCATGGGCCTTTAGACTTCTGGTACCCACTTTTCTCCCAGCTCTGATGATCTGCCTCCACCCACATTAACTCACTGTACCCATTATGTTCCTCAGGCATCGTCTTTTCTTCCTACCCTTTATTTCTGGTTAGAGCACTGAATACTCTCTAAGGACTCCATTCACCAGTAACTATCTCCCTTCCGTCCCTATGTTCTATAACCCTTCATAAGCAGTAAGGTTTGTATGCCTTTTACTCTTCCTTGCCTCCTAACTCCCTTTTGCCAATCATTTCCTCATCCATTACCCCCTTCCTTCCCATGATTTCCTTTACCCTCTTACTTCCTCAATACACATATCCCTCATCTCTTTAATGTCCTTGCATACACTCCACCCCCAACCTCAAAACCTGTAGTGTACTTTAACCTCTCAGTGACACTTAACTACCTAGTGCCTATTGTGGCTTACATAGTGTGCCTCAAATAAATATGCTCAAGTCCTAACCCTGTAATTGTAACCTTACTGGGCAGTAAGATCTTTGCAGATGTAATCAAGTTAAAATAAGGTCATCCTGGATTTGGGTCAATTCTAACTCATTGACTGATATCCTTATAAGAGGAAAATTTAGACACACACAGAACGGTGTGTGATGATGAAGGCAGAGACTCAGTGATGCATCCACAAGCCAGGCCAGGCTAAGGATAGCTGACAGTCCTCAGAAGTTAGAAAGAGGAAAGACTCAATTCTTGAAGTAAAGTGTGGCTCTGCCAACAGCTCAACTTCAGACTTCTAAGGACCTCCGGAACTTTGAGACAGTAATTTCTCAGTGTGTTTAGACACTCAGGTGTGGAATGTATGACTGCAGCCCTAGGAAACTAACACAGATCCCGTCCTGTCTTCCCCTGTGGCTCTGTGACCTCAAGCATCCAGGCTCTCTGCAGCTCCATTTGTCCCTGTGCCCTCTTTCTTACTCAACTATATCACTCCACGTCTTCATGCCACACATCTTGCCCTAAAGTGGCAATGCCCCTTACTCTTGAGTTACACACATTGTATCATTCTTGATTATACTATTAAATGTGTCCATCCTACCATAATTCTGACTTTGTATCTTTTGTGGAAGAGATGGTATATATTCTCATACAGTTAGTCACAATATTTATAAGATTATGTTTAACTGTTTTTAAAAAGTCATTTGCATTATTCCAACTTAAATCCGTTTATATAAAAGTTTTACCCAAATAAACCCGTATGACTCATTAGACACTCCATTCTAGAGAATATAGTAATTGCCTGTATTTTCCAGAGGTTCTTTTTCCCACTCACCTGTGTGTGTCTCCACACTGCCTTCTGATTCTCAAGCTTCAATATCAGCTCTTCCCTGGGTCTCCAGCCTACTCGCCTTCTTTATAGACTTAACACTTGCCAGGACTCACAATAGAGTTAGCCAACTCATTAAAGAAATATTCCTGTCTATCTATGGAAAGAGAGGGAAAGAGAGGGAGGGAGGGAGAGAGAGAGAGAGGTATCTATTTCTATATATAATAAACCTTTATCTATTTCTAGATCTTTAGATATAAAAAAAAACACAAAAATAGATGTATAGATATCCATTCCATTGATTCTCTTTGGAGACACCTCATACAGATTTTACTATCTGTACATTTTCTTCATTCATCATCAAACTGTTGAACTTATTTCACACTGATAATTATGTCTTATTTGACAAAACTTATGTGCTTCTTTTCAAGATTGTTTTTTGTATTATCACACAAAATAAAACGGAGGAGAAAGTTAAATCCTAACTTCCATTGGAAGCTTACCTGTTTGTATGTGTGAATGTAATTAAAACTTGAATTTATGCAGTCTTTGATACTTGTTAGTAATACTAGGCCTTCTTATGTAGGAATTTCTTATTTTGTTCTTTTTTTAAATTTTTTAAATGTTTTTATTTATTTTTGAGACAGAGAGAGACAGAGCATGAGCAGGGGAGGGGCAGAGAGAAAGGGAGACACAGAATCTGAAGCAGGCTCCAGGCTCTGAGCTGTCAGCACAGAGCCCAATGTGGGGCTCAAACTCATGGACTGTGAGATCATGACCTGAGCTGAAGTCAGACACTTAACCAACTGAGCCACCCAGGTGCCCCTTGGGTTCTTTTTAAACAACTTTTTTTGGATATAATATACATGCTGCATATTTATTTCACCCATTTAATGCATAAAATTGATAGGTTTTTAACCAATTCATATGTAGGTAGAAGCAAACCATTATCCATCATAGAATATTTCATCACCTCATAAAGAAACCTCCATACTCTTTATCTATCCCTACCCTCATCCTCTTATCCTCATGCCTAAGATTCTACTAATCTGCTTATTTAACTTGTTTCCAGTTTTACGGAGATACTGGCATATGACATTATAGTAGTTGGAGGTGTACATCTTAATGATTTGATAAATGTATACATTGCAAAACATTTACCACAGTGAGTTTGGTTACACCCACCACCTCACAGTTACCAAGGTTTCATGTGTGACAAGAAATTTTAAGAGCTGCTCTCTTGGGGGCGCCTGGGTGGCTCGGTCACTTAAGTGTCTGACTTCGACTCAGGTCATGATTACTTACTGCTCCTCCATCATCTGGGTTATGAGAGATTCGCTGACATGCTGTTTTAATGGGACCGATGATTCTCACAGAGTCTTAGAACTGATAGATGGCATTCAGGCATAATTGAACAAAGTCAGGGTCTCTCCTGGATTGTTTGGTTGGTTTGGGAACTGGGGACATTATCTTAAGATGCCATCTTGTTGGTCAGTATAATCTTTACTTTGTGTTTTTCTCTTTGTGTCTGCCAATGTTTATGCCACCTCATGCCTGCCAGCCTTCCTGTAGAACCATACCGTGGGCCACTCAACCGACCCTTGGGTAAGCTCTAACTGCTGTACCCCCACACCGTCCCTTATCAGCTTGAAGAAGCCAGTAAGGTCATCATCCCTGTTCCCTAATGGCAGGTAGGGGCCCTATTCCAGGGGGAGGAATAAATAGGGAAAAGGTTAGCATTAGGTAGGGAGAGATAAGAGACCTTCAGGAAGGCAGACTGCAGATGCAAATGGGAAGCTGAAGAAGCAGACAGATTTCTCCCCTTATGAAATCGTTATGGGCTCCTTCGCCCTCCCTGCTCCCCATTATCAAGGGCATAAGTGGGGATCTAAATGAGGTAGGAAATATAACCTTAAAGCAACAGATGCACGTCTTTGGCTTTACCCTAACCACCTTACACCACTGGGTTAGGGAGCAATTACTTGTGAATTCTGGCCACAGACGCTCACCCCTTTAAACCAGGAGATGCTTTCTGGGTGAAGGATTGGAATGTCCAAACCCTAAAACCCCTCTGGAGGGGCCTGTTCACTGTCATATTGTCCATGCCTCCTGCAGTAAAGGTGGCCGACGTGGGTCCCTAGATTCACCACAGCAGAGTGAAGCCAGCATCTCAAAACTGGGAGTTCATTCCTGGTCTTTCAAGGCTGTGCAAGCTGACTGTACAGAAGAAGCAATCTGCAACTCCAGAGGCTCTGGGAGACTGCAGCCCTGCTTTAGTTACTCTGGAAGCTGACGAATCCACGCATGGCAAAAGCCTGAGGAGTTGATGGTCCGGTGGAACAAATAGACTGTCTGTATTTTCTGTATCTGTTCCTTATTGTGATGCGCTGTCACCCTGTGTCTCTCGCCGTTATTGTGATCCTTGCTCTACTTTTCACCATAGGATTGGCAGAGGCCACCCTGGCCAGCTGGAAGTGTGGTGAGAGGTTTCTGACACCTTCCCTTTGTGGATAGGATGCTTCGTTGGTACCAACACGAAGAATCTAGCCACCCTGGCCCTGGGAGGCTAGAGAATTAGTTCCCTGCAAACCTTACAGTGGAGCAGAATACCCCAGTCCTATTACTGGGGTTTGGCTCCACAAAAGCTCAATTATTGGGAAAAACTGTCTTGCCCAGTGGGGGAGAAAGTCTGCCATCTCTGTTAGAAACTTAACGTGCCTTGAGCAAAGATTTTATAATTCAACCACCTGGGAAACCCAATGGTGGGGGTCCCCAGAGCATCTTGAGCCAGATCCCCACCCCCTGCCTATCTTCTCTCATCTCCGAGAGGCCTGGGACAATGTCCACACAGCTATCAAATGGCAGGCCACAGGTGGACTATACTATATATGTGGAAAGACAGCCTGTCCACTACTTCCTTCAGGCTGATCAGGGTCATGTGTGCTGGGAACTATTCATCCATCTTTCTTCCTGCTCTCACTTGCCAGAGGGGAACATTTGGGAGTCTAAGTGTATGGGGACAGGGAGACTCAAAGGAAATGACAGGCCCTATAGCAGTGCTAGGAATTTACCCAAGGGATACAAGAGTGCTGATGCATAGAGGCACATGTACCCCAATGTTTATGGCAGCACTTTCAACAACAGCCAAATTACGGAAAGAGCCTAAATGTCCATCAACTGACGAATGGATAAAGAAGATGTGGTTTATATATGCAATGGAATACTACTTGACAATGAGAAAGAATAAAATCTGGCCATTTGCAGCAACATGGATGGAACTGGAAGGTATTATACTAAGTGAAATAAGTCAGTCAGAGAAAGACAGATATCCTATGTTTTCACTCATAGGTGAACCTTGAGAAACTTAGCAGAAGATCATTGGGGACGAGAAGAGGGAAAAAAAGTTACAGAGAGGGAGGGAGGCAAACCATAAAAGACTCTTGGATACTGAGAACAAACTGAGGGTTGATGGGCGGTGGGGGAGAGGGGAAAGTGGGTGATGGGCATTAAAGAGGGCACTTGTTGGGATGAGCACCGGGTATTGTATAGAAACCAATTTGTCAATAAATTGTATTTAAAAAAAGAGAAAAACAAGAAAAAAGTAACAAAAGCACAATGATAAGTGTACTTGGAAGAGGCACAAGAGCCAAGTGAAAGAGCCCCCCAATGGCCCAAACTAGAACAATTTGAATAAAATATTAAATAATATAGTATATTGTATTATAACTGAAAGTATAAAATATATACCATGAACTGATACTGATATAAATAACTGAATAAATTTTCTTTTTTTTTTAAATTTTTTTTTAACCTTTATTTATTTTTGAGACAGAGAGAGACAGAGCATGAACGGGGGAGGGTCAGAGAGAGGGAGACACAGAATCTGAAACAGGCTCCAGGCTCTGAGCTGTCAGCACAGAGCCTGACGCGGGGCTCGAACTCACGGACTGCGAGATCACAACCTGAGCCGAAGTCGGACGCTAACCAACTGAGCCACCCAGGTGCCCCCTGAATAAGTTTTAAAATGGGAGAGCATAGAAAAATCTCTTGTGCAGAATTCCAAATAATTTACATAGACACCCCCCTCTCAGGAAGGTGGAGAATAACTCTTCAGTTTGTAACTATGGACTAAATATACTGACTTCCTTAAAAAGAGTACAGTATGGAAATGGGGAAAAGAGTAACTTTGCAGTGGAGAAAGCTGAAAAACACCTACAGCCAGATGATCAAGGTTAAAACCAACAGTGGGAAGTCATGTTCATAGCATATACCTCTCATATGATGTGATGAAAATGACACTTTAACTCTGTGGTTTTTCCTAAACCTCAAGCCCACAACTCCAGTTTAATCATGAGAAAAATATCAGCCAATCCAAAGTGAGACACATTCCACAAAGTACGTGACCAAAAAATATATGACTAAAAAAGTGCTCTTCAAAACTGTCAAGGTCATTAAAAGCAAGAAAAGCCTAAGAAACTTTCACAGCCAAAAGAAAGCTAAGAGACAAGATGACTATATTAACATGGTGTCCTGTATAGAATCCTGAATAGAAAAGGGACATTAAGTAAAAAATGTTAAAAATCTAAATAATGTAATACTAGTGAATAAGTAATCCATCATATTGGGTTTCTTAGTTGTGACAAATGTACCATACTAACACAAGATGTCAACAATAGGGGAGACTGCTTATGGTGTATATGGGAACTCTCTGTGCTGTCTCTAACTTTTTTTATAAAATTAAAATCATTCTAAAATAAAAAGTTAGTTAAAGAAGTAAAAAGAGAAAAAGGGAAAAAAAAAGTCATAGAAGAGATCATAGATCGAATGAGAAAGGTTGTTCATGTCCCAGTCCAGAGCTGGAAATGTTGGAACCCCAGGAAGTTATTTGGAGGATGGTTTTCAAGTCTCAGGAGATTCAAAACCCTCATGTGAATTATCCTCTTGATTTTTGGGACCTTGCTTAATCCTACCTTACCTAGCTCCTCTGCTTATATGGTCTGTCTCCAGCCTCATTGAGGCAATGGTTGAAAGAAAAACGGCCATGCGTGTGATGATGTTATGGAAATATAAACCTCTAATCCAAGATGATGCTCTTTGGTCCAAGATGGGGGGGGGGGTCCAAGAATCAAAGGGGGCAGTGTGGTAGAGTCCCCTCCCTAAAGAATGTGGTGAGAAAAGACCTCAACATAAGGGAAAGCAACCTGGCTATGTGCGTAGGTGACATCCCTCAAGACCCTGTAACATGAGACCACCCAACCAGACTGTATGTCTCTATGTTGCCCCTATATGGGATACAAAGAAGTAGAAAATGCATGAAAGGCTACACCACATGGCGTTCAGTGCTCAGTTTGTCAGGTATGAACCCAACTGAGCCCATGTCGGCACAAATAAAGTTGCTTCCTAGAAAGAAAAGCCTCAGTGTCATGACTCTCTGTGCAAGAATCCTGCTACATACCTATGGGGAATCCATGTACAAATGGCCATTCCAAAGTCAGGCAGGCAAAATGAGGTATATATTTCATCCTGAACCAAGGAGAAAGGAGTAGGAGTCTGGGATTTCAAAATAAAGGAATGCTATTGACAGAGTGAATAGGAAGGAGCAGGTGTTTGATGAAGAGGTTCAGGACGGCCGCCCCCTATCCAGAATGTGCCACTTTGGCATGTGGATTATTCTGAGCTGAAAACACTTGAAAGTCACTATGGTCTCAGGGGAAAGGTTTGTTCCTCCCTTCATCACACAAAAGAATCTAAATTGAAGGTCTTTTCTAGAATAAAGGTTATTAACAAATTTTCTCTGAGTGACTCATCTCTGTGGTATGGAAAATGTCTAATTACCTGACTTCTGCTCTTCCTATGACCCTGTGAATTATTACCCTTCCTTCTGAAATCCGGGACCTCTACCCTCTTTGCCTCAGTTCACAATCACATATATGCCTCATTTTGCCTTTCTTTAAAATTTCCATATCGCTGTGGATTCCTTGTACATATGCTATTACACTTGATTTTCTCCTATTAATCTGTCTTTTGTCAATTTGATTCTTATTCCAGCTAGAAAGACCCTTGAAGGAACATGAATTCTTGCTCCCTGACATTGGTAATTAGATGTTTGCTCTGCCATATACATGGATTAATCAGATAAAATTTATGTCTGTAATAACTCTTATTATGGAAAGGGCCCCCAATTTAGATTCTTCTGTCTAGTTAAAGAAGGAACCAAAGTTTCTCTTGAGCCCATAGCGTCTTCATTGCCTTCAGCTCCAAATAATCCACATGCCAAAGTGGTACTTTCTGGCAGGGCCTGTCCCAACCCCTTTCAAGGCACAGAATTTAATGAGAAAGAAATTAAGGCACCAAAACCTACAGACTTTGCTTCCATATTGGATTTTCAGCAAAATGTTAGCACCTATCATTGAGAAGTGGGTGGAGTAGCAAACCAAACCTCAGAGATCAGGTTTGGTTCGCTCTTCAGTGAAGGGAGAGTCCAGGAGGGGGCCAGACCTAGAAGAGCTTTACAAGCGAGGGTTCTGGATGAAGCTGGGGAGGCAAAGAGATGTTTCTTTATCTCCCTGCCTATGGAATATTCCCAGTTTTGTCTTTCCAAATTTATGTAGCAAAAACTTTGTACAATTCTACTTAAGCCAATTCTGTGTCTATTTTGTAGGAGACTAAAAAGCAATTTAACATAAACACTCAGATTTCTGGGACAATATTACTAGTAACTAAAGTTGACCCTTGAAAGACATGGGTTTGAATGCATGGGTCTATCTGCACATACATTTTTTTTTGATAAATACATTAGAGTACTGTAAATATAATTTTCTTATGTTTTTTTAATACTTCTCTAGCTTATATTGTGAGACCATCATATCTATATATGATGACCATGATATATATATGATACAAAATGTGTAATTGATTATGTTATTGGTAAGGTTTCCAGTTAACGGTTGTCTATTAACAGTTAAATTTGGGGGTGTCAGAAGTGATACATGAATTATCAACTTCATCATGGGATCCATGGCCCTAAGTCTCACGTTGTTTAGAGGTCAACTATCTCCTATTCTTAACAAGGTAAACAAAAACAGTACTACTACCAATAATAAAATTCGTTCTTGGGGCACCTGGGTTGCTCAATCAGTTGAGCCTCTGACTCTTGATTTTGGCTCAGGTCATAATCCCAGGGATGGTTTTGGAATTGAGACCTGTTTTAGTCTCTGTGCTAACAGTGTTTCAGATTATCTCTCACTCTCTGCCTCTCTCTCCTGCTCATACTCTCTGTCTCTAAATAAAGCAACATTTTTTTCAAAAAATTGAGACTGCGGAAGACTATTTTTGTAACCTATTTCTTTTCAAAAGAGTGAATTGGCATCAAAGCTTAACACAGACCAAGTGAATTACAGCACATCACCTAATACATTAAATTGATCTCAGACAGGAAAAGTCTATTCATTATTTGCTACCTACCAGCATTCTCTTTATATATCAGCTGACACATCTGCCTGCATTTTCTTCTGTACCAGCAGTTCAATATTACAATTATAACTGAAAGCACTTAAACATGCTAATGGATTTCCTTGAGTATTGTCATCTATCAAGACTTCAACATTTCTCCTAGGATACAAGACACAATGTTCACCACTTGGTCTCTAATGCCTGCATTCCCTAAAACCTAACTTTCATCTCTGCTCAGTTGCATTACAATTCAGAGACAATTTCCCTCACCCCCATTTCTTGAGGGACCCTCTAGCTTGTTAACTATCTTTGTGCAACTGTCTTCACACCCCATATTCAGATAAGTGTTGGGCAAATATAATCTCTCATATTGAAATAGATTATAATCACAATCAAAGAGAATTTCAAGTATTTCTGCATTATTACAGGACACCTGGTTGTATTACTGATAAGACTCTGGCTTCATTGCTGGGACCATTAACAATATAACTGTACAGCCATTTATATAATAAATATAAGAGGTTTCATTCTATAGGTATAGTTTATTGTTTGTTACTAGAATAGATTACCTTATTGATAATTTTACCTACAATGTCACTGGCTTGTAATTCTACATAATACTCTATAAGGCATGAATATATAAATGACTAACATGAAAAACAAGAGACTACATTTTTCTCATGAGATGAGGAAGTTTTGTAATTCTTCCAGGATACAGAGAAGAACCTGTATACACAGTGATAGTCACTCAAGACAATATGGGCTGGCAGTTGGGAAAAGTGCATTCATTAAGCCCAGGTGTTCACTTGTTGCCAGGTGGTCTGGTGAAAAAGAGAAAAATTGCAATGATGGAAGAGGGGGCATAAAAAGTTACTAAGATGCTCCCTAGGAAATGATGCATGGGGTAGCTGTTATCTCAAGAGACAATCTACTTGAGATAGTTTTCCTATTAATGTGTTGATCCCTTGGCTTGTGTGTGCACAGAATGAGAACCACAACGAGTCCTAAAAACAAAATTTCTGAGATACATCAAGATAGATGACATGCCAGTCTACAAAACAAGTCTTAAGAAATTTAGGTAGATTAAAATAATACAAGTATCTTTATTGGCCATGAAGGATTGAAACTAAGTTGTTCTTGTTTTTAAAAATTTTTAAACATTTATTTATTTCTGAGACAGAGAGAGACAGAACATGAATGGCGGAGGGTCAGAGAGAGGGAGACACAGAATCTGAAGCAGATTCCAGGCTCTGAGCTTCCAGCACAGAGCCTGATGTGGGACTCAAACTCACAGACTGCGAGATCATGACCTGAGCTGAAGTCGGACGCTTAACCAACTGAGCCACCCAGGTGACCCAGTTGTTCTTGTTTTTAAATGTTTATTTATTGGGGGGGGGGGGGGCAGGCAGCAAGCAAGGGAGACAGAGAATCTCAAGCAGGCCTCATGCTTGGTGTGGAGCCCCATGTGGGGCTCAATTTCACAATCATGAGATCACAACCTGAGCCAAAATCAAGAGTCAGATTTAACCAACTAAGGCACCCAGTTGCCCATAATTGTATTTTTAGTTTTTTGAGGACCTCATATTGCTTTCCAGAGTGGCTGCACCACTTTGCATTCCCACCAGCAGTGGAAGAGGGTTCCCCTTCTCTTCCTCCTCACCAACGCCTGTTGATTCTTCTGTTTTACCCATTCTGACAGGTGTGAGGTGGTATGTCATTATTGCTTTGATTTGTATTTACCTGAATATGAGTGATGTTGAGCATATTTTTCATTTGTCTGTTAGCCATCTGGCTGTCTTCTTTCAAAAACTGTCTATTCATGTCTTCTGCCCATTTCTTAACTGGGTTGTTTGGTTTTTTGGGTGTTGAGTTTGATAAGTTCTTTATGGATTTAGAGTCTTCATTAAAGTCTCAAACACTATGCCATCCCACTCTTTTTAAATAATAGGGTGAAGTTTGTCCTTTTTTAGTAAAGCTTATACACTTTGAGCTATAAAAGAGAAGTTTGGACTCCAAATTTGGTAAGATCCAAAACAGTCCAAGAAAGCCTCAGAATTGATACATAGATTTTTGATTTTCAGGATGTCTTGAATTCTAGACTTTGTTCAGACAGCAAGTGCCTTAAATATCTAAGCTGGCTTAGAACAAGCTGTAATTTTTCTTCAGGCAATTTATGTCTCTTTAAAGCCACAAGTTTTCACAGGTGTATGCTAGTGTCATCCAAAGAACCTTGAGAAGGGGAGCAGAGAACAAAATTATGTACATACTACAACAAAGGAGAGACTGCAGAAAACTTATTATCATGCAATATAGCCTTTAAGATTGTCACATACAGGGTTCCTCTGTGGAACCCTGAGGATTACTGACCAGGTGTATTCCCTTTCCTCCCAAGTGAAGGTGAAAGGATACAAGCTATCCTTATCAATTGGACTATTTTAAAAAGGATTGCATGGGTCAGTTCCAGGGAAAAATTGGTTTTCAGCGGGAATGGATGTCACTAGTGCATGAATGTTGAGAACAACAGGGTACAGACAGATAACAATGTTACTTTTTGCTCAGAGGTCCTAATCAAAATTCCATCCTCAGCCTTTGGGTTTTCTCACAGGTACAATAGGGGTGTTACAGGGACCGGAACAACTCCCTTCCTGATATAAACTTCCCTTGCCAGGACTCTCCTTCCCAGGAACCTCTTGCCTCCAGGACCTCATCCACCCCTGCTCTCTGATCCCCGTCCCGCTCTGCCAGGCTGCCATGGTCCGAAGTCCTGGCCTTTGCAGCAATTGAGGCTCAAGATGGCTTCAACATGACCATTGATCTAGGGCCTTAGCCTTGTAATCCACTATAATGTGCTTGATGCCCTGTTCTGTTTCTTTATTTATAGGGTAATAATTCCAGGCATAGATTTTGAGGGATCTATTTGAAACTCAATGAGTGATGCCCTGTGGACTGTGCCAATATCCATTGAACATTTTCCTCACAAGAAGGTTGGTAGCTCATCCAATAGGACTAAATGATCAGTTCCACTAACCTCACCTCAAGTGCCATCAGAGACAGAGCATAGAAAACACGTTGAAATGTCATTTATCTCCCTTTGTTTCCAAATGTTGTTACTACTGTCAAATTCTAGATTTCCCCCCTTTTTGGGAAAAAGGAATTCTGGCATGACATTTTCCAAAGAAATCTCAGTCCAGTAAATGAATTGGGGCAAGTGAACTAAGGAGAAATGGGTGTGTAATGCTCAAAAGGCCTAGATACAAAGGAATAAGTTCATAGACTGGGGACCATTGCTATTTATGGAGACCCTGGTTTTTTTTAACCGATTTAGTTCTCTGAGGCAAGGGCTGCTGGTACCACAGGGTGTGAGCACTAAGAGTGTAACTCAGGTGTCAATAAGGACAAAGAGAGGTTTATTCCCAGGGCACAGAGTAGTTTATCCAAGCCAATTGAAAGGGAGGACTAGAAAGACACCTGTGGTTCCTTGGAGCCCTGTCATTGGGAATTAGGAAGACATGGAAAAGTTTAGCTAAAGAGCTAAAAGTGTGTTTGGCTCTTAAATTTGTAACTCTTCTTTCCAATGTCCAGAAACTCTGATCAGAGAAGAAGAAATGGGTTTGAATCTGAATGATAACCATAGCCTTCATTTCTTCCCCAAATGGTTCCCAATGGGATCCTGTGTGCAGTTTCAAAACTGACCCTTGCTGTTGACCCCTCCTCAGATTCTGTCAATTGTTGTGGTGGGAAACAACAGTGTTGACTTAATTAAGTGCTCCAGGTGATTCTCCCTGAGGCCAGAGTCAGTTGGCAAGGCTTCCCATTAATTTATGGGATTTGAGTGCAGGCTTTTGCTCAAGGAGAGGTAACAGGGTCTCCTCTACATGAGTGTGGGAGGATTATGTCCACCCAGCACACTGTTCCTATGCTGTAGCAGAATTTGTGGGTGTCTGTGGGAGTGGAAGCCACTGGAACTATAGAAGGAAAACTCAGAGATTGGGCTCCAAGTACGTAGTCTCCGTTTCTGAAAAGCTCCTGACACAAAAAACTAGGAAGTTTTGTCCTTCTGCATTCCAAAGTCCCACCTGCCAGTGAGCACTTTTCTGGTGAAGACGTTCTGTTGGTGACTTTAAGGGCATTTTCTCCTGATGCAGATGTGATTTGTCCACAAATACCTTCTGAGAAAGAAATCTAGAGGACAAGGGGAAAGAAGAAGAAATAGCCAGCTCTCAGGTAAACTTGGTGTTCCAGGTCGAAGGCCGTGTCATCTTTTCCCCCTAAAATTCCATGCATTTAGAAATTGCAAATGTTGATTTCTCTGTGTTTGGTGTTTCTGCCTTATGTTTTCAACAAAGCTTTAAAACATTCTCAGGAACGATAATCAAGGTTGGGTCTTTAGAACTCACTCCCCTGTAAGCAGGAGTCTTCTCTACATTATCCAACCAGGCTTTCACTAGGACGTCAACACTTGTTACTTCTAATTAAAGTACTGCGAGTATTCCAAATATTCCCGTTAGGACCTATCCAAAGAGGAAGGTGTTGAGTCCAAGATTCCTGTTGCTGATGGGTTCTGGTGGTGGGATTTCAGTCGAGGAGAACCGTTCCCCTTTAGTTCCCCATTTAGTACCTCTCTGTAGAGCAGGATGAAGAAAATGAAAAATACAAGGCCCCTAGTATCTTAGGAATCCTCTTAAGCATATGGGAATCCTTCTGGAGACCTCCTTTTTGCCTTTCCCTCCCCTGGCTACATAGTCACTCTTCACAACCCCACTGTGGATCTTGGTGCCCACAGGTCCTCTCTTTGTGTTATAATAAAAGAAACTTTTTGGACCAAATAATAAATGCAAAAAAAACAGAGAATGGATATGAGGCCTGAATAACTTGGAAAGGTAAAAAAGCAGGGGAAGAGCAGTCTTGCTTTGTAAAATGTGAAAAAGATACTCTTTAAAATATACTAGACATGACAGGACATGGAAACAGCCATCTAAAAGTGGTGTTTCTCCCATTCAGATGGGGCTCCCAAATATGGGCCGATGATCCTGTGGAAGCCAACGGCATGAGTGGTGAAAAGAATTCATCTGTGGCAGAATAAGACGTTAGATTGATGAAAACACCCCAAAAGAGTGGTGGCCAGGACAGCAGATGAGAGGCTCCTGCTGTGAGCAGTGACTAGGGGCTGATTTTGAAGGGGGAAGATGAGTATGTATGGTAACTTAATGGAATTTTCCCTCCTGTGGTAATTCTGCCTGGTTGTAAGTACCCACTTGTTAGTTAGTTAGGGCCTCTACATATTTTGATGCAGGTCACCTGCTGGGCCTGCCTCTCTTCAGCCAGGTGGTCCCTGTGGACTCCTCTACTACCTGGTGCTCAAGCCTGTTTGTCTCAAAGCAGCCTCTACTGAAAGTACATGTGATTGAAGTTTGTATAAATCCACTGTATTCTCTAATAATTAGACTGACTATCAGATTTACTGTTTGGGGGCCAACAGAACACACCAGGGATCATGTGTCCTTTGGTGTGTCTTAGGCACTGATAGCAATTTGTTTCCTTACACTTCGTGTTCACTTCTTTAATTGGCCTGGTTCTCTCTGCCAGATCTCTCCCTTATAACGTTCATCCTCCCCCCCCCCCCCCCCCCCACCCCGATCTTTGTTAAGTATCTTAGATTTACTGAGCGATGTGCAGAAGCCATCACATTTCAGCTGGAAACTTCTTTCTTCTGAGTTTCTCTTTGCTTGTAGTTTCTGGTGGGGAGAACTAAGGCAAAAGAAGTGTAGCTTCAATTAAATTTCCTTACACTTGGGAGCCCATTGATAAAGGAATGTCATACACTGCCTGTCTCAAGTATTTAATAAAAAATTAAACATTAAGGTATGAAAGCAGCTATGATTTACTTGAGGAACGGCATATCCTGTCATCGGGTTGCAAAGTGTAAGGAAATTTAATTGAAGCTACACAACTCTTGACTTTGTGTCCCTCATCATTGCCCCCCTTGAACAACGTAGACCCTTATATCTTTAAGGTTGTTAAAGTAGAAGGTCTCTGCTTCTGTAACTTCTTCCTGATGAATCGGTTCCTACCTATGAGTGAAGATTAGTCAGTTGGGAATTTAGTAGGAGTTAGGAAGGCTAAGGCAGCTGTCTTTAGAGTTGATAAAATGTGGGAGTTTCCTTGAGGATAATGAATCATCTGTCCCCTTGAAGTTGTGTCACTGAAAGAGTCTCATCACCAGGTGGAGAGAAAAAGAAAATAGCAAAACATGATAAAGTACAAAAAGAAAAAAAATGCCAAAATAAATTTTTATTTTCCTCCACAGTCTTGTCACAGAAATACCCTTTTAATTACTGCCTTATATTTTCAGAAAATGAAAACAATAACACAAAAGTTGACATATTTGTGTGTTTTAATCCTCAAATATAATAGAGTCATAGTGCAGCAGCTGGGGTTGTCACACACAGGAAGCTTGATTTCAGCCAATAAGGAGATCAGAGGGAATAACCTCCAAAGGAGAGACTCACAGAGTAAGGGGGGTGGGGCGATGATTTCCTTTTATTTAAGATTCGGGTGGACAATTAGGAAGTGGAGCCTTGTCATATTACCTGAACTGGGCATAAGGTGGCACACGTACCTTAAGAGGACACTTCCATACATACGCTGTGTGTTATGCAAGGTTTGTTTTCCCCCTTGGGTGGAGATTTTTCTATTACAAGAAGGTCAAGGGAACTGTCCTCCCTGAGTTCACTCCATCATCCATCTGCATAGGGGTTAAGGTCAACGTGGCCTGCCCAAGCTCTTCCTTGGGGCGGTCATTCCATTTTGTTGAATGTTTTCTGTTTCCATGACTGGAGACTGTGTCCACAGGGTGTTTTGCCAGAAGTAGAAGAAAGAGGTTAAGTAAAATGAGGGAGTATGGTCATTGGGTACAAGCAGGTAAGCGGTGAACATCAGTTCTTATAGTCTACCTGATGACATTCATTTCCCTTTCATCTTAGGTAGCATTATGAACACAGCCAATGGCCACTGGATGACTGTTGTATTTATTTCAGGGACTCCTGACCTTCAGGGATGTGGCCATAGAATTCTCTCAGGAGCAATGGGGATGCTTGAACCACAGTCAGCGGGAGCTGCACAGGGATGTGATGTTAGAGACCTATGGACACCTCCTCTTCTTGGGTGAGGATATCTCCTTCTAGATTTCCCAAACCCTGCTCGGGTTTTGTTCGTTCCTTTGAAGACTGTCTCTTGGAAGCTTCCTCTTTGTATGACTGGGATTCAGATCCCTGCAGCAAGGGAAGGAAATGGGGATTTGTAGATGTAGAGAAATATCTTCATGATGTTTCCTTTTCAGCTTCAGCCTCCCTTTTTTAAGATGCCATCACCATTTCTGTAGATTGATGGCAATTCTAAACATTGAGTGGCAAAAGACGGTATGGCCCACATCTTAAACTCCAACTTTTACTGCTTATTGTATTGGTAGTATTTGGAAGGCTGGTCATGATGTGAATATTTGAAACTCCTCCTGCATGTTCTAAAGGGGCTCTTTCTTGCACAAGAGTGTTTGAGAAATCATTTTTTAGAATTTTTCAATGTCCTCTCTTGTCTGCTGAGTACAATACTGAGTTGAAAGGTAGAATCTCCTTCTGTGTCTCCCTCTCTCTCTGCCCCTCCCCTGTTCATGCTCTGTCTCTGTCTTAAAAATAAATAAACGTTAAAAAAATTTTTGGAAAAAGAAAAAAAAAGAAAGGTAGAATCTCCAGCAGTATTTCTATTCCTTTCTTCTGATAAACAGGTCTCATTGTGTCAAAGCCAGACCTGGTCATCGTTTTGGAGCAAGAGAAGGAGCTGTGGGGTGTGAAGAGAAAGGAGACAGTAGCCTCACACTCAGGTAGGTGGGAGTGAAGCACATGACACACGTGAGGTCCAAATGTGAAGGAGAAAGATAGATCTTAAAATGTTGTTCAGGGAGCTCTCCTTGAATGGAATTTCATTTGTGAAGCCTAGTTTGATGTCTTTCCCTCTCACAGAGGGTCATCTGCTCTCTAACACATCATGCTCCTTGATTCTCCAAGGATTCTCCTTCAGCTCCAGTGAAGGTCCACCACATCCCCGGTGAGGACCTCCATAATCTGAGAGCTTCTCCATTGCTGTGAGAGCCCGAGAGGATCTCTCTGTATTTCTGAGGAACTCTATGCTAAGCCATTTCTGAATTCTGTTTTGCTTCTTGTGACAAGTGTGTCAAGGTAGTAGTGGGCATATCGGGTTTTGATGCAGAAATGTGGGGAACATTGGAGACAGAGATCACATGTTTTCTGGCTTATGCTTTCCAAAGTTCCAGAGGATTTTATCTTAATTGTACACAATTGAGGCTCAGTAATTTCATGAGATCACAGAACACCTCCCTCAAATGAGAAAATCGAATCCTTTATTTCACACCAAAATTTCACTTGTCTTTGTATTAACCAACATTTGAAATTTCCACTCTGTGTGTTCCATTGCTCAATGATGAAATAATTTAACACATGTCTGTGTCTCCTAGCATGTTTGCATGTTAATGCCATAAAGCAGCTATAACATTTAGAAGTTAGATCTCACAGCCTATAATAAAGTCTCAATGGTTACCTTATTTCCTAGTAATTGCATCATTTTATACTTCTAGTAGGAAGTTCCTGTGACTTTTTCATAGGTGTTTGTACTTTCAAATAATTTGTATATGAGACACATCTCGAAATTTTTTGAATCAAAAGTTCTATATGATATGGATATGTGCCGTATAAGAAATGAGTTAATGGGTGCCTGAATGGCTCAGTCGATTGAGCATTGGAATTTGGCTCAGTTCATGATCTCACAGTTGGGGAATTAGAGCCTAGCATGGGGCTGTCTGCTGTCTGTGTGGAGCCTGCTCTAGATCACCTGTCCCTTCTCCCTTTGCCCCTCCTTTGCCCATGTGCTCTCTCTCTCTCTCAATAATAAATAAACATTTAAAGAAGAAATTCCATATAAAAAAGGATTGTTCATAAATGTAATTTTACTTCAGAAAAAAATTAATCACAAGATTATTCTTCTACTTTGTCAGAATGTATCTGAATTTCATCCCAAATATTGATTTGTTTATAAAGTGATTGTCAGGATATTTTCCAACTTTGGCAGTGTTTGTTGATTTAGGAAGGAAAGTTTTGTGCTAGTCAGCTTGGTTCTAAACAATGGATTATACCCTTACACTCTGTGTAAGGGGAGGAATGTATTAAGAAAATAATACATTTTTAATGTGTTTTAAGTGCTCATTTGTAAAATTTTTCATTAGAGCATTTTATGCTTGATATAAAAAAAATACCTTTCCTGTTTTACTGTCAATGAAGACATGCCAACAATCCAAATGCTCCTTTTTCATGGGTACGTAGTCGCAGTTTAAAATTATAGTTATATGGTAGGTTTCCTTTGACAGGATTAATCTATTTTTTTTTTATGTAGACTGCAGTTAAATTTTGTCTTATTTTGGTTTTGCATTCTGTAATAATGTACTTTCTTTTGTATGGGACTTTCCCCACGAGGTAGTTGTAGTTTCATTTACCTGTGTATCTTGTACAGGATGACAATGTTCATCTAGTGCATTTTAAGACAATGTGAGTTTAAGTCAATTATGAATCAACCAGGCCCTTTACCAATAAATTTATGTATGTATTTCTTGGTATAAATATGACCCACAGATACTTTGGGACTCATCTTTCTTTCCTTGGTTAGTGGTCAGTAAATGTTTTATCATGTCTAGGTGAATTGTCATAATAATAGACAACTAATGTCTTGGTGAGTCATCATAACAGATAATTAATTTCATCACGTATTTATTGGTGACATTATATTCTTCTTGCGTGAGAGAATTACTTTTGTGAATTGAAAATCATTTTTCAACATTCTATACCTTCAGGGTGCCTGGGTGACTCAATCTGTTAAGGATCTGAGTCTTGATTTTGGCTCAGGTCATGAACTCAGGGTCATGAGATTGAGCCCCATGTTAGGCTATGAGCTGAGAATGGAATGTCCTTGGGATTCTCTCTCTCTCTCTCTCTCTCTCTCTCTCTCTCGCTTCCTCTCTCCTTCTGCCCTTCCCCTGCTCTCCCTCTCTCTCACGTATATTCTGTCCCTCTGTATCAAATTTAGATTTTTTTATCCTATTTGTGCTCTTATACCCATGACATGCTTTGGTACTGTTCTGTTCAACTTTTCCATTTTCTGTAGTATTTTCTCTGTGGTTCACATAGGGATTACATAGAACGTCTTAAAGGTACACAAACACATTTTAAACTGATATTCTCAATTGCATACAAAATTATTCTACATATCACCTCCACCCCTGCACCTACCTTAAATTACTGATAATACCATTTCTGTCTGTTAATATGTACTTACCTCGATTGATGATTTTTGTACTCTTTTTTTTTTTAATTTGTTTATTTAGAGACAATCGGCAGGGAAGGGGCAGAGAGAGGTGGGGATAGAGGATCAGAAGTAGGCCCTGTGCTGACAAAACAGAACCTGATGTGGGGCTCAAACTCATAACCTGTGAGAACATGACCTGAGCTGAAGTCTGTTGCTTACCATACTGAACCACCCAGGCACCGCTGATTTTTTATACTCTCATTGAAAAAGATACTGTTGCAGAAACTAAAGTGACTTGTGATACCTCATTAAAACATGACAGATTTGTATATTTTTTATAAATTTTTAATCAGTTTTTATTTTTGAGACAAAGACAGAGATTGCGAATGGGGGAGATGCAGAGACACAGAGACACAGAATCCGAAGCAGACTGCAGGCTCTGAATGTCAGCACAGAACCCAATGTGGGGGTAAACTCATGGACCTTTAGATCCTGACCTGAGCCAAAGTCAGTCACTTAACCAACTGAGTCGCCCAGGCTCCCCAATTGTATAAATTTTTACATTAAGCAGAGGGCTTTTTGTTCTCATGTGGTTTTAGTTATTGTTTAGAATCCTATTATTTCAACCAGGAGGACCTCCTTTAATGTTTCTTGTAGGAGAGGTCTACTTGGAAACTTAGAGGGGTTCTTACTTGGGAAAGTCTCCATTTCTACATTCATGAAAAACAGTTTGGCCAGGTAGGGTATTCTTAGTGGATATGTTTTGAACTTTCAATACCTGACTACATGGGCCTGTGCGCTTCTTCCTATAAGATCTGCTAATCATCCCACTAAGCTTACAGGAGCTCTCTTGGAAGAGATGAGTGGCTTTTGCCATGCTGGTTCAAATTTCTCTTCTCGCCTGTGAATTTTGATAGGCTAATTATAAGGTGTCACCGTGTTCACGTCTTGACATTTATCCTGCTATGAATTTACTGTGCTTCTTACATTTGTCTCTTCTTTCCACATACAAGATTTGAGCTCTTCATATCAATGCTCTTCCCCCTTTCCCTCCCCTCTCATCAGGGGTTCCTTTAATATACATATTGGATCACTTGTTGGTGTCCCATGAGTCCCTAGACCCTGTCCTTTGATTCTTAGCAGGTAATTGAACACAAGAGTACTTTAGGTTGTCTGATTCTTTCTTCTACTTGATCAAGTCTGTTGTTGGCCCCTTAGTGTATTTTTAAATACAGCAATTGTACTCTTCATCTCCCAATTTCTTGTTCATTGTTGGTGATATGTTCTGTTTCCTTGGCTTTACATTTTGGTCATGAATAGTTTTCCTGCTATCATTTAGATACCTACCTATTTTTCTTCTTCCTCCATGAGCATCTTTATGACGGTTATTTTGAATTCCTTGTCAGTCAATTAATAGTACTTGATTAATTTAGGGCCACTTTTGGAGATGTATTTTGTTCCTCCAATTGGAACACAAAATCCTATTTCTTTGTATCCTTTTATATCTTTGGTTGACATTTGGGAATTAAAAAGCAAACAAACAAAAACCCACGAAAACAATGAAAACAAAACAAAACAAAAAAGTGAAAATAACAGCCTCTGGGCCCAGGATTATGGACTTGGTTTGTAGAGAGGAACACAAAATACAGTAATTCTAGGTACAGTGACACATGTTCTGGGCATTTGTCATGTCTGAGTTTCTGTAACTGCTAAGGTTAAAAAGTGTCGTTACTCTTTGGAGACCGTGATACTTTCCTCTCTTGTTCTTCAGCTCTTTAGTCTCTCCAGTGTTTGAACAAATGTTCACTTTTTGTCTGAGCAGCTACCACAGTGTATCCAGAGGATGCTCTCATTCCTTCTGCTTCCCATGCCATGCATGACAGAAACAAGTCCCTCAAGACAGCAAAGAAACCAGATCGTTGAACATACATTTGTTTCTCTCCTCGACAGAGGGAAGACTTTTTTGTCACTGTGTTGTCATGGAGTGTCAGGGAGAGTGGGCAGCTGTTGTAAGCAAGTGTCCTAAACGTTCTTTGTCTTTTCACTATGGCTCTTCTTCCTTTGTACTTGTCTGGGTGTGCTGTATTCTCCTAATGGACTTCTGGAGCCCTCAAAAACTCCTTTGGTCTATTTGTGTCTCCAAGGAGGAGCAAAGTCCTGGTGCTTCCTATCTTCATTCTGCTGGTGTCCTATCATGGATATTACTTTTGCACATTAGCATACTTACATATATGCAATGTAGTAAGTGTGATGACTTCTTTTGTATCTTTTAGTTGTGTCTTCCCATAATACCCTAGGCTTGTTGGTCGACAACCAAGAAGAGTCCTTTGGTACAGTGATATGGGAAAAAGTAGACACTGTGGCCCTGAGTATTTAAACTTAAAGGATGATGGGGAAGGTGATGGGGTGTAGGGAAATGCAGAATGTTTATTATGAGGGATATAACCAAACGGGCACAATTACTGGTAATGAAATGCTACTGCTAGAAGAGATCAAGGATAAAAAACCTTCTGGGGAAAACCTCACCTTAACTCATTATATTTGGAGAACAATGTCTTTGGAGCAAAAGTAAAAAATCCAGTTTTTAAAGATACACATTCTCTGGAAGGACATTTGGAAATTCTGAAAAGTCACCTAGCCCATACTGAAAGTATTCCAAATATAAAATTGGATTAACCACTGACTGAAACAATTCTGTGAGTTAGACATTTGAAAAGGGAGATAAAAATTCTAAATGTGATTGATTTGAGAAGTCCTGCTTGGAGGTCTCATTATTCTTCCACCAACACGTAATCCCCCTGTTCCCAAGGCTCTGATTTTGATAAACACAGGAGGGTTTTATCCAAACATCACTGTTCAATAGTTACAATACAACACTTGATTTTGAGCAACTATTTGTGTGTGTGTTGTTAAAAAGGCCTTTAGTTGAGGACTCTAACTTCCATAATTACTGAGGTGTTTATAGTGGAGACAGAAGTTACAAAAGCAATGAGTGTGGGGAAAACATGAATTGAGGGTGAAATGCTAATAAGCATGAGAGAACTCCATCTCCAGAGAACCAGTATAAAAGTAAGAAATGTGAGAAAGTCTTCTATGTAAGCTCTAATCTTCTTGTACATCATCGTATCCTGACTAGAGAGAAGACTTAAAAATGTAGAGATCCTGAGGACACTGATCACTTAGAGATGTAATTTTGTGGTAGAGTTTTTTCTTAGAGTATAATTAATTACTAAGCACTAAGCAGTATCCTTTAAATTTTGATAGTTGCATACCTACATGGATTAAAACACTGCAAAAAGAATTTTTAAAAATGTAGTAACTCTGGGACAGCTTTTAACTAGTCTTCAAAACTCACTCAACAGCAGAGATTTCATAATGGGAAGAAATCTAACAAATTTATACAAAGAGGCAAAGTCCTTACCACTCAAAACTTATCAACCTAAGGAGATACATATTGGGGAGAAGGCTAAATAAAAATATTTAAATATGAGCAAAATTGTTAAGCCCAACTACAAACTTTCTGAACCTCAGGGAGAGCACACTGAATGAAACCCTACAAATACAAAGGATGTGGTGAAGCGTTTAGTTTGTAAGCAAAACTATTCAACATGAGATAATACGTCCTGGGGAGATGATTTACAAATGTCAAGAATATTGGCAGTCTTGACCTGAACTGAACTCTTACTTAACATCAGAGAAAACATACTGGACAAAACCCTAGAAATGTAATGAATGAGGAAGGACTTTTGGTTTTAACATACACGTCAGTAAATACCAGTGTCTTTATAAAGCGTAAACACTTTACAGATGTAGACATTTGGCAAACTATGGAATGAAAAGGCAAATCTAAGAAAGTCAGAGAATTCACAGCAGGAGGCAATAAGTCAATACCACTTTTCACACATGATTCTAAATCAGAGTGTTTATTAGGAGGAAAACCCAAAGTTTAAACACCGAGAACACTTACATCAGTGTGGGCGTATCGGAACCTAACCCGATTATTCTGGTCTCTATTTTATTTAGTTCTGATTTATCTTTCTAAATAAAATGATTTCAGATTTCCGTTTGTTATTTCTTCTCCTACTAAATTTCAGCTAAGAGTCTTCCTTTTCTCGATCCTTTTGGTGTAATGTTGTTGACTTCAATGTTTTCATTATTTGAAGCATTTATTTAAAAAATAAATTTTTAAAATTTAAAACCTTAAAAAATAGGAAAATCGAAAGTAGTGAAAAACCTACCAGAAATGAAACAAGCAATGACCAAAATAATATAAAATAAAAATAAGGATTCTTTAGAGTTTTCTAAAGATCATATCATCTGTGAACAGAGATTTTTTTTTTTTTTTTTTTTTTAGGAGTTTTTAGCCTTCTTTAGAGTAGTGTATTCCTTTGATTCGGTAACCTGGCAATGCTGGTACCACAGAGTATTTTCATATTTTCTCTTTTCACTCCTTGGAAATACTTGAAGAGATTTAAAGTACTTTCTCATGAGCTGTTTGTTTGAATTCTCCAATGAATTCATCGGACATAGGACTTTTCCTTATTTGGAGTTAGTTTGATTTTTTTGTTTTTCGTTTGTTTTGCATGTTTTTTATTACTCTTTAAGTCTACATAGTTGTCAGCGGTAGTGATTTTTTTTTTTCAGGATGGAGTACAGGTGCTTCTACCATTTTTTGAATTCATTCTCATCTCTTGGTATATATTTGTGGGCATATAAGTATCCTCTATTGCCTCTCATAATTATTTTTATTTCAGTCATGTCAGTTATAATGTGTCTGCTTTCACTTCACTGCTGCCTTTAGTTGGTCTTTTCTCTTTCATTCTGACTTGATTGAAAGGTCTATCAATTTTGTTCATCTTTTCTGAATGCCAACACTTCCTATGGTTGATATGGTCTTAGTTTTACTGTATCCTGTCTTAAGGATTTCAGTTTTATGTTTAAGTTTCCTTCTGTGGTGATTTTGGGCTCATGTGTTACTTTTCTTGATTATTCAAGGTATAGGAAAATGATTTTCAGGATAGCATGACAATACTACAGAATTATCTATTCGGCTATATGGTCAGTGTCTTGTGTGCAAGGTTATGTGTCCATGGAGAAATGAAGTCCTGATGATTCATTCTCAAACATTTGGCTGTCGTTTTCTGATTGATTCTAAGGTTGCATAATAGAAGACTTCAGTATATTCATCTGAGAGTAGTAAGTGGGATGATTTTACTTTTCTATTATTTGATATCTTTCAGCTGTATCTTCACAATGCACCTAGAATTTCCCGCCAAAGCCGTGCTTAGAACCTTCTCTCCAAAAAGTGTCAATGGGTGAACATAGCACCCATGAGAATTTACACTTAATGATAGACTGGGACAACAATGGGGAGAGTGAAGGACATCGAACATATCATGACGGACATTTCCAAATGGAGACATCTGCCCATGAGAAGAATCTCACTGCCCCATATGGTGAAGGATATAAAGCATTTTGCAAAACCTCCCCTTGTAAGTTAGCTACTTCTACAAAGCAATGTGTTTCCGTCACCAAAGACTCAAGTCAAAGATTCATATTTATTTGTTGAAACAAAATTTGGAAAATCTGGGAAGTTACCACATTCAGGTGGAAAATAAGTATTTGAACCAATTTGAAAATAGGATTTGAATGACCTTTCAATCAACTATTTCTGAAAACCATAGATTTAAAAATAAAGAAGAAAGTGTTAAGGGGTGTCAATTTGAGGGGCACGTCACAAAGAAGTCAACCCTACAAAACTATGAGAGTATTTTCAATGGACATAGAATTGCTCCTTGCAGTGAATCTGAGAAAACATTTAACCAGGGCTCAAATGTTAACAAATGTCTGCGTACTCATTTGCCAGACAGCCATTTTGAATGTAATAGAGGTAAGGAAGTCTTGTCTCAAAGATCTAAACGTGTTATACAGAAGAGTACACATATGAGAGAAAATCCTTATAAATATAATGAATGTGGGAAAGATCTCGAGCAGCCTTCTGATGGTGATCATCAGACGATTGGTGAGGGGAAACACCCATACACATGTTATAAATCTGGAAATGTGTTTAGTCAGTCACCAAGACTAAATACACATGAGACAATTGGTACTGGAGAGAAAAGGTACACGGGTAAGGACTGTGGCATAGTCTTTCATTAGCAGTCAACACGATCTCAACATCAAGAAGTGCATGCTGGAGAAAAATCGTACAATGTAAAGAGTGTGGTAAAGCCTTTAAGGACTGCTCATCACTAAATAGAACCAGGCAAATCCATAATAAAGACTTGACAAATGTCAACAACGTGGCAAGGTCTTTACAAGGCACTCAATTCTTATTCGCCATCTCAGAATTCATACTGGAGAGAAACTTTACAAACGTAAGGAATGTGGCAAGGCCTTTAGCCAGCACTCAAACCTTATTCGACATCACAGAATTCATACTGGAGACAAACCTTACAAATGTAAGGAATGTGGCAAGACCTTTACGGGCACTCAATCCTTACTCAACATCTCAGAATTCATACTGGAGAGAAACCTTACCAATGTACGGAATGTGGCAAGGCCTTTACCAGGCACTCAATCCTTACTCACCATCTCAGAACTCATACTGGAGAGAAACCTTACCAATGTAAGGAATGTGGCAAGGCCTTTAGCCAGCCCTCAATCCTTACTCCACGTCACAGAATTCACATTGGAGAGAAACCTGATAATGTAAAAAGAATGTAAGTCAGTCCCTATAAGTGGTGCCCAGCCCTTACAGGACATCAGAGAATTCCTATTGGAGAGTAGCCATAAATATGTAAAGAGTGTGCAAGCTCTCCCTGCAAGTCACAACTTACTCCACATTCTAGTTATCACATAGGAGCCAAAGTGTGAAATGGAAAGTGGCCACACCTTTACCTGGAACTCAACTTTTGTTCGATATCACAAAAGACACCCTACATGCAAACCCTAGAAATGTCATGAATGAACACAGACCCTCATTTTAAATGTACACTTTAGGAAACACAAGAGACTGCATATAAGAAAGTAACTGGAAAGGTAGATTTACAAAAGTATTTCATTGAACATCAAATGTCAATGTTACAGAAATCAAGTAGAAAGGAGTACACCAGTCACTCTATTCAGACATTGCTTCAAAATACTTAAGGAATAATACAGAGTTAGACACTTGGAAAACATATATGCTATTCTGGTTCAAAAGATCTGGGGGATAGGTTTTTGCATAGGTATACTTAATTTCAAAATGTGCTTTTTTTTTTTTTTACATTGACCCTATTTGGGATTTGTAAGTAGCAAGTATTAATGTATTCCTACTCTCAAATGACTTCAGAATATTCATTTATTCCTAGTGGGTGTGTGAAACCATGTGGCTGACTGTTGTTGCATCAAAGGTATGAGATGCCCTTTTCATTAGGTGGGACCCAGGCATGTCTAATTTTCCACAGATGATAAAGGACAGTATGATGCACAACATCTGAAACAAATCTAAATGGAGATGCTGTTTGTGGTTATACCATTGATGTAAGTTGTCATGAGACAGGTGTTGAGAACACCATTGTCCATTTATTAACTCTAAACACTTCCTGCATATTAGAAAGGAAATGTTTTATGATAAGGTCTTAAAGGCAAAGAGGTGGCAGTCCAGTGAACTGATAGATCTTTATAAGAGCAGTAGTCAGAGCACATGAGTTGATGTGGCTGCATTGAAGACATCTTCACAGATGGCAGCCAGAGCCTAGCTAACTGTTCCCCCAAATGGCATAAATTGTACATCCACATCTCTCAACAATTACCTCCGGCCCCACACTTAGGGAAATCACTACTCCCGTTTCATTACACCAACACATAAATGCTTTTTTACCACTTGTATTCTATATTTTGAACAACGATTTGTTGAGTCGAGTGGATTTTAAATGCATAAATTGGTCTTGTGAACTTAATATATTATAATTAATAAAACATAATGGTTTTTAATGTATTAACATGGATGTGTAGTGAATGAACTGTGATCCCACCAGCAATGTTAGCCCATCCTCTTGTATTTAAAGTTGTAGGTAACTGATGGAATCTATAACTCATTTCCTAACACAACGGCATAGCACAACCAGTAATCCGTTTTCTCCACGGCCTTAGGATTTACATAATGTATCATTATTTTTCCCCTCGTTTATCCATTATACCATTTTCTCCTCTTTGTGAATACTGTGATGTTATTATGGATATATCACAGATTCTTCAGGGTTACTGTTGACCTTTTACCTAAGGTACTCCGTGAAACCCTATGTGGCATTCATTTTGTACAGCCAGTACATATGTTTTTAAGTTTATTTATTTAATCTGAAAGACAGAGAGCATAAGCATAGGAGGGGCAAAGTAGTAGGGAGAGAATCCCAAGCAACTCTGCTGTCAGCACACAGCCAGACACAGCCTTCAGACCCATTAACTATGGGATCAAGAGCCACATGTTTAACCTACTGAGGCATCCAGGTGCCCCTAGCCAGGAGTTTTACAGGGTCTTGACTGACACCAGCCCCTCTCACTAGTACATTCCTTAGACAACACCCTACAGACTCACAAGATAATGTAACTTTTGATAGGACATTTTTATCTGCTGTTGTGAGCAACTGGGTCTGATTTTCCCGGTGCTTACCCCTCTGTGTCCCCTATAGAAGGCACAGAGGTTGCTTAAACCTGTTTTAGTCTGAATAGTGAAATCTGGGCTTAGTGAGGGGCTCTAAAGCATGCCTCCATGGCAGCTAAGACAGCTATGTGCCCCCAGTCATGGCGGGGGCGGGGGGGTTTGTTTTCATGTGCATATGAAGTAAACATGTACATATGCTAGTACTGGGTATGTAATAGATACCCCATAAGTAGGAGAAACAAATTCCAATAGCAGTGATAATGTAGCCCAGATGAGACACAGAAAACAAACAAGGTATAGAATTAGCATAGTGGATTCTGTGTGTCGAGGAAACACCTGTCCCAGGTTGCACAACTGAGAATGCATATAGAAACATAACTTCTACTTGCTTTATTTCCCAGTTGCCACCATATCTCCGGTGCTATGTTTGTTCATTTTTGGTGCCAGATTTGTGGACATCACAAACATTCTTCTGTGCCTGTGTTGTGGTGAGAGTGTCCTCACTAGCTGCTTAGTTGAGATGAGAGATGTAAGACCGTGGGTATTCAGACCTGTAGCGCTGGGATGCGGGGTGGGAATATAAGTAAAACATGATGAAGCCATCATCCTCAGAGAGAAAGATAAGCCTTATGAAAATAAAATATGAAGGACTCTTTCTAATGCAGGGAAATACCTGGAGGTGGTTCCCTCTAGTCACCCAGGGTCCTAGGCAGCTCTTGGTGATGTCATTGGATGAATAAGTGTCATGGAGATAAGGAATTGGCAAATATTCTGGGTTTCTGAAGATTGGGGATGTCCTCCTTTATGATTCTTCATGATGACACTGAATTCCTTTCTCTTACTGAGGCCCAGAAGCTGTCAGATGACAATGATTACTGGTTTGCCTAGGTGTAGATCAGAGGCAGTGGATGGAAGAGGGGTATTAGATGATGCAAACGTTTTGGGCATAGCTTTAAAATATCACATGGCAGAGTAGGTTTTGGAGATGAAGAAGACTTCTGGACACTGTAATGGGATCAGCAGGATGTGTGCTGTGGTTGTTCAAGCACTAATATCTCAAGATATAACTCCAGTGAAAGTGAGATCCAATGTAGATGGGTGACCTTTCAGGAAAGACAATTCATTGTTGTGAGGGATATTCTTGTCATCAGTCAGCCTCAAGATGAGTATAGTCCTGTACTCTTGCTCTGTCCAGGGCCCAGATTTGTTGGAGCAGCAGTTCAACTGTGACAGGCAGTGAGGCTTTCTGATTCCAACAGTCCAGCACAAGTGTTCACTGACTCCTGAATGAATAAAGAAGATTTGGTGTGTATGTGAATGTTAGTAGGCATAAAAAGGTATGAAACCTTGCCATTTTTTAACATATATTTATTTTTGAGAGACAGAGAACATGAGTAGGGGAGGGGGAGAGAGAGAGAGAGACAGAATCCAAAGCAAGTTCCAGGCTCTGAGCTGTTTGTTAGCACAGAGCCCAACACGGAGCTTGAACTCATGAAGTGTGAAACCATGACCTGAGCTGAAGTCAGAAGCTCAACCAACTGAGCCACCCAGGCACCCCTGAAATCTTCCCTTTTGTATGAATGGGTGGTGTTAGAGAGTGTTATGCTAAGTGAAAACAGTCAGAGAAAGACAAATCCCATATGATTTCACTCATATGTGGAAATCAAGAAACAAAACAAGTGAGAAAAGGGAAAGAAAAATAACAAAAGGGAGAAGCTAACCAAGAAAAAGACACTTAACTATAGAGAGCAAACTGATGGTTACCAGAGTGGAGATGGGTAGGCAGATGGGTTAAATAAGTGATGGGGAATAATGAGGTCCCTTGTGAGTTGAGACCTGGGTGTTCTATGGAATTATTGAGTCAGTATATTGTCCACAGGAAACTAATGTTACACTGTATGTTAACTACCTGGAAGTTAAAGAAAAACCTCTGGGAAGTGTTTTGTTGTTTACTGATTGAGGAACCTTTTCCTCGTAGGTTAACTGACTTCAGCAAGTGCACAGAATATAACTTGGTAAACGAATGGAAACATTAATCTTTTCTCCCTACCTGGTTCTTCCAGATCTCAGAAACTCTCGGTGCCTATTCTTATATGTTTATTCCAATACATGTGTTTGCATAATATCAATAAGAATCTTTCCTCCGTATGACAAGACACAGTTGGAAACACTGTTAGGTAACCAAGACTTTGACTAGAATGTCATAGCTGAGAAAGACCGAAATCAATTCAGAAATGAGGAGACAGCTATAAGGATCTCTGATGGACTTCATGGACCCAATCAAGCCCCCTTGGAAGTATGAGCATGATTCCTTGCTTACAGAGTCCCTGGAAGCCTTCTCAGGTGAATCAAGAACTTTATTCCCTAATAGATTCAATAATCTTTGATGTTTTGGAGACCTCAAGAATATAGGAATTCACCCAAAGCTGTAAGTGTTGCAGGCAACACCTGTTGGCAAGTATTTGGCTTCGTCTCTGCCCTTGAGGGGCTATTAAAAGTTTAATCTACTGACATCTTATGAAAAATTCCAGCAAAGCTGGTTTTAAAGAGTCTTTCAGTCAAACCTCTATTGTGATTGCACTTATGTAAATAAGGAGGTCAATTTTTTTTCTCCAAATACACTGAGTTTGCAATCCCATTACTGTTAATTTGGCTCTACTTGGTAAACTGAGGATGATTATAGACAAAAATGTTTCAATAACATATCTTTGTAGATTTAGACTTTAATAATATTAATCATAAATTGTACCAGATCCTGATCTCTTCTTGTGTCCTCCAATGCCTGGCTACAAATCCTGAGAAGAACGTTTTTATTAAATCGGTGTTGAATTTGAGAGAGAGAGAGAGAGAGAGAGAGAGAGAGAGAGAGAGAGAGAGAGAAAGGGCGCACAAGTGAGGGAGGGGCAGAGAGAGAGCAAGAGGGAGAATCCCAAGCAGTCTCCCTGCTGTCCGTCAGGGCAAAGCCCAAAGCTGGCTCAACCTAGCAACTGTGCAGTGACGACCCAAGCCAAAATCAAGATTCGGGCGCTTAGTGGACTCAGACACCATGCGCCCACCACCCCCCCTAAAGTAACATTTTGATTTTTCTCCTACCTTTCTGTCTTGGAGTCATTTGAGGACAAGACTCCTTCTGTCCTGAAGCTCTGGAAACTTCATATAAGTACTTGATGGAAAGAAATCGTCATAATAGCTCATGTATAGAGAATCTTTGTGCTGTGGCTGTATGGGCCATTGAAAAGATTACCAGAGGCATTCGAACTATGAACCAGGAAGATCCTTTGGGTTGCTCCTACTTGCCCTCACTGTATCTGAAGATGATTCAAGTCTGACATCTAGACATCTGTGCCTCTGGCTACTCTGAGAAGTCAGGAACTGGCTTAAGAGTTGATCTCATCATGAAGCATGGTTGTCTTCTTTGGTTTTCATAGAAATGGCTCATTGAATAACATTACACGAACCACAGGGCTGACTTTGAAAAGGCACCTTCATCGTGGCTTCCTAAAACGAGTTTGACTAAACAGATCTATCGTCAGGACTAAAATGCTAGATGAGTGACGCAAAACAATGTAGGCCAATTTTAATATGTGCAGCTTCCAGGGAAGTTTCGTATGGGGGAATGGAAGGGGTTTAGGACAGCCTTTCCAGTCCCCTCACCCCCAGGATGGCCACTTTGTCATGCAGATACTTTGACATGAAGGTACTTGAGAACCTGCTGGTTCAGGAGAAGCTTTTCCCCCTTAACCACTCAGAAGAGTCTAAATTGGGGAGTCTTCCCAGAAAAAGAGTTATTAACAGAGCCAAAGTTACCTCAGTGACCCATCTGTAAGGTGGGACAAACATCTAATTACCCAGTATGTGCTCTTCTGATCACCCCGTGAAGTGCACTGCTTTCCTCTAAATCCTCAGACCCCCACCCCTTTTTCCTTAGTTCACCATGATATTTGGACCTCATGTTGCTAGACAGTCTTTGGAATTTCCATGTTTGTGTGGATTTCCTGTACATATGTGTATTAAATTTGATTTTCGCCTGTCAATCTGTCTCATGTCCATTGGATTTCTCATCCAGCTAGAAGGACCTTTGGGGAGACAAGAATTCTTGTTCTCTGACAGAGGGTTTGACTTTAATGCCTCATTTCCTGTCATTCCATTTCACCTATAAAAAGATGCTGGGGCAGTAGAAAGTACTTCCACAGGAGTTCATATTTTTGAGCACAGTTTTTGTCACTATTTCAGCAGATTCCTTATTTATTGTCAGTGTGGACACTAGCTTGTCAGTGTTTTCCTTAAAAGCTTCTAAGGAGCACTCAAAATATGTGTCCCGCTCAATTTGTCTGGCCAATTAGATGGCTCTCTGAAGGTGGGTGATTAAGCACACAGATTAAATGTTTAAAGGGACCTCACTTAGGCCACTTGAGCATTGAAATCATCCTTAGGATCATTTTCTATTTATTTAGGTTTTTGCAAACATGTCCTCGGTGTGTGTTAAACACGATTCCCACCAGATTGTTGGAAGGTGGTTCTCCATCCTTTTTCCTCATTGTGATGGTTTATTCTGATTCCTAGTGGGTTTAGATGCTCAGCACTACTTAAGGAGTTTCATCTATAAATGATCTTGCTTCCTCAGGCATCATTCTGGAGTTTGTTCGTTGTATTTTGTGTCTTGGTTTTCTCTGGACTTAGCCTGCCTAAATCCACAGCGTTACGAATGTTCAAGGGCTCATTCATCTCTTCTTCTTGCGAGAGTGCAATGAAATCATTTGTGTTGTGAATGGGAATCCTTGTGAGATGGCTTTTGGGTGCTGTTGACTCTGCCCCTAATGATGGAGCCAATGTCCTTAGTCTTTGGATTCATTCAGAATCTCATCTACAGAATGTATCAAGCATTTACATTGGAAACACTGTGAAGAAGTTTAAGTTTCTAAGACGAAGAGTCATTTCTGCCACAGACCTGCAATCTCTGGTTTCCTGACCATAAAGTTTATTGTGGTCATGCAGTATTACCAGCAAATGTGTCTTTCTTTTCGTAGAGTCCCAGTTGAACACCATTGATTGTGTAACATGTAGCCTCACAGGCTGCACGTGGGGAGCCAAATGAGCAACACTTGCCCATTGCTAGCCAAGAAGCAACTGAAACATCACACACAGAGAACCAGAACCAGAGAGCATCTCAGATGCTGAAACCTGCGATAAACAGAAGAGGGCCAGTACTGAGGAAAATGAGTTGATGATGAAACACCAACCAAGTAATTAAGACAGTTCTTTACCAAGAGAGTCCTTCCAGCCAGACCCCTTATTTCTCACTCCAAAATGAAAGCACCATAGTCAAGAGACATTTCATTTTTTCCTTCATAGTCTTCTCAAAGGTAACTTTTTGATATGCTCAGTCATTTTAAGCTAACCTTTTGTGGGGCAGCTGGGTGGCTCAGTCAGTTAAGAGTCTGAGTCTTGGTTTCATCTCTCGTCGTGATCTCACAGTTTCATGCATTTGAGCCCCAGCTGGTCTTGGCACTGGCAGCACAGAGCCTGCTTAGGATTCTCTCTCTCCCTCTCAAACCCTCCCCAACTTGCACTGTCTCTGTCTCTCTCAAAATAAAGAAATAAACTTAAAAAATGATAAAAATAAAAACAAACTACCCTTTCTGTGTGTGTGTGTGTGTGTGTGTGTGTGTGTGTTGTGTTTTGAGTGTTTGTGTGTTAGTGTGTTCATGACAACCTAATCCTAAATATTTTTGTGTGTCTTTAATATAGAACAATTGTTTTGACATGAATTTTCCTGATGTATATATTTTTAGGTTGAAAACAGATGCATAAAGTTTGGGACAGGTGACATTTGTGATGTGTCTATATCACAACAAATGTAGAAGGGTCACAAATATTAGCGTCCTAAAAACTCCTTGCATTATAAATGCATTACTTCTGGTTCTTGATAAAACGGGATATACTTAAAAAACAATGTATATAGAGTGTGTCGGCATTTCATAGTAAGTTTTCTTGAGTCCATGTTTAATACCAAATGTTGTTTAGGTTGGTGACTTCTCTTCAGGCCAATACTGTCCAGATGGTATAAATTTGTAAAATAAATCTTCAAAACTGACCATTCTTCTCCATTCAAGAGCAAAGCACATACATGCTTGTGTAGAGCTCAGAGGTGCAATACATTTCTCTTGAATATTTGGGAAAACATGAAGTCTTTTCAAGAACATCTGAGAAACAGCATAATCCTAGCCTGCTGACACTAAGGAAAAAACCAAACTTTCCTGAAACTCTGATTTCGTTTCTTAGCAATTTCTTTTGCTTAGAGAGCTCAAGGACATCATTTGGTTGAGGATCACTGAGAAACTGGATGTCCTAGATTGCACACCCGCGAGGCCGTGTTAGCAGATGTTACTTGATAACTTCTGCTGCCGTTTTACCTGATACCCCAGAGGTGTATTCCATCTCAAAAGACTTTGAGTTACAAAAATATCTGTCTTCTTTTTCTGAAAGGTTTTATAGGTGCATTGGTAGCTCAATCTGTAGGGTAGTGCTGATTAACTGCTTGTAAGCTAGTGAGTTTACATTGTTATCTTTTGAGCCTAAGCTACATAATCCTTGACTGGCACAGCTGTGGCTGGGGGCAATATGACCTGTGGTGTGCATTCTCTGCTCAGGTCCTGGTCTCTGGGTGGTGAGTCCAAGCCACATATTGGGCCTCTACTTAAACACACACACACACACACACACACACACACACACACACACAAATTCTCTTGGGCCTACAGTGTATCAGTTGCCTTTAGCCCAAAAAACCTTCATGCCAGAGTTACTCATCTTGGGGCAACCTATCCTCGTCCCCTAGGGAACGTTGCTTTAAGGCATTCTCTGCATAGAGATCTGTGTATCATGTTAGATAAACTCTAGGTCAGATAATCTTGGTAAAAGCTTGTTTTCCATTTATTGGTTGTTTGGCAACATACTGTCATAAAAGTGAAAGGAATTACATATTTGGTCTCAAATTATTTTGGTGTTTATTGTTTTGCATTAACTTATAAAGAATTGTCACAAGACTATCTAGTGACTAGTTAATGTTTAAATGGATTGTTGTCATAATTCAGATTTCAGTAGAACTTGTACTTGCCATAAAAAACTTTCGGTTCAAATTCCTCGAGTAATTGTTTTTTTGGAAATAATTTCCGAGAATTGTCCTCTCTCCTCTATCTACTGAGGGCAATGAGGGACTGGAAATTTGAGAATCTCCAACACAACTCATAATCTTATTTTTAGAATAAATGGATTTTGTTCTATCCAAACCATACCTGGTCACCACTTTGGAGCAAAGAAGGAGCCCTGGGATGTAAAGACAAAGTGTTTTACATCCAGGTAGGTGGGAATGAATCAGCAGATGACACAGGTTCAGTCCAAAGGTGAAGGAGGAGACTGCACCTTGCCATGTGGTTTGAATGGAAATGATTTCGAGAAGCTTCAGTTCATTGATCTTACTGAAACCAGCAGACAATCCTAACACTCACCAAGCTTTTACATCCTGTGACATTCTCGTTCTTCTCCCTTGCTCGTCCATCATATTCAAAGTGAGGGGCAAAGAACTTTCCATAACCAATGAGGGCCTGCAGGATCTCTCTACTTTTCTATGGCTCTTGGGGGTCTGGGGAAATTTGTGCAATTTTCTGAGGAACTCGGCACTAAGCCATTTTCTAAGTTCCATTTTGCTCTCATGACAGAAGTCACTTCTTACCATATTTCATAACAAGTAAGATATTCTAGTTTTATTTATATGAAGTTCCTCTGACTGTGTTCTACATATATTACTCAGCATATTTAACATCTTAGTGTTTCTCTATGCAGAAATTTCTTACTGTTGTTGCTGTTGCTTGCAAAGGATGAATAACACCCTTGGCATTGTGTGTAAAAGTGACATTATCTCTTAATAAAAAATTCTCTAATGTCCTTTAAAGACTTACCACAAAATTTTTCTTACTGCCCTTTTTCTTTACTTCCAACTTCGGTCTCAGTTATTACAACCCATTGCTCAGTAATAATGGATTGTCTGAGAAATTTATTTCTTTAATGTTTCTTTGTTTTAAGAGAGAGGACAGGGAGGGGTAGACAGAGTAGGGGAGAGAGAATCCCAAGGAGACTCCTGGCTCTCAGCAAGGAGCCTGCTGTGGGGATTAATCCCTGGAACCGCGAAGTCATGTCCTGAGCAGAAACCAAGAGTTCGACACTTTACCTACTGAGCCACCCAGGCTGTCCATTCTGAGCAATTCCTGTCACATAAAATATGCTAGTGCGTCAAATGCATGGGCTTTTTGAGTGTACAGTCTCAGTTTATACTTATATGAAAGGATCCTTTTAAAATCATATATGTTTTATTCATATTTTTTCTTACAACTCCTCTTATTCTTGTTTTGTGCTTCACTAAAAAAGCTTCTTTTTTTGTGAATGGAAAATAGCTTTATTTTAAAATATCTTTTTTTTCCTCCAAGTTTTTATTTAAAAAGTTACAGTACATATAGTATAGTATTGGTTTCATGCGTTGAATTCAGTGGTTTCTCACTTACATACCCAGTAAGCACACCCAGTGCTCATTACAGGTCCTTTCCTTAATGCATATCATCCATATGGCCCAGCCTGCTACCACCTCCCTTCCAGGACCCCTCAGTTTGTTTTCTATACTTCAGAGTCTTTTTAGATTTGCCTGTTTCTCTGTTCTTATTGTATTTTACTTTTCTTTTCCTTCCCCTATGTTCATCTGTTTTGTTTCTGAAATTCCACATCTGAGGGAACTCATTTGTCTTTCTCTGGCTGACTGAATTTACTTATCCTAATACACTCTAGTTCCACCCACACCATTGCAGATGGCAAGATGTCCTTCTTTTGGATGGCTGCATAATATTCCATTGTGTATATATACCACATCTTCTTTATCCAACCAACCCTCCATGGACATTTGGACTCTTTCCATAATTTCGCTATGTTGATAGGGCTGCTATAATAAATATGGGGGTGCATGTGCCCCTTCGAATCTGTATTTTTTTTTCTAATCTGTATTTTTGTATTCTTTGGATACATCCTAGCAGTATAATGGCTGTGTCGTAGGGGGGTTCTATTTTTCCCTTTTTGAGGAAACTCCATATTGTCTTCCAAACTGGCTGCACCAGAATGCATTCATACCAACAGTGAATGAGGGTTCCCCTTTCTTGGCATTTTCACCAACATCTGTTGTTTCCTGAATTCTTAATTTTAGCCATTCTGACAGGGGTGAGTTGGCAGCTCACTGTGGTTTTGACTTGTATTTCCTTGATGATGAGGGATGTTGAGCATCTTTTCATATGTCTGTTGGCCATCTGGATGGGTTCTTTGGAAAAATGTCTACTCGTGTCTTCTCATTTCTTACCTGCGTTATTTATTTTTGGAGTGTTGGTTTTGATAACCTGTGTATAGGCTTGGTTTACTAGCCCACTATCTGAGATGTCATTTCCAAATATCTTTTCTAATCTCTAGGTTGTCTTTCAGTTTTGCTGATTATTTCTTTCGCTGTGCAGACGCTTTTTATCTTGATGAGGTCATAATACTTCATTTTTGCTTTTCTTTTCCTTGCCTTTGCCAGCATGTCTAGTAAGAAGTTTTTGTGGCCAAGGTCAAAGAGGTTGTTCCCAGTGTCCTCCTGTAAGATTTTGATGGTTTCCTGTGTCACATTTAGGTCTTTCATCTGTATTGAATTTATTTTTGTGTATGGTATAAGAAAGGGGTCCAGTTTCTTTGCTTCATAAGTTTAATTGTTTATTTTGAGAGAGAGGGAGCATAAGCAGGGGAGCGGTGAGAGGGAGGGGAAGTGAGAAGGAGAGAGAGAAGATTCCAAAAGGGATCATCCACGCCAACAGCACAGAGCCTGACACAAAGCCACAACCCACGAATGACGAGATCATGACCTGAGCTGAAATCCAGACTCAGATGCCCAACCAACAGAGCCAATCAGGTACCCCAGAAGATGGTCTACTTTCATTTTTCTGCATGTCACTGTCGTTTTCCCAATACCAATTGTTGAAGACATTGTCTTCTTTCCTTGAATATTCTTTCCTGCATTGTCAAAGATTTGTTGACCATATAGCCGTAGGTCCCCTTCTGGGTTTTCTATTCTGTTCCATTGATCTACTTGTCTGTTTCTGTGCCAATACCATACTGTCTTGCTGAATACAGCTTTGTAACATAGCTTGAAGACCAGAATTGTGGGTCTTCCTGCTTTTCTTTGCTTTTTCAACAACACTTTGGCTATTTATGTTTTCTTCTGGTTCCATACACATTTAGAATGGTTTCTTTCAGCTCTGAAAAAAAAATATCAGTATTGTTTTCCTAGGGATTGCATTGAGTGCATACATTGCTTTGCAGAGTATAGACGTTTGAAGAATATTTGTTCTTCCAAGCCATGAGCATGCAATGCTTTTCCATTTCTTTGTGTCATTTTCAGCTTCATTCAGAAGTTTTCTATAGTTTTTAGAGTACAAATATTTTATCTCTTTGGTTAACTTTATTCCTAGGTTTCATGCGGTTTTTGTGGCAATTATAAATAGAATTGATCTCTTTCTTTATTTTTAAATTCTTTTTTTAATTTACATCCAGGTTAGTTAGCATATAGTGTTCTAATGATTTGAGGAGTAGATTCCAGTGATTCATCCGCTATGATAAACCCAGTTCTCCTCCCAGCAAGTGTCCTCCATAATGCTCAGTATCCATTTTGCCCATGCCCACATTGCAACCCCTCCAGCAATCCTCAATTTGTTCTCTGCATGTAAGAGTCTCTTATGTTTTTCCCTCTCCTTGTTTTGATATTTTTGCTTCCCTTCCCTGATGTTCATCTGTTTCGTATCTTAAATGCTTCCTATGAGTGAAGTCATATGATATTTGCCTTTCTCTGACTGGCAAATTTTGCTGAGCATAATACCCTCCAGTTCCGTCCTTGTAGTTGCAGATGGCAAGATTTCATTCTTTGTGATTGCTGAATAATACTCCATTGTGTGTGTGTGCACGCGCGTGTGTACACATACCTCACATCTTATTTATCCATTCATCCGTCAATGGACATTTGGGCTCTGGAATCGATTTCTTGGTTTCTCCTTCTCCTGTTTCATTGCTAGTGTTTAGTTATGCAAAAGATTTCTGTGTTTTGACTTTATATCTTATAACTTTGATGAATTCATGTATCTGTTCTAACAGTTTTTCGTGGAGTCTTTGCGGTTTTCTACATAGAATATCATGTTTTCTGTGAAGAGTGATAGTTATACTGCTTTCACGCCAATTTGTATGCCTTGTTTTTCTTTTTGTGGTCTGATTTCTGAGATTAGGACTTCCAGTACTATGTTGAACAAGTGGTGAGAGTGGATATCCCTGTTGTGTTCCTGACCTTAGAGGAAAAGCTTTCACATTTTCTGCAGTAAGAATGATATTAGCTGTGGGTCTTTCATATATGGCCTTTCTGATTGTTGAAGTATGTTCCATTTATCCCTGCTTTCTTCAGGGTTTTTATCAAGAAAAGATGCTATATTTTGTCAACTGCTCTCTATAAACCTTCCTTTGTAATGATAGTAGCCACTATATTAATTAATTGAATTTTTGGATTTTCACCTATTTTTTATACTTTTGGATAACACTTTTCAACTGAGTACTTTTGAAGAGACTATAGGGTTTTTGTTGTTGTTGATTTACTTTTGAGAGAGAGAAGGAGACACAGAATCCAAAGCAGGATCCAGGCTCTGAGCTCTCAGCATGGATCCAGACGTAGATCTTAAACACACACACTATAAGATCATGACCGGAGCTGACTTCGGACGCTCAACCAACTGAGCCACCCAGGCACCCAGAAGACTGTATTAGTTTTAATTCAAATAGGAATCAGTCATATGTCAATTGTCAATAACATTATATGTGTATTTGTTGTGTCAATATTACCCATACATTTTCGGTATATGACTTATCCTGTTTGTTTCTTTTCATGGTAATTTGTCAAAGGTTATTTCACCCTGGGTAGCCTCTCATATGGTATTCTTGTCATCACCTACTTTAGGGTGAATTTATATTCTTTTTTGTGTAGCAAACGGGTTTTTTAATTTAAAGTAAATTTTTTTACCTTGGGTTGGTAATCTTATTTATGTGAGTTCTTCGTTCCAAAACCCTGGGAAATGAGTATGATATGTTCATTTATCGAGGAGGGTTTGGTTGCTGGTGAGCCTTCCTGGGAGTAGAGATTTTTTCTCTTCTTTTGCATTATCTTAAAAATAATATTAAGAATATTAGAGGTGAGGGCACAAGTATACACAGCAGAGTGGGAGATAGTAAAGAAGGCTGAAATAGAGGCTCTGAGGAAAATTTGATGGGCCAATCATTTGCATTTGTGTATTTGGTCAATTTGAATGTGTAGACTGTCAATGGACATCCCAGAACCGGAAGATGAGATGTGACATATTACCTTGGAGGCACAGTTTGAACCAGAATGGTGAAACTGACTCCCCAAACTGTAAGTCCTTTCTCTCCTCTATGTGAGTCTGAATGTCAGGAAAGAATGAATGCCAACTTGGGCCGCCCAGCAGGTAGAAAAGTCAGGAACTCTGTTCTCAAAAGGGAAGATCAGAGACGAGCAGTGGAGCTGTGGAGAACAATTTTGTGGTGTAAGGGGTAATTTTTGACAGAATCTGAAGGGACAAGTCTCTGTTAGACTCTTCATGCTCCATGTAGGCAGAGGTACTATTGGTGATCCATAGTGTGGGGCAGCTGAGCTGTGTACCCACAATACTAGGTCTGAAGTATGAAACCGGCAACTGGGAATGTGAGAAGTTCCACTAGAGAGGTGGGACTGATGGTTGGCTTATGAGTTTCTACTACACAGGGTTGTCCTGGGTAGCCAGACCCCACTCCCCATCCTTCTCTGCGGTCCTGTGCATTGTGGGAAGGGCCTCATCCGGCTGCTGGAGGGCTTCACCTGCATTCTCTTTGTGAACATGTGGCAACTTTGGCAACAGGAAAGACAGAATTGGGAGAGGACATCAAAAACTCTTGGTGTGATAAGGGTGTCTAGGTGACTCAGTCAGTTGAGTGTCCATCTTCGACTCAAGTCATGATTTAGCAGTTTGTGGTTTTGGGGGCTGCTTGGGGCTCTGTGCTGTCAGCCCAGAGTCTGGAGCCTGCTTCAGATTCTGTGTCTCCTTGTCTCTCTACCCCTAACCCACGTGCACTCTGTCTTTGTCTCTCTCAAAAATAAATGAACATTAAAAAGAAGAAGAAGAAAAACTGGGTGTGGTTACAACATTGTTCAGAGGGAGGACTGGTCTGGACATAGACTCTGGTGTCAGTTTATCAAAAATGTGAACTCAGGTGTGTGGCCTTGGTTGAGATGAGTTTCAAGGCTGGTGCCCTGGAGAGCTGGGATGGTGGGAAAAGGAGCATATGAATGCAGGTTTTGGCCCTGGAGGAGATGTTGGTGCCGCCCATCCTTTGTGCACATGTACAACATTTGTTGGGGAAACTGTCGGTGCAGGAGGTGTGGAGAGCCTAAACCAAGGGTGAAGTCTGGGCAAGGGAGGCAGAGTCACTCTGGTGTCCTAGGTGCCTGTGCAAAGGGGATGGTGAGATGCTGGGAAAGGTGTCATCCTGAGTCTTCTGCCCAAGTTGCAAGGGGGCAAGGTGTTCAAGCCACGTGTGAAAAGCGATCAAAATAAAAAGGGGTACTGTGTAGGGTTCAAAGATGAACTGATGTACATTCCAGTTTTCAAGACTTCACTTGGCTCTTTGATTTGTCTATTCAAATACGCATGGTCTATCTGTAGGAAGTTGTGGTAAGGTTTTTACAGAGACGATGTGGAAATAAAGCAAGGGCAGTGTTTGATTGGATATATCTTAAGCATTTCCCTTCTTTTTGGGAGACCTAACTGACTGCAATTATTTGGTCATATTTTTTTCCATTCAAGTACAATACTGAGAATTAAGTTGTGGTTTCCTTAGAGAGGCTACCAAAGCATTAGAGCCTCCTTAGGTTATGGCTTCACTATTTATTTAACAGTGGAAACACATTTGGTAGGATACTACCAGATTTATATTTTTTATTGTTGTTGCTGTCATTGTGTTGTTTGTTTTTCTTTTCATTTCATTGTTTTTTTTTTTTTTTGAGAGAGAGAGAGAGAGGACAAGCAGGGTTAGAGCAGCAGAGGATAGAGAGAGTCTTACCAGGGACCATGCTCAGAGTGGGGCCCAACTCACAACTGGATCCCACAACCCTGGGAATATGAGCTGGGCTCCAAATTCCAATTAGTTTTCATCTGACTGAACCACTAGGGCACCTTGTTTGTTTGTTTGAATCCATTTACCAGTGTGATTAACCAAGTGTCCACCCATTGTAAGAATGGTTCTTATGGTACAAAATCCCATGTCCCAGAACCACCCAATTAAGTCACATGTATACAAAGCAAAGATCCACATTTCAACGTGTGTGTGATAACAGAAGACAGATACATTCAACCGTGCAGTTGTATAAAAAAGAGTGTTTCCACATGGAGGTTTTCCTTACAATTACCTTGGGATATGAGGTGTTTCTGTGTTGCAGTAGATCTGTTTCTACCTGTGTGAAAATATCACCTTCATGTAGCATGGTTAAGGAAAGCATTTGATAAGGTCGATGTGACAATACTTATGTAAACATTGAACCAAGTGCAAAATATTTTAGTGTCTTTGTGTTAAACAATTACAAATACAATTTACATACACTGTGAAACTGCATAGTAGGCAGGATCCACCTCAACCTGACAAACTGTTAAAAGATCGATCTATTATTGATGTAGGTAATTAATGGAGATTTTTACTTGATTTAAATACTTTATGAGTTTATCATTTTCATTTGACAATTAATGACATGTATATATGTAGTTATTTCTATAACTACCATAATCCATTGCATGCATTGAGGAGCTATAAAAACATAATTCTGTTGTTAATAAGCCTGAAATCCAGTGGACTTGGCTGAGCTTTCTGTGGAGGACACTCTAATGTTAAAATCAAGATTCATTAGGCATTGGATCTACTTGGGAACGTCTACAAGAGCAGTCACTTCCAGGACCATTCAGGTTGTTGCCAGAATCCATTTTGTTACCATGGTTTCCACATGATCTCCATGGGCACACCTTGTGCGTGGTATGTCCAAAGAAGAGAAAAAGTGTTGAGTCTCACTGTTTACTCAAGATTTCAACTGTTGTCCTTCATTGTCTATTCAGTTGAAAGGATTACTGGGTGTTTTATAGAAGTAAGGTTTTTTCCTCATGGGCTGAAATTCAAAACCGTTCACAATTGTGAAATCAGAGAATTAATGGGTAGAATGAATTCATGACATACAATGGACCCTGCAATTGTCATCTCCCCCAGCTCCACCCCTCTCCTCCTTTCTGTCCCACATTGTGACCTCAATCTCTCCGCTCCTGGAGCCTATAGATATCCATGAACCCTGACTTTTCTCTGCAAATGACACTTCTAGTCTGCATTGCTCTTCTCAGTCCATCAGATGCATTTTTTTATTTGGCTATGTTTATTTAATTTTGAGAAAGTTTGAGCAGAGGAGGGGCAGAGAGTGAGGGGGACAGAGGATCTGAAGTGGGCTCAGCCCTGACGAGGGGTTCAAACCCATGAACCGTTAGATCAAAACCTGAGCCGATGTTGGACACTCCACCTACTGAGGCACCCCGGCACCTATATTTCTTTCTCATTTAAAAAAGAAAATAACATGTTTATTTGCTTTGGAGAAAGCGTGAGCAAGGGACAGGCAAAAGGAGAGAGCGGCAGGGGATCCGAAGCTGGCTCTGCATGACAGCAGCAAGCCCTATGCCATCAGGTGTATTTAGACCTCTAAACCAACAAAGCACGTTTCACGTGATCCCAGAGCCCTCATCCCGAATTTCCTCCCCTTCCACTGCCCCTTAATACTCCATCTCCATTCTTTCCTCCCTCCCCATTCCAATACGTCAGCCCACTTCTTGTGTATTTTATGTCCACAGCTCTCGTATGCCAGCCAACATTTATCAGGAGTCCTTAGTTTCCTCATGACCCTGCACTTATTATCCCCAACCCTACACTTCCTGACTCTTTCTCATGATCCCTCTAGCCTCCTGATGCCCACCGTTCTCCCAGCTCTCAAGGTCCCCATTCACCCATGCTAACTCCCTGTGCCCATGATGTTTCCTAGGCATCATCTTTTCTTTCCACTCTTTCTCTGGTTGAGCACTGAATTCTCTCCGGACTCCATTCACAGGCAACTACCTCCTTTCCATCCCTGTGTTCTTTAACCCTTCATAGGCAGAAAACGTTTGTATGCTCTCAACCCAACCTTGCCACTTCACTGCCTTTAGCCAATTAATTTGTCATCCATTATCCCCCTCCTTCCTAGGATTTCTTTTACCCTCTCATTCTCTCCACCCATATAGCCCAGCCTTACTGTCCCTTACACTCCACTCCCAACCTCAAACTGGTAGTGCACCTTAACCCCTCAGTCATATTTCACAACCTAGTGCCTTTTAGCCTTAGTGTGAGTTACATAGCGTGCGTCAAATAAATATGCCCAAGTGCTAACCCTCAGTACCTGTAATAGTACCCTTATCGGGCAGTAAGTTCTTGGCTTTACATTAAAATGAGGTGATGCTAGATATGGGTCAATCTTACTCCAATGTCTGGTATCCTTATAAGAAAAGAAAAATGAAGACACACACAGAACAAGGTGTGATGATGAAGGCAATGGTGGAGTGAGATACATCAACAAACCAAGCCAGGCCAGGGACAGCTGGCAGTCCCCAGGAGTTAGAAAGAGCCAAGTCTCACTTCTTGAGGTACAGTGTGGCCCTGCCAGCTGCTCGCTTCAGACTTCAAGAAACTCCAGAACTGTGAGACAGTAATTCCTCAGTGTGCTTAGACTAAGAGACCAATGCGGCATTGCTCATTTTAGCCAGCCTATATTGTATATATGCAGCATATTATCTACACAACTGACTATGGACACAAGTTATTTTCATGTCTTGGTTATTATGAATAATGGGGCATGTTGCTTAGTTTTTACATATTTGTGAGTTTTCTAGTTTTGTCGTTTTACCTGACTCTAGTTTCATGCCATTGTGGTTGAAAAGCTGCTTGATGGGATTTCACTCATAAGTTTATTAAGACTTGCTTTGTGTGCCAACATATAATCTATACTGGAGAATGTTCTGTGTCCGTGTGAGAAGAATGTGTTTTCTGTTGCTGTTGGATGCAATGTTGTAGGTCCGTCTGCTGAATGTCCTTGAAGTCCGATGTTTCCATCTTGATGTTGTGTCTGAATACTCAATCCATTATTGAAAGTGCAGTGCTGAAGTCCTGCTGTATACATATACAGGTGCTTTTATGCGGGGGGGCGGGGGATAAATATTTATACAAGTTCTATCCTTTGGTGGAATTCATTCCTTTATTTTTGGAGTTTTTTTCTTAGCAAAAGCAGCTTATATTTATTTCAAAACACTATAAAAGTTGAGTATATATCTATAAAAGAAAATTGATTTAAAAATAAGTGATGTGTATGTATCCAAATGTGACCAGATCAACACAACAATTCAATGCACAATAAGACTATTATGTAACTCGTGGAACAAAAAGCAAGACACAACTAAATGGTTTCTCAATACAAATGCTACACACATTTACAAACCTACAGCTGTAATGCAACACAAAGAAATCCTAAGTCCATGGGATAGCTACCTTTCTCCTACATTAAAGGAGTGAATGTCTTCTATGTAGTAAAGAGACATATGATGTATAAAAACCTTAGTCACATGTAATGTAATCTAAAATGTGGGACCCAAGTGGAATGTAAGATTAGCTTATGGGAAGATGTACATTTCAGAAAGAACTCAACTTGAAATAAATCTGCTATATTGACACGGTGACCCATAAAAAACCCATCATTGCAAATGTATACACAGAACTGCCCAGAAATATCAGAAATCTTACTGAGAGGTATTATGGTTGAAATAAAAAATAACTTGCTTGATGGGTTTAAAAGAGCACATAGCAATGAAAATCATATAACAATGTGAGTGAAAAAAAACTGCAAGATATAATAGCATGATGTTTGAAAAGTGAATAATCTGGGAAAGATGTATTAGCCTGTACAAGTTGGTTTTGATGAACTATTGGCTGCTTTTGCAGTAAATTACCAAGATTGTCATTGCAACAGTATTTTCCCACACACTTCAAAATCTGGAAGCAATAGTCTTTCTCACATTGTCATTTAGCGTTCTTTTTTTTTTTTTTTCCCCAGCCCTCTAAAAGTAGCAATCGGTTTTTGAATATCAAGTAGCCATTTCGAGGAGTCATAAGATACGGATGTTCAGAAACATAACACAAACTACAATTCAGGCATCTGCACAAACACCACCCACACTTACAGAAAAAGGTGTTTCTTTTCAATGTGTCAGTACGTGAGTTAAAAAACCATACTATTATTGTCTTCCAAAACCAAAATGGGGGCAAACTTTGTTGCCATTCTGCCAAACAGCACATTAACTAAAAATTCTGCACAAACTGACCCGTTTGTTTAATACTGACCTTTGCCGCGTCTTATTATAGTCCTTGCATTCAAGTCTATTTTGTCTGAAGGATAGCTACCCCATTTCTTTGGGTTTCCAATGGCATGCAATATCGTTTTGAATATTTGCACTTTCAGGCTGAGTGTGTTCTGAAAGCAGATGGGAGTCCCATGAAGGCAGCATAGCATTGGGTCTTGGATCTCTTTCCATTCAGCCAATCTCTATCTTTTGATTGGGGAATTTAGTCCCTTTATATTTAAAGGAAGTATTGATCCAGGCATGGAGTTACTGTTGTCATTCTTCTCATGGTTTTCTGGCTACTTTAGAATTCTTGCTCCCTTTCTTCTCCATTTTCTCTTTACCTTTGTGATCTGATGATTTTCAAGAATAGTAAACCTTGATTCTTCTCTCTTTATCTTTTGGGTATCAATTAACAGTTTTGCTTGGTGGTTACCATGAGGACTCAGAAGACATGACAGTCTATTTTAAATTATGTACAGCTTAATTTTGCCTACTGAAATTCTTTCAGGCCTGAGGTGATTCTTCAAACATGTGAATGTAGAATCCTAGCCATCTTAGGAAGGTTTTGCTCTTCTCTTTCTGATATCTGTGAACATTTCTTCCTTTCAATCACATCAGTTGATATTCTGTACTTGTAACTATCGCTAAGATGAACCTGCATCACGTTTTTCCGTGGACTGACCCTCTTTCCCTTAAAGACCATTTAGTACAACTTTTTATTTGTGATATACACTTTTAGTTGAAATAAATGGACAATGGTGTCCTGAACACCTCTTTCATGATAATTACAGCAAGGTTAGAGGCACAGAAATTATCTCCATTTAGATTTTATTCAACTCTTCTTCACCTTCCATGGAAAATTACATATGTATGAGTCCCACCTAAGAAAGAAGGGAACTCATATCATTGATGTAGCAACACTCAGCCGTGTACATTCACATGCCCACTAGGAATAAATGAATTTTCTGAAGTGATTTGAGAATAAGAAGTATATTGATGTTTACTAGTCACAAATCTTAAAAAGGTTAATGTAAAAACATTGAGATTATACCTATGCAAAAATCCATCCCTTTTATCATTTAAAGCATAATAGCGTATACATTATCTAAATGTTTACCTTTGTATTATTCCTTCTAATAAGTATTTTGATGTAATGTCTGAATACACTGACTTATTGCTTTCTGCTGTGAATCCTGTGACACGTGTTGACATTTTATGTTCAGTTACATATGTTTTTAAACGTAATTTTCTTTCAACTTACTTTCCTTTTGGTACTCTCTGATGTTTTCCAAATGGTGTATTTATGAAGAAGGGCTTTCCTCATGCATTAGGTTTGTATGGTTTCAACTCAGCATGCATTTAGGGATATTGAATAAGGATTGAACACCAGATGAAAGCTTTGTCATTCAATTTACATTTTAGAGATTTCCTCTGATAAGGGAATTATGATGTTGAATAAGTTAGGACTTCCACCTAGGGGTGTGCCACATTCATCACATTTGCAATGTTCCTCCTATGTATGAACAATGTGATGGTGAGTAAGGCTTGAGCCAAGTGAAACGTTTCACCACATTCTCTACAATTGTAAGGTGTCTCTCAAGTATGAATTTGGTGGTATGGAATGAGGCTTAAGCACCATTAAAGGGCTTCCCAGATTCTTTTTTTTTGTGTAAAATCATCTCTATAACACATTCTCTGACAAGAAATCAGGGATCAGCATTGGTTAAAGTCTTGCCACCTTGTTTACTTGGGTATCGTTAATCCTCAATGTGGATTCTGTGATGTGGAGTAGCGTTGACCCCTCCTTAAGAGTTCTCTCACTCTTGGGGTGCCTGGGTGGCTCAGTCAGTGAAGCCTCCAACTTCACCTCATGTCATGATATAGCAGTTTATGGGTTGGAGCCCTGCATCAGGCTCTCAGCTGTCTGTGCCGAAACCTTGGAGCCTGGAACCTGCTTTTCCTTCTGTGTGTGTGTCTGCCTCTGCACCCTCCCACTCATTCTGTTGAAGAAAAACTTTTTAAAAAGTGGGGGGAAAATTCCTTCACAGTCTTAAACTCTGTAACATTTGCTCCAAGATGATTTCTGTAATCTTGAATAAAGGATGATTGGTGATTAAAGCCTTTTGCACACGGTACATTGGTAAGGTTGGCTCAAGTATGAATTCTGTGATGTTGATGAAGTTCTGAGCATTTGGTAAAGCCCTTGCCACATATCTGACATTGGTAAGGTTTCTCTCCAGTATGAATTCTGTGATGGACTTTAAGTTTTGACTTAATCCTAAAGGCTTTTCCACATTGTTGACATTGGAAAGGTTTCTCTCCAGTATGAATTCTGTGATGGTAATTAAGGTTTGACTTCAACCTAAAGGCCTTGCCACATTCTTGACATTTGTGAGGTTTCTCTCCACTATGAATTCTCTGATGCTGACTAAGGGATGCTTGCTGGCTAAAGACCTTGCCACATACTTGACATTTGTAAGGTTTCTCTCCAGTATGAATTACATGATGCTGAGTAAGTGTTCTTCGCTGGCTAAAGACCTTTCCACATTCTTGACATTTGTAAGGTTTCTCTCCCGTATGCATTCTGTGATGCCGAGTAAGGGATGATAGCCGCATAAATGCTCTACCACATTCTTGACATTGGTAAGGTTTCTCTCCAGTATGGATTCTGTGATGCTGAGTAAGCCTTGAAGGTAAATTAAAGGTTTTGCTGCATTTGTTACATTGGTAAGGTTTCCGTCCGGTATGAATTATGCGATGTAGAAAAAGGGTTGAGTATCTGCTAAAGGCCTTACCACATTCTTTGCATTTGTAAGGTTTCTCTCCAGTATGAATTATGTGATGTTGAGTAAGCTGTGAGTACACTTTATAGGCCTTGCCACATTCTTTACATTTGTGGGGTTTCTCTCCAGTATGAATTCTGTGATGTTCAGTAAGTTGTGAGGAACAGTTAAAGGCTTTTCCACATTCTTGACATTGGTAAGGTTTCTCCCCAGTATGGATTCTGTGATGCTGAGTAAGGGATGATGGGTGGCTAAAGGTCTTGCCACATTCTTGACAGTTGTAAGGTCTCTCTCCAGTATGAATTCTGTGATGTCGACTAAGGGATGATTGCTGGGGAAAGGCCTTGCCACATTCTTGACATTTGTAAGGTTTCTCTCCAGTATGTATTCTGTGATGCTGAGGAAGGGATGATTGGTGGCTGAAGGCCTTGCCACATTCTTGACATTTGTAAGGTTTCTCTCCAGTATGTCTTCTGTGATGCTGAGGAAGGGATGATCGGTGGCTAAAGGCCTTGCCACATTCTTGACATTTGTAAGGTTTCTCTCCAGTATGTATTCTGTGATGCTGAGAAAGGGATGATTGGTGGCTAAAGGCCTTGCCACATTCTTGACATTTGTAAGGTTTCTCTCCAGTATGTATTCTGTGATGCTTAGTAAGGGATGATTGCTGCTTAAAGGCCTTTCCACATTCTTGACATTTGTAAGGTTTCTCTCCAGTATGCATTCTGTGATGTTTAATAAGGTATGAGTGACATTTAAAGGCCTTGCCACATTCTTGACATTCATAAGGTTTCTCTCCAGTGTGGATTCTTTGATGCTGAGTAAGCAATGATTGCTGGCTAAAGGCCTTGCCACATTGCTGACATTTGTAAGGTTTCTGTGCAGTACGGATTCGCCTGTCTGAATGGAGTGATGACCCATCCTTAAAGGTTTGACCACCTTCTTCACAGTTGTCAATTTTCTTTGCAGTATGCATTTGCTGATGTTGAGATAGTTTCGAGTGCCTGTCAAAGGTTTTGCCACATTCCTTGCCAATGTACCTTTTCTCTCCAGTACCACTTGTCTTATACGTATTTAGGCTTAATGATTGATTAAACATGTTCCCAGATTCATTATATGTGTATGGGTTTCCACCGCCATGAATCCTCTGATGATCAGCAATACTGGAGGACTGCTTCAGAGCTTTCCCACATTCATCATATTTAGAAGTAATTTCTCCCCTCTGTGTACTCTTACTATTGGTATATTTGGAGTTTGGATAAAACACTTCCTCATCTTTATTAGATTCAAAATGGTTTTCTTGCAGAGTCCTCAGACGTTTGCTAACATGAGAGCCCTGGTTAGACTGTGCCTCAGATTCACTGTATTGAGCCAGCGTAGCTCCATTGAAAATGCTCTGGTAATGTTGCGGGGTCACCTCCTCTGTGAAGCACCTCCCAAACTGAGACGTCCTAGGCCTTTTATCTTCATTTTTGAATCTCTGAGTTTTAGAAATATTTGACTGAAAGGTCAATCCAATCCCACTTTCACAATGGTTCACAGCATTGTTTTCAGTGTGGATGAGGTAATTTTCCAAATGTTCCAAATTTTCTTTGCACAAATATGTATGTTTGCATGTTTGATTGGAACTTCTGCTTACAGATGCACACTGCTTTGCACAAATAGTGGATGTAAAAAGGGCGGTTTTCCAAGATGTTTTATGTCCTTCATCACTTGGGGCCATGAGGTTCTTATTATGGGCAGTCATCTCAATTGGACTACGTCCTTCATGAAACTTCTGATGTGCTTCATTCTTTCTACCACTGTCCCAGTTTATCATTAAGTGTAAATTCTCAAGGGCATGATGTTTCCATGTACCCAGTGACACATTTTGTAAAGAGGCTTCTATGCATGGCTTTGGCAGGAAGCTCTGGGTGCCATGTGAAGATATAGCTGAAAGATAGCAAATAACAAAAAAAGGAACATCATTCCAATTACTACTTTCACATGAAGGTACTGACAACTTCTAATATACAACCTTCAAATCAGTCTGAGAATGTCAGGAAGATGGTTGAGAAGGATTCATCGGGACTTCATTCTTCCTTGACACAGAAGATTACACACAATGTGAAAACGTAGCCTAATAGATCATTCTGTACTTGTTTAATGGTGTAGCACAAATCATATTCCTGTGTCACAAAGAATCAGGAAATTACCCTATGAGCCAAAATTTAGAAGGAAGCACATTTAATTTAAAAGTCAAACAGAAATTATGAAAATACGATATAGCAAAAGTAGGAATAAAACAACAGGACGAGTTTGTTTTCAGAAGTAACCCAAAAATTGGACAGACCTATAACACCATCAAGTAAGGAAGAAAAATTGAAGTTCACCTAAAATCGGAAGTGAAGAACTAAAACAAGACACAGTACATGTGATATCATAGAAATAAAAGTAATCATAATTGGGAAAAAGGATAATTACATGCTAACAAATAGGTATCCAAAAAAAAAAAAAAGTACCTATTTCAAATAAGGTATAACCTACCTGACATCATCATGGAGAAAAAAATGTAATGAAAGAGGAACCTGGGTGGCTTAGTCGGTTAGGCATCCAACTCTTGATTTTGGCTCAGGTCATGATCTTAGGGTCATGTGATGGACACCCGTATCAGGCTCTACCCTAAGCACGAAGTCTGTTTAAGATTCTCTCTATCTCTCCCTCTGCTTTCTCTCCCACTCACTGACTCTCACACTCAAAAAAAAAAAAAAAAAAAAAAGAAAGAAAGAAAAGAAAAGAAAAAAGTCAACAGATCTACAACTACTAAGTACTTTAACACTGTAATAAATAAAATCCCAATGGGACACCTGGGTGGCTCAATTGGGTAAGCATCAGACTTCAGCTCAGGCCATAATCTCACAGTGCATGAGTTCAAGCCCCTCATCGGGCTCTGTGCTGACAGGTTAGAGCCTTGAGCCTGCTTCGGATTCTGTGTCTCCCTCTCTCTCCTACCCTCCCCTGCTCATGCTCTGTCTCTTTCTGTCTCTCCCTGTCTCAAAAATAAATAAAAACATTAAAAATGGTTTTTTAATTAAAAATAAATTAAAAAAATAAACTCCCAGCAAGGAAAACTCATATGCCACATGAATTCACAGAATAATTCATAAACACACATGACAAAGTACTTGAAATCGCCCCAGACATTTCTAGGGAGTGAAGAGAAGGGAGATTATGAAAACCCTTGACCATACCAGCCTTAACAGGTTATCAAAGCTGAAGGAAGATGCTACAAGTATAGAAGACTATGAATTACCATCTGTGGGGAATATTCATGCAACGTCCACCATAAAACTAAGCAAATAGGGGAGCCTGGGAGGCTAAGTTGGTGAAGCACCTGACCCTTGACTTCAGCTCAGGTCATGACCTCACTCGTGAGATCAGGCCCCATGTCCAGCTCATTACAAACTGAAAAACCTGCTTGGGATCCTCTTTCCTCCTCACTCTCTGCCCCTCCCATTGTCCTCTTCCTTCCTCTCCCTCTCAAAACAAATAAACAAATGAAAAACAAACTGAATCAAAAGCACATTTTACCATTTTACGACATAATCAACTGGGAATTCTTCCTGAAATTCAAGAGTGTTTCACCATATGGAAAACTATCGAGTTGGGACTGCACATTACAGACTAAAGATCACAAAGAGAGGATTATCTTAATTGATACGGGACAGGAATGAGCATATTGGACACCATTTCATGATTAAAGATACTCAATAAGGAAGAATCCAAGGAAACTACTTCATCCTAATAAAGATCATGTATGTGTGAAAAGCTGAAATCCAACAGAATCGATGAGAAGGCCAAAAGCTCCTCCTATAGGATCACAAATAAGATATTGAAGCAACTTTCCCATGTCCATTCCACACAGTACTGGCACTATTCAGAACAATTAGGAAAAAAATACATAAAAAGAAACCAAATTGGGGGCGGTAGGTTGGATCACTTAATTGTCTGACTCTTGGTTTTCAACCTGGCACTATGTGAGTTTGAGCCCCGCATCAGGCTCCATGCTGACAGCACAGAGACTGTTGGGTTTCTCTCTGTCTCTCTCTCTCTCCCTTTCTCTCTGCTTCTCCCGACTCTGACTCTCTCAAAATAAATAAACTTAAAACAATTCTAAAATGGAAACAACTTGGAAGAGAAAAAGCAAAATTATCGCTGTTAGAGGATGACATTATCTATACAAAATCCAAGGAAACTTTTTTTTTTGGTAATCATTATTATTCATTTTTTCCTAATTTTTCTACTAGACCCTCCACTTTCAATTTTTTATGCTATAAATGATTGAGTTAATTATTGTATTTCACCTTTTTCTTTTATTACACCTCAATCAACAAAAGAATGAAGAAATTTAGCTAAAATTCTGTAAAAGGAAATGCTAAAGAAAAATAAGAAAGAGGTAAAATGAAGACCCAAATAAACATAACATTGAAAGTAATTCCGTTTCTCCAATACAACAAACAAACTTGACAATACTTTAAATATATTTACAGTGAAAAAAAAAAACCCACCAACGAAAAAGAAAAATGGTAAAGAAAACGAGGCAACAGTTACACACAGAAACATATAGTGTGATAAACGATTCCTAAAGCAAACATACACTAACATATTAGACAATTTGGAAAAGACCAAGACCACATGCCTTCACTGGTCAATGGACCAAACTTTTAAACAAGTAATTCCTTGGATGCCCCGGTGGCTCAGTTGGTTTAGCATCCAACTGTTGGTTTTGGTTCAGGTCATGATCTCACTTTGTGAGTTCCAGCCCCACACTGGGCTCTGCTCTGATAGTGGGTATCCTTCTTGGGATTCTCTCTATCTCTATCTCTCCTTACCTCTTCCTTCTTATCTCTCCTCTCAAAATAAATAGTTATTAAAAAGGTAATGGAGAACATTATATATTTTTAAAAAAGCAATTGCTGATAAAATTCATCAAAATTCTACAAATAATAGAATACAGGGAACCCATTGAAAATCATTCTAGGTGGCAGGCATTACCCTGGTACCCAAGAGGACATAACCACAATACAAAAACGAAAAAAAGGCTAGCTTGTCGAATATAAATATTGCTACACTGGCCTTCTTTTGACATCCATTTGCATGATAACGTTTCTCTAGCCCCTCACTTTCAACTGGCAGACAACTTCAGGTCTAAATTGAGTCTTTTGTAGGCAACAGGTTAACCGGTTTGGGTTTTTTTTAATCCATTCAGACACCCTATGTGTTTTGATTGCAGTGCATAGTACATTTCCCTTCAAAGGAATTATTATTTTTTTTTTTTAATTTTTTTTTTTCAACGTTTATTTATTTTTGGGACAGAGAGAGACAGAGCATGAACGGGGGAGGGGCAGAGAGAGGGAGACACAGAATCTGAAACAGGCTCCAGGCTCTGAGCCATCAGCCCAGAGCCTGACGCGGAGCTCGAACTCACGGACCGTGAGATCGTGACCTGGCTGAAGTCGGACGCTTAACCGACTGCGCCACCCAGGCGCCCCAGGAATTATTGACTAGATACTTATTTGCTGCCATTTTATTATTACTTTTGGCGTTGTTTCTGGAGATTGTTTTCTGATACTTTCTTGTCTTTCTCACTTTTGGTCTCTCCTCTGAAGTCAAAGACTATCCTTAAACATTTCTTGGAGGGCTGTTCCAGTGGTCACAAACTCCTTTAGTTTCTGTTTGACTGGAAATCTCTCTCTCTCCTCTAGTCTGAATGATAGTCTTCCTGGATAGACTGTTCTTGGCTGCCTATTTTTCCCCTTTCAGCATTTTGAATCTGTCATGTCCCTCCCTCAGGGTTACCAAGTTTCTGTTGAGAAATCTTGAGCTGGCCTTATGCTTTTCAGGATGGGTGAAATACTTCCTCTGTGTTGCTGCTTTTAAGATTTTGTCATTATCACCATAGTTTGCTAATTGGATTCCAAGATGTCTTGGTGTTGGCCTCCTTTTGGTGATTTCGATGCAGTTCTGTGCCTCCTGAATCTGCAAGTCTGTTTCCTTCAACTGATTAGGGATGCTTTTTTCTATTATTCCCTGAAGTAACTTTTCTGACCCCCTTGCTCATCTTCTTCTGTGACCCCTGTAATATAAATCTTATCACTTTTGAGGGAGTCCCTGATTTCCTAAGGCTATTTCATGTTGCATAGTTCTACTCTGTCTCTCTGTCTCTCTCTTCCTTAAGTTTCACTATTTTCCATTATTTTGTCTTTAAGGCACCAATTTGCTGCTCTCATTCTTCCAACATGCTGTTCATTGAATCAAGTGCATTTCTTATCTTTTATTGCATTTTACATCACTCTTCCTTTGCTAAGCCTCTTATCTCTGTAGTAAGAGCCTCACTGCTGTCTTCTTTTCACAAGCTCAGTGAGAATCCTTATGACAGTTGCCTTCAATTTTCCATTTGGAATGTTACTGATACTGTGTTTCACTGAAATCTCTGGCCACGGCCATATCTTGTTGTTTCATTTTGGAAAAATTCTTCCATCTTGGTATTTTGTCTACATCTCCACCACCCTCTGTATGTTAAAATAGCCACTTATGTCTCCTGCTCTATCTTTGACGCCAGTGGTCTGCAGAAGCTCTCCTGCCAGTGTTTGGACCCTGTCCTCAATGGGGCGAGTTTTGACTGGTTATGCTGTGGTCTGCTTGTGAGATGAGACCAGACATCAACTCCACCAGAACTGAGGCCATGCAGAACTGTGTGGTCACATGTGGTGTGGGCAGCAGATTATGCAGGTCCCCTGAGGTAGGGGCCAACCTTGCTGGGATTGAGTCAGGCTTGACTGAGAAGGGCAGTTCCACCAGAGCATAGGGGCTTGGGGCTTGTTGTAAGCAAGGGAGGCAGCCAGTGTCCCCGCTGAGCCCTTTCTCTCAGAGTGCTCTGTGTTCATGCTGAGGAACATGGGAAGGAAATGGAACCAGTCAGCTCCTTTGTTCCCCATCATGCACCTCATTGAAGGGCCCCTAGAATATCAAATAATCTCACTCATCTGTGCCCCAAATGCTCTTCACATTGCTGTTTCCATGCTCTACCCCCAGGTTGTGAACCTACCTTCTGTCCAGGACAGTGCAGTACCCTCCTGGACTTTCCAAGCTAATTCCGCCGACTTCCAAACTCAAGGCTTGAAGCCACACTATTTGTAAGAAAGCACAAAATGCAGGCCTTCTCCTTTTCCAAGACAATGACATTAGGGAAATGTTCTCCTTGTGCATTCTTTCTTGGGCTCCACTCTCTCTCTTCCTTCTCCACAACCACAGTTCCCTGCTTTCAGCAGCACTATAATCTGTTGCTCCCCCAGCCAAATCTCTATACTTCCTACAATCTTCGATGTGCCTCTTCTCTCATCAGCTGGGTAATTCCTCTGTCAGTCTTAAGGTTGCTTTTTGGGATACGTAGGACGGTTTGGTGGTTAGCTAGATGTGTTTGTGGGATGTGATGAGGGTAGGGTACTCCTAGTCTGTCACGATACTATCTTCTTCTCTGAAGAATCCCTATTTTTTTTTAATTTTAAATTATTATCTTTTGAGACAGAGTGTGTGTACAAGTAGGTTAGGGGCACAGGGAGGCAGAGACTCTCAAGCAAGCTGCATGTTAGGTGTGGAGCCTGAGGCAGGTCTTCATCCCATGACCCTGGGATCATGACCTGAGCCAAAAACAACAGTCAGACATTCCACCAACTGAGCCACCCAAGTGCCCCTAAAGAATCCTCATTTCAAAAAACCTGCTAAAACTCAAGCAAATTTTACAAAATTGGAGATCACAAACCCAACAAATAAGAATTCATGGTGTATACACAACAAAAAACAATCCCCCCCCCCAAATATAATTATAGTTACAGTAGCATCACAAAGAATAAACTACTTAAGACTTGACATAATGCTAGAGGTCAAAACTGGTGCAGAGAAAACTATAAAATATTCTGAAGGAATTGAAAGAAGAAGTAAGTGAAAACACATCCATGTTCTTACATTGGAATACTTCAAATTATCCAACTGTCGCTATATTCAAAGTGATCTACTGATTTCATGTGACCTCCATCAAATTCCCAATGACATTTTTGGCAGAAAGATCACAATCAAATGGAACATTCACATGGATGGAATAATATATACCCACAATAATCTTGAAACATAAAGAGTATTCTGGTGGCACCAAACTTCCTAATTTACAACATACCACAAAATCAGTTGTCAAAATGTACTACAGAAGAAAACAGACACAGAATAATAAAAAAATGATGGTGAGCTACGCGTGCACTTCAATGTCAATGTGACACTGTCAGTGTGATGTATGAAAACGAACAGAGCATCTTCTTAAAACTCACATTCTGATTTCCAATTTTATGTGGGGTCTGAGTTTCTACATTTCTCACAAACCTGAAACTCATGCCAACATCTTCACTTCAAGAGCCACACTTCTATATTCCAAGAAAAAAAAAAGCACAGAAGAAATCATGGAGGACTTTGAACTTGAAGAATGAGGAAATTACTAAGCCTCATATCATGAACAGAAGCAACCATTCTCCTTAAACACTTACTACACAGTACAGACCATTCTAACAGTTTTGCATGAATTCACCCATCTATCCCAGTAATCTATGAGAACAATAGTGTTGTTTTTCATCTTTCAAAAGAATATCTGGCAAAATTGCAATAATACTATAATATGTGTCTTTATCCAGATTATCCGACTTTAAATTCATCTAAGAGGAACACACCAACCATTATACAGAGACAATCCTAAAAGTAAGTTTACCGAAAGTTTCAACGTGGTGATGGTGATGCAAATATATTAAAACCATGAAACTGAGTAACATAAAGAGAAAAGTGAAGATTCCACATAAAATACAAAAATTACCAATTGAATACAAAAGAATAAAAGTGATAGAATGAAAAATGTTTACTCTCCCTGAAACTAAGAAATGTTTTCAGTGACATACAGATTATACATCTATTTGTGGAGAAAGGTTTTTGTGACTTGCAAATACACCACAAACACACAAACTCAGAAATACAGAGGAGGACAGAAGGAGGGGAAGATGGCAGTGTAGGAGATGCTGGGCTCACCACGTTCTGCTGATCACTTAGATTCCACCCACATCTGCCTAAATAACCCAGAAAACTGCCAGAAGACTAGCAGAATGGACTCTCTGGAGCCAAGCGTAGACAGGAGGCCCACAGAAGAGGGTAGGAAGGGCGGAGAGGCGGTGCGCACTACATGGACTGGTGGGAGGGAGCCAGGGCAGTGGAGGGGTAGCCTGCCCTGCAACGCAGAGCCCCCAGTCTGACTTGCAAATGTAGAGGGGCTGTACTGAGTGTTTTCTGACAGCCAAGCGGGACATAACATCTGGAATGTCATAAGTCAACAGTTCTTCTCGGAGAGCAGAAGGGCTAGAAATAATGGGAGGAATAGTCGTTGAACCCTGGGGGACAGAGCTCAGCTCACCAGGGAACAAAGGTGCTGGCCAGCACCAACTCCCTCACCCATCCACCTGCCAAAATTTCAAGGGAACCAGTTCCCATCACAGAACTTGCTTGAACTGCATGAACACCCACACTGTGCTTCTGTGGAACCATCCCTCCAAAGGGTCTGCCTCCCTCCCAGTGCTGCAGGGCCCCTCCCGCAGCGGACCTTGGAGCACCAGAGGCAAAGTGAGCTGAACCTGCCCCTCTCGCCCCTGTGCACCGTGCGGATCCACCCCGGTTAATACGCCAGATCCCACAGAGGAAGCACCACAAGCCTGGCAGTGTGGAAGTAGTCCAGACAGGGGCCACACCACTACACAGTGAGTCCTGCCCCTGGGAGAGGGGAAGATAAGGTACACAGCAGTCTGACTGTGGCCCCGCGGTGGGCTGGGGGCAGACATCGGGTCTGACTGCGACCCCGCCCACCAACACAAGTTACCCCAGAAAGCACAGGGGAAGAGCCCTGCAGTTCTGTGCCACTCCAGGGAATATCCAAAATGACAAAACGGAAGAATTCTCCTCAAAAGAAATGCCAGGATGTAGTGTCAGCTAACAAACTGATCAAAAACGAATAAGCAATATAACAGAAAATGAATTTAAAATAATAGGCGTGCCTGCATGGCCCAGTCGGTTAAGCATCCAACTTTCACTCAGGGCATGATCTCGGGGTCCGTGAGTTCGAGTCCCGCGTGGGCTCTGTGCTGACAGCTCAGAGCCTGGAGCCTGTTTCAGATTCTGTGTCTCCCTCTCTCTCTGACCGTCCCCCGTGCATGCTGTCTCTCCCTGTCTCAAAAATTAACTAAATGTTGACAAACAAATAAAATAAAATAAAAGCCATAAAATTAATCATTGGGCTTGAAAAAAGTATAGAGGACAGCAGAGAATCTATTGCTACAGAGATCAAGGGATTAAGAAACAGGAGGAGCTAAAATATGCTATAAATGAGGTGCAAATTAAAATGGAGGCGACCACAGCTCAGATTGAAGAGGCAGAGGAGAGAATAGGTGAATTAGAAGAGAAAATTATGGAAAAAGAGGAAGCTGAGAAAAAGATAAAAAAAAAATCCAGGAGTATGAGGGAGAATTAGAGAACTAAGTGATATGAAGAAACGCAATAATATACGCATAATTGGGATTCCAGAGGAGGAAGAGAGGGAAAAGTGTTGAAGGTGTACTTGAAGAAATCATAGCTGAAAACTTCCCTGATCTGGGGAAGGAAAATGGCATTGAAATCCAAGAGGCACAGAGAACTCCCTTCAGACGTAACTTAAATCGATCCTCTGCATGACATATCATAGTGAAACTGGCAAAGTACAAGGATAAAGAGAGACTTCTGAAAGCAGCTAGGGATAAACATGCTCTAACATATAAAGAGAGACCGATAAGACTCGTGACGGATCTATCTACTGAAACTTGGCAGGCCAGAAAGGAATGGCAGGAAATCTTCAATGTGGTGAACAGAAAAAATATGCAGCTGAGAATCCTCTATGCAGCCATTCTGTCATTTAGAATAGAAGGAAATAAAGTTCTTCCCAAACACTGAAGGAAATCATCACCACTAAACCAGCCCGACAAGAGATCCTAAGGGGGATCCTGTGAAACAAAGTACCAGAGACATCACTACAAGCATGAAACCTACAGACATCACAGTGACTCTAAACCCATATCTTTTTATAAGGACCCTGAATGTAAATGAACTAAATGCTCCAACCAAAAGACATAGGGTATCAGAATGGAAAACAAAACAAAACAAAACAAGACCCATCTATTTGCTATCTACAAGAGACTCATTGTAGACCTGAGGACACCTTCAGACTAAAAGTGAGGAGATGGAGAACTATCTGTCATGCTACTGGAACTCAAAAGAAAGCTGGAGTAGCCATACTTATATCAGACAAACTAGACTTTAAATTAAAGACTGTACCCTTCATAAGTATACAAGAATTGAGATCATACCATGCCTACTTCCAGACCACAATGCTATGAAGCTTGAAATCAACCACAGGAAAAAGTCTGGAAAACCTCCAAAAGCATGGAGGTTAAAGAACACCCTACTAAAGAATGAATGGGCCAACCAGACAATTAGAGAAGAAATTAAAAAATATATGGAAACAAATGAAAATGAAAATACAACAATCCAAACGCTGTGGGATACAGCGAAGGCAGTCCTAAGAGGAAAATACATTGCAATCCAGACCTATCGCAAGAAACAAGAAAATTCCCAAATAAAAAATCTAACAGCACACCTAAAGGAAACAGAAGCAGAACAGCAAAGACAACCCAAACCCAGCAGAAGAAGACAAATAATAAAGATCAGAGAGAAATAAACAATATAGAATCTAAAAAAACAGTAGAGCAGATCAATGAAACCAAGAGTTGGTGTTTTGAAAAAATAAACAAAATTGACAAACCTCTAACCAGGCTTCTCAAAAAGAAAAGGGAGATGACCCAAATAGATAAAATCATGAATGAAAATGGATTTATTACAACCAATCCCTCAGAAATACAAGCAGTTATCAGGGAATACTATGAAAAATTATATGCCAACAAACTGGACAACCTGGAAGATATGGACAAATTCCTAAACACTCACACACTTCCAAACTCAAACAGGAAGAAATTGAAAGCTTGAACAGACCCATAACCAGAGAAGCAATCGAATCAGTTATCAAAAACCTCCCAACAAATATGAGTCCAGGGCCAGATGGCTTCCCAGGGGAATTCTACCAGACATTTAAAGCAGAGATAATACCTATCTTTCTGAAGCTACTCCAAAAAGTAGAAAGGGAAGGAACACTTCCAGACTCATTCTATGAAGCCAGCATTACATTGATTCCTAAACCAGAGACCCAGTAAAAAAAGAGAACTATAGCCCAATATCCCTGATGAATATGAAAGAAAACATTCTCAATAAGATACTAGCAAATCGAATACAACAGCATATAAAAAGAATTATTTACCATGATCAAGTGGGATTCATTCCTGAGCATCAGTGCTGGTTCAGCATTCGCAAATCAATCAACGTGATACATCACATTAGTAAAAGAAAAAATAAGAACCATATGATCTTGTCAATAGAGGCAGAAAAAGCATTACACAAAATTCAGCATCCTTTCTTAATAAAAACCCTTGAGAAAGTCAAGATAGAAAGAACACACTTAAACATCATAAAAGCCATTTATGAAAGCCCACAGCTAATATCATCCTCAATGGGGAAAAACTGAGAGCTTTCTCCCTGAGATCAGGAACACGACAGGGATGTCCACTCTCTCCGCTGTTGTTTAACATAGTGTTGGAAGTGCTAGCATAAGCACACAGAAAACAAGAGGAAATCAAAGGCATCAAAATTGACAAACATGAAGCCAATCTTTCACTTTTTGCAGATGACATGATACTACACGTGGAAAACCCGTGATAGACTCCACCAAAAGTCTACTAGACCTGATACATGAATTCAGCAAAGTCGTAGGATACAAAATCAATGTACAGACATCAGTTGCATTCTTATACACGAATAATGAAGCAACAGGAAGACAAATAAAGAAACTTATCCCATTCACAATTGCACCAAGAGGCATAAAATACCCAGGATTAACCTAACCAAAGGTGTAAAATATCTGTATCCTGAAAACTATAGAAAGCTTATGGAGGAAAATGAAGAAGATATGAAGAAATGGAAAAACATTCCATGTTCATGGATTGGAAGAATAAATATTGTCAAAATGTCAATACTACCCAAAGCTATCTACACATTCAATGCAATCCCAATCAAAATTGTACCAGCATTCTTCTCAAAGCTAGAACAAGCAATCCTAACATTTGTATGGAACCACAAAAGACCCCGAAAGCCAAAGTAATATTGTTGAAGAAGAACAAACCGGGAGGCATCACAATCCCAGACTTTAGCCTCTACTACAAAGCTGTCATCATCAAGACAGCATGGTATTGGCACAAAAACAGACACATAGACCAATGGAATAGAATGGAAACCCCAGAACTAGACCCACAAAAATATGGCCAGCTAATCTTTGACAAAGCAGGAAAGAATATCCAATGGAAAAAAAGACAGTCTCTTTAACAAAGGGTGCTGGGAGAACTGGACAGCAACATGCAGAAGGTTGAAACTAGATGACTTTCTTACACCATTCACAAAAATAAACTCAAAATGGATGAAGGACCTGAATGTGAGACAGGAAACCATCAAAACCCTAGAGGAGAAAGCAGGGAAAAACCTCTCTGACCTCAGCCACAGCAATTTCTTACTTGGCACATCCCCAAAGGCCAGGGAATTAAAAGCAAAAATGAACTATTGAGATCTCATGAAGATAAAAAGCTTCTGCACAGCAAAGGAAACAATCAACAAAACTAAAAGGCAACCAACGGAATGGCAAAAGATATTTGCAAATGATATATGAGACAAAGGGGTAGCATCCAAAATCTAAAAAGAACTCCCCAAACTCCACACCCGAAAAACAAAAAATCAAGTGAAGAAATGAGCAGAAAACATGAATAGACACTTCTCTAAAGAAGACATCCAGATGGCCAACAGGCACATGAAAAGATGCTCAACGTCGCTCCTCATCAGGGAAATACAAATCAAAACCACACTCAGATACCACCGCACACCAGTCATAGTGGCTAAAATGAACACATCGGGAGACTATAGATGCTGACGAGGATGTGCAGAAACGGGAACCTTCTTGCACTGTTGGTGGGAATGCAAACTGGTGCAGTCGCTCTGGAAAACAGTGTGGAGATTCCTGAAAAAATTAAAAATAGCGCTACCCTATGACCCAGCGATAGCACTGTTAGGAATTTACCCAAGGGATACAGGAGTGTTAATTCATAGGAGCACTTGTACCCCAATGTTTATAGCAGCACTCTCAACAATAGCCAAATTATGGAAAGAGCCTAAATGTCCATCAACTGACGAATGGATAAAGAAATTGTGGCTTATATACACAATGGACTACTACTTGGCAATGAGAAAGAATGAAATATGGCCTTTTGTTGCAACGTGGATGGAACTGGAGAGTGTTATGCTAAGTGAAAGAAGTCATACAGAGAAAGACAGATACCATGTATTTTCACTCTTATGTGGATCCTGAGAAACTTAGGACTATGGGGGAGGTAAAGAAAATAAAAAAAACAGGTTAGAGAAGGAGGGAGGCAAACCATAAGAGACTCTTAAATCTGAGGACAAACTGAGGGTTGATGGGCGGTGGGAGGGAGGGTAGGGTGGGTGATGGGTATTGAGGAGGGCCCCTGTTGGTAGGAGCACTGGGTGTTATATGGAAAACAATTTGACAATAAATTTCATATTAAAAAAAAAAAGAAATACCAGTAGGTATTGTTTTTGAGTCTTCTATAGCATTAAAAGTCTAGGTCTCCTTTATGTTTTGTGCTGGATTACATTCACAATTTTAAGGCATTTGAACTAATGTGATACACATTTTCTTTATTTGCAGCAACAGAAAAGAGATAAGGAAGAGTATCTATGGGACATGAGGGCAGAATAAAATGGAAGTTTACAGGGCAGAACTTTCATTCACAATCTCTACTTTAAACAGCAATTCCTACAGCAAACATAGGAGGAAACCTTCATTTTCCAAAGCAGACAACAAACAAGGTGAAATGAAGGAGGAAGCTTCCAGAATAAATGAGATGATTAGTGCACATCTTCCCATAAAGATACTTAATGATAACAGAGAAAAAATATCAACCTTCTAGTGGAGGGATCCAGCAGAGAGCACACAGGAAATAAGGAACCTGTAATGGGTGACACTGGGATCAGGTGGCTAATGTTCTTCAAAGGACACAGAATGACAGCTGTGAAATAAATGTCCAGAACAAATATGTAAATCACAGTCTAACACCGAAAAGGAAAATAACCATTTTATTCAAATATCAAGCCACTATTCCATGGCAAACAATTCAAATGATCATCTTAGAGAGACTTATGGAGGAAGAAGAGAGAACAGGTAACTAAATGATATCAGGAAAACTCTGCAAGACCAACAGGTCAACCCAAATGATCTACCTCATACCTCATGATGCACATGCAATGTCAGAATTTTCATCTAATAAGTCAGAAATGAATCTCATAAAGAGCCACGCAGAAAGTGAAAACATTTATGACAAAGGCACAGGAAGTTTCTATTATACAAGAAAAAAGATGAAAATTATGAAGTTACTGAGAAATAACGTACCCATTGAGTCTTTATTGTAGGCTGTGAGTTCTAAGTTCTCAGTGTTCTAGTTCCCCTGTGGCATTAATGTTGGTAGGAATATTAGAATACACATGGACAAATTATTTCACCATTGAGGAATGGAAGACATAAATTGGAAATTTCTTATTATCATTCATAAGAAAAATAAGCTTCTGAAGTGAAATAGAGCATGAGATTTTCTCATTTTAGAAAATGCTTTTTTATCTGAGGGAATTACTGAATCTCAGTGTTGTATGATTAAGCCTAAAGCATCAGTGGGGCGCCTGGGTGGCTCAGTTGGTTGACCATCCAACTTCAGCTCAGGTCATGATCTTGTGGTCTGTGAGTTCGAACCCCACATCAAGCTCTGTGCTGACTGCTCAAAGCCTGAGGCTCCTTCAAATTCTATGTCTCTGTCTCTCTCTGCCCCTCCCCCACAATTGCTCTGTCTGTCTGCCTCTCTCTGTCTCTCTCTCAAAAACAAACATTAAAATAAAAGAAAAAGATTATAGCCTCAGGAACATTGGAAAGCATAAACCGGAAATCACGTGATCCCTGTCTCCAGTGCTCCTGGGATTTGGACACCAAAACCCACTCTGTCCACCACTACTATGACACACTTCTCACGAAAACAGAAACTGGGAATGACTTACAATAGAGTTTCTCAGAATATGGAGAATTCTCCAGGGCCTTCAAAGCAAAGGAGAAGCTTTCAGACTTTGGAGATACTCAACGCACAAGGGGAGTCTCCTGGCACTCACTGTGGATGTGATGGACCATCACTGGAGCAGAACAAAGAATCCTTCGAGAATGTAAGAGTATGACGGGTTGGAAAGCTGATGTCCCGCTATGAGTGGGACAGACATAAAACTGGGCTTCCAAACTAATTTCCATTCAAGGAGAGCTACTTGAGCCATATTTTAAATATTTGCATATCACCACTGTCATCTGTTTTGTTCATGCCCACCTACCTGCTGGTGAGGCTACCGTCTTCTTTCTCTTCACATCCCAGAGCTCCCTCTTTTGTTCCAAAAAAATGACCAGGTGTGGTTTTGACACAATGAGGCCTGATTATCAGAAAAAAAAAAAAAAAGAACATACCTGTTTCTCAGATTCTGTCACGCCAATACTGTGCTCAGTACACGAGAGAGGACATTGTAGAATTCCAGAAAATGGTTTCTGAATGCTGTTGCCCACAAGCCCCTTTAGTATACTTGACAGGAATTTCCAACGTTCACATCGTGACCTCACATCCAAGTACTACCACGACAGGAATGAGTAGCAGTTGGGAGCTTAAGTGGGCAGTACCATTTTATGCCACTCAATGTTTACAATTACCACTCATCTACAGATGATGATGCTCTCACCTCACCGTAAAGAAGGGGAATCTACAGCTGGAAAGGAAACCTCATGAAGATATTTCTCTATATCTACAAACTCAACTTCTTTCTCTGACTGCAGGGATCTGAATCCCAGTCATGCAAAGAGGATGTTTCCAAGAGACAGTCTTCCAAGGAAGGAACAAACCCGCGAGTGTGGTTTGGGAAGTCTGGAAGGAGTTATCCTCACCCAAGAAGAGGAGGTGTCCATAGGTCTCTAACATCACATCCCTGTACAGTTCTCGCTGACTCTGGTTCAGGCATCCCCATTCCTCCTGAGAGAATTCTATGGCCACATCCCTGAAGGTCAGCAGTCCCTGCAACAAATACCACAGTTACCAAGTAGCCATAGGCAGCATTCATAATGGTACCTAAGATGCAAGAGGGAGTTAATGTCACCAGCTGGACCCCAAGACCTGATCTTCACTGCTTACTTGTTGATACCCACTGCCCTTAGTCCCTCATTTTATTTCACTTGTTCTTTCAACCTTATCTGTTACTTCAGGCAACAACACCCCAGGGCCATCGTCTCTTGTGATGGAAACAGAAAGTATACAACAAAAGGTATGTCATCTGAGAAAGAGCTTATACCCACCGTGTCTGAGCTCATCCCCTGACTCACGCCTAAGCAGGTAGACAGTGGTGCCAACCATGGGGAGAGGATTGTTACCATGACCTCATTATAATACTAAACTCTCCACCTAAGAGCGAGCACAAACCTCATTTACTATGTAACATCCAGAGTAGGTATGGAACTGCTTGTTTTCAAAAAGTAAACATTCCAATGTGTATTTACTTATCTTTGAGAGAGAGAGACAGAGCAGGAGCAGGGGAAGGACAGGGAGGGAGACAGAATTGGAAGCAGGCTCCAGGCTCTGAGCTGCCAGCACAGAGCCCAGTGCAGGGCTCGAACTCACAAAACGCAAGATTTCGAGCACACAGACTGCATGATCATGACCTGAGCTGAAGCTGGATGCTCAGCCAACTGAACCACCCAGGCCCCCCTGTATACAACTGTTTTCTTCAGCCCCAAGTTTAACCTGATCTGCACCTTTACATAAGGTGATGGGCTCTCCCTCTAATTCTCCACCCTGACTATATATGAAACCATTCCCTTCCCGGGGTCTCTGCTTTGGAAGTGATTCCCTGTGATCTCCTTAACTGTTGAAAATCACATTTCCTTTGTGTGACAACCCCAGCTGGTATGGATTCTATCTGTGACTCACCAAGAAGTGAATTCTTGTTTGTTTAGGTATATTGGGAAAACTGGTTCTGACTTTGAGGAGTTTCCTGCTTTCCGCAGGAAGACATTTTTCAACACAATGATATGCTTTCATCTATTTTCTTACTTTGAGGTAAGAACCAGTGTAAATATTGTGTTTATTCAAGCGAATTTATAAAATGAAGGCATCAACAAAGGCATCCACATTTTTAAATACTATATTCACATCACGTAGTATACCTGGTGTCTATTTCTTAGATGGAAAGTCTGGGTGTGTTACAATGTACGTAGCATATTCTAATATGAATTACAATTTCACAATGGTGCATTGAAGAGCTTTATTTTTTTTAAGTTTATATGCTTATTTTGAGAGAGGGGGAGAGAGAGCAATGGGGGAGGGGTAGAGAGAGGGAGAGAGAGAGAATCCCAAGGAGGCTCCCCACTGACAGTGCAGAGCTTGACTTGGGGCTCCATCTCAGGAACCATGAGCTACTGACCTAAGCGAAATCAAGAGTCAGATGCTTAACTGACTGAGCCACCCAAGTGCCCCCAGATTCTGCATTGCTGACAAGACATTAGCCTATTGGCCAGGGAATAGATATTTGAATAACAAAGAGCAAGAATTCAAAGGCAGGAACTCATGGAGTACTTGGAACTAAATGGGTTTTATAACAACCACAGGTTCTACTAGAATAGCAAAAAAGGCAACAAGGCGCCTTTCTGAGCATTTCCTACTTAGTAGATAGCATCTACTCATTTTTCATAAATTAATGGAAAATGAATAATAATCATAATTATAAACAATTATCATCTATGAGAGGAAACAGGTTATTCTATTTCTCTGTGGATATTTTGTCAAGCATCCAGTACATGGAAGAGATTCCGTTTTAACCTGGGTTATCTGACCTAGAGTTGATCTAAAATGACACAGTGGTCAATATCCAGACGGGACCCTAAAGCAACGTTAGTAACACGTGAGAAAGGTGAAAAGAATGATGGAAACCAGAAAGTGTCCACACGAAATTGATCTCCTGTTTTACACTTCATGCACACACCCATACATTTAGAAAGCAGTTATATACATATTAAAAGTGATAGAGTGGAGGGCCACCTGGGTGGCTCACTTAGTTAAGCATCTGACTTCTGATTTTGACTGAGATTGTGATCTCCAGGCTCCTGTGTATGTGCCCTACATTGGGCTCTGCGATGATAACAGGGAGCCTGCCTTTAAATTGTCTCTCTCTCTTCCTCTCTCTCTCTGCGCCTTCTCCACTTGTTCTCTCAATCTCCCCGTCTCTCACACAAACTACAGGAAACAAGGGAAGAGAAGAAAATGGTCGTGGAAACTAAGAAACATCTTCAATGACATTACACTCATAAATCTAGTTTTGGATAACGATGCTTAGGTCTTTTATTCACACTGTCAACACAAACACATTGAATGATATACATAAACCAGCTATTATTTCTGGATCTAGTATGATGAGGGATACAAACAGGAAAATGTGCACCTCCACCAGAGAAGCCTGACCTAGAACCTGCAGAGTTTTAATAAGCATCAAGTAAGTGCTGGTTGCTACATTCTTAAGGGGTCTCCTGACTGCCTATACATCTCAATAAGTAACCTTGAACTGAATGGTAATCACCAGAGAAATCCTGCAGCAGTTTTACACTCAGAAATTCAAAGGAAGGGCCTCCTCAGTTGCTCAGCGGGTTAAGCCTCTGTCTCTTGGTTGTGGTTTCGGTCATGATCTCACAGTTCATGAGTTTGAGCCCCCAGGAGGGCTCCATGCTGCTGAGTATGTGGAGCCTGCTTGCGATTCTCTTTCTCTCCCATTTTTTCCCCGTTCCCCCCCTCACGTGCTCTGTCTCCTTCTCAAAATAAGTAAATAAACTTAAAAAAAATAAAAGGAACATTTGTGATCTAATACTGCGTGCAGCTCCCCTTCCCCCCAGGACATATAAGCTTCATGAAGCCACCGTATGGCTCTCTCTGCCCACAGGTCCAGTCTCTGTGCTACTCCAATAAGCTATCTTGCATCATCCAACATCTCCAGAATTGTTTCTTGACCATTGTGCTTGATGATCCCACCATATACTGTTTCATTAAAAGCTTTTGTTTCAATCCTCATTTCTGCTCTATTCTGTTTCAGGTTTCGAAGGTGCAAGCATGTAAACTATGGGATTCTTCTTTTCCTGTTCTGAAAATACAAACTAAATAGAAGAATAGATTTGCATCAAGAATGTGGAGTAAACTAACAGTCTACAGGATGGAGGTCTGAGTGATTTAGAACCTCCACTCCCAGAAGTCATTATCTCTACTACACAAAGGTGAGAGCCTTCATTGTCCAGTGGCAACGGGTGGGATGTGGGTTGGGAGCAAGTGGTCAAGAAAGGATTCTGGAGACCTCTTTGGTCAAAAAAGCTGTTTTCATGAAAGCACAGGGAGAGGAATTGTGGGCGCCAAGGGCTGCAGTAGGATTTGAGGAGACACTGATGGTATGCTTTAAGTTGGAGGCATAGAGATAAAAGAAGTTTCTAAAGCATTTTCAGATAGTCAAGAAGACTTACAGGATACTGGCAGTCTGGCTCTCCTCAAGCTGAGCTTCCCTTTTGCCTCTGGCAAAGCATTCACATGAAGGCAATTCTGAATTCCTTGAGCAATGTTATATTCTGCCTATATCTAGTGTTTATCAATGGATGGCAAACTGTAAGAAAATTTAATCCTATCGACATTTCTTTTACCTCTGTTCCTTTCATCAGAAACTACAGGCAAAGAGAAACTTTGCCAGAAGAAAGATTGTTCCAGTTGAAATGGGATGGTTTCTGCATATCACTCGGTAAATCTACCTAATGAAATAAATTGAAATGAAATTGTAATGAAACAACCTGAAAATGGGGTATCTTTTTAACATTCTAAGCAGCAAGAGTCTTCCTTTTATCTGACAACTTTGGAGTTAATCCGGACCTCATATCTATCCTGTGTATTTGTGCATTTTCTTCATCCTGGTCTCTAGAGAGGTGATTAAGCATCCAGATCTGACCTAAATGGGAACGGTTTTCCTTGAGTGCTATGCAGGACCAGACTCCACCAGCAACAGGAATCTTGGACTCAACGCCTTCCCCTGTGGATCGTTCACAAAGGGAATATTTTCAATACTTGCAGAACTTTAATTTGGAGTTGGAGAAGGGGGAGAAGGCTCAGCGATACAAGGGAAGAGTGTTCTACAAACCTAATCTTGAGTATCATCTGAAAAGGTTAAAAATTGGGTGAAAAAATAAAGCAGAAATCTCAGAACTAGAAAAACCAACACTTGCGATTTCAGTTTGCATGGGCCTTCAAGAGAAAAACAGGGCAGGGTCCCTGCCCTCAGATGCACAGCTTACCTGAGAACTGGCCATTTCTTCTTTCACCTGGTCCCCTGGGTTTCTTCTCTGAAGATTTTGCTGGAGATCTCACAGCTGCATCAGCAGAAAATGTCTTCCAAGCCACTAACACAGCCTCTACACCTGTAAACCGATCACCTGCAGGCCAGACTTTGAAATGTAGAAAAGGCCCAACTTCCTACTCCTTTGTGTAAAAAGCTATTCAGAACCTTTTGAGCTCCTAATTGGATGCCAACCTCTGAGTTTTCCTCTTCTCCTTTCCACAGATGCTTCTCCTCCCACAGATGCCACTACACCCCACAAATGCTGCTACACCATAGGCACACTTTGTTACACGGCCTTGATCCTCTCCAACTCCTATAGAGGAGACCCTGGCACCTCTCCTAGAGCCAAAGCCTGCACTCACCCCTCCTAAATTGTTGGGAAACCTTTGTGCTTCATCCTGGATTCCTTTAGAATCACCTGGAGCACTTAATTAAAACAACACCATTGTTTCAACAAACATTGATTGACAGAATCTGGTGGGGGGGGGGGGCGATATGATCATTTTTTGAAATTCCACAAGTGATCCTATTGGGAAGTATTTAGGAAGTTGACCAGACAAAAAGCATGATCATAGCTATGGTTTTTGTCCATATTTAAATCCATGCCTTCTCCACTGATCAGAGTTTCTGGAGATTTACACATCCCCCCTCTTTCTTCTATGCAGTGGGAGACACCCTTCCACAGGGAGCTTTCCCTTATACATGCAAATGCCTCTTTCAAAAGGGTTTCAGACCTTTTCCTTTGTCTGCTCCTTTAAAGTAATCCTTATGCCAAAGAGACACTTTTTGGAATGGTAAAATGCTCCCATTCAGTAGCAAAGTTTACTTCCTAAATCACCGCTAAACAGTTTTCCCAACTGAATGCATTTTTTAACTCCTTCCAGGAATATTTGAGATTTCTAATTCCTCATTATTTTCACTGAAATTTGGTGTTATCCTCTTTTCCTTATTTTGGCCATTCTAGAAAATATTGAGTGGTTTCTCACAGTAAAATATAGAGTGATCTAAGACAGTTGTGCTGCTGCCTGAAATTGAAACCACTTAAAAGCATAAAGTTGAACAATTCAAAATGGTGGCATTAAAACATCAACAAAGCTTCCTACTAAACTTAGTAACCTTTTTTCTCTTGGGGAAACCTCCCATAATTCCTTCTTAACCACCCCCCCCCTTTTCTTTTAACCAAAGAGTACCAAACTGGAAATATGATGACCAATGTTTGTAGCACAAAAACAACTCTTGTCAAAACAAGATGGATCCTGTTTTTCCCTATAAAAATCCCCAGCCCCTTCCTCTGGGTGGGCTTGCAATGTTGAAGGCCTTAACCTACTTCAGCCTCTTCTGCCTGGGAAAACAATAAAGCTCTTATTCCTCTTTTGCCCAAACTCTGTCTTCACATTATATTTTAGCTCTGAAGAACAGAAGTCAGTTTTCAACAACAGGATGAATGTGTACGAGAAGGAAACATTTTCCTTCATCTGTGCTCTATTCTTTGGCCAGTCTAACGATTAAACTGACATCAGGCAGGTTCAAAAGAGAAAAATAAGAATTTCTTGATGATGGGAACCTCAAAGATTTGAGGCTCAAAGACAGGCAATCGATGCTTATATGCCATTTGGAATGAAGGAGAAGGGGGTGGGGCTTTACAACTCAAGGAGGAACTATATCTACATGCAATGAAAAAGGAAAGAGCAAATGTTTATCAAACATGTTTGCACTGCCACGCACATAACTCTTTATAAATGGTTCATCGCTGGGGACACCTGAATGCCTCAGTCAGTTAAGTGTCCCTCCTTGGCTTAGGTCATGAACTAGCAGTTGGTTAGTTTGAGCCCCACATCAGGCTCTCTGCTGTCAGCACAGAGCCCACTTCAGATCCTCTGTCTCCCTATCTGCTCCAACCCTGGTCATTCTCTCTCTGTGTCTCTGGAATAAATCAATAAACTATAAAAAAATAAAATAAAAATTAAATGTTCATCTCTGCTATTAACTCCTTCCTAGTAGAGGTCCCTCATCTAATTTATTCTTGGTATATGTATCAGCCTCCGGAAAGAAGGACATTTTTCCATTGCCAGCAACTTAGAGGTTGCTAGAGGATATTTTGTTAAGTTAAATAAACCACATACAGAAAAATATATACTGTATGAAATCACATACACGCAAATCTTAAAAATTGTAATGCCTGAAGTTCCAAAACCTCCCACAAAAGACCACCAGAGTTGTAAGTCAAAGCCAAGCGGCAAGGGTCGTTTATTGCAGGTTCGAACCTGGTCCTCTGCGCACTCGTCGCCGGTGACACAAGAGGCCACGATTAGGGTTGGTATAGCGTTTTTATAGACAGAGACAAATAGCACAGGGGAGGTTTTTACTTGTGGCGAGAGGAAGAAAAGGGGAAGGGGGTAGGTGAGGAATGTGCTAAGCAAGCAGGTTTACAGAAGCGAGAAATGCCGGTTAGTTTGTATACAATCACTCATTCCATTACATATCAGACTACATTTAGGAAGTTTTACAGCCCATTCTACAGTGGGTTACAATCAGGAAAGGTCTCACAATGCTCATAGCAAACAGCAAGCAAAACAAACTTCTCAGCAATTGTATTTCTTATCAAACATCCATAATAAGCAGAAAAGAGAACCTAGCTTTAAACTAAGGCGGGGCTGTCATTTGGATTCAAAGCTGTTCCTTTCAAAATGGCAAAATTATTAAAGATTAGCAAGTTTGTTGCCAGGGGCTGAGGATGGGGGAAATGTTTAGATGTTGGTCAAGTGGCAAAAAGCACTACTAATGCAGGATGTGTGAGCAGTGAATGTTTACACCTCGGTGAGTGTGCTTAATACTAGTGTGTTGTACCCTTGAGATTTGCTAAGAGAGGCTATCGGAAGTGTTCTCAAGACACACGCATACACACACACATATTAACAATGGGAGATGAGGGACATGTTTATTGGATAGATGGTAGTAATGACTTTGTAAGCAGGACCCAAGGGTACAGGAGCACCTGGTTCCAGTGGCCCCAGACAGACCCAGTTCTGCCACTCATGGCTGACCAAATCCAAGGGCAAGACAGAGGACTTTTGCTGCCTCAATTTTGACCTCAAACTTGCTCACTGGGTTCCTTCCAGCTTGTCTCCTGGCTCAGGAGGAAGACCCTGAGGACAAAGTATCCCTCAGGGGAACTGGAACTACCTCGCATGCCTCAAAGACTGCCCTGAGCCAGAAAGACCCCACCCTAGACTGACTCCTAGATGACAGACTTCACTGTCTACCTGCAGGTCCTGACTCCTTTTGCCCCTCCACCCACCTCTCCCCTTTTCCCTTCCATAAACCTGGAAGTGTATCCAGCACTTTGGAGACAGTCCTTGAGACGTTATTCAGCCATCTTTGCAGTGTCAGCCTCCCTGAAATAACTTCCTCTCGTGTTTCGCCACCTCTCATCTCTCTGCCTTTGGATTTTGTCAGTGGTAAGTGGCCAAACCCGGTCTGTGTGGGACCCCCGGAGTCGGCAAGAACACCGGCGAGATGAATGGTGATAAAACAAGGAGATTTTCTTCACGGAGGCCAACACTGAGAAGAGAGGTGACCAACATCTCAAACACTGTCCCCAACCTGCTGAAAATCCTTCCAGGTTTATATAAAGAAAATGTAGGACGAAGGGTGGTGTACATGCAGGTGGTGAAGGTCAGGCCAATCACTGCATTGCTGTGAGGCATGTGGGGTCTTGCTGGCTCAGGGCAGTGCCTGTTGCTGGAGGGGGTAGTTTCCTTTCCCATCCTGGGATGCTTTGCCTGCTGGGGCTTCTTCCTGAGCTAAATGCTGACCTGGAAAGAAGAATGGAATCAGCTAGAAAGTACAGACGAAGGTCAAAAGAGAGACAGTTGAAGGCACTGCTGGGCCCTCTTTCCATTTCACAAAGTCTATGTATATTTACTTTTTAACACTTGACTGACGTCTAGATGTTCAGAAATGGAAAACAGGGTGATGAATGGGTTGGCTCCTGAAACTCCCATGGAGCAAGAATGTCCTATCCCCTTTTGCGGGTGCCAGAATTCCTGTCTCTTTCCAGTTGTTCAGGCTGAACTAAGAAGTTGACATGAGACTGGGTGGCTCAGTTGGTTGAGCATCTCTTGGTTTTGTTTGTGAGATCAGGGATTGTGAGAGCAAGCCCCACATCAGGCTCTGCTCTGACAGCGCAGAGCCTGTTTGGGATTCTCTTTGTCCCTCTCTCTCTCTCTGCCCCTCCCTGGTTCTCACTTGCTCTCTCTCTCTCTCAGTCTCCCATTCTCTCTCTCTCAAAATCAATAAACTAACATTTTTAAGAAAATCGAGACTGGCAAAGACTATCCTTGTAACCTGTTTCTTTTCAAAAGAATCAATTGACATCGAAGCTCAATATAGACCAAGTGAACTTCAGCACATCTATTTCAGTGCCTCAGCCTGGAATGTCTATTCATTATTGACTACCTACAAGCATTCTTTTTATATGTATCAGCTGACTCATCTGCCTGCATTTTCTTCTGTCCCAGGCAGTTCACTATTACACTTATGACTGAAAACACTTAAATATGCTAATGGATTTCCTTGAGCATTTCATCTATCAAGACATCAACATTTCTCCTAGGACACAAGGCACAATGTTCAACACTTGGTCTCGAATGCCTGCATTCCCTAAAACCTAGCTTTCCCTACACCTTCACCTGTGGTCAATCACATTAAAGTTCAAAAACAGTTTCCCTTACCCCTATTTCTTGAAGGACCTTTGAACTGTCTTTGTGCAACAGTCTTCAAACTTCATGCCCAGATAAATGTTGCACAACTATAATCTCTCATATTGAAAGATACACATTCAAAGATAATTTAAAGTATTTCTTCAATATTACAGGACAAACTGTTATATTACTGATGAGATTCTGGCCTGATTGCTGGGGCCATTAACAACATATTTGAACAGCTATTTATATGATAATTATAAAAGGGTTCATTTTATGCCTGTAATTTATTATTTATTACTAGAATAGATATATTTTGGTTAGCTTATTAACTAATTTATTTTGTGTCTGTGTATGTGAGAAAGAGAGCACAAGAAGGGGAGGAGGCAGGGAAGGGAAGACAGAATCCCATGCCTTTAGCACACAGCCTGATGTGGGGCTGGAACTCAAACCATGAAAACAGGACCTTAGCCAAGATCAAGACTCCGAGGCTTAACTGACTTGTGCCACCCAAGCGTCCCTAGAATAGATTACTTTAGTCACAATTTTACTTACAAGGTCACTGATGTGTAATTGACCTTAACACTCTTGGAGGCATGAATATATAAATGGTTGACAGGAAGAACAACAGACTACATTTTTCTCATGAGATGGGAGGTTTTGTAATTTCTCCAGGCTACAGAGAAGAACGTGAACACGTAGTGATTGTCACTCAGGATAAATGTCCTGACAGTTGGGAAAAATACCTTGATTAAGCCCCAGTTTTTACTTCCTTCCAGGTGGCCTACTGAAAAACAGAAAAATTGTAATGATGGAACAGGGTATAGAAAGTTGCAAAGATGCTCCCTAGGACAAGGATATTTGGGGTAGCTGTTATCTCAGGACACTACCTACTTGGGATTACTTCCTATCAATAGGTTGGCTCCTCAGCTTGTGCATGCACAAAGCATGAAAACCATAAATGAGTCATAAACACAAAATATATGAGGTATAAGGATCATCATCTAGTATAGATGATGTGCAAGCCTGCAAAAAAAAAAAAAAGTCTTAAGAAATGTAGAAAGAGTTAAATCATACAAATATCTTACTTTGGCCACCATGGATTGAAACTAAGTTGTTGCTTTTAATGTTTATTTATTTGAGGGAGATTGTGAGCAAGTGTGAATGGGGGAGTAGCAGAGAAAGGAAGAGAGGCTCCATGCTCACTTTGGAGCCCCATGTGGGGCTTGAGCCATGCCCATGAGACCAAGACCTGAGAAAAATCAAGAGTTAGACCCTCCACCAACTGAGGCACCCAAGCACCTCTAATTCCATTTTTAGTTATTTTAAAACCTCATACTGTTCTCCTGAATGGCTGATGCACCACTTTGTTTTCCCACCTACAGTGCAACAGGGTTCCCCTTCTCTTCATCCTCACCAACACCCATGGTTTCTTGTGTTGTTAATTTTACCCATTTTGGCAGGTGGGAAGTGGTATCTCGTCCGTGTTTTGATTTGTGTTGCCATGATGATGAGGGATGTTGATCATCTTTACATGTGTCTGTTAGTATTCTGGCTATCTTCTCTCAAAAACTGTCTATTCATGTCTTTTGCCCATTTCTTACCTGGGTTGCTTGATTTGTGGGTGTTGACTTTGAGAAGCTTGTATAGATTTAGACTTTTCATTCAAGTCTCAATTACTGTGTCATCCCCCTCTTTTCAAATAATTGGGTAAGGTTTGTCCTGTTTTAGTAAAGCATATGCACTTTCAACTGTAAGAGAGAAGTTTGGAATCAAACTTCAGAAATGAACAAACAGTCCCAGAGAGTCTCAGAATTGGTACTTAGTTTCAGGTTTTTGATTCCCAGGATGTCTTGAAATCTAGTCCTTGTTCTCACAGCAGGTGACTTAAATATCTAAGCTGGTTTTGAGCAAACTGCAATTTTTCTTTGGGCACCTGATGTCTCTTTAAAGCCACAAGTTTTCACAGGTGTGTGCTGGTGTCATGCAAAGAACCTTGAGAAGGGGAGCAGAGAATGAAATTATGTCATACTATAACAAAAGAGAGCCTGCAGAAAACTTACTGTCATGTAGTATAACATTTAAGTTTGTCACATATAGAATGGACCCTCTGTGGAACCCTGAGGTGTTACTCAACAGGTGTATTGCCATTCCTTCCAACTGAAGGTAAACAGTACTGGCTATCCTTATCAACTGGACTATTTTGAAAAGGACTGCATGGGTGTTTCAGGGAACAATCAGTTTTCAGTGGGAATCGACATCACTAGTGGATGAACGTTGGGAACAAAAGATAAAGACAGATAGCAATGTTATTTTTTGCTCAGGGGTCCTAATCAAACTTCCATCCTCAGCCTTTGGGTTTTCTCTCAGGTACAATAGGGGTCATACAGGGACCAGTATCCCCTTCTCTTGTTAGGACTCTCCTTCCCAGGAACCTCCTATCCCCTGGAACCTCCACCCCATGCTCTCCAGCCCCTGCCCCCCATGGCTGCCATGGTCCAAAGTCCTGGCCTTCGATGCAGCTGTGGCCCAAGATGGCTTCAGCATGACCATTGATCTAGGGCCTAAGCTTTGTGTTCCTCTATTATGTGCTTGCTTCCCTGTTGGGTTTCCTTATTTATGGGGCAATGATTAACTCAGGGCAGAGATTTTGACGGATCTCTTTGAAGCTTGATGAGTGATGCACTGTGGAGTGTGCCAGTATCAGTTGAACATTTTCCTCACAAGAAGGTTGGTAGCTCATCGAATAGGACTGATCATTTGATCAGTACCACTAACCTCAGCTAAAGTGCCATGAGAGACAGAGCATAGAAAACACGTTGAAATGTCATTTATTTCCTCTTGTTTTCAAATGTGGTTACTACTGTCAAAATCTAGATATTTTCCCCTTTGCGGGAAAAAGAATTTCTGCATGACATTTTTCAAAGAAATCTCAGTCCAGTAAATGAATTGGGGCAGGTAAACTAAGGAGAAATGGGTGTGTAATGCTCAAAAGGCCTAGACACAAAGGAATAAATTCATAGACAGGGACCCATTGTTATTTATGGGAGACCGATATTTTTCGAACTGTTTTAGCTCTCTGAGGCAGGGGCTGCTGGTAGCACTGGGTTTGAGCACTAAAAGTGTAGGTCAGCTGTAAGGACAGAAAGAGTTTTATTCCCAGTGCAGAGAGTAGTTTCTCCAAGCCAGTTGACAGGGAGGACTAGGAAGATGCCTGTGGTTCCTTGGAGCCCTGTCATTGGGAATTAGGGAGACATGGAAAATGTCGGCTAAAGAGCTGAAGGTGTGTTTGGCTCTTAAATTTATAAGTCTCTTTTTTCCAATGTCCAGAAACTCTGATCACTGGAGAAGAAATGTGTTTAAACCTGGATAATAACCATAGCCTTCCTTACTTCCCTAAATGGTTCCCAAAGGGATCCCGTGTGGAGTTTCAAAACCGACCCTTGCTGTTGCCCCCTCTCCTCAGATTCTGTCAATTTGTGTGGATTGAAACAACAGTGTTGGCTTAATTAAGTGCTCCAGGTGATTCTCCCTGAGGCCAGAGTCAGTTGGCAAGGCTTCCCATTAATTCATGAGATTTGAGTGCAGGCTTTTGCTCAAGGAGAGGTAACTCCTCTACGTGTGTGTGGGAGGATTAAGTCCACCAGCACACTGTTCCTATGCTGTAGCAGAATTTGCAGGTGCCTGTGGGAGTGGAAGCCACTGAAAGTATAGAAGAAAAACTCAGAATTGGGCTCCAAGTACATAGTCTCCGTTTCTGAAAAGCTCCTGACACAAAAAACTAGGAAGTTTTGTCCTTCTGCATTCCAAAGTCCCGCCTGCCAGTGAGCATTTTTCTTTTGAAGACGTTCTGTTGGTGCCTTTAAGGGCATTTTCTCCTGATGCATGTGTGATTTGTCCACAAATACCTTCTGAGAAAGAAATCTAGAGGACAAGGGGAAAGAAGAAGAAATGGCCAGCTCTCAGGTAAGCCTGGTGTTCCAGGTCGAAGTCCGTGTCATCTTTTCCCCCTAAAATTCCATGCATTTATAAATTGCAAATGTTGGTTTTTCTGTGTGTGGTGTTTCTGCCTTATGTTTTCACCAAAGCTTTACAACCTTCTCAGGAACGATACTCAAGGTTGGGTCTTTAGAACTCTTCTCCCCTATATGCAGGAATCTACTCTATGCTCTCAAACAAGGCTTTCACTAGGACATCAACACTTGTCACTTTGAGGTAAAGTCCTGCAAGTATTGCAAACATTCCCTTTAGGACAGATCCAAAAGGGAAGTTGTTGAGTCCAAGATTCCAGTTGATGATGGGGTCTGGTGGTGGGATTTCATTCAAGGAGAACCGTTCCCCTTTAGGTCCCCCATTTAGTACCTCTCTGTAGAGCAGGATGAAGAAAATGAAAAATACAAGGCCCCCAGTATCTTAGGAGTCCTCTTAAGCATATGGGAATCCTTCTGGAGACCTCCCTTTTGCCTTTCCCTCCCCTGGCTGCATAGTCACTCTTCACAACCCCACTGTGGATCTTGGTGCCCACAGGTCCTCTTTTTGTGTTATAATAAAACGAACTTTTTGCACCAAAAAATAAATGCAAAAAAACAGAGAATGGATATGAGGCCTGAATAACTTGGAAAGTTAAAAAAGCAGGGGGAGAGCAGTCTTGGTTTGTAAAATGTGAAAAAGATACTCTGTTTAAAATATACTAGACATTACAGGACAGGGAAACAGCCATCTAAATGTGGTGTTTCTCCCATTTAGATGGGGCTCCCAAATATGGGGCAATGATCCTGTGGAAGCTGAGGGCATGAGTGGTGAAAAGAATTCACCTGTGGCAGAATAAGATTTATGAATACACCTCAAGGGAGTGGTGGGCAGGACAGCAGAGGAGAGGCTCTTGCCTTGAGGCAGTGACTTCGGGCTGATTTTGCAGGGGGAAGATGAGTATGTATGGTGACTTATGGAATTTGCCCTCATGTGGTAATTCTGCCTGGTTGTAAGTATCCATTTGTTAGTTAGGGCCTATAGATATTTTAAGGCAGGTCACCTGCTGGGCCTGCCTCTCTTCAGCCAGGTGGGCCCTGTGGACTCCTCTACAATCCATTGCTTGAAACCGTTTGCCTCAAAGCAGCCTCTACTGAAAGTATATGTGATTGAAGTTTGTATAAATACACTGTATTCTCTCATAATTAGACTGATAATCTGATTTAACAGAACACACCAGTGATCATGTATCCTTTGGTGTTTCTTAGGCACTGATAGCAGTTTGTTTCCTTACAGTTGTTGTTCACTTCTTTAACTGTCCTGGTTCTCTATTCCAGATTTCTCCCCTATAACGTTCATCTTTTCCCCCCATCTTTCCTAAAGATCTTAGATTTGCTGAGCGATGTGCAGAAACCATCACATTTCAACTGGAAACTTCTTTCTTCTGAGTTTCTCTTTGCTTGTAGCTTCTGATGATAACTAAGGCAAAAGAAATGTAGCTTCAATTAAATTTCCTTATAACTTTCAGCCCATTGATAAAGGATGTCATACTCTGCCTGTCTCAAGAATTGAATTAAAAAAAAAAAACATGAAGGCACAATAGCAGCTATGATTTCCTTCAGGAAGGGCATGTTCTGCCTGTCTCAGGTGTCTATCATTGGGCTGCAAGGTGCAAGGAAGTTTTATTTAAGCTACGTGTCTCTTGACCTTGTATCATTCATCATTTTCCTCCTTTAACACCTTTGACCCTTACATCTTTAAGGTTGTTAAAGTGGAAGGTCTCCTCTTCCGTAGCTTCTTCCTGATGAATAAGGGCATAGAGATGTTCCTACCTATGAGGGAAGATTGGTCAGTTGAGAATTTTAGTAGGAGTTAGGAAAGGCTAAGGCAGCTGTCTTTAGAGTTGATAACATGTGGGAGTTTCCTTGAGGAGAAAGAATCATCTGTCCCCTTGATGTTCTGCCACTGAGTGTCATCACCAGGTGGAGAGAAAAAGGAGAAAACAGCAAAACATGATAGAATAACAAAAAGAAAAAAAGCCCTAATAAATTTTTATTTTACTCCACACTCTGGTCACAGAAATACCCTTTTATTTACTGCTTTATATGTTGAGAAAATGAAAACAATAATCACATAATTGATGTATTTGTGTGTCTTAAAATCCTCCAAGATAATAGAGTCATAGATAGAAAGTGCAGCAGCTGGGGTTGTCACACAAAGGAAAATTGATTTGCAGCCGATAAGAAGATCAGAGGGAATAACTTCCAAAGGAGACTCTCAGATCAAGGGTGTGTGTGTGTGTGATGATTTCCTCTTATTTTAGATTTGGGTGGATAATGAGGAAGTGGAACCTGGTCATTTTATGTAGAACTGGACATAATGTCACACATGTGACTTAAGAGAACACTTCTATGCATACTTTGTGTTATGTAGGTGAGGTTTGTGTTCTTCCTTGGGTGGAGATTTTGGTATTACAAGAGGTTAAGATAGCTGTCCTCACTCCATGTGTTAACTCCATCATCCATATACATAAATATGAGTTGGGTTAAGCTCAAAGTGGCCTGCCCAAGCTCTTTCTTAGGACAGTCATTATATTTTGTTGAATGTTTTCTGTTTCCATGACAGGAGACTGTGTCCACAGGGTGTTTTGCCAGAAATAAAAGTTAAAATAGAAAAAAGAGGTTAAGTAAAATGAGGAATATGGTCAGTGGGTACATGCAGGTAAGTGGTGAAAGTCAGTTCTTGTAGTCTATCTGGTGACAATAATTCCCTCTTTCATCTTAGGTACCATTATGAACTATGCCAATGGCCACTTCTTAGTAACTGTGGTATTTATTGCAGGGACTGCTGACCTTCAGGGATGTGGCAATAGAATTCTCTCAGGAGGAGTGGGGATGCCTGAATCACAGTCAGAGGGAACTGTACATGGGTGTGATGTTAGACACCTATGGACACCTCCTTTTCTTGGGTAAGGGTAACACCTTCTAGATTTCCCACACCACCCTCAGAGTTTTGTTCCTTCCTTTGACAACTCTCTCTTGGAAGCTTCCTCTTTGCATGACTGAAATTGAGATTCCTGCAGTAAGGGAAGGAGGTAAGGATTTGTAGATGTAGAGAAATATCTTCATGATGTTTCCTTTTCAGCTTTAGTCTCCCCTTTTTTTCACCATTTCTGAAGATTAATGTCAATTCTAAACATTGAGTGGCATAAGATGGTATTGCCCAAATTTTAAACTCCAATTTTTATTCCTTATTGTATTGGTAGTACTTGGAATGCAGGTCATGATGTGAATATTTGAAACTCCTCCTGCATGTTCTAAAGGGGCTTTTTCTTGTGCAGCTCTGTTTGGGAAATCATTTTTTTTAGAATTCTCCTTTGTCCCTTCTTGTTTGCTGAGTACAATACTGGGTTGAAAGATAGAATCTCCAGCGATAATTATATTCCTTCTTTCTGATAAATAGGTCTTGTTGTGTCAAAAACAGACCTGGTCATTGTTTTGGAACAAGAGAAGGAGCTGTGGGGTGTGAAGAGAAAGGAGACAGTAGCCTTACACCCAGGTAGGTGGAAGTGAAGCAGATGACACAAGTGAGGTCCAAATGTGAAGGAGGAAGATGGGTCTTAAAATGTTGTTCAGGTAGCTCTCCTTGAATGGAAATTCATTTACAAAGCCAAGTTTTATGTCTTTCCCTCTCCCAGAGGGACATCTGCTGTCTAACACATCATGCTCTTTGATTCTCCAAGGACTGTCCTTCAGCTCCATTGAAGGTCCACCACATCCACGGTGAGGGCCTCCATAATCTGAGAGCTTCTCCATTGCTGTAAGAACCCTAGAGTAAGGAGATTGAGCCATATGTCAGGCTATGAGCTGAGAATGGAGCCTGCTTGAGATTCTCTCTCCCTCTCCTCCTGCCCTTCCCCAGCTCTGTCTCTCAAAATAATAATAATAATAATAATAATAATAATAACAACAACTAATAATAATAATACTCTACCTGTGTATCAAGTTTAGATTTTTTTTTTATCTTTAATTGGGTGTCATACCCAGGACATGCTTTGGTACCATTCTCATTAACTTTTGTGTCTTCTTTAATATTTTCTTTGTGGTTTACATAAAGGTTACTTAAAACATCTTAAAGATATAAAAACCCATTTTAAACTGATAATTGCATACAAAATTATTCTACTTATAAGCTCCATCCCTGCACCCACCTTAAGTTACTGATATCACAAATTCTATCTTTTAATATGTAATTTATTACCTAGATTTATGATTTTTGTACTTCTTTAAGATTTGTTTATTTATTTATATAGGGAGAATGAGCAGGGAAGGGGCAGAGAGCAAGGGGGTCAAAGGATTGGAAGCAGGCTCTGTGCTGTAAGCATGGAGCCTGATGTGGGGCTCAGACTCTTGAACTGTAAGATCATGACCTGAGCTGAAGTCTGATGCTTAATCCACTGAGACACCCAGGTGTCCCTGATATTTTATACTCCTACTGAAAAATAAATACTGTAGCAGAAATTAAAGTGACTTGTGCTACCTCATTACAACATGACAGGTTTCCATAATTGTGCATTTAAAAAAAAAATTCTTAATGTGTTTTTATTATTGAGAGAGAGAGTAAGAGAGCGCAAATGTGGAGAGGCAGAGAGAGTCAGAGACACAGAATCTGAAACCGACCCCAGGCTCGGACTGTCAGCACAGAGCCTGATGGGGGGTAGAACTCATGGGCCTTGAGATCATGATCTGAGCCAAAGTCAGTCGCTTAACCAACTGAGTCACCACCCAACTGAGTGGGCCAACTGAGTGGCCCAATTGTGTAAATTTTTATATTTAGCAGAGAGTTTTATGTTCTCATGTGGTTTCAGTTACTATTTACAATCCTATTATTTCAACCAGAAGGACCTCCTTTAATATTTCTTGTAGGACAGGTCTACTTGTAAACTTAGAGGGGTTTTTATTGGGAAAGTCTCTATTTCTACATTCGTGGAAAACGGTTTTGCCAGGTAGGGTATTCTTAATGGATGTGTCTTGACCTTTCAATACTTGAATACATTGGCCCACGTACTGCCTCCATAAGGTCTACTGAGAACCCCAATACTAGTCTTACAGGAGCTCTCTTGTAAGAGATGAGTGGCTTTTTCCATGCTGGTTCAAATTTCTCTTTTCACTTGTGAGTTTTCATAGGTTAAGTATAAGATGTCACTGTGTTCATGTCTTGACATTTATCCTGCTGTGAATTGACTGAGCTTGTATCATTTGTCTCTTCTTTCCACATACAGACTTGACTTCTTGATGTCAATGCTCTGCCCCTTTCCCTCCCCTCTCTTCAGGAGTTCCCTTAATGTACATATTGAATTACCAGTTGGTGTTGCATGAGTCCCTAGACTCTGTCCTTTGATTCTTCGTAGATAGTTTAATACAAGAGTACTTTAGGTTGTCTGATTCTTTTTTCTGCTTGATCAAGTCTGTCACTGACCCCTTAGTGTATTTTTAAATTCAGTAATTATACTTTTTGTCTCCCAATTTCTTGTTAACTGTTGGTTATAATTTGTTTCCTTGGGTTTACATTTTGGTCATGAATAGTTTTCCTGGTATATTTTAGTTACATATCTATTTTTCTTCTTCCTCCATAAGCATCTTTATGATGGTTATTTTTAATTCTTTTCAAGCAATTAATACTACTTTATTAATTTAATACCAGTTTTGGAGATATATTTTGTTGCTCTAGTTGGAACACAATTTCCTATTTCTTTGTATCCCTTTATATCTTTGGTTGATATTTGTGAATTTAAAAAAAAAAAAAACAAGCAAACAAAAAACCCTACCAAAGGTAAAACAAAACAAAACAAACAAACAAAAAAACCTACAGCCTCTGGGCTCAGGATTATGGACTTTTGTTGTACAGAAGAACACAAATTATAGTAATTCTGGGGACAGTGACACATTCTGGGCATTTGTCATGTCTGAATTTCTGTAACTGCAAAGTTTAAAAAATGTAGTTACTCTTTAGAGCTCGTGATACCTTCCTCTCTCTGTCTTCAGCTCTGTAGTCTCTCCAGTGTTTGAACAAATGCTCACCTTTTGTCTGAGCAGCCGCCACAGTGTATCCAGAGGATGCTCTCATTTCTTCTGTTTTCCATGCCGTGCATGACAGAAACAAGTCCCTCAAGACAACAAAGAAACCAGATCGTTGAACATACATTTGTTTCTCTCCTCAACAGAAGGAAGACTTTTCTCACAGTGTTGCCATGGAGTGTCAGGAAGGGTGAGCAGCTGTTGTAGGCAACTGTCCTACACGTTCTTTGTTTTTTCAATGTGGATCTTCTTTTACACTTGTCTGGATGTGCTGTGTTCTGCTAACTGGCTTCTGGAGCACTCAAGAAGGTTCTTTGGTCTATATTTTGTCTTCATGAAAGAGTAAAGTCCTGTTGCCTACTATTTCTCTATTCTGCTGATGTCCTATCATGGGTATTAATTTTGCATATTAGCCTTTTTACATATATGCCTGTCAGTGTAGTAACTGCAGTGACTTCTTTTGTATCTTTTAGTTGTATCTTTCTGTAACACCCTAGGCTTGTTGGCACCGGGAGACTCTCCTGTACCAAAAGAGAGTCATTTGGTACAGTGATATGGGAAGAAGTAGAAGCTGTGTCTCTGAGTATTTCTACTTAAGAAAATGACGAGGAAGATGAAGGGGGTATAAGAAATGCAGAAAGTATATTATACTGGATGTAACCAAAAAGAGACAATTACTTGTAAATGAAATCCTACTGCTAGAAGATATCAACTATAGAAAACATTTGGGGGAAAACCCCTCCTTAAGTCAGTTATATTTGCAGAACAATGTCTTTGAAGTAAAATCCAAAAATCCATTTTTAAACCTAAACATTCTCTGGAAGGACATTTGGAAATGCAGGAAAATCACCTCGTCCATACCAGAAGTAATTGCTGAAAGCACTTCAAATATAAAACTGGATTAATTCTGCAAATTTGGCATTTGAAAAGGAAGATAAAAATTCTAAATACAATTGATTTGAGAAGTCCTGTTTAGAGAGTTCATTATTCTTCCACCAACGCATAATTCCCCCTGTTTCAAAGTCTCTAATTTTGATAAACACGGGGGTGGGGGGTGGAGATTATCCAAACATCAGTGTTCAATAGCTATCATATAATACTAAATTTGGAGCAAGCATTTATGTGCTGTGTTCTTAGGAAGGCCTTTAGTGAGGACGCTATCATTTGGATTACTGAGGTGTTAATAATGCAGATAGAATTTACAAAGGCAATGAATGTGGGAAAAATATGAATCGAGGGTCAAGTCCTAATAAACATCAGAGAACTCCATCTCCAGAGAACCAGTGTGAAAGTAAAAGCTATGGAAAAGTCTTCTATGAAAGCTCAAATCTTATCGTACATTATATCCTTACTGCAGAGAAGACTAGCAAATATAACACCTCTGGGACAGTTTTTTTATTTTTTTTTTTAATTAAAAAAAATTAATTGTATTTTTTTAATTCACATCCAAATTAGTTAGCCTATAGTGCAACCATGATTTCAGGAGTAGATTCCTTGGTGGCTCTTACCCATTTAGCCCACCCCCCCTCTCACAATCCCTCCCATAACCCTCAGTTTGTTCTCCACATTTATGAGTCTCTTTTGTTTTTCCCCCTCCTTGTTTTTATATTATTTTTGTTTCCCTTCCCTTATGTTCATCTGTTTTGTCTCTTAAAGTCCTCATATGAGTGAAGTCATATGATTTTTCTCTTTCTCTGACTAATTTCACTTAGCATAATACCCTCCAGTTCCATCCACGTAGTTGCAAATGACAAGATCTCATTCTTTTTAATTGCCGAGTAATACTCCATTGTATGTATATGTATGGACTCTTTCCATACTTGGGCTATTGTTAATAGTGCTGCTATAACCATTGGGGTGCATGTGTCCCCTCAAAACAGCACACCTGTATCCCTTGGATAAATGCCTAGTAGTGCAATTGCTGGGTCGTAGGGTAGTTCTATTTTTAGTTTTTTGAGGAACCTCCATACTGATTTCCAGACTGGCTGTACCAGTTTACATTCCCACCAGCAATGCAAAAGAGATTCTCTTTCTCTGCATCCTTGCCAACATCTGTTGTTGCCTGAGTTGTTAATGTGAGCCATTCTGACAGCTGTGAGGTGGTATCTCATTGTGGTTTTGATAACTCTGGGACAGCTTTTAACTGTTCTTCAAAATTCACTCAACAGCAGAGATTTCATAATGGGAAGAAATCTAACAAATTTAAACAAGGCAAAGTCTTTACCACTCAAAACTTATCAACCTAAGGAGATACATACTGGGGAGAAGGCTGACTGATGTAGGTATATATGTAGGTGTACACATACACAAAAATAAATAAATGGCAAAGTTGTTAATCACAACTAAAAACCTCCTGAACATCAGAAAAACATACTGAGTGAAACCCTACAAATGTAAAGGATGTGGTGAAGTGTTTAGTTTGTAAGTAAAAGTATTCAACATGAAACATACTGGGGAGATAACTTACAAATACCAAGAATACTGGCAAAGTCTTTACCTGGAACAGAACCTTAAGTAAAGAAAACATACTGGATAGAAACCCTAGAAATGTAATGAATAAGGAAAGACTTTGAATTTTAATACACACATCAGTAAAAACCAGAGTCTTTATAAAGGATAAAAACTTGAAATATGTAGACATTTGGCAATCTAATGAAAAGGCAAATCTAAACAAAACCAGAGAATTCACAGCAGGAAGCAGTAAGTCAATACCACTTTTCAAACATGATTCTAAATCAGAGTGTTTATTACAGAAAAAAATCCAAAGTTAAAATACTGAGATCACTTACATCAGTGTAGGATAAGGGGCACTAACCCCTCTACCATTGAAAATCTCTGTGTATCTTTTGAGTCCCCAGAACTTAAAACCATACCTACTTTTCCATGGAAATAGTCTATTGTTGAGGCTCTGTGCTGACAGCTCAGAGTCTGGAGCCTTCTTCAGATTCTGTGTCTCCCTCTTTCAGCCCCTCCCCTGTCTGTCTCTCTTTGTCCCCTGCTCTGTCTGTCTCTCCTTCAAATATAAACATTAAAAAAAAGTTTTAAGTTAGAGTTTAAGAATTTAAACTTTTAAGTTTTAAGAATTTAACTTTTAAGTTAAATTCTGAATTTAAATGTTTGCTAATTAGTGTATAGAAAAAATACGGTAGCAACTCATAAAAATCTGAGTAGATCTTCATAATAGCAATTGTTACAAGTCAAGAATATTATTTATGCAGTTAAAATAAAGACATTTTCACAGATATCTGAGACTAGTATAGCTAGTCTTCTATAAAAGGATGTAAGATTATTGTAAATCTACTTTTACTCAATAATTAGCCTTAATTTGGGTAGCATGGAAAGTACAACTCACAGATCATTATATCAGAAGAACAAGAATGGTTCTTGAAAAACCGTAATGTGCATTTTGGCCAAGGTCATACAGTGATTTTGCAGTAGTTTGCTTAGAGTGTATTTGAAATTAATATATACCCATTAATAACCCTGAATGGATTTTACGCTGTGTAATGAAAGAAGTGTTATCCTATACCAACCTTAGCTTACCCCACCTTCATCAAGGTTGCAGGTAAACAGACAGTAACCCAAATTACACTTGACCCTCGTACAGCATGGTTTTGAACTGTGTGGGTCCACTTATAGGCAGATTTATTTATAGTACAGTACTGTAAATATAACTTCTCTTCCTTTTGACTTTTTAAATATTTTCTTGAACTTCCTTTATTATAGGAATACCATATACAGCAACTATAACATATCAAATATGTGTTAACTATTTTTGATAAGGTTTCTTGCCAATAGTAAGCTATTAAAATAACGTGTTGGGGAGTCAAACTTGTACACGGACTTTCAGCTGCATGGGTGGTGGGAACACCAAACACCTGCATTATTCAAGGGGTGCTTTTTAAGCAGTGGGGTGATATCACTAATAATCTCTTTTCCCAGTGGTCTTAAACCTCAAATTATTTGAACTTAATTTTCCCAAAGTTTACATATTATATCTTTTCTTCCTTTTTGTAAGTGCTGGGGCATTAGGTGCTTTTAATAAGGATGATATAGGACTATTACTGAGAGTGTAGCTGGACAATTTCCGGATACTGCTGACTTGGAATCCATAATGTATAACCAGGCTGGCTGCAGGGGGCTTGAACTGACTCTAGCTCCGCCTAATAGCAAACACACTAGAGAACAGCCGCACAGTCACAAGCAAATATAAGTTCTTCATAGGAATTCCCCGATCATCATTTGTATAAGAGTTCCCACACTCAGTATATTTACCTTGTGCGTCCCTTAGAGAAGAGCCCCACAGAGTCTGCAATTCTCCCTTCATTTTTATTTGAATTGTGCATTCTAGACTTAGCTCAGGAATTCTGAAGCAGTTCAACCATGTGCCCTAAAAAGGCATCTGCCCCAATCCCTGCCATTCTCTCTGCCTGCACTCAGTCTTGACCTCTCCATGTTACCCTCATGGCATATTGTGTACATTCTCCATTATCTATGAGCAGTAAATTATTTCAATTTGTTGTTGTTGTTGTTTGTTGATCCATGGCTCACAAAATAATACACAGGGGTTCTACTTAACAATTGTTAATTCAACAAAGTCACTACAAATATAAGACATATCTACAGAATTCTCAATCACTAGTCTTATCCTATGTGTTTTTTAGTTTTGTTTTGTTTTTGCTTGTGTGGTTTTGGTGAGCATACAGAACAGAGTTTTATGATTTTGATATGTCCAGAATGCAATATATTATATTAAGCTAAAGATGGATTTTGGAGTGACGGTACTAATTAGGAAGAAGTATGCATGTGTATATGTGTGTATGCAAACCTGTATCTTCAGAAGGAATGGGAATATTAGTTCAAATGAGGATATTTCAAATTTCAAAATTGATGATTTCCTGACAATCAAAAATGTTACAGATTTATAATGGGAATAATTCTCTCTACATTGTTTGTATTAAACTTATATCCCCTAAATCTCTGTGTATCTTGGTTTGAGAATCTCCCCATACAAATCCTGTCTTATCTACCTGGCTATTAGTCATGTAGGGTCTACGCTGTTTTCATGTTCCAATGTTCGTGAACTGTTGCTTATATGACTTGCTCAGGGATTTTAAGATTATTTGCATGAAATGACATGGTGATCAAATGTTAATTTGAATATAGGAGTAATTCTACAGGGAGCATATTCCATGTAGTTTAACCGATACATTTCCTTCCTTCTCAATTGGAGAAGAACACTGAGTAAGATTTCTTTAATGTTCTTTTCCCTTCTTGGAAATGATACCATCCATTTTACTCACTTAAGTAGGACAATTTGATGAGATGAAAACTTGGAGAGTCATGGGTTGCTTTCACATTTATTTCAAGGGAAAAAGACATGGACAGTGCTAAGAATTTAGTAGATGTTCTAAATGTAGGAAGAAAACAATATTCTATTAAGATTGGTGCAGTCCAAGATAAGAAATAAAAAACATCTAGGCTGAAGCATTGGCACAAATTCTTTTTGTGGGGAAGGACATCTGTCCTAGGCTGCATGAGAGACTGAGTTATAGAAGGATAAATTTTACTCATTTTCTTTACAAATCATCTCCAGTTCTTCTGTCTCCTCATCCCCATTCCACTGATGTAGCCATCACAGTGTTTTTCTTTGCTGTGTTAGGGAGAATCTTCCCTTCCCATGTAAGCCCTGTAGGCACTTGTTTATTCTTAGTAGCTTGGAATTTTTAATTTTTTTAAGTTTATTTAATCATCTTGAGAAAGAGAGACAGAGAGACAGAGGGAAAGAGAAAGAATCCCAAGCAGAATCTGCACTGTCAGCACAGAACCTGATGCGGAGCTCAAACTCACAAAATGTGAGATCATGACCTGAGCTGAAGTCCGATGCTAAACTGATGGAACTACCAGGTGCCTCTAGAATTTGTTAATATAATAGGAAATGGTTGGTAATTAGATCATTTGAGTCCATCTCTAATATTTAAATACCATTTTGTCACCACTTCCCTGGAAGAACAGAAAAAACACCATCAATGGACCACAGGATTATTTCAGGCACTTGGTACTGAGACAGTTATGAGGACAGATAAAACATGAGGATAGTATACTTTGAGAGGAAGATAGATCTTACTAAAAGCAAATATGGAGCAGTCCTGAAAGGCAAGGACAGAGTGGGAGGCTCCCTTTGGTCACTGTAAGGTCTTAGGAAACTTCTTGTGACAGAGATGTGGACTTGGGAACCAACATGGTGGTTTTCTGGGATTGAGGGAAGTCAGATCCTTTTTTTTTATGATTTAATGAATTCCCCAGTGGTACTAAGGACTAGATGCTGTTGGATGCCATAGGTAACTCTAGTTTGACAGACCCAGATGTATGGGGGTTGATGGAGAGGGGATATTGGATGACTTAAACATTGTGGGCATAGCTTGAAGATGTCATATGACAAAGTTGATGTCGAAGAAGAAAGCTGCTGGACACTAATAGTCAGAACCAGCAAGACCTGTGGGTAGTTCCCGAAAGCACTGACATTGCAGGTATATAAGCCCAACATAGGTCTGACCTGGTGTTGATGGGAGACCTTCCAAGGATCCTGACCCACAGCTGGCAGAAACCTCCCTCACTTCCACTTGGCCCTGTGACAAGTTTAATCCTGTCTCTGAACTGTGTGCCGAGCACTGATTAGTCTGGAAGCAGGTCACCAGTCACCAATACTGAGCATATTTCTGCTCTAAACAGCCTACCCAGTTTTTAGGCTAGATGTCCCTATGTTGTTTCATGGCCTAGGCTGTCCTTACACCCATTTGGACCTGAGTGGAAAGAGAATGTCTATCAGTTGTAGAAACCAGTAAAATAAAGTAGGGTAACATGTTCTACTCCCATTTACATTTGTTCAATGGAAGGAGAATTCATTTTCACTACTTGTTATGTTGGGGCATTGAGATTTGCCCAGTGATGTCTAATGTGAATAGTTGCCAATTCAGTTTCTTCTGAGAAGTACTGAAGTGGGGACTACCTATGTCACCATCCTAATGATGTCAATCTGTCAGTTCTCTGTGATGAATGTTTTTATGTCTCATGAGCTAAAAAAGAAAGGTTTCCCTATATACATGTGTTTATATTTGTACATGTATACACACACACATATATATGTATGTGTTATATATATATTTATATTTATATATACACATACACGCACACAGATATATGCATATATACATATATACACATAAGTATATATGTGTGTGTGTATTTATTTATTTATTTATTTATTTATATTTGGGGGGTATATATCTGTGTGTGTGTATGTATAAATATGCATACACACAGATTGCTTGTTATCCATGAAGTAAAATATTGAAATAATGTAACTTAATATTGAAAATAACACTATAATTACAAAATCCTTGTTTGTTAAAAATTATTTTATATGATATATTGCCTTGCTGGTTGTTTGGTTATGACTACATGGTTTTTGTTTGTCTTTTTTGTTTGTTTTTTCAATTTTATCATCCTGTTTTAGGTATAGTTCTAGGAAAATTCCAATGTACTATCTTCAAGCAAAGTTTAGTGTTACCAGGAACATAGTGTTTATTTATGTTAATATTCCAGTGAAGATATTGGGGTTTAGATTTACCACATTTGTTTTTCTTACATCTTATATACATTTTTTTAATTTTCTGTTACCTGTGTTTTCTTGTATTCATATTCAGAAAATACTTCTACATATCATTCTATTTCTGTGGACATTGTGTACTCAGTAACATATTGCTTTAGATAGAAATTAAAGCATGCTTTTTTTGAAGTATGCTTTTAAAATCTAGTCACTGTGTAAAATTACTTTCTACATTTAGTATCAATTTGTCAGTATATACACATTGATACTTATCTATTTACTTCTATTTTTTAATGGAGTTTTTTTTTAAGTAAAGTCACATGTACAATTGATAAGTGAACATCTCAAGGGAATTTCACAAGCTGATCACATCTCTGTAAGCCACTGAGATCAAGAAACATAAATGTTTGTCCTCTATACTTCCTTTTCATGATTAGTGGGTTTTTTTTCATCATTTTTAGAAATCTTCCTTTATATTGAGACCACAGAGTCACATTCCTTTTTCTTTTTCTAAAAATACCATTATCTTTACAATTTCAATAAGAAATGTATTAAAAATCCCTGTGTTGTGTGGTGTGTGTACTGACTGAGATTTTCTATTCTTTTCTTTTTCCCCCAACATGGCTAACAAACTACAATGTTAATGAATATGTTGTATTGTGCTTTCTTTTCATTTGCTTGCATAAGTCATTTCTTGACATGGATTGACATCAGCGCGATCTTAGAACAGAGTTTTGTTGTTTCTCTTTTTCTACCTCTGGTGATGTTTAGAAATCTCACAAGATGACATACTCAATGTCAATTTTGATGTCAAAAGCCTTAAATGAACCTCTTTGCTTATATCAATGCTTATTCCTCTATATCCATGACAGAATGACCTGCAAGGTCTTGACAATAGCAATAATTTCATGTCACAGACTCTAGCATATGTAGAATACTGGCAAACCAATTGCTCATTTACCATTATCTCTCTCTTTACTGAGTGTACATTGATTTCTAGATTTTTTTTTTTTTTTTTTTTTTTTTTTTGCCAAAGAAATGAGTGTAGTCAACCCATTGGTCATTGTCTCTAAAGGAGTCTGAACCACAGTGAAAACTTTTGGGTGAAAAGATTTCTGCCATGATTTTTGATGCACAATTTCTGGTATGTTTGTAGAATGGCCAGGGGTGTATCCATTGTGGTACAATGTGCATCTTTGGTGACTTCCAGACCATTCATATTAGCCCCATCAACCTGGTTGGAAGGAGCTTAAAGTAAAAGCTTCCAGATACATTGAGTTTTTAATTTTCCTCTGTATGTCACTACAAAATGAGCAGCAAAACATCATGAAGGCAAATGTATTTTGGGTACTGTTCTGAATATCTGAAGAAAATCATATATTTGCTATATACAGCATTGTTACTATTTCTTGAGATCATGTTGTAACCTTATGAACTGGACCAGCATTTCTTTGATTTTCATCCAGTACAGGTAGAAGCAGTAGGTCAAGTGCATTCATAAGATCACTGTCTCTTCCATATCTTCATCTAGGTTCAGAGCCATCCACAGTATTTTTGTCCTTGTGGCCACCCCTCTGTTTGATTTCACACAGTGTCCTCCACCTTTTATCTTTGTGTTGTACTTTTCAATATTCCCTATAGATGGTTGGTGAACACATGTCCTAATTCTGATCTGTTTTGCACTATCAGCCCTTTTATTGCAATGTGCCATGATTTCATGGTATCTAGGACCTGCTCTGCCTGGGTAAGGAATACAAAATTCTCTCATCTTATCAGATACATGTAAGTCCTATGCTTTTGCACATTTCAGGTGTTTCTTCATCCATCTCCCTTAGAAAGTTCACTACAGAAATTCAAGGTAGACCATCATGGGTAGTAGGATATCTTTACCTGGTTGAATGTAGTACCCACGGTGACATTGAAAAAGTGAATGCTACAGGTCACCTGATTTTTCTGCATTGAATCTTGCTGATCACAGTCTTGGAAAATGTTTCGTGGTGTAAATTGAATAGGTCTTATTCCAGATCCTGTGTCAGGTTAATGACAGAATTAGTGCTTGATGAGGTGGTGTACACATGGGAAAATTATGCAGGAGCCAAAGCAAGGTCAAACTGGTGGATATTGCTGAGAGATTCTTCTCTATGAGTTTAAGCTTCTCTAAGGGTTATGTATAGAAGCATTGAAAGTTCTTATTTTAATTTTTTTTAACATTCAGTTTTGAAAGGCAGAGAGAGAACGTGAATGGGGGAGGGGCAGAGAGAGAGACACAAAGAAACAGAAGCAGGCTCCAGGCTCTGAGCTATCAGCACAGAGCCCAACGCGGGGCTCGAACTCATGGACTGCAAGATCATGACCTGAGCCGAAATCGGCCACTTAACCAACTGAGCCACCCAGGGTGCCCCGAAAGTTCTTATTTTAATGTCATTCCAGTTATGTGTGTGTGTGTGTGTGTGTGTGTGTGTGTGTGTGTGTGTACATATATATGTAAATTTTTGGAATATAATGGTAGCATCTTGCTCTTGGATGGAGGACAGATTTGTTTCTTGGGTATGAAAACACATGTCTCCTTCCACAGCAATGTTCAAGCAGATATGCTAGATGTTCATTTAAGATACTAGGGTTTCCTATGCTCAGGGTCTCACAGATGTAACACAAACCCACTGCATGTGCAGCATCTACCCATAGGAATTGAAGGTGGGGCTGAGAAGTGAAATTAAAGTGATCAAGAAGTTGAAGGTGTTTGCTGTGTCGTGACCCATAAGATCCTTAGATTTCGATCTAGGAATTTCCTGTCTTCAGCCAGGATTGGAAAATTGTTACAGACCAACTTGTTACATCATGGAATGTGTGCAACCTTGGAATTTTTACAGTTCTTGAGATTATGTGTGGACTTGGTTCAAAACAAAGTCAATATTCATGGGTATATTTCTCCTCTTGTTTCTGTGTTTTGTTGTTTAGTTGTACATAGAAGTTAAATCATATGGTATTAGTCTATCTTTGACTTATGTCACATAGCATAATACTTTCTAGGTCTATCTACTTTGTCACAAATGGCAAGAAAGGACAACAAAGGTAGAAACAGCTATAAATATCTCTGATTGACTTTAATAAAGCCCCTTGGAAGTATGAGCATGATACCTTGCTTACAGAGTTCCCAACAGCCTTAGCAGGTGAATCAAAAACTTCATTTCCTAGGGGCGCCTGGGTGGCTCAGTTGGTTGAGCATCCGACTTAGGCTCAGGTCATGATCTCACAATTCGTGGGTTTGAGCCCTGCATCAGGCTCTAGGCTGACTGCTCTTGATCAGAGCCTGGAGCCTGCTTCAAATTGTGTCTCCTTCTCTCTCTGCCCCTCCCCCGCTCATGATTTGTCTCACTCTGTTTCTCAAAAATAAATAAATGTAAAAAAAAAAAAAAACTTCATTTCCTAAAAGCTTCAATGATGCTTGGATATTTTGGAGACCTCAAGAATACAGGAATTCACCCAAATCTATAGGTATTGCAGACAAAGTCTGATGGCAAGTATTTGGCTTGTTTTATACACTTGAAAGGCTATTAATAGTTCAATCTAGTGATTCCTCAAGAAAAATTCCAGTAAAGCTGATTTTAAAGAATCTATAGATAAAAGCTCTATACTTGCTGCACTCATGAAAATAAACAGGCTGAGTTTTGTTTTGTTTTGTTTTTTTCTTAAAATACACTTAGTTGGCAATCAAATTAGTGTCAATTTGGCTCTGTTTGGTAAAAAATGAGGGTGACTAGAGTGAAAAAAATTTTCAATAATCCATCTTTGTAGGTATTTCATTTTAATACTATTCATCATAACCTGGACCAGATCCTGATTTCTTCTAGTGTCCTCCTATACCTGGCTAGAAATTCTGCAAGTAACACATTTATTAAATGTTTGTTTATTGATTTTGAGAGGGAGCATGAGTGAGAGAGGAGGAGGAGGAGAGAGAGAAAGAGAGAGAGAGAAAGGAAGAATCTCAAACAGTCTGCTCACTGTCAATCAGGGCAAAGTCCAAAAGGGGGCTCAATCCAAGGAACAGCTAGGTGAAGACCTGAACCAAAATCAATAGCCAGACACTTAATAGGCTTGGCCACCCAGATGCCCCTCTCCCCAAAGTAATATTTTTATTTGTCTCCTACCTTCCTGACTTGAAATCATTTGAAAACTAAAACTGCCTCTTTTCCTGAAGCTCTGCAAACTTAATATAAGTGATTTGATGTAAAGAAATTGTCATAATAGCTCATATATAGGCAATCTTAGTGCTGTGGTTCTATGGGCCACTGAAAAGATTGCCAGAAGTGTTTGCACTATAATACAGGAAGATCTGTCAGGTTGTCCCTACCTGCCCTACTGTATCTGAAGATGATTCAAGTCTGACATCTAGACGTCTGTGCCACTAGCCACCCTTAGAAGTCAGAAACTGATTTAATAATTGATCTAAATATGAAGCATAGTTTTTACTTTGTTTTCATATAAATGCCTCATTTAATAACATTACTTGAACCACAGAACTAACTTTGACAATATACTTGTGTTGTTGCCTCCTAAAATGATTTTGACTAAACTGATCAGTCAGGACTAAACTGCTGGATCAATGACATGAGACTGTCACATCAACTTTTAATATCAGAAACTCCTCGGGAAGTTTCTATGGGGGAACTGATGGGTTTAGGACAGTCTTTCCACCTCTAATCCCCACATTGTACTACTTTGTCCTGTGGATAATTGGAGATGAAGAAAGTTGAGAACCTACAGGTTCGAAAGAACGTTTCCCCCTTTGTTAACCACACAGAAGAATCTATATTGGGGGTCCTCCCAGAATAAGAGTTATTAACAGAGCCAAAGCTTATCTCAGTGACCCATATGTAAGGTAGGACAAACATCTATTTACCAAATATGTGCTTTTCTTATCCCTCTGTGAAAAGCATTAATTTCCTACAAAGAGCCAGACTCCTACCCATAGTTCACCATTATATTTGTACATCATCTTTCCGGCCAGTCTTTAGAATTGCATGTTTATGTGGATTTCCTGTACATACACCTATTAAATTTGATTTTCTCCTGTCAGTCTGTCTCATGGCAATTTGATTCCAATCCAGTTAGAAGGACCTTCAAGACAACAAGAATTCTTGTTCTCTGACAGAGAATTTGACTTAAATGCCTCATTTCTTGGCATCCCATTTCAAGTATAAAAAGTATAAAAAGATGCTAGAGCGATAGGACGTACTTGTAGAGGAGCTGATATTTTTGAACTCAGTTTTTGTCACTATTTCAGAAGGTTCCTTATTTATTTCCTATGTGTATAGTATGTAGTGAGTGTTTTCTTGAAAAACTTCTAAGTAGCAGTCAAAATATGTATTCCATTCAATTTAATATCGAGGTTTAATATAGATGGTTCTCTGGAGGTGGATGCATAAATATACAAATTAAGTATTTCAAGGCCACTTGAGCATTAAAATCATCCTTAGTATAATTTCCTATTTACTTAGATACTTGCAAATATGTCATCCATGTGTGTTAAACATGAATCCCACCAGATTGTTGGAAGATGGTTCTCCATCCTTTTCCCCATTGTGATGGTTTATTTTGATTCCTAGTGGGCTTAAATTCTCAGCACCACCTAAGGGGTTTTAGCTGTGAATGAATGTGCTACTTAGAATGACCTTGCTCCCTCAGGTGTCATCCTGGAGTTTGTTGATTGTATTTTGTGTCTTGGTTTTCTCTGGACTTAACCTGCCTAAATTCAAAGTGCTCAGGATGTTAAGGGACTCATTCTTCAATTCTTCCTCTGAGAGACCAACTAAATTATTTGTGTTGTGAATGGGAATTCCGGTAATGGCTGCTGGGTGCTATTCACTCTGTCCCTGTCTAATGAAGGAACTAATGTCCTTTGTCTTTGGATTCATTCAGAATCTCATCTACAGAATGCATCAAGCATTTACATTGAAAACACTATGAAGAATTTTAAGTTTCTAAGAGGAAGAGTCATTTCTGACACAGACCTGGAATATGTGTTTTTCCTGACTCTACAGTATATTGGGCCATGCAGTATTACAAAGGAAAATGATCATCCTTTATTAGAGTCCTAACTGAACACCAGTCCATTATGTAACATGCAGCCTAATGGGCTGCAGGTGGGGAACTAGATCAGAAACAGTTCCACATTGGCAGCCAAGAAACGAACAACACACACACAGAACCAGAACCAGAAAAGATCTCAGGTTCTGAAAACTGTTATAACCAGAACTGGACTAGTCCTAGGGAAAATGAGTTTATGATGAAAGCCAACCAAATAATTAAGAAATTTCTCTGGTGTAATCACATGCTGTTATTTACCAAGAGAGGTCTTCCCAGCTAGATAACTTATTTCTCTCACTGCAAAATGAAAGCACTGTAGTCAAGAGTCATTACAGGGGCGCCTGGGTGGCTCAGTCAGTTAAGTGTCTGACTTCGGCTCAGGTCATGATCTTGTGGTTTGTGAGTTTGAGCCCTGCGTCGGGCTCTGTGCTGACAGCTCAGAGCCTGGAACCTGCTTCAGATTCTGTGTCTCCCTCTCTCTCTGCCCCTCCCCTACTCACTGTCTGTCTCTCAATAATAAATACATGTTTAAAATTTTTTTTTAAATAATAAGAGTCATTACACATTTTCCTCATAATCTTCTTAAAGGTAACTTTTTCATATGCTCAGTCTTTTAAAACTAACCTTTTGTAGGGTGCCTGGGTGGCACATTCTGTTAAGTTTGTGACTCTTGGTTTTGACTCAGGTCATGATCTCACAGTTCCATGAGTTTGAGCCCCAGAGGGGCTCTGCACTGGTAGCTTGGGATTCTTTCTCTTGTTTTCAACCCCTCCCCAACTTGCACTGTCTCTGTCTCTCTCAAAATAAATAACCTCTAAAAAATTATAAAAATAAAAATAAACTAACCTTGTATGTGTGTGTGTTCATGACAGCTTAATTCTAAATTTTATCCTGTGTCTTTAATATAGAACAATTGATTTTGACATGAATTTCCCTTACATATATATTTGTAGGTGAAGACCAAATGCACAAAGTCTTGGACAGGTGATGGGTGATGTGTCTATATCAGAAAAAATGTAAAAGGGTCACAAATCCTACAACCCTAAAAAAACTCCTCGCTTTATAAATGCAATACTTCTTGCTCTCTATATAATGGGATATATTAAAAGAACAATGTGTATATTCAGTATGTCAGCATTTCCTAGTAATTTCTCTTGAATCCATTTTTTATACCAAATATTGTACAGTTTAGCGACTTCTCTTCAGGCCAATACTGTCCAGACTGTATAAATTTATAATATAAATTTTTAAAACTCATCATTCTTCTGCATTTAAGAGCTAAGCACATACATGCTTGTGTAGGGCTCAGATTTGAAATATATTTCTTTTGAATATTTGAGAAAATGGGAAGTCCTTTCCAGAAAATCTAAGAGACAACAATCCTAGCTTACTGACACTAAGGAAAAAGGACCTCATTCACTCCTTCATGCAGTGATTTATTGGTCCCTAGTGATTTCCAAATTGGGTGACTGTAGTAAGCTATCTATGCTGGAACTTCTGAAAGTCAGCCCTGATCCATATTTGTTTTGTGTTCTGCTCTATCAGCAAGAACGATAAATTTGATGCTTTAAAATAGGATGTGTCAGAGGCTTTCTCTAGTGACTGAGCAAAATGATGTCTCCCTTTACTGTTACCCGTTTTCACTATATGTGCTTTATATATCTAATATTTATTTCATTACAGATTAAATTCTTGTTCCTTCATCTATATAATCACAAGTCTAATATTGTATTGATGTGCAAATCAAATTGTGTAATAAAAATCTCACCGGATTTAGGCAGATTAGAAAATGTTATGTTACAAAAAAAAAACATTTACAGTTGGAATTCAGACCTCCATTGCACTTCATTGTCTTATTATAAGAATAAGGTGAATTTGAACACTTGTATTGTCCTCAGCTTATCACAAATAATAGAAATGGTGTGCACTTGTGGTCTAAGGTGAAACTGAAAGAGAAAAGAAATATTATAGTAGATACCTCAAAAATAAAAACAGCAAAAGTGCCATAGGCCAACAAGGTCTGGTCAGCTGCTGGATGGGACCTTGAGATGCCTCCACTAGCCAGGGGCAAACAAATCATTGGCAGAACATCCACATGGGACTGGGTTCCCTTTCTTTCATAAACTTTCTGTACTTTTCAGCATACAGATCTTTTACATCTTTGGTTAGGTTTACTCCTAGGTATCTTATGGTTTTTGGTGCCATTGGAAATGGGATTGATTTCTTGGTATCTTTCCTGCTGCTTCAATATCAGTGTATTGAAATGCAACTTATTTCTGTACATTGATTTTATATCTTGAAACTTTAATGAATTCATGTATCAGTATTTTGGTGGAGTCTTTCGGGTTTTCAAGGGAAAGTATCATGTCATCTGCAAAAAGTGAAAGCTTGACTTCTTTCTTGCCAATTTGGATGCCTTTTATTTATTTTTATTTTCTGATTGCTGAGGTTAGGACTTCCAGTACTATGTTGAGCAACAGTGGAGGAGTGGACACCCCCATTACAATCCTGATCTTAGGGAGAAAGCTCAGTTTTTCCACACTGAGGATGATATTGGCTGTGGGCTTTTCATAGATGGCTTTGTGATGTTAAGGTATGTTCTATCACTATTTTCTTGAGGGTTTTTTTTTTTTTTTTATCAAGAAAGTATCCTGTATTTTGTCAAATGCTTTTTTTCTGCATATATTAAAAGGATCATCTGGTTCTTATCCTTGATTTTATTAATGTGGTTTATCACATTGATTGATATGCAAACATTGAACCAGCCCTACAGCCCAGGAATGAGTCCCAATTAATCGTGGTGACTAAATCTTTTAACGTATTGTTGAATTTGATTTGCTAATATCTTGTTGAGAATTTTTGCATTCAGGTTCATTGAGGATATTGGCCTGCAATTCTTTCTTGAGGGGTCTTTGGTTTGGAATCAAGGTCATGCTGGCTTTATAGAATGAAGCTTTCCTTTCATTTCTATTTTTTGGAACATTTTGAGGAAAATAGGTTTTAACTAATCTTTAAATGTCTGGTAGAATTCCCCTGGCCCAGGACTCTTATTTGTCAGAAGATTTTGGATAACTGATTCAAATGTTTTTGCTTGTTTTGGACCTGTTCAAATTTTCAATTTCTTCCTGTTTGATTTTTGGTAGTGTGTGAGTGTCTAAGAATTTGTCCATTTCTTCCGACTCTGCAGTTTGTTGGCATATAATTTTTCACAATATTCTATTATAATTGTATTTCTGTGGTGTTGGTTGTGATGTCTCCTCTTTCATTGGCGATTTTATCTATTTGGGTCTTCTTGCTTTTCTTTTTGAGAAGTTTGGCTAAGGGGTTATCAATTTGGTTTATTCTTTCAAAAAAACAGCTCTTGGAGCACCTGGGTGGCTCAGTCGTTGGGCATACAACTTTGACTCAGGTCATGATATCACAGCTTGTGAGTTTGAGCCCCACGTTTGTGCTGACAGCTCAGAGCCTGGAGCCTGGTTCAGATTCTGTGTCTCCCTCTCTCACTGCCCCTCCCCTGCTTGTGCTGTCTCTCCTTCAAAAATAAATAAACGTTAAAAAAAAAAAACCTCTTAGTTTCATTGATCTGTTCTACATTTTTTGGATGCTTTATCATTTATTTCTGGTCTGATCTTTATTATTTCCCTTCCTCTGCTGGCTGTGGTCTTTATTTGCTACTTCTTTTCTAGCTTGTTTAGGTGTAAGGCTAGACTGTGTATTTGGGACCTTTCTTGCTTCTTGAGATAGGCATGAATTGCCATTTATTTTCCTTTTAGGACTAACTTTGCTTGATCCCAAAGGGTTTGTACCATCATGCTTTTATTTTCATTTGCTTCCATATTTTTAAAAATTTCCTCTTTAATTTCCTGGTTGACCCATTCATTTTTTTAAAATGTTTATTTTTGAGGGGCGCCTGGGTGGCTCAGTCAATTACGTATCCAATTTCAGCTCAGGTCATGATCTCACAGTTTGTGGGTTCGAGCCCTGCATTGGGCTCTTTGCTGACTGACAGCTCAGAACCTGAAGCCCACTTTCTGTCTTCCCCTCCCTCTGCCCCTTCCAGGCTCATGCTCTGTCTCTCTCTGGACTCATTGTATAAAGTGGGAGTGATACAGTAGGTTGTGAAACCGGAGTCATATAAGCTGTGATCTGGTCCATAATGCCCCTTGATGTTCCCCTAGCCAGACAATAGTGGCCTTGAATGCCTGAAGTTGGGCAAAGACTTGTTGATCAATTCTCACTTGTTATTCTAAATCTAATGTGGTATTTTGCATATACTGGTTTATCTGATATTCGGTCTGTAAGGAGATAGGTGTCTGCCCAGGCAGCTGTTGCTGCAAGTGCCACAATGGCCAAAATAGCCACCAACAATGTGCCTAGAAAATTTTTGGTTCTCTTTCTTCTAATGCACAGGCAAGCTGTTGCAGTGGGGACCCCCCACCCCCCACCTTGCCAAGGCCGATTTAATTGGACTCACAGCCAGAGCTGTGCCTTTTGTTTGGTTGTACAGTCAAAGGTTATATATAAATGTGATATGTTTCTAGTGGAGAAACAGGAGTCACCCACTTTTTGTTCCCTGTGAAAACAGTGTTTATCTCATTAAAATACGGAGTTGTAGATGTAAGTAAGGAAACCTGTGGCTTGGTAGTACATATAAGAGTACTGTTGATTTCATCAGTGTAGGACCAGTTAAATTTACCACGTATAAATGAAGCAGGTCCCTGTCTAAATTTTCTTTGAATAAATGGTAGGTCAATCCTCCAAGAGGAAGTTTTAATAGAGGACTAGGCATTGGTGGAGTATTTGAGTCTAAGTATTGGACCCACAAATCCAGGATTCCATATGGGGTTAGAAGTATCATAACGGAAAGGAAGTGACCAGTTCCAGATACGTCCTTCCCAGGTTCTATTAATTTCCATCACCATTAGTCTTTGGGGTCCTTACTTTTCAAGGATTGTATTGTTAAATAATGATATTTGAGTAAAATTACAAGAACAGCAGAGGTGCCATGAGAAGCCATCATAGGACACTGTCTCCAGCCAGGGCCTGGTCCATACTGGCACTGGAGTTTTTGGTACACATTTTCCTTCACATAGGTCTCCTCCTATTCCTATTGTGAGAACAAAATGTTGATATTTGATACTACTTACCTGAGATTCATCTCCTGGTATTTTAAGTATGTTATTCACATACCATTGTTTGTGAAAAGGGACACAGAGGCTTAGGTTAGTATTGCAAATATTAGGACTATAATAGAAACAAAGAGGTATGCCCAAGTGAGACAAAGTCCAATTTATTGACAGTCTCTATGTGATAGACAAGTCATCAGCATTAATAGGAATCCAGTGTCCTCTGGTAATAGAGGAGTCACTAGGTGAGATAGGAATTTCAGGATCTTCCCAGGAGACTACATCAAACATAGGAGGGCTAAGAAGGTGAGCTGAAGAGGTAAAAGTAGAGTATGGGTGAATAGAAGCAACAGGTAAAGAATGCAGACACATTAGCAGGAGTGTTACCTTACTTCAGTTGGCAGTAAGGCAAGAGATGAAAGGATAGAAACATATTTTCAGGGGTCACGGGCATGCCCTTGTTCATTAAAATGTCTTCAGGCTGGAGGTTATTTTTTATTAATGTTTATTTTTGAGACAGAGAGCAAGAGTGGGGGAGGGACAGAGAGAGAGGGAGACACAGAATCCAAAGTAGGCTCTAGGCTCTGAGCTGTCAGCACAAAGCCCGACTCAGGGCTGAAACTCACAGACTGAGATCATTACCTGAGCTGAAGTAGCATGTCCAACTGACTGAGCCACCCAGGTGCCCCTGGGAGGTTAATTTCTTAACATCACCCCAGGAGATGTCTTGGCTGGCTGAGTGGTCAACCTTCCTCTTCTTTGGATTCAACATCCCATTGGGAGGAGCCACCGCCATCAATTTGAAGGCTGGTACTGGATTCCTGAGTCCCTCATGCCATCTCATGATGTGGTTTTATTAACGGGCACGTACCCACACAGGACCTTGAGGAGAAAGCACAGCAGCATAACCCCTCCCCCAGGTTAACAATGGTACTGGACCCTTCCAGGTTGGCCCCTCATTGGACAACCTATACCGTACCTTGTGTTTTGGGAATCCCTGTTCCATTTGGAAATGTTTGAACATTGCAGAATGAGAATTTCTAATTGTAAATGATTTAATGTGAATAGGGCTCTCATTAATCTGGCCCTAGGGGTGGAATTTCACCCCTTTTGTTTTAATAAAAGTAGTTGTAGGAGGACATTTGCATGTTCCATGATAACTTGACCTTGTGGGTTATAAGGAATTCCAGTGGAGTAGCATATATTCCTTTGTTGTAAGAAGAGTTCTAATTGTTGTGAGGTGTAAATCGGGGGATTATCAATTTTGATTTTTTTCGAGTACCTCCATTACAGTAAAACCTTCCAATAAATGAGAGATAACAAGTGAGGTGCGCTCTCCCCTCTGGTCAGAAGCCCATATATACACAGAAACAGTGTCTATAGACACATGCACCCATTGAGACTTACCAAAAGATGATATATGTGTAACATCCATTTGCCATAATTGATTGGCCATTAGGCTCTGAGGATTTATTCCGTGGGGCAAGTAAATAGGGGAGAACTGTTAACCTTCTGGGCAAGAACAAGTGACATTTTTCTCTTAAGAGGAACAGAAAATTGTTTGGATACAGAGTGTGCACCTCGGTGAAAAAAGGAATAAGAAGTGATATTAATGAGAAAAGTGATCCTATTAATAAGGAGTCAGCTAAGTCATTTCTGTACATAAGGGATCCAGATAAATGAGAATGACTTCGAATGTGAAAATGAGATGATGATGCATTTGTAAAAGTGCTTGGGCTTCTAGAAACATGTTGAACAAAGATTGATCAAGGTTAATATTGAGAGTGGCACAGAAGGTCATTAAGTAATTGAACAATATATTGAGAGTTGGTAATTAAATTAATTGGTTGATTCAAAAATGTTTTGAGAGCCAATATAGCAGCAACCAGTTCAACCCTTTGGGTAGAAGTAGTGGGAGCAGTAAAGGCAAATTTCCAGGTGGTGCTTCCTATCCATGTAATGACATCTCGGAAGGTCCCTTTTGAGCCATCAATAAAAACAGAGCATCAGAAATTGGTTATTTTGAAATGAGGGGTTTAGCAGAGAAATGAAGAAATTGAAGTCCTTGGATTCTTTCATCATCCAGGAAAGAATTAAAAAAATCACCTGTGTAATCTGCCATAGTGATTAGGAAAAGTTCATTGTGGGTCCAAAGGTATTCTATCTTATCTTTATTAGTTCCTGGGAAAATAGATACAGTGTCAGCCCTGACAAATTGAATGATGTGATTGTGGCCTTCACGGACTAATTGCAGTCAGAGTGACAGATAAGGAAGATAAAAATAACCATTCAGTGATCAGATATTTAGTAAGCAAAAGTTGATAAATAATTCCAGTGGGAGAATGGGCTATATTTACAATTAAAAGAGTGAAAGAAAATTGGGATGCCTATCGATTAATAAAGATAATGGAGGCCTATGGGCTATGAGACAATTGCTCTAGAGCTCTTGGTATGATGTGTTGTGGGGAAGCAGAACTAGGATACCCTGTTAACAAGTGAAACAATGAAGTAAGGTGATAAGTCAGGATTCCTAATGTGGGTCTGAGCCAAATGATATGTCCTAAGCATTGTTGTAGTGAACTAAGGGTCCAAGGATTAGGAAGATGAATTTTTTATATGTTGTGGGATGACATAACTTTGCAAAAATTTATATCCTAAATAATTCCATGGAGTTGACCTCTGAATTTTTTCAGGAGCAATGAGGAGGCCGACTGAAGTAACTGAATAAGAAACTGTAACCAAGTCTCAAGTATTTTTTTGGGGGTGGATGCTGCTGGTAGAGTATCATTTATGTAATGATAAATGAGAACTTGGGGCTTCTGGTGGGTGTTACACCTGCAGTAACAAATGACTGACCCATGATGGTGCTGTTCATCATGAGTGGGGGCAGGAATTTCCAGTGAAATCTCTGTATATGTTGGTGATTATTACTAGTAGAGGACAAAGAAAGCAAATTTTTCCTTGTCATCTGGATGCAATGAAATAGTGAAAAAAAATATTTTTTTTCAATATATGAAGTTGTCAATTTGGTTTCCATACAACACCCAGTGCTCATCTCAAAAGATGTCCTCCCCAATACCCATCACCCGCCCTCCCCTCCCTCCCACCCCCCATCAACCCTCAGTTTCTTCTCAGTTTCTAAGAGTCTCTTATGCTTTGGCTCTCTTCCACTCTAACCCCCCCCCTTTTTTTTTCCTTCCCTTCCCCCATAGGTTTCTGTTAAGTTTCTCAGGATCCACATAAGAGTGAAACCATATGGTATCTGTCTTTCTCTGTATGGCTTATTTAACTTAGCATTACACTCTCCAGTTCTATCCATGTTGCTACAAAGGGCCATATTTCATTCTTTCTCATTGCCACGTAGTACTCCATTGTGTATATAAGCCACAATTTCTTTATCCATTCATCAGTTGATGGACATTTAGGCTCTTTCCATAATTTGGCTATTATTGAGAGTGCTGCTATAAACATTGGGGCACAAGTGCCCCTATGCATCAGTACTCCTGTATCCCTTGGGTAAATTCCTAGCAGTGCTATTGCTGGGTCATAGGGTAGGTCTATTTTTAATTTTCTGAGGAACCTCCACACTGTTTTCCAGAGTGGCTGCACCAATTTGCATTCCCACCAACAATGCAAGAGGGTTCCTGTTTCTCCACATCCTCGCCAGCATCTATAGTCTCCTGATTTGTTCATTTTGGCCACTCTGACTGGCGTGAGGTGATATCTGAGTGTGGTTTTGATTTGTATTTCCCTGATGAGGAGCAACGTTGAGCATCTTTTCATGTGCCTGTTGGCCATCTGGATGTCTTCTTTAGAGAAGTGTCTATTCATGTTTTCTGCCCATTTCTCACTGGATTATTTGTTTTTCAAGGTGTGGAGTTTGGTGAGCTCTTTATAGATTTTGGATACTAGCCCTTTGTCCAATATGTCATTTGAAAATATCTTTTCCCATTCCGTTGGTTGCCTTTTAGTTTTGTTGGTTTCCTTTGCTGTGCAGAAGCTTTTTATCTTCATAAGGTCCCAAGTTCATTTTTGCCTTTAATTCCCTTGTCTTTGGGGATGTGTCAAGTAAGAAACTGCTACGGCTGAGGTCAGAGAGGTCTTTTCCTGCTTTCTCCTCTAGGGTTTTGATGGTTTCCTGTCTCACATTCAGGTCCTTTATCCATTTTGAGTTTATTTTTGTGAATGGTGTGAGAAAGTGGTCTAGTTTCAATCTTCTCCATGTTGCTGTCCAGTTCTCCCAGCACAATTTGTTAAAGAGACTGTCTTTTTTCCATTGGATATTCTTTCCCGCTTTGTCAAAGATTGGTTGGCCATACGTTTCGAGGTCTAGTTCTGGGGTTTCCATTCTATTTCATTGGTCTATGTGTCTGTTTTTGTGCCAATACCATGCTGTCTTGATTATGACAGCTTTGTAGTAGAGGCTAAAGTCTGGGATTGTGATGCCTCCTGCTTTGGTCTTCTTCTTCAAAATTACTTTGGCTATTTGGGGCCTTTTGTGGTTCCATATGAATTTTAGGATTGCTTGTTCTAGTTTCGAGAAGAATGCTGGTGCAATTTTGATTGGGATTGCATTGAATGTGTAGATAGCTTTGGGTAGTATTGACATTTTGACTATTTATTCTTCCAATCCATGAGCAGGGAATGTCTTTCCATTTCTTTATATCTTCTTCAATTACCTTCATAAGCTTTCTATAGTTTTCAGCATACAGATCTTTTACATCTTTGGTTAGATTTATTCCTAGGTATCTTATGCTTCTTGGTGCAATTATGAATGGGATCAGTTTCTTTATTTGTCTTTCTGTTGCTTCATTATTAATGTATAAGAATGCAACTGATTTCTGTACATTGATTTTGTATCCTGCAACTTTGCTAAATTCATGTATCTGTTCTAGCAGACTTTTGGTGGAGTCTATCAGATTTTCCATGTATAATATCATGTCATCTGCAAAAAGTGAAAGCTTAACTTCATCTTTGCCAATTTTGATGCCTTTGATTTCCTGTTGTTGTCTGATTGCTGATGCTAGCACTTCCAACACTATGTTAAACAACAGCAGGGAGAGTGGACATCCCTGTCTTGTTCCTGATCTCAGGGAGAAAGCTCTCAGTTTTTCCCCATTGAGGATGATGTTAGCTGTGGGCTTTTCATAAATGGCTTTTATGATCTTTAAGTATGTTCCTTCTATCCTGACTTTCTCGAGGGTTTTTATTAAGAAACATTGATGAATTTTATCAAAGACCTTTTCTGCATCGATTGACAGGATCATATGGTTCTTATTTTTCTTTTATTAATGTGATGTATCACATTGATTGATTTGCGAATGTTGAACCAGCCCTGCAGCCCAGGAATGAATCCCACTTGATCATGGTGAATAATTCTTTTTATATGCTGTTGAATTCGATTTGCTAGTATCTTATTGATAATTTTTGCATCCATATTCATCAGGGATATTGGCCTGTAGTACTCTTTTTTTTACTGGGTCTCTGTCTGGTTTAGGAATCAAAGTAATGCTGGCTTCATATAATGAGTCTGGAAGTTTTCCTTCCCTTTCTATTTTTTGGAATAGCTTGAGAAGGATAGGTATTATCTCTGCTTTAAACATCTGGTAGAACTCCCCTGGGAAGGCATCTGGTCCTGGACTCTTATTTGTTGGGAGATTTTTGATAACCAATTCAATTTCTTTGCTGGTTATGGATCTGTTCAAGCTTTCTGTTTCCTCCTGATTGAGTTCTGGAAGTGTGTGGGTGTTTAGGAATTTGTCCATTTCTTCCAGGTTGTCCAATTTGTTGGCATATAACTTTTCATAGTATTCCCTGATAATTGCTTGTATCTCTGAGGGATTGGTTGTAATAATTCCATTTTCATTCATGATTTTATCTATTTGGGTCATCTCCTTTTCTTTTTGAGAAGCCTGGCTAGAGGTTTATCAATTTTATTTTTTCAAAACACCAACTCTTGGTTTCATTGATCTTCTCTTCTGTTTTTTTAGATTCTATATTGTTTATTTCTACTCTGATCTTTATTATTTCTCTTCTTCTGCTGGATTTAGGCTGTCTTTGCTGTTCTGCTTCTATTTCCTTTAGGTGTGCTGTTACATTTTGTATTTGGGATTTTTCTTGTTTCTTGAGATAGGCCTGGATTGCAATGTATTTTCCTCTCAGGACTGCCTTCACTACATCCCAAAGCGTTTGGATTGTTGTATTTTCATTTTCCTTTGTTTCCATATATTTTTTAATTTCTTCTCTAATTGCCTGGTTGACCCATTCATTCTTTGGTAGGGTGTTCTTTAACCTCCATGCTGTTGGAGGTTTTCCAGACTTTTTCCTGTGGTTGATTTCAAGCTTCATAGCATTGGGGTCTGAAAGTAGGCATGGTATGATTTCAATTCTTGTATACTTACGAAGAGCTGTTTTGTGACCCAGTATGTGATCTATCTTGGAGAATGTTCCGTGTGCACTCGAGAAGAAAGTATATTCTGTTGCTTTGGGATGCAGAGTTCTAAATAGATCTGTCAAGTCTATCTGATCCATGTATCATTCAGGGCCCTTGTTTCTTTATTGACCGTGTGTCTAGATGATCTATCCATTTCTCTAAGTGGAGTGTTAAAGTCCCCTGCAATTACCACATTCTTATCAATAAGATTGGTTATGTTTGTGAGTAATTGTTTTATATATTTGGGGGCTCCTGTATTCGGCACATAGACATTTATAATGTTAGCTCTTCCTGATGGATAGACCCTGTGATTATTATAAAATGCCCTTCTTCATCTCTTGTTACAGCCTTTAATTTAAAGTCTAGTTTGTCTGATATAAGTATGGCTACTCCAGCTTTCTTTTGACTTCTAGTGGCATAATAAATAGTTCTCCATCCCCTCACTCTCAATCTGAAGGTGTCCTCGGGTCTAAAATGAGTCTTTTGTAGACAGCAAATAGATGGGTCTTGTTTTTTTTATCCATTCTGATACCCTATGTCTTTTGGTTGGCACATTTAGTCCATTTACATTCAATGTTATTATAGAAAGATATGAGTTTAGAGTCATTGTGATGTCCGTAGGTTTCATGCTTCTAGTGATGTCTCTGGTACTTTGTCTAACAGGATCCCCCTTAGGATATCTTGTAGGGCTGGTTTAGTGGTGACGAATTCCTTCAGTTTTTGTTTGTTTGGGAAGACCTTTATCTCTCCTTCCATTCTAAATGACAGACTTGCTGGATAAAGGATTGTCGGCTGCATATTTTTTCTGTTCATCACATTGAAGATTTCCTGCCATTTCTTTCTGGCCTGCCAAGTTTCAGTGGAGAGATCCGTCACGAGTCTTATCGGTCTCCCTTTATATGTGAGGGCACGTTTATCCCTAGCTGCTTTCAGAATTTTCTCTTTATCCTTGTATTTTGCCAGTTTCACTATGATATGTCATGCAAAAGATTGATTCAAGTTATGTCTGAAGGGAGTTCTCTGTGCCTCTTGGATTTCAATGCCTTTTTCCTTCCCCAGATCCGGGCTGTTCTCACCTATTATTTCTTCAAGTACACCTTCAGCACCTTTCCCTCTCTTCCTCCTCTGGAATACCAATTATGTGTAGATTATTTCTCTTTAGTGCATCACTTAGTTCTCTGATTTTCCCCTCATACTCCTGGATTTTTTAATCTTTTTCTCAGATTTTTCTTTTTCCATAATTTTATCTTCTAGTTTACCTATTCTCTCCTCTGCCTCTTCAATCCGAGCCATAGTTGTCTCCATTTTATTTTGCAGTTCATTGATAGCAATTTTTAGCTCCTCCTAGCTGTTCCTTAGTCCCTTGGTCTCTGTAGCAAGAGATTCTCTGCTGTCCTTTATACTGTTTTCAAGCCCAGTGATTAATTTTATGACTATTATTCTAAATTCACTTTCTGTTATATTGTTTAAATCATTTTTGATCGGTTCGTTAGCTGTTGTTATTTCCTGGATGTTTTTCTGAGGGGAATTATTCTGTTTCATCATTTTGGATAGTCCCTGAAGTGGTGGGGGACTGCGGGGCACTTCCCCTGTGCTGTCTTGAATGACTTGCATTGGTGGGTGGGGCCGCAGTCAGACCTGATGTCTGCCCCCAGCCCACCGCTGGGGCCACAGTCAGACTGGTGTGTGCCTTCTCTTCCCCTCTCCTGGGGGCAGGATTCACTGTGGGGTGGCATGGCCCATCCGGGCTACTGGCACACTGCCAGGCTTGTGGTGCTGGGGATCTGGCGTATTAGCTGGGGTGGATCAGCAAGGTGCACAGGGACAGGAAGGGCAGGCTCAGCTCGCTTTTCCTTCAGAGATCCGCTTCAAGAGGGGCCCTGTGGCACTGGGAGGGAGTCAGACCCACTGGAGGGATTGATCCACAGAAGCACAGCATTGGGTGTTTGTCTGGTACAAGCAAGTTCCCTGGCAGGAACTGGTTCCCTTTGGGATTTTGGCTGGGAGATGGGCGAGGGAGATGGCGCTGGCGAGCGCCTTTGTTCCCCGCCAAGCTGAGCTCTGTCGTCCGGGGCTCAACAACTCTCTCTCCCATTGTCCTCCTGTCCTCCCGTTCTCCAAGCAGAGCTGTTAGCTTATAACCTTCCAGATGTCAAGTCCCACTTGCTGTCAGAACACACTCCCTCCAGCCCCTCCACTTTTGCAAGCCAGACTCGGGGGCTCTGCTTGGCCAGTGGACTGCCCCTCTGCCCCGGCTCCCTCCCGCCAGTCCGTGTAGCGCGCACCGCCTTGCTGCCCTTCCCACCCTCTTTTGTTGGCCTCTCTGCGCTTGGCTCTGGAGACTCTGTTCTGCTAGTGTTCTGGCGGTTTTCTGGGTTATTTAGGCACGTGTAGGTGGAATCTAAGTGATCAGCAGGGCGCGGGGTGAGCCCAGCGTCCTCCTACGCCGCCATCTTCCCAGGATCCGTGAAAAAAATCTTTTAAATCAACTATAATATTATAGTCTTAAGGAATTAAAGCTGGGTTAGGAAGAACTAACTGCAATGGCCCCATTGAAATCAAGTGAACATTAACATCCCTGAACTCATGGAGGAGCCTCTATTTACCTGACTTGTTTGGAATGCAAAAATAGTGTTCCAGGAGCAGGTTGAAGGTTCAACATGTCCAAGATTAAGTTGTTCTTTTCTTAATATTTGAATTCGCTTTAATTTTTACCCTTTTAAAGATCATTGCTCCACCCAGACCGGTTCTCCAGCTTTCCAGGACAGTTTGAGGTGGGGGTGGGGGGTGATTTTGCCAACAATGGCCATTAGGGTAAATTTGTATGGACAGGTTTAATTGGGTAAGTAAGTCCGGACCCCATAATGATAGTGGGAGGTCAAGGACAAATGGGGCAATGGTAGTCTGGTATCCCTCCGTGTCAGTACAGACAGGAAATTTATTTCCTAACGGAAATCCTTTTCCCCTTATCCCATTAATTATCTGTGTTGTAGAGACAAGGGGGATTTCAGATGGCCAATCATGTGTCTTAATAACTGTAACATTGGCCCAGTATCAATTAGACCATTAATTGTTTGGTTTGCAATTTTTATTTGTAAAGTAGGTCTTACATGTTGTATGAGCATGGCCCAGAATGCTTCATCTTTAGGATTAGTACACTAAAACCTTTAGGGCCACGCTTAGCATTGGCAGTTGCCAGCACCCAAGAAGGTAATGTAAGAAATTATGCTATAGGGATATTTGCAGGAATCTCTGTGTAAACAGAGAAAATAAGCATGATATGAATTTCTGCAGTAAGTCAGAATCGGTAACTCCAGGTAAAAAAAATACACCCTTTAAAATGGTGCTAGGCCTCCCTAATAGAAGTCCTGTGTAACTGGAAAGCAGGAGGCTGAAAATACCTGTAGGTCCCTTCTTGACTTCCCCCACAATGTTAAGGGTTAAATTAGATGTAAGGGCCAAATCAAGTCCTGCATTGTCAGAGGTGGCAGCCAGGAGATATGAGATTGTCTAGGTTTTGATCAAAGGGGTTGTTTGTTTACTTGAGGATCCATTCCTTGGCATTCACATTCCAAATTTGGGATGCCTGATTTCCATTTGTCTTGGGGCATGGGCACCCCCTTCAAGTTTCCTTGAATTAGGGTTACCTTGGGAATCTATTCTTGATCTGCATTGATTGTCCCAAGGATATCCTGTTTTACATTTCAGGCACTTTTTAATAGAGCATTTTAGGTCTTGTTTTCCATATTTAAAATATTTTTGGGGTTTTAATGCTGAGGCTAATAACACTGCTTTATAGGATTCAGTCCCCACATTTTGACAGGCTTTAATCATTTCAGCAATATTAAGGTTTTGTCCCCTTAAGGAAGCAAGGATCTTCTGGCCATCTTGCTTAGCATTTTCCTATGCCAATTGAAGGGTTAGGACATTTTGAGCATCCACATTATCAACCTGTCTTAAGATAGCTGTTTGTAATCTTTGATTAAAGGACATATAGGGTTCATTTGCACCTTGCTGGATGGTGGCAAAAGAAACCCATGGGTGTCTGAGTGTCAGGGATACAGGATCAAGCTTTAGATGCTGCATCTGAGATCTGGGGAAAAGTTCTGTGGTCCATGTTTATTTGAGGCTATATAGGCATATAGGGACCCTCCCCCAAAAGCATGTCCATTTCAATAGGAATTCCATTCTTTAAATTCCCCTTAGCTGGGGGCACCTGGGTGGCTCAGTCAGTTAAATGTCCCACTTCAGTTCAGGTCATGATCTCTCAGTCTCTGAGTTTGAGCCCTGCATGAGACTCTCTGCTGACAACACAGAGCCTGGAGCCTACTTTGGATTCTGTGTCTCCCTCTCTACCTATGCCCTTCCCCTGATCATGCTTTGTCTCTCTCTGTCTCAAAATAAGCATTAAAAAATATTTTTTAATAAATAAATTCTCAATAGCTGTAATTTATAGGCATCTTTAAATTCTTGCAACCAGAGGGAATATTGAGGAGTACTGAGAATGATTTTAAGTAAAGTTTTCCAATCCCAAGGGGTCATCTCATATCCTCCCCCTTCTTCCTCTATAATTCCCCTGGTAAAGGTGCAGTAGAGTCCATTTTCATGTATGCTTTTATGGAGCTCCTTACACACCTGGAAAGGAAGGTGATCGTGCCAAAGTGCCTGACCTTGAGCCCATAGACTAGGGAAGGCCATAGCAAAATCTTCCTATACTTGTCCTTCCTTTAACATGCGTTCTACTAGAGAAGGTGAAGGGCTTGAGGGCATTAATGCAGGATCCACTGGCAGGACAGAGGAAGACATAGAGGAAAAGGAGCGTCCTGCATATTATTGGAGTTGGGGTTAGACATATTTGTTAATGTGCCTCAGGCTACAGGTTTTGGGGTCTTAGCCCTAACGGGAGATGGAGGCATTGAATTAGGAGGCAGAGGGACTAAGTCTTGGCAACTATTTGTATCCTATTTTTCTTGTAAAGCATGAATAGCAATATGGCATAAGGTGTGTAAACTAGAGATCATTATTGGGCCAAGAGCTTTTCCTTTTTCTTTCTTTCTTTCTTTCTTTCTTTCTTTCTTTCTTTCTTTCTAAGTAGTACCCTATGCACTCTCAATCAGCCACTTCAAGGGATCCCTTAGTGGAGTATCATGGGCATTGATGATAAATTATAAAAAAAACAATTGGGTTAAATCTTTGGGACTTTGCATCCTGATGAGTGCAAAAGCATATGGATTGCTCCTTGTGTATATTTTGCTGTTTAGATAGTGAAACTTCCATGACAAGTAAACATAAAAGTAAAAGAGACAAGAAGTTGAGGGGTTCTGCATGCCTGATTGGAAAAGGAAAGACAAGGTATATTTTGCTCATCGTGTCATGGGCACCGAGTGCCGGTAGACCCTACTTAAATGAGGTTTATGGGCACCAAGTGTCAGTAGATCCTACCTGAATGAGGGTTAGGGGCAGTGACTGCCAGTAGTTCCTACCTGAATGAGTGGATGTCCTTTTCCCTTTTTGGGGCTTGAGAGATGAACTGCATAGCTGGGAGCTACTTGATTCTGCTGGTCCCTGTTTGGACACCACTTGTAGCCATGTACTGAAGAAAAAGTTCTCAGATACTTAGACTGGGTGGATGTGCAGGGATGTCTTTGCCAGCAAAATAGCAACAGCAGCAGCCAACTGCACATACTCTCTGTTTCATGTTCACCAGGTATAAACATCCAAGAATGTTAAACCATGGAAGGAAAACACAAAGAGCCTCAAGACATAGACCAAACACACATCTGGCGTTTACAGAGAAGCATGCAGGAAAGATGTGCAGTTTCAAGAACTGGTAGGTAGTTACAGTGGGTCAGTCTCCTAACTGGCCCCTGGGAGATAATGGGGCTCTGTTCTCATGGTGCTATCACGTCTGACAGCCTTGAGACCAGAACATCGCTGATGCTTCAGCAATTACCCCATTCACTTTCCCAGGGCTTACAATATACTTTGCAGAAATTACTTGATGCATTATGTGATCTTTTTTGGGGAATGTCTCACGTACACTTGAGAAGAATGTGTATTCTGCTTTTGGGTGAAAAGTTCTAAATATATGTGTTAAGTCCATCAAATCCAATGTGTCATTCTGAGCTGTTGTTTCCTTATAGTTTTCCTGCCTAGATGATCTGCCCATTGTTGTAACTGGAGGATTAAAGTCCACTACAATCACAGTATTATCATCTATACAGTTATTTATGTTTATGATTGATTTATATATTTTGGTATTTCCACATTAGGGTGTAACACATAGCTCCTCTTCATGGATAGACTCCTTGATGGTGATATAATGTCCTTCTTTATCTCTTGTTACATTCTTTGGTTTTTTTTTTTCATTTTTTTAACTTTTATTTATTTTTGAGACAGGGAGAGACAGAGCATGAACAGGGGAGGGTCAGAGAGAGAGGGAGACACAGAATGTGAAACAGGCTCCAGGCTCTGAGCTGTCAGCACAGAGCCCGACGCGGGGCTTGAACTCACAGACTGCAAGATCATGACCTGAGCAGAAGCCGGATGCCCAACTGAGCCACCCAGGTGCCCACATTCTTTGTTTTAAAATCTAATTTGGGGGCACCTGGGTAGCTCAGTCAGTTGAGTGTCCAACTTTAGCTCAGGTCATGATCTCACGGTTTATGACTTCAAGCCCCACGTTTGGCTCTGTGCTGACAGCTCAGAATCTGGAGCCTTCTTCAGATTCTGTGTCTCCCTCTCTCTCTGCCCCTCCCTTGTTTGTGCTTTGTCTCTTGTTCTCTCTCAAAAATAAATATTAAAAAAAATTGTAATCTAGTTTGTCTGATTAGTTATGGCTACTCCAGATTTCTTTTGATGTTCATTAGTAGGATAGATGGTTCTCCATCCCCTCACTTTGAATCTGCAGCTGTCCTTAGGTCTAAAATGAGTCTTTTATAGTCAACATACAGATGGATTTATTTTTTCTTTTTAATCCATTCTGATACCCTGTGTCTTTTGATTGGAATATTTAGTCCATTTACATTGAGTGATTATTGAAAGATATGGATTTAGTGTCTGTTATGTTATCTAAGGTTTCATGTTTGTGATGATATCTCTGGTCCTTTATATTTTTGGCTGCTTTCCACTCAGTCACGCTTTAGATCTCCTGCACAGCTGGTTTAGTGGTCATGAATTTCTGTTTAGTTTTTGTCTGGAAAAGACTTAATCTCCCTTATTCAAATAACACCTTGCTGGATAAAGGATTCTTGGCTGCATATTTTTCCTATTTAGCACATTGAGTATTTCCTGCCACTTCCTTCTGACCTGCCAAGTTTCAGTGGACATGTCTGATACTCCCTCAGGTGTCTACCCTTGTAGGTTAAGGCCTGTTTGTCCCTAGCTGCTTTCAGTATTCTCTTTGCATTTTGCCAGTTTCACTATGATATGTTGTGGTGTTGACCTGTTTTTGTTGATTTTGAAGGGAGTTCTCTGTGCCTCTTGGACTTGGATGCCTGTTTGCTTCCCCAGATTAGGGAAATTCTCAGCAGTTATTTTTTCAGGTAATCTCCTGCCTTTCTCTGACTCTACTTCTTCTGAAACTTCTATGATATGGATATTGTTTCATTTCATGGATTGAAAATGTCATTTCATGGCCTTACCACATTTTTCACATATATAGTATTCTATTTGAGTATGGATCCTGTGGTGTTGAATGAGACTTGAACATAAATTAAAGGGCTTGCCAAATTCTTTATATTTGTAACACCATCTCCAATATGCATTTTCTGATAAGTAATCAGGGTTTACATTGCCTAAAGACTTAACACAGTTTTTATGTGTATCATTATTCTCCAAAATGAATTTTCTAATCTGGAGTAGGGTTGAGCTGTTCTTACAAATACTGTCAATCTTAAAATTTGTAAGGTTCGCTCCAATATGAATTCTAGGATAATGAGTAAAGATGGAACTGTGATTAAAGGACTTCTCAAGTTCTTCACTTTGCTAAGAATTCTCTTCACTACAAATTTTGTGATAGTTGAGTAAGGCTTGAGTGGTAGGTCAAGGTTTTGGAACATCCTTTACATGTATTTGGTTTCACCTCAGTATGACTTCTGTGATGTCAAGTAAGAGTTCAGTGCCTCTTCAAGACCTTGTCACATTCTTTACCTTTGTAAGGTTTCTCTTGAGTATCAATCCTTTGATTTCTAATAAGGTTTAAATTATGGTAAAAGCCTTGCCACATTCTTTACTTTTATAAGGTTTGGGTTTATTTATTTATTTATTTACTAATTATTTAAAAATTTTAAATTTATTTTAAGGTTTGGGTTTTAAAGGATTTACTACATTATTTACATTTGTAGGGTTTCTCCATAGTAAGAATTCTGTGATGTTGAGTAAGGTGTGAGTGGCTCTTAAAGGTCTTGCCACATTCTTTACATGGGAAAAGTATGAATTCTATGACAGTGAGTAAGGTGTGAGTGGCTCTTAAAGGCCTTGCCATATTCTTTACATTTGTAAGGTTTCTCTTCAATATGAATTCTTTGATGTGAAATATGGTTTGAGTGATTGCTAAAAACCTTACCACATTCAGGGCACCTGGGTAGCTCAGTCAGTTGAGCATCCAACTTCAGCTCAGGTCATGATCTCACTGTCCACCAGTTCGAGCCCCATATCGGGCTCTGTTCTGACAGCTCAGAGCCTGGAGCCTGTTTCAGATTCTGTGTCTCCCTCTCTCTCTGCCCCTCCCTCATTCATGCTCTGTCTCTCTCTCTCTCTCTCTCTCTCTCTCTCTGCAAAAATAAATAAACTTAAAAAAAAAAAACAACAAAACTTACCACACTGTACACATTTATAAGGTTTCTCTCCCATATGAATTCTGTGATGTCGATTAAAGTTTGAGTGGTGGACAAAGGCCTTGCCACATTCTTTACATTTATAAGGTTTCTCTTTAGTATGAATTCTTTTATGTTGAATATGGTTTGAGTGACTGTTAAAAGCCTTGCCACATTCTTTAGTTTGGTAAGTTTTTCCCCCAGTATGGATTCTCCTATGTTCGTTTAGTGATAAGCCATAAAGTTTTACCACATTCTTTGAATTTGTAAGGTTTCTCTCCAGTATTCATTCACTGATGATAAGACAGTCTTGAGGGCAGGAAGTTCAGGGTGCCATGTGAAGATACAGCTGAAAGATACCAAATAACAGAAAAGTAAAATCATTCTACTTCTTATTCTCAGAGGATGTGCTGACAACTTCTAATATACAACCTTAAAATCAGAATGTCAGCAAGGTGGCTGAGAAGCAATCATCAGGACATTATTCCTCCATAGACACATAATCTTGCACACAACTTAGTGACCACATAGCCTAATAGATAATGCTGTGGTATTGTTGTGGTATAGCACAAATCATTTTCTTATACCTCAAATACTCAGGAAAATACAACAGGAGCCCAAAACACCACAAGGAAGGAAATTTAAACAAAAAACGAAAATGAACAATATTGGATATAGCAAAACCAGGAAAATATCAACAATAGAGTTCATTTTCAGAACAAATGAACAAAATTGGCAAACCATTAACTAAATAATGAGAGACCAATTACAATCAGAAGTGAAGGCAGACACAGTATAACTGATATCATAGAAATAAATATAATTAGAAGAGGTAACAATAGAGAATTACATACCAAGAAACAGATAGTGAAAAATGGGTATAAATGTCAAAAACATAGAACGTACCTAGACTCTCTCATGAAGAAATATTTTTAAAAATCTCAACTGATCTTTAACTACTAGGTAGATTGAACAAGTAATTATGAGAAAGTACTTCAAATCTCTTCAAACATTTCCAAGAAGGAAAAAGAAGGGAGATTAAGAACACACTGTCTGTGACCCCAGCATTAGTAGGTTATCAAAGCAAAGGAAGACATCACAAGTAAAGAAGAGTACAAACTGCTACCTGTGGGAAATATTCATGGAAAGTCCACAATAGAACAAAGCAAATTAAATTTTAAAAATATTTTAAATCATTAGCAAGTAGGAAATCTTCTTGAAATTCAAGGGTGTTTCAATATATGGAAAACTATGAGTGTAAGCCTGTGCCTTAACAGAATGAAGATCAAAAATGGCATGATCGTATTAATCGATGCACAACAGGAAGTGAGCATATTGGACACAATTTCGTGATTAAAAACATTCAATAAAGCAGGAATAGAAGGAAACAACAGCAACTTAATAAAGGCCATGAATGTTGGAAAGCTGAAATCTCACATATTCAATAGTAAAACACTAGAAGCTTCTCCTGTATGATCAGAAACAAGGTAATGAAGTGACTTCACTACTTCCATTCAACATAGCACTGGATAGCCTATTCAGAACAATTAGGCAAGAAAAAAAATACATTAAAGGCATCAAAAACAGAAGAGAAAAAACAAAATGATTTCTGTTTACAGATGATTGATCTATAGAACTCCTACAGAATCCTTACTGTTATATTTTTTATGTTTTTGCTTTGTTTTGGTCATCACTTGTATTACTATTTCTGCTAATTTTATCTAGTAAACACTCCATTTTCAAATTTTTATTCTATCAATGCTTGAATCAAGTTGTTAATTTCAACATTTTTCTTTTGTTTCAATGTTTGAGAGAGTAAGAGGTGGAGAGAAAGAGCAGAGGAGGGGCAGAGAGAAAGAGAGAGAGAGAGAGCGAGACCGAGAATCCCAGGAAGGCTCTACACTGGCAGCACAGAGCCTGACTTAGGGCTTGAACTCATGAACAATGAGATCATAACCTGAGCTGAAATCAATAGTCAGACACAAAACTGACTGAGCCACCCAGGAGCCCCTTACTTTTGTTTTTGTAACATTACATCACAACGAACTAGAGAAAATAAAAAACTATAGGTAAAATTTAGTAGAGGAAGGAAATAACAAGGAAAATAATAAATAAGTGACAAATAAAATAAACAAATAACATTGAAAGTGATGACCAGTTTTTAAAATAAGCATAATAGGCAATGAGTTAACTAAGAAAACAGGAAAGAAAACTAAAAATCCAAATGAAAAATGGAAGAAAAAATGACACAATACCCCCAACAGTATATCATGTGATAACAGATTACTATAAACTAATCAGATAACTTAGGGAAAAAATAGATAAAATGCTTATGTTACCAAGATTGAAATATGAATCTTAAACCCAAGAAACAGGAACTCTTCTTAGACCACAAGAATGAAAGTTGAATTTGGAATAAAAACCCTCCCAGCACAAAAAAGCCCAAGACCACATGCCTTCATTGGTCAATCCTAACACACGCACATACAAACACACACACACAAAGATAAATAATGATCTTCATCCAAATCTTACAAGTACTGGAATAGAGGGAAGATGTTCAAAATCATTCTATGAGGGCAACATTACCCTGATAGCAAAGCAGTATAAACACAAGAACAAAAATGTCCGGTTTGTCCATCATAATTATTGTTACTCTTTCTTCTGACCTCCATTTACATGATAAATGTTTCTCTCACCTTTTCAATCTGTAAGTGTCTTCAGGTCTAAATTGAGTCTCTCCTCAGCAGCATATACATGGGTCTGGATTTTTTAAGTCCATTCAGACACCTATGTGTTTTGATGGAAATGTATAGTACTTTTTTCATTCAAAGTAATTATTGATAGATATGGGCTTATTGCCATTTTATTACTTGTGTCAATATTTCTGGAGATTTTTTTCTGATCCTCTCTAGTCTTTGTCACTTTTGGTGTTTTCATTGCACTCAAAAAGTCCCTTTAACAGTTCTTGCAGAGCTGTTTCAGTGGGGATGAATTCCTTTAGATTTTGCTTATCTGGGAATCTCTTTATCTCTCCTTCCATTCTGAATGATGGCCTTGTTAGATAGAGTTCGCAGCTGCATATTTTTCCCATTTAGCCCATTGAAAATATTATGCCATTCCTTTCTTGCTTCCCAAGTTTCTATTGAGAAATCTCTAGCTAGCCATATGGTTCTTGTCTTCCCTTGCAAGTAAAGACTGCTTTTCTTTTGCTTTTAAGATTTTTTTCTATGTCACCATATTTTGCAAATTTAATTCAAATATGTCTCCGTGGCAGCCTGCTTTTTGCTTATTCTGTGCCTCCTGTATGTGGATGTCTGTTTACTTCACCAGAATAAGGATGTTTTCTATTATTTCTTAAATTTCTGTTCCTTTTCTTACTCTGGAGCTCCTATAATAAGAATGTCATTAATTTTGATGGAGTCATTGAGTTCCTAAGTCTATTTTCATGGTACAAAATTTTTCTATTTTGTCTTCTAGGTCACTAATTTATTCCTCTGCTTCCTCCAGCCTGTTCATTGCATCAAGTCAATTTCTAATCTTGTTTATTGCATTTTTCTCCTCACTGCAGACCACTGATCTGCAGATGCTCTCCTTGCCTGCTGTGGACAGTGTTTTGTGCCTGGCCTGAATGTGGTTAGTGTTCACTAAGTGTGCTGAGGTCTCTTTGTGAAATCAGACCTGACACCAACTCCACCAGCACTGAGGCCCTGCAGAACTGTCTGGTCAGGAGACATGGTATGGTCAGGGGCTTATGCAAGTCTCCTGGAGAGGGGCTGACCTTGCTGGGCCTGAGGCAAGCTTCACTGAGAAGGACACTGCAACCACAGCACAGGGTGGTAGGACTTGGTGTAAGCAACTTAGAGAACCAGTCTCCCCATTGAGCTACTTCACTCAGGTAGCTCTGTGTTCATGATGAAGGGTGGGGGAAAAATGGTGCCACTCAGCTCCTTTGTTCTCAGACATCTCAGTGAATGCTGCCATTGAGGGAAGTGCTCATAGAACAGTGAATAATCTCACCCTTGTGTGTCCCCCAGTGATCTTCAGATCACTGTTTCTAACCTATCTGCCCCTCCCCCCCCAAAACACATACACAGATTGTATGCCTGCCTTCTCTCCAGGAGTAGTGCAGTGCCCTCCTATCTACAGCTCACCTTTAAAACTCTAGGCATTAAGCCATGCTGGTTCAAAGAACTCACGAAGTTCAACTCCTCTTGTTTCCCAAGCCACTGGCTTTGGGGAAATAGCCTCCTTGTGCTTCTCTTTCTCTGCAACCTCAGTTCTCTGCCCTCCATAGCAGTACAATCTGTTTCTCTCTAAGCCATGTCTCTGAACTGCCTACAGTCTTTGACGTGCTACTTCTCTCTCATTAGTTGGGTAGTTCCTCTGTCAATCTTCAGGTTTCTTTTTGGGATATTAATGATGATTTGACAGTCACCTAGTTGTGTTTTGGGATGTGATAAGCCTAGGGTCCTCCCATATCACCTCCATCATCCTCTTTTCTGAAGAATCCTTGCTTTAAAAAACCTGTTAAAACTCACACAAATTTTACAAAGTTGGAAATACAAACCCAAGACTTAAAAATTAACTGTTTCTATGCAACAAACAACAATCCCAAAATAAAGATAGATTTACAATAGCATTACAAAGAATAAAGTGTATATGGTTTATCACCTTGATAGAGGTCACAGCTACTGTGATGAAAACTATAAAATATTGTGCAGGATTGAAAGAAAAATAAGTGGAACCATATCCATGTTCCTGCATAGGAACACTTAACACTACTGAGCTATTGGAGTGCCTGCTGGTTTACTTGGTTAAGTGTCTGACTTTGCCTCAGGTCATGATCTCATGGTTTGCAGGTTCAAGTTCTGTTCAGGTTCTTTGTTGAGACTCTGTGTTGACACGTCAGAGCCTGGACCCTGCTTCAGACTCTGTGTCTCTCCCCCACCTACCCCCCAAAAAAATCACTACTGAGCTGTCAATACTACTCAATGTTATATATTTAATGCAATCTCTATCAAAATCCCAATGACATCTTAGGCAGAAAGATCAATACCCATCCTAACATTCATATTGATTAACGGGATATCACATAATGAGAATATTCATGAAAAAAAAAAAAGAGTACATTGGTAGCACCACACTTCCTGATTTAAAACATACTAGGAAGCCACAGTTATCAAATAATGTATTACAGATGTAAAGACAGGCATAGAACAATGGAAAGTGTTCTTTCCATTGAAAGCTACACATGTATGTCTCTAATGCTAATGTGTATGGCTATGAACTAAAACTCTTGTTAAAATTCATATTTTGATTGGGATTTCTGGGTGAGGTCTGAGTTTTTCACATTTCTCATTAGCTTCAATGGATGTCAACATCTTCAGTTCAGAAGCCATACTTTTGGGGAGCCTGTGTGACTCAGTTAAGTGTCCCTCTCTTGATCTCAGCTCAGGTCATGATCTCATGGTCATGAGATTAAGTCCCAAATCAGGTTCTGGGCTGAGCATGAAGCCTGCTTGAATTCTCTTTCTCCCTCTCTGTCTACCCTCAGCCACTTGCAAACTAAATAAACATTAAAAAGGATCAATACTTTTAAAAAATGGGTGATAAAATGGAGGAGTGCCTGGTGGCTCAGTTGGTTAAGGGTCCAACTTCAGCTCAGGTCATGATCCTAGGGTTTGTGGTTTTGAGCCACATATCAGGCTCTGTGCTGACAGCTCAGAGTCTGGAGCCTGCTTCAGATTCTGTGTCTCTTTCTCTCCCCCCCCCCCCTTCCCTGCTCATTCTCATTCTCTCTCCCTCTCTCTCTCTCTCACACAAATGAATAAACATTAAAAAATTACAACTTCTAACATGAAGAACAGAAACAACAATTCTTACTGAACATTTACTACACACTACAGACCATTCTAACAGTTTTTCATAAATTCACCCATGAGTCTACACTAACCTATGAGAACAGAATTGTTCTTCATCTTTTAATAAAATCTTGGCAAAACTTGAGAAATAGTAGAGCTTAAGTTTTACCCCAGCAAGTCTGACTTTGAATTCATCTAAGAGGAACACACAGACTACTATACAAAGACAACCCTAAAAGAAGGTTCACAGCAGGCTTCAAACTGACATGGTAATGCAAACACATTTACACCACACAACTGATCAACTAAAAGAAGTGAATATACAATATAAAATATGAAAATTACATATTGAATAAAAAAGAATAGAGGTAATAGAGTAAAAATTTTTTTCATTGGCATGGAAACTAAGAAATGTTTTCAGGGGCATAAAATTTAGAAATCTATTTGTAAAAGAAAGTTATAGTGTCTTGCAAACACACCACAGAGACAAGCACATACCCTATTTAACCAAAATAGCTATTTTTTGTGAGTCTCCTTTAACACTTAAAGTTTTTGTCTCATATCTTTTGTACTGAATTATATTTTACAATTTGAAGGCAGTGGAACATATATGGTGCATGTTTTCTTTCTCTGAAACAACAGAGCAGTGATAATGAAGATTGTGTCTGTGATAGGAGTGTGAAATAAAATGGAAACTTGTAGGACTGAGCCCTGACTGAAATACAATCTCCACTTCAAACACCACTATCTTCAACAAAAACAGGAGAGAGACCTCATTTTCCAAGGCAGACTCAAAACAAAGTGAAAACATGGAAGGGAGTTTCTAGAATGAATATCCTCTTGTAGTAAATCCTCCTAAGGTACTTAATATTAAATGAGAAAAAACCTATTAACCTTATGGTAGAGGGATGTGGCAGAGAGAAAATGAAGTTCTTAAACCTACTATAATGGATCACGTTGGTGTCAAGTGCCTAATGATTTTAAAAGGGCATAATAACTGCATTGAAATAAATGTCCAGATTAAGTATGTAAATCGTAATCTAAATATAAACGTAGGGGCATCTGAGTGAATCAGTCACTTACGTGTCCAACTCTTGATTTCTGCTCAGGTCTGGATCTCACAGTTCATGTGTTTGAGCGCTGCATCAGGCTCTGCACTGACAGCATGGAACCTGCTTGGGATTCTCTCTCTTCCTCTTTCTGGCCCTCTCCCAAGTGTCTTCTCTCTCTCTCAAAATAAAATGTAAAATAAAATAATAAAATAAGATAAAATAAATGGATAGCATCTGTTTTATTCAATTACCGAGCCCAATATAGCACCCATATCTTTTAACTATAATAATGTATTTGAGCTTTGTCTTTCATGAGTGATCAGAGACTTTCAGAAGCTCCTCTTTGAATTCTTATCAGCTCAATCACAAAAGCTTGGGCCAGAGATCCTGACCTGAGAGATTACCTGATGTACAATGCTTGGAAAACTATGATCTCCTTTTGGTGTCCTTTCCTAATTTAATGATATTCTCCAGCGTTCCTGAAACATTGTGGGATTTCTCCACTGCAAAACAGATGGACTGGGAGTTTTAATAGAAGCCCTAGTCCTCATGCTGATTGATATCCTGTCCCATTTTTTTTTCTCTCAAAGATGATGTTCCTCTTTCTCATAGTGCCTATAGCACAGTATCTTTCTATAAAAACATTATTGATCTAGTAAGTAGAAGAGGAACAGGCAAAACTCATTTAATGCTTCATTCCACTGATTTAACAAGCACAGGTGACCCTGTGTACCCACCTGTATACCCAGGTGTACCCACCTCCCATGCTGTTGAAATCCATGTATAACTTTGACTCCCTAACAATTCATTTTAATAGTCTATTGTTGACAAGAAACCTTATCAAAGAGTCAATTAATATATAATTTATTTTATAGGTGTTAAATATGGTATTCCTGCAATAAAATAAGCTCAACAAAAGAAGATGCTAAGAACATCAGAAGGAAGATAAAATATAATACTATACTGTAAATACATCTGACTGTAAGTGGACACACAGTTCAAGGCCGTGAGATTCAAGAGTCAAGTGTGTTTTGTGTTACTATCTGTTTACCTGCAGCCTTGATGAACGTGGGGCCAGCTAAGGTTGGTGTAGGACAATAGTTCATCTATTACAGATCACTGATCACACAGTAAAATCCATTCACTGTTATTTATTAAAATAATAAGTTCAAAAACTCACTAAACAAACCACTGCAAGATCACTGTAGGATCCTTGGTCAAAATACCCATCACCAGCATTCAAGAACCATTCTTATTCCTGATATAATGATCTGTGACTTGTACTTCCCATGTTTTTCACACTGAGGCTAATTATTGAGTAAATGTGGATTTACAATATCTTGTGCTCTTATGGGAAAGTTAGCTGTACTTTCCTCAAGTATCTATGAAAATTTCTTTATGTCAACCCTGTAACAAACGTTCTTCTATGAATGGCTATTATGAAAATACATCCAGATTTTAATGAATTGCTAGTGTCTTCTCAAACAGCAAGTGGCAAAACTATTTAAAATTAGACCGTATCTCTGTCTTACTTTAATGCAAAGAATGATGCCCTGAACACTTACTTCATGCCGACTTACATCACTTTTGTACATCAACAACAAACAGCATCTTCAGGTAGACTTTCTTCATACATTGTACATGACAGCCTCTTGAATCTTCCATCAAAAAGTAGGTATGAATGCCACATCGTATAAGAGCCTATGTGTGAGACAGCAACAATCAAATCACTTTGCATGCACACAAATAAAGCCATAGCATGAGATGATTTAAGAGTAAAATTATTAATATGCCTATTGCAAATACTCTTATAGTAAAAAAAAAAAAAACAAAAAAATGAGAGACACACTGATAATAACTATCCCTCTCCAGACATCCATCCCCTCCTTAATACTTTCATGCATATTAACAAACACAGTTGCCAGGGCCCCTGGGTGGCTCAGTCATTTAAGGGTCTGACTCTCGGTTTCAGCTCAGGTCATGATCTCAGGTTGTGAAATTGAGCTATGCTTCAGGCTCTGTGCTGACAGTGCAGAGAAGGCTTAGGATTCTCTGCCCATCCCTTCCTCTCAAAATAAACATTAAAAAGATACAGCTGACCATTGAATAACATGGGTTTGAACACTGTGGGTCCACTTATTCACACATATATATATATATATGTGAATATATATGTATGTGTGTGTGTGTGTGTATATATATATATATATATATATATATATATATATATATATATATAATACAGTACCGAAAACATGTTTCCTCTTTGGTTTGATTTTCTTAGTATTTTCTATTCTCAACCTTATTTTATTATAAAAATATCATATATAATACAGATAGCATGCAAAGAATGTGATAATTGACTTAATATTCTAGGTAAGTCTTCTAGTCAACAATATACTATTTCCATATAAAAGTAGGTATGGTTTTAAGTTTTGCAGACTCAGACATTACACACAGATTTTTAATTGTGAAGGGGTTAGTGCCCCTAACAATTGCATTGTCCAAGGCTAACGTATAATTGATCTGAGTGTTTTAAGTTTTCATTCTTCTATGTAATAAATACTCTGATTTTGAATCATGTCTGAAAACTAGTATTTACTTATGCTTTCTGCTGTGAATTCAGATTTTATATAGATACAGCTTTCTACTACATAGTTTGCTGATTGTTTACATCTTTCTGTTTTTATCCTTTATAAAGACTATTTTAGGGGGTGCCTGAGGTGCTCAGTTAGTCGAGTGTCTGACTCTTGATTTTGGCTTGGTCACGATCCTATGGCCATGGGATTGAACCCCACATGGACCTCTGCATTGAGCATGGAGCCTGCTTAGGATTTTCTCTTTTTCTCCCTCTGCCCCTCTCCCTCTCTCTACAAGAAAAGGAAAGACTGTATTTTGTACTCAAGTGTATTTCAAAAACAAAGGTCTGCCATCATTTTTTTTTTTTTTTTTACATTTCTAGGGTTTCTATCCAGTATGCTTTCCATAAAGACTTTGCCAATATTCTTCACTTTTGTAAGGTACCACCCCAGGATTTGCTATCTTCTGTTGAATAGTTTTGATTATGAGTTAAATGGTATGCCACATTCATTACATTTCTTTATATTTTATTTTGTAAATGTTTATTTTTGAGAGTGAGAGCAAGAGCAGGAGATGGACAGACAGAGGTGGGTAGGAGGGAGACAGAAGATCTGAAGTAGGCTCTGCACTGACAACACAAAGCCTGATGTGGGACTTGAGCTCACAAATTGTGAGACTGTCACCTGAGCTTATGTGAGAAGTTCAACCAAGTGAGCCACCCAGGTGCACACAGTCCTTACATTTTAAGGTTTTCTCCAGTACTCTCTGATGTTCACAAACTTTATAATTCTGCTTAAAGGCTTTGTCACATTTTATTTTACATTTGTAGCCTTCTCCCAGCTATTTATAAACTTATGTTTGTTAAGTTTTGTGTGGTAGTTAGCATCTTTGCCACATTTTATTTGTAAGAGCATTCTTCCCATTATAAAATCTCTGCTGTTGAGCAAATTTTGAAGACAAGTTAAAAGTTTTGCCACAGTTACTACATTTCTAGGTTTTCTTTCCAACAAGGATACAATGATGTATACTAATATTTGAACTTTCATAAAAGACTTTCCCATCCTTATTATTTAAGACTGATTCTCTGGTGTTGGGATTAACATTTTTTCCCAGATTCGTTGAATTGGTAAACTCTGTTTCCATTATAAAATCTTTGGTAATTATGGAAGATCGACTACTCACTGAAGATTTTCCTAACAACACATGAAAACTTGTTTCAAATTGTTCAATAGTATCACATAATACTCATGTTAAAAATAAATATCTAACCATGTTTGTCAAAATTAAAAGACTTTGGAACAAAAAGTGATGATGTGTTGGTGGAAGGAATCAAGAACCCTTCAAAAAAGACTTGTTAAATCCATCCCATTCAGAATTATCTTCATTGTTAAATATCTAACCTTCAGAAATGTTTCAGTGAATGATTAAACCAATGTTCTATATGAAGTGGTTTGAATGATTACTTTTAGCATGGACTAGGTGACTTTCCAGAACTTCCAAATGTCCTTTCAGAGAATATAGATGTTTCAAAAATGGATTTGGATCCTTTCATTCAAAGACAGTGTTGTGAAAATATAACTGACTTAATGTTGCCCCCCCCCCCCGCCAAGTTTTTATATTATTGATCTCTCCTGATAGTAAGGATTTCATTGTGGTGATTTGGCCACTTTTGTTATAACCATCATAACATCCTTTCTACCCTTACCACTGTCTAAGTGTAAATACTCAGAGCCACAGCCTCCAGATCTACCCAAATTAGGTGTAAGGAATGAATCTTGTTTTGCCAATCATTGCCAACAAGCATAGGGTGTTATGGAGAGACACAACTACAAAATATAAAAGAAGTTTTCCCACTCACTAAACTCACACAAACATACATTAAAATGCTAATGTAAAAAATTAGTTCCCATCACAGGACATCAGCAGAATGGAGAAATAGGAAATACCGGCACTTTGCTCTTCCATGAAATCAAAGTGGACCAAATTACCTTTGGAATGCCCCAGAAGCTGGTTAGGAGAACACAGCATACCCAGAAAAGTAAAAATGGAGAAGAGCCACATCAAAGAGACAATGAACATTGGTGAAACTTGCCCACAACTGCTGTTCACCCTCTCTGGCACTCCGTGGAAAGACCGTGAGAAAACTCTTACCTCCTCTAAGGAGAGAAACCATAAGTGACCTGAATAATGATCTGGCTTGTTTGCAGCTGCGTGAAGAACTTGTTTATCATGCAGGACATACAAAGCTGAAGGAATGAGAGGACCCACTGGATGCACCATGGTAGCTGCTCAGATAAAATGTGACTATCTGTTCAAACAACAGAAGGTACAGAGGTGAACGCAATCAGAAAAAGGAAGGTGTCATACATTCTCAAGTAACTACATTTTCTCAAACTTGGAAATTTAAAAAACTCAGACATTACAAATGGCCAAAATGTGTGACAGATGCCAGAATTACTATTATTTGTGTTTTCCTCTACAAAGCAACTTCATAAGCCCATGCCCAGAGGATTTTTTTTAACTCCCAAATCGAGAGATCACAAAGTATACAAAGAAAATGTAAAATGCATTGCAATCAGAGTAATAAAGTGCATCTTCAAAACTGACCCTAAATTAATAAGGAACTATTAATTGTCTGACAAAGATGTCAAAAAAATAATCATAAATGAGGCACCTGGCTGGTTAAGTCAGTGCAGGGTGTGATTCTTGATCTCAGGGTTCTGAGTTATATCCCCACATTGCATGTAGAGATGAGTTAAAAATAAAATCTTAAACAAAAAAAAAATGTATCCTAAAGATGCTCATGTAGGAAGAAGAAGAAAGAGGTAGGTAATGAAATAATATCAGAAAACTATGCATGACCAAAATGAAAATCCAAAGAGACAAACCAACAACCCAAAATTAGGAGCTGAGGAATACAATTACTGAATTTAAAAATACACTAACGGGACAGCAACAGACTTAATCAAGCAGAAGAAAGAACCAGACAACCTTAAGACCCCTTGTTTTAAATTAACTACTAAGAGAACCAAAGAAAAATGTGGAAAAGAACAGAGTCTAGGGACTCATGGGTCACCAACAAGTCTCATTCCCCATACGGAGAGGAGAGGAGAAAGAAATCATATGAAGAACTAAAGGCTTGTGGTTCCCATGTACGTGGAAAGAAGAGACCAACAAGCTCAGTAAATTCAAAGGATATGTGTCAAGATATGAACACAGTGACACACTTTAATTAACCTATCAAAAGTCATGATGATAAATGATGAATTGTTAAACACCATGACAAAAGCAGCTCATCTTCTACAAGAGAGCTCTTTTAAGATTATGAGTGGGATTCTCAGTAGACCTGATAGGAGGAAGTACATGGGACAATGTATTCAAGTACTGAAAGATCAAAAATATCCACCAAGAATACTCTACCTGGCAAAAGTAATTTTTCATGGATGTAGAAATGAAGTCTTTTCCAAGTGAAACCATGCCCAGGTTTACCAGTAGACCTCTCCTATAGAAATGTTCAAGGAAGTCCTTTTAGTTGAAATCAAAGGATTCTAAACGGTAAATGAAACCATATGACAACATATGCTCTCTGCTAAATGTAAAGAGTTACACAATTACAGATATCTTTAGTGTTGTAATTGGGTAGCACATGTCACTTTCATTTCTGCTAGCATTTTTTTTAATAAAAGCATAAAGATCATTAATCTAGGTAATAAAGTATACAACATAAAGAATAGAATTAGTCATATTTGTCAAGTGGGTACACGGGTGGAGATGATAAGTAGAAGAATTTTGCATGTAATGGACGCTATCAGTTCACACTGGTTTGTTAGTTTAAGATGTTTTAAGTAGTCTCTTGGGTAACCACAATGAAAATATATACAGAGGACACAAAAGCTAATGAGAATGGTATCAAAGCATGCCATGGGTATAATACCAGAATTAAGGATAAAATATAATATCTAAACTTGATACAGTGATATAAAATGTTTAAATATTACTCTCAATTCACAAAAAGGGTTTCTCTCATGCAGAGAAAACATAAATTCACCAATAACTAGATGCAACTCATCTAGACATGATATGATGTAAACTGAACACTAACCAGGAAAGAAATGAAAAACATGTGTCTCAAATTATGCATGGGTGGTATTTATTCAGGCAAATGCATAATTTTATGGGTGAAGGGCATAAAGTTGATTTACATTTGAGTTAAACTCATCCTGTCTTAAAATGTAGTGAGATGAAAATTGCCTGTAACAAAATTCACAGGCAGAAATTTAATTACAACTAATGTTGTGAAAGTTCCCACCAAAAGGAACCACATTGTTATGGGATTATAAAATCAGAATAACAATTAACCCCAAAATACTACATAAGATGAATTTTTAAAAGGAAACCTTCTATATTACTGTAATTTTAAACTGCGTAACCATGAAAAGCAAGCATTTTGATTTCTTGGCATGCTTCCATTGACAATAAAAGTAAAGAATATTCAGTAAAATCAACTATAAAATGCTCTAATTAAAAATTTTATGAATAGGGGGCCCTGGGTGGCTCGGTCGGTTAAGCGTCCGACTCTGACTTTGGCTCAGGTCATGATCTCACTGTCCGTGAGTTCAAGCCCCGCGTCGGGCTCTGTGCTGACGGCTCAGAGCCTGGAGCCTGTTTTGGATTCTGTGTCTCCCTCTTTCTCTGCCCCTCCCCTGTTCATGCTCTGTATCTCTCTGTCTCAAAAATAAATAAACGTTAAAAAAAAAATTAAAAAAAATTGTATGAATAAACACTGAAAATACATTAAAAATGTATTATGTTACAAATTTGTATTATATTATGTGTTATGTCAGTATTATGTTACTAATTTCCATTCAAGGAGAACTACTCAAGTGACATTTTAACTTCCATCTTCCTACTTTACATTTGGATCTCACCCCTGTCATCTGCTTCATTCATTACCACCTACCCAGATGAGTGGCTACTCTCTCTTTTTGCTTCACATTCCAAGACTCCTTCTTTTGTTCCAAAATGATGACCAGGTCTAGTTTTGACACAATATGACCTGTTTATTAGAAAAAAAGGAACATTTGAGACAAATGAATGGCTCAGTCGGTTTAGCATCTGACCCTTGATCTAAGCTTGGGTCATGGTCTCCTGGTCTCAGGATCTCAGGATCTCATCAAGACCAAGTTGGGCTCTTTGCTGACAGTGAGGAGCATGTTTGGGATTCTCTTTCTCTCTGCTCCTTTCCTGCTTGTGCTCTCTCTCAAAAGAAATAAATATTTTTGTTTTTAATAAAGGAATATGAGTATTGATGGAGATTCTAACTTTCAATCCATTATTGTGTTCAGGAGAAAATAAAGAACATTGTATAATTCTAGACAGTGATTTCCCAAATGCTGTTGCCCAACAACCCCTTTAGAACATGCAGGAGGGATTTCTGATGTTCAGATCTTGACCTCCACTTCCTAGTACTACCACTACATCAAGGAGTAGAAACTGGTATTTAAAATGTGAGAAATACCACTTGATTCCACTCAGTGTTTAGATTGCCACTAAGTACAGTGCCTGGGTGGTTTGGTGGGTTATGCATCTGACACATGGTTTCTGTTCAAGTCATGATCTCATGGTTCCTGAGTTTGAGCCCAGCATGGGGCTCTATGCTTACAGCATGGAGCCTGCCTAGGATTCCCTCTACCCCTCTCTCTGCTCTTCCTCTGCTCATTCTCAAAATAAACTTAAAACATTTTTTTTTAGAATTGCCATTAATCCAAACAGAGCCTCTGAGTCTGGCTGGCAAAAGCGGAGGGGCCGGACGGACTGTGTTCCAACAGCAAGTGCGACTTAGCGTCTGGGAGGTCATAAGTTAACAACTCTGCTCAGAAAGCGGGAAGGCTGGAGGACAAAGGGAGGGAGAGTTGCTGAGCCCCCGGACGACAGAGCTCAGCTTGGCGGGGAACAAAGGCGCTCGCCAGCGCCATCTCCCCTGCCCATCCCCCAGCCAAAATCCCAAAGGGAACCAGTTCCTGCCAAGGAACTTGCTTGCTCCGTGCAAACACCCAACTCTGTGCTTCTGCGGAGCCAAACCTCCAGCAGTGGAGCCAAACCTCCGGCAGCAGATCTGTCTCCCTCCCCCGGCCACAGGGCCCCTCCTGAAGTGGATCACCTAAGGAGAAGTGAGCTAAGCCTGCCCCTCCTGCCCCTGTGCACCTTGCCTACCCACCCCAGTTAATATGCCAGATCCCCAGCACCACAAGCCTGGCAGTGTGCAAGTAGCCCAGAGGGCCACGCCACCCCACAGTGAATCCCGCCCCTAGGAGAGGGGAAGAGAAGGCACACACCAGTCTGACTGTGACCCCAGAGGTGGGCTGGGGGCAGACATCAGGTCGGACTGCGGCCCCGCCCACCAACTCCAGTTAGACACCACAGCACAGGGGAAGTGCCCTGCAGGTCCTCACCACTCCAGAGACTATCCAAAATGACCAAACGGAAGAATTCCCCTCAGAAGAATCTCCAGGAAATAACAACAGCTAATGAACTGATCAAAAAGGATTTAAATAATATAACAGAAAGTGAATTTAGAATAATAGTCATTAAATTAATCGCTGGCCTTGAAAACAGTATAGAGGACAGCAGAGAATCTCTTGCTACAGAGATCAAGGGACTAAGGAACAGTCATGAGGAGCTGAAAAGCGCTTTAAACGAAATGCAAAACAAAATGGAAACGACGACGGCTCAGATTGAAGAGGCAGAGGAGAGAATAGGTGAACTAGAAGATAAAGTTATGGAAAAAGAGGAAGCTGAGAGAAAGAGAGATAAAAAAATCCAGGAGTATGAGGGGAAAATTAGAGAACTAAGTGATACACTAAAAAGAAATAATATACGCATAATTGGTATCCCAGAGGAGGAAGAGAGAGGGAAAGGTGCTGAAGGGGTACTTGAACAAATTATAGCTGAGAACTTCCCTGAACTGGGGAAGGAAAAAGGCATTGAAATCCAAGAGGCACAGAGAACTCCCTTCAGACGTAACTTGAATCGATCTTCTGCACGACATATCATAGTGAAACTGGCAAAATACAAGGATAAAGAGAAAATTCTGAAAGCAGCAAGGGATAAACGTGCCCTCACATATAAAGGGAGACCTATAAGACTCGTGACTGATCTCTCTTTTGAAACTTGGCAGGCCAGAAAGGATTGGCACGATATCTTCAGTGTGCTAAACAGAAAAAATATGCAGCCGAGAATCCTTTATCCAGCAAGTCTGTCATTTAGAATAGAAGCAGAGATAAAGGTCTTCCCAAACAAACAAAAACTGAAGGAATTCGTCACCACTAAACCAGCCCTACAAGATATCCTAAGGGGGATCCTGTTAGACAAAGTACCAGAGACATCACTAGAAGCATGAAACCTACGGACATCACAATGACTCTAAACTCATATCTTTCTATAATAACATTGAATGTAAATGGACTAAATGTGCCAACCAAAAGACATAGGGTATCAGAATGGATAAAAAAACAAGACCCATCTATTTGCTGTCCACAAAAGACTCATTTTAGACCCGAGGACACCTTCAGATTGAGAGTGAGGGGATGGAGAACTATTTATCATGCTACTGGAAGCCACAAGAAAGCTGGAGTAGCCATACTTATATCAGACAAACTAGACTTTAAATTAAAGGCTGTAACAAGTGATGAAGAAGGGCATTATCTAATAATTACAGGGTCTATCTATCAGGAAGAGCTAACAATTATAAATGTCTATGCGCTGAATACCGGAGCCCCCAAATATATAAAACAATTACTCATAAACATAAGCAACCTTATTGATAAGAATGTGGTCATTGCAGGGGACTTTAACACCCCACTTACAGAAATGGATAGATCATCTAGACACACGGTCAATAAAGAAACAAGGGCCCTGAATGATACATTGGATCAGATGGACTTGACAGATATATTTAGAACTCTGCATCCCAAAGCAACAGAATATACTTTCTTCTCGAGTGCACATGGAACATTCTCCAAGATAAATCATATACTGGGTCACAAAACAGCCCTTCATAAGTTTACAAGAATTGAAATTTACCATGCATACTTTAAGACCACAATGCTATGAAGCTTGAAATCAACCACAGGAAAAAGTCTGGAAAACCTCCAAAAGCATGGAGGTTAAAGAACACCCTACTAATGAATGAGTGGGTCAACCAGAAAATTAGAGAAGAAATTAAAAAATATATGGAAACAAACGAAAATGGAAATACAACAATCCAAACGCTTTGGGACGCAGCAAGGCAGTCCTGAGAGGAAAATACATTGCAATCCAGGCCTATCTCAAGAAACAAGAAAAATCCCAAATACAAAATCTAACAGCACACCTAAAGGAAATAGAAGCAGAACAGCAAAGGCAGCCTAAACCCAGCAGAAGAAGAGAAATAATAAAGATCAGAGCAGATATAAACAATATAGAATCTAAAAAAACTGTAGAGCAGATCAACGAAACCAAGAGTTGGTTTTTTGAAAAAATAAACAAAATTGACAAACCTCTAGCCAGGCTTCTCAAAAAGAAAAGGGAGATGACCCAAATAGATAAAATCATGAATGAAAATGGAATTATTACAACCAATCCCTCAGAGATACAAACAATTATCAGGGAATACTATGAAAAATTATATGCCAACCAATTGGACAACCTGGAAGAAATGGACAAATTCCTAAACACCCATACTCTTCCAGAACTCAATCAGGAGGAAACAGAAAGCTTGAACAGACCCATAACCAGCGAAGAAATTGAATTGGTTATCAAAAATCTCCCAACAAATAAGAGTCCAGGACCAGATGGCTTCCCAGGGGAGTTCTACCAGATGTTTAAAGCAGAGATAATACCTATCCTTCTCAAGCTATTCCAAAATTAGAAAGGGAAGGAAAACTTCCAGACTCATTCTATGAAGCCAGTATTACTTTGATTCCTAAACCAGAGAGAGACCCAGTAAAAAAAGAGAACTACAGGCCAATATCGCTGATGAATATGGATGCAAAAATTCTCAATAAGATACTAACAAATCGAATTCAACAGCATATAAAAAGAATTATTCACCATGATCAAGTGGGATTCATTCCTGGGATGCAGGGCTGGTTCAACATTTGCAAATCAATCAACGTGATACATCACATTAACAAAAAAAAAAAGAGAAGAACCATATGATCCTGTCAATCGATGCAGAAAAGGCCTTTGACAAAATCCAGCACCTTTTCTTAATAAAAACCCTCGAGAAAGTCGGGATAGAAGGAACATACTTAAAGATCATAAAAGCCATTTATGAAAAGCCCACAGCTAACATCATCCTCAATGGGGAAAAACTGAGAGCTTTTTCCCTGAGATCAGGAACACGACAGGGATGTCCACTCTCACTGCTGTTGTTTAACATAGTGCTGGAAGTTCTAGCATCAGCAATCAGACGACAAAAGGAAATCAAAGGCATCAAAATTGGCAAAGATGAAGCCAAGCTTTCGCTTTTTGCAGATGACATGATATTATACATGAAAAATCCGATAGATTCCACCAAAAGTCTGCTAGAACTGATACATGAATTCAGCAAAGTCGCAGGATACAAAATCAATGTACAGAAATCAGTTGCATTCTTATACACTAACAATGAAGCAACAGAAAGACAAATAAAGAAACTGATCCCATTCACAATTGCACCAAGAAGCATAAAATACCTAGGAATAAATCTAACCAAAGATGTAAAAGATCTGTATGCTGAAAACTATAGAAAGCTTATGAAGGTAATTGAAGAAGATTTAAAGAAATGGAAAGACATTCCCTGCTCATGGATTGGAAGAATAAATATTGTCAAAATATCAATACTACCCAAAGCTATCTACACATTCAATGCAATCCCAATCAAAATTGCACCAGCATTCTTCTCGAAACTAGAACAAGCAATCCTAAAATTCATATGGAACCACAAAAGGCCCCGAATAGCCAAAGTAATTTTGAAGAAGACCGAAGCAGGAGGCATCACAATCCCAGACTTTAGCCTCTACTACAAAGCTGTCATCATCAAGACAGCATGGTATTGGCACAAAAACAGACACATAGACCAATGGAATAGAATGGAAACCCCAGAACTAGACCCACAAACGTATGGCCAACTCATCTTTGACAAAGCAGGAAAGAACATCCCATGGAAAAAAGACAGTCTCTTTAACAAATGGTGCTGGGAGAACTGGACAGCAACATGCAGAAGGTTGAAACTAGACCACTTTCTCACACCATTCACAAAAATAAACTCACAATGGATAAAGAACCTGAATGTGAGACAGGCAACCATCAAAACCCTAGAGGAGAAAGCAGGAAAAGACCTCTCTGACCTCAGCCGTAGCAATCTCTTACTCGACACATCCCCAAAGGCAAGGGAATTAAAAGCAAAAGTGAATTACTGGGAACTTATGAAGATAAAAATCTTCTGCACAGCAAAGGAAACAACCAACAAAACTAAAAGGCACCCAATGGAATGGGAAAAGATATTTGCAAATGACATATCAGACAAAGGGCTAGTATCCAAAATCTATAAAGAGCTCACCAAACTCCACACCCGAAAAACAAATAACCCAGTGAAGAAATGGGCAGAAAACATGAATAGACTCTTCTTTAAAGAAGACATCCAGATGGCCAACAGGCACATGAAAAGATGTTCAACGTCGCTCCTTATCAGGGAAATACAAATCAAAACCACACTCAGATATCACCTCACGCCAGTCAGAGTGGCCAAAATGAACAAATCAGGAGACTATAGATGCTGGAGAGGATGTGGAGAAACGGGAACCCTCTTGCACTGTTGGTGGGAATGCAAATTGGTGCAGCCGCTCTGGAAAGCAGTGTGGAGGTTCCTCAGAAAATTGAAAATAGACCTACCCTATGACCCAGCAATAGCACTGCTAGGAATTTACCCAAGGGATACAGGAGTACTGATGCATAGGGGCACTTGTACCCCAATGTTTATAGCAGCACTCTCAACAATAGCCAAATTATGGAAAGAGCCTAAATGTCCATCAACTGATGAATGGATAAAGAAATTGTGGTTTATATACACAATGGAATACTACGTGGCAATGAGAAAGAATGAAATATGGCCTTTTGTAGCAACGTGGATGGAACTGGAGAGGGTGATGCTAAGTGAAATAAGCCATACAGAGAAAGACAGATACCATATGGTTTCACTCTTATGTGGATCCTGAGAAACTTAACAGAAACCCTTGGGGGAGGGGAAGGAAAAAAAAAAAAAAAAAGAGGTTAGAGTGGGAGAGAGCCAAAGCATAAGAGACTGTTAAAAACTGAGAACAAACTGAGGGTTGATGGGGGTGGGAGGGAGGGGAGGGTGGGTGATGGGTATTGAGGGTATCCCTTTTGGTATGAGCACTGGGTGTTGTATGGAAACCAATTTGACAATAAATTTCATATAAAAAAAAAAAGAATTGCCATTAATCTACAGAAATGATGATGTTACCCTAAGGAAGGGGAAGCTAAAGCTGAAAAGGAAACATGAAGATTTTTCTCTACATCTACAAACCCCTACTTTTTTCTCTGACTGCAGGCATCTGAATCCCACTCATGCAAAGAGGAAGCTTCCAAGAGACAGTCTTCAAAAGAAGGAACAAAACTCCAAGTGTTGTTTGGGAAGTCTGGAAGGAGTTATCCTCACCCAAGAAGAGGAGGTGTCCATAGTTCTTTAACATCACATCCCTGTACAATTCCCGCTGACTATGGTTCAGGCATCCCTGTTCCTCCTGAGAGAATTCTATGGCCACATCCCTGAATGTCAGCAACCCCTGCAATAAATACCATAGTTACCTAGTGGCCATAGGCTGAGGTCATAATGGTACCTAAGATGCAAGAGGGAGTTAATGTCACTAGCTAGAACCCCAGACCTGACCTTCACTGCTTGCCTGCTTATACCCACTGACCTTAACCTCTTTTTTCTATCTTATCTTTTACTTAAGACAAAACACTCCATGCCATTGTGTCCTGTGGTGGAAACAAAAAGTATCCCACAAAAGGACATGACTACCCTGAGGAAGAGCTTGGATTGGCCCAATTTGAGCTTAATCCCTGACGTACTTCTAAGCAGCTGAACAAGAGAGTAAACCATGGAGTGAGGACAGTTACCTTTATCTCATATTAAAAAAATAATAAATGTTTATTTCCTTGAGAGAGAGAACACAAGTCGGGGTGGGGCAGGGAGACAGAGAAACAATTCCAACCAGGCTCCATCCTCAACGTGGAGCTGGACTTGGGGCTTGAACTCAGGAGTGAGATACTGACCTGAGCATAAATCAAAAGTCAGATGCTCAGCTGCCTCAGCCACCCAGACGACCCCTTTTACCTCATTATAATACTAAAATCTCCACCCAAGGAGGAGCACAAATCCATTTACTATGTAACATACAAAGTATGTATAGAACTGTTTTTTTAAGGCTCATGTGCAACCTTATCCTGACCTCTATATAGATGACCTCTCCTTTTTAAATATCCACCCTAACCCGAAATAAAAGGAAACCATTCCCACTTCCTCTGAGTCTCTGCTTTGGATGTATTCCCTGTGATCTTATTTTTTTTAAATGCCTATTTTTGACAAAGAGAGACACAGAGTGTGAGTGGGGGAGGAGCAGAGAGAGAGAAGGAGACAGAATCCAAAGTAGGCTCCACGCTCTGAGCTGTCAGCGCAGAGCCCTACCCCTAGGGCTCGAACCCACAAGGCATGAGATCATGATCTGAGCTGAAGTCAGACGCTTAACCAACTGAGCCACCCAGGCACCTATCTTATTTCTTGTAAATCAATTTTCCTTGGTCTGACATTCCTCCCCGCCCCCCCCCCCCCCCCCCCCCCCCCCCCGCTCCATGTAGTTTATGATTCACCAAGGAGTGAACTCATGTTACTTCAGTTATATTAGGAGAACTGTTTCTGGCTTAGGTGAATTTCCTGCTTTCTGCAGTAAGAGAATTGGTAACACAGTATTAGGCTCTAGTATATTCTCTAAATTTGAGGTGAGTTGAGCTACCCATGTGCCCTGCAATTTCTACAGGCATGAAATTTCCCAAGGAACAGACAACAGAGCCTCTGGCCTTGGATGCAAGGCTTACCTGAGAACTGGCCATTTCTTCTTTCACCTTTCACCTTATCCTCTAGATTTCTTTCTCAGAAGATCTTTGTGGAGAAATCACAGCTGAATTAGAAGAAAATGCCTATAAAGCCACCAACACAACCTCTTCACCTGTAAACTGATCACTTGCAGGCAGGACTTTAAAATGCAGGGGCACCTGGGTGGCTCAGTTGGTTGGGCTTCCAACTTCGGCTCAGGTCATGATCTCGCAGTTTGTGGGTTCGAGTCCCACGTCGGGCTCTGTGCTGACAGCTCAGAGCCTGGAGCCTGCTTCGGATTCTGTGCCTCCCTCACCCTTTGCTCCTACCCTGCTTATGCGCTCTCTCTTTCAATAATAAATGAACATTAAAAAAAATTTTTTTCAATGCAGAAAAGGCCCAACTTCCTAGTCCTTTGTGTCAGGAGCTATTCAGAAACCAGGAGCTCCCACCTGGAAACCAATCTCTGAATTTCCCTTCCCTGCTTTCAGGGGGCCTCCCCCCGCCCCCACAGAAGCCCACAAATTCTGCTGGATCATAGCAACAGTGTGCTACATGGACCTGACCCTCCCCAACTCCTGTGGAGGAGACCCTTGTTACCTCTCCTTGAGCCAAAGCCTGCACCCAACTCTCATAAATTAATGGGAAGATTTCCTGCTTAACTCTGGGTCTCACTGAGAATTATGGTAGGAAGATAGGATTCTGTATGCAGAGAGGGAAAGATTAAGACCTGAAGACCTTGGGTGAGGAAAAACACATTTTAGAACACTGTGATTGCATTGTCCAACATGCCCTCCTGAACTGCCAGTGATCAAGGTCTGGACAATCACTGGAATCATCGTCATCCAATGGCATCTGGTCCTCAGTAGGATACAGGAATTCAAATTAAATCATGAAGGTGGTCTTCATGACTTAATCTTTTAATCTTCAGGAACCCACCACGTTTGCCAATTTCTTAATTCTGTGACATTTATCAGATGATGCCACCAAAGAGCTGCCTGTGACTTTGAAGTTAGAAAAGGGAGCCACTTTGGGTTCCCTCCCTCCACTGCAAAGAGCTCTTCACATCTTTTTCCTTTCCATACTTTTCCCACCTTTAATAAAATGAGATAGGTTATCACTGGTGGTGGGAAAACATTTCATTCTGTACACAGCCATGTCAACATGTCAAAAACCATTATGTCTTCTTAAAATGTGTTAAGTTCACACACAGACCAAGTCATGCATTTCCAATCCACCCAATTGTCATTGTTCAAAATGCAGACTATACGCCTTCCAAAATTATTTGTTGATAGTATGATGCGAGAATACAGATTTCCATAATTTTCAGGCCTGATATCATTCTTTAAAAATGCGTATGTACAATTTTACCCCATTTGGGGGAAGAGTTGGCTATCCTCTTTCTGATATCTGTGAGGATTTCTTCATTAAAACCACAACAACTGGCATTTTCTCCTTCTAACTATTGCTATGATGAATACACACCAATATGTTTTACTGCACTGCGACCTTTTTCCCTAAAGACCAGTTGGCAAATTATTTTATTGGTAACATTCAAGAATATTTTGTTTTAATACAGGGAGAAGAATGATGTTCAGAACACTTATCATGGTAACTTACATCAATGTTATAACCACAAACAGCATCTGAATTAGATTTTCTTAAATATTGTGTGTAATGTTGTCCTTTGTCTTCCATGGAAAATTACGCATGAGTCCCACCTAAGAAGAACATGTAGGGGCGCCTGGGTGGCTCAGTCGTTAAGCGTCCGACTTCAGCTCAGGTCACGATCTCACAGAGCGTGAGTTCGAGCCCTGCGTCGGGCTCTGGGCTGATGGGTCAGAGTCTGGAGCCTGCTTCCGGTTCTGTGTCTCCCTCTCTTTCTGCCCCTCCCCCGTTCATGCTCTGTCTCTCTCGGTCTCAAAAATAAACGTTAAAAAAAAAAATAAAAAAAAAAAGTCATATCTTTGCTTCAACAACAATGAGCCACGTAAGTTTCCAAGGAATGAATAAATTTCAGAAGGAAACTGAGAGTAGAAATGCATTGATACTTGGTAGTCATAAATGTCAGGATAGATTTGAGGGGGGAAAACTCATTTTTTATTTTTTTTTACAAATGTTTATTTTTGAGCGCTAGCAGGGAGAGAAGGAGACAATCTGAAGCAGGCTCCAAGTTATAAGCTGCCAGCACAGAACCTGATGAGGGGATTGAACTCACAAACTGGGAGATCATGACCTGAGCCAAATTCGGATGCTTAACCGACTGAGCCACCCAGGTGCCCCCAAAAAACTGAGAATGAAATTAGCTATATTTATGCAACAATTCATCCAAATAACCTTTTGAAGCATAATAGCACATACATTTTGAACAGGTTTAACTTTGTATTATTCCTTATAATGAATATTTTGATGTAATATATTAATAGTAACAACTGCTTTCTCTGTAAATTCTGGGATATTGACATTTGATGTTTAATTAAATGCTTTTATAAATATTTATAGCTTTCAAGTTACTTTTATGTACTCTCTGGTGTATCTTAATGTGTACATTTAATATGAAGACTTTCCTCATTATGTTTGTAGGGTTTACATCTAGTATGCACATTGAAATACTAAGGAACGAATTCCAGTTAAAGGCACTGCAACTTTCTCTATATTTTATGGTTTCTATTCTGTAAGAAAATAATGATATTGATCAAGTTGTGAGTTCCAGCTACATGCTTGACACATTCTTTCCCTTTGTATGTTTCTCCTGAGTCTAAACTCTGTGATGCTGAGTAAGGGTTGAGCAGTCCTAAAAATTTTACCACATTCTATACATTTTAAGTTTCTTTTCCAATATGAATTCTTTGATGTATAATGAAGCTTAACCTCAAATAAAGGCCTTGCCACATTCTTTACATGGGTAATGTTTCTCTTCAGTGTGAATTCTGCGGTGTGCCATAAGGTTTGAGGTCTGGGTAAAGGCCTTGCCACATTTTTCACATTGGTAAGGTTTCTCTCCTGTATGAATTCTCTGATGTACAAAAAGGGTTGGTTTCTGGGTAAAGGCCTTGCCACATTCTCTACATTGGTAAGGTTTCTCTCCAGTGTGGATTCTGTGATGTCTGATAATGCTTGTCTGGTGGGTAAAGACCTTGCCACATTCTTTACATTGGTAAGGTTTCTCTCCAGTGTGAATTCTGTGATGTACAGTAAGGCTTGAGTACCTTTTAAAGGCCTTGCCACATTCTTTACATTGGTAAGGTTTCTCCTCAGCATGAAGTTTCCGGTGTCCAATAAGGCCTGACTGCCAGTTAAAGGTCTTGCCACATTCTTGACATTTGTAAATTTTCTCTCCAGTATGGATTATTCTATGTTTATTTAGTGATGAGTTGTACTTATAAGTTTTACCACATTCTTCACATTTGTAAGGTCTCTCTCCAGTATGCTTTTGCTGATGTTGAATTAGTGTTGAGTGCCAGTTGAAGGCTTTGCCACATTCCTTACAAATGTAACCTTTCTGTCCAGCATGGATTGTCTTATTGATATTAAGTCTTGATGACTCACTAAACACGTTCCCAGGTTCATTGCATGTGTACGGGTTTTTTCCCACAGGACTCCTCGGATGATCACCAACATTGGAGGACTGGTTAAGAATTTTCCCACACTCAGTATATTCAGAAGGATTCTCTCCCAAATGTATTCTCTTCTGTCTAATAAGGTTTGAGCTTTGATAAAAGACTTCCCTACATGTAGTACAGTCACAATGGTTCCCTGGCAAAGGAGTCCGTAGATATTTATTAACATTTGAATCCTGGTTCAGTATTTTCTCAGATTCACTGCAATGAGCAATTCTGTTTTCATTGAAAATGCTGTGGTTTTGTTGTAAGGTCGACTGCTCAAGGAAGGACCCCTCAAATGGATACCACTTACCATTTTTGTCTTCCTTTTTCAATCTCTGACTTTCAGAAATATTTGACTGAAAGGGTAATGCAATCCTATTGTCAAAATGGTGCAAAGAAGTATTTTCAGCATGGGCTAGGTCACTTTCCAGATTCTCCAAATTTTTGTTCTGCAAATATGTGTGTTTGACCACTTGATTTGAGCCTTTGATTATAGAAACACACTGCCTTGCAGAATTAACAGTGTTAGAGAGGGGGGGTTTCCAAAATGTTTTATATCCTTCACTGTTTTGGGCAGTGAGATTCTTATAATGGGCAGTTGTCTCTATTTGCATATGTGTTTCATGAGATCTTTGATGCCCTTGTCTCTCCCCAACACAGTTCCACTCTATCACCAAGTGTCCATTCTCAAGGGCACTATTTTTATATTTATCCACTGACACCCTTTCGAAAATAGTTCCTATGCACATCTTTGGAAAGAGGCTCTGGGTATCGTGTGAAGATACAGCTGGAAGGTAACAAATGAAAGTAAAATCATTCTACTTTCTACTATCAGATGAATACAGTTAAAATTTCTTACACACAAGACTAAAATTGGACAACTTCGACTTTTGGAAAAATAAATCATTAGTTTTTCTACTTTTCAAGATGTATCTGAATTTAACCCAAGGATTCTTTTTATAAAGTGATTGTTGGCCTATTTTACAACTTTGGTGGTGTTTGTTTATTTAGAAATGAAAGGTTTTGGGGCATCTCAGTGGCTCAGAGGGTTGAGTATCAAAGTCTTCATTTCAGCTCACGACGTCACCTTGTGGTTTGTGAGTTCCAGCCCCGCATCCTACTCTGCACTGAGAGCACTGAGCTAGCTTGGAATTCTCTCCCTCTCTCTTACCCTCCTCCACTCTCTCTCTGTCTCTCTCAAACTTAAAAAAAAAAACTAAAAAAAAATAAAGAAAGAAATGAAAAGTTTTTCTTTCCTTAATATTAAAGAATGGATTATACCCTTAAATTCTGTGTAATAGGAGGGATCTATTAACATAATACATTTAGTCATCCATAAAAGTTTTCATTAGAGCTTCCCATGGTTGATTTTATGAATATTCTTTATAATTTTATGCCCATGAAGACATGCCAATAATTCAAAATGTTCCTTTTTTCATGGGTACACTGTCACAGTTTACAATTACAGCTACAGGGTGCTTGGGTGGCTCAGTTGGTTAAGCGTCAACTTCAGCTCAGGTCATGATATCAGGGTTCCTGAGTTGGAGGGCTCTGTGCTTTGTGACTCAAGCTCTCTGACAGCTCAGAGCCTGGAGGCTGCCCCAGATTCTGTGTGTGTGTGTCTCTCTCTGTAATTGTCCCCCGCTTGTGCTATGTCACTGTCTGTCTCAAAAATAAACATTTAAAAAAATTAAAATTATATACATTGCACACACACACACACACACACACACACACACACACACACATAGAGGAGCACCTGGGTGGCTCATTCGGTTAAGAGTCTGTCTATTTTGACTCAGGTTATGATCTCACTCTTCTGGAGTTGGAGCCCTGCTTCAGGGTCTGTGCTAACAGTGCAACGCTGCTTGGGATTCTCTCTCTCTCTCCCTCCCCTGTTTATGCTCTCTATCTGACAAAGTAAATAAACTTTAAAGTAAAATTATTGTAGGTTTCCTTTAATTCATTTTTTATATAGAATTTTTGGGGTTATATTTTGTCTTATTCTGGTTTTGCAATTCCATACTGATGTGCTTCATTTTGTATGGGACTTTCCACAGCATTATTTAGGTGTGATTTTGTTTTTACCTGTGTATGTTGTTATAGTGACAATTTTCAACTCATTACGTTTTTGGATGATGTGAATGTAACTCAAATATGAATCCGTTTTATGCCCTGTGCCAAAAAAATCATCCATGTATTTGTAGAAATATTACCTATGCATACTTTGTGACTCATCTTGTGTATTTTTCTCCTTGGTTAGTGGTCAGTGAATGTTGTATCAGGTCTATGTGAATTGTCATAATAATGGAATTAATTTCATCATCTATTTATTGGTGAATATATTGTCTGTATTTTCATTGTGGTTACCTTAAAGATTCCTTAAAACATCTTAAAGGTATAATGAACCATCATAGTGCTGCTAGCACAGAGCTCAACACAGGATTTGAACTCACAAACTATGAGACCATGACTTGACCTGAAATCAAGAGAGGGACACTTAACCAACTAAGCCACCCAGATGCCCCTATGTAGCTATAATTTTAAACTGTGACTGTGTGCCCATGAAAAAAGGAACATTTTGAATTATTGGCATGTCTTCATGGACACTAAAACTGTCAAGTATATTCATTAAAATCAACCATGGAAACCTGTGATGAAAACTTTTATGAATTAAGCACTTAAAAGACATAGATCCCTCTTATTACAATGAATTTAAGTGCATAATCCATTCTTTAAAATCAGGCAAACAAAACCTTTCATTTCTTTTTTTTAAGTTTTTTTTAAGTGTATTTTGAGAGGGGGAGTGCAGAGAGAGGGGGAGAGAATTCCAAGCAGAGTCCACAGTCAGTGAAGTGCAGGACATGGGGCTCAAACTCACAAACATTGAGATCACGACCTGAGCTGAAATGAAAAGTCAGATGCTCAACCCTCTGAGCCACCAAGATGCCCCAAAACCTTTAATTTCTAAATAAACAAACACCACCAAAGTTATAAAATATGGCAACAATTGCTTTAAAAAAATCTTTGGAAAGAGGTTAGAGTGGGAGAGAGCCAAAGCATAGGAGACTGTTAAAAACTGAGAACAAACTGAGGGTTGATGGGGGGTGGGAGGGAGGGGAGGGTGGGTGATGGGTATTGAGGAGGGCACCTTTTGGGATGAGCACTGGGTGTTGTATGGAAACCAATTTGACAATAAATTTCATATATTGAAAAAAAAATAAAAAATAAAAAATAAAAATAAATAAAATAAATAAAATAAAATAAAATAAATAAATAAATCTTTGGGATTAAATTCAGATACATTCAGAGGAAAGTAGAAAAACTATTTCATTTCTCTTGAAGTGAAATTACAATTAAAACTCCTTTTTTTTTTTACATGGGAAGTTTACTAATTACCTACTTTACTTTTTATAAAGCACATGCCCATGTCACATCAGAGCGTTCGATCTAATCATAAAGGAATCTCACTCAGAAAGTGAAAACACATATGACAAAGTCACAAGAACTTCATATTATAAGGACAAAAGTATAAAACAATTCAACTATTAGGACATAAGGTAACATCTGAGACTTTATTATAGGCTGCAAATTTTAAATTCTAAATGTTCTAGCTTCCCCATGCCTTTAGTTTATATAGGAATTCTAGGAAATAACAGGTGTTTTAAATTATTTTACCATTGAATAATGAAATTCATAGAGTGGAAATTTCTTATTTTCATTAATACAAAGAAAATGAACTTTAAAAATTTTTTTTAAGTTTGTATTTATTTTGAGAGAGAGACAAAGAGCAAATGGGGAGGGGGAGGGGGAGCGAGAGAAAACCAGACAGAATCCCAAGCTGACTCTGTGTTGTCAGCAAAAAGCTCTCTGTACTGCTGGAACTCACGAACTGTGAGATCATGGCTTCAGCCAACGTCAGACGCTTAACCAGCAAATCCACTCATGTGCCCCGAGAAATGAACTTTTGAAGTGAAATAAAGGATTAGATTTTCTCATTTGAGAGAGGCGCTTTGCTATCTGATGAAATTACTGGGTTTCATATTTGTGCAACTAAGATTAAAGCTTCCATAATACTGGAAAGCATAAACCAGATAACATGTAATCTCTGTCTCCAGTGTTCCTGGGATTTCTGCACCAAACCCCAATATGCCCACCACTACCCTGACACACTTCTCACATGAGGCAAAACAGAACTCAGTAATGGATTAGCATAAAGTTCCTCAGAAATAGAGATTTCCCCAAGACCCTCAAAGCAATGAAGAGCCAATCACATTATGGAGACCCTCACAGTGGAACTGAAGGAGAATCTTAAGAGAAAGCAAGATCATGATGTGTTGGAAAGCAGGTATCTGCTGAGAGGGAGAGACATAAAGCTAGGCTTCTCAAACTTATTTCCATTTGAGGAGAGCTGCTCAAACCACATTTAAGGTCCATCTTCCTCCTTTGCATTTGGATTTCACCTCTGTCATCTGTTTCATTCCCACCTACCTGGGTGTGAGGCTACTGTGTGATTTCTCTTCACATCCCAGAGCTCCTTTTGTTCCAAAAAGATGACCAGGTCTGGCTTTGACAAAACAAGACCTGTTTATCAGACAAAAGGAATATGAGTGTGGCTGGAGATTCTACCTTTCAACCCAGTATTGGACTCAGTAGACAAGAGAGGACATTGTAGAATTCTAAAAAATTATTTCCCAGATGATGTTGCCCAACAACCCCTTTAGAACACATGGGAGGGTTTCCAGTGTTCAGATCTTGACCTCTACTTCCAAATAATACCACTACAATAATGAGTTGAAATTGGTATTTAAGACGTGGGAATTCCCATTTTATGCCACTCAATGTTTAGAATTGACATAAATCTATAGAAATGACGATGTTACTCTACAGAAGGGAAAACTAACCTGAAAGGAAACATCATGAAGATATTTCTCTACATCTAGAAACCCCTACTTCTTTCCCTGACTGCAGGCATCTGAATCCCACTCATGCAAAGAGGAAGTTCCAAGAGACAGTCTTCAAAGGAAGGAACAAAATTCTGAGTGTGGTTTGGGAAGTCTGGAAGGAGTTATCCTCACCCAAGAAGAGAAGGTGTCCATAGTTCTCTAACATCACATCCCTGTACAGTTCCTGCTGACTGTGGCTCAGGCAGCCCCACTCCTCCTGAGAGAATTCTATGGCCACATCCCTGAATGTCAGCAACCCCTGCAATAAATACCATAGTTACTGAGTGGCCATAGGCAGAGGTCATAATGGTACCTAAGATACAAGAGGGAGTTAATGTCACTAGCTAGAACCCCAGACCTGACCTTCACTGCTTACCTGCTTGTACCCACTGACCTCAGTCCCACATTTTACTTAACCCTTTTTTCTACCTTATCTTTTACTTCAGGCAAAACACCCAATGGGCATAGTGTCCTGTGGTGGAAACAAAGTATCCAATAAAAGCTAGTGAGTACTCTGAGGAAGAGCTTGGATTAACTCAATTTGAGCTTAACCCCTGACTCACACCTATGAAAATGAACAATAGAGTAAACCATGGAGTGAGGTCAGTTACCTTTTTATCATTATGCTAAAAAAATTAAATTTTTATTTCCTTTAGAGAGAGAACACAAGTGAGGGTGCAGCAGGGAGGGAGGGAGAGAGACAAAGACAGACAAAGAGACAGAGAGGCAGAGACAGAGAGAAAATTCCAACCAGGCTATATGCTCAGTGTGAAGCTTGACTTGGGGCATGATCTCAGGACTATGAGATCATGACCTGAGCCTAAATCAAGAGTCAGATGCTCAACTGACTGAGCCACTCAGGAGCTCCCTTTTAACTCAATATAATACCCAAATCTCCACCCAAGAAGGATCACAAATATTTTACTATGTAACATACAGAGTATGTACAGAACTGTTTTCTTAAGGTTCATGTGCAACCTTATCACAAGCTGGACATAAGATGATGACATACCCTTTCTGAATATCCACTCTAACCCTAAATAAAAGTAAACAATTTCTCCTGCTTCTGAGTCTCTGCTTTAGAAGTTCTTCCCTGTGACCTCTTATTTCCTGTAAATCAATTTTTCTTTGTCTGACATCCCCACCTGGTGTAGTGGTTTTTGGTTCACCAAGGACTAAACTCCTGTTAGTTCAGTTATATTAGGAGCACTGGTTCTGGCTTAGGTGAGTTTTCTGCTTTCTGCAGTAAGAGAATTTGCAACACATTATCATGCTCTAATATATTCCCTAACATTGAGATAAGAACATTTATAAATATTGTGTTTATTCAAGTGAATTTGTAAAATGAAGGCATCAACACAGCCATACACATTTTTGAATCCTTTATTTACATCATACAGTACATGTGTCTATTTCCTAAGTGGAAAGTTTTGGTGAGTTACAAATGTACTTAGCATATTCTAATGTGAATTAGAGTTTACCACAGTGCACTGGGGATCCTATTAAAATGCAGATTCTGTTCAGTTCTGGGATTGGGTGGGTGTCTGCATTTCTAACAAGGCATTAGTCTATGGGCCAAGGGATACATATTTCAAATAACAAAGAAGTAGAACTCAAAGACAAGAACTCTTGGAGGACTTGGAACTGAATGGGTTTTATAGCAATTACAAGTTCTTCTAGGATAGCAAGAAAGTTGACAAGCCTTTCCAATCATTTCCTGGTTAGTAGATAGCATCTAACAGGTTCTCATAAACTCATGGAAAATAAATAATAATGATCTAAGAGAACAAACACATTATTCTTCCATTTTTACGGAATATTTTGTCAAATATCCAGTACATGGTACAGATCAGGTTTTAACCCAGGTTAACTGACCTAAAGTTGATCTAAAATGACACATAGGTCAATAAACAGAGGGGACCCTAAAGCAATGTTTATAGCAGGTGTCAAGCCTGAGAAGAAGGTATCCACACAAAATTGATCTTTATACATTCCATGCACACATCCATTCTGAAAGTAGTTATATACACATTAAAAGTGATAGGATAGAAAATTATCAGGATGACTAAGAAATATATTTAATGAGGGGTTCGCCAGATGACTCAGTCTGTTAGGTGTCCAACTCTTGATTTTGGCTCAGGTCATGATCTCATGTTTCCTGAGTTTGAGCCCCATCTCAGGCTCTGTGCTGAGAGTGTGGAGCCTGCTTGGGATTTTCTCTCTTTCCTCTCACTCTGCCCCTCCCTCTCTCTCTCTCAAGAAAAAAGAAAGAAAGAAAGAAAGAAAGAAAGAAAGAAAGAAAGAAAGAGAGAAAGAGAGAAAGAGAGAAAGAGAGAAAGAGAGAAAGAGAGAAAGAGAGAAAGAGAAAGAAAAACATTTTCAATGCCATGAAACTCATAAATCTAGTTATAGATGATCATGCTTAGGTCTTTCACTCGACTATCAACACAAACACATAGAATTATATAAATAACACAGTATTTGTGAGTCTAGTATGATTAGGGATGCAAGAAGAAAAATGTTCACCTTCAGCACAAAGACTGCATGTTTTTTATTTTTTTAAATGTTTATTATTTTTGAGAGAGAGAGACAGAACATGAGCAGGGGAGGGGCAGAAAGAGAGAGGGAGACACAGAATCCAGAGCAGGCTCCAGGGTCTGAGCTGTCAGCACAGAGCCCAATGCAGGGCTTGAACTCATGAACCATGAGATCATGACCTGAGCTGAAGTCGGATACCTAACTGACTGAACCACCCAGGCACCCCTAGATAGTTTTGATAAACATCAAATAAAGGCTGGTTCCTCCATTCTGTTTTTCAAGTGTTTATTTATATTGTGAGAGATGCATGGGCTATCAGGGTGTGAAAGGTGGAGGGGCAGAGAGGGAGAGAATCCCAAGCAGGCTCCAGTCTGTGTCTGAGCCACCCAGGGGCCCATGGATGATACATTTTAAAGGGTCTCCTGACTGCCCTTATATCTCACTAATAGTTAATGAGCTGAATCATAAGCACCAAAGAAATCTTGCAGAAGTAGTTTTACAAGTAGAAAGCTAAAGTAACATTTGTAATTGAACTCTCAGTACACCTACCCTTCCCCTTGAACATACATATAAGCTCCAAGCAGCCAAAGTACGGTTCGTTCTGCCCACGGGTCCTGTCCCTGTGCTATTTCAGTAAATTCCCTGTCTTGTACCATACAGTAACTCAAGAATAGCATCTTGACCATAGTACTCAATGATCCCATAACATACTAGTTCTTGGAAAGCTTTTTAAAAATTATTTTTGAAAATTCTTACTTTATTTTTTATTGAGAGAGAAAGACAGAGGGCACAAGTGACTGAAGGTGTGGGGAGGGAGAGAAGGGGAGGGAGGGAGAGGGGGAGGGAGGGAGAGGTGGAGGGAGGGAGGGAGCAGGGCACAAGTTCACCTGAAGTGGGGCATGCGCTCAACTGAAGTAGGTCTTGAGGTCACACCAAATGGGACTCAAATCAACAAACCGTGAGATCCTGACCTTAGCCAAAGTCATATGCTTAAGGGAGTGAGCCACCTAGGTGCCCTGAATTCTTTTTTTCTTTCCTTTAGACATTTACTTATTTTGAGGAAGAATGAGCAGAGAGAGATAATTCCCAAGCATGTTCCAAGCGAAAAGCATACAGCCTGACATGGTCCTCTATCTCATGAACCATGAGATCATGATCTGTACCGACATCAAGAGTTAAGGCTTAACTGAGCAAGCCACCCAGGGGTCCCTCATTGAAAGCTTTTGTTTCAATCATTATTTGTGCTCTATTGTATTTCAGGATTTTAAGACACTCAAACATGCTAATTGTGTGATTTGTCTTTTTCTGAATATCCAAAAAGTAAATACAGGAATATGTCTGTGTCATGACTATGGAGTGAAATAAAAACCTATGGGATGAAGGAGCTCCTGGGTGGCTTAGTCGGTTGAGCGTCTGACTTCCTCTCAGGTCATGATCTCATGGTTTGTGAGTTCAAGCCTCACATCGGGCTCTGTGCTGACAGCTCAGAGCCTGAAGCCTGATTCAGATTCTGTGTCTCCTTCTCTGCTTCTCCCCTGCTCACGCTGTCTCTCTCTCAAATAATAAATAAACATTAAAAAAAAAAAAAACCTATGGGATGAAGGTCTGTTTGATTTAGAACCTCTACTCCCAGAAGTCAATAGCTCTACTACATAAAGGTGAGGGGCTTCATTGCCCAATGGAAACTGATGTGACATGGGCCAAGAGCAAATACTCAAAGTATCTTGAGGACTTTTTGCTGAAAGAGACTTTTTATTAAAGCACAGGGATAGGATCCAGGGGAAGAATTGCAATGTGATTGGGAGGAACCACTGATTATATACTTCTAAGGGGGAGGGGGGAGGGAGCTGTGGGGGAAGCCGAGCTATCCCAGTCTGATGGCAAGGCCCAGGCTGTGGACAGATTGGTGACTGCAAGGCGGCCCACCGACAGTGAAGCTTCTTGTACTCCAGGTTTTAGGTAATTTGGCCTTACTAAAAGTACCTGGGGTATTGTCTGTTGGGGAACTGCCCTCGACAGGCCCCCTGGAAAAAGAACCATTAGGAAATAAAATAAGGTTCTGCAAGAAATTGTGCAGCCCTATATTTAGCCCTTGCCATCCCCTATGGAGACTCCTCTATGTACAGGAAGGATAGCCTCATACATTTGCCAGCAAAGGAGGCCAATAAAGGAGAGACATATGGATTTGAAAGCCTCACTCTGGCAACTAAGGACTGTATCTACAGGCACAAGTCACTCTAACCCTAGTCCCACTTGGCCCCCAGGAGGCATTCCAGATGATGATAATGATTGAACCTAGTAGGTTAAGGTAACAGGATGGTTCATTAGTTCCTAGGTTCATTGTCTCTCTGAGAATCTATGAGGCATGGGTTTCTAAGGCTTTTTTGGCCCCTTCCCCGCACCTCGGATGGAGGCAAACACATTGTTCTTCTGGCTTCAAGTGGTTCAGGAAAAACAACTAGGAGGTCATGTCCCTGTAACTGTTCCACTTGAGGTGTTGAGAGATAGATGACCTTTCATGAAAACAGCAAAGCAAATGCTTTATAGATTATAGATAAACATAGACGCATAATGGAATAATGTAACAAATTAAACAACAATCAAAGGGTATGAGGGAACATTATGAGAAAATCACCATGCTATTTCTTAAAGGTTGATCACACATAGGAACATTTTCAAAATTAGGTAATGTTAGAAAAACATAGATGACGTATGCTACAAGGAAATCACTAGCAAATATAATGCCACGTTTGCTACAATAAATCGGTCAGTTCAACACACTGCTGTTGTCCGTGTCCATTTTTATTTTTTGTTTTTATTTTAGTTTTTTATTTTAGTTTTGTTTTATCTTCACTTTCTCCCCAACGCCATTCATCCTTCAGGAACCCTGGTTGCTGGAGCTGGACTCCAGCAGTTGGGGGTGGGAGGGGGAAGGGGTGGAAATAATAGATGTTTCTAAAGGATTTTTATATGTTAAGGACTTACAGGATACTGGAAGTCTGGCTATTGTCAAGCTAAGGTTGCTTTTGCCTCTATAAAAGCATTAACATTAAAGCAGTTGTGAATTCCTTGAGGAATATCTTCCTCTGCCAGCCTCAAGTATTTGTCAATGGGTTGCAAGTTGTAAGAAAACTTATTTTTATCTGCATTTCTTTTGCCTTTGTTTTCCTCATCAGAAACTACAAAGAAGTGGTTCCTGGGTGGCTCAGGCAGCTAAGGGTCTGACTAGATTTCAGCTCAGGTCAAGGTCTCATGGTTTCATGAGTTCCAGCCTTGAGTCTGGGTCTGCACTGACTCTGTAAAGTCTGCTTGTGATTTGCACACTCTCTTTGCAACTCCCCTGCTCCCGCTCTTTCTCAAAATAAACAAACTTTAAAAAAAAAATACAAGGAAAGAGAAACTAGGAGAAAGAAGGTTCCAATTTAAATGTGATGGTGTCTGGAAATCGCTCAGGGAATCTGCCTAAAATCATTACAACAGATAAGAAGGAAAATATGAACGTTACGGGTGTGGGGGGGGGGTGGGTAATCTGGCAGAAAGCCGAAAGCCAAGTAAAAACAAAAGGTAACATCAACTGTAAGGAAACAAATTGATATCAGTGCCTATAGCTCTGGACATGGGATCACTGGTATGTTCTTGAGACCCACAAACAGTAAATCAGAATATAAACAACTTTGAGGATACAGTGGATTTATACAGACTTCAATCACATATACTTTCCATTTCCTGTAATATCTAGTATATCTTAAATAGAGTATGTTTTCCACATATTAAAAAGCAAGAATTTCTTTTTATAGAATGTTCCAAGTTATTCTGTGCCTCATATCCATCTTGTGTATTTGTGAGTTTTCATAATCCTACTCTACCCAGAGCAGAGAAAGCATTCAGATTAGACCTAAATGGGAACTGTTTTCCTTGAGTGCTATCCCAGAACCAGCAAAAGGACACTTGGATTCAACACCTTCCCCTCTGGATCTGTCACAAAGGGACTATTTTCAATACTTGCAGGAATTTAATTCTAAGTGACAACTGTTGTTGCCCTACTGGAAGCCATGTCGGAGAGAAGGGAGAGAAGTCTATGGGATATGGGGGAGGAGTGTTCTAAAGACATAACCTAGATTATCATTTCTGAAAGGTTAAGTATTAGGTGAAAACATAAAGCAGAACCATCAGAACAAGAAAGAAAGAAAGAAAGAAAGAAAGAAAGAAAGAAAGAAAGAAAGAAAGAAAGAAATCATTGGCTTTTTTTTTTTTTAATTTTCTTTCAGAGAGAGAGTGTATGTGCATGCAAACAGAGGAGAGAAACAGAGAGAGAGAATGGAATCTTAAGCAGGCTCCATGCTCAGCACTAACCCCGATGCAGGGATGGATGGCAGGATCCTGGGATCAGGACCTGAGCTGAAATGAAGAGTCTGATGCTCTCTGAACTGAGCCACAAAGGTGCTTTGCAATTTCTACATGCATGGAATTTCCTGAGAAAAAGACAACTGGGCCTCTAGCCTGGGAAGCAAGGCTTACCTGAGAACAGGCCATTTCTTCTTTCACCTCCTCCATTAAATTTCTTTCTCAGAAGATCTTTGTGGAGAAATCGCGGCTGAATGAGATGTCTTTAAAGCCACCAACACAGCCTCTGCACCTATAAACTGCTCACCTGCAGGCAGCACTTTGAAATGCAAAAAAAAGGCCCAACTTCCAGTCCTTTGTGTCCTGAGCTATTCAGAAACTATGAGCTTCTACTTGGGGACAAATTTCTGAGTTTCCCTTACCTTCTTTCAGGGGGCCTCCCCTCCCACAGATGCCCACAAATTCTGCTTGAGCATAGGAACAGTGTGCTACATGGACCTGACCCTCCCCAACTCCTATGGAGGAGACCCTGTTACCTCCCCTTGAGCAAAAGCCTGCACTCAACTCTCATAAATTAATGGGAAGACTTCCTGCTTAACTCTGGGCCTAAGAATTATGATAGGAAAAGATAGGATTCTGGAAGCAGAAAGGGAAAGATTAGGACATGAGGTCCCTGGGTGGGGAAAAACACATTTTAGAACAAGGCTGGGAGTGTCTAAACACAGCAAACCCCTTCAGGCATAAGGTTTCTTTTAACACTGTAACAAACACTACCTACTCACCCCCAGGTTTCCCTCAAGAGTTTGACTAAAAGACCTAACTAAAAATAAGTAATAGACCCAAGACTTAGAACCCCCAAGAAACACTATGGCCATAAACCACCCCTCATACAATGGAAACACACCAATAAAATGTCCCCTCTCTCTAAACAGAGATTTTCTACCACACTTACTTTCTTATATTCTAATAAATTTTTTCCTGTTGCTCATTTTGTGTCCACCTCTTCATTCTTTGAAGCGAGAAGACCAGGAATCCCGGGTAGTGAGGGAAAAAATCCTGCAACAGAATTCCCTGGAGCACTTCAATAGCACAACACTGTGGTTTCCACCCACTTAGTTGAGGGAATCTGGGGGGGGGCGGAGGGCAGCAGCAATGATCCTTCTTGAAACTCCACACGTGATCCTATTGGGAAGCATTTGGGGAAGTGACCACGCAAAAAACGGTCACCAAGTCTGTGGTTGTTATCCAGATTTAAATCCTTTCCCTCTCCACTGATCAGTTTCTGGAGATTTATACATTCTCCCTCTTTCTGCTTCACAGAGGAAGAGACCCTTCTAAATGGCACTTTCCGGCTTTCCCTTATACATGCAAATGTCTCTTACAAAAGGAAACTATACTTTTATAAGTTTCCTTTGTAAGTACAAAGTCGAACGAAAATCAAAATGGCAGCATTAAACCATCAGCGAGGCTTGTTATTAAACGTATAACTTCTTTTTCCCTTTTGGAAACCCCCCCCCCCCCATGTCTTCTTAGCCTTAAAAAAAAATGTTTTTTAATGTTTATTTATTTGTGTGTGTGAGAGAGAGAAAGAGAGAGAGAGAGAGAGAGAGAGAGAGCGCGCTGGGAAAGAGCAGAGAGGGAGATATGGCTCCAAAACTGACAGCAGAGAGACTGATGTAGGGCTCGAACTCACTGTGAGATCATGACCTAAACCAAAGTAGGATACTTAACTGAGCCACCCAGGCGCCCCTCTTAGCCTTTTTTTTTTTTTTTTTTTTTTTTTTTAATGAGAAATCGAGGACCACACTGAAAACATGATGAACAAGGCTGGTAGGGCATACACAATTCCTGTCAAAACCGGATGGATCCTTTATTTCCCTACACCCCACTGGCCCCTTCCTGGAGGTGGGCTTGCAGTTCTGAAGGCCCTAACCTGCCTCAGCCTCCTCAGCCCCCCAAAGCACGAAAGCTACTCTTTCTCTTTATCTTTATCTCTTTATCTCTTATTTTGACTCTGAAGCACCAAGGTCAGTTTTCAATGGAATGAATGTGTAAGAGAGGAACATATTTTTTCTTAATTTGTTTTCTACTCTTTGGCTAGTTTAATAATTCAACTGACAAGACAGTTGCACAAGAGAAAAAGTATTCTTAATTATAGGAACATCAATTATTTGAGGCTCAAAGACAGGGGATTGATGTTTATGTGCCATTGTGACTTAAGGAGAAGGGGGTAGGGATTCAGAATTTCAAAAAGGGTCAAGTACATTCACAAGAAAAAGGAAAGAGTAAATTTTGCCAAACAAATATTTGCCATGCCAGGCCAGTAGCTCTTTATAAAAAGTTCCTCTCTGGTATTAGCTCTTTTCTCAAAAGAGGTCCCTCATCTAATTTATATTTGGTATAGCAGGCTCAGAAATGGAAGACATCTCCCTTTGCTGCAGCAGAATAATCCTAGAGAAAATTCTGTTTTCACACTGGGTTCCTTCCAGCTTGTCTCTTGGCTCAGGAGGGAGACCCTGAGGAGAAAGCAAACCTGAGGGGAACAGGAACTACTCCCTCAAGCCACAAGGACTGCCCTGAACCAGAAAGACCCCACCCCTGATCGAATCCTAGACAATTACATATTTAATCTGCACTGTCTACCTGCAGGTACCCACTCACTTTTGCCCCCGTTTCCCTTATATAAACCTGTGTCTCCAGCACATTGGAGACAATCTGTGAGACATTAGTCAGCCATCTTCCCAGTGTTGACCTCTCTGAAATAACTTCCTTTCTTAACTCACCACTTCTCATCTCTCTGCCTTTGGATTTTATGTATGTCAAGTGGCTGAACTTGATCTGTTTGGGACCCCAGAGACAGGCGCTCTTGCACCCCTTCCTGCACACCAGGTAGCAGAAGAGAGATGAGTGGTGGCAAAACCAGAATAGGATTTTTGTCAGCAAGGCCAATACTGAGAAGGCAGTGGACTAATGTCTCAAACACGGTCTCCAAACTGCTGAACATTCTTCCAGGTTCATACAAAGAAAATGTAGGACAAAGGGTGGTGGTACATGCAGATGGTGAAGGTCAGGCCGATCACTGCATTGTTGTCAGGGATGTGGGGTCTTGCTCTTTCAGGGCAGTCCCTATTGCTGGGGGGAGAGGGGGGGAGTTTCCTTTCCCATCCTGGGATGCTTTGCCTGCTGGGGCTTCTACAGGAGCTAAAAGATGAGCTGGAAAGGAGTGAATCAGGAAATATAGATGAAGGTCAAAGTGGAGACAGTTGAAGGCACTGCTGGGTCCTCTTTCCATTTCACAACGTCTATGTATATTTATTTTTTAAAACTTGAGTGACCATTAGATGTTCAGAAATGGAAAACAGGGGGCTCAGTGGGTTGGCTCTTGAAGTTACCATGGCATAAATTTGGAGAGTCCACATACACATGGACATTCCAAAGTCAGGCAGGCAAAATGAGGTATAGCTCTCATCCTGAACTAAGGAGAAGGGAGTAGGAGTCTGGGATTTCAAAATAAAGAAATGCATTGACAGGCTGAATAGGAGAGGAGCAGGTGTTTGGTGAAGAGGTTCAGGACAGTCACTCCCATCCCCACCCAGAATGTCCCACTTTGGCATGTGGATTATTCTGAGCTGAAAGTACTTGAAAGCCCCCATGGTCTCAGGGGAAAGGTTTGTTCTTCCCTTCACCATACAGAAGAATCTAAATTGAAGGTCCTTTCCAGAATAAAGGTTATTAATGAATAAATTTTCTCTGAGCGACTCATCTCTATGGTAGGGCAAATGTCTCATCACTAAACTTCTACTCTTCCTATCACCCTGTGAAGTACATTCCTTTCCTTGAAATCCCAGGCACCTACCCCCTTCTCCTCAGTTCAGAATACCTGTATACCTCATTTTGCCTGCCTTAAAATGTCCATGTCTAGGTGGATTCCTTGTACACATGCCATTACACTTGATTTTCTCCTGTTAATCTGTCTTCAGTCAATTAGACCCTTGAAGGGGACATAAATTCTTGCCATGTGACATAGGTAATTAGATGTTTGCTCTGCCATACACATGGATCACTCAGATAAAATTTATCCTGGGTAATAATCCTTGTTTTGGAAAGGGCACACAATTTGGAATCCTGCATGTAGTTAAGGAAGGTACCAAAGTTTCTCTGGAGCCCACAGGGTCTTGACTGCCTCCAGCTCCAAATAATCCTAATATGCCAAAGTGGTACATTCTGGTGGGGCCTGTCCCAACCCCTTTCAAAGCATATTATGTAATGAGAAATTATGAGATTAAGGCACCAAAACATACAGCATTTCCTTCAATGTATCTGACTTGGGGTTTCAGCAAAATATTAGCGCCTACCATTGAGACATGGGAGGAGCAGTGAGCCAAACCTCTGACCTCCTTTAATCTGTTCAGTGAGGGGAGAGCCCAGGGTAGGGCCAGACCTGGAAAAGCTTAACAACAGAGGGTTCTGGATGAGCTGTAGAGGCAGAGGGCTCTAGGCTACTAATCTCCCTGCCTGTGGGATATTGTCAGTTTTGTCTCTCTAAATTTGTCTAACAAAAACTTTGTACAATTCTACTCTACTTAAGTCAGTCCCCTATTTTATGACATGATAAGTGATTTAACAAACACTTAGAGGTTTCTGGGACAATACTATAGTTGGCCCTTGAAACACAGGTTTGAAGTGCATGGCTCTTTCTGCATACAGTTTTTGTTTGCATAAACACAGAATACTGTAAATGTATTTCCTTATGATTTCATTAATATTTCTCTACCTTACTTTTATTGCAAGACTGTGTGTGTGTGTGTGTGTGTGTGTATAAAATACAAAATGTGTAATTGACTATGTTATCTGTAAGGTTTCCAGTCAACAGTTGTCGGTTAAGAATTATGTTTTTGAAGTGTCATAAGTGATACAGGGATTTTTCACCTGTATAGCGGTGTTGGTGCCTCTAACCACTACATCGTTTAAGGGTCAACTACATTTTATTCTTTACAAGGTAAACAAATACAAGTATTACTACTACTAACAACTAGTTTCTTTGTGGATGGCCTTCAGGGGCCACCTTTGTACTCACAAAACCACAGAGAAATGAAGTCATAACCCCCCATAAATCATCCCTTCCTTGCAGTTACCCCAAAACCTTAAATTCAACCATTTAAACATTTGCTCTGTGAGACTGGAAGTCTCTCAATTATAGAGGTCATGGCACTTCATCTGTTTTTCTAATAACCATATTAAATATAAACCATCACTTTCTCTATCAGTTTGCATCTCCAAACCTCCTCAGAGTTTGTCACGGTACCTATAAACACATTTTAATCCTGACAAAAACATCAAATTCCATATTACAGATTAAAAAAACAAAAAACAAAATAAAACAAAACAAACAAACAAAAAACCCCACCAAACCAGGGTTTCTCAAACCTGAATTGTATAAAACTTGGGAAAGAATGAAAAACTGATACAGAGCAAAGGATATTGCAGGGAGATAATGACTATAAATTGCTATTTTGGATAACATCCTTGTGGAGGAAAAAAAAAATAATTGACATTAGTGAAATAATAATTCTGTAATTCTATAATATTAAGGTGCCTTGTTAGTTGTATGTTTTGTCAAAAGTACCAGAGCAATGTCCGACGTCAAGAACAGGGAACAGGATGAGGAGTATATGAGAACTGTGTTCTCTCTGCCACACTTCTGCAATATTAATTTCTTACATAAAAAAATTCACATTAAAATTATAACTTTATAGGGTCCCCTGGACTGCCCAGTCTATTAAGCCCCCGACTCTCTTTTTCAGCTCACTTCATGATTTCACAGTTCAAGAAACAGAGCCCACCCTGGGCTTAAAGGCTTTGTCATAGTCTCTGCACTTGCTGGGTTTCAACCCAAGGATATACACTCTGATGTGAAGGAAAGTCTGAGCAATGGTTAAAGGCTTCAGCAAATTCTTTACGTTTCCAAGGTTTCTTCCCAGTATGAATTATCTGATACCCATGAAGGCATCAACTCCAGGTATAGACTTTGCCACATTCTTTACATTTGTAAGGTTTTTCTCCAGTATAAACTCTATGATGTGAAAAAAATGTAAGTACTGGTGAAGGGCTTTGCCACATTCTTTACATATGTAAGGTTTTTTCTCAGGTTGGAAACTTTTTTTTTAATGTTTATTTATTTTTGAAGGAGTGAGAGACAGTGTGCGTGGGGGAGGGGCAGAGAGAGACACAGAATCTGAAGCAGGCCCCAGGCTCTGAGCTGTCAGCACAGAGCCCGATGCGGGGCTCGAACTCACAGACTGCGAGATCATGACCTGAGCAGAAGACGGACTCTCAACTGACGGAGCCACCCAGGTGCCCCTCAGGTTGAAAACTCTTGAGCAAGTTGTGAAGGCTGCTTAAAAACTTTGCCACATTTACTACATTTCTAAGTGTTCTCTCCAGTCAGGAAACAATGACATTTAATAAAGTTTGAGCTTTGATGGAAGACTTCCCCAGATTTATTTATTTTATACTCATTCCCTAGAAACTGAATGCTCTGTTTATTAGGATTTGATGCACAGTTAACCTTTTTCCCAGATTCATTTCATTAAGTTGTCTCCATGGTAAACACCTTGGTAGTTATTGAAGACAGAGTCCTCACTAAAGATCTTCCCTAATTCACAACATGTGAAAAGTTGTTCCAAACTCAGTATTATGTGATCTTATTGAACAGCAATGCTTGGATAAAGACCTTCTCATAATTATCAAAATTAGAGACTTTGGAACAAAGAGGTATTATTTATTGGTGAAACAATAAAAAACCCTCAAAAAGAATACCTCAAACTGATCATATTTAGAAATTTTATCTTCACTTTTAATTTTCGAGAAATCAGAAATGTCGGAATAATTGATCCAATCCTATATTTGAAATGGTTGCAATGGTTACTTTTGGCATGTACTTGGTGACTTTCTAGATTTTTCAAATTTCCTGTCAGAGCATATACATGTTTAGAAAATGGACTTGGGTCTTTGTATTCATAAAGACATTGTTCCACAAAGATAGCTGTCTTAAAGTGGAATTCCCCCAAATGTTTTATATCTTCAAACTTTTTTTAATGTGTGTGTGTGTTTGTTTGTTTGTTTGTGTATGTATGTATGTATGTATGTATGTATGTATGTATGTATGTATTTAGGAAGCTAAGGCATAAAGAGAGGAAGAGAGAGAATCCAAGGAGGCTCCACACTTTCAGTGCACAGCTTAACACAGGGTTCGAATCATAAACCATGAGATCATGACCTGAGTCAAAACCAAGAGCGATACTTAACTGACTGATCCCACCAGGTGCCCCTCATCAATCTCTTTAGGCAGTAAGGATTTCATTGTGGGTAAATGCCCAGTTTGGTTCTATCCATCATGATACTCCTTCTGCTCTTCCTTCTCCCCTTCACCTTCCCAATCTTTCATTAACTGTGAATTCTCAAAAGTCACATATCTTCCCAATAGCACCTCATGGAAAGAATCTCCTTTGCCTGTCTTTGTCAACAAGCCCAAGGCATAACTGAAAGATACCAAATAAATGATCCCACAACTGCACTTGCATCAATATACAGTAAGGTGCTAATGCAAAAACTTAATACACATCACCAGACAGCAGACTTGAGAAATAGGAGGCACAGAGACTTTGCTCCCCCAAGGAGAAACAGACTGACCAAATTGCCTTTTCAAGTGACCCAGAATCCAGTTGGGAGAACAAAGCACTTCCAGGCAAGGACAAACTGAAAAAGACTCACATCAAAGAGGAAAGAAAAGTTAGTGACACTTTCCCCCAATAGCTCTTCTAGTACTCTACCTAGTACTCCATGGCAAGATTATGAGAAAATGCTCAACTCTGTGCAAGAAATAAGACATGAGTGACCTGTGTAAAGATCTGGCTCTTTTGTAGCTACCTGAGGGGACTGGATCCTGTCATACAGGACACTGAGGGCTCAAGGAATGGAAGCATATTATGAAAGCATTATGCTGGCTGCTCAGAAAAAAAGCTGAGTATTTCTTCAAACACCAGAGACTGCAGAACTTAAACCAAACAACAGGAGACAGAGGTGAATCATGTGCTCTAAATAAGACCCAACACACACTTTCTTAACTGGGTAATTACAAAAGCTCATACTTTATACATCCTCAGAATATGTTTCATAGGACCCAGGATTTACTAGCACAGCTTTTATTTGTGTTCTCCTTTACAAGGCAAGTTCATAAAGCCTGGGACCAGAGGCTGGGTTTTAAATTCCCAATTCTCAGTGAAAGATCATAAGGCATAGCAAGAAACAGAAAAATGTGTTCCAATTGAAGGAATGAAGTAAAGCTCCAAAACTTACCATAAATTTATACATAACTATTCATTACCTGACAAAGAACTCAAATTAATCATCATAACCATGCATATGGAGAATGAAGAGAGAACAAATGGGGAACTAAATGATATCAGAAAAACTATGTATGGCCAAAATAAAATTCAAACTAACAGAAAGTATGCAAAACAATGAAACAAAATTAGGAGCTAAAGAGTCCAGTAAATACATTTTAAAGACCAGTAAAAAGGGGGTGCACGACTGGTTCAGTTGGTACAGCATGCAACGTTTGATCTCAGGGTTCTGGGTTTGAGCCCCATGTTGGGTATAGAGATTACTTTAAAAAATTATATGTTAAAAAAAAAATAGTAGGGGCACCTGGGTGGCTCAGTCGGTTAAGCGGCTGACCTCTGCTCAGGTCATGATCTCCTGGTCCGTGAGTTTGAGTCCCACATCGGGCCCTGTGCTGACAGCTCAGAGCCTGGAGCCTGTTTCAGATTGTGTGTCTCCCTCTCTCTCTGCCTCTCCCCCGTTCATGCTCTGTGTCTCTCTGTCTCAAAAATAAATAAACATTATTTTTTTAAAATAGTAAAGGGTTAACAAAAGTCTTAATCAGAAAAAAAAAAAATCAGAGAACTTAAAGGTCACTTGTTTTAAATTGTCCACTGAAGGACCAAAGCAAAAACAAACACACAAAAATTAACAAAGGACAGAGTCCAATGAACTTTTGGAACACTAACAAGTGAACCAATATACATATTAAGACGACCCCATATGAGAGGAGAGTGAAATGGAACAGAGAGCTTACATGAAAAACTAATGGCTCATAATTCCCATATTTGTGGAAAGAAAAAAGCCAGAAGCTCAGTGAATTTTTATGCAGGATAAATGCCAAGTCTTAAATTTATATCTTAAATTATAGTGACACACTATAATTAACTTATCATAAATCAGAGGTGAACAGAAAACTTTGAAACACTATGAGGAAAGCAACTGATCTTGTCCAACAGATCCAGTGTAAGATACTAGCAGTTTCCCCACATACCTTGTAGGAAGCAGTGCATAGGATAATATATTCAAGTACTGAAATATCAAAAAATATCAACCAAGGGGTGCCTTGGTGGCTCAGTCAGGTAAGTGTCCAGCTACAGGTCAGGCCATTATATCAAGGTTCCCAAGATTGAGCTCCATTGTCAGACTCTGTGCTGACAGCTCAGAGCCTGGAGCCTGCTTCAGATTCTGTGTCCCCCTCTCTGTCTGCCCCTCCCCCACTCATGCTCTGTCTCTCTCTCTCTCTCTCTCAAAAATAAATAAACGTTAAAAAAAAAAAAAGAAAGAAATGGAGAAAGGAAGACTTTCTCAGGAAAAACCACTAGAAGTTTAGCAGTAAACTGGCTCTATAAGAAACATTAAAGGGAGAGTCTTGTTAAAATACGATTCTAAAAGTAACTGAAGTGTAATGAACATATAAAACTCTGCTCAATATATTTAAACCAATATAGAAACCTGGAGTTCATAATGAGGAACCAAAAATAAGTTTTATTTCTGTGACAGAGTATTTTAAACAAATAATAAAAGCATAAAAATCACAAACCCATGTCATAGAGTATACAACATAAAAAGCAGAATTTAGGATATTGGTAAGACAAAGTAGGTGCAGTGGTGAACATGATATGTCTGAGAGATTTTAAGTCCTTCTCATGGTAACCACAAAGAAAATTCCTATAGAATACAGAAAGCAGATGAGAATGTCATGAAAGCATATTATTACAAACATCAAAGAAACAAAATGGGATACAGGAAGAGAAGAAATGTGTCATAAAATAGCCACAACAAGTACAGAAAACTATTTAAAAAATGGCAATAGTAGTGGTTCCCTTTCAGTAATACTTTGATTGTAAATACATGAAAGTGTCCCAATGAAAAGATATAGATTGGCTGACAGTAACAACAAACTCCTACAATCTCTTGTCTATAAGAGATTCACCATAGATCTAAGATCACACACAGGATTCAAGTAAAAGTATGTAAAAAGACATTGCGTGCTAATGGGAGCCAAAAGACAGCATTGGTGTGTCTATACCAATACCAAATGACTAATGCCAAACAAATACACATTAAAGGTTAAAAATTTTCATGACAGAGGCTCCTGTGTGGCACAGTTGGGTAAGTGTCCATCTCTTGGTTTCTGTTCAGGTCATGATCTCATGGTTCGTGGGTTTGAGCCCTGCCTAGGGTTCCACACTAACAGTGTAGAACCTGCTCAGGATTCTGTCTCTCTTCTGCTCTCTGCCCCTCCCCTGTTCTCTTCCTCTCTCCTTTTCTCTCAAAATAAATAAACTTAAAAAAATATTTTAAAAAGTATTTAAAAAAATTTTTAAATGTCATGACAGAAAAAGGACATAATATAAAGACTTGAAATTACAGGACACTATAACAATTATAATTATGTGGGAACCTAACATCAAGATCCCATACAGGTGAAGTACAAATGACAGAATTGAAGCAAGAAATAAACAGCATCATAAGAGTAGCAGAGGTCAACACTCCAGTTTAACTGGATAGAAGGACCACATTCAACTTCAGTAAGAAGCACCCTGAAGCAACATTACAGACCAATTTCATATAACAAACATAAACAGATTGCTCCACCAAGGAAGAATATATTACACAATAATCTCCATTGAACATTGATCATCCTGTATAGATGATAGTATACAAAACCAGTGTTAAGAAATTTGGAAAGATTAAAATCATACAAGCATGTTTTTTGGCCACCATGGAATGAAACTAAGTTTTAAGAACAGATGGAAAATTGGAAATTCTACAAACATTTAGAAACTGAACAATATGCTCTTAAACAATCAATGAGTCAAAAGATATTGAAGAAAAGGACCAGAAAATGCCTTGAGCCAAGTGAAATGACACACAATATACTCAAACATATGGAATTGAAAGAAAGTAATTCTAAGGAAATAGTGGAGTGAATAGGCAACCTGTGAAATGGAAGGAAAGTTTTTACAGAGCATTTAGAGCATAAGGAGTTAATATCCAGAATATAGAAAGAACTTGTGCACCAACAACCAAAAAGCAAATAACACGATTTAAATTTGGAGGGAGGATAGAATGAGCACCATCCAGTGATGATATACAAGTGGCCAACCATATGAAAGAGACTCAAAACCATTATTCCTTAGAGAAATACAAATCTGACCACAGTGGGTTATCACATTACACCACTTCACATCCCACTATTAAACAAATAAAAACAACACATGTTGGAAAAGATGTGGAGAAATTGGAACCTTTATGCACTGCTAGAGGAAATGGAAATGATGCAACCACAATGGAAAACAAGATGAGAGTTTGAGAAAAAAAATTTCAATGGTATTATCATAAAATCCAGCATCCCACTTGTGGGAATATAACCAGAAGAATTCAAAGTGGGGTCTCCAAGAGAGGTCTTATTCAGAAAAGCCAGTAACAGGAGAAAGCAACAGAAATGTCCATGGGTGCATGAATAAAGAAAATGTAGCATATACACACAATGAAATAATATTCAGCTTTGAAAGAAAGAACACATCTCGTCACATTATACAACATGGCTAAAATGTGATGACATTACACTAAGTGAAATAAATGAGTCAAAGAGACAGATACACTGATTTCACTTACTTAATGTAATGTAGTGAATCTCATGAAGAAAGAAAGGAAGGAAAGGACAGAAGGAGAAAGGAAGAAGATGCACTTGGGGCTTAGAATACATACAAATGTGGAAGTGGCTGTTTAACAGGTACTGAGTTTCAGTTTTGCAAGATGAGAAAATTCCAGAGACTGGTTTTGCAACAACATAAATATACTTAACACTACATTTTAAAATGGCCAAAATGGTAAATTTCATGGCATATGTTTCAACCACAATTAAGAGTAAACCATAAAACTTAAAGTTGATACAAAATTATGAGTTTAAAAAAATTACCTTCAATGGGGCACCTGGTTGGCTCAATTAAGTGTCCGACTTTAGCTCAGGTCATGATCTCTCAGTTTGTGAGTTTAAGCCACTCATCACGCTCTGTGCTGACAGCTCAGAGCCTAGAACCTTCTTCAGATTCTGTGTCTCCCTCTCGCTCTCTGATCCTCCCCCACTCATACTCTTGTCTCTGTGTCTCTCTCAAGAATAAATCAACATTAAAACAAAATTAAAATATTACCTTCAAGAGGTATTTCTCTCACAAAGGGCATACACATTCATCCATAAATAGATTATGACCTTAATTTTGTTGTAACAACTCACCAAGATAGGAAAAAACCACTGACCACTAACCAAGAAAAGAAACAAGGTAAGTCATGACCAAAGAATGTATGGGTAATATTTATACAGACAAATACAGAAGTAATTTTATTAGGAATCTGCCATATGTCAATTGCCATTTGAATTAAACCCTAAACTGTCTTCAAACGTATTCAGTTGAAAATTGTTATCCACAAACATAAAACATAGATAAGAAACAAAAACAAAATTAAATTAATGTTGTGGAATCTATCATACAGAAGGAAGCATGGTTACAGAATTGTCAGACAAGAATAAGAGAAATTTTAACCATCAAAATCCTGAATATCATAGATATTTATTGATAAAAAGGATCCCACTACAACAAAACAAAAACAAAAACAAAAAAAAACCCTTCCACTTCCAAATATTATTGATACAATAACAAGGAGTGGAGATGAGAATTTAAGAAGTAGTCAATACCATTTAATGTCACTATTTAGAGTTGTCACTCATCATCAGTAAAGGATGATGGTACCTTAAGAACGGGGACACTAAATATCAAGATGAAACATCGGGAGGACTTTTATCTCAACATCTACAAATTCCCACTTCTTTCCCCTGCAGCAGGGATCTGAATTCCAGTCATGCAACAAGTAATCTTCCAACAGACGTTCCTCCAAGGAAGGAACAAAACCCCAGGTTTTGGCCAGCATAGAGCAGTTTGAGCTCCAGTATAGTTTCATGTAGAAGATAGACTATGAAGTGTCAGACACTTCCCTGTACCTCAGTATAATGTTAAAATCTCCACCCATAGAGGGGCACAGCCTTCATTAATATAACATAGGACACACGTTTAGGCTTGTTTCCTAAGTACACATGGGCTTGAGCCTGCCTTATTCCTACCTTTACATAGGATGACAAAACTCCCCTTTAAGATATTCATCCTAACCCTAAATAAAAAGAAGCCACTCACCCCTGCTCTTCAATATACAACTTTGAAAGTTATTCCCCTCATCTCCTTATTTGTTGAAAATAAAGTTTCCTTTGAGCGACAATTCCACCTAGTGTAGTCTCAACGTGTAACTCACGATGGAGGAAATTCGTGTTAGTTCAGATACAGGAAGTCAGCCCCACCCAAGAAGAGGAGGTTTCCATATTTTTGTAAGCTCACATCCCTGTACAATTCCCACTGAGGGAAGCTCAGGCATTCCCACTCCCCCTGAGGGAATTCTATGGCCACATCCCTAAATATCAGCAACCCCTGCAATAAATGCTACAATTGCCAACTGGCCACTGGCAGTGTTCATTACGATACCTAAGATGAAAGGAAAGAGCTGGGACAAGTGGTCCTGTCTTAAGTGAGTTTCTTGCCTTACTCAGTAAGATAATTTTTAACACAGCTATATACTTTCATATATTCTCTACCTTTGAGATAAGAAGATGGCATAATATTCACAGAACCACTATAAACACTCTATTTCTCCAAGATCAACTGTAAACTGAAGGCATCAACAGAGGCACATGCATATTTGAGGACTTGCATTTACATCATATAGTATAAGTTGTATACATTTCTTAGATGGAAAGTTTTAGTGGGTCAGAAATGTTATCGAATTCTAATGAATTTCACAACAGTGATTTGGAGATGGTATTAAAATGCAGGCTCTGATTCAGGAGTTGGGATGGGAACTGAGTCTGCATCTCTAACAAGGTATTAATTAGTCTATGTGGGAAGGTATTCACTTTTGAATAACAAAGGAGCAGAAGAACCAGGAAAGAATTATCAGAGTACATGAAATGAATGGGTTCTATAGCAATTATAGATTCTACAGGTTAAAGCAAGAAAGGCAACACCAATACATTCTAAGCATTAATAATTACTAGATTCTAAAAGTTTTCATAGATGAACACACACACACACACACACACACACACACACACACACACACAAATAATCTAGGGGATGAAACATTTTTTCCCTTTACAGAATATTTTTTCATACTTCCAGTAAATGTAAAAAACTAGATGTTCTTAAATTAACCATTTTATTTATTTATTTATTTATTTATTTATTTATTTATTTATTTGAGTCAGAGAAAGTGGAAATGAGGAGAAGGGCATACAGAAAAGCTGAGAATCTTTTTTTTTTAATTTTTTTTAAACATTTATTTATTTTTGAGACAGAGAGAGACAGAGCATGAGCAGGGGAGGGTCAGAGAGAGAGGGAGACACAGAATCTGAAACAGGCTGCAGGCTCTGAGCTGTCAGCACAGAGCCCGACGCGGGGCTCGAACTCACAGACCGTGAGATCCTGACCTGAGCTGAAGTTGGCCGCTTAACCGACTGAGCCACCCAGGTGCCCCAGAAAAGCTGAGAATCTTAAGCGGACTCCACACTCAGTACAGAACCCCACGCGGAATTCCATCCTACATCCCTGGGATGACCTGAGCCAAAATCAAGAGTCAGACACTCAACCTACGGAACCACCCACGTATCCCATGAAAGTGAATTTTAACCTGGGTTCCCTGACCTAGAATTTATCTAACAAAAAACATTAATCAATAGACACCAATGTAAAATTACATTCATAGGTTTCAAAACTGAGAATGGTGATAAAAACAAGAAGATATCCACACAAAACTGATCTACCTTTTACATTTTATGCACATATGTAAACTTTCATTTTATCTTCAAAAATTTTGAGGAAAAATATACACCCATGTGTGGCTTGAGCTTACAACCCTGAGATCAAAAGTTTCATGCTCTACTGACTGAGCCAGCCAGGCACCCCTGCACATATCTAAACTTTTCAAAAGGGCAATATACACATTGAAAGTGAGAGCAAAATGTTGTCTTGGTGACTTAAATTAAGAAACATTCTCCCAAAACAATACCTCAATGGCATAAAACTTATAATTCTATTTGTGGATGATTATGTTTCTGTCACTTAATCACACTATGGACACACACGCAGAGTGATATAAAGAAAATAGCTAATATTCCTGAGTCTTGTATTTCTCTGTAATTTTTCATTTCAATCAGCATTTGTGCTATATTGTATCTTAAGATTTTGACACTCTACCCTGTTAACTATGTGATCCTTGTTTTTTTTTTTTTTTTCCTGAAAATAAAAAGAAGTAAAGAAAAGAATGTCTGTCACATGAGTAAGAAATACAATGAAAACACAATTTGGAACCTCCCTGACACAGAACCACCTCTCCCAGAAGTCAGTATCTCTAGTACACAAGAGAGAGAGAGAGAGAGAGGAAGCCTTCACTTTCCAGTGGAAACTACAAGCAAAGAGAAACTCAGAAGAAAGGAGTCTCCAGTTTGAATGTGATGGCTTCTGCACATGTCTTAGTAAATCCATCCAATCCATAGGAATGACTAAGAGACATATTCACGTTATATAAGGGGAATGTGGCAGAGAGCACCAAGCCAAGTAAAAGAAGTTAACATTCGCCAAGCCAAGTAAAAGAAGTTAACATTCGCTTTAATGAAGCCAATTGTTATCAGTGCCTGAGGCAGACGGAAGGACGCATTATCACACCCGTGTTCTAGTTGCCACCCAAAAGTAAATCAGAATAGGAATCTAATTGAGAAAAAACAGTGGGTTTATAAAACTCACAAGCCACAAATAGCGCCAATTCCCCCTTAATGTTGAGCGTGTTGTAAATACAGCATCTTTTTTTTCTTTTTCCCCTTGCATCCTGGAGAGCAAAGCTGCTTCATTTCCAGAACTTTCGAAGTTATTTTGGGCCACATGTCCATCTTGTTTATTTGTGCATTTGCCTAATCCTAGTCCACAAAGAGCTGATAAAGCATCCTAATGTGACTTAAATATGTTCTGTTCTCCTTGACTGATACATCAAAACACAAGCCCATCTACTCTAGGAGTCTCAGATTCAATGCCCTCCCCCACAGACCTCTCCCAAAAGGAACATTTTTAAAAGTTGCAGGACAGTAATTCAAAATGACAGTTTTCATGTCCTATTGGAAGCCAGTTTGGAAAGAATGGCGAGAAGGCTCTAGAATAAAGCAAAGAAATGCTCAAAAGAGATAACATTCAATATCATGTTTTAAAAGTAGGTGAAAAGACTCATAAGACAGTAATATCAGAACTAGAGAAACAAATTTTTGCAATTTTTGAATGCATAGAACTTCAGGAGGAAAAAATGACACATAGCCTCTAACCTGGGAGGCAAGGCTTACCGGAGAACCAGCCATTTCATCCTCTTCCTCCTGTGCCCTAGCTTTCTTTCTCAGGAGATACTTGTGGGGAAGTCACGGCCAGCTGGAACGTGAGCATTTGCTTTTAAGGTAAAGTCTCTTCACCTGTTAACTACTCATCTACAGTCAGGACATTGAAATACTAAAAAGGCCCAACTTCCTACTCTTTTCTGTGTCAGGAGCTATTCAAAAACTATGAGCTCCTACAAGATCAATTCTCCCAGTTTCTCTTTCCTGTCTTCATACAGCCTCCTCTCCAACCGACATCCACACAATCTACTACAGCATAGGAAATCTGTGCTGTGTGGACCTGACCCCTCCAGACTCATGTAGAGGAGACAGTGTTATGTCCCTGTCCCTGTGTTAAGGAGCAAAGCCAGCACTCAACTCTAATAAGTTTCTGAGGGGCCCTCATGTTTTACCATAGCCTCACTTAGAATCACCTGGAGCACTTAATTAAAAGAACCCTGAGGCTCCTATGGAGACCTATTGGCAGAATCTGTGGGCAAGGTTACCAGTGATGATTATATTTAAAACACCATGTTATTCTAATGGAAATACTGAGCTCAGAATCAAGTAACTAAGGCTCTTTGAGCTTTAGTGTGCATAGAAATTATGTATTCCAGAAATCCACTAGGTATTTATAATGTTGCAAGTTTGGGGTGGGAGCCAAGAAGTAGCATCCTAGAAGTTCCATGCTAGTCGTAGTGTCGCACCACATAGACCCAGAATCAGTAGCACTAAGTGACAGAAAAAAAACCCAGCACACCTGAGCCCAGGCACTCACCATCTTGTCTCCACACAAGCACTCTTGGTTCCCAGTCCTGAAACATCACATTCCTTGCTGGCCAATTGAAAGTTACCAAATGGTAAAGAAGGCAATAATGTCACTCAAACCTGAGTTCAGTTGCTCCATGCTAAAAAGACAGTACTCGAGAGACAAGTGTTGGTGATGTTAACCTTAAAAATAGACACTGACAGTCATTTTATCAGCAAAATATGGGATTATTCAGGAATAAATCATAATTGTGATCCTGTACAAAAAAGCTACAGCAAACCCTACTTATGCCTGGGGAACAAAGAAGAGACAAAATTTAAAAAAAGAAAAGAAAAGAAAAGAAAAGAAAAAGAAAGGATAAACAGAGTATGTTGTGAAGGTTGTAATGAACTAAAAGTCCTTTGGAGTAACCTGGTAGTTTGATGTGTGGTGGCTTCATTGTTGGTTCTATTGCCCAGGATGATGATGAGAGAGTCTCTTTCTGACTGGAAAAGCAGAGTAGTATCTGGGCACAAGGTTTAGTCCATTTCAGGTCAAGTCCATTTTTTATTTCTGGGTATACAATTAACCACGAGTGGGAGGCCTTAAGATCTCCCCTTGCCAAAACCACCCAAATCGATTTTGGTGAGGTTTCCCATTACTAAGTTTCACATTCCCCTTTTTGATCAAGATCTTTCCTTGAAAGGATCACTTATCAACAGTCAGGTTCTCTATGTTTCATGGTTTTGTTCCTCAGGGCCAGGAAGGACCTTTCCTGGTTGTCATGTCTCAGGTCACAGGGAAAGTACTCGGCAGCTGGAAACCACTGAAGCCACACATGAGTGATAGGGAGGGTTAGAAGGGAAAAACTCTCCAGTGCTCCCATCTGAAGTTTTGTATCTTCTCAAGGCTGAGTATTTAACCAGCATCAACTAATGCAACACATCTTTCTTGTAAAAGATTGATTAACAGCAATTACAGATCAAAAACAAATGACAATTTGCAACAGTATGTTGGATATAAACCAGGATCTTGGGTCTGAAAGTAGCCATCTGAAAATATTTATTAGCACTTATCTGGACTTAGGGAAGAAGCATTTCTTTCTATGAAGGCAAGAATAGTATGGCTCCTGAAAATAACCTTTTAAACTTCTTATGAGGCAAAATAGTGTAATATTATGTGAAGCACTGAATTGAACAATTTAGCATATTTGGGAACATATAATACATGTATAAAGATGAAGCACCAGTTAATGAAAATTTGCAGGATTGCACATGGAACATTCTCCAGAGTAGACCACATACTGGGACACAAATCAGTCCTCAACAAGTACAAAAAGATTGAGATCACACATGCATATTTTCAGACCACAATGCTATGAAACTCGAAATCAACCACAAGAAAAAATTTGGAAAGGTAACAAATACTTGGAGACTGAAGAACATCCTACTAAAGAATGAATGGGCTAACCAAGAGGTTAAAAGGAAATTTAAAAACTTCATGGAAGCCGATGAAAATGATAACACCACAACCCAAAACCTCTGGGATGCAGCAAAGGTGGTCATAAGAGGAAAGTATATAGCAATCCAGGCTTTCCTAAAGAAGGAAGAAAGATCTCAGATACACAACCTAACCTTAAGCTTTAAAGAGCTGGGAAAAGACCATCAAATAAAACCCCAAACCAGCAGAAGACAGGAAATAATAAAGATTAGAGCAGAAATTAATGCTATTGAAACCAAAAAAAAAAAAAAAACCAAAAAAAAAAAAAACCAAAAAAAAAAAAAAAACAGATCAATGAAACCAGAAGCTGGTTCTTTGAAAGAATTAACAAAACTGATAAACCACTAGCCAGTTTGGCCACAAAGAGAAAGGAAAGGGCCCAAATAAATAAAATCAAGAATGAAAGAGGAGAGATCGCAACCAACACAGCAAAAATAAAAACAATAATAAGAGAATATTATGAGCAATTATTTGCCAATGAAATGCGCAATATGGAAGAAATGGACGAATTCCCAGAAACATACACTACCAAAACTGAAACAGGAAGAAATAGAAAATTTGAACAGACCCATAGCCAGTAAAGAAATCAAATTAGTAGTAAAAAATCTGCCAAAAAAACAAGAGTCCAGGGTCCGATGGCTTTCCAGGGGGAATTCTACCAAACATTTAAGAAAGAGTTAACACCCATTCTCTCGAAGCTGTTCCAAAAAAATAGAAATGGAAGGAAAACTTCCAGACTCTTTCTATGAAGCCAGCATTACCTTGATTCCAAAACCAGAGACCCCACTAAAAATGAGAACTACAGACCAATTTCCCTGATGAACATGAATGCAGAAATCCTCAACAAGATATTAGCCACCTAGATCCAACAATACATTAAAAAAAATTACTCACCACGACCAAGTGAGATTTATACCTGGGAGGCAGGGCTGGTTCAATATCCACAAAACAATCAATGTGATTCATCACATCAATAAAAGAAAGGACAAGAACAATATGATCCTCCCAATAACTGCAGAAAAAGCATTTGACAAAATACAGCATCCTTTCTTGATAAAAAACCATCAAGAAAGTAGGGATAGAAAGATCATACCTCAAGATCATAAAAGCTATATGAAAGACCCAATTCTAATATCATCCTCAATGGAGAAAAACTGAGAGCTTTCTCCTTAAAATCAAGAACAACACAGGGATGTCCACTCTTGCCACTGTTACTCAACATAGTATTGGAAGTCTTAGCCTCTGCAATCAGACAACACAAAAAAATAAAAGGCATCCAAATTGGCCAGGAGGAGGTCAAACTTTCACTCTTCGCTAATGACATGATACTCTATATGGAAAATCCTAAAGATTCCACAAAAAAACTGCCAAAACTGATTCATGAATTCAGCAAAGTTGCAGGATATAAAATCAATGCACAGAAATTGGTTGCATTCCTATACACCAACGGTGAAGCAACAGAAACATAAATCAAGGAATTGATCCCATTTACAATTGCACCAAAACTCATAAAATACCTAGGAATAAATCTAACCAAAGAGGTAAAAAAAAATCTATACACTTAAATCTATAGAAAGCTTATGGAAAAAATTGAAGATGACACACAAAAAAAATGGGAAAATAGTCCATGCACCTAGATTGGAAGAACAAATATTGTTAAAATGTCGATACTACCCAAAGCAATCTACATATTCAATGTAATCCCTATCAAAATAACACCAGAATCCTTCTCAGAGCTAGAACAAATAATCCTAAAATTTGTATGGAACCAGAAAAGATGCTGAATAGCCAAAGCAATCTAGAAAAAGAAAACCAAAGCAGGAGGCATCACAATCCCAGACTTCAAGCTATACTACAAAGCTGTAATCAAGACAGTATGGTACTGGCACAAGAACAGACATTAAGATCAATGGAACAGAATAAAGAACCCAGAAATGGACCCACAAACGTATGATCAACTAATCTTTGACAAAGCAGGAAAGAACATCCAATGGAATAAAGACAGTCTCTTCAGCAAGTGGTGCTGGGAAAACTGGACAGTGACATGCAGAAGAATGAACCTGGACCACTTTCTTACACCATACACAAAAATAAACTCAAAATGGATGAAAGACCTAAATGTAAGACAGGAAGCCATCAAAATCCTTGAGGAGAAAACAGGCAAAAAAGCTTTGATCTTGACTGCAGCAACTTCTTATTCAACACGTCTTTGGAGGCAAGGGAAACAAAAGCAAAAATGAACTACTGGGACCTCATCAAAACAAAAAGCAGAGAAGATTTTTGCAAACGACATATCAAATAAAGGGTTAGTATCCAAAATCTATAAAGAACTTATCAAACTCCACACCCAAAAAAACAAATAATCCAGTGAAGAAATGGGCAAAAGACATGAATAGACACTTCTCCATAGAAGACATCCAGATGGCCAACCAACATCATGATGCTCAACATCACTCATCATCAGAGAAATACAAATCAAAACCACAATGAGATACCAGCTCACACCTGTGAGAATGGCTAACATGAACAACTCGGGCAACAAGAGATGTTGGCAAGGATGTGGAGAGACAGGATCTCTTTTGCATTGTTGGTGGGAATGCAAGCTGGTGCAGCCACTCTGGAAAACAGTATGGAGGTTCCTCAAAAAACTAAAATAGAACTACCCTAAGACCCAGAAATTGCACTACTAGATAGTTATCCAAGGGATACAGGTGTGCTGTTTTGAAGGGATACATGCACCCTAATGTTTATAGCAGCACTACCAACAGTAGCCAAAGTATGGAAAGAGCCCAAATGTCCATCGATGGATGAATGGATAAAGAAGATGTGGTATATGTATACAACAGAGTATTACTCAGCAATCAAAAATAATGAAATCTTGCCATTTGCAACTACATAGATGGAACTAAAGGATATTGTGCTAAGCGAAATTAGAGAAAGACAAATATGACTTCACTCATATGAGGACTTTAAGACACAGAACAGATGAAAGTAAGGGAAGGGAAGCAAAAATAATATAAAAACAGGGAGGGGGACAAAACAGAAGTACCTCATAAATAGGAGAACAAAGGGTGACTGGAGGGGTTGTGGGAGGAGGGATGGGCTAAATGGGTAAGGGGCATTAAGAAATCTACTCCTGAAATCATTGTTGCACTATATGCTAACTGATTTGGATGTAAATTAAAAAAAGAAAATTAAAAAAAAAGAAAATTAAAAAAGGAAAGAAAGAAAGAAAGAAAGAAAGAAAGAAAGAAAAAGAAAGGAAGAAAGGGGAAGAAAGAAATAAAGAAAGAAAGAAAGAAAGAAAGAAAGAAAGAAAGAAAGAAAGAAAGAAAGAAAGTTTGTTGGTTATTGGGTAAAATAGAAATGTTGGGCATTATGCCAATTGGAACTCAGCTTGAGGTATAGCTTTGCTTTGATACTTAACATTTTAGTCTCAGAGTCTGCATCAAGAAAAAAAAATATTGTGCTGAATTGCTGTTAACTTATAGATATTATTTATACAGTACCTGAAACAAAAAAAAAATTATTGAATAAGAATTATTATAATAATAACATTGGTATTGACAGAGAAAAAATTTTGCAGGATTGGTAAACGTTCAAAGACATTTTAACATGGAATTGTTATCTCAAAATAACTGTGTTGAATCACATGTGTTGTCCATAATACTCTGAAAAGTTTTACATTTACAAACCATGCATTGGGATAAAAATCTATAGTTAGTTAATAGTTTCAGTAAAAGAAAACAGTTTGATTTCTATGACATCTAATCATTCAATAATGCATACTAAATCATCATGAGGCTTTTTCTTAAAAGGTCATAATCCAAAGAGGGTTCCCACTTTTGCAAGAGATTGGGAAGTGCAGATCAAAGCCATTTTCTTTCCACACAAGGGACAGAAGAGGCAACTGGGAGAAAAGATATACAGGCCCTGTCCATACATCTTGGGAAAGCTGTCTTCCCAGATGTTGTCTGTTTCAATTCCAGGAAATCCACCCCTTCAGATCACCAGATGGTGTGCAGGCCTACTTAGGCTTTGGTGTTTTCTTTAGACTTGTCACGTCAAGTCCATTTCCTGGGGTTTGGGAGCACAAGGTTATTCAACAAGACCCCATGATTATTTCTTCAATAGCTTTAACCCGAGGGCAGTGGCAGGAATGGCTCTGGGCCAGGGGGTCCCAAGAAGCCACAGAGTCCAGTTGATGGCTATAATACCCTATGGGGCAATGTCGGCCCCCATGTTTTTGGTTGAGCACTCCAAGGACATTCCCTTCCCTATCATATACAATGAGGATAAAGGGGAGTTGACAATTAGGATGTCCAAGGGTAGAAGCATTTTTTTTACTTTACTTTGAAGTCTCAAAGGCTATGTCATCCTCTCCTTTCCAAATAATAGGGTTAGGTTTGTCTATTTTAGTAAAGCATATACAGGCTGAGACCTAAAAGAGAAGTTTGGAATTCAATTTTGGCAATAACCAGCAGAGTCTAAGAAATCCTCACCATGGGTGCTAGGCTTAGGTTTGGAGACATTAAGGATGGTTTGATGTCTACATGGATCCAAATCTAGTCCTTGCTCTGAAAGCAGGTACCCTAAATATCCAACCTGAGCATGAACAAATTGCAATTTTTTTTGAGACTTTGTCTCTTTAAGGGCAATTATTTATTTATTTATTTATTTATTTATTTATTTATTTATTTATTTATTTATTTATTTGAGAGAGGGAGCTTGAGTGAAGGAAGGGCAGAGATAAAGGGGGACAGAGGATATGAAGCAGGCTCTGTGCTGACAGAACAAAGCCCGATATGGGGCTCAAACTCACAAACCGTGAGATCATGACCTGAGCCAAAGTCAGATGCTCAAAGTCAGATGCCAGGTGCCCCAATGGCAAAAGTTTTAACAGATAGCTGATGTCTTCATCTGAAGAAGCTTGAGAAGGGAGCAGAGAAGAATATCATCTACACATTGTAACAAAGGAGAAACTACAGAAAACTTTATGTCATTCAAATCAGTCTTTAAGTTTTGTGACAAATAGGACGGACACTCTGTGTAACCCTGAAGATTACTGACCAGGTGTATTGCCATTCCTTCCAGGTAAAACCAAAATGATGCTGGCTTTCCTCGTCAACCGGAATACTTAGAAATGCATTACATAGGTTAATTTCACCGAAACCTTTGGTTTCAGTGGGAATGGATTTCGCTAGAGAATGAGGGTTGGGAACTCTCTGTTATCTATTGCTCAGACTTTCTGGACAAACCACCCTCCTCAGACATCAGGTTTTCTCACAGCTAAAATACAGGCATTACAGGGAAAGCGTTAGAGCATAAGGAGGCACTTAGCCTTGTAATCCTCTACTATAAGCAAGTGCGCTGAAGAGTTTCTTTGTTTAGAAACCTTTTTTTTTTAGGATAGTGATTAAGTCTAGACACAGATTTGGGGGGATCTGTTTGAATCTGGATGGTAGGTGCACTGTGGATTGTGCCAATAACAGGTGAACATTTTCCTCATTAAGAGGATGGTAGCTGATCCAATAGGAATAAATGATCAGTACCACTACCCTCAGCCAAAGTGCCACGAGAGACAAAGCATAGAAAATATGTTGAAGGGTCATTATTTCACCTTGTTTCCACTTGTGGTTCCTACTGTAAAACTCTGATTACAGAGTATGGCACTTTATTTGGCTTGGTATTTGAATAACACAGATGTGTTCCTGTTTACATGTAGATATTGATTTACTTCCTCTGTTCTGGACATTAATTCCACAGCGGTTGTTATGAGTCCTTTGAAGAACGTTAGGCACCTGACCCCAATGTGCACCATTATAGGTCCACGTCCTTCATCTCCTCTGTACTCTCTTCCACATCCTTCCACTATAACGTTAACATACTTTCTCATTTATCATTAAGTACCTTAGGAGTATTTACTGAAAGATGTGCATCAATCATCTCATTGAATGTGGTAAGTCCCTCCTCTGGTTCATGTTGTTCATAGTCTGCTTTGGAAAATAAAGGCTCTGTCCTGTGTTTGCCAGAGATACTGGTATTTGAAGTGGAGATTGTAAGTCAGGGCTCAGTCCTGCAAGTTGCCATTTTAATCTGCATACTCTTCCTTATCACCTCTCTGTTGCTGCAGATAGAGAAAACGTGCATATATATGTTCCACTCCCTTAAAATTGTAAAATATAACTCAGCTCAAAAGTTAAGTGAGACAAAAAAAAAAATTGAGTGGTAGAGGAGACCACAAACAATAGCTATTTTGGTTACATCACTGAGTGTGTTTGTGTCTGTGGTATGCTACAAGACACAAAAAACCTTTATCTACCAGCAGATATAGAAATTTTATGCCACTGAACACATTTCTTATTTTCAATGATAAAAAAAAGTTACTGTCTCATTTTTATTCTTTTCTAATTTAATGTGTAACTTTTGTGTTTTGTGTTCACCTTCACTTACACGCTTCAGTTGATCAGTTCTGTGGTTTGATCATGTTCTATTAACATTGTCACTTTAAAACGTGCTCTGGGCCTTCTTTTAGGATTATACTCTGTGTGTTCCTCTTAGATGAATTCAAAGTCTGACAATCTGGAAAAAAAAAACACACTAAACTATTACTGAAGACTTGCCAAGATATTTTTGAAAGAGAGAACAGTTCTATGGTTCTCATAGGTTACTGGGCATTTATGGATGAATTTGAAAATAGTTAGAATGGTATATAGTAGTTAGTAAATGTTCAAGAATTATTTCTTTTCTTGGTGTTAGAGGTTGTAATTTCCACAATATTCTTTAAATTCATAGTCATCCATGATTTTTGCCATTTCATTTTTTTTTATTTTTGGAATTTAAAAGTGTGGCTTTTTAAAGAACACCCTACTAAAGAATGAGTGGGTCAACCAGGCAATTAGAGAAGAAATTTAAAAAATATATGGAAACAAACAAAAATGAAAATACAACAATCCAAACGCTTTGGGACGCAGTGAAGGCAGTCCTGAGAGGAAAATACATTGCAATCCAGGCCTATCTCAAGAAACAAGAAAAATCCCAAATACAAAATCTAACAGCACACCTAAAGGAAATAGAAGCAGAACAGCAAAGGCAGCCTAAACCCAGCAGAAGAAGAGAAATAATAAAGATCAGAGCAGATATAAACAATATAGAATCTAAAAAAACTGTAGAGCAGATCAACGAAACCAAGAGTTGGTTTTTTGAAAAAATAAACAAAATTGACAAACCTCTAGCCAGGCTTCTCAAAAAGAAAAGGGAGATGACCCAAATAGATAAAATCATGAATGAAAATGGAATTATTATAACCGATCCCTCACAGATACAAACAATTATCAGGGAATACTATGAAAAATTATATGCCTACAAATTGGACAACCTAGAAGAAATGGACAAATTCCTAAACACCCATACTCTTCCAAAACTCAATCAGGAGGAAACAGAAAGCTTGAACAGACCCATAACCAGCGAAGAAATTGAATCGGTTATCAAAAATCTCCCAACAAATAAGAGTCCAGGACCAGATGGCTTCCCAGGGGAGTTCTACCAGACGTTTAAAGAAGAGATAATATCGATCTTTCTCAAGCTATTCCAAGAAATAGAAAGGGAAGGAAAACTTCCAGACTCATTCTATGAAGCCAGTATTACTTTGATTCCTAAACCAGACAGAGACCCAGTGAAAAAAGAGAACTACAGGCCAATATCCTTGATGAATATGGATGCAAAAATTCTCAATAAAATACTAGCAAATCAAATTCAACGGCATATAAAAAGAATTATTCACCATGATCAAGTGGGATTCATTCCTGGGATTCAGGGCTGGTTCAACATTCACAAATCAATCAACGTGATACATCACATTAATAAAAGAAAAGATAAGAACCATATGATCCTGTTAATCGATGCAGAAAAGGCCTTTGACAAAATTCAGTACCCTTTCTTAATAAAAACCCTCGAGAAAGTCGGGATAGAAGGAACATACTTAAAGATCATAAAAGCCATTTATGAAAAGCCCACAGCTAACATCATCTTCAATGGGGAAAAACTGAGAGCTTTATCCCTGAGATCAGGAACACGACAGGGATGCCCACTCTCACTGCTGTTGTTTAACATAGTGTTGGAAGTTCTAGCATCAGCAATCAGACGACAAAAGGAAATCAAAGGCATCAAAATTGACAAACATGAAGTCAAGCTTTCGCTTTTTGCAGATGACATGATATTATACATGGAAAATCCGACAGACTCCACCAAAAGTCTGCTAGAACTGATACATGAATTCAGCAAAGTTGCAGGATACAAAATCAATGTACAGAAATCAGTTGCATTCTTATACACTAACAATGAAGCAACAGAAAGACAAATCAAGAAACTGATCCCATTCACAATTGCACCAAGAAGCATAAAATACCTAGGAATAAATCTAACCAAAGATGTAAAAGATCTGTATGCTGAAAACTATAGAAAGCTTATGAAGGTAATTGAAGAAGATATAAAGAAATGGAAAGACATTCCCTGCTCATGGATTGGAAGAATAAATATTGTCAAAATGTCAATACTACCCAAAGCTATCTACACATTCAATGCAATCCCAATCAAAATTGCACCAGCATTCTTCTCGAAACTAGAGCAAGCAATCCTAAAATTCATATGGAACCACAAAAGGCCCCAAATAGCCAAAGTAATTTTGAAGAAGAAGACCAAAGCAGGAGGCATCCCAATCCCAGACTTTAGCCTCTACTACAAAGCTGTCATCATCAAGACAGCATGGTATTGGCACAAAAACAGGCACATAGACCAATGGAATAGAATAGAAACCCCAGAACTAGACCCACAAACGTATGACCAACTCATCTTTGACAAAGCAGGAAAGAACATCCCATGGAAAAAAGACAGTCTCTTTAACAAATGGTGCTGGGAGAACTGGACAGCAACATGCAGAAGGTTGAAACTAGACCACTCTCTCACACCATTCACAAAAATAAACTCAAAATGGATAAAGGACCTGAATGTGAGACAGGAAACCATCAAAACCCTATAGGAGAAAGCAGGAAAAGACCTCTCTGACCTCAGCCACAGCAATCTCTTACTCGACACATCCCCAAAGGCAAGGGAATTAAAAGCAAAAATGAACTACTGGGACCTTATGAAGATAAAAAGCTTCTGCACAGCAAAGGAAACAACCAACAAAACTAAAAGGCACCCAACGGAATGGGAAAAGATATTTGCAAATGACATATTGGACAAAGGGCTAGTATCCAAAATCTATAAAGAGCTCACCAAACTCCACACCTGAAAAACAAATAACCCAGTGAAGAAATGGGCAGAAAACACGAATAGACTCTTCTCTAAAGAAGACATCCGGATGGCCAACAGGCACATGAAAAGATGCTCAATGTTGCTCCTCATCAGGGAAATACAAATCAAAACCACACTCAGATATCACCTCACGCCAGTCAGAGTGGCCAAAATGAACAAATCAGGAGACTATAGATGCTGGCGAGGATGTGGAGAAATGGGAACCCTCTTGCACTGTTGGTGGGAATGCAAACTGGTGCAGCCACTCTGGAAAACAGTGTGGAGGTTCCTCAGAAAATTAAAAATAGACCTACCCTATGACCCAGCAATAGCACTGCTAGGAATTTACCCAAGGGATACAGGAGTACTGATGCATAGCAGCACTTGTGCCCCAATGTTTATAGCAGCACTCTCAACAATAGCCAAATTATGGAAAGAGCCTAAATGTCCATCAACTGATGAATGGATAAAGAAATTGTGGTTTATATACACAATGGAGTACTATGTGGCAATGAGAAGGAACAAAATATGGCCCTTTGTAGCAATGTGGATGGAACTGGAGAGTGTTATGCTAAGTGAAATAAGCCATACAGAGAAAGACAGATACCATATGGTTTCACTCTTATGTGGATCCTGAGAAACTTAATAGAAACCCATGGGGGAGGGGAAGAAAAAAAAAAGAGGTTAGAGTGGGAGAGAGCCAAAGCATAAGAGACTCTTAAAAACTGAGAACAAACTGAGGGTTGATGAGGGGTGGGAGGGAGGGGAGGGTGGGTGATGGGTATTGAGGAGGGCACCTTTTGGGATGAGCACTGGGTGTTGTATGGAAACCAGTTTGACAATAAATTTCATATATTGAAAAAAAAAAAAGAAGTGTGGCTCTTAAACCAAAGAATGGTATCTAGTACAAGCTTTGGAGAAATGTAGAAACTCAGACCGTTCTGCTTATCAAAATTAGAATATGAATTTTAACAAAATCTTCAGTTCTTTGTCATAACTGGAGAAGTACACATCCAGCTCAACATCTCTTTTCCATAATCCTATGCCTGTCTTTATGTCTGTAGTACATTATCTTGTTATATGGCTTCGTAATATGCTTTAAATCAGGACGTGTGGTACCACCAATATACTCTTCATTTCCAAGATTACTCTAGTTATGTGTTATCCTGTGACATCCATATGAATGTTAGAATGATATTTCTACCGAGCACAGCATTGGGAATTTGATAGAGATGTATTGCTTTCAATGTTATGTTATTGTTTATTCTGATCTCTATATTATTTATTTCTGATTTTTCTTTGTTATTTTCCTCCTCTACTAAATTTCTGCTATGATTCTTCACTTCCTAGTGACTTGTGGTATAATTTTAACTTTCTTTTTCTTAACTCAAGGTTTTAGAGCATAAAAAAACCTGGAAAATGGAAAGTCCAGTAGGGACAAATAGCAAAAATAAACAATACAAGTGATGACCAAAAATTAAAACAACATAAAGATAAAAATAATGATTCTTTATGGTTTTCTATAAACTACATCATCTGTGAACAGAGATAGTTTTACATTTTCTATTGGATTCCTTTTATGTATTTTTTCTTGCATAACAGTTCTGAGTAGAATATCCAGTACTATTTTGAATGGAAGTGATGAAGTCCTTTCATTACTTTATTTCTGATCATACAGGATAAGCTTTCAGTCTTTTGCTATTGAATTTGTTTAATTTCAGCTTTTCCTACATATATGGCCTTTACTAGGTTGAGGTAGTTTCCTTTTCTTCCTATTATTTAATATATATATATATATATATATATATATATATATGTATATATATATATATATATATATATAATTGTTTTCAGTTTATTTATAGAGAGGGAGAAGAAATACAAGGGGCAGAGAGAGGGAGAGAGAGAGAGAAAACCCCAAGCAGGCTCTGATGCAGGGCTCAAAATCACAAACCACAAGATCGTGACCTGAGCTGACATAGAGTCAGAAGCTTAAGAAACTGAGGCACCCAGGCGCCCCTATTGAGTGTTTTTAATCATGAAACGGTGTCCAATATGCTCAATTCTTGTTCTGCACTTATTAATACAATAATGACATGTTCGTTTTTCATTCTGTTCATGTGCCATCTTAAATTTATAGATTTCTGTATGTTGAAACACCCTTGAATTCCAGGAAAAATTCCCACTTGATTATGTTGTAAAATAATAAAATGTACTTTTAATTGTTTGCTTTATATTGCTGTGAACTTTGTATACTATTCATCACAGGTAGTAGTCTGTACTCACCTTTGCTTTTAATGTCTTCCTTTGGCTTTGCCAACCGGGTAATGCTGATGTCCCGGAGAACGTTTGATAATTTCTCTTCTCTTCACTCCTTGGAAATGTCTGAGGAGATGTGAAATACTTTCTCATTAAATGTTTTTTGAATTATTCAGTGAATTCATCTAGCATAGGACTTTCTGTGTTGGGAGTTCATTTATTACTTTTTCACTACAATTACTACAATTTTATTACTACAATTACTTAGTAGTTGTAGATCATTTGAAATTTTTTTTCTCTAATTTCTCCATGATTGAGTCAGGTAGGTTATACCTTTTTTGAAATTTATATACTCCTTTTGATAACTATTTGTAGGCATAAAATTATCCATCGTCACCTCTTATAATTATTTTTCTTTCTAGGGTATTAGTGATACTGTGTCTGCCTTCACTTCTTCACTTCAGCTTTCAGTTGCTCTTCTTTCATTCTTACTTGATTTAAACATAAGTTTTGTTGATCTTTTCTGAAAACCAACTCTTCCTATTGTTGATATTCTCCTGTTTCTGCTGTATCCTACTTTGTTGATTTCTATTTTATGTTACTATTCTTTCCTTCTGCTAATTTTGGGCTCACATGGTACTTTTCCTGATTTTGTGAGGTATAGGAAAGTCATGTGTGCTAGAGCATGTCAACATTATAAAACTGTCTATTGGGCCATGAGGTCAGTACATTGTGTGCAAGTTTATGTGTCCATGGAGGAATGATGTCCTCTTGATTATTTCTCAGCCATATTGCTGAAGTTCTCTGATTTCAGTTTTGTGTATAAGAAATTTTAATATTTATCTGACAGTAAAAAAGTGGAATGAGTTTGCTTTTCTCTTCTTATCTTTCAGTTCTATCTTCAAATGGCATCCAGAGCCTCCTTCCAAAGTTGTGCATAGAAACTTCTTTCCAAAGAATGTCAGTGGGTAGATATATACATAGTACCCCTGAGAACTTACACTTAATGATAGACTGGAACAATGTTGAGATAGAATGGGGGCATCAAAGATATCATAAATCACATATCCAAACAGAGACAACCACCCATAATAAGAATCTCACCGCCCATAATGGTGAAGGATATAAAACATTTTGGAACCCCCCCCCCCTTTTAAGTCCGTAACTTCTGCAAAACAGTGTATTTTTATTAGGAAAGGCTCAAATCAAATGGTCAACATACACATTTGCAGAACAAAAATTTGGAAAATCTGGAAAGTGACCTAGTCCATGCTGAAAATAATTACTTGTAACATTTGGACAATAGGATTGCGTTGACCTTTGAAATATTTCTGAAAATCAGAGATTTAAAAATGAAGAAAATAGTGGTAAGTGGGGTCCCCATCCATTTGAGGGGTCCTTCACTGAGCAGTTGACCTTCCAAGATAACCACAGCATTTCCAATGAAAACACAATGGCTCAATGCAGTGAATCTGAAAAAAAAAAAAAAAAATTAACCAGGGTTCAAATGTTAATAAACATCTGAGGACTCATTTTCCAGAGAACCATTATGAATGGAATAAACATAGGGAAGTCTTTTATCAAAGCTCCAACCTTGCTATACAGAAGAGTATACATATGGGAGAGAATCCTAATAAATATAAATGGATGTGGGACAATTCTTAACCCATCCTCCAATGTTGGTGATTATCAGAGGATTCATGTGGGAAAAAACCCATTCACATGTAATGAACCTGAGAACATGTTTAGTCAGACATCAAGACTAAATATAAATACAACACTGGTACTGGAGAGAAAAGGTACATTTGTCAGAAAAGTGTCAAATCCTTTAAGTGTCACTCAAGACTAATTCAACATCAGTGAATGCATACCAGAGGAAAACCTTACAAATGTGAAGAAAGGGGTAAATCTTTAAGTATGGCTCATCACGATATGGACACAGGTGAATTCATCCTGGAGAGAAAAAATACAAATGTAAAAAATGTGGGATGGCATTTACCCAGCACTCAACTCTTACTCAACATCACAGAATTCATACTGGAGAGAAACCTTACCAATGGAAAGAATGTGACAAGGTGTTTAATCACTGTTCAATTTTTACTCAGTATCTCAGAATCCATACTGGAGCAAACATTACATATTTAAGGAATGTAAGAAACCTTTTTGGACTGCTCACCCCTTACTTCACATCTGAAAATTTATACTAGAGAATGATCATTGAATTCTAAAGAGTGTGGCAAGGCCTTTAAGCAATGCTAAACCCTGATTCCTGATCAGAGATGGTTTAATCAGGAGGATTCTGCAAATATAAAGAATTTGGCAAGCCCTTTATTCAGACGTCAAGCTTCATTCTACTCTGTCACTCTTCTCTTCATTCACCCTATCACAAAATTCATACTGGACAAAAGACTTACAAAAGAAAGAATAAGGTAAAACTTTTAGAAGTAATCAACCTTACTCAGCACAGCACAGAGTTATACTGATGAGAAACATTACAAACGTAAAGAATGTAGCAAGCCTGTAGCTGGAACTCACAACTTGCTCAATATCATAGCTGTGTTACAGGAGAGAAGTTGTCATGCTTTTAAGTGGAATTGGATCCTTAATAAATATCCCAAAGTGCACAAGAGATGTAAACCCTACAAACATAATGAATGAGGAAAGTCCTTTATGTTAAATGAACACTTTAGCAAACACCAGAGAGGGCATACAAAAAAAAAAAAAAAGTAGCTTGAAAGCTATAAATATTTATAAAAGTATTTAATTGAACATCAGATGTCAATAAATGTCACAGATTTCACAGTAGAAAGCAGTGTCATTCACTCTATTCAGACATTACATCAAATACTCATTATAAGGAATAATACCAAGCTAAATACTTACAAAATGTATATGTGATCATGTTTCAGAAGATTAAGTGAATCAGTTTTTGCATGGATATAATTAATTTCAATATGTGTTTTTCTTTTTCTCTCATCGACACTATCTGACACTTGTGGCTAGCAAATATTGATGCATTTCTACTCTGTTTACTTTTTTTTAAAATTTTTTTAACGTTTATTTATTTTTGAGACAGAGAGAGACAGAGCATGAATGGGGGAGGGGCAGAGAGAGAGGGAGACACAGAATCGGAAGCAGGCTCCAGGCTCTGAGCCATCAACCCAGAGCCCGACATGGGGCTGGAACTCACGGACCGCGAGATCATGACCTGAGCCTAAGTCGGCCGCTTAACCGACTGAGCCACCCAGGCGCCCTCTCAGTTTACTTTCAAAATTCATTCATTTCTAGTGGGTTTGGAAAATCATGTGGCTGATTGTTGCTGCATTAAAGATATGACATGTCTTTCTTCTCTAGGTGGGACTCATGCGTAATTTTCCGTGGAAGATGAAGGAAAACACTACACACAGTATATAAAGAAAATCTAAATGCAGATGCTGTTTGTGGTTATAACATTGATGTGAGTTATCATGAAATAGGTGTTCCAAACATCATTCTTCTCCCTGTATTAAAACTAAAAATCTTCTTGAATATTATATATAAAATAATTTGCCAACTGGTCTTTAGGGAAAAAGGTCGCAGTGCAGTAAAACATACTGGTGTGTATTCATCATAGCAATAGTTAGAAGGAGAAAATGCCAGTTGGTGTGGTTGAAATGAAGAAATCCTCACAGATATCAGAAAGAAGATAGCCAACTCTTCCCCCAAATGGGGTAAAATTGTATATACACGTTAAAAAAATTTTTTTAATGTTTATTTTTGAGAGAGAGAGAAAGACAAAGTGCAAGTGGGGGAGGGGCAGAGAGAGAGGGAGCCACAGAATCAGAAGCAGGTTTCAGGCTCAGAGCTGTCAGCAAAGAGCCCAATGAGGGGCTCAAACTCATGAACCAGATCATGACCTGAGCTGAAGTCAGACACTCAACCGACTGAGCCACCCAGGCGCCCCTGTACACATTGTTAAAGAATGATGTCAGGCCTGAAACTTATGGAAATCCGTATTCTCATATCATGCTATCAACAGACAAATAAATCATTTTGGAAGGCTTGTATTCTGTATTTTGAACAATAATAGAGTGATTTGAAATGCATAACTTAATCTATGTGTGAACATAATACATTTTAATTAATAAACCATGATGGTTCTTAATGTGTTAACATGGATGTGTACAGAATGAAGTGTTATCCCACCACCAGTGATAACCTACCTCATTTTATTTTGGGTTGTAGGAAAGGGATGGAAAGGAAGAAAATGTGAAGAACTGTTTGGAATGTAGGGAGGGGACCCGAGGTGGCTCCCTTTCCTAGCTCCATCACAGGCAGCTCTTGGTGGCATCAGATAATGAATAAATGTCATGGAGATAAGGAATTGGCAAATGTTTGGGGTTTCTAAGGATTAGGGAAGTCCCATTTCTTCTTCATGATTTAATTGAATTCCTGTGTGTTACTGAGGACAAGATGTCACTGGATGATTACAGTGATTGCCCAGGCCTTGATCAGTGGCAGTTATGGAGGAGGACATATTGGATGATGCAATCATTGTGGGCACAGCTTCAAAATGTCATATGTTACGGTAGATATTGGAGATGAAGAAGCCTTCTGGACACAGTAATAGGCAGAATCAGCAAGGCATGTGCTGTGGTTCCATTAAGCATTGGTATCCCAGGAACATAACCCCACCATAGGTTGGATCCATCGGAGATGAGTGGCATTTCAGGGAATGAGGCACTGCTGTGAGGGACCTTCCTTCCTTCAGTCAGGGCCAGAAGACCTCTTCACATTTTCTTTAATAGGTCTCATCTTTCATCTTTCTGAGGACATTGCCATCAGCATGTTTTACTTATATTTCCATCCCACAACACAGGCAAAGAGGTCTGTGATGCCTATGTAGCTGGAATCAAAAATGAGGAAAACTAGAACTGGAGATCTGGAGAGAACTAGGAATTAAAACAAGTAGAAGTTATTTTTCTAGCTCTAGGGAGTCAGTTCTATAACCTGGGACAAGTGTGTCTTGCTCCACATGCAGAATTCATGCCAATTCTTCATCCTGTTTTCTAGGTCTTCCCGGGGGGCTACAATATCACTCCTATTGGAATGTTTCTCCTATTGATGGTGTATCTATTCCACCACCAGCACTGTCACATGTGCATGGTCACTCCATAGAAAAGATCTAAAGGACACCCCCCAGTGATTACTGGGGGCACATACCTTTATTAGGGGCCATGGTGGAGTGCTTTAGAGTCCCTGGGCTGAGTCCAGATTGGGCCATTCAAACTAAAACAGGTTTAGGTAAGTTCTGTGGGAGTCTTCTGTAAGGGACGCATGAGGGGAACGTCATGGGAACCAGGGGAGAAGGTTGATTACAAGGGTGGATTGGGTATGTCATTTCAGAAGTTATATTAACTGGGGCACTGGGTGGCTCAGTCGGTTAAGCATACGATTTCAGCTCAGGTGATGGTCTCACAGGAAGTTTGAGCCCCACCCACACAGGGCTCTGTGCTGACAGCTGAGAGCCTGGAGCCTGCTTCGAATTCTGTGTCTCCCTCTCTCTCTCTCTGCCACTCCCCTGCTCATGCTCTCTTGCTCTCTCAAAAATAAACATTAAAAGATATTTAAAAAATAATAATTTATATTAACTTGTGACTCTGCATGGTGCTGTCTAGGGAATGCACTAGTGAGAAGGGCTGGTGTCAGTTCAAGGTCCTTTCAAAACTACTGGCTACAAAAAATAGATGCCACATATCACCATCATGGAGTCCTTGAGCTAAAGGGTCAATAATACCCCTATATAATCTGTAATATATCCATTGTAATATCCCACTATTCCCAAGGATGATACAATAAATAAACTGGGGGAAAAATAATCACAGATTATTTGAACTTTAAGGTATACACTAAGTATATTGTTCTACTCCATTAGAAAAGAGGTGATGGATACCATCCTTTTCCTACAACCTTTAATAAAATGAGATAGGTCGCACTGGTAGTGGGATAACACATCCTTCTGTATACATCTGTGTTAACACTTTAAAAAACATTTTTTTAAATTAAAACATATTAAGTTCACACGTAGACTAAGTTATCCATTTGAAATCCACTCTATTATCATTGTTCAAAATACAGAAAAAAAAGGTCAAAAAGTATTTGTTGACATAATGATGTGGGAATGGTGATTTCCATAATTTTGAGGCCTGAGGTCATTCTTTAAAAACATGAATACACAGGGGTGCCTGGGTGGCTCAGTCGGTTGAGCGTCCGACTTCGGCTCAGGTAATGATCTCTCGGTCCGTGAGTTTGAGCCCCGTGTCGGGCTCTGTGCTGACAGCTCAGAGCCTGGAGCCTGTTTCAGATTCTGTGTCTCCCTCTCTCTCTGCCCCTCTCCCTTTCATGCTCTGTCTCTCTCAAGACTAAATTTTAAAAAATATTAAAAAAAAAGTCAAACAATATGTTGGAAAAACTTCAGTAATAGTATAGTGTGATTTTCCCCCTAGAGTGTCTGACTTTGAATTCGTCTAAGAGGAACACACAGACGACTATCCACAGGCAACCCTAAAAGAAGCTTCAGAGGAGGTTTCAAAGTGATAATCATAATAGAACATGATTAAACCACAGAGCTGATCAACTAAAAGATGTAATTGAGGATAAAACACAAAACACAAATATTAGAAATTAAGTTTAGAAGTATAAATATGATAAGGTAATCTTTTTGTTATCATTGAAAATAAATGTTTTCAGTGGCATAAAATTTCTGTATCTACTTGTGGATGAAGTTTTTGTCTTATCAGCACACCACACAGACACACACAATGATATAAATAAATAGCTCTTGTTTGGGAGTCTCCTCTATCACTGAAAGTTTCTGTATCATTCACCTTTTTTTTTTTTAATGTTTATTTATTTTTGAGAGAAAGAGACACAGAGTGCCAGCTGGGGAGGGGCAGAGAGAGAGGGAGACACAGAATCTGAAGCAGGTTCCAGGCTCTGAGCTTTCAGCACAAGGCCCAACATGGGACTCAAACTCACGAACTGTGAGATCATTACCTGAGCTGACGTTGGCTGCTTAACCGACTGAGCCACCCAGGCACCCATTCGTTCATCTTTTGTACTGAGTTATACTTTACAATTGTAAGGCAGTGGAACATGTATAGTGTATGTTTTCTCTCTCTGCAGCAACAGAGAGGTGATAAGAAAAAGCATGTCTGTGACAGGAGTGCAGAATAAAATGGAAACTTGTAGGACCAAGGCCTGAATGACTTACAATCTCCACTTCAAACACCAGTATCTCCAGCGAACACAGGACAGAGCCTTTATTTTCCAAAGCAGACTACAAATAACATGAGCCAAGAAGGGACTTAGTACATTAAATGAGCTAATAGATGCACATCTTTCAATAAATCCTCCCAAGGTACTTTTTGATGAATGAGAAAATATATTACCATTTAGTGGAAGGGTGTGACAGAAAGCAGAGGAGATAAAGCACATTGGGGTCAGGTGCCTAATGTTCTCCAAAGGACACATAATAATTGCTGTGAAATACATGTCCAGAGCAGAGAAAGTAAATCATAATCTACATGTAAACATGAAAATATCTGTGTTATTCAAATAAAGTGCCCGTGCCCTGTAAGCTCTATTAGTGCATTCCGTCTTTGTCTTTTGCATGTGATCAGAAGCTTCATGGGCTCCTCTTTGCATTTTCATCAGCCCAATCACAAAGACTTGGTACAGAGTCCCTGTCATGGGAGGTTAACTCATGTACAAGAACTGGGGAACTCTGATCTCCAGGTTTTCCCAGAAGAATCCACGTCAACAGAAAGCTTTCATGAGACATGCGGCCATTATTACATACACTTTAATGGTGATGGGAGCACACTGCAGGAAAAACAATTTAAGAAGTTCTCACAGAAATTACTGCTGTTCCATGTATCCTCTGGGCTGCTCGACCTGTGAGGGCTCCAGACTCTGTTCTCCTATTCACTTCTCTACCCTGCTGGGCACACTCTCCTCCCTCCCATACTCTCTCCTTTCTCCAGCAAGTTTATTCCACTGTGTTACAGAGAAATTTATTTTCCTCAATCTATATCCTACTATAAATACCTAGGATGACCTTGATTTGGAGAGTAGGTTAGCTTTCTTTACAGGCAACTTCTTAAGACAGTAGTTGAACCTATACATGTATACGCATATTGTATCTATTTTGTAGTCTCTCTTTTCTATTAAAGTATACTTGACATACAATGCTATATTAGTTCGGGTGTACAATATAGTGATCAACAACTCTGTAGGTTCTACCATGCTCACCACAAGTGTGGCTACCATCTGTCACCATACAGGGCTATCATATCATTGAGTGTATTGCCTATGCTGTATCTTTTATCCCTGGACTTATTAATTCCATTTCTGGATGCCTATGCTTCCCATTCCCCTTTACCTATTTTGCCTATCCTCCCACCTCATTTATTTCTGGTAAACAGGAGGTTGTTCACTGAATTTATGGGCCTGTTTGTTTTTTATGTTGTTTCTTGCCATTTGGGGCAACGTGGATAGATGCAGAAGGAAATTATGCTGTGTGAAATCAGTCAAAGAAAGACAAATACCATATGATTTCATTTACATGTAAAATCTGAACAACAAAACAAATGAATGAGCAAAAGCAGAAACACACCTAGAAATACCTATTTTGTTTTGAATACAATCTCAAGAACTATGAAAATTCCAAGATTACACGTTTTATAATGTAACAAGTTAACCTGTAACAATTTTCCAATCCTGTCAGAAGACAGGAGACTCCCAGATCAAAGTCCAAGGATCTTATGGCTCATGACACAGAAAACACCATAAACATCTTGATCACACTAATTTCACTTGCCAGTTCCATACCCATAATTCATACAGAAAGATGCTGCACATACAGTGGGTTTACGTCACATCTATGAGACTCCGAGCATAGGAAACCTGATATCTTAAAGGAACATCCAGGATATCTTCCCAAACTTTTGCCATTGGTGGAGACATCTCTGTTTTCTTATCCAATAAACACATCTGTTCTTTAACCAGGAGCAAGATAGTATCACAATATTCCAAAGGTTTTTATACACAAATATTAATGGAAACACGATTAGAATAAAAACTTTCTATGTCTCTATCCATAACACATGGAGAAACTGAAACACAGAGAGTCTTCTCACAACAATATCCATCACTCAGTTCGGCCCCAGCCTGATGCCTGTCTAATTTTTCCATGTGTAAACCACCTCTTCAAATAGTCATTACTCTTGACACAGGATGTGGGATAAAATCTGTTCAATTTAGGTCATGAAACATTTTATAAGGCTATGGTCATCAGGGTATAGTAGAGTAGCATCAGGTGACCTGTAACATCCACTGCTGCAATTTCTCTATGGGTCTTGCATTCAACCAGGTAAAGAAATCCCAATATCCATGAGGGTATACTTTAAATTTCTATAGTGAGCTTTCTAAGGTAGATGGGTACAGAAACATTTCTGCAAAGGCAGACAATTTACATGTGTCTGATGAGAGGATTTTGTACACTTTTCCCAGACAATGCAGGTCCTCCATATGGTGGAATTGTGGCTCATTACAACAAAAAGTCTGAAAATTTGGAAACGAATGACAGTTGGGCAGAGAATTAGGGAAGAGGTGGTCACAAGCCATCAAGGGGAATATTAAAAAGAGCAACATAGGCATAAAAGATGGAGGTGATTATGTCAAGTGAAACAGAGGTGGTCACAAGGAGAAAAATATTATGGGTGGCTCTGAACTAAGGGGAAAATATGAAGGAAACACTGCTCCTATGAATTAACTTGGTCTACTGCTTGTGCCTGTACTGGATGCGAACTGAAGGAACTTGATCATGAGCTCATGACATGATTTCAAGTGATAACACCAATGCCGTATATAACAAATGTATGATTTTGCTGTGATATCCACAACAGTACCCAAAATACGTTTCTCTTCATGATGTTTTGGCTTCTCATTGGGCAGTGACATACAGAAGAAAATTAAAATCTCAATGTACTCGGAAGGTTTTATTTTAACATTCTTCCAACCACTGTCCATTAGGACTAATGTGAGTGGACTGGAAGATACCCAAGACATACACTGCAACACAACAGACACACGCTACCACTCTGTAAACATACCAAAGAAGTGTACATCAAAACTCATGGCAAAAATCTTTTCACCAAAAGCTGTCACTGTTGGTAAGACTCCTTTAGAGACCCATGACCTATGACTTGACTATACTCATGTGTCTGGCAATGAAATCCGTAGAATTGAAACTACACCCAGTGAAGTAAGATAATGGTAAACAGCTATCGGTTTGCCAAGACTCCAGGCTACATTCTGTAACATGAAGATTATTGCTATTGCCAAGCCCCTGGAGGCCATTCTGCTATGGGAATAAAGGAATCATCATTCATCTGAACAAATAAGGCCATCGAAGTTCTTTGACATCAAAACAGACACTGAGTGTGTGGTTCTGGGAGAGTGTTAAACATCACTAGAAGCAAGAAAAGATGGAGAGAAATCACAGAAGGCTGCTCCATGATTATGATGTTATTAATTCATGTGAAGAAATGACTTGTGCAAGCAACTGAAAATAAACCACAATACAGTATTTTCAGAATATGTTTCACTTTCTAGTAAACTTATTGGGGAAAAAAAAAGAAAAGGAATAGAAAATCTCAGTCACTATACAAACCACACAACACATTGATTTTTAATAGATTTCAGATCGAAATTGTAAGGATAATTAATGATATTTTTAGAAAAACACAGTGGATTCTATCTCTGTTGTCTAAGTATAAGAGAAGACCTCTCAAAATGATAAAAGAGGGTCATCTAGGTGGCTCCAATGGTTGAGCGACTGACTCTTGATTTTGGCTCAGGTCATGATGTCACAGTTCATGAGAATGAGACCGGTGTGGGGATCTGTTCTGACAGCATGGAGCCTGTAAGGGATTCTCTCTCTCTCTGTCTGCCCACTCCCCACTATGCTCTCTCTCTCTCTTCAAATAAATAATCTTAAAAATATATAATAATTCATAATCAAAATGTAAGACACACTAGCCACAATGGGGAAAATGACTAATTGGATTACATTAAAATAAAGTAGGTCTCTACATTAAAAGCTGAAGAGATAGAGGTAGAGTGAGAGGAGACAAAGGTCTCATTCTCAGCATATATATAGAACTACAAAGCCTGACAGAAAGGGTATCACAGCAGAACAAATGGGCACAGTAACTAACTAGATACTTTGAAAAAGAGATTACCTAAAAATTAAGGCCCAACTCCATAGTAACAGGAAGTAACAAGAAAAAAGATGCTCAACATCACTCATCATCAGGAAATGCAAATGAAAACTATGTTGAGATATCATGTTACACCTGTCAAAATAAAAAACATTAGAGAAACAACATGTGTTGGTGATGATGTGGAGAAGGGGGGGGCTCTCATACACTGTTGGTAGGAATGTAAACTGGTGCAGCCACTCTGGAAAACAGTATAGATGTTCCTCAAAAAATTAAAAATAGAAGTAATTACCCAATGATCCAACAATTGCACTACTAGGTATTTACCCAAAGGATACAAAAGTACAGTTTTGAATGGATACATGCACCCCCAATGATTATGATACATTATCAACAATAGCCAAACTATGGAAAGAACCAAATGTCCACTGGCAGCTGAATGGATAAAGAAGATGTGGTATGGTGTGTGTGTGTGTGTGTGTGTGTGTGTGTGTGTGTGTGTGTGTGTATTACTTAGCCATCAAAAAGATGAAATATTGCCATTTGCAATGACATGCATGGAGCTGGAGTCTACTATGCTAAGTGAAATAAGTCAGTCAGAGAAAGACAAATACCATATGATTCCACTCATATGTGGAATTTAAGAAACATAACAGATGAACATATGAGATGTGGGAAAAAGAAAGAGGGAGACAAACTGTAAGAGACTCTTAATGATAGAAAAAAAACTGAGGGATGATTGAAGGAGGTGGTTGGGACATGGGCTAGATGGGTGATAGGTATTAAGGAGGGCAATTGTTGTAATAAGCAGTGGAGTTGTATGTTAAGTGCTGAATCACTGAATTCTACTCCTGAAAACAACATTGCAGTATATGTTAACAAATTAGAATTTAATTAAAAATTAAGGGAGTGTGCCTAAGTGGCTAGGTCTATTAAGCACCTGACTTTGGCTCAAGTTAGGATCTCCAGGTTTTTGAGTATGAGCCCCACAATGGGCTCCTCACTGAAACTGCAGAGTCTGCTTATGATTCTCTCTCTCTAGTTCTGTCTGCCTCTCTCTTTCTCTCCTTCTCAAAATAAGTAAAGGTAAAAAAAACTTTACAAAAACTAAAGGAAATAATAAAGAAAAAAATGTAAACTTTATTATAGGCAGCAAGTTCTAAGTTTTAAATGTTCTACCTCCCCATGGCATTAATTTATATAGGAATTCTATGATACAAACAGACACATTAAATTATTTCAACATGGAGGAATGGAATACATAGAGGAGGAATTTCTACTTTTAGTTAATACAAGATAAATGAACTTTTGAAGTGAGGTAATAGGTTAGATTTTCTCATTTCAGGGAGGTGCTTTGTTATCTGATGAAATTACTGAGTCATAATTTTGTGCGATTAAGATTAAAGCCTCCATAACATTGGAAAGCATAAACCAGAAAACACGATATCTGTCTCCAGTGTTCCTGGCATTTCTGCACCAAATCTCAATATGCCCACCACTACTTTGACATAGTTTCCAAGGACACAAAACAGAACTTAGAAAGGGCTTAACATAGAGTTCCTCAGAAATATGGAGATTCCTTCTGAGGCCCTCAAAACATGGAAAAGCTCTCAGATTATGGAGGCTGACCCACTCCAAGGGGAGTCACATGGCCCTAACTGTAGATGTGATGGACCATCATTGGAGCTGAAGGAGAAGCTAAAGGACAGATGTCCCTCTGTGAGAAGGAGAAAAAGAAAATGAGGCTTCTCAAACTAACTTCCATTTCAAAGAGACTACTTGAATCACATTTTAAGGTCTATCTTCCCCTTTAATAGTTGGACCTCACCTCTGTCATCTACTTCATTCATGCCCACCTACCTGGGTCTGTGGCCTCTGTCTCCTTTCCCTTTACATCCCGAGGCTCCTTCTTTTACTGCAAAAAGATGACCAGGGCTGGCTTTGACACAACAAGACTTGTTTATTAGAAAAAAGGAACATGAGTGTGGTTGGAAACTCCAACTTCTGATATACTATTGTGCTTAGTAGGGAAAAGATGACACTGTAGAATTCTATAAAATTATTTCCCAAATGATGATGCCCAATAGACCCTTTAGAACATGCAGGAGGGATTTCTGATGTTTAGATCTTGATCTCTACTTCCAAAGTATCATCACAATAATGAGTAGAAATTGGAATTTAAGACAGGGGAAATAACATTTTATGCCATTCAATATTTAGAATGGCCATTAATCTACAGAAATAAGATGTTACCTTAAGGAAGGCAAAGCTAAAGCAGAAAAGGAAACATCATGAAGGTATTCGTCTACATCTAACAAACCCCTACTTATTCCCCACAGTGCATGGATGTGAATCCCAGTCATGCAATGAGGAAAGCTTCCAAGAGACAGTCTTCAAAGGAAAGAACAAAACCCTGAGTGTGGTTTGGGACGTCTGGAAGGAGTTACACTCACCCAAGAAGAGGAGGTGTCCTTAGTTCTCTAACATCACATCCCTGTACAGTTCCCGCTGACTGTGGTTTAGGAATCTCCACTCCTCCTGAGAGAATTCTGTGGCCACATCCCTGAATGTCAGCAGTCCCTGCAATAAAAACCACAGTTACCGGGGCGCCTGGGGGGGCGCAGTCGGTTAAGCGTCCGACTTCAGCTTGGGTCACGATCTCGCGGTCCCGAGCCCCGCGTCGGGCTCTGGGCTGATGGCTCAGAGCCTGGAGCCTGCTTCTGATTCTGTGTCTCCCTCTCTCTCTGCCCCTCCCCCGTTCATGCTCTGTCTCTCTCTGTCTCAAAAATAAATAAACGTTAAAAAAAAAAAAAACCACAGTTACCAAGTGGCCAGCAGTAGAGTTCATATTGGTACCTAAGATGAAAGAGGGAGGTAATGTCACCAGCTAGACCTCAAGATGTGATCTTCATACTAATCTCTTATGCCCAATGACATTTGTCCCACATTTTAGTTATCGTCTTCTTCCCATCTTATCTTTTACTTCAGGCAAAAGACCCCATGGGCATAGCCTCCTGTGGTAGAAATGGAAACTACATTAAAAAATGTAGTGACTGCCCTGAGGAAAAGCTTGGGCCCATTGGTTTCAGCTTAACCCTTGACTCAAACCTATGGGAATAGACCAAGTTATAACCCAGGGAATGACAGACAGTTACACACACCACATTATAATACTAAACTCTCCACCCAAGGAGGAGAACAAACCTCATTTACATAAGATGCAAAGTATTTAAGTAACTGTTGTCTTAAGGTGCTTTTGCAACCTTGTACCCAACTCTTCATAAATGACAGAACACCTCTTTCTAAATATCCACCCTAACCCCAAGAAAAGGAAACCATCACCCCCTTTCTCTGTGCAATTCTGGTTTGGAAGTTATCCCCTCTGATCTCCTTAATGATTAAAAATCAAGTTTCCTTTCTGTGACGACCCCAGGTGGTATAGTTTCTATCTATGACTCTATTATATTTCAGGGTTTTAAGACATTCAAACATGTTTCTTTTCCTGAAAATACAAAAAAGTAAACAGAAAGGTTTTTCTCTCTCTGACCTGAGTGTGGAGGAAAATACAAACCTACAGAATGGAGATCTAATTTAGAACCTCCACTCCCAGAAGTCAATATCTCTACTACTCCAAGGTGAGAGGCTTCATTGTCCAATAGAAACTGATGTGATGTAGGCTGGGAGCAAAGTGTCAAGAAAGCATTCTTGAGACATTTATGGTGCAAAAAAGATGTATTTATCAAAGCATGGGGACAGGACTTGTGAACAGAAGACCAGAATTGTCCACATGAGAATCATCCATTATATACTTTAACATTGGGGAGGGGGGCTGGCAGAGATAAAGTTAGTGAATGGATTTTCATATGTTAAACAAGATACAGGATCCTGAAGGTCTGGCTGTTATCAAGCTAAAGTTGCTTTTTACTTGTAGCAAATATTAACATTAGGGCAGTTGTGAATTCCTTGAGGAATGTCATACTCTGGCTGTCTCAAATATTTTTCACTGGGATGCAATTGAAGAAAATTTACTTTTCTCTAAATATCTTTGGCCCTTTTTCTCAACGGAAACTACAAGCAAAAGAAACTGAGAAGTTCTGTGTAAACATGATAGTTTGTCACATTAGTAATCCACCTAAGATCCTTAGGAATGACAAGAGGGATAATATGAATTTTATAGTGGAGGAATCTAGCAGACAGCATCAAGCCAAGTAAAAGAAGGTAACAACAGCTGCAAGAAAATGAATTGATATCAGTGCCTAAGACACACCGAAGGACACATTATCACTGGTGTGTTCTTATGGCCGCCAAACATCAAATCAGAAGATACATCAAATTATGAGAATACAGTGGATTTATACACCCTTCAAACACATACAGTTTCCATGTCCTGTAATATCTAATATATTTTAGTTTTTTTATTTTAATGTTTATTTTTGAGAGAGAGAGAGAGAGAGAGAGACAGAGACAGAGACAGAGCACAAACGAGGGAGGGGCAGAGAAGGAGGGAGACATAGAATCTGAAGCAGGCTCCAAGATCTGAGCTGTCAGCACACAGCCCAATGCAAGGCTCGAACTCACAAACCATGAGACCATGACCTGAGCTGCAGTTGGAAGCTTAACCAACTGAGCCACCCAGGTGCCCATTGAGAATGTATTTTAAACAGACAATCGTTTTAAAATTTGAAAGAGCAGGATACTGCATCCCCCACTCCCACCTTTTTTTTTTGAGAACTTTCTGAGTTAATCTGGCTCTCATACCCATTGTATTTGTGTATTTTCTTAATCTTGTCAACACAGAGCTAATAAAGCATACAGACAGTACCTAATTAAGAACTTATTTCCGTAGCCATCAAAATCCTTGAGGAGAAAGCAGGCAAAAACCTCTTTGATCTTGGCCACAGCAACTTCTTACTCAACACGTCTCCAGAGACAAGGGAAACAAATGCAAAAATGAACTACTGGGACCTCATCAAAACAAAAAGTGGAGAAGATATTTACAAATGACATATCAGATGAAGGGTTAGTATCCAAAATCTATAAAGAACTTACAAACTCAACACCCAAAAAACAAATAATCCAGTGATGAAATGGGCAAAAGACATGAATAGACACTTCTCCAAAGAAGACATCTAGATGCCAACCGACACATGAAAAAAAATGCTAAAAATCACTCATCATCAGGGAAATACAAATCAAAACGACCATGACTTAGTACCTTATATCTGTCAGAATGGCTGGTATAACATCGTTAACAACAACAGATGTTGACGAGGATGCAGAGAAAGAGGATCTCTTTTGCATCGCTGGTGGGAATGCAAACTGGTGCAGCCACTCTGGAAAACAGTATGGCAGTTCCTCAAAAAATTAAAAATAGAACTACCCTATGACCCAGCAATTGCACTACTAGGCATTTATCCAAGCGATACAGGTGTGTTGTTTCGAAGTGACACATACATCCCCATGTTTATAGCAGCACTGTCAACAATAGCCAAAGTATAGAAAGAGCCCAAATGTCCCTCGATGGATGAATGGATAAAGAAGATGTGGTATATATACACAATGGGGTATTACTAGGCAATCAAAAAGAATGAAATCTTGCCATTTGCAACTACGTGGATGGAACTGGAGGGTATTGTGCAAAGTGAGATTAGTCAGTCAGAGAAAGACAAATATCAAAGACTTCACTCATATGATGACTTTAAGACACAGATGAACCCAAGGGAAGGGAGGCAAAAATAATATAAAAACAGGGAGGGAGACAAAACATAAAAGACTCATAAATATGAAGAACAAACAGAGGGTTCCTGAAGGGGGTGTGGGAGGAGGGATGGGCTAAATGGGAAAGGGACACTAAGGAATCTACTCTTGAAATCATTATTGCACTACTAATCATTAGTATGCTAACTAATTTGGATGTGAATTTAAAAAAATAAAAAATAAAACAAGCTAAAATTAAAAAAAAAAAAAAAAGAACTTATTTCCTTGACTGAAATCCCAGGAAAAGACCCCATCAGCAATAGGAATCCTTGATTCCACAACTTCCCATGTGGATCTGTGACAAAGGCAATGTTTCCAATAAGTGCAAGACTTTAAGTCAAAGTGACAAATGTTGTTGGCCTATTGGCAAACAGGTGGGAGACAAGAGAGAGAAAACTCTGGGCCTTTAGAGAAGTGCTCTAAGTGTCATTGAGTATTGCGTATCATTTATAAGAAGACTTTTAAAAATTAGGTGAAAATATGAGACAGAAACATCAGAAGGAATCAACATTTGCAATTTCTAAATGCATGGAATTTCAGGAGAAAAAAATGACAGGGACTTTTACCTGGGACACCAGCCTTACTGTAATAGGTCAACTTATAAGATATCAGAAAGTTTATTGTATATAAGTTTGGCTTAAACTCACCTTTCATGAATAATTGAGATAAAAGGCTTATGTAGTTCCCTATTAGGGTTATCAGAAATTACCAACCACCCTATCTCGCTTCTGTGACCTCGCCTGCTTGCTAAATAGATAACTTAGGATGCAAAACGCTCCCCCACACCTTCTACCAAGATCTGGCCTAGGCAAGACCAACATATAAAAAGTCACCTACTCACTGCCCCAAGGTATCTCAGGTGGCTAACTATGATTGGTCATTTTAAACCCTCTTAGGACAAAGACCTTTAAACTGATAGGTTCCCACCAAAACTAATGTCTGTGTGTCACAATATAATTGGCTACCATGAAATGTTGTAAATTGTAATTGGTTAACCAAATAATGATGTATTCTGACTTGCTAAAATCCATATAAGCTCACTGCTACCTTTGTTCGGGGCCATTCTCTGCATTTTTCTCCTTAAGATCAGGAGATCAGGTTTGGCCTGGCCGTGAATAAAATCTTGCCTCACTTCTATTCAGCGTCTGGGGGTTTTTTCGACAGCACCCTGTTTCATTACCTGAGAACTGGCCATTTCTTCTTTCACCTTAACTCCTAGATTCCTTTCTCAGAAGGTATTTGTGGAGAAATCACAGCTGCATCAGGAGAAAATGCCTTCAAAGCCACCAGCTGACTCTCCTCACCTGTAAAGTGCTCACCTGCAGACGGGACATTGAAATGCAGAAAACACCCAACTTCCTAGTCCTTTGTGTCCTGAGCTTTTCAGAAACTGTAAGTCCCTACTTGGAGAACAATGCCTGAGTTTTCCTTCTCTACTTTCAGGGGGCTCCCTTCCACAGAAGTTCACAAATTCAACTAAAGTATAGGAATAGTGTGCTGCATGGACCTGAAGCTCCCAGACTCAAGTAGAGGAGACCCTGCCTGTTACCACTCCTTGGGCCAACGCCTGCACTCAACTCTCACAAATTAATGGGAAGTCTTCCTGCTTAACCCTGGCCTCACTTAGAATCACGCGGAGCACTTAATTAAAACAACAGTGTTGTTTCCACCCAACAAGTTGAGGGAATCTGAGGAGGATGGCAGCAGCAATGATCCTTCTTAGAACTCCACACGTGATAGATCCTATGGGGGAGCATTTGGGGAAGTGACCAAGCAAAGCACAGTAACCGTGGCTATGGTTGTTGTCCAGATTTATATCCATGCCTTCTCCACTGATCAGTTTCTGGAGATTTGCACATTCTCCCTCTTTCCTTTACACAGAAAGAAACACCCTTAAATGGAGTTTTTCCTCATGCTTGCAATGTGTCTTACATAAGAAACTTATACTGGGTTTCTAGCTTTTTTTGGTCTGTTTTTTCCTCAAAATAACAATGTTGGGGGCACCTGGGTGGCTCAGTCGGTTAAGCATCTGCCGCCTTTGGCTTAAGTCATGATCTCAGGGTTCACGGGTTCAAGCCCCACATCAGGCTCTGTGCTGATAGCCCAGAACATGGAGACTGCTTCATATTCCGTGTCTCCCTCTCTCTCTCTCTGCCCCTCACCCACTGGTGCTGTCTCTCTCTCATAAATAAATATTTTTTTAAAAAAATTTAAATAACAAGATATATTTTTGGCTGACAAACTGCACCCCTTCAGTATGAATTCTGTGATAATGAGTAAAGGTTGAAGAGTGATTAAAGACCTTACTACATTCTTTACATTGTTAAGGTTTCTGTAAAGTAGAAATTTTGTGATGTCAGGTAAGATGTCAAGGGTCCATTAAAGACCCGGTCACCTTCTTTACATCTGTAACGTTTCAATCCAGTATGAATTCTGTGATGTTTAATCAGGTGTGATTGTTGGCTAAAGGCCTTGTCACATTGTTTACATTGGTAAGGTTTCTCTCCAGTATGGATTCTGTGATATCAAGTAAGGTTTGAGTGCTGGGTAAAGGCCTTGCCACATTCCTTACATTTGTAAGGTTTCTCTCCAGTATGAATTCTGTGATGTTCAGTAAGAGGTGAGTGTTGGGTAAGGGCCATACCACATATTTTATGTATGTAAGGATTCTCTCCTGTATGGATTTTCCCATGTCCATTGAGTGATGAGCCATACTTAAAAGTTTTACCACATTCTTCACATTTGTAAGGTCTCTCTCCAGTATGCATTTGCTGATGTTGAATTAGTGTTGAGTGCCAGTTGAAGGCTTTGCCACATTCCTTACAAATGTAACCTTTCTGTCCATCAAGGATTATTGTGTTTATATTTAGTGTTGATGACTGACTAAACATGTTTCCATGTTCATTGCATGTGTATGGTTTTTTTCCCACATGGCTCCTCGGATGATCACCAACATTGGAGGACCGGTTAAGAATTTCCCCACACTCAGTATATTCAGAAGGATTCTCTCCCAAATGTATTCTCTTCTGTCTAATAAGGTTTGAGCTTTGATAAAAGACTTCCGTACATTTAGTACAGTCACATAGGTTCTCTGGCAAATGAGTCCTTAGAAACTTATTAACGTTTGAATTCCTGGTTAAATATTTTCCCAGATTCACTACAATGAGCAATTCTGTTTTCATTGAAAATGCTGTGGTTTTGTTCTAAGGTCGACTGCTCAAGGAAGGACCCCTCAAATGTATACCACTTACCATTTTTGTCTTCCTTTTTCAGTCTCTGGTTTCGGGAATATTTGACTGAAAGGTTAATGCAATCCTATTGTCAAAATAGTACAAATAAGAATTTTCAGCATGGACTAGGTCACTTTCCAGATTTTCCAAATTTTTGTTCTGCAAATATGTCTGACCATTTGAATTGAGCCTTTGATTATAGAAACACACTGCCTTGCAGAAGTAGTGGACTTAGAAAGGGGGGGGTTTCCAAAATGTTTTATATCCTTCACTGTTTGGGGCAGTGAGATTCATATAGTGGGCAGTTGTCTCTGTTTGCATATGTGCTCCATGAGATCTTTGATGCCATTGTCTCTCTCCAAAACTGTTCCAGTCTATCATTAAGCGTCCATTCTCAAGGGCACTATGTTTTTCTCTACCCACTGACACTCTTTGGAAAGAAGTTTCTCTGTACATCTTTGGAAGGGGGCTCTGGGTATCATTTGAAGATACAGCTGAAAGGTAATGAATAAAAGTAAAATCATTCCACTTTCTGCCGTCAGATGAATACAATTAATATTTCTTATACACAAAACTGAAATCAGAGAACTCCACTTCAGGAAAAAAGAATCATTAGTTTTTCTACTTCACTCGAATTGTATCTGAATTTAAATCCAAATATTTTTTTTTACAAACTTATTGTTGGCATATTTTACAACTTTGATGATGTTTGTTTATTTAGAAATGAAAGGTTTTAGGGTGTTTGGGTGGCTCAGAGGGTTGAGCATCTGACTCTTGGTTTCAGCTGAGGTCATCATTTCATCCTTTGTGAGTTCCAGCCCCACATCCCGCTCTGCACTGACAGTGTGGGCCCTGCTTGGAATTCTCTCATCTCTCGTTGCCCCTCCTCCATTCTCTCCCTGTCGCTCAAAATACACGGAAGAATAAAAACCATAAATTAAATGAAATGAAAGTCTTTGCTTGTTTGATTTTTTAAAAATTGTGTGTAATAATGTCTTCTAAGTGCTATATTCATAACAGTTTTCATTTAGAGCATTCCATGGTTGATATTAATGAATGTACTTTACAATTTTACTGTCCATGAAGACATGCCAATAATTCAAAATGTTCCTTTTTTCATGGGTACACAGTCACAATTTAGTATTATATCTACAGAGGCATCTACATGGCTCAGTAGGTTCAGCGTCTGATTTCAACTCAGGCCATGAATTCATCATCCGTGAGTTGGAGCCCTGTGTTGGGCTCTGTGCTGACAGCTCAGAGCCTGGAGCCTGCTTCAGATTCTGTGTCTCCCTCTATCTCTGCCCCTCCCATACTCACACTCTGTCTCTCCCTCTCAAAACTAAATTAAAAAAAGATTAAAAATTTATAAAAAGCAAACAATTTATAATTATAGCCACAAAAGGGCTCATGGGTGGTGGATTAGTTGGTTAAGAGTCTGACAGTTGATTTCGGCTCAGGTCATGATCTCACATTTCAGGAGTTTGAGTCCTGCATGGGGCTCTGCGGTGACAGCGCACAGCATGCTTAGGATTCCCTCTCTCTCTCTCTCTCTGTCTCTCTCTCTCTCCTTCTCTCTGTTCCTCCCCTCCTTGTGCTCCCTCTCTCAAAACAAAAAAATAAAATTATACTAGGTTTCCTTTAAATAATTCACCTTATGTAGAATTTTTGGGGTTATAATTTGTCTTATTTTGGTTTTGCAATTCCATAATAATGTGTTTCCTTTTGTATAGGACTTTACACAGCATTCTTTTTCAACTTCAGCTTGAAGTGTGGTTTTGCTTTTACCTGTGTATTTTGTTACAGGGTGACAATTTTCGACTCATTACATTTTCAGACAATGTCAGTGTAACTCAGAAATGAATCAGCTGTGTGCCCTTTGCCAATAAAATGATCTAAGCATTCATGTGTAGAAATATTACCCATGATACTTTGTGAATCCTCCTGTGCTTTTCTTTCCTGGGTTAGTCGTCAGTGAATGTTGTCTCACAACTACGTGAGTTGTCATAATAATAGAATTAATTTCATTATCTATTTATTGGTGGATGTATTTTGTACATATTTTCATTGCAGTTTCTTTAGAGATTACTTAAAACATCTTAAAGGTGTAACAAAACATTATATTCAGCACAGAACTTAACAGAGGGGTTGAACTCACAAACTGTGAGACCATGAAATCAAGAGACAAAATCAATAGCCATACTCTTGACCAATTGAGCACCCTGACATCCTATGTACCCCTAATATTAAACTGTGACTGTGTACCCATGAAAAAAGGAACATTATCAATTATTGGCATGTCTTCATGGATGATAAAATTGTAAACTATATTCATTAAAATCAACCATGAAACCTCTAAGGAAAACTTGTACAAATTAAGCAGCTAAAAGACATTAAATAGTGTATTATGTTACTATATCCCTCCAATGACACAGAATTTAAGGGTATAATCCATTCTTTAGAATCAAGCATACAAAAATCTTTCCTTTCTTTTAAGTTTTTTCAAGTGTATTGAAAGAGAGAAAGAGAGAAAGGGAGAGAGAGACAGAGACAGAGACAAAGAGAGAAAGTAGGAGGGACAGAGAGAGAGGGAGAGAATCCCAAGCAGGCTCCATGCTGTCAGGACACAGCTTGATACAGGGATAGAACTCACAAAGCATGAGATCATGACCTGAAGTGAAATGAAGGGTCAAATGCTCAACCCCCTGAGCCACCTAGGTGCCTCAAAACCTTTCATTTCTTCCGTGATCAGATGAGATCGGGTGCGTTCAGGGTGGTATGGCCGTAGACTAAAACCTTTTATTTCTAAATAAACAAACACCATCAATGTTGTAAACAGGCCAATAAACACTTTACAAAAAAAAAAATCTTTGAGATCAAATTCAGATACATTCTGAGGGAAGTAGAAACACTAATGATTCAGTTTTCCTGATGTAAAATTACATTTATAATTAAAACATTTTCCTCTAAATATAGGAATTTTACTGATAATCTACCTCATTTCTTATAAAGTACATACCCATGTCATATCAGAACTTTTGATCTAGGGATACCTGAGTGGCTCAGTCGGTTGGGCATAAGACTTCAGCTCAGGTCATGATGTGAATTGTGGGTTTAAGCCCCATGTCAGGCACTGTGCTGACAGCTCAGAGCCTGGAGGATGCTTCAGATTCTCCCTCTTTCTGCCCTCTACCGCTCATGATCACTTTCTCTCTTTCTCAAATATAAAGTTATTTTTTTTAATTTTGATCTAATAAATCATAAAGTAATCTCATATATTAACTAGTAAGAAAGTGAAAACATATATGACAAAGTCACAGGAACTTCATATTATACAAGGCAAAATTATACAATGACTAAACTATTAAGAAATAATCTAACAATTGAGACTTTATTATAGGCTGTGAGTTTTAAATTCTAAATGTTCTATCTCCCCTATGGCATTAATTTGTGTAGGAATTCTAGGAAAATAATAGGTGCTTTAAATTATTTCACCATTGAGGAACAAAACATATAGAGCGGAAATCTCTTAGTTTAGTTAATACAAAAAAAAAAATGAACTACTCTTACTTTTTACGTTTATTTTTATTTATTTTGAGAGAGATAAACACCAAGTAGAGGAGAGGCAAAGAGAGAGAGGGAGATGGAATTCCAAGCTTGCTCTGTGCTGTCATCACAGAGGCCTGTGCGGGCCTCAAACTCACTAACTGTGAGATCACGACTTCAGCTGAAATCATATGCTTAACCAACTGATCCAACCATGCGCCCTCAAAACTGAACTTTTGAAATGAAATAAAGGGTTACGTGTTCTCATTTTAGGGAGGTGCTTTATTATTTGATGAAACTAGTGCATCTCAATTTTGTACGATTAAGATTAATGCCTCCATAAATTTGGAAAGCATAAACCAGATAACATGTGGTATCCCAGTGTTCCTGGGATTTCTGTGCCAACCACTAATATGCCCACCACCACCCTGACACACGTCTCACACAAGGCAAATACTCAAAAATGAATTAACATAGACTTCCTCAGAAATGCAGAGATTTCCCCAAACACTCAAAACAATGGAGAACGAGTCAGATTATGGAGGACCTCACTGTGGACGTGAAGGACCTACAGTGGAACTGAAGGAGAATCCTTAGAGAATGTAAGAGCATGATGTGTTGGAAAGCAGAAGTCCACTGTGAGAGGAAGATACATAAAACTAGGTTTTTTCAAACTAATTTCTACTCAAGGAGGGCTGCTCAAACCACATTTTCATGTCTATGTTCCTCCTGGACAATGGCACCTCACCTCTGTCATTGGATTCATTCCCACCTACCTGGGTGTGTAGCTACTGTCTCCTCTCTCTTGATATCCCAGAGCTCCCTCTTTTGTTCCAAAAAGATGACCAGATCTGGCTTTGACACAACAAGACCTGTTTGTTAGAAAAAAGGAATAGGAGTATTGTTGGAGATTTTACTTTTCAACTGGACTCAGTGGAGAAGAGAGGACATTGTACAATTCTGGAAAATGATTTCCCAAATGCTGTTGCCCAATAGCCCCTTTAGAACACCCAGGATGGTTTCCAAGGTTTACATCTTGATCTCCACTTCCAAGTATTACCACTACCATAACGAGTAGAAATTGGTATTGAAGATGGAAATACCATTTTATGGCACTCAATGTTTAGAATTGCCATTAATCTAAGAAATGATGAGGTTAGTCTAAGGAAGGGAAAACTAACTTGAAAGAAAACATCATGAAGGTATTTTTTTACATCTAAAAACTCCTACTTCTTTCCCTTATATAGGGATCTGAATCCCAGTCATACAAAGGGGAAGCTTCCAAGAGACAGTCTTCAAAGAAAGGAACAAAACCTGAGTGTGGTTTGGGAAATCTGGAGGGAGTTATCCTCACCCAAGAAGAGGAGGTGTCCATAGGTCTCTAACATCACATCTCAGTATAGTTCCTGCTGACTGTGGTTCAGGCATCCCCACTCCTCCTGAGAGAATTCTATGGCCACATCCCTGAAGGTCAGCAGTCCCTGCAATAAATACCAGTTACCAAGCGGACACAGAAGGAGGTCATCAGGATCCCTAAGATGCAAGGGGGAGTTCATGGCACCAGCTGGAAACCACCTTCAGTGCTTACCTGCAGGTGCTCACTGACCTTAGTCCCTCAGTTTACTTAACCTCTTCTTTCCACCTTACCTTTTACTTCAGGCAAAACACCCCATGGGCATACTGTCATGTGGTGGAAACAGAAAGCATCCAACAAAAGGTAATGACTGCCCTGAGGAAGAGTTTGGATTGGCTCAGTTTGAGATCAACCTCTGACTCACACCTAAGCACATGGATAATAGAGTAAACCACAGCAGTGAGTAGTTACCTTCACCTCATGTATACATATACATATATACGTATACATATATGTATACATATATATACATATATGTACAGTTACCTTCACCTCATTTATACATATACATATATACGTATACATATACGTATATACGTATATGTATACATATATGTACGTATATGTATATGTACCAACAAAGGTAATGACTGCCTTGAGGAAGAGCTTCCATTGTCTCAATTTGACCTTAACCCCCGACTCACATCTATGCATATGAGCATTAGAGTAAGCATGAAGTGAGAACAGTTACCTTTATCTCATTATATATATATTTTAAGTTTATTTCCTGAGAGAGAGAGCACAAGTATGGGTGGGGCAGAGAGAAGAAATCCCATCAGGCTCCATGCTCAGCATGGAGCTTGACTTGGGGCTTGATCTTAAGACTATGAGATCATGACTAGAGCCTAAATCAAAAGTCAGAAGCTCAAGGGGCTGGGACACCCAGGAGCTCCCTTTTACCTCATTATAATGCTAAAATCTCCACCCAAGGAGGAGCACAAACCTCATTTACTATGTAACACACTGAATGTATAGAGATGTTTTCTTAAGGCTCATGTACAACCTTATCCCCAGGCTCATTTTCTAAATATCCACCCTAACCCTAAATAAAAGGAAACCATTCTGGGGCGCCTAGGTGGCTTGGTTGGTTAAGCATCTGACTCTTGTTTTCAGCTCAGGTCATGATCTCACGGTTTTTGAGTTTGAGTCCCACATTAGGCTCTGTGTTGACAGAGCAGACAGTGCAAAGCCTGCCTGAGATTCTCTCTCTCCAACTCTCTCTGGCCCTCCCCTGCTCTCTCTGTCTCTCAATATAAATAAACTTATTTTTTTTTAAAGGAAATGATTCCCCGTTCCTCTGTGAGTCCCTGCTTTTGGCATTATTCCCTGTGATCTCCTTATTTCCTGTAAATCAATTTTCCTTTGTCTGACATATCCACTTGGTATAGTTTTTTTGTGATTCACCAAGGACTGTATTCCTGTTTGTTCAGTTATATTAGGAGAACTGGTTCCTGCTTAGATGAGTTTCTTGCTTTCTGCAGTAAGATAATTTGTAACACAGTATTATGCTCTAATATATTCTTGAATTTGAGGTATGAACCGTTATAAATATTGTGTTTATTCAAGAGAATTTGTAAAATAAAGGCATCAACACAGGCATACACATTTTGGAATCCTGTATTTCCATCATACAGTACATGTGGTGTCTATTTCTTAATGGGAAGTATCAGTGAGTTACAAATATACTTAGTATATCCTAATCTGAATAGAACTCACAACAGTGCCTTGGAGATCTTGTTAAAATGCAGATTCTGTTCAGGAGTTCTGAGATGGGGTAGGTTTTTGCATTTCTAACAAGACATTAGTCTATGGGACAAGGGATACAAATACTTCAATAATGAAGAAGTAGAACTCAAATTCGAAAACTCTTTGAGGACTCGAAGCTGAACAGGTTTTATACCAATTACAAGTTCTTCTAGAATAGCAAGAAAGGCAACAAGGCTTTCCAAGCATTTCCTGGTCAGTAGAGAGCATCTAACAGTTTCTCATAAATTCATGGAAAATAAATAATACTAATCTAAGAGAGGAAACACATTATCCTTTTTAGTGAATATTCTGTCAAGCATCCAGCACTTGGTATGGATCAGATTTTAACCCAGGTTAACTGACCTAGAGTTGATCTAAAAGGACACACAGATCAATATACACAAGGGACCCTAAATCAATGTTCACAGCAGGTGTTAAAACCTGAGATGACTGATGGAAAGAAGAAGGTATGCACACAAAATTGATCCACGTTTATACATTCCATGCACACATCCATACGTTTTGAAAGGAGTTATATAACATTAAACTTGATAGACTAGAAAATTATCAGGATGACTAAAAACCAATTTCAATGAGCAGTGACCGGGTGGCTTAGTCAGTTAAGTGTCCAACTCTTGATTTCAGCTCAGGTCATGATCTCAAGGTTCGTGAGTTCATGCCCCACCTCAGGCTCTATGCTGACAGTGTGGAGCCTGCTTGGGATTGTCTCTCTCCCCTCTTTCTCTGCCCCCCCTTGTCTCTCCCAAAATAAATTAAAAAAACAACCAACCAAAAAACATTTTGATGGCATGAAACTCCTCAATCTAGTTGTAGGTGATAATGCTTAGGTCTTTGACTCACACTACGAACACAAACAGAATGATATGAATATAACAGTTTTTTTTTTTTTTTTTTCTGACTCTACTATGATGAAGGATACAAACAGAAACATGTTCACCTTCACCACAGAAGTCTGACCTAGGGACTGCATAGTTTGGATAAGCATCAAATAAAGACTCGGTAGTGCATTCAATTTTTCTTTTTCCATGTTTATTTATATTGTGAGAGAGAGCATGGTGTAAAAGGGGGAGGGGCAGATAGAGGAAGAGAATCAAAGCAGACTCCAGGCTGTGACTTAGCCACACAGGTGCCTCTGGATGCTGCATTTTTAAAAGTGTCTCCTGAATGTTGGTATGTCTCACCAATAGTTATTATTGAACTAAATGATAGCCACCAGAGAAATCTTGCAGTAGTTTTGCAAGTATCAATTTAAAGAAATATTTGCGATTGAACACCCTTTGCAACTACCCTCCCCCATGAACATATAAGCTTCATGCAGCCAAAGTACATTTCTTTCTGCCCACGGGTCCTGTGCCTGTACTATTTTGGTAAATTCCCTGTCTTGTACCATACAGTACCTCAAGAACAGTATCTTGACCATAGTGCTCAGTGATCCCGTAACATAGTATTTCATGGAAACCTTTTTTTTTTTTTTTTTTAGATTTTTAATTTATTTATTCTTTACTGAGAGACAGAAGGCATAAGTAAGGAAGGGTGGAAAGAGAGACGGAGAGAGACAGAGAATCCAAGGAGGCGTGGAGATGGAGAGGGAGAGAGGGAGAGGGAGAAGGGGAGAGAGAGAGAGTTAGTTAGTTGTGGGACGCGAACTCATGCACTGTGAGATTGGTGACCTGAGTTGAGTCAGATACTTAACCAACTGAGCCACCAGGCACCTCGAAAGCCATTTTTTAATTTAATGTTTATTCATTTTGATAAAGAAAGAGTGAATTCAAGGGAGGGACAGAGACAGAGAGAGAATCCCAGGAGAGCTCCCACTGTCAGCATGTAGCCTAACATGGGGCTCTACCTCACGAACACTGAGATCATGATCTGCACCAAAATCAAGAGTGGAGACTTCATCGACTGAGCCACCCAGACACCCCTCATTGAAAGCTTTTGTTTCAATCATCAATTGTGCTCTATGGTATTTCAGGATTTTAAGACACTCAAACATATTAATTATGTCATTCTTCTCTTTCTGAAAACACAAACAAGTAAATAGAAAAGTAGGTCTATGTCATGACTATGAAGTGAAATAAAAACCTACAGGATAAAGGTCTGATTGATTTAGAATCTTTGCTCCCATAAGTCATTACATCTACTACACAAGGTGAGGGCCTTCATTGCCCAGTGGAAACTGATGTGAGGTGGGCCAGGAGTAAATAAATGCTCAAGAAACTATTCTTGAGACCTTTTTGGTGAACGAGGCTGATCTTATTAAAGCACAGGGACGGGGCATGTGGGAAGAATGAGCTGCAGTGTGATTGTGAGGAGACATTCATTATATACTTTAAGTTGGGCGGGGGGGGGGGTTGGAATAAAGATTCTGAAGGGATTTCATAGGTTAAAGAGGACTCACAGGATCCTGGAAGTCTGGCTATTGTCAAGGGAAGCTTGCTTTTCCCCTCTAGAAAAGCATTAACATTAAAGCAGTTGTAAATTCCTTGAGGAATATCTTCCTCTTCCAATCTTAAGTATTTCTCAGTGGGTTGTAAGTTGTAAGACAATTTAATTTTACCTACATTTCTTTTGCCTTTGTTTTCCTCACAGAAACTGCAAGGTAGGGGTGCCTGGGTACTTAGTCAGTTAAGCGTTTGACTCTTCAGCTCAGGTCAAGGACTCATGGTTTTGTGAGTTTGAGCCCTGAGTCATGCTCTGCACAGACCCTGTGGAGCCTGCTTGGGATTCATGGTTTCTCCGCAACTCCAATCCTCCTGCTCTCTCTGGGTCTCTCAAAATATATAAACTTAAAAAAAGAAAGAAACTACAGAGAAAGAGAAACCAGGAGAAAGAAGGTACCAGTTTAAATGCGACGGTGTCTGGAAATCGCTTGGGAACTCTACCTAAAATCATTACAACTGATAAGAAGGAAAATATGAACTTTACTGGGGGGAAATCTGGCAGAGAGCCAAGGCCAAGGAATACAAGGTAACATCAGCTGCAAGTACACCATTCATATCAGTGCCTAAGGCACACCTCAGGACACACGATCACCAGTGTATTCTTGTGACCCCCAAACAGTAAATCAGAATATAAACAACTTTAAGAATACAGTGCATTTATACAGCCTTCAGTCACATATAGTTTCCATGTCCTGTAATGTCTAGACTATTTTAAAGTATATTTTCCACATCCTAATGAGCAGGAATATTCCAGGTTATTCTGTGCCTCATATCCCTCTGGTGTATCTGTGCATTTTCATAAACCTTCTCTACCCAGAGCAGAGAAACCATCCAGATCAGACCTAAATGGGAAGTGTTTTCCTTAAGTGCTATCCCAGAGCAAGCAAAAGGACACTTGGATTCAACATTTTCGCCTCTGGATCTGTCACAAAGGGAATATTTTCAATACTTGCAGGAATTTAATTCAAAGTGAAAACTGTTGATGCCCTACTGGAAGCCAGGTTGAAGAGAAGGGAGCAAAGTCTCTGGGATATAGGGGAGGAGTGTTCTAAAGACATAACCTAGAATATCATTTCTGAGAAGGTTAAAACTTAGGTGAAAACATAAAGCAGAACCATCAGAACTAAAAAAAAAAAAAAAAAAAAAAATCATTGCCTTTTTTTCTTTTTTTTAATTTCTCTTAGAGAGGATGCATATAAATGGAGGACAGGGAAACAGGGACAGAGAGGAAATCTTAAGTAGGCTCCAAACTCAGAAGGAAGCCTGATGCAAGGCTGAGATCATGACCTGAGCCCAAATCAAGAGTCTGATGCTCTCAAATGGCTGAAACACCCAGGTTCCCTGCAATTTCTACATGCATGGAATTCAGGAGAAAAAGATCACAGGTCCTCCGGCCTGGGACACAAGGCTTACTTGAGAACTGGCCATTTCTTCTTTCACCTCCTCTTCATGATTTCTTTCTCAGAAGACCTTTGTGGAGAAATTCCAGCTGAAGTAGGAGAAAATGTCTGTAAACACACCAACACAGCCTCTCCACCTGTAACCTGATCTCCTGCAAGCAGGGCTTTGAAATGCAAAAACGGCCCAAATTCCCAGTCCTTTGTGTCAAGAGCTATTCAGAAACTGTCATCTCCCACTTGGGCACCAATCTCTGAGTTTCCCTCCCCTGTTTTCAGGGTGCCTCCCCTCCCACAGGAGCCCACAAATTCTGCTACAGCATAGGAACAGTGTGCTACATGGACCTGACCCTCCCCAACTCCTGTACAGGAGACCCTGTTACCTCCCTTTGAGGAAAAGCCTAAACTCAACTCTCATAAATTAATGGGAAACCTTCCTGCTTACTCAGGCCTAACTTACAATTTTGATAGGGAAAGATAGGATTCAGTAAGCAGAAAGGGAAGGATTAGGACCTGAGATCCCTGGGTGGGGAAAACACTTTTTGGAACAATGCTGGGAGTGTCTGACCGCAGCAAAACCCCTCAGGTGTAAGGTTCCTCTTAAGGATGTAACAGTTACCACCGACTTCCCCTCAGGTTCCCATCAGTAATTTGAGAAATAATTTTGTATATCTTTTGTAATATGCTGTCTTCTCTTGTAAACATAATGCTTGAGTTGAAATCCTAGATTCCCCAGCAAGACTCATGTTTTTTGCTTTGTTTGTTTTTTTTTTGTTGTTGTTGTTGTTGTTTTTTGTAAATAGGTCTTGCTGTCTCTGGATCTGGTCAAGATTTTTGGAAAAGGAAAGAGCCCTGGCATGTGAAGAGAAAGGAGACAGTACCCACACACACAGGTAAGTGGGAATGAATGCACCAGATGACAGAGGTACGGGCCAAAGATCAAAGGAGAAAACTTGACCTTAAACTGTGGTTTTGAAAGCTCTGCTTCAGTGGACTGATTCTGGAAACCTAGGTTTACTTCTGTGGTGTGTTTATTTCTCTGGTGAACAGAGGTGGTCACAGAGGGACCTATCCTGTCTCCCTCTTGTCATGTTCCTACATCCTCTAAAGAATTCCCTTCTGTGCCAATGTCTTCCATGGCATTCACAGTGAAACCCAAATGCCTCTCCATGGCCAGTGAGGGTCTGTGTGATCTGAAGCCTATTCCGTTGCTTTTGGGTGGCAGGTGAAAATCTCTACACATAGGCAGTTTCTAAGTGGAGGCCCCAATGTGATTTATTCCTCTCCCACTTTTGGGTACCCTTGTCTGTTGCAGACATGCACAAATACTGGTACATCAGGAATGTCTGGGTAAATTGAATCTCCCATGTCAAATAGTATATAGAGCAGCTTTCCCCATAGAGGTTTCCCTATTGACCAGACCCTGTCCCCCATCCTCAGAAATCTACCTGGGAGCTTGGTGCTTGGGTGGCTCAGTCAGTCAAGCGTCCAACTTCGGCTCAGGTCATGACCTCATGGTTTGTGGGTTCGAGCCTTGCTTTGGACTCTCTGCTGACAGCTCAGAGCCTGCAGCCTGCTTCAGGTTCTGTCTCCCTCTCTCTCTCTGCCCCTCCCTGGCTCACTTGCTTGCTCTATCTCTCTCTTAAATAAACATTAAAAAAAAAAAGTACCTGGGAGCCTCAGTGTTCACATTGGCCTCACAATGGAATACGTTGGGCCACTTCATTAATACCTAATTGATGCTAGGCCCCATCAAGAACTAAGTGCCAAAATCTTTGGGGTTGGGACGCTGGAGATGGTAGTGCAAAAAACTACACAGGGTATCCCAACGGGAAGGCAAAGCTGAGAACTTTTCTAAACGTTGCTTGTCAAAATTTCATGTATATACCAATCACTTCAGGTTACCATTAAAAAAGATTCCAGGGCCCCACACTCAGATATCATGACTCCCTAGGACTAGACGAAGGTCATTAGTTTGTACTTTTAACAGCCATTGAGGTTGGTAACCCAAGACTACATTTCCAGTAGCACTAAGCTAGAGAAAGCAGAAGAGCACACCCGAGCCCCTTACACCCAACCATCTTATCTCAACATAAACACTGCTGTTGCCAGTGTGAAGATTAACAGCTTCTGGAAAGATGGCCTTTTCTGCTCATCCCCTGCAAGTTGGAAAGGGACTAGATAAGGCAGGGATGTCTGAGCAAGGCTGTTTGGGGTACATAATAGGTACTCATTCTCGAATGTCTACTGAGCATCTTTTCCATGGTCTAGGTATAGGAGGATGCAGTCTGTCCAAGATACTGTGCAGGGAATTAGACATATATTACGTGGGTTAATCTTTCTAAAACCTTGGGAATTGGGTACTGCACATTCCTTTATTCCAGGTGGGTTTTGGATGCTCGGTGAGCCTTCCTGGGTTTAGAGATGGCTTCTCTTCTTTTGCATCATCAGTAATCTTGAAACAATGTTGGATTTAATGGCACAAATATAGAGAAAAGATTGGGAAACAGAAAAGAAGGGTGGATTAGAGGGATATTTAATAGGCCAGTAATTTTCCTTACCTATTTGGTTAGTTTTATTAAAGAATTCTTTTAATGTTTATTTATTTTTGAGAGAGAAAGAGACAGAGAGAGAGAGAGAGAGACTGAGAGTGGGGGAGGAGGGGCAGGGGCAGTGAGAGGAGACACAAAATCTGCAGCAGGCTCCAGGTTCTGTCAGCAGAGCCCAAAGTGGGTCTCCAACCCACCAAATGTGAAATCAAGACCTAAGCAGAAGTCAGCGGCTTAACCATGTGAGCTGAGCCTCCCAGGCGCCCCCAGGTGCCCAGTGTTTGGTTAATTCTAAATGTGGACTTTCAAAGGATGTCCCAGGAATGGAAGATGGGATGCTTTGGGTTACCTTGGAAGCACTGTTTTAACCAGATAGGTGAAAAGGATTCACCAAGTTGTAAGTGCTTGACTCTCCTCTATCTGAGTCTGAGCCTCAAGAAATTTTGAGCATCAACTTGGGCCACCCAGTAGGTGGAGCTGCCGGAAACTCTGTCCTCTGAGCTGTTCTTTGAAAGGAGGATCAGGGACTGACTGTAGAGGCATGGAGGGCAATATCAGGGCCCAACAGGTCATCTTTGACAGAATCTGAAGGGAAAGTTCTCTGTTGGGCTTTGCAAGCTGCATTTAGGCAGAGGGTCTCTTCCCAGTGCAAATTCAGGGGTAGCTGAGCTCTGTGCCCAGTGTTAGGCCCAAAGTATGGATCAGGAATGGGGCTGGGGGTGGTGTGTCAGAAGGGCCACTGGAGGTGGGATTGATGGGTCTGGTTGAGCCAAGATGCAAGGCTGGTGCTGGGGAGCCCTGGGCAGGTGAAAGGAGAAGCCGGTGACTACAGGTTTAGTCCCAAGAGGGGAGGTCTGTGCTACAAGTCCCCTGTGCGCATGTGCCGCACTTGGTGGCAACCTGTCTGCGCAGGCGCGGTGGGGAGCCATTACCAAGAGTGAAGTCTGGGCAAGTGCGGGCAGAGTTTTATTGAGGTCTAAGGTGCACGTGCAAGAGTGAGCAGCGAGGGGCAGGGAAAGAGGTCACACTGACTCTTAGGTCCACAATGCAAGTGAGCAAAATGGAAGGTGATACTGTGTGGTGGTAAATGATGAACTGATGTACATTCACATTTTCAAGGGTTAATTTGACCGTTTAATTGATCTATTCAGATGACTGAGCATGTCCACTTGTAGGAGGTAGTGATAAGGGTTTTACAGAGTAGGTGGAAGCAAAGGAAGGAGAGTGTTTTATTGCATACACCTTAAGCATTTCCTTGATTTTTGGAAAGCCTAGTTGACTGTAATTACTTGTTCTTAAGTTAATTTTTGTCCTCTACAGTGCAGTGACTGCGAATTACGTCAAGGTTTCCCTACAGAGGCTTTGGTGGCATTAGAACCACCGCAGGCTATGGTTTCCCTATTTCACTTAACTGTGGAAACATGGTTGGTAGGATATTATGTGGTGTTTGTTTTAAATCCATTAGCAAGGGACATTTAGAAATAGTCCATTCAGTATAAGAGTGCAGTCATGATGATGCAACAATCTCCATAACCACCCAGTTAAGTCACATGTTTTCACCTCAAAGATCACATTTCATGATGTGTGTGATAGGAAGAGACAGACACATTCAACTATGTAAGCGTATAAACAAGAAACTGTTGGAACAAGGACGTTTTGTTTATAATTACCGTGGTATTTGATGCGTTTTGGTTTTTGTGAAATCAATTTTTACTGGTGTGAAAATACCACCCTCATGTAGCATTAAGAAAAGCAATTTGAGAATAAGTTTGATGTGACAATATTTATAGAAACATTGAACCAAGCACAAGATACTTTAGTGCCTGTGTGTTGCTCAATTTCAAGGGCAATTTCACATACACTCTGAATTTGCCTAAGAGGAATATCCACCTCTACTTGAAAAATAGTTATCTCCGAAGGTCTAGCTATTTTTGATTGACAGGAATTAATGTTACTTTTTATTTAAATATTTTATAAGCGTATACTTTATAATTTTCCTATTATAATTCATGATATGCCTAAGGTAGTTGTTTTCTATCACTACCATAACCAGTCATCATGATTTTATGAGCGAATGTTAACACAATTGTGTTGTTGTTAAGTGTGAATTTCAGTGGACATGGCTTTGCTTTCTGTTCAGGGTCTTGTGAGGTTAAAAATCAAGGTTTCATGAGGAAAATATCTTCTGGGTCACCACATTCATTCCCTTATCTTTATGTATGCACAACCACTAGTCTGCTTATTTACGTTTTTTTTTTCTACTTTTATTCAGAGAGAAGTTGTACACCTTAGTCTAATATAATGTGTCACTTAAGGATTTGATACATGTATATATTGCAAAGTATTTACAATAAACCTAGTTAACATCCATCACCTCACAGTTAGAAATTTCTTGGGTGTGATAAGAAATCCAAGAAAGCTACTCCGTTTAGCATCTTTCAAATAGGCAATACAGTATTGTGAATTAAAGCTAGCATATACCTTATATACATACCACATTATCTACTTTTCTGACAGGGGCCACAAATGTTTTTCAAGTCTTGGCTTTTAGGAGTGTTGTGCTTTTTTTGAGTTTTCACACACTTGAGATTTTTATTTTGTTTTGTACTTCTAATTGGCTTTTGGTTTTATGGCATTGTGTTTGAAAGAGATACTTCCTGATTTTTTCTTTTAAGTTTGTTCCTTTGGAGATAAAGAGCACCAGAGTAAGCATATGAGGAGGGGAGGGATGGAAGGAGGGAGTGAGAGAGAATCCCAAGCAGGCTCCACCCTGTGATTGTGGAGTCTGATGGGGGGCTTAAACCCAAGAACTGTGAGATTGTGACCTGACCAAAGTCAAGAGTTGGACACTTTTGAGCCACCCAGGCACCCTGCTTCATAGGATTTCAATCTTAAATTTATTATGATTTTGTGACCCAACATGTAACATATATTAGACAATGTTCCATATGTACATGAGAAGAATGTGTTTCCTGCAAATGTTGGATGGAATGTTGTAATACACCTACTTAATGGCATTGAAGTCTGATATTAATTGATTTTCTGTCTGGATACTCTACTTATTATGGGAACGTGCACAATTGAAGTCCCCTGCTAATATATCTTGTCTTTTTCTCTATTCTTGTCTGTTAATAGTTGCTTTATATTTAGGTGCTTTTGTGTGGGATGGACAAATATTTACCGAAGTTCTATCTTTGTGTTGAATTGATTCTTTTATTTTCTATTAGTTCTTTTAAAAAAAATTATGTTTATTTATTTTTGAGAGCAAGAGAGACAGAGCTTGAATGGGGGAGGGGTTGAGAGAGAGGGAGACACAGAATCTGCAGCAGGCTTCAGGCTGTGATCTGTCAGCACAGAACCCAATGTAGGGCTTGAACTCAGACCGCGAGATCATGACCTGAGCTGAAGTCAGCAGCTTACCTCACTAAGCCACCAGGCACCCCTCTATTTATTCTTTTTTTAGGGAAAGCTGGTTATATTTCTTTAAAAAAACTATAAAAGATATATATATATACATATATATGTATATATATATATATTTAACAAACAAAACAAGATTTTAAAAATAAATAACTCTAATGTACCAAAAGTTGGCCACATCAACACAATAATCGGATGCACAAAAAGATTATTAAGTAGCTCAAGGAGTAAAAAGCAATAAACACAATTAAATGTCTTGTCAATGCAGACACTACATGGATATACAAATCTATCGCTTTAAGGTAACACGGACAAAATCTAAATGCATGCATTAGCTACCTTTCTCCAACATGAAAGGATTCATGTTTTCTATTTGGTGAATACATATATAATGTATAAAACCTTTAGTAACAGGTACGGAGGTCTACAAAGTGTGAGCCAAGTAGAATGTAAGGTTTTCATCTATCATTTCAGAAAGAACCCAACATGAAATAAATCCACCAGCACAAGTATTGCAAAGGTGATCCATAAAAAGTGATGATTGGCAATTTCATACAAAGAAGAGTCCTCAGAATTGAATATTAGGAATTTTACAGAGAGGTATTCTGGTAACCTGCCTGAAAGGACCAATAACTTATTTGGGGGCTTAAAACATGAGATAACAATGTAAAGTAAATGACATGTGAGATGAAAAAAATGCAGTGTTCTTACAGCAAGAGGTTAGCAAATGGAATACTGTGGGAAAGATTTATTAGCCTCTACAAGTTGGTTTTCAGAAACCATTGGTCACTTGTTACAGTACAGTACCCACATTTTCATTGCAACAGTTGTTTTTCCACACTCATCAAAACCTGGAAGCAATAGGTGTTTCTCAAAGTGTCATTCAGAGTTCTTTTTTTCCCCCCAACCCTCAAATCACAGGAATAGGTCTTTGAGTATCAACTAGCCATTTTGGAGACTCCTAAGATACAGATGTTCATAAACATTACACAAGCTACAATTCAGATACCTGCACAAACACCACCAACATTAATGGAAAAATGTGTTGGTTTTTAAATTGTTAAACACTATATGAGTTACACAAACACTCTTGGTGTCCTTCCCAAAGAATGGGTGAACACCTTATTGTCATTCTGCAAAACACCACATAACTAAAAACGCTGCATGAGGTGACCCCTCTATTTTGTAAGGACATGCACTGTGACTTCTTACAGTCTTGGGCTTAAAGTCTGTTTTGTCTGATGTAAGCATGGCTACTCCACATTCTTTTGTTTTCCACTGGCATTGAAGATCTTTTCCACACCTGCGCTTTCAGCCTGAGTGTGTTCCTACAGCTGAAGTGAGTCTCTTGAAGGCAGCACGAATCCTTAGTTTGTGTACTTCTTTCCTTTCAGCCAATGTATCTTTTGGTTGGAGAATTTAGTCCCTTTATATTTAAAGTAAGTATTGACACAGGTATGGATGGAGTTACTCTTGTCATTGTTTCCCATGTTTTTAGCTCTTGTAGAATTACTTGCCCCTTTCTTATCCATTTGGTCTTTTTCTTTGTGATTTGTTGATTTTCTAAAGTGGTGTACTTTGATTCCTTTCGATTTGGGTTTTGTGTATCTACTACAGGTTTTGCTTTGTGGTTACCAAGAGGCTTTAAGGAGACATCTTTTTAAAATCTATTTTGTTAACACCTTAATCTTGCATACCAGAACACTTTGAGACCTAAGGTAATTCTTAAACAATGTCAGTGTACAATCCTATGCCATGTCAGGGAAGAGTTAGTTACTCTCTTTCTGATATCTGTGAAGGTTTCTTCCTTTCAACCACATCAACTGGTATTCTCTACTTTTAACTATATCTGTTAAGAAGTTGTCTCAGTATGTGCCTGGACTGCACAAAACCAATAAGTAAAACATTTTATTTGTAACATTCAGAAACATTTTTAGTTTTAATAAATGTTCAAGAATGATGTTCTGAAAACCCATTTCATAATAACTTACATCAGTGTTAGAAACATAAACGACACCTCCATTTAAGTTTGTTCATAGATTCTACATCATATTGTCCTTCATCTTCCATGGAAGATCAGGTATGCAGGAGTCCCACCTAAGAGGGAAGGGCATCTGATATCTTTGATGCAGGAAGAATCAGCCACATACTTTCAACACCCACTGGGAATCAGTGAATTGTCTGAAGTGATTTGAGGGCACAAATAATTATTACTTGCTAGTCAACATCTTAAAGAGGGCCAAGGTAAAACAAAACCATATTGAAATTACTTATTCCTATGCAAAACACCACCCCCTTCTCTATTTTCCGGCATACCTGCATATTCGTTATCTGAGTGTTCAACTTTGTTTTATCCCATATGGTTAAGTATTTTTATGGAGATAATGTCTGAATAGAGTGGCCAATGTACTTCTTTCTACTGTGAATTCTGTGACGTTGTCTTTCAGGTAATTAGATGACTATATATATATCTTTCAGGTTACTTTCCTCTCTGTATGGTTTTGTTTTCTGAAGTGTATATTTAAAAAGGTCTTTCCTTCTTCAAACATTATCCCCAAGTAGGCATTTGGGGATACTGAGTCATGATTGAATTCCAGTTAAAGGTATGGCCACTCCCTTTACATTTTATAGTTTTGCTCTTGTATCATAACTGTGATATTGAGGCAGTTGTGAGATCCAGCTAGAGGTTTGCCACATTCATTACATTTGTAATGTCTCTGTGCAACAGGAACTATGGTAATGAGTAAGGCTTGAGCAGTCTGAAACGTTTTTTACCACATTCTTTGTAAGTTTTCTCTGCAGTATGAGTTCTGTGATGTTGGATGAGACTTGAGTACTGATTAAAAGGCTTGCCAAATTCTTTGTATTGGTAAGATCATCTCCAGTATATGTTCTCTGACGAAGAATCAGGGTTTACTTGTAAAGCATTGCTTTACTATCTTAACAATTTCCAATGGGTATCAATGGGTATCATTACTCTTCAGTATGAATTATCTGATGTGGAATAAGAGTTGAGGAATCCTTAGAAATTCTGTCACAGTCTTAACATTTGGAAGATTTGCTCTAGTATGAATACTATGTTAATAAGTCAAGGATGAACAGTGAAGAAAGGTTTTCCCACATCCTTTACATTGGTAAGGTTTCTCTCTGTTATGGATTCTGTGATGTTCATTAAGATGTGCCTGGTGGGAGAAGGTCTTCCCACAGTCTTGACATTGGTAACCTTTCTCTCCAAGATGGATTCTGTGATGTACATTAAGATGTGCCTCGTGGGGGAAAAGGCCTTTCCACATTCATTACATTGGTAAAGTCAGTCTTCAGCATGAATTCTGTGATGTTTGGTAAGGCTTGACTGTCGCGGATATGCCTTGCCACATTCTTTGCATTGGTAAGGTTTCACTCCAGTATGAATTCTGTGATGATCTGTAAGGGCTGAGGGCCGGATGAAGGCCTTGCCACATTCTTTGCATTGGTAAGGTTTCTCTCCACTGTGAATTCTGTGATGTGCCTTCAGGGCCGATTGCCAGTTAAAGGCTTTGCCACATTCCTTACATTGGTAAGGTTTCACTCCAGTATGAATTCTGTGATGTACTGTAAGGGCTGAGGGCCGGATGAAAGCCTTGCCACATTCACTGCATTGGTAAGGTTTCTCTCCACTGTGAATTCTGTGATGTGCCTTCAGGGCCGATTGCCAGTTAAAGGCTTTGCCACAATCTTTACATTGGTAAGGTTTCACTCCAGTATGAATTCTATGATGTTTGCTAAGGTTTGAATATCGCGTATAGACCTTGCCACATTCTTTGCATTGGTAAGAGTTCACTCCAGTATGAATTCTGTGATGTTCTGTAAGGGCTGAGAGCCAGCTAAAGGCGATGCCACATTCTTTACATTGGTAAGGTTTCTCTCCACTATGAATTCTGTGATGTGCCTTAAGGGCTGATTGCCAGTTAAAGGTTTTGCCACATTCTTTACATTGGTAAGGTTTCTGCCCAGTATGAATTACTTTATGTTGTTTAAGGTATGATTTCTGGTTAAAGGTCTTGCCACATTCATTACATTTGTAAGGTTTCTCTCCAGTATGGACTCTGTGATGTACATCAAGATGTGATGGGCAGTAAAAGGCCTTGCCACATTCATTACATTGGTAAGGTTTTACTCCACTATGAATTCTGTGATGTATCTTAAGGACTGATGACCAGGTAAAGGCCTTGCCACATTCTTTACATTGGTAAGGTTTCACTCCAGTATGAATTACTTTATGTCGTTTAAAGTTTGATTTCTGGTTAAAGGCCTTGCCACATTCTTTACATTGGTAAGGTTTCTCTCCACTGTGAATTCTCTGATGTAACATAATGGCTGAGTGCCAGTAAAAGGCTTTACCACATTCTTTACATTGGTAATGTTTCCCTCCAGTATGACTTCTGTGATGTATTTTAAGGGCTGAGAGCCAGCTAAAGGCCTTGCCACATTCTTTACATTGGTAAGGTTTCTCTCCACTATTAACTCTGTCATGTGTCTTGAGGACTGAGTGCCAGATAAGAGATTTAGCACATTCTTGACATTTGTAAGGTTTGAGTCCAGTATGAATTCTGCGATGTTTCAAGTTTGAGAAGGACCCAAAAGCCTTGCCACATTCTTTACATTGGTAATGTTTCACTCCAGTATGAATTCTGTGATGTTTGGTAAGGCTTGACTGTCGCGTATAGGCCTTGCCAGATTCTTGGCATTGGTAAGGTTTCACTCCAGTATGAATTCTGCGATGTTGTGTCAAGTTTGAGAAGTTTACAAAGGCCTTGCCACATTTTTTACATTGGTAAGTTTTCTCTCCCGTATGGATTCTGTGATGTCTCCTAAGGGCTGTGCGCCAGTTAAAGGCCTTGCCACATTCTTTGCATTGGTAAGGTTTCTCCTCAGCATGAACCGTGTGATGTTCAGAAATTTGTGAATGATGCCGAAAGGTCTTACCATATTGTTGACGTTTGTAAGGTTTCTCTACAGTATGAATTCTTTGATGTCCTGAAAGGGAGGAGAGCCAGATAAAGGACTTGCCACCTTCTTTTTCTTGGTAAGTTTTCTCTCCAGTATGAATTCTTTGATGTCCTGTAAGGGTGGAGAACTGGTTAAAGACATGGCCACACTCCTTACATTGGTAAGGTTTCTATACAGTATGAGTTAATTTATGTTGAATAAGGGTTGAGACAATTTAAAGGTCTTGCCACATTCTTCACATTTGTAGGTTTCTGTCCAGCATGCAGTTGCTGGTGGTCAAAGGCTTTGCCACATACGTTACCTATATAACTTTCCTCTGCTGTACCAGTTGTCTTACCTGTACTGAATCTTGATGAATGACTAAACATGCTCCCAGGTTGATTATATCTTCAACGGTTTCTTCCCACATGAATCCTCTGATGATCACCAACATTAGGAAACTGGTTAAGAATTTTCCCACATTCAATATATTTATAATGATTCTCTCCCTTAGGGATACTCCTCTGCATAATAAGGTTGGCACTTTGATAAAAGACTTCCCCATATGTATTACATTCATCATCATTCTCTGGGAAGGAGTCCCCAGATACCTTTGGTCTTCACTCTCCCCAACCTTGTTCCAGTCTGTGAGTAAGTGTACATTCTCAAGGGAACTGTGTTTATATCTACTCATGACCCTTTTAGGAATGAAGCGTCGATGCATGACTTTAGCAGGAATGTCTTGGTACCATGTGAAAATATACCTGACTGAGATCAAATAACAGAAAAGTAAAATCATTCCAAGGTACTACTCTCAGATGAAGGACTGACAACTTCTAATATAGAAGCTTAAAATCAATCAGAATATCAGGAAGACAGCTAAGAAGAAATCATCAGGACTTGCTTCTTTCATGAACACATAAACTTGCACACAAGGAACTGACAACATAGCTTAGTAGAGAATTCTGTAGCATCTCTTGGTGTAGTACAAATCACGTTCTTGTATCTCAGAAAATGAAGAAAATCACCTTATGTGCCATGTGCTCAAAATTAGCAGAAGAAAGGCAATTGAAACATAAAACAGAAATGAAAACTATAGAATAAAGCAAAAATTGGAAAAATCAACAATAGAAACAGTTGTTCAGAAAACCCCCTAAAATCAACAGATGTATGTCTAATGAAGCCAGAATGATAGAGAAGACTAACTAAAGTCAAGTGAAGAAGTGAAGGCAGACACAGTATAACTGATCTCATAGAAATAAAAATAAATCCAGCCCACGATAATTATATGGCAAGAAGTAGATACCAAAGAATGCTTATGAATTTCCAAAAAGATAAAACCTACCAGGACTCCATCATGAAGAATTCTGTCTGTCTGTCTACCTACCGAACTAGCTACCTACCTACCTATCAATCTAGGGTCTTTAACACACCATAGAGATATTGGGTACCTGGGGAAAGAAAGGTGCACTTTGGCACACTGTTCAAGTTCATTTGGAGAGTAGAGCAAGAGCCCAGGCATGTACCACAATGGAATTTTGATGTCCTCCCTTACACCCTTGAGAATTGTACAGTACTCTTGTGGTCACAAAGCAGCTCCTGCCCAAGATTTTGGGGGAACGATCATTCTCCTCTTTGCCACATCCCCAAGAAATCATTGTTACAACAACTGTGCCTCTGATTTTGAAGAACTAGACATAGATAGATTTCCTCGTATTTGGAGTGTCAGGAGCGGAAGTTGGCACAGCTCCACAGGGTAAGAGGGCTTGATTATTTACAACGGGTGGTCTGCCTTGCACATTTGGTCCTTGCAGGCCTGTCATGGCAGAATCATTGGTTGCCAGGACCAGAGGCAATACTGGGGCTCAAGCCTCCATCGTCTGGGGAGGGGCTCATTTGAGATGAGGTTGACTGTGGGCAAACAGCATCTCATTTCCATGTAAGAGCTAGCCAGTGGATCCTGGTCACCTCATGGTGGTTTTCTATGGCTTTGGGCACATTTTGAATGTAACGGCATTGGGCAGGATTTTTTGAACACCTGCCAACAATTGCAATATAATGAGAACTGTGGTCTAAGGGGAGAATACTAGTTGTTGCTTTATTGGAATAAGCTATTTTCTTAGGTGACACTAATATTTACACTGACTTTCAAGTTTTTAATAGATCCTAAGGATGAGAATCTTAAAATGATAGAAAAGTCTCCCTCCTATCATTTAAAGGATTATAAAATTATTATCTGTATAATTATCCATGTATCCACCTATTAATACTCTACCAAAATACAAACCTTTCTTTCCTTAGATACTCTCCAAAAGTTTTTTTTTAAAATGCAATTATAAATGCAGATTATTTTCCTCCTTCCTTATAGTTGGGCATTATTCCACTTCATTGGTTTTCTACCAAAGGATTTTGGGTTGTTCCCAATCTTTGGCTTTTACATAGGGGTGGTGAATACTTGAAAGTCACTGTTGTGCAAGTTTGCAAGTACTGTGTAGGTAAATTTGAGGGAAAACTGTTAGCCAAGAGATGAAAAAGTATACATAATTTTGCTAGATATTACCAAATTGCCTTCCACAGCTACGTAGATAATTTCACCCCCAATAGCAAGCACGCCTGTTTCTCCCCAAAGTCACCCAGAATGATTGGCACTATTTTGCTGATCTTTTAAGGCACATAGTCTGAGTTCAGTATTTCTGGCTTGAGTCTGCTTCATAGGCCAGCAGTTGTGGCTCTCTCAAATTTCCCTCAGCTAGTGCACCCTTCCCACAATCACTTGGCAATGAATGTGTGTGCAAATGTAAACTGGAGAATCGGGAACCCAAATTCTGCAATGTGAATGAAACACACAAAAAGGTCTTTGCCTTTAAGGAGCGCCTGGGTGACTCAGTAGGTTAGCATCAGACTCTTGATTTTGGCTCCTTTCATGATCTCATGGTTTGTGACATCCAGTCCCTTCTCGGGCTCTGTGCTGTCCATACAGGGCCCGCCTGGGATTCTCTCTTTCCAAAAACAAATAAATATTAAAAACAACAACAGGGGTGCCTGAGCCCCTCAGTCATTTGAGCAATTGAATTTGGCTCAGTTCACAAACTCGTGGTTAGCCAGTTCAAGCCCCACATTCAGCTCTGCAGGAGGAGAAGGAAATACCAAGGAAAAATCAGAAATTCATAAAATAGTTGGGACACCTGGGTAGGTCGGTCTGTTAAGCATCTGACTCCTGATTTCAGCTCAGGTCATGATCCCAGAGTTGTGGGATCAAGTCCCAGGTAGGGCTTCACTCCCAGTGAGTAGACTAAGATTCTGTCTCTCTTACTTTGGCCCTTGCCTCACTTGCATGTGCTCTCTCTCTCGCTCAAAATAAATGAAAAAATAAAACTAAAAACTTAAAAATTAGAAATAAGAGAGCAGAATAAACAATAACATGGAAAATAATGCCCAGGTTTTTCAAAACAAACAAAATTGGAAATTCTTCAACTACATTAACTAAGAAAAAACGAGAGACAACTCAAACACCAAATGGAGAAATGGAACAGAAACCTCACAACAGATAACCACAGAAATACATAGTGTGATAACAAATCACTATCAACAATTATATACTAACAAGTTAGGCAAAATTGTAAAAAAATGTAATTTTAAACAACGCACAAGTTACCAAATTTGAGAAAAGAATCTTGAACTCAAGAAATAGGAAATCTTCTTAGACCCTCACAAAAAAATAAGTTGAATTTGGAATAAAAAACCTCCCAGCATAGGAAAGCCCACAACCTCTTATCTTCATTGGCCAATTCTGACAAACATTAAAAACAAAACAAAATTTAGGACAATCTTCATGAAAATCTTAAAAGTAGAATAGAGGGAACCCACTGAAAATAACCCTAGGAGGCCAGCATTACCCTAGTACCAAAGCAGGATAATTGCCACACAAGAACAAAATACGTGGTTTGTCCATCCTAAGTATTGCTACTCTGGCTTTCTTTTGACCTTCATCTGCGTGAGAAAGGTTTCTCTACCACCCGCACTTTCTTTAAGTGTCTTCAGGTCTATATGGAGTCTCTTGTAGGCAGCATATAGATGGGCCTGGGGTTTATTTTTTTGTTGTTTTTGTTTGGTTGGTTTATTCCATTCAGAGACTCTATGCGTTTTGATTGGAATGTATAGTACATTTTTATTGCAGGTGTTTATTGATAGATATATATTTATTGCCATTTTATTACTCGTTTTGTCATTGTTTCTAGAAACTTTCTTGATCCTTTTTCTGTCACTTTTGGTGTCTTCTTTGCACTTAAAGATTCCCCTTTGACATTTCCTGCAGGGCCAATTCAGTGGTGAGGAATTCCTTGAGATTTTGCTTGTCTGGGAAACTCGGTCTCTCCTTCCCTTCTGAATGACAGCCTTGCTGGGTAGAGAATTCCCTGCTGCCTATTTTTCCCAGTCAGCACGTGGAATAGATCATGCCACTCCCTTCTGGCTTGCCAAGTTTCTGTTGAAGAATCACCAGGTAACCTTATGGTTCTACCTGATAAGTGAAAGATATCTTCCTGCTTTGAAGAGTTTTTCTTTATCACCATATTTTGTAAATTTAATTCGAATATATCTTGGTGTGGGCCTGCTTTTGTTGATTTTGACGGGAGTTCTCTGTGCCTTCTGGATCTTACTCTTTATTAAAAAATTTTTTTTAAGTTTTTCTTTATTTTTGAGACAGAGAGAGACAGAACATGAGCAAGGGAGGGGAGAGAGAGAGAGGGAGACACAGAATCTGAAGCAGGCTCCAGGCTCTGAACTGTCAGCAGAGAGCCCGATGTGGGGATCAAACTCATGCACTATGAGATCATGACGTAGCCAAATTCAGAGGCTTAACTGACTGAGTTGCCCAGTTCTATTTTTAATTTTTTGTGTGTGAAGTAACCCTTACATCCAACATAGGGTTTTGACTTCCAGCCAAGCATTCAAGAGTTAGGTACTCTACTGCCTAAGCCAGCCAGGCATCCCTCCATTTACATTGTCTTTTCTGTAGGTACACATCAACATTTCATGGTGTGCTTACCACAGAATAACAGGTACTGAGAAATGAATTATTATCTTTCAATTGAACCAATGTGAAATGTGACTATCACATGCTACCCAACGTTATCTTATCAGTTTCTACAACTGATAAAAATCCTCTTTCCCCTCAAGTCAGGATGGGTGACAAAGACCATGGGCTGTAAAACAACACAGGGACATCTAACCCCAAAACCGCGTGGGCTCTGTGAAGCAGACATCCTCGCTACTGGTGACTGGTGATCTGGTACCCAACTAATCTGTGTCTTGCACACAGTCCAGAGCACAGGACTAGCCTCATCGTGGGGCTGCATGGAAGTCAGGGAGGTCCCTGCTGGCAGGGAGTCAAGATACCTGGGATGTCATCAATCTTAGGGATCAGAGAGGTGTTGGGGTTGTATACCTGGGATGCCAGTGCTTTGTGGAAACACCACACCCACCTTGCTGGTTCTGACTATTAGTGTTCAGAAGCCTGCTTCATCTTCAACTTCCTGTCACATGACACCTTAAAGCAGTGGCCACACTGTTTAAATCCTCGTATTTCCCCTTTCCAGCTACTGCCACGTATCTGGGCCTGGGAAAGGATGGTTACCTATGGCATCCAAAGCAACTGGTCCTGAGGACGGCCAAGGAATTCATGAACACATGAGGAAAGGATCTGACTTCCCTCAACCTAAGAACCTACCACATTTCCCATGTCCCCATGTCTGTCACATTTGTTCATTACAAGTATGTTCCTAAGACTTTACAGTGACCAAAGGAGGATTCCTACCAGATCTTTCCCTGCATTTCAAGAATTCTCCATATGTGCTTTTAGTAGGACCTATCGTTCTGGTCAAGGATAGCATCCTCATATTCTATCTGTCCTCACAACTCTCTCTATGCCAAGTGAATGAGAAAATCCTGTGGCCCATTGATGTTTTCCTTTTCCTCCAGGGAAGTGATGACCACATTGTATTTAAATCTCAGGTATGGCCTCCATACCGGTTAACAACCATTTCCCTTTGAATTAAAAGTTCCAAATCACACCTAAGAACCTACCAGAGTCTGTGTGGCTTATGTGGGAGTGGGAGAGCGGTAAAAATGGGATATCCACAACACAGCATAGAAGGACAGCTGTGATGCCTGCATCACTGTAATGGAGATGAGAAAATGAAAAAACTGGAGACGATTCAGAAAGAAAACAAGCAAAATGTATCCTTCTCCATCCAGAGTCAGCAACACATCTTGGACGGTGTCCTCTCCCCACGTGAAGAATTCATGGCAATGCTTCAGCCTAGATGTTTTTCAGTATTCTTTGGGCTGCAGAATTATTCCTAATACAAGATTGTTTTCTCCCTATATGTAGAACATCTAGTAAGCACCAAGCAACGTCACATGCTTGGTCTCATCAAGTCAATGTTAAAACAACCCTTGACACATGAATCTGCAAGTTTTCACTCTGAAGTTTTCACTCTCCAAGTGGACAACTTGGAGGATACCACTTCCAAGAAGGAAAAAGAACAGTAACTAAAGAAATCTTACTTCGTGTTCTTCTCCAATTGAGAGAAGTGAAATGTATTAATAAAACTATACGGAATTTAGTATGTTCACTGTTGAACTACTCCCATAATCAAACTAATTTTGGAACACCATGTCATTTCATGCAAACCATCCTTAACATCCCTGGGTATACCTGATAAGCAGCAGTTCCCAAACATTTGAATGAGGAAGAATATATGCTACATAACTAATAGGCAGGTAGACAAGACAGGATTTGCATGGGGAGATTCTCAAGCCATGATGCAGGAGATTTAGGAGAAATGAATCGAATACGATCTATAGAAAATTATTCCCATTTTCAATCTGTAACATTTTTGTTTACTACATAAAGCATCAATTTTGAAATTACCTCATTGGATCTAATAGTCCCTTTCCTTCTGAAGATATAGGTACACACACTTAAATATACACACCCCTATACTTGCACTTCTTTCGAGTTAGTTCTTTTATTCCAAACTACATCTTTAGCAGGACACCTGGGTGGCTTAGTTGGCTAAGTACCCAACTTCAGCTCAGGTTATGACCTTGCAATTTATAAGTTCAAGACTTATGTTGGTCTGTTCGCTGACAGCTCTGAACCTGGACCCTGCTTTGGATTCTATGTCTCTGTCTCTTGCTGGCTCTTTCCTGCTCATGCTCTGTTTCTCTCTCTCTCTCTCTCTCTCTCTCTCTCTCTCAAAACTAAATGAACATCAAAAAAGATTAAAAACAAAAGAACAAAAAACTAAAACGCATCTTTAGCTTAATATAACATACTGTATTCTGTGCGTATCCAAGCCATAAATATTTGTGTTCTGTATACTCCTAAAAACAACATAAGCGGAGAAAAAGAGTGTAAAATGTTAAAAACAATAAATGATAATTCTGTACATATGGCTTATAATTATAGTTGTAATAACTTTGTTCCCTTAGGAGTTAAACAGAAACTGCGGACATTGGATTGTGAGCCATGGTTGAATAAAAGAAAACAAAGAATGTGAAACAATAAAGTTTGCTACTCACAGATCCCACAGGATGTACCCAATATGCCTTGAGGTCAGGGCTGAGTGAAGACAGAGACAGTGGCAGGAACTGGGGCAGATGCCTTTTGTAGGGTCTACAGTTGGAGTGCTTTGTACTTCCTGAGCTAAGTCTAGAATGTACAAAGAGCATGAAAAGAGCATGGTGAACTCTGCAGGGTTCTTCTCTAAGGGATGCTGAAGGTAGACACACTGGGAGTGGGTGCTCTTTCACAAAGGTTATTGGGGAAGCCCAAACAGGGACTACTTTGAGACTTTGAGGGCATTATCTACTCTATTGGCTGCTGGGTCTAGCTAGAGTCCCTTCAATCCCCCTGTAGCCAGTCTGGTTATACAAAATGGATCCCATGGCCACAGTATCAAGAAATTGAGTAGCTATGCTCTAGGGGCAGCTGGGTGGCTCAATCGGTTGAGTGTCCCAACTTCAGCTCAGGTCATGATCTCACAGTTGGTGGGTTTGAGCCCCGCATCAGGCTCGGTGCTGACAGCTCAGGGCCTGGAGCCTGCTTCAGATTCTGTGTCTCCCTCTCTCTCTGCCCCATTCCCCACTCGTGCTCGGTCTCTCAGGAATGAAAAAATGTTGAAAAAAATAAAAAGAAGAAATTGACTAGCTATGCTCTCAAGAATACTTCCGTGTCATCTATATTAACAGCACCTTAATGTTCCAGCAGTCACAATAAGGAAGTTAGAATACACAAACTTGCGGAGAATAGTTATTAGGGATATCATCCCACTGCTTTCCCAAGCATGAGTGACGCTTGAACAATGCAGGGGTTCAGTGTGGCCACCCCTCATGCCATTGAAAATCTGTGTATTACTTTGACTCCCCAACACTATATTTTAATAGTCTACTGGTGACAAGGAACTTGATCGAGATCGATTAATGTATATTTTATGTTATATGTATTATACATGGCATTCCTATAGGAAAGTAATTTCAAAAAAGGAAAATGTTAAGAAAATCAGACGAGAAAATAAATTTCTGTACAATGAACAAACCTGACTATAAATGTACCCACACAGACCAAACTCATGTTGTTCAATGGTCAAGTGCACTTTGTGTTACTGTTTACCTACAACCTTAATGAAGGTGGGGCAGGCTAAGGTTGGTGTAGGGGAACAGTTCATTCATTCAGACAGTGTTAACACATTAAAATCTATTCAGTGTTCTTAATCAAAATGTATTAAGTTCAAACACATGCTAAACATACCGTTGCAAAACCACTGTACGATCCTTGGTCAAAACACCCATTTCAAGTATTCAAGAACTATTCTGTTCCTCTGATATAAGAATCTGTGAGTTGTGCTTTCCATGCTGTGCAAGCTGAGGCTCATCATTGAATAAATGTGGATTTACAATAATTTTACACCCTTTTATGCAAGAGTTAGCTATGCTTGCCTAAGATGTGTGAAAATCTCTATTTCAACTGCCTAATATTCTTGACTTCTATCGATTGCTATTATGAAGATGCATGCAAATTTTAATCAACAGCTAACATAATCTCCTTGGAAAAAAACTGGCATATCTATTTAAAATTCAGAACGTTCCTCTATCTTACTTTTATTTACTTATTTTTTAAAAATTTTTATTATTTTAAAAGTTTATTTATTTATTTTGAGAGAGACAGAGAGAGCACAAGCAGGGGAGGAGCAGAGAGAAGGAGAAACAGAATCCCAAGCAGGCTCTGCACCATCAGTATTGAACCTGACGTGGGGCTTGAACTCATGAACTGTGAGATCATGACCTGAGCTGAGATCAAGAGTCAAACGCTTGACAGACTGTGCCACCCAGGCATCCCTACACTATCTTACTTTTAATGCAAATAATGATGTCCTGAATGATCACTTCGTGGTGACTTACATCACTGTTATAGATCAGCCACAAACACCATGTGAATGTAGACTTTCTTCATACCTTGTACATGACAGTGTCCATTATGTTCCATGGAAAAGTTGGTATGAGTGAATTCCCCATCATACTACAGCCCTGCACGTCTGAGAGACAGAAACAATCAAATCCTTTTGCATGCACACGAGCTAATAATATTTTCCACCCCCTCACCCCCAAAATTGCAATTATGGTCAAAAGAAAAAGGAGACGGTGACATTATTCCTCTCCAGACACACATCCATCTTCCCTTGATCCTTTCACGCAGATTAACAAACACAGTTGACCATGTTAGAACATGGGATTGAACAGTGTGCGTCCACTTATACACAAATTTACATATATTCTGTAAATCTGTTTTCTCTTCATTATGATTTCCATAATATTTTCTTTCCTCAAGCTTGCTTTATTATTACTGCATATAAAATAGGCCATGTATTAAAAATGGGTTATTGGCTGTTTTAGATGAGGCTTCTGGTCCACAATAGGCTATTTCCATGGGAAAGTACCTATGTTTTTAAATTTGGGGACTCGCAAGTTACAAGCAGATGTTCACTTGTGGAGGGGTTGGCACCCATAGCACCTCCATTGTCCAAGGATAAATAAGTGATCTGAATGATTTGACTTTGGATTTTCATCTATAATAAATACTGATTTAGAATCATGTCTCAAAAGTGGTATTGACTGCTTTCTGCTGAGAATTCTTTCAGTTTATTTAGATTTCACATTCCATTACACAGCTTGCCAACTGTTCACAGCTGTAATGTTTTTTATATTCAAATAAGTTTGCTGTTTTTCAAATATACACTAAACACAAAGTTTTTCATTATTCATTACATTTCTGGGGTTTATATCCAGTGTAGTTTTCTGATGTTTTATGAGAGTTCAGTTCTGGGTAGAGTTTGCCAACATTCTTGACATCTGTAAGCTATCTCCTCAGGACGGTCTCATGTTGAAAGGTTTTGATGAGGATTAAATGCTTTGTCAAATTTTTTACATTGGTAATCTTTCTTTCAGTATGCACTCTGTGATGGTCACAAAGTTTGAAGTTCTGCCTAAAGCCTTTGCCACATTTTGTAAACACCTTTCAGCCTTCTCCCCAGTATATATCACACCTCGTGTTGACAAGTTTTGTGGTACTGAAAGCCTTTGCCATATTGTTATATTTGTAAGCTTTCTTCCCATTATGAAATCTCTGCTGTTGAGCAAGTTTGAAGACTGGTTAAAAGTTTACCAGAGTTGCTGCATTGTTAAGTCTTCTCTCCAGTAAGGATGCAATGATGTGCCATTGGATTTGAGCTTTCATAAGACACTTTCCCACATTTATTACTTTTATACTGGATGTTTGGAAACGGAGTTCTCTGAAATTGAGGATTTGACCCTTGCTTCACGTTTCTTGCCAGATTCTTGGCATTGGGAAGTTGTATCTCCATACTAAACCCCTTGGTAATTATGGAAGATAGAGTTCTCACTAAAGGCCTTCTGAAGTTCACCACACATAAAAACTAGATCCAAATTAGGGACTATGTGATAACATTGAACAGTGATGTTTGCATACAGACTGTCTGGTTATTACCAAATTTAGAGACATTGGAAAAGGAGGGATAAGGCAAGGTAGAAGAATAATGAACCCTCTGAAAAGCCCTCTCAAAACAATCACATTTAGACACTGAAAAAGGAAGATAAAAATTCTAACTTTTAGAAACATTTCAGTGAATAAGTGAATGAAGGATTAAACGAATTTTATATTTGAAATGATTTCAATGATTAGTTTTGGCATGGATTGGTTCATTTTCCAGAATTTCCAAAGTCCTTTCAGAGAATATTTAAGAATAAACATGAATTTTGGAGGGGCAGCTGGGTAGCTCAGTTGGTCAGATATCTGACCTCACCCCAAGATACCATCATCTCATGGTTCAAGAGTCCAAGCCCTACATCAGACTCTCTGCTGATAACTCAGAGCCTTTAGCCTGCTACTGAATATGCATCTCTCTCTCTGCTTCTCCCCTGCATGGACTCTTTCTCTCAAAAATGAGTAAAGTATTTTTAAAGATTTACAATAATGTATTTTAGTTTTCCCCAAACAAAAACTGAGGGATTCACCACCACTAAACCAGCCATACAAGAGACCCTAAGGGGGATTCTGTGAGTGAAATGTTGCAAGGACCACGAAGGACCAGAGACATCACTACAAGCATGAAACCTAAAGACATCACAGTGACTCTAAACCCATATCTTTCTGTAATAACACTGAATGTAAATGGACTAAATGCTCCAACCAAAAGACATAGGGTATCAGAATGGATTAAAAAAACCAGTAACATCTATTTGCTGTCTACAAGAGACTCATTTTAGACCTGAGGAAACCTTCAGATTGACATGAGGGGATGGAGAACTGTCATGTTACTGGAAGTCAAAAGAAAGCTGGAGTAGCCATACTTATATCAGACAAACTAGACTTTAAATTAAAGGCTGTAACAAGAGATGAAGAAGGGCATTATATAATCATTATAGGGTCTATTCATCAGGAAGAGCTAACAATTATAAATGTCTATGAGCTGAATACAGGAGCCCCCACATATATAAAACAATTAATCACAAACATAAGCAGCCTTATGGATAAGAATATGGTAATTGCAGGGGACTCTGATACCTCACTTACAGCAATGGAGAGATCATCTGGACACACAATCAATAAAGAAACAAGGGCCCTGAGTGATACACTGGATCAGATGGACTTGACAGATATATTTAAAACTCTGCATCCCAAAGCAACAGAATATACTTTCTTCTCGAGTGCACACGGAACATTCTCCAAGATAGATCACATACTGGGTCACAAAACAGCCCTTCAGAAGTATAAAAGAATTGAGATCATACCATACACACTTTTAGACCACAGTGCCATGAAACTTGAAATCAACCACAGGAAAAAGTCTGGAAAACCTCCAAAAGCATGGAGGTTAAAGAACACCCTACTAAAGAATGAATGGGTTACCCAGGCAATTAGAGGAGAAATTTAAAAATATACGGAGACAAATGAAAATGAAAATACAACAATCCAAATGCTTTGGGATGCAGCGAAGGCAGTCCTGAGAGGAAAATACATTGCAATCCAGGCCTACCTCAGGAAACAAGAAAAATCCCAAATCAAAACCTAAGAGCACACCTAATGGAAATAGAAGCAGAACCGCAAAGACACCCCAAACCCAGCAGAAGACAAATAGTACAGATCAGAGCAAAAATAAACAATATAGAATCTAAAAAAACTGTAGAGCAGATCAATGAAACGAAGAGTTGGTGTTTTGAAAAAATAAACAAAATTGATAAACCTTTAGCCAGGCTTCTCAAAAAGAAAAGGGACAGGACCCAAATGGATAAAATCATGAATGGAAATGGAATTATTACAACCAATCCCTCAGAAATACAAGCAATTATCAGGGAACACTATGAAAACTTATATGCCAACAAACTGGACAACCTGGAAGAAGTGGAAAAATTCCTGAGCACCCAAACACTTCCAAAACTCAAACAGGAAGAGATAGAAAACTTGAATAGACCCATAACCAGTGAAGAAACTGAATCAGTTATCAAAACTCTCCCAACAAATAAGAATCCAGGACCAGATGGCTTCCCTGGGGAATTCTACCAGACATTTGAAGTAGAGTTAACACCTATCCTTCTCAAGCTGTTCCAAAAAAGAGAAAGGGAAGAAAAACTTCCAGACTCATTCTATGAAGCCAGCATTACTTTGGTTCTCAAGCCAGACAAAGACCCAGCAAAAAAAAGAGAACTACAGGCCAATATCCCTGATGAATATGGATGCAAAAATTCTCAATAAGATACTAGCAAATCGAATTCAACGGCATATAAAAAGAATTATTCACCATGATCAAGTGGGATTCATTCCTGGGATGCAGGGCTGGTTCGACATTCGCAAATCAATCAATGTGATACATCACATTAATAAAGATCCTGTCAATAAAATGATACTGTCAATTGATGCAGAAAAAGCATTTGAGAAAATTCAGCATCTTTTCTTAATAAAAACCCTGGAGGAAGTCGGGATAGTAGGAACATACTTAAATATCATAAAAGGCATTTGTGAAAAGCCCACAGTTAATATCACCCTCCATGGGGAAAAACTGAGAGATTTCCCCCTGAGATCAGGAACACGACAGGGATGTCCACTCTCACCGATATTAACATAGTGTTGGAAGTTCTAGCATCAACAATGAGACAACAAAAGGAAATCAAAAGCATCAAAATTGGCAAAGATGAAGCCAAGCTTTCAGTACTCAGCAAAGTCGCAGAGTACAAAATTAATGTACAGAAATCAGTTGCATTCTTATACACTAATAATAACGCAACAGAAAGACAAATAAAGAAACTGATCCCATTGACAATTGCACCAAGAAGCATAAAATACCAAGGAATAAACCGAAGCAAAGATCTGTATGCTGAAAACTATAGAAAGTTTATGAAGGAAATTGAAGAAGATACAAAGAAATGGAAAAACATTCCATGCTCATGGATTGGAAAAATAAATACTGTTAAAATGCCAATACTACGCAAAGCAATCTACACATTCAATGCAATCCTAATCAAAATTGCACCAGCATTCTTCTCGAAGCTAGAACAAGCAACCCTAAAATTTTTACAGAACCACAAAAGACCCCGAATAGCCAAAGTAATATTGAAGAAGATGACCAAAGCGGGAGGCATCACAATCCCAGACTTTAGCCTCTACTACAAAGCTGTAATCATCAAGACAGCATGGTATTGGCACAAAAACTGACACATAGGCCAATGAAATAGAATAGAGACTCCAGAATTGGACCCACAAAAGTATGGCCAACTAATCTTTGACAAAGCAGGAAAGAATATCCAATGGAAAAAAGGCAGTCTAACAAATGGTGCTGGGAGAACTGGACAGCAACATGCAGAAGAATGAAACCAGATCACTTTCTTACACCATCCACAAAAATAAACTCAAAATGGATAAAGGACCTGATTGTGAGACAAGAAATGATCAAAACACGAGGAGAAAGCAGGAAAAAACCTCTCTTACCTCAGCCGCAGCAATTTCTTACTTGACACATCCTCAAAGACGAGGGAATTAAAAGCAAAAGTGAACTATTGGGACTTAATCAAGATTAAAACTTCTGCACTGCAAAGGAAACAAGTCAACAAAACTAAAAGGAAACCGACCAAATGGGTAAAGATATTTGCAAATGACATATCAGTCAAAGGGCTAGTATCCAAAATCTACAAAGAGCTCACCAAACTCCACACCTCAAAAACAAGTAATCCAGTGAAGAAATGGGCAGAAAACGTGAATAGACACTTCTCTAAAGAAGACATCCAAATGGCCATCAGGCACATGAAAAGATGTTCAACGTCATTCCTCATCAGGGAAACACAAATCAAAACCACACCGAGATGTCATCTCATGCCAGTCAGAGTGGCTAAAATGAACAAATCAGGAGACTATAGATGCTGGGGAGAATGTGGAGAAACGAGAACCCTCTTGCACTGTTGGTGGGAATGCAAATTGGTGCAGCCACTCTGGAAAACAGTGTTGAGGTTCTTCAAAAAATTAAAAATAGATCTACCCTATGACCCAGCAATAGCACTGCTAGGAATTTACCCAAGGGATACAGGAGTACTGATGCATAGGGGCACTTGTACCCCAATGTTTATAGCAGCATTTTCAACAATAGCTAAATTATGCAAAGAGCCTAAATGTCCATCAACTGACAAATGGATAAAGAAATTGTGGTTTATATACATAATGGGATACTACTTGGCAATGAGAAAGAATGAAATATGGCCTTTTGTAGCAACGTGGATGGAACTGAAGAGTGTTATGCTAAGTTAAGTCATACAGAGAAAGACAGATACCATATGTTTTCACTCTTATGTGGATCCTGAGAAACTTAATACAAGACCATGGGGGAGGGGAAGGAAAAAGAAAAAGGGAGGGAGGGAGACAAACCAAAAGAGACTCTTAAAAACTGAGAATAAACTGAGGGTTTGTGGGGGCTGGGAGGGAGGGGAGAGTGGGTGATGAGCATTGAGGAGGGCACCTGTTGGAATGAGCACTGGTTGTTGTATGGAAACCAATCTGACAATAAATATCATATTTAAAAAAATGGGAAGCAACCAAAAATAAATAAATAAATTTTTTTTTTTTTAATTTTTTTTTCAACATTTTTTATTTATTTTTGGGACAGAGAGAGACAGAGCATGAACGGGGGAGGGGCAGAGAGAGAGGGAGACACAGAATCGGAAACAGGCTCCAGGCTCCGAGCCATCAGCCCAGAGCCTGACGCGGGGCTCGAACTCACGGACCGCGAGATCGTGACCTGGCTGAAGTCGGACGCTTAACCGACTGCGCCACCCAGGCGCCCCAATAAATAAATATTTAAAAAAATAAAACTTTACGAAAATGGATTTTGGTCCTGGGATTCAAATAGAACTGACTTAAGGTGGGGTTTTCCCCCAAGTATTTTATACGCTTGATCTCTTCTGGCAATATGGGTTCCATTAAGGGCAAATATCCCAGTTTGGCGATATCCATCGTAACCTCATTTCTACCTTTCTCTACCTTCCATCTTCATCCAAGTCATCACTGAGTGTAAATACTAAGAGCCACAACTTGCATTTGTTCCTACATCACTCTTTAAAAAGAATATTCTTTACCTGACTTTGCCAACAAGCCTATGGTGTTATGAAAAGACACAAGTAAAAGATACACGATCAGTTCTCTCACTTACTATCCTCACATGCGTATATGTTAAATGCTAATATCCAAAATTAATACCCATCACAGGATATCAGCAGTGAAGAAATAGGGAGCATCAGGATGGTGTCTCCTCCATGGAGACACAAATGGACTAAATTACCTTGTGAGTGCTCCAGAAGGCAATTAGGAGAACCCAGCCCACACAGGCAAGTAGAAAAGAAGAGAAACATCAAAGAGACAAAGTTTGTGACACTGGCCCACAAAGCTACTCACCCTTCCTGATGCTCCATGCCAACACTGTGTGAAAACTGTTACCTCTCATCAGGAGATGAACACAGGAGTGACCTCTATGTTCAGTGATCTGGCTTTTTTGCAGGTGCCTGAGGGACTTGTTTCTGTCATGCAGAACATGGAAGCAGAGGGAATGAGGGCACCCGCTGGATGCACTATGATGGATGCTGAGACAACAGGAGAGCTTTTGTTTACACACTGGAGAGACTACAGAGCTGAGGACAACAGAGGAAGGTATGGGCTCTAAAGAAGTAACTATACTTTCGCAAACTGGGAAATTCCAAAAATTCAGACATTACCAATTACTTGTGTTCTCCTGTACAAACAAGTTCATAAGCCTAAGCCCAGAAGCTGTTTTCTTAAATTCACTAATCTCAACAAAAGGCCACAAGGCCATAAAGAAATAGAAGAACTTGTTTCACTCACAGGAATGAAAGAAATCTCCAAAACTGACCTTGAATTAATTAGGAAGTATTAATGTTATGACCAAGAATTCAAGAAGAAAACATCATAAAGATGCCCATGGAGGAAGAAGAGAAAACAGACAGGTAACTAAATGAGAGCAGAACAACTATGCATGACCAAAATGTAAACCCAAAGAGGCAAAGTATAAGAAACAATCACCCAGAATTTGGGAGCTCAAGTGGAGAATCTCTGAATTTAAAAATATACAAAGGAGTCAGCAACAGACTTGCTCAAGCAGAAAAAAGAAGTGGACAATCTAAAGACCCCTTGTTTTAAATTACCTAAGAGGACCAAAGAAAAATGTGGAAAGAACAAAGTCTAGGGACACACGGGACACCGACAAGCGGAACAATGTGTACAATAATGGGACCCAAAAGGAGAGCAGAGTGAAAGGGGGCAGAGAGTTTCCATGAAGAACTAAAGGCTTGTAGCTCTCTTGTATGTGGAAAGAAGAGACAAATTCACAAACACGGTAAATTCACAATAGGATAAGTATCTATGGCAGGAGACGGGTGAGGGACAGGTTGCTTGGTGATGGCTATTAAGGAAAGCAATTGTTATGATGAACACTGTATATAAGTGATGAGCCACTGAATTATACTGAAATCAATATTGCACTGTATGTTATCTAATTAGAATTTAAGTAAAAATAGAAGAAGAAAAAAGACAAGACATGAACACAGTGACACGTTGTAATTAACTGACCAAAAATGACCAGTGAAAAGAGAATTTTGAAAAGCTTGACAAAGGCAACTCATCTTGTACAAGAGAGCTCCTACAAGATTGTTAGTGGGGTTCTTGGTAGATGTTATAGAAAGAAAAGCATTGAACAATATATTCAAATACTGAAAGATCAAAAAATATCCACCGAGAATACCCTACCTGGCACAGCTGTTTTCTATGCATGTAGAAATGAAGACTTTCCCAAGGCAAAACCCCTCTAAGTTTATCAGCAGATCTCTCCTACAAAAATGTTAAAGAATGTCCTTCTAGGGGCACCTGGGTGCCTCGGTTGGTCACGTATCCAACTTTGGTTCAAGTTATGTTCTCACGGTTGGTGAGTCTGTGCCCTGTGTTGTGATCTTGCTGAAGACTTAGTGCCTGGAGCCTGCTTCAGATTCTGTCTCTGTCTCTCTCTCAAAATATAAATAAACATTAAAAATTTTTTATAAAAAACGTTGAAAAAAAAAATTAAAAATAAGGGGCGCCTGGGTGGCGCAGTCGGTTAAGCGTCCGACTTCGGCCAGGTCACGATCTCGCGGTCTGTGAGTTCGAGCCCCGCGTCAGGCTCTGGGCTGATGGCTCGGAGCCTGGAGCCTGTTTCCGATTCTGTGTCTCCCTCTCTCTCTGCCCCTCCCCCGTTCGTGCTCTGTCTCTCTCTGTCCCAAAAATAAATAAAAAACGTTGAAAAAAAAAAAAATTAAAAATTTTTTTAAAAAGTCCTTGTTGAAATAAAAAGATTCTAAACAGTAACTGAAAAGACATAACATAAAGCTCTCTGAGAAGTATAAATATTTACACAATTATAGAAACCTATAGTGTTGTAACAAGGTAGGACAAGTCACATTTATTTCTGCTACAGACTTTTTCTTAAATAAAAGCATAAAAATCAAATCTAGGTAATAATAAATGCAATATAAAAAAAGAATTTATGATGTCATCAATATAAAGTGGGTACAGGTGCAGAGATGGTAAGTAGAAGAGTTTTGTATAAAATTGACACTATCAGCTTAAAACAGTGTGTTAGAGGCATGAAGGTGGCTCATTCGGTTAAGTGTCCAACTCCTGATTTCAGCTTAGGACATGTTCTCCCAGTTTGGGAATTCAAATCCTGTGCTGAGGGTTGCTTCAGGGCTCATTTGGTTACGTGCTCAACTTCAGCTCAGGTCATGATCTTGGGGTTCATGAGTCTGAGCCCCGCATTGGGCTCTGTGCTGACAGCAAGAAGCCTGGAGATCCAGATTCTGTGTCTCCCTCCCTCTCTGCCCCTCCCCTGCATGGGCTTGGTCGGTCGGTCTCTCTTTCTCTCTCTCTCTCTCTGTCTCTCTCTCAGGAATAAATAAACGTAAAAAAAAAAAAAAAACAAAAAAAAACAAGCCCTCTGTTGAGCTCTGCACTAGCAGCATGTATAAAGGTTTGTAATACCTTTAAGATGTTTTAAGTACTCTCTAAGGTAACCAGAATGAAAATACATACAGCCAATACATTCACCAATAAATACATGATGAAATTAATTCTATTAGCATGATAACTCACCTAAACAGGATACAACATTCATTTACCACTAATCAAGGAAAGAAATACACAAGATGAGTCACAAGTATGCATAGGTAATACTGCTACAAATACATAGATCCTTTTATTAGCAAAGGGCATAAGGCTGATCGTATCTGAGTTAGACTCACTCACATTGTCCAAAAATGTAATGAGTTGAAAATTGTCACCCTAAAACAAAATACACAGGTAAAAGCAAAATCCCACCTAAATAATGCCGTGGAAAGTTCCATAAAAAGGAAGCACATTACTATGGAATTTCAAAACCAGACAAAATGTAAACCAAAAAATTCTACATAAAAATGATGAGCTATTTAAAACAGGCCCACTATATATACATATATATTTTTTTTAACCTTATTTACTTTGAGAGAGAAAAAGGTAAAGCATAGAAGGAACAAAGAAAAAATCCCAAGCAGTCTCCACAGTGTCAGTATAGAGCCCGATGCAGAGCTCAGACTCTCGAACCATGAGATCATGACCTAAGCCCAGGCACCCCTAGCTTTAGCTCTAATTTTCAACTGTGACTGTGCACCCATGAAAAAGGAACATTTTGAATTACTGGCTTATCTTCATGGGCATTAAAATTGTAAAGAATGTTCCTTAAAATCAACCATGGAAACCTCTAATGAACTTTTGTGAATTAAGCACTTAAGACATTAAACAACGTGTTATGTTAATAGATCCCTCCTATCACACAGATTTAAGGGTATAATCAATTGTTTATTTTTTAGTTTTTATGTATCAGAAAGAGAGAGAAAGGGCAAGCCAGGGAGACTCTCAGAGAGACGGAGGGGGACAAAGAATCCAAAGCAGGCTCCAGGCTGTGAGCCCTCAGCACAGAGCCAGACACGGGGCTAAAGTCACAAACCACAAGATCATTACATACACTGAAGTTGAAGGCTTAACCAACTGAGCTACCAAGGCTCCCCTATAATCCATTCTTTAGAATCAAACAAATAAAAACCTTTCATTTCTTTTTTGTAATTTTTTAATAAGTTTGAGAGAGAAAGCGAGTGGGGGTAGGGAGAGGGAGAGAGAGAAGGGAATTCCAAGCAGGCTCCACACTGGGTGCAGAAATGGTCTTAGGACTTAAACTCAAACCATGAAGTCATGACCTGAGCTGAAATCAAGACTCAGATGCTCAACCCTCTGAGTCACCCAAGTGCCCCAAAACCTTTCATTTCTAAATAAACAAGTTTCATCAAAATTGTAAAATAGGCCAACAATCACTTTATCAAAAAAATCTTTGGTATTAAATAGATATACATTCTGAGAAAAGTAAAAAAAAAAGAAAAAAAACAATACTTAATTTTTCCTGAAGTGAAATTACATTTATAATTAAAACTCTTTTTCTAAATATAGGAAGTTTACTAATTCTCTCCCTCACTTCTCATAAAGCACATGCCCATGTCATATCAGGACTATTGATGTAATAAATCATAAAGGAATCTCATATACAACTACTCAAAATGAAAACATATGACAAAGTCACAGGAACTTCATATTATACAAGACAAAAATCATAAAAGGATTCAATTATTAAGAAATAAAGTAACAATTGAGATTTTATTATAGGCCATGAGTTTTAACTAATAATGGCATTAATTTATGTAGAATTATATGAATATAATGGGTGCTTTAAATTATTTCACCATTGAGGAATGCAACACGTTGAGTGAAAATTTCTTATTTTACTTAATACAAAGCAAATGAATGTACACTTTATTTATTTTGAGAGAGGGATAAAGAGCAAGTGTGTGAAGGGCAGAGAGAGGGAGAGAGAGAGAGGGAGGGAGAAACCAAGTATGATCTGGGCTGTCAGCCAAGAGTCCTAAGTGGGGCTTCAACTCAGAAACCCTGAGATCATGACCTGAGCCAAATGCAATGGACTCTTAACCAACTGAGTCACCCAGGCATCCTGCACTTTCTTTTTTTTTTTAATATTTTATTTTTGAGAAACAGAGAACATGTGCCAGACGGACACAGAGGCAAAGGATCCCAAACGGGCTCTTCACTGACAGCAGAGAGCCTGATGCAAGGCTCAAAATCACAAACTAAGATCATGGCTTGAGTTCAACCCAGACGCTTAACCAACTGAGTCAACCAGGCAACCCAAGAAATGAACTTTTGAGGTGAAAAAAAGGACGAGATTTTCTCATTTTAGGGAATTGCTTTATTACCTGATGAAATTACTGGGCCTCTATTTTGCATGATTAAAATGAAAGCCTCCTTAATCCTAGAAAGGATCAACCCGATAACTTGTGATGTCTCCCAGTAGCGTTCTTGGGATTTCTGCACCTAACCCCAAGATGCCCACCACTACCCTGACACACTACACACAAGAGGCAAAACCGAACTCAGAAATGGATTAACCTAGACTTCCTCAGAAATGCAGAGATTTCCCCAAGACCTCCAAGCAATGGAGAACCAATAAGGTTCTGGAAGACCTCACTACGGATGTGAAGGACCTTCAGTGAAACTGAAGAACAATCCTTTGAGAATGTAACAGCATGATGTGTTGGAAAGCAGATGCCCGATGTGAAAGGAGAGACCTAAAACTGGCCTTTCCAACCTAATTTCCATTCAAGGAGAGCTGCTCAACCACATTCTGAGGTCCAATTCCTCCTTCACGACTGGACCTCACCTCTGTCATCGACTTCATTCCCACCTACCTGGGTGTGTAACTACTGTCTCCTTTCTCTCCACGGCCCAGACATCCTTCTTGTGTTCCAAAAAGATGACCAGGTCTGGCTTTGACACAACAAGACCTGTTTATTAGAAAAAAAGAATATGAGTGTGGTTGGAGATTCTAACTTCTGATCCACTATTGTGCTGAGTTAGAGCAGAGAGGACATAGTACAATCCTAGAAAATGAATTCCCAAATGCTGTGGCCCAACAACCCCTTTAGAACATGCAGGACAAATTTTCCATGTTCAGATCTTGACCTCCACTTCCGAGTACTACCATGACAATAATGAGTAGAAATCGGTATTTAAGACAAAAGAGATACCGTTTTATGCCACTTAGCCTTTAGAATTGTCATTAATGTACAGAAATGATGATGTTACCCTAAGGAAGGGAAGGTAAAGCTGAAAAGGAAACACCATGAAGATTTTTCTGTACATCCACAAACCCCTACTTCTTTCCCTGACTGCAGGGATCTGAATCCCAATCATGCAAAGAGGAAGATTCCAAGAGACAGTCTTCAAGGGAAGGAACAAATCCCTGAGTATGGTTTGGGAAATGTGGAAGGAGTTATCCTCACCCAAGAAAAGGAGGTGTCCGTAGTTCTCTAACATCACATCCCTGTACAGTTCCCACTGACTGTGGTTCAGGCACCGCAACTCTTCCTGAGAAAATTCTATGGCTACATCCCTGAATGTCAGCAATCCCTGCAATAAAAAACACACTTATCAAGTGGCCACAGGCAGAGTTCATAATGCTAGGTCAAATGAAAGGGGCAGTTAATGTCACCAGCCGGACTCCAAGACCTGACTTTAATGCTTGTGCTTGTACCCACCGATCTTAGTTCCACACTTTACTTAACCTCTTTTTCTATCTTATCTTTTACTTCACAAAAAACTCCCCATGGGTATAGTCTCCTGTAGTGGAAACAGAAACCATCCAACAAAACGTAATGACTGTCCTGAGGAAGAGCTTGGATGAGCTCAGTTGGAGATTAACCCCTGACTCACACCTAAGCAAATGCATAATAGACTAAACTACGGAGTGAGTACAGTTCCCTTCATCTCAAATATTTTATTTTAAATCTTATATCTTTGAGGGAGATAGAGCATGCACAAGTGGGGGTGGGGCAGAGAGAGACAGAATTCCAACCAGGGTCCATGCTTAAAGTGGAGCGTGATCTCAGGACTTTCATCCTGACATGAGCCTAAATTAAGAGTAGGACGCTCAATGGACTCAGCCACCCAGGAGCTCCCTTTTACCTCATTATAATACTAAAATCTCACCCAAGGAGGAGCAGAAACCTCATTTCCTATGAAATATGCAGAGTATGTACACAACTGTTCTCTTAAGGCTTATGTGCAACCTTATACTCCACTTGACATAAGATGATGGCCTCCCCTTTCTGAATATCCACGCTAACCCTAAATGAAAGGACACCATTCCCCCTTCCTCCGTGAGTATCTGATTTGGAACTTCCTTCCTTGTTTTTTGTAAATCATTTTTGCTTTGCTCACATCCTCACGTGGTATAGTTTTTTTATGATCCACCAACGACTGAACTTCTGTTAGTTCAGTTAGATCAGGAGAACTGGTTCTGGCTTAGGTGAGGTTCCTGCTTGATGAGGTAAGATTATTTGTCACCCAGTATTATGCTCTAGTATATTCTTTACCTTGGAGGTAATAAACTTTATAAATACTGTGTTTATTCAAGAGAATTTGTAAAATGAAGGCATCAACTCAGGCATATACATTTTGAATATTGTATTTACATCATACAGTACATGTGCCATCTATTTCTTAAATGGAAAGTTCTGGGGAGTGACAAATGTACTTAACATATTCTAATATGAATTAGAATTTCACAACAGGACCTTGGGGATCTTGTTAAAATGCAGATACTGTTCAGGAGTTCTAGGATGGGGTAGATGTCTGCATTTCTAACAAGGCATTAGTCTATGGGCCAAGAGATACATATTTCAATAACGAAGAAGTAGAACTCAAAGACAAGAACTTTTGGGGAACTTGGAACTAAATGGGATTCATAGCAATTACAGGTTCTACTAGAATAGCAAGAAAGGCAGTAAACCTTTCCAAGCATTTCCTGGTTAGTAGAGAGCATTCAGTTTTTCATAACTTATTGGAAAACAAATCATAATCTAAGACAACAGACACATTATTCTTCTATTTCCATGTGAATATTTTTTCAAACATCCAATACGTGGTAGGGATCAGGTTTTAACCCAGGTCATCTGACCTGGAGTTGACCTAAAATGACACCTAAAATATACGGAGGGGCCCCTAACCAAATGATCATAGCAGGTGTCAAACCTGAAGAATGATAGAAAGAAGGTATGCACACAAAATTGATCACCTTTATACATTCCATGCTCACATCCATAAATATTCAAAGAAGTTGTATAGATATTAAACATAGAAAAGTATACTGGTGACTAGGAAACATTTTCAATGAAGGACACCTGGGTGGCTCAGGTGGTTAAGTGTCCACGTCTTGAATTTGGCTCAGGTCATGATTTCACAGTTCACCAGTTCAAACCCCACCTCAGGCTCTGTGCTGACAGTCTGGAGCTGGCTAGGGATTCTCTCTCTCTGCTCCTGCCTCTCTCTTCCTCAAAAACAAACAAAATATTTTCAGTGACATGAAACTCATAAAACTAAATGTAGATAATGATGCTTAGGTCTTTTACTCACACTATCAACACAAACACACATTAAGATACAAATAAAACAGTTATTTCTGATTCTAGTATGATGAGGGATACAATCAAAAATTTTCACCTTTGGCACAGAAAGCTAACATACAGTTGTATTATTTGGACATTCATCAAATAAAGGCTGGTTCCTACATTTTTCTTTAAGTTTATTTATATTGTGAAAGAGAGCATGAGTAAGCACAGTATGAAAGGTGGAGAGGCAGAGAGAGGGAGAGAACCCCAAGCTGTGACTCCAGGCTCCAGGCTGTGACTGAGCCACCTAGGTATCCCTGGTTATTACACTTTTACAGGGTCTTATGACCACGGGTCCATGTCACCGCTGCTTAATATTGAACTGAATGGTAAGCACCAGAGAAATCTTGCAGAAGCAGTTTTACACGTAAAAATTTAAAGAAACATTTGTGATTGAACACTCTGTGCACCTACCCTCCCCTTGAGCATATAAGCTTCATGCAACCAAAGTACAGTTCTTTCTGCCCACGGGTCCTGTCCCTGGGCTACTTCAATAAACTATCCGGCACCATACAATGTCTCAAGAAATGTCTTGATCGTAGTACTCCATGATGTGCTAATGTAGTTTTTATTTGAAAGCTTTTTAAAATTTTATTTTTTAATTATTACTTATTATTGACAAAGAGAGAGAGCGCGACAGAGAGAGACAGGGTGGAAGTGAGAGAGGGCAGAGACAGGGAGAGAGAGAATACCAGGAGGGGCAGAGAGAGAGGGAGAGAGAAAGAGAGAGGCATGGCTCCTGTTCACCTGATGCTGGGCTCCAGCTCAGGATTGGTGAGATCATGACCTGAGTGGAAGTCCCACACTTAATGAACTGAGCCATGCACGTGCCCCTCATTGAAAGATTTTGTTTCATTCATCATTTGTGCTCAGTTTTATTTCAGGATTTTAAGACACTCAAACATGGTAATTATGTGATTCTTCTTTCTTTTTCTGAAACCCACAGAAGTAAATAGAGTATGCCTGTGTCATGACTATGCAGCAAAATAAAAACATAAAGGATGAAGGTCTGACTCATTGAGAACCTCGACCCCCAGAGGTCATTAATCTACTACACAACGCTGAGGGTCTTCATTGTCTGGTGGGAACTAATGTGAGGTGGGCCAGGGGTCAATGTTCAAGGAAATAGTCTTGAGCCTTTTTGGTAAATGAGGCTGTTGTGTAAAAGCACAGGGACAGGATCTGTGGGAAGAATGAGCTGCAGGGTAATTGAGAGGAACTGTTGATTATATGCTTTAAGTTGGGGGGGGGGGAGAGAAATATAAGTGTCTACAGGGACTTCATATGTTAAAGAAGACTTCCAGGATCCCAGAAGTCTGACTATGGTAAAGCTAAGCTTGCTTTTTGTCTCTAGAAAAGCATCAACATTAAGGCAGTTGTGAATTCCTTGAGGAGTATCTTCCTCTGCCAGTCTCGAGTATTTCTCCGGTGGTTGTAAGTTGTGAGAAATTTTAATTTTATCCACATTTGTTTTGCATTTGTCCTCCTCCTCAGAAACTACAAGGAAGGGGGGCCTGGATGGCTCAGTCAGGCTTCTGACTTTTGAATTAGACTGAGGTCAAGACCTCTTGATTTGTGAGTTTGAGCCCCCTGTCCCACTCAGTGCTGACCCTGTGTTGCCTACTTGGGACTTGGCTCTGTCTTGGCCACTCCCCTGCTCTCACTCTCTCTCAAAATAAACTTAAAAACTTAAAAGAGAAAAAAGCTACAAGGAAAAAAAATACAAGAAAAGAGAAACTAGGAGAAAGATGTTTCCAGTTTAAATGTGATGGTGTCTGGAAATTGTTCAGGGAACCAGCCTAAACTCATCACAACTGATAAGGAAAATATGAACATTACAGGGGAGGAATCTGGCAGAGAGCACAAACCCAAGTAATAGAAGGTAACATCAGCTGTAAGGAAACAAATTGGTATCAGTGCCTAAGGCACACCTCAGGACACCGGATCGCCGGTGTGCTCTTGTGACCCCAAACAGTAAATCACAATATAAAGAAGTTAAGGACACAGTGGATTTATACAGACTTTATCGCATATACTTGCAATGTCCTAGAATATCTAGTGTATCTTAAAATAGCTTTTCCACATCCTCAAGAGCAGCAACATTCTAAGTTATTCTGTGACTCATATCCATCTTGTGTATTTGTGCATTTTCATAATCCTACTCTGCCTGGAGCAGAGAAAAAATTCGGATAAGACCTAAATGGGAATGGTTTTCCTTGATTGCTATCCCAGGACCAGACCCCATCAGCAACAGGACACTTGGCCTCAACACCCTCTCTGGATCTGTCACAAAGGGAATATTTTCAATACTTGTAGGAATTTAATTTAAAGTGACAACTGCTGTTGCCCTACTGGAAGCCAGTAGGAGAAAAGGGAGTGAGGTCTCTGGGATATAGGGGAGGAGTGTTCTGAAGACATAACCTAGAATATCATTTCTGAAATGTTAAAAATTAGGTGAAAACCTGGGGCACCTGGGTGGTTCAGTCGGTTGAGCATCCGACTGCGGCTCAGGTCGTGGTCTCGCGGTCTGTGAGTTCGAGCCCCTCATCGGGCTCTGTGCTCAGAGCCTGGAGCCTGTTCTGGATTCTGTGTCTCCCTCTCTCTCTGACCCTACCCCGTTCATGCTCTCGTCTCTGTCTCAACAAAATAAACGTTGAAAAAATTTTAAAAAATTAGGTGAAAACCTAAAACAGAACCATAAGAACTAAAAAAATAAAACCATTGGTATTTACAATTTTTTTTCATTTAGAAAGAGAGAGAGAGAGAGAGCATGCATGCAAATGGAGGACAGGGACTCAGGTAGAGAGAGAAAATCTTAAGTAGGCTCCAAGCTCGGAAGGAACCCTGATGCAGGGCTGGATAGCAGGTCCCTGGGATCAAGACCTGAGCCTAAATCAAGAGTCATATGCTCAACTGAATGAACCACCCAGGTGCCCTGCAATTTCTACATGCATGGATTATCCTGAGAACAAGGTGACAGGTCCTCTTGCAATGGACTCAAGGCTTACCTGAGAATTGGCCATTTCTCCTTTCCTCTCCTCTTCAAGAGTTTTCTCAGAAGATTTTTGTGGAGAAACCCCAGCTGAAGTGGGAGCAAATGCCTTTAAAGCCACCACTGCAACCTCTTCACCAGTAACCCGGTCACCTGCAGGCAGGGCTTTGAAATGCAAAAAAGACCCAAGTTCCTCATCATTTGTGTCAGGAGCTATTCAGAAACTATGGTGTCCCACGTGGAGACCAGCCTCTGAGTTTCCTGTCTCTGCTTTCAGGAGGCCTCCCCTCCCACAGAAGCCCACAAATTCTGCTTGAGCATAGGAACAGTGTGTTACATGGACCTGACCCTCCCCAACTCCTGTACAGGAGACCCTTGAGCCAAAGCCTGCACTCAACTCTGATAACTTAATGGGAAACCTTTCGGCTTAACTCTGGCTTCCCTTCACATTTTGATAGGAAAAGATAGGATTCAGTAGGGAGAAAGGGAACCATTAGGACCTGAGGCCCCTCGGTGGGGAAAACACATTTTGGAACAATGCTGGGAATGTCTGACTACAGCAAACCCCCTCAGCTGTAACGTTCCTCTTAAGAATGTAACAGACACCACCTACTCCCCCTCAGGAATTTGACTAAAGACCTAACTAAAAACCAGTAGTAGATGATAAAACTTAAAACCCACAAGGAGCAATATGGCCATAGACCACCCCTCCTGCAACGGAAATGAGCCAATCAGGAAGGGACAGCCCAGCACCTGGAGTTGTTAATCCAGTAAGTGTAGGACTTGAGAAGGAACAGGGGGGAAGGGAAGGGGGGAGAGACTAGAACCTTATACCACAAAGGCCCTTATTGTCACTGGTATTCACATTCCAATGCCCCCCCTCTGTAAACAGAGCTTTCCTACCAGTCTTCCTCTCTTACACTCTAATAAACTTTTGCCTGTTGCTTATTTTGTGTCCACCTCTTTATTCTTTGAATTGGTGAGAAAACAAGTCCCTGAATCCTGGGTATTTATGTAAAAATCCCATAACAGAATCCCCTGGAGCACTTCACTAAAACAACACTGTTGTTTCCACCCACACCAGTTGAGGGAATCTGAGGGGGAGGGTAGCAGCAATGATTATTAATGCAAACTCCACACACGATCCTATTGGGAAACATTTGGGAAGTGAGCAAGCAAAACACAGTAACCATACGTATGGTTAGTGTCCAGATTTAAATCCATGCCTTCTCCACTGATCAGTTTCTGTAAATTTACACATTCTCTTTCTTTCTGCTTCACAGGAGACAACTTTACAAATGGAGCTTTCCCTGATATATGTGAATGAGGAAGTTTGGGGTGATAGTGGGGTGGTCCAGAGCTGAGGGCCAAGAAAGAATTCTTGAAGACATCTTTGGTGCACCCACAGGATTTGTTTAATATGGGGACAGGACCCAAGGTTAAGAAGAGCTGTCCCAGGACCCTGAAGAGACCCTGAGTATATACTTGGGAATCAGGGGAGGCAAAGTCAAGGTGAAGTTTTCAAAGAGATTTCCATATGCAAAAGAAAACTCACAGGATATGGAGACCTAGCTATTGTCAAGCTAAAGTTGTTTTTCCCTCTAGCAAAGCATTAGCATTAAGACAGTAAGGAATTCCTGGCCAAACTTTTACTCTGCTTGCCTCAAGTAGTTGTCAATGGGCTGCAGGTTATAAGGAAATTTAATTTTATCTGCCATTTCCTTCAGCCTTTGTTTGCCACATCAATCCCCAAATAATTATCCAAATAGGATGTAATTTTCAAACTCCCATTGGCCACATGCGATAATTCGAATTGTTCATTATTTTCATTGACATTTGGTGTTACACTATTTTCTTTTTAAGCTATTCTAGAAAATATTGAGTGGTTTCTCACAGTAAATATCAAGTGGTCTTAATACTGTTGCCCTGGTGGCTGAAACAGAAATCGCTTAAAAGTATAAAGTTGAACAAAATAAAACTGGCGGCATTAAACCATCAGCGAGGCTTGACTTTTAACCAAGTAACCTTTTTCTTCCCTTGGGTAAACCTCGACTCATCTCTTCTTAGCCTTATTTTTTTTTTTTCTTAATTTTTGAGAGAGAGAGAGAGAGAGAGAGAGAGGGAGGGAGGGAGAGGGAGGGACAGAGAGAGACAGAGAGAGAGACACAGGAGTGGGGGAAGAGTAGAGGGAGACTGAGGATCTGACACAGGCTGCACACTCACAGCAGAGAGCCCGAAGTGGGGCTTGAACTCACAAGTTGTGAGATCATGACCTGAGCCAAAGTGGGATGCCTAAATGACTGAGCCACCCAGGAGCCCCTCTTACCCTTTTTTTTTTTTTTTTTTTTTTTAAATGAGACACCAAGGACCACACTGAAAACATGAACAAGGATGGCAGGGCAAACACAATAATTGTTGAACCCGGATGAATCCTTTATTTCCCTACAACCCCCCAGCCCCCTCCTCTGGGTGGGCTTGTAGTTCTCAAGACCCTAACCTGCTACAGCCTCCTTCACCTGTCAAAGCAAGAAAGCTATTGTTCCTCTTTATCCCAAACTCTGTCTTCACAGTGTATTTTGGCTCTGAAGTACACACGTCAGTTTTCAACAAGAGAATGAATGTGTAGGAGAGGAAAACATTTTTCTTCATCTTTTCTCAATTCTTTGGTGGTTCTAATAATTAAACTGACACAAGACAGTTCCACAAGAGAAAACTATTTAATTAGAGGAACATCAATGATATGAGGATCAAGGTCAGGCAGGTGATGCTTACATTCCATTGGGTCTTAAGGAGAAGGGGTAGGATTTAGAATTTCAAAAAGGGGGAAGTGCATTCACAGGAAAAAGGAAACAGTAAATGTTTGGCAAACCAATGTTTGCCATGCCGGGCAGGTAATGCTTTATAAAAAGTTCCCATCTGGTATTAGCTCTTTTCCATGTAGAGGTCCCTCATCTAATTTGTGGTTTGTCTAAAAGCCTCAGAAAGAGGTAAATCTTTCTCTTTGCAGCAACAGAATAATCCTAGAGGACATTTTAAGTTAAATGAGCCCCACACAGCAAAATACACACTGTAGGAAATCACATATATAAAATCACATATATGAATCATCATAATCAGGCTCATGGAGGAAGAAGAGAGAACACATGGGGAACTAAATGATATCAGGAAAACTATGTATGGCCAAAATAAAAATTCAAACTGACAGCAAGTATCAAAAAATTGCAACAAAATTTAGGAGTTAAAGAGTACCATTAAGTACATTTTGAAAACCTGTAGAAGGGGTGGCAGTGCTTGGCTGGCTTGGTTGGTAAAGCATGCAACTCTTCCTCTTAGGGTTCTTGGTTTGAGCCCCATGTTGGGTGTAGAGATTACGTACATATATATATTTAATTTTTTAAAGAAGAAAAAAAATAGTAATGGGTTAAGAAAAGATTTGATCACGCAGAAAAAGGAATCAGACAACTTAAAGGCCTCTTGTTTTCAATTACCCACTGAGGGAACAAATTAACATTGGAATAGGACAGAGTCCAACGGACTTAGGGGACACCAAGAAGTGAGCCAACATACACATTAAGGGCACCCCATATGAGAGGAGAGTCAAAGGGGACAGAAAGCTTACATGAAAAACTAATGGCTCATAATTCCCACATTGGTGGAAAGAAACAAACATACAAGAAGCTCAGTGAATTATTACACAGGATAAGTGCCGAGACATAAACACAGTGACACACTGTAATTAACCTATCATAAATCACAGGTGAACACAAAACTTTGAAACACTAGGAGAAAAACAACTTATCTTGTGCAGCAGATCCACTGTAAGTTAGTAGTGGTTTCTCAATACATCCTATAGGAAGTAGGCATAGGATGATACACTCAAGTACTAAAATACCGAAAAATATCAACCAACAATATTGTAACTGGTAACACCGTCCTTCAAAAATGGAGAAATGAACACATTCCCTTTCATTTCCTAGAAATGAAGACAAACCCTTACAAGTTTACCAGGAAAGTCTACAGGAAAAATTACAGGGAAATTCTGGTTAAAGTACAAAGAGTGTAGAAGTAACTGACCCAAAAGGAACATATAAAACTCTCTGCTTGATGGAAATACTTAAACAAATAGAGAAATCCGTCGTTTGTAATAAGGTACCACAAATCACTTTTATTTCTGTGACAGAGTATTAAAAAATTTAAAAGTATAAAAATCACGTATCCATATCATAGTGTATGCAAAATAAAAGACAGAATTTGGGATATCGGTAAGACAAAGGGGGTGCAGTGGTGGACATGGCATGTGTGAGAGGTTTTCAGTCATTCTCATGGAAACCACATATAAAATGCCTATAGAAGACATAGAAAGGATAGGAGAATGGTATCAAAGCATGTCATTACAAACACCATAAAAACATAATGGGACACAGGAACAGCGAGGAAGTGGCATAAAATAGCCACAACAAATACAGAAAACTATACAAAGTTGGTAGCAGTAGTGGTTCCCTTTCAGTAATACATTGATTGTAAAGGGATTCAAGTCCTCCAATCAAAAAGCATAGACTGGTGCAGTGAGTTAACAACAAAACCCTACAGTCTCCTGTGTATAAGAGACTCACAGTAGATTTAAGGACACACATAGGATGCAAGTAAAAGTGTGTCAACAGACATTCCATGCAAATGGGAGCCAAAAGAAGGCATAGGTGGCCATACTGTTATCAAACAAATACACATTAAGTGTCAAAAAGTGTCAACAAGAGAAAAAGGACATTATATAAAGTCATGAAATTACCAGGGCACTATAACAATTATATTTATGTGTGCACCTAGCGTCAAGGATCCCATATATGTGAAGCACACATGACAGAATTGAAGCAAGAAGTAAACAGCATCATAAGAGTAGCAGAGGTCAACACTACAGTTTAACTTGATAGAAAGACCGAATTGCATTCCAGTAAAAAGTGCACTTAGGCAACATTACATACCAATTGCACATAATAAACATCAAGAGACAGGTCCACCAAGGAAGAGCAGAATACACAATCTTGTCAATTACACGCGGATCATCATCCTGTATAGATACTGTGCTAGTCTACAAAACAAGTCTTAAGACATTTGGGAAGATTGACATCATATAAGAATGTTTCTTGTCCACCATGGAATGAAACTAAGTTTTAAGAGCAGATGGAAAATTGTAAATTCCACAAACATTTGAAAGCTTAACAATATGCTCTTGAACAGTCAGATATTGAACAAAACGACCAGAAAATTTCTTGAGCCAAGTGAAATGACACACAATATACTCAAACATACGGAATTCAGACAAAGTAATTCTAAGGAAACAGAGGAATGAATAGGCAACCTGTGAAATGGAAGGAAATTTTTTGCAGAGCACTTAGAGCAGAAGGAGGTAATATCCACAATAAAGAACTCGTTCATCAACAACCAGAAAGCAAATAACACGATTTAAATTTGGAGAAAGGATAGAATGAGCATCATCCAGTGAAGATATACAAGTGGCCAACCATATGAAAGATACTCAAAACCATTATTCCTTAGGAAAATATAAATCTGACCACAGTGAGTTATCACATTACACCAGTTTACTTTGGACTATTAAACAAACATATGTTGCAAAGGATGTGGACAGACTGGAACACTTACACACTGTTAGAGTAAACACAAATGGTGCAACTACACTGGAAAACAAGAGGAAGGTTTGTCAAAAAAATTAAATAATATTATAAAATCCAGCATCCCACTTGTGGGTATAAAATCAGAAGAATTCAAAATAGGTTCTGCAAAGACATGTGCACAAGTAGATTGCTAGCAGCATTATTCAGAAAACCCAATAATAAGGAAAGCAATAGGAATGTTCACAGGTGCATGAATGGGTAAAGAAAAACCACCATATACACACAATGGAAGAATATTCAGCTTTGAAAGAACCTATCTCATCATATTATACAACGTGGCTAAAATGGGATGACATTATGCTCAGTGAAATCAATGAGTCACAGAGACGGATACACTGATTTCACTTACCCGACTAATGTAATGTAGTGAACCTTATGAATAAAGGAAGGAAAAAAGAGACAGAAGGAGGGAGACAGAAAATGTAGTTGGGGCTGAGAATAGATACAAACGTGGAAGTGGTTGTTTAAGAGGCACTGAGTTGCAGTTTTGCAAGATGAGAAAATTCCAGAGATTGGTTTTGCAACAACGTAAGTATACTTAACGCTACAGTTTAAAATGGTCAGAATGGTAAATTTTATAGCATATGTTTCAACCACAATTAAGAGTAAAATATAAAACTTAAAGTTGATACACAGTTATGAGTTCTAAAATATTACCTTCTATTTAAGACGGCATTTCTCATACAATGGGAATATACTTCCATACAGAAATAGATTATGACCTTAGTTCTACTATAACTATTCACCCAAACGGGATAAAACAACCACTGATCACTAACCAAGAAAAGAAACAAGGTAAATCATAAGCAAAAAATGTATGGGTAATATTAATATAGACAAATATACAAGTAATTTATTGGCAATTGACATATGGCTGATTCCTATTTGAATTAAACCTTAAACTGTTGTAAAATGTACTGAGTTTAAAATTGTTATCCACAAGCAGAAAACATAGATAAAAAAACAAAAACAAATTTAATTAATGTGGTGGAGCCTATCAGACAAAATGAAGAATGGTTACAGAATTGTCTAACAAGAATAAAAGAAATGTTAACCAACACAATCCTGAATAAATCATCGATATTTATTTAAAAAGCATTCACTAAAAAGAAAGAAAAAAAAAACCTCCACTTCCAACTATTATTGATACAATAACAAGGAGTGGAAATTAAAATCTAAGAAGTAGCCAATACTGAGAACCCAGAAAAGGACCCACAAACATATTACCAACTAATCTTTGACAAACCAGTATAGAATATCCAATGGAATAAAGACAGTCTCTTCAGCAAATGGTGCTGGGAGAACTGGACAGTTACATGCAGAAAAATGAACCTGGATCACTTTTTACACCACACACACAAACTCAAAATGGATGAAAGACCTAAATGTAACATGGGAAGCCATCAACATCCTTGAGGACAAAGCAGGCAAAAACCCCTTTGACCTTGGCTGCAGCAACTTCTTATTCAACACGTTTCTGGAGGCAAGGGAAACAAAAGCAAAAATGAACTATTGGGACCTCATCAAAATACTTTTTAAATTTTTTTAACGTTTATTTATTTTTGAGACAAAGAGAGACAGAGCATGAATGGGGGAGGGGCAGAGAGAGAGAGGGAGACACAGAATTGGAAGCAGGCTCCAGGCTCTGAGCCATCAGCACAGAGCCCAACGTGGGGCTCGAACTCATGGATGGTGAGATCGTGACCTGAGCTGAAGTCGGACGCTTAACCAACTGAGCCACCCAGGAGCCCCGGGACCTCATCAAAATAAAAAGCTTCTGCACAGTGAAAGAAACAATGAACAAAGCTAAAAGGCAACCAATGGAATGGGAGAAGATATTTGCAAATGACATATCAGATAAAGGGTTAATATCTAACATCTATAAAGAACACATCAAACTCAACATCCAAAAAACATATAACCCAGTATAGAAATGGACAAAAGACATAAATAGACACTTCTGCAAAGAAGACATCCAGATGGCCAACCGACACATGAAAAAATGGTCAACATCACTCATCATCAGGGAAATACAAATCAAAGCCACAATAACATATCACCTTACACCTGTCAGAATGGCTAACATTAACAACTCAGCACATAAGAGATATTGGCAAGGATACCAAGAAAAAGGATCTCTTTTGCACTGTTGGTAGGAAAGGAAGCTGGTGTAGCCACTCTGGAAAACAGTATGGAGGTTCCTCAAAAGATTAAAAATAGAATTACCCTACCACCCAGCAATTGCACTAGTAGGTATTTAGCCAAGGTATGCTGTTTTGAGGTATGCTGTTTCGAAGGAACACATGCACCCCCATATTTACAGCAGCACTATCAACAATAGCCAAAGTATGGAAAGAGCCCAAATGTCCATCAATGGATGAATGGATAAAGAAGATGTGGTCTATCTATACAATTGAATATTAGTTGGCAATCAAAAGAATTAAATCTTGCCATTTGCAACTATGTGGATGGAACTAGAGGGTATTATGCTAAGTGAGATGAGCCAGTCACAGAAAGACAAGTACCATATGAATTCATTCATATGAGGAATTTAATATACAAAACAGATGAACATAAGGGAAAGGATGCAAAAATAATATAAAAACAAGGAGGGGGACAAAACAGAAGAGACTCATAAATATGGAGAACAGAGGGTTACTGGAGGGGTTTTGTGTGGTTAGATGGGATAAATGGGTAAGGGGCATTAAGGAATCTACTCCTGACATCATTATTGCAGTATAGGTGAACTTGGATGTAAATTAAAAATGTAAATTAAACTCTTTCCGTAAGAAAAAAAATAATAAACCCAGAAATAAACCCAGAAAAAAAATTTTTTAACATTAAATAATAAAAAAAGAAACTATGGGTCCACCTAATTCCTCAAAGGACTTACCTTTAAAGGAGCAGGTTTTAATAGGTTCAGGAGAGAAGAAAGCAGACGGAACTTAAGGGAACAGGAAGGTGCAGCAAAAGGTAGAATGAAAGTGGAGGAAAAGAAAAAAAAAGTGGAAGTGAGGGGAGAACAGAGGAAGATGGCACTGGAGGTGGGGCCTGAGCACAAGGTGGCTTTGGAGTGTCTGTTGACAAAGTAGATGGGGAAGGGGAAGAACAGGTCACAGAAGCTCTTTTTGGTCATTATAGTTTGCTTATCTTTTTTGTTTGAAAACTGTATGTAGGAAGGAGGCAATGTTCCATTTCTGATAGTGCTTGAAGCCGGAAAACATCAATTAAGATAGGAATCCCATTCAGTTTTGTCAACTTTGTACCTTGGTCGTCGTGCAAGTCATCTTTGACAACAATAACTTGGGAAAGATCAAAGAAACCAGTAATGGCCACAGAAGATCTAAATTACTTCTAGCTAAGTCAGTTCATTTATGAACAAACATCCAGGCAGAAGGAAAGTATTTTTTTAAATATATATATTTTAAATTATTTATTTTGAGAAAGACAGACAGACAGACAGACACCAGCCACCTGTAGGGGAGGGACAGAGAGCAAGGGAGAAAGAGAATCCCAAGCAGGCTCCACAGTGTCAGGGCAGAGACTGACAGGTGGCTTGAACTGACGAATCATGAGATCATGACCTGAGCATAAGTCAGACACTCAACGGACTGAACCATGCAGGTGTCCCAGAAGCAAAGTATTTTTTAAACATCAGGAAGGCATCTGTTCCTTCAGCTGGAATAGAGAAGTAGGATCCATGAGCAAGATCAAGTCCAACCCTTGCTATTGGGTCTGCAGATGACTACCAGTGGTATGCAGAAAGATCTCCTGCCATATCCCCTGACTCCATTTTAGTGAGGTATCCTATTACCAATTTTTACCATTGGAAAGGAAAATTTGCTTTGTTCAGGAGGCTGGCATTACAGGAATAAGGTAAACTTATGTCCAAGACTATCTACAAAGTCACCTACCAAGCAGGGAGTATTGAAGGGGGAGGCACACAGAACTAGTGAGCACTGACATGTAGGAGAAGCAGTGCTACAGTGCTTAATCAACAGGATTAATATAATTCTCATCGTACTGAGAATGATTCTCAGATCCCAGACAGCATCAGTTCCAGAAGAGCAAGCGTTGTGAAAACCATGGGCTTTCTGGCTAAATATTGGGTGGACTGTTTGAAGCAGTTGTACTTGCTGCTTCTGACTACTGAATTGTGACCCCACTAATTTCTAACAGGTACAGAGCCCAGAGCACGTGACTACCCTAATCATGGACTAAGTGGCAGGAAGGAGGTATCTGTCACCTAGAATCAGAATCCCTGGAGCCACCCATCCATCTATAGTGGACCCAACCTATGGTGGGGTTATGTACCTGGGATACTTGTGCTTTGAGGAATCACAGCACACACCTTGCTGATCCTGCCTGTAACATTGTCCAAGAGGCTTCTTCACCTTCAACATAGAGTCTGCCATGTGACATTAAAAAAAAATAATCTTTTAATGATTATTATTTATTTTTGAGAGAGAGACAGAGAGAGAGCACATGCACAAGTGGGGGAGGGATAGAGACAGAGGGAGACACAGAATTCAAAGCCAGCTCCAAGCCGTGAGGTGTCAGCACAGAACATTAAGCAGGGCTCAAACCATTGGGCCATGAGATCATGCCCTGGGCCAAAGTCTTAAGCTTAACTGACTGAGCTACCCAGGAGCCCGAGGATTAAGAAATTCTTTTAATGTTTTTTGTTTTTAATTTGAGAGAGAGAGAACATGAGTGGGATGGGGTAGACAGAGAGGGAGACACAATACAAAGCAGGCTCTACGCTCTGAGCTGTCAGCACAGAGGCCAAAGCAAGGCTCAAACTCAGGAAATGCAACATGATGACCTGATCCAAAGTTGTATGCTTAACTGACTGAGGCATCCAGTTGCCCCTGGGTGCTGTATTCTTAAAGTGTCTCATGACTGCATCTATACCTGATTGATTATCAATATTGGACTGAATGATAAGCACCAGAGAAATCTTGTAATAGTAGTTTCAGGAGTGGAAATTTGAAAACAACATTTATGATCTAATACTCCCTGCATGACCCACCCCCTTGAGCACTAAGTATATAGCCATCATCTTCATACAGCCAAAGTGCAGCTCTTTCTGCCCACAGATCCTATCCCTGTGCTACTTGAGAGAACTTACTAAGTTGCACCATAAAACATCTCAAGAATTCTTTCCTGACCAATGATTCCACAACAATTTTGTGACCTAACCACCCATTTGATAGCCAGTCACTAGAAAAGCCAATACTCAACAGGAGCTTCATTGAAAAGGAATAGGAGCTCTTTTTAGGAAGCTGGCCACTTGGAAGCAAGCAGACTCTTGTCCAAAATCCAACTTCAAGGTTTCTGCCTGATCAAAAAATTTTTAAAGGCACTTTAGGGCAGTTAAGCAGTAAAAGGGAAGGACAGTAATGTGTAACACCTCTTGACTGTGTGTAGACCCAATTCAGGCAGCTACAAACATTACTGGGTGCTGGAATGTTGTGTATTGGTGCCACAGGGGGAGGCTGGGCAAGAGGGTTTGGGACCAAAGTCTAAGAAACAATGCATGATATACACATCTACATAGAAAGATTTGGTTAATCAATTACACAGGCCACAGGTGCATGCTAAAACTTAATGATCCCTGGGGCACCTGGGTGGCGCAGTCCGTTATAGATCTGATTCATGGTTTTGGTTTAGGTCATGATCTCACAGTTCCCGGAGCCTGAGCCCCCTTGGACTCTATGCTGGCAGAAAACAGCCTGCTCAGGATTCTGTCTCTCTCCCTCTATCCCTCCCCAACTTGCAATCTCTTTCTCTCTCAAGATGAAAAAAGTATTAAATTTAAAAACAAACAAACAAAAAAAACGTAAAGACTGCTTACTTGGCTAGAGGGGCTGCATTATGGCTTCAATGTAACGTAAAAAACAAACAACCAAACAAAAACAAAAGGCCCTCTAAGTTTATTGTTGCTGCAAATGAAGGACTTCCTTTTCTGTTTTAAATTTATGTATTTATTTTGAGAGAGACAGAGACTGCTCAATCAGAGAGAGGCAGAGAGAAAAGCAGAGAGAAAGAATCTCAAACAGGCTCCAGACTACCTGTGCAGAGCATGATGTGGGGCTCATACTCACAGACCAACCAGGAGATCATGACTTGAGCCAAAATCAAGAGTCTGATGCTTAACCTATGGAGCCACCCAGGTGCTCCAGGAGTTCCTTCTTTTGTGAGGCTGATATGGTTACCAAGAATAAATTAGGAGGGACAACTGTACCAGAAAGAGAGCTAATTCCAGAGATTAACTGTTTATATCATAAGACGTTGGTGCCTGGTGTGGCAAACTAGTATGAGACAATCAGTTGCTCTTTGCTTTCTTCTGTATTGAATATCTTTCTCCTGCTCTGAAATTCTAAATTCCTACTGCCTTCTTCAATGTCCCCATGTTATAAGCATCAGTCATCTTTGAGACTCCTATCTTTAAGGTTCCCATAATTAAGAAATAATTTTTTTGTCTTGTGAATCTGTCTTAAGTCAGTTTAATTACTAGACCAGCCAAAGAATAGAGAAGGGAGCAAGAAAAAAGTTTTCCTCTCCTACACATTCTGTTGTGGAAATCGACCTCTGTGCTTCAGAGCCAAACATAATTAGAAAAATAGTGGGGAGTAAAGAGGAACAACAGCTTTCTTGCTTTGTCAAGCAAAGGAGACTGGAGCACATTAGGGCCTTCAGGACTGCAAGCCACCCAGAGGGAAGGGCTGGGGGGTTATGTAGGGAAATACAGGGTCTAGCTGGTTTCAAGAGGAATTGTGTTTGTGCTACTGAAGTAGTTTGAAGCTTTGGCCTTCAGAGCCAAAAAAGAATTCTTGACACAACTTCAGTGCCAAAAGATGGTTTTATTAAGACATGGGAACAGGTCCTTTGGGCAGAAAGGGCTGCACTGAGGTTGTGACAGGTGACTCATTATAGGACTTCAAGTTGGGGATAGTGTAAGTTGATGGGGTTTTGGAGTGGGGGTGGGGGTCCAGAGCCAAAGGCCAAGACAGAATTCCTGAGACATCTTTGGTGCAAAAGGGTAGTTTTATTAAAGCCCTAGGACAGGACCCCTGGGAAGAAGGGTTTCCCCAGATCCTGAGGAGAGACAGGTTATATGCTTAGGAGTTGAGGGAAGTAAAGTCAAGGGCAAGTTCCCAAATGGATTGTCCTATGCTAAAGATTCATAGGATACTAGAGGCCTAGCTATTGTTAAACTAAAATGGTTTTTCCCTCTAGCAAAGCATGAAGACAGTAGGGACTTCCTGGAGAAATGGTAGACTCTGCCTGCCTCAACTACTTGCCAATGAGCTACCAGTTATAAGGAAGTTTAATGTTATCTACCATTTCCATCTGCCTTTGTTTCTTCCATCATAGGTCTCTAAGGAATTTTTGGAAGCAAGGTTTCCAGGAACTTAAGGGGGCTAGCTACTGCTACGAAAAGGTCATTCATTACTTTTTAGAAAAAACTCAGTCATGAGACCCTTCAAATGTATATCCATGGGCCAGATGTTTGGAGTATGACTGCCAAAATATATCTTGGGGGGTAGAGAAAGGAAGTTTCCAAGGGAATTTTTGTATGTTAATGTAGACTTACAGGATCCTTGAGATTGGGATACTGTTAATCTAAGGTGGCCCATTCTTCTTACCAAAGAGTCATCATCTAGGTGGCTGAGCTCCCAGAGGAAGGTCGTTCTGCCTGTTTCATGGACTTGTCAATGGTCTGGAAGTAGTAGGAAAATTTAATTTTTCTTTTGCCTCTGTTCCCCACATCACTGCTGGTCTTGTTCATCATGTTTTGAAGGTGGTGCTGGCTTCCTCAAGAAAAAGGCTAAGAAGGAGGAGGGAAATTTTGCAGTAGAGAGGAAAAAGGTTATTTCAATATCAAGCCTACTGATGTTTGAATGCATCCATTTTGACTTTTGTTCAACTTTACACATTTAAGTAGTTTCATTTTGAGTCACCAGGATAACTGTAGTAACAGCATTTCATATTTTACAATGAGAAGCCACTCAATATTTTCTGGAATGACTAAAATAAAAAAAAGATAACACCAAATATCCAAAAAATGTTAAGGAATTAGAAATCGTCTATGTTGCTGAGAGGAATGTAAAAAGTACCTTTACTTTGCAAAGTCGTGTGGCAATTACTTTTGAAAATACAAATTTCCGGGGTGCCTGGGCAGTTCAGTCACTTAAGCATCTGATTTTGGCTCAGGTCATGATCTCACACTGTGTTGGTTAAAAACCCACATTGGGGACTCTGTGCTGGTAGCTCAAAGCCTGGAGCCTGCTTCAGATTCTGTCACCCTGTCTCTGTGACCTCCCTTGCTTGTGCTCTCTCTCTCAAAAATAAAAACGTTAAAAAAAAAAAAAAAAAAAAAAAAAAAAAAGGAGGGGCGCCTAGGTGGCTCAGTTGGTTAAGCGTCTGACTTCAGCTCAGGTCACTATCTCGTGGTCCATGGGTTCAAGCCCCACGTCAGGCTCTGGGCTGATGGCTCAGAGCCTGGAGCCTGCTGATTCTGTGTCTCCCTCTCTCTCTGCCTCTCCCCCGTTCATGCTCTGTCTCTGTCTCAAAAATAAGTAAACGTTAAATTTTTTTTAAAATAATAATAAAAAATAAATAAAAAATTAAAAAAATAGAAATAAAAAAAGGAAGTAAACAATTCCCTACTGAAGGGGAGCATTTTATCACCCCCACATACGTCTCTTTGTCCATCACTCAACTCTTTTTCATCACCACTGAATTCATACTGGAGAGAATCTTTACCAATGTAAAAAATGTGGCTGGGAATGCAAGCTGGTGCAGCCACTCTGGAAAACAGTATGGACGGGGCGCCTGGGTGGCTCAGTCAGTTAAGCGTCCAACTTTGGCTCAGGTCATGATCTCATAGTCTGTGAGTTCGATCCCCGCATCGGGCTCCATGCTGACAGCTCAGAGCCTGAAGCCTGTTTTGGATTCTGTGTCTCCCTCTCTCTCTGACCCTCCCCCGTTCATGCTCTGTCTCTGTCTCAAAAATAAATAAACGTTAATAAAAAAAAACTTTTTAATAAAAAAAGAAAAAAAAAGAAAACAGTATGGAGTTTCCTCAAAAAACTATAAATAGAACTACCCTACGACCCAGCAATTGCACTACTAGGGACTTATCCACAGTATACTGTTGTGCTATTTCGAAAGGACATATGTACCCCCATGTTTATAGCAGCACTATCAACAATAGCCCAAGTATGGAAAGAGCCCAAATGTCCATTGACAGATGAATGGATAAAGAAGATGTGGTATATATACACGATGGAGTATTACTTGGCAATCAAAAAGAATGAAATCATACCATTTGCAACTACATGGATGGAACTGGAGGGTATTATGCTAAGTGAAATTAGTGAGAGAGAAAGACAAATATCATATGACTTCACTCATATGAGGACGTTAAGAGACAAAACACATGAACATAAGGGAATGGAAACAAAAATAATATAAAAACAGGGAGGGGGACAAAACAGAAGAGACTCATAAATATGGAGAACAAACTGAGGGTTACTAGAGGGGTCATGGGAGGGGCAATGGGCTAAATGGGAAGGGGCACTAAGAAATCTACTCCTGAAATTATTGTTGCACTGTATGCTAACTAATTTGGAGGTAAATTAAAAAAAAAAAAAAAAAAAAAAAAAAAAAGAATGTGACAAGGCCTTTACCCACCACTCAAACGTTATTTAACATCACAGAACTCATACTGGAGAGAACACTTACCAATGTAAAGAATGCAGTCAGGCCTTGAACCAGAACTCAGCCCCTTCCTGAACATCAGACAATTCACACTGGAGAGACACCTTACAAATGTAAAGAATGTGGCCAGGTCTTTAACTACCCTTCACACCTTATTCAACATCACAGAATTTGTCCTTGACAAAAAGCTTACCAATGCAATTTGTAAAGTGTTTGAAAACTGTTTGACATTTACCACATTGACCACAGAATTCATACTTGAACAAACCTTACAAATTTAAGGAATGTGAGAAAATCTTTGTGGACTGCTCACCCCTTACTTCACACTGGAGAATTTATACTGGAGAATAACAATTGAATACAAGAGAGTGTGGCAAGGACTGTAAGGAATGCTAAACCCCGACTACTGACCATAGAATGTATAGTGAGAGAGGATTTTGCAAATATAAAGAATTTGGTGATCCTGTTAATCAAAGGTCAAGATTCACTCTACAACACAGAATCCATACTGGAGAAAAAACTTAAAAATGTCAAGGTGTGGTACAATTTCTAGGACTGCTGAACCCTTACTCAGCATCAGATAGTTTACACTGAGGAGCAACATTATAAAGGTCATGAATGTGTCCAGCCTGTAACTGGAATTCGTAACTCGCTCAACATCATAGCTTTCTTACAGGATAGAAACCAAAACATGTAGAGAAAATTTCAGTGCCTTCCACTGGAACTCGATCCTTAATATCCCAGCATGCACACTAGATTTAAACACTACAAACATATTGAATGAGAAAAGGCCTTTGTATTAAAAGTACACTTTAACAAACACCAGAGAAGCATAAAAGTAACTTGAAAGCCATAAATACTTGGAAAAGTATTTAATTTAACATCACGTATCAGTAACTGTCACAGAATTCAGAGTAGAAAGGACTATGTCAGTCATTCTATTCAGACATTACATCAAAATATTCATTGTAGGGATGAATACAAAGTTAATCACTTAGAAGGCAGCAAGCTGTGTTTGTGGAGAAGGGCAGAGAAAGAGGACCACACAGGTATGCCCAAGGAGAATGTTTCCCCATAGCTAGTGGCTTGGAAAACAAGAGAGTTGAACTTTGTGAGTTCTTTCAACCAGCATGGCTTTATGCCTAGAGTTTTAAAGGTCAGCTGTAGACAGGAGGGCATTGCAGTGTTCCTGGGGAGAAGGCAGGCATACAACTGCGGGGTGGGGCAGACAGGTTAGAAACAGAGATCTGAAGATCACTGGGGGACACAATGGGGTGAGATTATCCACTATTCTAGGAGACTTACCTCAGAGGCAACATTCACAGAGATACCTGTCTGAAAAGAAAGGAGTTGGGGGGCACCATTTCCTTCCCCCCCCCCCCCCAGCATAAACACAGGGCCCCTGAGCAAAGCATCTCAGCATGGTCCCTGGTTGTCTAAGTTGGTTACACACAGCCCCACTCCCCCACCGCCACCCCCATGTTGTGGTGGGAGTATCCTTCTTAATCAAGCTTCCCTCAAGCCCAGCAAGGTCAGCCCCTCTCCAGAGACCTGCACAAGCCCCTGGCCACACCATGTCTCTGGACTAGACAGTCTTGCAGGGCCATAGTTCTAGTGGATTCGGTGTGAGGTATGATTTTGCAAACAGACCTCAGCACACCCAGTGAACACTCACCACATTCAGTCCAGGCATGAAACACTGTCTACAGCAGGCAAGGAGAGCATCTGCAGATCACTGGCCTGCAGTGCGGTGACAGAACTAACTTTTTGAACATACAGAAGAAAGCAGACACTTAGAAAAATTGCCAAGATAGAAGAATGCTTCCATAACGAAAAAACAACATATGGCCTCGGCCAGAGATTTATGCAAAAACAGTTGTCAGTAACATGCCAGATAGAGAATGGAAGACAATAATCATAAGAACTACTCACTGGGTTGAGAAAAGAATAGGAAACATAAGGAGACCCTTTCCCCAGGGGTAAAAGAGTGAAAAAACAACCAGAGATGAAAAATGCAATAAACAAGATTAGAAATCAGCTTCCTGCCATGAAGAGCAGTCTGGAGGAAGCAGAGAGATGCATTAGTGACCTACAAGACAAAATAATGGAAAATAGTGAACCTGAACAAAAGAGAGAAAAGTGTTCCAACATGAGAAGAGACAGGGAACTCTGACTTCATCAAAAAGAATGACATTTTAATTTTAGGAACTCTAGGAGCAAAAGGGAAAGAAAAGTTATTTCAAGAAATAATAGAAAACATTCCTACTCTGGAGAAGGAAACAGACATCCACATTCAGAAGGCACATAGTATTTGCATCAAAATAAGCAAAAGCAGGCCCACAATGAGACATGTTTGAATTAAATTTGCAAACTACGGTGATAAAGACAAAAAACCTTAAATGCGGCAAAAGACAAGCAGTCCTTACTTGCAAAGGAACACACATAAACCTAGAAATTTCTCAACAGAAACTTGGGAAGCAAGAAGTGCGTGGCATGATATATTCCATGTACTGAATGAAAAAAATCTGCAGCCAAGAACTCTATCCAGCAAGGCTATTCTTCAGAACAGGAGAGATAAAGAGGTTCCCAGAAGGGCAAAAACAAAAGTAATTCCTCACCACTGACACAGCCCCATGAGAAACGTTCGAAGGGAATCTTTGAATGCGAAGAACACACCAAAAGTGACAAAGACTTGAGAGGATCAGAAAAAATCTCCAGAAACATAGACAAAACAAGTAATAAAATGGCAATAAATGCCTATACATCAATAATACTTTGAAGAAAAGTTACACTCCCTTCAAAACACATAGGCTGTATGAATGGATTAAAAAGCCCAGACCCATTTACATGTTGCCTACAAGAGACTCAAATTAGACCTAAAGATACCAGCAGACTACAAGTGAATGGGTGGAGAGACATGTTTCATGCAAATGGAGGCCAAAGGAAAGAGTACTGACACTTACATTGGACAAACTAGACATTTTGTTCCTGTATTAGGCTTATCATCCTTTGCTATCTGGGTAACTGGCCTCATAGAAGGATTTTCAATGTTTTCCCTCTATTCCACCATTTGTTAGATTGTGATGAACACTGTCATTTATCATTTTTTAAAAAGGTTTCTTAGCATTGGAGCACCTGGGTGGCTCATTTGTTTGAGTGTCCGACTTCGGCTCAGGTCATGATCTCACAGCATGTGAGTTTGAGCCCCGCATCAGATTCAGGTGCTGACAGCTCAGAGCCTGGAGCCTGCTTTGGAATCTGTGTCTTCCTCTCTCTCTGCCCCTAACCCACTCGCATTCTTTCTCTGTCTCTCTCAAAAATAAATGTTAAAAAAATATTAAAAAAATAAAAAATAATAAAAAATAAAAGGTTTCTTAGCATTGACCAATAAAGGCATGTGGTCTTGGGCTTTCATGTGTGGGAGGTTTTTTATTCCAAAGTCAACTTTCATTCTTGTGGTCTAAGAAGATTTCCTATTTCTTGGGTTCAAGATTCTTATTTCAATTAGGTAACTTATGCATTTTTAGGAATTACCTTTTTCCCTACTTTATGGGATTTCTTACCTTATAATTGTTCATAATAATCTGTTATCGCACTATATACCATTTGAGGTATAGTTTTATCATTTTCTCTTCCAACCATTTTCTCTTCCAAAAACCCACTCATTTGGATTTTGAGTCTTCTCTCCTGTTTTTATTCATGTAGTTAACTCAGCGTCTATTATGCTTATTAAAAAAAAAAAAAAAAACAGAGCACAATTTTCAATGTTATTTTATTATTTGGTCTGTATTTTATTTATTTCTGATTATTCCTTGTAATTTACTACCTCTACTAAGTTTCACCTGTATTCCTTTTTCCCCCCAGTTCCTTGTGGCTTAATGTCAAGAACATAAAGTTAGGGCACTCAGGTGGCTCAGTCAGTTTACTGTCCAATTGTTGATTTCAGCTCAGGTTATGATCTCATCCTTCATGAGTTCGAGCCCTGACTCAGGCTCTGTGCTGTTAGTACAGAGCCTTCCTGGGATTCTCTGTCTCCCTCTCTCCCTCTGCCCCTCCACTGCTCTTTCTCTCCACCTCTCGCACTCTCAAAAAGAAACACTGAAACAAAAGAAAAAATGGTGGAACAAACAAATTGATTCAAGCATTGGTAGTATAAAAATTCAAAAATAGAGTGTCTACTAGATCAGATTAGCAGAAGTAAGCAATACAAGTGATGACCAAAACAAACCAGTAACAACAAAAATAAAAAACAAAGGATTCTTGGGGTGCCTAGGTGGCTCAGTCGGTTAAATGTCTGACTTTGACTCAGGTCATGATCTCATGGTTAGGGAGTTTGAGTCCTGCGTTGGGCTCTGTGCTGACAGCTTGGAGCCTAGAGCCTGCTCTGTTTCTGTGTCTTCCTCTCTTTCTCTACTCCTCCCCCACTCACACTCTGTTTCTTGCTCTCCCTCAAAAATAAACAAAAACATTAAAAAAATTAAAAATAAAAGTCATGACATCCTTTAAAATTTAAAAAAGAGAAGTAGAGAATATGAATTAATGTGGTAGAAATGAAGAAATCTTCATAGATATAAAATACTAGCTAAGTCTTACCTAAAATGGCAAGGGATTGTACATTCACATTTTTTAAAGAATTACCGGAGGCCTGAAAGTGTGTTAGTATGGAGAATTCAAGAACTAACAACTTAAAATGCAGGGTCATAAGTAGGTCATGAGGTCATAAGCCTCATGGTAACCACATATCAAACTCGTGTTCTAGATATGTGAAAGAGGAAAGGATTGAAGTATACCGCTATAGAAAGACCTAAATGTGAGATAGGAAACTCAAAATCCTACAGGAGAAAATAGGCAGCAACTTCTCTGACTTAGGCTACAGCCACTTCTAGTGAAGATTTCTCCAGAGGCAAGGGAGAAAAACAAAACAAATAAAAACAAAAATGAATTATTGGGACCTCATCAAGATAAAAGGCTTCTGCACAGTAAAGGAAACAATCAACAAACCAAATGGCAACCGAGGGAATAGGACAAGATATTTGCAAATGACATGTGGGATAAGGGTTAGTATCCAAAATCTGTGAAGAATTTACCAAACTGAACACCAAATTACCCAGTGAAGAAATGGGCAGAAGACATGAATAGACATTTTGCCAAGGAAGACATCCAGATGGGTAACAGACACATGAAAAAAGGCTCAACATCCCTCATCATGAGGGAAATACAAATCAAATTCACAATGAGATGTCACCTCACACTTGTCAGAATGGCTAAAATTAACATTAAATTTGTTGTAAAATTTAATTTGTTTAAATTTGTAAATTAAAATTAACAACAGCATACAGAGAAAGGAGGACACTTTTCCAGTGTTGGTGGGAATGCAAATTGGTGCAGCCATTCTGGAAAACACTGTGGAGGTTACTCAAAAAATGAAAAATGGAATTACGTGCAGCCCAGCAATAGCACTACTAGGAATGTATCCAAGAGATACAGGAGTGCTGATTCATAGGGGCACATGTACCCCAATGTTTCTAGCAGTGCTATTAACAATAGCCAACTTATGGAAAAAGCCCAAATGTCCATCAACTGATGAATCAAGAAGCCATGGTACACACACACACACACACACACACACACACACTGCAATACTACTCAGTGATCAAAAAGAATGAAATCTTGCTATATGCAACAATATGGATGGAGCTAGAGAGGATTATGCTAAGTGAAAGAAGTCAGTCAGAGTAAGAGAGATCATATGGTTTACCTCATTTGGAATTTGAGAAACCCAAAAGATCAAATAGGGGAAGGGAACGTAAAAGGAGATAAAAACAGAAGGGAGGAAAACTACAAGAGACTCTTTAACACATAGAACAGAGTGAGGGTTTCTGGAAGGGAGGTAGGTGGGGGGATGGGTTAAATGAGTGATGGGCATCAGGGAGGGCACTTTTTGGGATGAGCATGGGGTGTTATATGTAAGAGATGAATCACTGGATTCTATTCCTAAAATCAATACTACACTGTATGTTAACTAACTTGAATTAAAAAAAAAAATAATAACCAAATAAATATAAAGGGATTAAATTCTCCAATCAAAAGATACATATTGGCTGAATGGAAAGAAATACAAGATACAACTCTACAGTACCTTCAAGAGACTCGCTTCAGCTTTGGGAACACAGTCAGACTCAAAGTGCAGGTAAGGAAAAAGACATTCCATGCAAATGGAAATAAAAGAAAACACAGTAGCTATGCTTACTTTAGACAAATAGACTTTAAGCTAAGGGCAGTATTAAGATGCAGCAAAAATGCTTATAAACTAATGGGTCATTTTCTGCAGTGTTTTTAGCTATGTGGTGTTGGGAAGAATGACAGTAAGGCTTTCCCAAAATTTGTGTTTGGAAGGATATGAATAGGGTGTTTCTGTAACTCATGTAGTACTTACCACTTCTCAACCCAACACCTTTTTCCCCCCATAAATGTTGATGGTGTTTCACCACATACCTCAATTATAGCTTGAGTCAAGTTGATGGACATCTGTATCTTAAGAGTTCCCTAAATGGTTAGTTGATATTCAAAAACCTATTACTGTGATTTGAGGATTGGGGAAAAAAAGAACACTAAATGACAATTTGAGAAGGACCTATTATTTCCAGACTTTTAGGTGTGTGGGAAAATATTGTTGCAAAGAAAGCTTGGTCCTTTACTGTAACCAGTAGCCAATAATTTATCAAAACCAACTTGTACAGGCTAATAAACATTCTACCATAGTGTGTTTTCTAACCTCTTGCTACTGTACATTGTATATTTTATCACTCATATGTTGTTAAATTACCTTGTTATCTGGCATTTTTAATCTCCAAATAAGTTAGTTGTCCTTTCAGCAGGTTATCATTAAACTCCTCTGTGCACCTTGTGGTATAAATTTTTGAGCAGCTTTTCATTGGGCAGACATTCCAAAAAAGGAGCAAATACCAAAGGTTTTATCCAATCAAGCTGTCCTTCCTTTGCTTCCACATCGTCTCTGTAAAAACCTTACCACTATCTGCTACTAATGGAACGTGCCTAGCCATTTGAATAGATCAATTAACAGGTCAGATTAAGTCTTGAAAATATGAACATATATCAGTTCATCTTTTAACACCACACAGTACCACCTTTCATTTTGAGCACCTTTCTCCCTGGCCTGGACAAGTTGCCCACTCGCCACTTGAGCATAAGACTCAATAGGACATCTTTCCCTGCCCCTTTCCGCCCACTTTTGCACATGCACATTAGACACCAATGTGACTCTGCTCTCACTTGCGCAGACTCCACTCTCGGCAATGGCTCCCCACAGCACCTGCGCAGATGGAGTTTCCCACCAAGTGCTGCACATGTGCACAGAGGATTTCCGGAACACACCGCCCCGCTCAGGAACTAAACCTGCAGTCATGTGCTCCTCCCTTTGCCAGCCCAGAGTTACAGAGCACTAGCCTTGAACCTTAGCTCAACTGTCCATACACCGGAGTCACAGTGGAGGCCAGCTGGGGCTAGAGTCTACAGACAGAACAGTCATCCCTCCGACCAGTGTTACCACACCCAGAGTTTTCGATCCTTTTCCCGTGTCTGCCTTCAGTATCATCAAAACTTCACACAAGCACGCAAAGAGAATCCCCATGAACCCGTCAAGCTGGGCACCTCCCACAATGAAGGGAGCCCGAGCAGATGGGGAGCAGGGACTGGCCATCCAGGAGCATCCTGTGTAATAGAAACGCTTAGGTGTCCATCAGTGCTACCACTGCAGGGGACCTTCTGACATCCTCAGATTCCTGTTTCATACCTTGGGGCTAACATTCTGGGCAAAGAGCTCAGCTGTCCCAGGATTTGCATCTGGAATAGTCCTTGTCTACATGGTGCTTGGGGAGCCTGATAGACAATTGTCCCTTCAGGTTCTCTCGAAAAGGACCTGTTCCACCACAAAATTGACCTCTCTGGCCCCGGTGCCAGTCCCTGATCCTCCCTTCTCAGGACAGCTCAGAGAACAGAGTTCCTAGCAGCTCCACCTCCTGGATAGCCCATTGATATCCACACTTTTCTGAGGCTCAGACTCAGATAAGGGAGAGAGCAAAGGACCTAGAATTTGGGGAGTCCGTTTCACCTTTCTGGTACCAACAGTGCTTCCAAGAGGACACATAGCATCCCACCTTCCATTCCTGGAATGTCCATTGATTTTCAACACATGAAAATGGATCAAATATGCAAATGCAAATGATAGATGCATCAGATTTCCCTCAGAGGTTCTACTCCACCCTTTCTGTCTCCTATCTGCTCTCTATATTTGTGCCTCCACATCCAACATGGCCTTCAAGAGTACTGATGTTGAAAGACAATACAAACAATCTCTACTCCCAAGAAGGCTCACCCTGGATCCAACCTTCCTAGAAAAATGAACACAGTGTACACAATCCCCAGGGTTTTACGAAGATTAATTCACACAATATACGTAAGTTTCCTAGCCCAACGTCTTGAACACGGTGCATCCTCATACACTTGCAGCATACATAAGATACTCAAGAAACATCCCTTTCATGGATGAGTACACATGTACCCCAAAGAGCTGTGCTCAACCACCGCTGCCTTAGCTTTTTCTTTCCCAACTTGCAGGGGATGTGCATACAATGCCATCTTGTTGAGAGTAGTAGTCTTCACTGGGAACAACAGGGTTTGTGTTGAGATAGGATGGCTGGATAGATGGGACTCAGGTGTGCTCTTCTGCACTCTCCAGCTTTGGGCAACTGGAGATGAAGTCTGGGGACAGTAACCTCAATGTTTGTTATAAGAACAAATTAATGATCTTCATCTAGACTTGGAGAGACATGATATCTGAGTGTGGGTCCCAGAATCTGTTTTTAATGGGAACCTCAAGGGATTTGTGTATACATGAAATTTTGACAAGCAGGGTTCAAAATGTCATTCTTAGCTTTGACATCATATTGTGAACCCCTGTGTAGTTATTTGAACTACCTTCTCTAGGGTCCCATCCCCAAAGATTCTGGCACTTAGTTCTTGATGGGGCCCACCATCAATTAAGTCTTAAAGAAGTGGCCCGATTATTCCACTATGAGGTCAATGGAATTGCTGAGGCTCCTAGTACATTTAAGAATACAGAGTGCCAGGCAATGTCGAAGGCTCTATGAGGAAGGCCGTACTGTGTAAGTTTTCATAGAGGATGGTCAGTTTGCCTCACATTCCTGATGTTGTGCCCCACTATGTGTGTGTCTCCAGGAGATAAGGGCACCCAAAACTGGGACAGGAGTAAATTACATAGGGAGAATCTCATTGGAGGCCCCAATGTGTACAGGTTTTCACATGTCCCCAAAAGCAAGTCAGATCCCATAGAGCCTCGGGGGACATGGGGATGCTTTTGGATTTCTTTGGTGAATGCCATGGTAGACACTGGCACAGAAGGTAAGCCTCAGGGGATGCAGCAGCATGGCAAGACCATGACAGGAATGTGCATCCGTGACCACTAGAAAAATACACCTAGGCTTTCAGAATCATTCCCTTCAAGCAGAGCTTCCCAGACCACATTTTAAGATTGAGTTTTCTCCTTTGACCTTTGAACCTCACTTGTGTCATCTGCTTCATTCATTCCCACTTATTTGGGCGTGTGGTTACTCTCTCCTGTCCTTTTTTGCACAAGGTCTCTTCCCTTTTCCAAAGATCATGCCCGAATCAACTCTAGAGACAGCAAGATCTATAGATAGGAAAAAAGATACGTGACCCTTGCTGGAGAACCTACAATTTCAAATCCAGCACTGTGTTCTATAGAGAAGAGAGCACATTTCAGAAGCTAATAGAAAACTAATTCTCCCAATGCTGTTTCCTGATGGCCTCTTTAGAACACTTAGGAAGGCTTTTCAATACTCGGTTCCCTAACTCCACTTCCAAGTAGTACTGAATCAAGAATAATAAATATTGGGGCACCTGGGTATCTCAGTTGGTTAAGCGTCTGATTTCAGCTCAGGTCATGATCTCACTGTTCCTGAGTTCAAACCCCACATCGGGCTCTGCACTGACTGCGTGGAGACTGCATGGCCTTCTCTCCCTCCCAGTCTCTCTCTCTCGCCTCCACCCCCACATACACACATGCTCTCTCTCCCAAAGTAAATGAATAAACTTAAAAAAATAAGATTTAACCAAAGAATAAAGAATGTATATCAGATTTTAAGATGGTGACAATATCCTATGCCATTTAGTTTCTAGAATTATCACTAATTCACAGTGAGGGTAACAGAGAACCTCAAAGAAGGGGAAAGTTTAAGATACAACATCATGAATAGTTCATTCCCTACACAAACAAATGCCTAATTATTTCCCTGAAATGATATCATTTGGCATTTGTGCCAAGTTGTATTATAGAATTTTAAGACCTATGAACATATACTAGTTATACTTGTTACTTTTTTTTTCAGCAAAAGTTAATAATGAAGAAAACATCTGCTACACTATGCAAAATAAAATTGAAACTTAATAGATTAAGGACTGAAAGAGCAGACCTAGGCCGGCTGACTAGTGACTATGTCCCCGACATGGCCCCAGAAAGAAGTTCCTGCTCAAACCTCAGACCACGCCTCCTCCTCCCCTTGAGTAACTTACATTTTCTAAGAAAGCAGGCTACCAATTGATGCATTCTTCCAAAGTCTGAGGTGCGAGGAAGGGGAGTGTGAGAGGTGTGGAAAGTGTGAGTAGAAGAGGAAGGGCTTCTCTCAGGTAGGGGCCAGAGGCAGGAGCCCTCAACCCTGTCCAGGCTTAGAATGACCTGGGAGCATTGTACCCCTCCCCAAACCAATTAATCAGAGTCTCTGGGGATGGTGTTTGGTGCTAGGTATTTATATAGCACAGCAAGGCTGACAGCCAATGGTTAATAGGTGACCAGTGAGAAATGCTCTGTATACACTGAGGCCAAACATGTTAGAGATCCTCAGACACAGTGGTTCTTAAACTTCAGGTGCATCAGAATCTCCTGGAAGACTTGTTCAAACACAGATTGCTGAGCCCCACCCCCAGAGTTTCTGATTTAGTAGGTCTGTGACCACCAGGCCCAACATTTGCATTTTTAACAAGTTCCAGGTGATGCTGAGAATTGCTGATCTGGGACCACACTTTGGCAGCCAATCGGCTGAGTCCACGACCCTTCCCCAGCCAATCAGCTAAGGCCATGGTCCCTATAAAACCTTTGTGCTTTTTGAAACTTGCTCTCTCTCTCTCTCTGGTATCCCACTTCTGTGTCAGTGCAGGTAGGGGATTGAGCTCGAGCTAGCTTGAGTAAAGGCTATTTGCTTTTGCATCGGACTCGGCTCCCTGGTGGTCTTTGGGGATCATGAATTCTGGGCATAACAAGGACCAATATAAAACCTTTATTTGCAAAGACCAGGATCTCTAGTAAACAAAGAGACTTCATTTTCTAGGGGAATCTGTCAGAGAGACCCTGATCCATGTGAACAATGTTAACATCAGCTGTAGTGAGACAAATTGATATCAGGGGCTTCATGCATGTAGACGGACTCATCATTGATGTGATAGAGTTTGCAAAGGAAGAAAAAACAGCAACGAAATCATACTAGGATATGAATCATGAAAATATAGATTTTTGCAAATTTCAAGTCACAGATTCTTCCCATGTCCTCTAGTTTTTAATGCCTTCTAAATAGTAAGTCTTCGAAACAATCTAGACAGCAAAGCTCTTTTTCAGAACATCGACTTATTTGGGCCCCAAAGCTAGTTGATTTGCCTTTCATGCTTTGTGTGTTTTTTTTAAGTTTATTTATTTTGAGCAAGAGTGAATGGGGGCAGGAGAGAAAGGTAGAGAATATGCCAGACAGGCTCTTCTGACAGTGAGCAGCCTGACACAGGGCTCACTCAAACCTTGGGATAATGACCTGAGCTGATATCAAGATTGCATTGCTTGACTGAGCCACCTGGACGCCCTGTGTTGTTCAGGTTCTTAATCAGTTTACATAGAACTCGTGCCACACACAGACAGGATATGAATATATAATCTCGTCCTTTACTGGGGTCCTCAAACCTGACATATCTCCCATGAGAAACTTGTGTAGCAACACATTCCCATAATCTGCCACCGAAGTTTTATTTTCAATAATCTGCATGTCATGAATTCATGGCAGGAATTCCTCATATTATATAGAAAGCCTGGTTGTAGAGAATGGAGAGAAGACTCTAAGATCTAACACAGGAATGTCCTAAGGAGCTAAATTTTACTATCATGAAAGGGATAAATACTAGTCCAAACATATTTATTAGGCAGACGCAGGTAGAGAAGTAAACGTTTGCAACCTCTAAAAACATGGTATTTCATTAAGTAATGAGGACACAGCTTCTAAGCTAAGTCCTGACCAAATTTACCTCAGAAACAGCCATTTCTTCCTCTCCTTTCTCCTCGAGTGCTTTCTGGTGTGATGTTATATGAAGAAATCACGTCTGTAGGACTTTCAAGGCCTCAGACAGCCTCTTCTCCTGTTCTTATCACCTCAAAAGCATAAGAATCTTGAAATTCAGAAAAAGCCGCCTTCTCCTTGACTTTGTCACAGGAAAGATTCAGGAAAACTGAGTTCCTGTGTGGACATTTACCTGTGAGTTTCTCCTACCGGGTTTCAGATGTCCTCCCCTCTCACAGACAGCCACACATTCTGCCACAGCCCGGGGAACATGGGCTGCACTGACCTGCCACTTCCAGGTCCACGCCAAACAGACTATCATCATCTCTTCTACTGAAAGGCGAATGCAACCCTCCCAAGTAGTTAGTGAATCCTCGTGCTTCACCCTGGTCTCACCTGAGAATCACCTGGAGCTCATAGTTAAAGCAGCACCGGTGTTCTCACCCTGATCAACAGACTCTGGCAGAGGGCAGAGGTGATGCTGGTTCCTAAAACTCACCAAGGGATGTTTTTCGTAAATCCAGGCTGATAAGCAGTTCTGTGCTTTGAAGTTTTCATGTGCATATAAATCATGTGGTCTCCAGGGCCCATAAAAGAAACGGTGATTTTGTAAGTTTGGAATGGGGTCCACGAATGGGCTGGCGTCTTTCACCAGTTCCTTGTTAGTGCAGATGCTGTTCCCCGAGACCCATTAGTAGCACCTCACGAGCCAATGCAGGCACAGCACACTTGAGCCCCCCATCGCCACCATCTGACTCAACACAAACAACTCCTGCTTAGTTTCCAGGGAAGACTTTACCACTTACGTTCTTCTTTTGTGAGTTTACTTTTGGTTCCCAGCAAAGACCACCATCACCATCCTTCAGAACATTTTACATTGCACTAGGTCACTTTCAGATTTCCAAATAGTTGTTCTACAGGTATGCATGTTCCACCATTTGATTTGAGCTTTTGCTGACAGAAATATACTGCTTTGGTAAAGTACTGGACTTAAAAGGAAGGTTTTCCAAAATGGTTTATATCCTTCACCAGTTTGGGCAGTGAGATTCTCATTACACACAGTTGTCTCAATTTGGGTATGGCCTTCCTGATACTGTTGATAAACTTCACTCTTCCCATCATTGTCCTGGTTTATCATTCAGTGTAAATTCTCAAGGGCACTAGGTTTATATCTACTCATTGACATGTGTTGACAAGAAGCTTCTATGCACGATGTTGTCAAGAAGCTGAGGGTGCCATGGGAAGTTACAGCTGAAATATATCAAATAACAGAGAGGTAAAATTCCACTTATTACTCTCACAGAATGTGCTGACATCTAATCTACATCCCTAAAATCACTCAGAGAATGTCAGCAATGTGGCTGAGAAGGAATCATGAGAACATCATTCCTCCATAGACACATAAACTTGCACATGATGCACTGACCACATAGCATAATAGATAATGCTATAGTGTTGTGCCATAGCACAAATCACTTTCTTCTACCTCAAATACTCAGGTCAAATACCATATGAACCCAAAATTATCAGCAAGAAGGAAATTCAAACATAAAACAGAAATGAACAAAGTAGGATACAGCAAAACTAGGAAAATATAAAGAATAGAAACACTTGGTTTTCAGAACAAATGAACAAAACTGACAAACCTTTAACTAAATCAGGAAGGAAAGGGAGAAAGAAGACAACTACAATCGAAGTGAAGAATTGAAGGCAGGCACAGTATAACTGATACCATAGAGATAAATATATTGCAAGAGGTGACAGTAGAGAATTACATGCCAAGATAGATATTGAAAAATGAGAATAAATTTCAGAAATATAGAACCTATATGGACCCCCTTGTGAGGAAATATTTTTAAAAATCTCCACTGATCTACATATACTAGGTAGATGATAAAAAATTAATTAAAATCAAAAACAAAAACAAAAAACTTCCCAAAAAGTAAAAGTATTTATCCAGATGAATGAACTGGATAATCCATACAAACATTGAATGAGAAAATTGTTCAAATCTCCTCAAACATTTCCAAGGAGTAAGAGAAGGGAGATTAAGAACACACTCTCTGGGGGTGCCTGGGTGGCGCAGTCGGTTAAGCGTCCGACTTCAGCCAGGTCATGATCTCGCGGTCCGTGAGTTCGAGCCCCGCATCAGGCTCTGGGCTGATGGCTTGGAGCCTGGAGCCTGTTTCCGATTCTGTGTCTCCCTCTCTCTCTGCCCCTCCCCCGTTCATGCTCTGTCTCTCTCTGTCCCAAAAATAAAAAAAAAAAAAAGAACACACTCTCTGTGACACCAACATTAATAAGTTACCAAAACATAGGAAGACATTGTAAGTAGAGATGAAGAAAATAATTTAAAAAATAGTATTTTAAACCATAAGCAAGTGGGAATTCTTCCTGAAATTCAAGGGTGTTTCAGCACATGGATAACCATCTGTTTAAAACTGCACATTAAACAATGAAGATCAAAATGACATGATGTTAAGTGATGCAAAACAGGAAGTGAGCTTATTGGACATAATTTTATGGTTAGAAATACTCAATAAAGCAGGAATGGAAGGAAACAACCACGACCTGATAAAGGCCATTTATGTACGGAAAGCTGAAATCTCACATATTCCATAATAAAATAAATCTCACATATTCCATAATAAAAGACTAAAAGCTTCTCCCATATGAACAGAAACAATGTAATGAAGTCACGTCACCATTTCAATTCAACACAGCAATGAATAGTCTGTTCAGAACAACTGGGCAAGAAAAAAATAGATTAAAGGCATCGTAAGTGGAAAAGATAAAACAAGGTTTAGAGAGGGAAGATGGCGGCATAGGAGGACGCTGGGCTTACCGCGCGTCCTGCTGATCACTTAGATTCCACCTACACCTGCCTAAATAACCCAGAAAACCGCCAGAGGGTTAGCAGAATGGAATCTCCGGAGCCAAGCGCAGACGAGAGGCCCACAGAAGAGGGTAGGAAGGGCGGCGAGGCGGTGCGCATTCCATGGACTGGCGGGAGGGAGCCGGGGCGGAGGGGCGGCTCGCCGGCCAAGCAGAGCCCCTGAGTCTGGCTGGCAAAAGCGGAGGGGCCTGACGGACTGTGTTCCGACAGCAAGCGCGACTTAGCGTCTGGGATGTCATGAGTTAACAGCTCTGCTCTGAAAGCGGGAAGGCTGGAGGACAAAGGGAGGGAGAGCTGCCGAGCCCCCGGACGACAGAGCTCAGTTTGGAGGGGAACAAAGGCGCTCGCCAGCGCCATCTCCCCCGCCCATCCCCCAGCCAAAATCCCAAAGGGAACCAGTTCCTCCCAGGGAACTTGCTCGCTCCGCGCAAACACCCAACTCTGTGCTTCTGCGGAGCCAAACCTCCGGCAGCGGATCTGACTCCCTCCCGCTGCCACAGGGCCCCTCCTGAAGTGGATCACCTAAGGAGAAGCAAGCTAAGCCTGCCCCTCCCGCCCCCGTGCACCTTGCCTACCCACCCCAGCTAATACGCCAGATCCCCAGCAACACAAGCCTGGCAGTGTGCAAGTAGCCCAGACGGCCACGCCACCCCACAGTGAATCCCGCCCCTAGGAGAGGGGAAGAGAAGGAACACACCAGTCTAACTGTGGCCCCAGTGGTGGGCTGGGGGCAGACATCAGGTCTGACTGCGGCCCCGCCCACCAACTCCAGTTATACACCACAGCACAGGGGAAGAGCCCTGCAGGTCCTCACCACTCCAGGGACTATCCAAAATGACCAAACGGAAGAATTCCCCTCAGAAGAATCTCCAGGAAATAACAACAGCTAATGAACTGATCAAAAAGGATTTAAATAATATAACAGAAAGTGAATTTAGAATAATAATCATAAAATTAATCGCTGGGCTTGAAAACAGTATAGAGGACAGCAGAGAATCTCTTGCTACAGAGATCAAGGGACTAAGGAACAGTCACGAGGAGCTGAAAACCACTTTAAACGAAATGCAAAACAAAATGGAAATGACGACGGCTCGGATTGAAGAGGCAGAGGAGAGAATAGGTGAACTAGAAGATAAAGTTATGGAAAAAGGGGAAGCTGAGAGAAAGAGAGATAAAAAAATCCAGGAGTATTAGGGGAAAATTAGAGAACTAGGTGATACACTAAAAAGAAATAATATGTGCATAATTGGTATCCCAGAGGAGGAAGAGAGAGGGAAAGATGCTGAAGGGGTACTTGAAGAAATAATAGCTGAGAACTTCCCTGAACTGGGGAAGGAAAAAGGCATTGAAATCCAAGAGGCACAGAGAACTCCCTTCAGACGTAACTTGAATCGATCTTCTGTACGACATATCATAGTGAAACTGGCAAAATACAAGGATAAAGAGAAAATTCTGAAAGCAGCAAGGGATAAACGTGCCCTCACATATAAAGGGAGACCTATAAGACTCATGACTGATCTCTTTTTTGAAACTTATCAGGCCAGAAAGGATTGGCACGATATCTTCAGTGTGCTCAACAGAAAAAATATGCAGCCGAGAATCCTTTATGCAGCAAGTCTGTCATTTAGAATAGAAGGAGAGATAAAGGTCTTCCCAAACAAACAAAAACTGAAGGAATTTGTCACCACTAAACCAGCCCTACAAGAGATCCTAAGGGGGATCCTGTGAGACAAAGTACCAGAGACATCACTACAAGCATAAAACATACAGACATCACAATGACTCTAAACCCATATCTTTCTATATTAACACTGAATGTAAATGGATTAAATGTGCCAACCAAAAGACATAGGGTATCAGAATGGATTAAAAAAAAAAAAAAAGACCCATCTATTTGCTGTCTACAAGAGACTCATTTTAGATCGGAGGACACCTTCAGATTGAGAGTGAGGGGATGGAGAACTATTTATCATGCTACTGGAAGCCAAAAGAAAGCTGGAGTAGCCATACTTATATCAGACAAACTAGACTTTAAATTAAAGGCTGTAACAAGAGATGAAGAAGGGCATTATATAATAATTACAGGGTCTATCCATCAGGAAGAGCTAACAATTATAAATGTCTATGCGCCGAATACCAGAGCCCCCAAATATATAAAACAACTACTCATAAACATAAGCAACCTTATTGATAAGAATGTGGTAATTGCAGGGGACTTCAGGACCCCACTTACAGATATGGATAGATCATCTAGACACACGGTCAATAAAGAAACAAGGGCCCTGAATTATACATGGGATCAGATGGACTTGACAGATATATTTAGAACTCTGCATCCCAAAGCAACAGAATATACTTTCTTCTCGAGTGCACATGGAACATTCTCCAAGATAGATCATGTACTGGGTCACAAAACAGCCCTTCATAAGTTTACAAGAATTGAAATTATACCAAGCATACTTTCAGACCACAATGCTATGAAGCTTGAAATCAACCACAGGAAAAAGTCTGGAAAACGTCCAAAAGCATGGAGGTTAAAGAACACCCTACTAACGAATGAGTGGGTCAACCAGGCAATTAGAGAAGAAATTTAAAAATATATGGAAACAAACGAAAATGAAAATACAACAATCCAAACGCTTTGGGACAAAGCGAAGGCAGTCCTGAGAGGAAAATACATTGCAATCCAGGCCTATCTCAAGAAACAAGAAAAATCCCAAATACAAAATCTAACAGCACACCTAAAGGAGCTAGAAGCAGAACAGCAAAGGCAGCCTAAACCCAGCAGAAGAAGAGAATAATAAGATCAGAGCAGATATAAACAATATAGAATCTAAAAAAACTGTAGAGCAGATCAATGAAACCAAGAGTTGGTTTTTTGAAAAAATAAACAAAATTGACAAACCTCTAGCCAGGCTTCTCAAAAAGAAAAGGGAGATGACCCAAATAGATAAAATCATGAATGAAAATGGGATTATTACAACCAACCCCTCAGAGATACAAACAATTATCAGGGAATACTATGAAAAATTATATGCCAACAAATTGGACAACCTGGAAGAAATGGACAAATTCCTAAACACCCACACTCTTCCAAAACTCAATCAGGAAGAAATAGAAAGCTTAAAAAGACCCATAACCAGCGAAGAAATTGAATTGGTTATCAAAAATCTCCCAACAAATACGAGTCCAGGACCAGATGGCTTCCCAGGGGAGTTCTACCAGACGTTTAAAGCAGAGATATTACCTATCCTTCTCAAGCTATTCCAAGAGATAGAAAGGGAAGGAAAACTTCCAGACTCATTCTATGAAGCCAGTATTAATTTGATTCCTAAACCAGACAGAGACCCAGTAAAAAAAGAGAACTACAGGCCAATATCCCTGATGAATATGGATGCAAAAATTCTCAATAAGATACTAGCAAATCGAATTCAACGGCATATAAAAAGAATTATTCACCATGATCAAGTGGGATTCATTCCTGGGATGCAGGGCTGGTTCGACATTCGCAAATCAATCAATGTGATACATCACATTAACAAAAAAAAAGAGAAGAACCATATGATCCTGTCAATCCATGCAGAAAAGGCCTTTGACAAAATCCAGCATCCCTTCTTAATAAAAACCCTTGAGAAAGTCGGGATAGAAGGAACATACTTAAAGATCATAAAAGCCATTTATGAGAAGCCCACAGCTAACATCATGCTCAATGGGGAAAAACTGAGAGCTTTTTCCTGGAGATCAGGAACACGACAGGGATGCCCACTCTCACTGCTGTTGTTTAACATAGTGCTGGAAGTTCTAGCATCAGCAATGAGACAACAAAAGGAAATCAAAGGCATCAAAATTGGCAAAGATGAAGTCAAGCTTTTGCTTTTTGCAGATGACATGATATTATACATGGAAAATCCGATAGACTCCACCAAAAGTCTGCTAGAACTGATACATGAATTCAGCAAAGTTGCAGGATACAAAATCAATGTACAGAAATCAGTTGCATTCTTATACACTAACAATGAAGCAACAGAAAGACAAATAAAGAAACTGATCCCATTCACAATTGCACCAAGGAGCATAAAATCCCTAGGAATAAATCTAACCAAAGATGTAAAAGATCTGTATGCTGAAAACTATAGAAAGCTTATGAAGGTAATTGAAGAAGATTTAAAGAAATGGAAAGACATTCCCTGCTCATGGATTGGAAGAATAAATATTGTCAAAATGTCAATACTACCCAAAGCTATCTACACATTCAATGCAATCCCAATCAGAATTGCACCAGCATTCTTCTCGAAACTAGAACAAGCAATCCTAAAATTCATATGGAACCACAAAAGGCCCTGAATAGCCAAAGTAATTTTGAAGAAGACCAAAGCAGGAGGCATCCCAATCCCAGACTTTAGCCTCTACTACAAAGCTGTCATCATCAAGACAGCATGGTATTGGCACAAAAACAGACACATAGACCAATGGAATAGAATAGAAACCCCAGAACTAGACCCACAAAAGTAGGGCCAACTAATCTTTGACAAAGCAGGAAAGAACATCCAATGGAAAAAAGACAGTCTCTTTAACAAATGGTGCTGGGAGAACTGGACAGCAACATGCAGAAGGTTGAAACTAGACCACTTTCTCACACCATTCACAAAAATAAACTCACAATGGATAAAGGACCTGAATGTGAGACAGGAAACCATCAAAACCTTAGAGGAGAAAGCAGAAAAAGACCTCTCTGACCTCAGCCGTAGCAATCTCTTACTCGACACATCCCCAAAGGCAAGGGAATTAAAAGCAAAAGTGAATTACTGGGACCTTATGAAGATAAAAAGCTGCACAGCAAAGGAAACAACCAACAAAACTAAAAGGCAACCGACAGAATGGGAAAAGATATTTGCAAATGACATATCGGACAAAGGGCTAGTATCCAAAATCTATAAAGAGCTCACCAAACTCCACACCCAAAAAACAAAGAACCCAGTGAAGAAATGGGCAGAAAACATGAATAGACACTTCTCTAAAGAAGACATCCGGATGGCCAACAGGCACATGAAAAGATGTTCAACGTCTCTCCTTATCAGGGAAATACAAACCAAAACCACACTCAGATATCACCTCACGCCAGTCAGAGTGGCCAAAATGAACAAATCAGGAGACTATAGATGGTGGCGAGGATGTGGAGAAACGGGAACCCTCTTGCACTGTTGGTGGGAATGCAAACTGGTGCAGCCGCTCTGGAAAGCAGTGTGGAGGTTCCTCAGAAAATTAAAAATAGACTTACCCTATGACCCAGCAATAACACTGCTAGGAATTTACCCAAGGGATACAGGAGTACTGATGCATAGGGGCACTTGAACCCCAATGTTTATAGCAGCACTCTCAACAATAGCCAAATTATGGAAAGAGCCTAAATGTCCATCAACTGATGAATGGATAAAGAAATTGTGGTTTGGGGCACCTGGGTGGCTCAGTCGGTTAAACGGCCGACTTCGGCTCAGGTCATAATCTCATGGTCAGTGAGTTCAAGCCCCGCGTCGGGCTCTGTACTGACAGCTCGGAGCCTGGAGCCTGTTTCAGGCTATTCCCTCTCGCTGACCCTCCCCTGCTCATGTTCTGTCTCTCTATGTCTCAATAATAAATACAACGTTAAAAAAAAATTAAAAAAAAAAAAAGAAATTGTGGTTTATATACACAATGGAATACTACATGGCAATGAGAAAGAATGAAATATGGCCTTTTGTAGCAACGTGGATGGAACTGGAGAGTGTGATGCTAAGTGAAATAAGCCATACAGAGAAAGACAGATACCATAGGGTTTCACTCTTATGTGGATCCCGAGAAACTTAACAGAAACCCATGGGGGAGGGGAAGGAAAAAAAAAAAAGAGGTTAGAGTGGGAGAGAGCCAAAGCATAAGAGACTGTTAAAAACTGAGAACAAACAGGGTTGATGGGGGGTGGGAGGGAGGGGAGGGTGGGTGATGGGTATTGAGGAGGGCACCTTTTGGGATGAGCACTGGGTGTTGTATGGAAACCAATTTGACAATAAATTTCATATATTAAAAAAAAAAAAAAGCAGTTTTTAATAAAGCATGTAGTCTCCTGGGCAGGAAGACCTACACAGTCATTTTGAGAGGACATTCATTTTATACTTTTAATCTGGGGAGTAAAGACAAAGTTTCTAAAGGAATTTTCATACATTAAATAAAATGAATAGGATCTTGCAAGTCTGGCTATTGTCAAGGCAAAGGGTCTCTACCTCTAAAAAAGCATTAAATTAAGGCATTTCAGAATTCCTAGAGGAATGTCATTCTCTGCAAGTCTCAAGAATGTATCAGTTGTGCTTCAAGTTGAAGGAAAGTTAACTAGAGAAAGCATGAGTGGGGAATAGAAGAGAGAGAGGAGAGAGGAAAAATACCAAGCAAGGTCCACAATGTAAGCCCGGGAGCCCAACGGGGATGGAACTCATGAACCACAAGGTCATGACCTGAACCAAAGTTGGCAATTAGCCAGTTGAGACACCCAGGTGCCCTGATTTTCACTTAGTTCAGACTCCATGTGATTCCATACAGTATTTTTTTTTCTGTGCAATTCTTATTTAATTCAACAAAATATCCTCCAGTTTCTATGAGCTACTCCCAGGCTTCTCTATGATGGACCACTTTGGCAGGAAGATTAGAGTTAATAAGCAATCAAAATTAAGCGGTTTCATGAAAAATGTTTACATTTCCCCACTCTCTAAAAATAATATACATAGAAAAGCTGCCCAGGATGAGCGCAATCACCATACATGACCACATTAGGATAGAAGCTAGGTATGGTCGACAGGGAGGAACCCACTAAGGACTATGTGAACAAAGGTTTCTGTCCTATTGTCTCAGAGTGGCCCACAAAATAATTGCTTACCAAATATGTACTTTTTCATCTTCCTGTGAATTACATTCTTTCTCTTGGAGGTCCCAGACTTCTGATTCTTCCCTCCTCCTCTTCCTTCTTCTCCTCCTCCACTGTCTTCTCCTCCTTGTCTCCTCTTCAAAGACATATATACCTTCCTTTTCCTTTCTTTGCAATTTTCTTGTGTTTGTGGAGTCTCCATACATATACTATTAAATTTGATTTTCTCCTGTTTACCTCATGCTACTTGATTCTTGGTCAACAGTGAGAACTTCCCATGAGGTTCCAATTCATGCTTTTGTATATTCTTCCAAACCATATTTAGCTCTTTTATGCAATCCATGTTTTGAAAGAAAAGTAAACAGAAAGGCAGGACACAGCATCTATATTCTGGGGGAAATATGGGACATCTATTTTCAAGTCCTAAAGTATGATGATTAACTCACATGCATGTTCCTGAGGTACCCACCACAGCACCATGTGACCTGTGTGTGTGCACAGAGTAAAAGCTCAGCAAACACTGCCTTAATGATGTATCTATGTTACGTTCCAAATACAGGCTTTCTCAGACTAGAACTGTTCCAAATACTGTAATGGGTACATACATCTAACTCACTGATCTCTGTTCTCTAGCTTATGGCTTGACTAATAGTGGCTTCCTTGAGATTTCAACAGACCACTGATGCTGGGGAAAGAAGGAACCTGATGTTACTAGAAGATCAAGCTTGACTGTGGTAGACAGTGGCCTTTTCTGATGCCAGCAAGTCTTAGGATCTTATCGAGAATCATTCAGGACTATAGCACTGTATCCCCTACCTATCAATGCTGAGTAGTTCTGTGATTCCCCCCTTAAAACTCCCTGCTTGCTGTGAGACTTTGTAGATTTTCTACAACTCCTGCTTCCAAGAACTAAAACAATTCAAATATTATGGCTTTCTAATAAATCTCATCAGGTCCCTACCTCTGAACGTATTCTCGTGCGTCTAGGCCCTTTGAGGATCATCTCCAATATCTACTGTAACATGTGACATTTTAAAGTTATGCCCACAATGATTACATCATCCAATATGCCTGCCTCCATAACTGTCACTGATCAAGGGGTGGGGAGTCACGGTAATCATTATCATGCTTCTCAGTAACACACGGAAATTCAATTAAGTCATAAAGATTAAATAGCATTTCCTGAATCCTCAGAAACTCACCATATTTGCCAATTCCTTATTTCCATGACATTTATTCATCAGATGATGCCACCAAGAGCTGCCTGTTGACTTCGGAGTTTCAAAAGGGAGCCACTTCGAGTTCCCACCTTACACTGGAAAGAGATCTTTACATTTTCTAACTTTCTATCCCTTTCCTACAACATTAAATAATATAAGATAGGTTAACATTGGTATTGGGAGAACACTTGGTACACATCATTAAAGACAATTATGTTTTAGTAATGAAAATGTATTAAGTTCACACATAGACTAAGTTATGCATTTCAAATCCACTCTATAAACATTGTTCAAAGTCTAGAATACACGCCTTCAGAAAGTATTTGTTGATAAAATGACTGGGAATAGACACTTCCATAATTTCCCAGCCTGAGGTCATTCTTTAAACATGTGTATGTGTAATTGTATGCATTGTGGTAGAGTTGGTTATGCTCTAATATCTCGGAAGACTTCATCATTTCAACCACACCAACTGACATTCTCTAACTATTGCTGTGAATGAAGATATACCAGTGCTTCACTGCACTGCCACCTCTTGTTTCCTTAAAGACCAGTTGGGAAATTATTTTCTCCATAATATTCAAGAAGATTTTTATTTTGGGGCACCTGGGTGCCTCAGTCAGTTGGGCGACTGACTACAGCTCAGGTCATAATCTCGTGGTGCGTTCGAGCCCAATGTCAGGCTCTGTCCTGAGAGCTCAGAGCCTGGAACCTACTTCTGATTCTGTGTCTCCCTATCTCTCTGCCCCTTCCTTGCTTGCTCTCTGTCTCTCTCTCTTTCAAAAAAAATAAATAAATAAACAATAAAAAATTTCTTTAAAGATTTTTAGTTTTAATATGGGGAAAAGAATCATGTTCTCAACACCTGTGTCATGAGGACATCACTGTCTTCTCCAAAAACAGCATCTCCATGGAGATTTTCTTTATATATTGTGTATTGTGTTGTCCTTCATCTTCCATGGGAAATGACACACGAGTCACACCAAATGAAGAAGGGCATGTTGTATCTTTGATGCATCAACATCAGCCACATAATTTTCTGAAACCACTCACAATAAATGAATTTTGGAAGTAATTTGGGAGTAGAAATATATTAGTATTTGCTAGTCACAAGGGTCAGATAGGGTTGAGGTGGGAAAAAAAACAAAGCACACACTGAAATTAATGATGCCATGCAAAAATTGATCCATTTAGAGTTAGCTGGAGGAAGATGGCGGCATAAGAGGACGCTGGGCTCACCGCGTCCTGCTGATCACTTAGATTCCACCCACACCTGCCCAAATAACCCAGAAAACCACCAGAAGACTAGCAGAACGGATTTTATGGAGCCAAGCATAGACGAGAGGCCCACAGGAGGGTAGTAAGGGCAGAGAGGCAGTGCGTGCTACACAGACTGGCAGGAGGGAGCCAGGCCGGAGGGGCAGCCCACTGGCAAAACAGAGCCCCAGAGTCTAGCTGGCAAAAGCGGAGGGGCCAGACGGAGTGTGTATCGACAGCAAGCGGGACTTAACATCTGGAAGGTTATAAGTTAACAGCTCTGCTTGGAGAGCAGGAGGGCTGGAGGACAACAGGAAGGAGAGTTGTTGAGCCCCAGATGACAGACAGAGCTCAGCTTGGCGGGGAGGAAAGGTGCTCGCCAGCGCCATCTCCCTCTCCCATCCCCCAGCCAGAATCCCAAAGGGAACGAGTTCCTGTCAGGGAACTTGCTTGCACCAAGCAAACACCCAATGCTGTGCTTCTGCGGATCTATCCCTCCAGCAACAGGTCTGACTACCTCCCGGTGCTGTAGGGCTCCTCCCAACGTGGGTCACCTAAGGAAAAGCGAGCTAAGCCTACCCCTCCCGCCCCTCTGCACCTTGCTGATCCACCCCAGCTAATACACCAGATCCCCAGCACCACAAGCCTGGCAGTGTGCAAGTAGCCAAGATGGGCCACACCACCCCACAGTGAATCCCACTTTTAGGAGAGGGGAAGAGAAGGTACACACTAGTCTGACTGTGGCCCCAGCGGTGGGCTGGGGGCAGACATCAGGTCTGACTGCAGCCCCACACACCAACACAAGTTATTCAAGACAGCACAGGGGAAGTGCCCTGCAGTTCTGCACCACTCCAGGGACTATCCAAAATGATAAAACGGAAGAATTCCCTTCAAAAGAATCTCCAGGAAATAGCGACAGCTAATGGACTGATCAAAAAGGATTTCAACAATATAACAGAAAGTGAATTTAGAATAATAGTCATAAAATTAATCGCTGGGCTTGAAAACAGTATAGAGGACAGCAGAGAATGTATTGCTACAGAGACCAAGGGACTAAGGAACAGCCAGAAGTAGCTAAAAAATGCTATTAATGAGCTGCAAAATAAAATGGAGATGACCACAGCTCGGATTGGAGAGGCAGAGGAGAGAATAGGTGAAGTAGAAGATAAAATTATGGAAAAAGAAGAAGCTGAGAAAAAGAGAGATAAAAAATCCAGGAGTATGAGGGGAAAATTAGAGAACTAAGTAATGCACTAAAGAGAAATAATCTATGCATAATTCGTATTCCAGAGGAGGAAGAGAGAGGGAAAGTGCTGAAGGTGTACTTGAAGAAATAATAGCTGAGAACTTCCCTGATCTGGGGAAGGAAAAAGGCATTGAAATCTAAGAGGCACAAAGAACTCCCTTCAGACATAACTTGAATCGATCTTCTGCACGACATATCATAGTGCAACTGGCAAAATACAAGGATAAAGAGAAAATTCTGAAAGCAGCAAGGGATAAACGTGCTCTAACATATAAAGGGAAACCAATAAGACTCGTGACGGATCTCTCTTCTGAAACTTATCAGGCCAGAAAGGAATGGCAGGAAATCTTCAATGTGATGAACAGAAAAAATATGCAGCCGAGAATCCTTTATCCAGCAAGTCTGTCATTTAGAATGGAAGGAGAGATAAAGGTCTTCCCAAATAAACAAAAATTGAATGAATTCATCACCACTAAACCAGCCCTACAAGAGATCCTAAGGGGAATCCTGTGAGACAAAGTACCAGAGACATCACTACAAGCATGAAACCTACAGACATCACAATGACTGTAAACCTGTATCTTTCTATAATAACACTGAACGTAAATGGACTAAATGTGCCAACCAAAAGACATAGGGTATCAGAATGGATTAAAAAAAAAAAAAAAAGACCCATCTATTTGCTGTCTACAAGAGACTCATTTTAGATCTGAGGACACCTTCAGATTGAAAGTGAGGGGATAGAGAACTATTTATCATGCCACTGGAAGTCAAAAGAAAGCTGGAGTAGCCATACTTATATCAGACAAACTAGACTTTAAATTAAAGGCTGTAACAAGAGATGAAGAAGGGCATTATATAATAATTACAGAGTCTATCCATCAGAAGAGCTAACAGGCATAAATGTCTATGCGCCGAATACGGGAGCCCCCAAATATATAAAAAAATTACTCACAAACATAAGCAACCTTATTGATAAGAATGTGGTAATTGCAGGGGACTTTAATACTCCAGTTACAACAATGGATCTATCATCTAGACACAGGATCAATAAAGAAACAAGGGCCCTGAATTATACATGGGATCAGATGGACTTGACAGATATATTTAGAACTCTGCATCCCAAAGCAACAGAATATACTTTCTTCTCGAGTGCACATGGAACATTCTCCAAGATGGATCACATACTGGGTCACAAAACAGCCCTTCATAAGTATACAAGAAATGAGATCATACCATGCATACTTTCAGACCACAATGCTATGAAGCTTGAAATCAACCACAGGAAAAAGTCTGGAAAACGTCCAAAAGCATGGAGGTTAAAGAACACCCTACTAACGAATGAGTGGGTCAACCAGGCAATTAGAGAAGAAATTTAAAAATATATGGAAACAAACGAAAATGAAAATACAACAATCCAAACGCTTTGGGATGCAGTGAAGGCAGTCCTGAGAGGAAATACATTGCAATCCAGGTCTATCTCAAGCAACAAGAAAAATCCCAAATACAAAATCTAACAGCACACCTAAAGGAACTAGAAGCAGAACAGCAAAGACACCCCAAACCCAGAAGAAGAGAAATAATAAAGATGAGAGCAGATATAAACAATATAGAATCTAAAAAAACAGTAGAGCAGATCAATGAATCCAAGAGTTGGTGTTTTGAAAAAATAAACAAAATTGATAAATCTCTAACAAGGCTTCTCAAAAAGAAAAGAGAAGGGACCCAAATGGATAAAATCACCAATGAAAATGGAATTATTACAACTAATCCCTCAGAAATACAAGCAATTATCAGGGAATACTATGAAAAATTATATGCAACAAACTGGACAACCTGGAAGAAATGGACAAATTCCTAAACACCCACACACTTCCAGAACTCAATCAGGAGGAAACAGAAAGCTTAATCAGACCCATAACCAGCGAAGAAATTGAATCAGTCATCAAAAATCTCCCCACAAATAAGAGTCCAGGACCAGATGGCTTCCCAGGGGAGTTCTACCAGACGTTTAAAGCAGAGATAGTACCTATCCTTCTCAAGCTATTCCAAAATTAGAAAGGGAAGGAAAACTTCCAGACTTATTCTATGAAGCCAGTATTACTTTGATTCCTAAACCAGATAGAGACCCAGTAAAAAAAGACAACTATAGGCCAATATCCCTGATGAATACGGATGCAAAAATTCTCAATAAGATACTAGCAAATCGAATTCAACAGCATATAAAAAGAATTATTCACCATGATCAAGTGGGATTCATTCCTGGGATTCAGGGCTGGTTCAGCATTTGCAAATCAATCAACGTGATACATCACATTAATAAAAGAAAAGAACCAAATGATTTTGTCAATCGATGCAGAAAAAGCATTTGACAAAATTCAGCAACTTTCTTAATAAACACCCTCGAGAAAGTCAGGATAGAAGGAACATACTTAAAGATCATAAAAGCCATTTATGAAAAGCCCACAGCTAACATCATCCTTAATGGGGAAAAACTGAGAGCTTTTTCCCTGAGATCAGGAACACGACCGGGATGTCCACTCTCACTGCTGTTGTTTAACATAGGGTTGGAAGTTCTAGCATCAGCAACCAGACAACAAAAGGAAATCAAAGCCATCAAAATTGGCAAAGATGAAGTTAAGCTTTCGCTTTTTGCAGATGACATGATATTATACATGGAAAATCCGATAGACTCCACCAAAAGTCTGCTAGAACTGATACATGAATTCAGCAAAGTTGCAGGATCCAAAATCATTGTACAGAAATCAGTTGCATTCTTATACACCAATAATGAAGCAACAGAAAGACAAATAAAGAAACTGATCCCATTCACAATTGCACCAAGAAGCATAAAATCCCTAGGAATAAATCTAACCAAAGATGTAAAAGATCTGTATGCTGAAAACTATAGAAACCTTATGAAGGAAATTAAAGAAGATATAAAGAAATGGAAAAACATTCCGTGCTCATGAGTTGGAAGAATAAATATTGTTAAAATGTCAATACTACCCAAAGCTATCTACACATTCAATGCAATCCCAATCAAAATTGCACCAGCATTCTTCTCGAAGCTAGAACAAGCAATCCTAAAATTCATATGGAACCACAAAAGGCCCCGAATAGCCAAAGTAATTTGGAAGAAGACCAAAGCAGGAGGCATCACAGTCCCAGACTTTAGCCTCTACTACAAAGCTGTATTCATCAAGACAGCATGGTATTGGCACAAAAACAGACACAAAGATCAATGGAATTGAATAGAAACCCCAGAACTAGACCCACAAAAGTAGGGCCAACTAATCTTTGACAAAGCAGGAAAGAACATCCAATGGAAAAAAAGACAGTCTCTTTAACAAATGGTGCTGGGAGAACTGGACAGCAACATGCAGAAGGTTGAAACTAGACCACTTTCTCACACCATTCACAAAAATAAACTCAAAACGGTTAAAGGACCTGAATGTGAGACAGGCAACCATCAAAACCCTAGAGGAGAAAGCAGGAAAAGACTTCTCTGACCTCAGCTGTAACAATTTCTTACTTGACACATCCCCAAAGGCAAGGGAATTAAAAGCAAAAATGAACTATTGGGACCTCATGAAGATAAAAAGCTTCTGCACAGCAAAGGAAACAATCAACAAAAGTAAAAGGCAACCAACGGAATGGGAAAAGATATTTGCAAATGACATATCGGACAAAGGGCTAGTATCCAAAATCTATAAAGAGCTCACCAAACTCCACACCCGAAAAACAAATAACCCAGTGAAGAAATGGGCAGAAAACATGAATAGACACTTCTCTAAAGAAGACATATGGATGACCAACAGGCACATGAAAAGATGCTCAACGTCGTTTCTCATCAGGGAAATACAAATCAAAACCACACTCAGATATCACCTCACGCCAGTCAGAATGGCCAAAATGAACAAATCAGGAGACTATAGATGCTGGCGAGGATGTGGAGAAACGGAAACCCTCTTGCACTGTTGGTGGGAATGCAAATTGGTGCAGCCACTCTGGAAAACAGTGTGGAGGTTCCTCAAAAAATTAAAAATAGACCTACCCTATGACCCAGTAATAGCACTGCTAGGAATTTACCCAAGGGATACAGGACTACTGATGCATAGGGGCACTTGTACCCTAATGTTTATAGCGGCACTCTCAACAATAGCCAAAGTGTGGAAAGAGCCTCAATGTCCACCAACTGATGAATGGATAAAGAAAGTGTGGTTTATATACACAATGGAGTACTACGTGGCAATGAGAAAGAATAAAATATGGCCCTTTGTGGCAACATGGATGGAACTGGAGAGTGTGATGCTAAGTGAAATAAGCCACACAGAGAAAGACAGATACCATATGGTTTCACTCTTATGTGGATCCTGAGAAACTTAACAGAAACCCATGGGGCAAGGGAAGAAAAAAAAAAAAAAAGAGAGAGAGATTAGAGTGAGAGAGAGCCAAAGCATAAGAAACTCTTAAAAACTGAGAACAAACTGAGGGTTGATGGGGGGTGGGAGGGAGGGGAGGGTGGGTGATGGGTATTGAAAGAGGGCATCTTTTAGGATGAACACTGGGTGTTGTATGGAAACCAATTTGACAATAAATTTCATATATTGAAAAAAATAATAATTGATCCATTTAATCTTTTGAAGCATAACAGCCTATACATTAAGCTTAACTTTGTATTATTGCTTATTATCAGTATTTTGATGTATGTCTAAATAGAGAGACTGATGTAGTACTTTCTCCTGTGAATTCTGTGACATTTATTGACATTGGATGCTCAATTAAATATTTCTCTAAATATTTATAACTTTCAAGTTACCTTCTTTTATGCACTGTCTGGTGTTGGCTAAAGTGTTCATTTACTATGAAGGCCTTTCCTCATTCATTAGGTCTGTAGGATTTAATCTCATGTGTACTTTGGGATATCAATTAAGGATTCAATTCCACTTAAAAGCATGGCAACTTTCTCTACATGTTAGTTTCTCTCCTGAAAGATACCTATAATCTTGAGCAAGTTGTGAGTTCCAGCTTTGGTTGGACACATTCTTTAACTCTGTAATGTTTCTTCTCGGTATAAAGTCTGAGATATTGAGAAGGTTTCAGTAGTTACAAAAGTTTTACCACATTCTTCACATTTAAAGTTTTTCTCCAGTATGAATTCTGTGATACAGAATGAAGCTTCACCTCTTATTTGTAAGCTTACCAAATTCTTATATTTGCAAAATCCTCCCCAGTATACCTTCTCTGGTCAGGAGTCAGGGTTTAGCATTGCTTAAACACCTGGCCACATGCTTTAGTATTCAGTGGTTATATTCCAGTGTAAATTTTCCAATGTAAAGTAAGGGGTGAGCAGTCCACAAAACATTTTTCAAATTCCTTAAATTTGGAAGATGTACTCCAGTATGAATTCTGTGATAATGACTAAAGTTTGAAAGTGATTAAAGACCTTATTACATTCTTTATATTGTTAAGGTTTCTGTCAAGTATGAATTCTGTGATGTTGAGTAAGTTGTAAGGTTCGGGTAAAGACCTGGTCACATTCTTTACATTTGTAAAGTTTCAATCAGTATGAATTCTGTGATGTTTAATAAGGTGTGACTGTCGGCTAAAAGCCTTGCTACATTCTTTACATTGGTGAGATTTCTCTTCAGTATGGATTCTATGATGTCGAGTAAGCTGTGGATAGTTCTTAAAGGCCTTGCCACATTCTTTACATTGGTAAGGTTTCTCTCCAGTATGAATTCTGATATGTTGAGTAGGTCTGAGTGCCATTTAAAGGCCTTGCCACATTCTTTACATTGGTAAGGTTTCTCTCCAGTATGAATTCTGTGATGTTGGTTAAGGTGTGAGAGCTGTTTAAAGGCCTTGCCATATTCTTCACATTGGTAAGGTTTCTCTCCAGTATGGATTCTGTGATGTCTAGTAAGGACTGAGGGCTGGTTAAAGGCCTTGCCACATTCTTTACATTGGTAAGGTTTCTCTCCAGTATGGATTCTGTGATGTTCAGTAAGCTTTGAGTGATGGATAAAGGCCTTGACACATTCTTGACATTTGTAAGGCTTCTCTCCAGTATGCATTCTGTGATGTTGAATAAGGGATGATTGCTGGCTAAAGGCCTTGCCACATTCTTGACATTTGTAAGGTTTCTTTCCAGTATGGATTCTGTGATGTCCAGTAAGATCTGAGGTGCAGGTAAACGCCGTGCCACACTCTTTACATTGGTAAGGTTTTTCTCCAGTATGAATTCTGTGATGTTGATTAAGGTATGAGTGCCACTTAAAGGCCTTGCCACATTCTTTACATTGGTAAGGTTTCTCTCCGGTATGGATTCTGTGATGTTCCTTAAGGTATGAGTGCCATTTAAAGGCCTTGCCACACTCTTTACATTGGTAAGGTTTCTCTCCGGTATGGATTCTGGAATGTCGATTAAAGCCTGAGGGCCAAAAAAAGGTCTTGCCACATTCTTTACATTGGTAAGGTCTCCCTCTAGTATGAATTCTGTGATGTTGAATAAGGCTTGAGGGCCAGTTAAAGGATTTGCCACATTGTTGACATTCCAAAGATTTCTCTCCAGCATGAATTCTGTGGTGTTTAGTAAGAGGTGAGTCTTGGGTAAAGGCCATCCCACCTTTTTTAAGTTTGTAATATTTCTCTCCAGTATGGATTTTCCTGTGTCCATTTAGCGATGACCCATACTTAAAAGTTTTACCACATTCTTCACATTTGTAAGGTCTCTCTCCAGTATGCACTAGGTGATTTTGAATTAGTGTTGAGTGCCAGTTGAAGGCTTTGCCACATTCCTTACAAATGTAACCTTTCTGTCCAGCATGGATTGTCTTATTGATATTAAGTCTTGATGACTGACTAAACATGTTCCCAGGTTCATTGCATGTGTACGGGTTTTTTCCCACATGACTCCTCAGATGATCACCAACATTGGAGGACTGGTTAAGAATTTTCCCACACTCAGTATATTCAGAAGTATTCTCTCCCAAATGTATTCTCTTCTGTCTAATAAGGTTTGAGCTTTGATAAAAGACTTCCCTACATGTAGTACAGTCACAATGGTTCCCTGGCAAAGGAGTCCGTAGATATTTATTAACATTTGAGTCCTGGTTAAATATTTTCTCAGATTCACTGCAATGAGCAATTCTGTTTTCATTGAAAATGCTGTGGTTTTGTTGTAAGGTCGACTGCTCAGGGAAGGACCCCTCAAATGGATACCACTTACCATTTTTGTCTTCCTTTTTCAATCTCTGACTTTCAGAAATATTTGACTGAAAGGTTAATGCAATCCTATTGTCAAAATGGTGCAAAGAAGTATTTTCAGCATGGACTAGGTCACTTTCCAGATTCTCCAAATTTTTGTCCTGCAAATATGTCTGTTTGACCACTTGATTTGAGCCTTTGACTGTAGAAACACACTGCCTTGCAGAAGTAGCCATCTTAGAAAGGGTGGTTTTCCAAAATGTTTTATATCCTTCACCGTTTCGGGCAGTGAGACTCGTATAATGGGCAGTTGTCTATGTTTGCATATGTGCTCCATGAGATCTTTGTTGCCTTTGTCTCTCCCCAACACTGTTCCACTCTATCACTAAGCATCCATTCTCACGGGCACAATGTTTACATCTATCCACTAACACTCTTTGGAAAGAAGTTTCTCTGCACATTTTTGGAAGGGGGCTCTGGGTATCATTTGAAGATACAGCTGATAGGTAATGGATAAAGGTAAAATCATCTCACTTTCTGCTGTCAGATAAATACAATCAATATTTCTTATACACAAAACTGAAATCAGAGAACTTTCACTTCAAGAAAAATGAATCATTAGTCTTTCTACAACACTCAGATTGTATTTGAATTTAATCCCAAATATGTTTTTATAAACTTACTGTTGGCATATTTTACAACATTGATGGTGTTTGTTTATTTAGAAATGAAAAGTTTTGGCATGCCTGGGTGGCTCAGAGTGTTGCACATCTGACTCTTGGTTTCAGCTGAGGTCATTGTCTCACCGTTTATGAGTTCCAGCCCCACATTCCGCTCTGCACTGACAGTGTGGAGCCTGCTTGGAATTCTCTTGTCTATCTTTTCCCTTCCTCCATTCTCTCCCTCTCTGTTTCTCAAAATACATGAAAAAAAAAAAACTTAAGAAAATGAAAGTTTTCAGCTTGCTTGATTCTAAAGAAATGATTACACCCTTAAATTCTGTGTAATAATGTCTTTTAAGTGCTTAATTCATAAGGGTTTTCATTAGAACTTTCCATGGTTGATATTAATTAATATACTTTACAGTTTTACTATCCATGAAGACATGCCGATAATTCAAAATGTTTGCTTTTTTCATGGGTACACAATCAGAGTTTAGTATTATAGCTACAGGGGCATCTAGGTGGCTCAGTAGGTCCAGTGTCCAACTTCAGCTCAGGCCATGGTTTCATGGTCCATGAGTGGGAGTCCCCTGTCGGGCTCTGTGCTGAGAGCTCACAGCCTGGAGCCTGCTTCAGATTCAGTGTCTCCCTCTCTTTCTGCCCCTCCCATGTTTGCACTCTGTCTCTCTCTCTCTCTCTCTCTCTCAAAAATAAATAAATAAACATTAAAATTTTAAAGAAAGGAAACAATTTATAATCATAGTGACAAAGGGGATCCTGGGTGGTGGCTTAATTGGTTAAGAGTCCAACTATTGATTTCGGCTCAGGTCATGATCTCACATTTTAGGAGTCAAATCCTGCATTGGGCTCTGCAGTGACAGGGGAGAGCATGCTTGGGATTCTCTCTCTCTCTCTCTCTCTCTCTCTCTCTGTTTCTCTGTTCCTCCCCTCCTTGTGCTCTCTCTTCAAATAAAAAATAAAATTATAGATTTCCTTTAAATAATTCACCTTTTTTTATGTAGAAGTTTTTGGCTTATATTTTGTCTTATTCTGGTTTTGCAATTCCATAGTAACGTGCTTCCTTTTGTATGGGACTTCCCACAGCTTTATTTTTCCTCAGCTTTAGGTGTGGTTTTGTTTTTTACCTGTGTATTTTGTTATGGCGTGACAATTTTCAACTCATTACATTTTCAGAAAATATCAGTGTAACTCAAATATGAATCAGCTTTTTGCCCTCTGCCAACAAAATTATCTAAGTATTTGCGTGTAGAAATATTACACATGCTTACTTTGTGAATCATCCTGTGTATTTCTTTCCTGGGTTAGTGGTCAGTGAATGTTGTTTCATGTCTACGTGAGTTGTCATAATAATAGAATTAATTTCATTAGCTATTTATTGGTGTACATATTTATTGTGTACATATTTTCATTGTGGTTTCCTTAGAGATTACTTAAAATATCTTAAAGGTATACCAAACCATTATATGTGCTGCTGGCAGAGAGCTTGACACAGGGCTTGAACTCACAAACTGTGAGACCATGACGTAAGCCAAAATCAAGGGCCAGACACGTAACCAACTGAGCCACCCTGATGCACCTATGTAGCTATAATATTAAACTGTGACCGTGTACTCATAAAAGAAAAGGAACATTTTGAATTATTGGCATGTCTTCATGGACAGTAAAATTGTAATGTATATTCACTAAAATCAAAAGCTCTAATGAAAATTCTTATGAATGAAGCAGTTAAAAGGCATGAAAAAGTGTATTATGTTAATAGATATCTCCATTTACACAGAATTTAAGGGTATAATCCATCCATAGAATCAAGCATACAAAAACCTTTGCCTTCTTTTAAGTTTTATTAAAGTATATTGATTTTTTTTTTCAACGTTTTTTATTTATTTTTGGGACAGAGAGAGACAGACAGAGCATGAACGGGGGAGGGGCAGAGAGAGGGAGACACAGAATCGGAAACAGGCTCCAGGCTCTGAGCCATCAGCCCAGAGCCCGACGCGGGGCCCGAACTCACGGACCGCGAGATCGTGACCTGGCTGAAGTCGGACGCTTAACCGACTGCGCCACCCAGGCGCCCCTAAAGTATATTGAAAGAGAGAGAGAGAGAGAGAGAGAGTAGGAGGGACAGAGAGAGAGGGAGAAAATCCCAAGCAGGCTCCATGCTGTCAGGGCAGAGCTGGATACAGGGCTAGAACTCACAAACTATGAAGTTGTCATGAACTGAACTGAAATCAAGAGTCAGATGCTCAACCCTCTGAGCCACACAGGTGTCCCAAAAACTTTCATTTCTAAATAAACAAACACCATCAGCATTGTAAATAGGCCAACAAACACTTTATTTAAAAAACAAACAAACAAAAAACAACCTTTTTATATTGAATTCAGATACATTCTGAGGAAAGTAGAAAAGACTGATTCATGTTTCCTGAAGCAAAATTACATTTATAATCAAAACTTTTTTTCTAAATATAAGAAATTCACTAATCATCTACCTCATTTCTTATGAAGCACACATCCATCCATGTCATATCAGAACTTTTAATCTAGGAGTACCTAGGTGGCTCAGTCAGTTAAGCATAAGACTTCGGCTTAGGTCATGATCTCACAATTTGTGGGTTCAAGCCCCATGTCAGGCTCTGTGTGGACAGCTCAGAGCCTGGAGCCTGCTTCAGATTCTGTGTCTCCCTCTCTCTCTGCCTTCCCCTACTCAGTCTCTCTTTCAAAAATAAACATTAAAGGGACACTTGGGTGGCTCAGTCGGTTAAGCGGCCAACTTCAGCTCAGGTCATGATCTCGCAGTGCGAGAGTTCGAGCCCCGCGTAGGGCTCTGTGCTGACTGCTCAGAGCCTGGAGCCTGTTTCAGGTTCTGTGTCTCCCTCACTCTCTCTGACCCTCCCCTATTCATGCTCTGTCTCTCTCTGTCTCAAAAATAAATAAACGTTAAAAATTTTTTTTTTAAATAAACATTAAAAAAAATTAAAAAAATTTTTGATCCAATAAATCAAGTAATCTCAAATATAACTACTCAGAAAGTGAAAACATATATGGCAAAGTCACAGGAACTTCATATTATACAAGACAAAATTATGAAATGATTCAATTATTAAGAAATAATGTAACAATTGAGATTTATTATAGGTTGTGAGTTTTAAATTCTAAATGTCCTATCTCCCCTATGGCATTAATTCATGTAGGAATTCCAGGAAAATAATAGGTGCTTGAAATTATTTCACCATTAAGGAATGGAACACATAGAATAGAAATCTCTTATTTTAGTTAATACCAAACAACTGAACTTTTTTTGTTTTGTTTTTTTTGTTTTGTTTTTTTTTTTGAGAGAGAGATAAAGACCAAGTAGGGGAGGAACAGAGAGAGAGAGGGAGACCGAATTCCAAGCTTGCTCTGTGCTGTCATCACAGAGGCCTATGCTGGCCCCAAACTCACTGTCTGTGAGATCATGACTTCAGCTGAAGTCAGATGCTTAACGAATTGATCCAACCATGCGCCCTCAAAACTGAACTTTTGAAGTAAAATAAAGGTTAGATTTTCTCATTTTAGGGAGGTGCTTTATTATCTGATGAAATGAGTGGGTGTCAATTTAGTACGATTAAGATTAAAGCATCCATAATATCGGAAAACAGATAACATGTGATATCTGTCCCCATTGTTTCCAGGATTTCTGCACCAACCGCCAATATGTCCATCAGTACTCCAACACACTTCTCACACAAGGCAAATACTCAGAAATGTATTAACATAGACTTCCTCAGAAATACAGAGATTTCCTGGACCCTCAAAGCAATGGACAACCAATCAATCAGATTACGGAGCCCCTCACTGTGGATGTGAAGGACCTACAGTGGAACTGAAGGACAATCCTTAGAGAATGTAAGAGCATGATGTGTTGGAAAGCAGAAGTCCACTGTGAGAGGAAGAGACATAAAACCGGCCTTTTAAAACTAATTTCAATTCAAGGAGGTCTTCTCAAACCACGTTTTAAGGTCAGTCTTCATCCTTCACATTTGGACCTCACCTTTGTCATCTGTTTCATTCATTCCCACCTACCTGGGTGTGTAGCTACTGTCTCCTTTCTCTTCCATTCCCAGAACTCCTTCTTAAGTTCCAAAAAGAGGACCAGGTCTGGCTTTGTCACAAGACCTGGATGCTAGAAAAAAGGAATAGGAGTATTGCTGGAGATTCTACCTTTCAATCCAGTATTGGACTCAGCAGAGAGGACATTGTGCAATTCTGGAAAATGCCCAATAGCCCCTTTAGAACACCCAGGATGGTTTCCAAGGTTCACATCTTGATCTCTACTTCCCAGTATTACACTACCATAATGAGTAGAGATTGGTATTGAAGATGGAAATACCATTTTATGGCACTCAATGTTTAGAATTGTCATTAATCTAAAAAATGATGATGTTAGTCTAAGGAAGGGAAAACTAACTTTGAAAGAAACATCATGAAGATATTTCTTTACATCTACAAACTCATAATTATTTCCCATATGTAGGGATTTGAATCCCAGTCATGCAAAGAGGAAGATTCCAAGAGACAGTCTTCAAAGGAAGGAACAAAACCTGAGTGTGGTTTGGGAAATCTGGAGGGTGTTATCCTCACCCAAGAAGAGGAGGTGTCCATAGGTCTCTAACATAACATCCTTGTACACTTCTCGCTGACTCTGGTTCAGGCATCCCTACTCCTCCAGAGAGAATACTACAGCCACATCCCTGAAGGTCAGCAGTCCCTGCAATAAATACCACAGTTACCAAGTGGACACATGAGGAGTTCAAATGGTCCCTAAGATGCAAGAGGCAGTTCATGTCACAAGTCGCAACCCACGATCTGACATTCCGCTGCTTACCTGCATTTGCTCACTGACCTTATCCCTCAGTTTACTTAACCTCTTCTTTCCACCTTACCTTTTACTTCAGGCAAAACACCCCATGGGCATACTGTCCTGTGGTGGAAACAGAAAGTATCCAACAAAGGTAATGACTGCCCTGAGGAAGAGCTTCCATTGTCTCAATTTGACCTTAACCCCCAGCTCACATCTATGCAGATGAACATTAGAGTAAGCATGAAGTGAGAACAGTTACCTATATCTCATTATATATATTTTTAAGTTTATTCCCTGAGAGAGAGAGAGCACAAGTATGGGTGGGGCAGAGAGAAGAAATCCCACCAGGCTCCATGCTCAGCATGGAGCTTGACTTGGGGCTTGATCTTAAGACTATGAGATCATGACTTGAGCCTAAATCAAAAGTCAGAAGCTCAAGGGACTGGGACACCCAGGAGCTCCCTTTTACCTCATTATAATACTAAAATCTCCACCCAAGGAGGAGTATAAACCTCATTTACTACGTAGCATACAGTGAATGTATAGAACTGTTTTCTTAAGGCTCATGTGCAACATTATCCCCAGCCTCCTTTGATAAATATCCACCCTAACCCTAAATAAAAGGAAAGCATTCCAGGGTGCATGGGTGGCTCTGTTGCTGAAGCATCCAACTATTGGTTTCAGCTCAGGTCATGATCTCACAGTTTCTGAGTTCAAACCCTGCATCAGACTCTGTGTTAACAGCACGGAGCCTGCTTGGAATTCTCTCTCTCTCCCTCTCTCTCTGTCCCTCCTCCACTCAGTCTGTCTCTGAAAATAAATTTAAACAAAATTTTTTTTAATTTTTTTTTAACGTTTATTTATTTTTTTTGAGACAGAGAGAGACAGAGCATGAACAGGGGAGGGGCAGAGAGAGAGGGAGACAGAGAATCTGAAACAGGCTCCAGGCTCTGAGCCGTCAGCACAGAGCCCGACACGGGGCTCGAACTCACGGACCTGAGCCGAAGTCAGACACTTAACCAACCAAGCCACCCAGGTGCCCCAACAAAATTTTTTTTTAAAAAAAGGAAATTATTCTCCTTTCCTCTGTGTCTCTGCTTTGGAAATTATTCCCTGTGATCTCCTTATTTCCTGTAAATCAATTTTCCTTTGTCTGACATCCCCACTTGGTATAGTTTTTTTTGTGATTCACCAAGGACTGTATTACTGTTTGTTCAGTTATATTAGGAGAACTGGTTCCTGCTTAGATGAGTTTCTTGCTTTCTGCAGTAAGAGAATTTGTAACACAGTATTATGCTGTAATATATTCTTTAACTTTGAGGTATGAACCATTATAAATATTGTGTTTATTCAAGAGAATTTGTAAAACGAAGGCATCAACACAGGCATACACATTTTGGAATCCTGTATTTCCATCATACAGTACATGTGGTGTCTATTTCTTAATGGGAAGTTTTGGTGAGTTACAAATGTATTCTAATGTATGCTAATTCACATTAGCATCTTCTAATGTGAATTATAATTTCACAACAGTGCATTTGAGATCTTGTTAAAATGAGGGTACTGTTCAGGAGTTCTAGCATGGGGTAGGTGTCTGCATTTCTAACAAGGCATTAGTCTATGGGCCAAGGGATACATATTCCTATAATGAAGTAGAACTCAAATTCAAGAACTCTCAGAGGACTTGGAATTGAGTGGGTTTTACAGCAATTACAAGTTCTACTAGAATAGCAAGAAAGGGGACAAGGCTTTTCAAGCATTTCCTGGTTAGTAGAGAGCATTAAACAGTTTCTCATAAATTCATGGAAAATAAATAATAATAATCTAAGACAAGAAACACATTATTCTTCTATTTTTGGTGAATATTTGTTAAGCACTCAGTACATGGTATGGATCAGATTTTAATCTAGGTTAACTGACCTAGAGTTGATCTAAAATGACACACAGGTCAATATACACAATGACCCTAAATCAATGTTCATAACAGGTGTTAAACCCTGAGAAAACTGATGGAAAGAAGATATGCACACAAAATTCATCTATATTTATACATTCCATGCACACATCCATACATTTTGAAAGTAGTTATAACATTAAACGTGGTAGAATAGAATATTATCAGGGTGACTGAAAAAGTTTTCAAGAGCAGTACCTGGATGGCTTAGTACCTTAGGTTTCCACCTCTTGATTTCAGTTCATGTCATGATCTCAGGGTTCCTGAGTTCAAGCCTCACCTCAGGCTCTGTGCTGACAGTGTGGCTTGCCTGGAATTCTGTCTCTCCCTTTCTTTCTCTGCCCCTCCTTGTCTCTCTCAAAACTGAAAAAAAAAAAAAAAAAAGCCAAACAAACAAAAAACATTTCAATGACCTGAAACTTCTCAATCTAGTCGTAGGTGATAATGCTTAAGTCTTTTACTCACATTATCAACACAAACACATAGAATGATATGAATATAACAGTTTTTCTTTCTGAGTCTACTATGACGGATACAAACAGAAACATGTTCACCTTCACCACAGAAGGCTGACCTAGAGCCTGCACAGTTTGGATGATCATCAAATACAGACTGGTTCCTGCATTCAATTTTTCTTTTTCCATGTTTATTTATATTGTGAGAGAGAGCATGGGCAAACATGGTGTAAAAAGGGGAGAGGCAGAGAGAGGGAGAGACTCCAAGCCTGCTCCTGGCTGTGACTGAGCCACGCAGGTGCCTCTGGATGCTGGATTTTTTAAAGGGTCACATGAGTGCTAGTGTGTCTCATCAATTGTTAATATTGAACTGAATGATAAGCATCAGAGAAATCTTGCAGAAGTAGTTTTACAAGTAGAAATTTAAAGAAAGTTTTGTGATTGAACACTGTGCACTTACCCTCCCCCATGAACATACAAGCTCCACGCAGCAAAAATACATTTCTTTCTGCCCATGGGTCCTGCCCCTGTCCTATTTCAGTAAATCCCGTCTTGTACCATACAGTACCTCAAAAATAGTATCTTGACCGTAGTACTCAATGATCCTGTAATATAATTGTCCTTGGAAACCTTTTTTTATATTTTATTTTGTTTTAGATTTTTAATTTATTTATTCTTTATTGAAAGAGAGAGAGGGCACAAGTAAGGGAGGGTGAAAAGAGAGAGGAGGAGAGAGAAAGAGAGTTGTGGGACTCAAACTCATGAACTGTGAGTTGAATCAGATACTTAATCAAGTGAGCCACCCAGGCACCTCGAAAGGCTTTTTTTCAATATAATGTCTATTTATTTTGAGAAAGAAAGAGTGCAGGTGCAGGGGAGTGACAGACACAGAGAGAGAATCCCAAGAGGGCTCCCGCTGTCAGCATGTGGCCTAACATGGGGTTCTATCTCATGAACCTCCAGATCATGATCTGCACGGAAATCAAGAGTGGAGACTTCATCAACTGAGCCACCCAGGCGCCCCTCATTGAAAGCTTTTGTTTCAATCATCACTTGTGCTCTATGGTATTTCGGGATTTTAAGACACTCAAACATATTAATTATGTCATTCTTTTCTTTCTGAAAACACAAACAAGTAAATAGAAGAGTATGTCTGTGTCATGACTATGCAGTGAAATAAAAACCTACGGGATGAAGGTCTGATTGATTTAGAACCTCTACTCCCATAAGTCCTTACATCTACTACACAAGTCGAGGGACTTCATTGCTCAGTAGAAACTGATGTGAGGTGGGCCAGGAGTAAATAAATGCTCAAGAAACTATTCTTGAGACCTTTTTGGTGAACGAGGCTGATCTTATTAAAGCATAGGGACGGGACATGTGGGAAGAATGAGCTGCAGTGTGATTGTTAGGAGACATTCATTATATACTTTAAGTTGGGCGGGGGGGGGGGGGGGGGGTTGGAATAAAGATTCTGAAGGGATTTCATAGGTTAAAGAGGACTCACAGGATCCTGGAAGTCTGGCTATTGTCAAGGGAAGCTTGCTTTTCCCCTCTAGAAAAGCATTAACATTAAAGCAGTTGTAAATTCCTTGAGAAATATCTTCCTCTTCCAGTCTTAAGTATTTCTCAGTGGGTTGTAAGTTGTAAGACAATTTAATTTTACCTATATTTCTTTTGCCTTTGTTTTCCTCACAGAAACTGCAAGGTAGGGGTGCCTGGGTCCTTAGTCAGTTAAGTGTTTGACTCTTCAGCTCAGGTCAAGGACTCATGGTTTTGTGAGTTTGAGCCCTGAGTCATGCTCTGCACAGACCCTGTGGAGCCTGCTTGGGATTCATGGTTTCTCCGCAACTCCAATCCTCCTGCTCTCTCTGGGTCTCTCAAAATATATAAACTTAAAAAAAAAACAAACAAACAAAAAAAAAAAAAAACCAAGGAAAGAGAAACTAAAAGAAAGTTTCCATTTTAAATGTGATGGTGTCTTGGGGCACCTGGGGGCTCACTCGGTTGAGCCTGACTTCAGCTCAGGTCATGATCTCACAACTCTGTGAGTTCGAGCCCCACACTGGGCTCTGTGCTGATGGCTTGGGGCCTGGAGCCTGCTTCAAGTTCTATGTCTCCCTCTCTCTCTGCCCCTCCCCCACTCACATTCTGTCTGTGTCTCTCTCAAAAATATATAAACATTAAAAAAAATTTAAATATGATGGTGTCTCGAAGTCACTCAGGGCATCTGCCTAAAATCATTACAACTGATAAGAAGGAATAATATGAACGTTATAGGGAGGAAATCTGTCACAGAGCACAAAGTCAAGTAAAAGAAGGTAATAATGGCTAGAAGGAAACAAATTGTTATCAGTGCCTAAGGCACACCTCAGGACACAGGATCACCGTGTGTTCTTGTGACCCCAAACAGTAAATCAGAATATAAACAATTTTGAAGATACAATGGATTTATACAGCCTTCAGTCACATATAGTCTCCATGTCCTGTAATATCTAGACTATTTTACAGTATGTTTTCCACATCCTAATGACCAGGAACATTCCAGATTATTCTGTGCCTCATATCTATCTGATGTATTTTGCATTTTCATAATCGTACTCTACCCGGAGCAGAGAAACCATCCAGATCAGACCTAAATGGGAACGGTTTTCCTTGAGTGCTGTCCCAGGACCAGACCCCATCAGCAACAGGAAACCTGGACTCAACACTCTCCTCTCTGGATATGTCACAAAGGGAATATTTTCATTACTTGCAGGAATTTAATTCAAAGTGACAACTGTTGATGTCCTACTGGAAACCAGGTTGGAGAGAAGGGAGCAAAGTCTCTGGGATATAGGGGAGGAGTGTTCTAAAGACATAACCTAGAATATCATTTTTTTTTTAACGTTTATTTATTTTTGAGACAGAGAGAGACAGAGCATGAACGGGGGAGGGTCAGAGAGAGAGGGAGACACAGAATCTGAGACAGGCTCCAGGCTCTGAGCAGTCAGCACAGAGCCCGACACGGGGCTCGAACTCACGGACTGCGAGATCATGCCCTGAGCCGAAGTAGGACGCTTAACCGACTGAGCCACCCAGGCGCCCCTAGAATATCATTTCTGAGAAGCTTAAAACGTAGGTGAAAACTTAAAGCAGAACCATCAGAACTAAAAAAAAAAAAAAAAAAAAAAAAAAAAAAACATTGCCTTTTTTTTTTTTTTAAACTTCTCTTAGAGAGGATCAATGTAAATGAATGTAAATGGAAGACAGGGACACAGGGACAGAGAGGAAATCTTAAGTAGGCTCGAAACTCAGAAGGAACCCCGACTCAGGGCTGGATCACAGGTCCCTGGGATCATGAGCCCAAATCAAGAGTCTGATGCTCAAATGGCTGAAACACCCAGGTGCCCTGCAATTTCTACATGCCCGGAATTCAGGAGAAAAAGATCACAGGTCCTCCGGCCTGGGGCGCAAGGCTTACCTGAGAACTGGCCATTTTTTCCTTCACCTCCTCTTCAAGATTTCTTTCTCAGAAGATCTTTGTGGAGAAAACACAGCACAAGTAGGAGAAAATGTCGGTAAAGACACCAACACTGCCTCTTCACCTCCTGTAACCTGATCGCCTGCAGGCAGGGCTTTGAAATGCAAAAAAGGCCCAAGTTCCTAGTCCTTTGTGTCTGGAGCTATTCAGAAACTGTCAGCTCCCACTTGGAGACCAATCACTGAGTTTCCCTTCTCTGCTTTCAGTGGCCCTCCCCTCCCACATGAGCCCACAAATTCTGCTTGAGCATAGAAAAATGTTCCTACGCAGACCTGACACACCCCAACTCCTGTACAGAAGACCCTATTACCTCCCCTTGAGGAAAGCCTGCACTCAACTATCATAAATTATTGGGAAGCCTTCCTTCTCAACCCTGGGCCTCACTTAGAATTATAATAGGAGGGGCACCTGTGTAGCTCAGTAGGTCCAGGGTCCGACCTCAGCTCAGGTCATGATCTCACGGTCTGTGAGTTTGAACCCCATGTCTGCCGCTGTGCTGACAGCTCAGCGCCTGAAGCCTGCCTCAGATTCTGTGCCTCCCTCTCTCTCTGCCCCAACCCACTCGCATTCTGTCTCTGTCTCTCTCAAAAATAAGTAAACATTAAAAAAAAAAAAAAAAAGAATTATAATAGGAAAAGATAGAATTCAGAAGGCAGAAAGGGAAAGATTAGGACCTGAGGTCCCTGGGTGGGGAAAAACACTTTTTTTTCCAAAACACTGGAACAATGCTGGGAGTGTCTGACCACAGCAAACCCCCTCAGGTGTAAGTTTCCTCTTAAACATGTAACACATATCACCGACTTCCCTTCAGGTTCCCCTCAGGAATTTGACAGAAGACCCAACTTAGTGGTAGAACATAAAATGTATGACCCACAAGGAACTGTGGGGCCTCACCATCCCGAGTACAATGGGAATGAGACAATCAGGAATGGAAAACCCAACACCTAGAGTTAGCAAGCCAATATGAGTAGGTGGTGAAAAGGAAATAGGGGAAAGGGAAGGTGGGAGAGACCCAATCCTCACAAAACAAAGATCCTTGCCTATTGTCTCGGGTTTTCACCCTCCGACACCCCTCTGTGTACAGCGAGCTTTCCTACCACTCTCCCTCTCTTAGACACTAATCACCTCTGCCTGTGGCTCATTTTGTGCCCACCTCTTCTTTCTTTGAAGCAGGAAGACCAGGAATCCCTGGTGTTGAGGTCAAAAATCCTGCACCTGAATCCCCTGGAGCACTTCCCTGAAACCACACTGTGGTTTCCACCCACTCAGTTGAGAGAATGTGAGGGGGAGGGCAGCAGCAATGATCCTTCTTGAAACTCCACAGGTGATCCTACTGGGAAGCATTTGGGGAGGAGATCAGCAAAGCACAGTCACCCAGGCTAGGGATGTTGTCTCCAGATTAAAATCCATGCCTTCTCCACTGACCAGAGTTTGTGGAGATTTACACATTCTCCCTCTTTCTGCTACACAGAGGGAGAAACACTTCCAAATGGAACTTACCCTGATACATGCAAATGTCTGTTACAAAGGAAACCTGTCCTGGGTTTCTGAGCTTTTCCTTGGTCTGTTTCAAATAATCCTTCTGGCAAAGAGACATAATTAGACTCGATGAGCTGCTGTCCTTCAGGAGGAAAGTTTATTTCCCTAAGTCACTGCCAGGTAGTTTTCCAAATGCAATATATATATTTTAATGTTTATTTATTTCTGAGAGAGAGGCACAGAGCATGAGCAGAGGAGGCACAGAGAGAGAGGGAGACATGGAATCTGAAGCAGGTTCCAGGCTCTGAGCTGTCAGCACCCAGCCCAACACATGGATCCAACCCTCCAAACCATGAAACCATGACCTGAGCCAAAGTCAGACACTTAACTGGGCCACCAAGGCGCCCCAGAAATTCATGTTTATTGAGAGGTATCATGATTCATGCACTGATAATGAATACGCGACAATCTAATTGTTTTATGGTAGCCTAGTACAATCAATACAATGGCTTCAAGGTAGACCAGCCTGTACACAAATGAGTGGCTCCTCATAAAATTGTTACAAATCTGACCTTTCTGTCCAGTGTAGGTTGTCTTATCCATTTTCAGTCTTGATGATTGACTAAGCATGTTCCCAGGTTCATGACATGTGTATGGGGTTTTTTTCCCACATGAATCCTCTGATGATCACCATCATTGGAGGATAGGTTAGGGATTTTCCCACATTCATTATATTTGTAATGATTCTCTCCTAAATATATACTCTTCTGTATACTAAGGTTGGAGCTTTGATAAAACACTTCCCTACATTTATTACAGTCATAATGGTTCTCTGGAAGATGAGTCTTCAGATGTTTATTAACGTTTGAACGCTGCTTAAATATTTTCTCAGACTGACTGCATTGAGGAATCCTGTTTTCATTGAAAGTGTTGTGGTTTTGTTTTAAGGTTGACTGCTCAGTGAAGACCTCTCAACGGGATACCACCTACCACTTTTTTTCATTTTTAAATCTCTGATTTTCAGAAATATTTGATTGAAAGGTGAATGCAATCCTATTGTCAAAAGGGTACAAATAAGTATTTTCAGCATAGACTAGGTCACCTTCCAGGTTTTCCAAATTTTTGTTCTGCATATATGTATGTTTGACCATTTGATTTGAGCCTTTGCTTATAGAAATGCACCACTTTGCAGTAGTGTAGTTAGAAAGGGGGGGTTCTAAAATGTTTATATCCTTCACCATTTTGTGCAGTGAGACTCTTATTATGGGTAATTGTCTCCCTTTGGATATGTCCTTCATGATAGCTTTGATGCCCTTCACCCTCCCCAACACTGTTCCAGTCTCTCATTAAGCATACTTTCTCAAGGTCACTATGTTTATGTCTACCTACTGACAGTCTTTGGAAACAAGTTTCTATGCACATCTTTGGGAGGAGGCTCTGGGTGCCATTTGAAGATACAGCTGAAAGGTAATGAATAAAAGTAAAATCAATCCACTACTGTCAGATGAATACAGTTAAAATTTCTGATACACAAAACTAAAATCAGAGACTTTCAACTTAAGGACAAATGAATCATTAGTTTTTATACTTCACTCAGAAAGTATCTGAATTTCATCTCTCAGTTTTTGGTTTTTTTTTAATATATAGTGATTGTTGGCACATTTTACAACTTTGATGGTATTTGTTTATTAAGAAATGAAATGCTCAGGGCATTGAGCATCAGACTCTTGATTTCAGCTCAGGTCACCATCTCATGATTTGTGAGTTGAAGCCCCATGCCTGGCTCTGCACTGACAGAGTGGAGCCTACTTGGGATTCCCTCCCTTTCTCTCTGCCCCTCTGCCACTTTCTCTCTCTCTCTCTCAAAATACACTTTTAATACAAACTTAAAAATAATGAAATGAAAACTTTTGTTTGCTGGATTCTAAAGGATGGGTGATACCCTTAAATTCTGTGGAATAGGACAGAACTATTAACATAGGTCATTTCTTAAGGTCTTTTAAGTGCTTAATTCATAAAAGTTTTCATGAGAGCTTTCCATGGGAGATTTTAATGAATATTCTTTACACCTTTATTGTCCATGAACACATGCCAATAATTCAAAATGTTCCTTTCTTCATAGGTACACAGTCACACTTTAAAATTATAGATACACAGGGTCACTTGGGTGTCTCAGTTGCTTCACCATCCAACTCCTGATTTCAACTCAGGTCATGATCTCATGGTTGGGATTCTCTCTCTCTCCTTCTCTCCCTGATCCTCCCCTCCTTGTGCTCTGTCTCTTTCAAAATCAGTAAACTTTAAAATAAAATTATAGTAGGTATCCTTTAAATAACTCATCTTTCTTATGTAGAATTTTTTGGGTTATATTTTCTCTTATTCTGGTTTGCAATTCCATAATAATATGCTTCCTTTTGTATAGAAATTTCCACAGCATTATTTAGGTGTGGTTTTGTTTTTACCTGTATGTTTTGTTATAGAGTGACAATTTTCAACTCGTTACATTTTTGGACAATGTGAGTGTAACTCAAATATGAATTGGTTTTGTTCCCTTTGCCATTAAAAGTATCTATGTGTTTGTCTGTAGAAATATTACCCATGTGTCCTTTGTGACTCACCTTGTGTATTTCTTCCCTTGGTTAGTGGTCAGTGAATGTTGTATTATGTCTATGGGAATTGTTAGAATAATAGAATCCATTACATCATCTATTTATTGGTGAATGTATTATCAGTAGGTATTTTCATTGTGGTTCCCTTAGAGATTACTTAAAACATCTTAAAGGCATAACAACTATTATATGTGTCACTAGCCCCACGTCAGTCTGAGCCATTGTAGTTGGATGACATTCCACTGAAGCTGATCTACAGCTGGCAGAAAACTCAGTCCTGCTTGAGCTCCATGATGTGTTCTACTCTGAGGATTGTGCAAAGTACTGATTAGTTGAGGAGCAGTTCACCAGTCATAGGCAGTGAGTATTTCTGCCTCAAACAGTCCACCTAGTTTTTAGGCTAGATGCCCCTCTCTTCATGCACAGCTCACGTAGCATTTTTTTCCCCATCTGGTGGGGAGCAGAAAGAGGATGTCTGTCCATTGTAGAGACTGACACCATGAAGTTGGGAACCAGGCTGTGCTCACATTTAACACTGGCACAAGTGACAATAACGATGCATTTTGGGGTAGCTGTTGTTTTGTGTTCTGCTATACCATGAAAAGGCCAATGTGTACTTTGTAGAAAGGAAGATGCATATTTTCTAGTATGTATACAGTGAGTATATAGATGTCCATGTCAGATAAAATGGCTCATATACCCTATGGTGCACTCTGGCTTCTCCGTTTCTTCCCTGTGGTATTGTCCACCTGCAATCATGTGTTCACAGTTGCTCTCTCATGGCCACAGATGCTTGCCCCGCCATCAGCTATCAGACTGTGTTCCATGCAGCAAGGAGGGAGTATAAATCAGATGGGACTTCAGGAATTTATTTTGCAACCACTCCTGTTTCATTCAGGGAAGGCCATCCTTTTCAAGGCCCCTCTCTCTTCATCTCATGGACCTGAACATTGGCAAACCACAACTCTAACTAAGAACGTATCTGTAAGACAGGTGGATACGTGAGGTGGTTGGGAATGGGCAGTGTAACCTGAAGTGCTTCAAGGCATCTGACACTAAGGACATCATGCCTTGCACTGGAATCAGATGTTATGAAAAATCCCCTGAAATTTAGAGTATGCCTACCCAGATTCACAAGAATTTATCATGTATGCAAATGGGGTGCTAATTCTCTATACCTGAGTACAAACAACTAATTAAGAGTGTAATTATTTATTGTGTTATAGGAAAAGTCATGAAATGCAGATTCAGAGTAAGAATGTTGCCATATTCAACTCCATTATAAAATATAACATCTATTAACGTGTGGCCATATGTGTTTCATATCTTACTTGATGAAATATTTGAATAAATTCCAATTCATGTAAATTTGTATTATTTGATGAAATAATCTGAGGACAAGTGTATTTTTGGGTGATTCCAGCATACTCAATGAGGAACATGAGACATGGAAGATGTGAAAACTGAACCAGACTATGTTAGAGTCAGACTTATTTATGAATAAAGCAAATGTGTATGTTGTGTTTGTGTGTGTGTGTGTGTGTGTGTGTATCACACCGCTAACATCACCACAAACACAGAAGGTTTCTAAGAGTGACTTTAAATTTTTTTTAACGTTTATTTATTTTTTGATAGAGACAGAGTATGAGTGGGGGAGGGGCAGAGAGAGAGAGGGAGACACAGAATCCAAAGGAGGCTCCTGGCTCTGAACTGACAGCACAGAGCCCAATGTGTGGCTCAAACGCACGGACTGTCAGATCATGACTGAACCAAAGTCGGATGCCCAACCGACTGAGCCACCCAGGCGCCCCTAAGAGTGACCTTTAATGTGTATAACTCAGGGATGACCTTTGATTTAGTTACTGCAGAGACTATCAAATTTATTTTGAATCAGATTTACCTGAAGCACTTATAAAATATCAGATTTCTAGGTCTCTTCCCATGTTACCATTTCAATACTTCTGGGCTGTAACTCCCCAATTTTCCTTTCTCACACGTTCTCAGGTGATGCCTAAGGGCCATGTTTTGGAGCCTACTTGGAGAATAAACATCTGGGGACATATTTATGGTTGTCCTCTTCAATAAAAATATTATTTTATTTTTGGTGGTGCCTGAATGGTTCAGTTGGTTAAGCATTCGACTTCGGCTCAGGTCATGATCTCGTGGTTTGTGAGTATAAGCTCCTGATCAGGCTCTGCACTGAGCATGGAGCCTGCTTCAGATCCTCTATCTCCTAGTCTTTCCACCCCTCTCCAGCTTCTACTTGCTCTTTCTCTCTCAAAAATAAACACATATTAAAAAAAAAAAAAAAAAAGAGATCAGCCCATGAAGAATGTAGTCAGATACACAGATGACCATGAAATTGTTGTAGGTGGATCTGGTCTTGGTTTCTAGATGGGAGAGTAGGCTCATGTGTAGTCTGGGCTTCTCCTGTGTTTTAACCTGGAAAGGTTGACCAGTGTACCTTGTCCTCAGTAGTCAAATAAATAGTGACTCTGTTACCTCACATCAGTAGAAAAGCAATCAGATTTGTCCAAGTGTATAAAATCGTAAGGGTTAAAATCTTTACAATAAAGCATTAATAACAGTGAACCATGCATTTTAAAGGTTATAGAATGACTTTAGACTTTGGTGAACAGTGTAGTTTGGATTTCATTTTTCATGGAGTACATAGCCCACAACTTATGTTTCCCTGCTGTTTTCACTGTTTTTGAATATAAATATTGAACCATGGAAAATGGCAGCTGTGTATTGAGAGTGGAAATGATCTTCCCTGGTCCAGATTTTCACTGGAAACCTGCAGGATTTCTTTTTTTTTTTTTTTTTAATGTTTATTTTTGAGACAGAGAGAGACAGAGCATGAATGGGGGAGGGTCAGAGAGAGAGAGGGAGACACAAAATCTGAAACAGGCTCCAGGCTCTGAGCTGTCAGCACAGAGTCCGACATGGGGCTGGAACTCACAGACCGTGAGATCATGACCTGAGCCAAAGTCGGACACTCATTCGACTGAGACACCCAGGCGCCCCAGAAACCTGCAGGATTTCTAATGTCGTCATTTTCCTTTACTGTAGTGGAACCAGGCAAGGTTGACAGGTTTTTCTTCTGTGGGACCTGGGACACCAAACGATTTATATGCACATGAAAACTTGGAAGCACAGAAGTGCTTATCAGCCTGGGTTTACAATAAACATCCCTTAGCTAGTTTTAAGAACCAGCATCACCTGTGCCCCCTGCCAGAGTCTGTCTATTGGTTAGGGTGAGAGCATCGGTGCTGCTTTAACTACAAGCTCCAGGTGATTCTCAGGTGAGGCCAGGGTGAAGCAGGAGGATTCGCAGCCATATTTGGGAGGGCCGTATCTGCCAGCCTTTCACTAAAAGAGATGTTGATAGTCATTCAACTCTGTAAGCATATAGACAAGAAACTGTTGGAAAAAGGACGTTTTCTTTACAATTACCGTGGTATATGATGCATTTTTGTTTTTGTGAAATCGATTCTACTGGTGTCAAAATACCACCCTCGTGTAGCATTGATTAAGAAAAGCAAGTTGAGAATAAGTTTGATGTGACAATATTTATAGAAACATTGAACCCAGGACAAGGTATTTTAGCACCTGTGTGTTAGTCAATTTCAAGTGCAATTTCACATACACTCTGAATTTGCATAAGAGGGAGGATCCACCTCTACTTGAAAAATAGTTATCTCTGAAGGTCTAGCTATTTTTGACTGACAGGAATTACTGTTACTTTTTATTTAAATATTTTATAAGCATATACTTTATAATTTTCCTATTATAATTCATGATATGCCTGATGTAGTTGTTTTCTATCACTACCATAACCAGTCATCATAATTTTATGGGCAAATATTCACACAATTGTGTTGTTAATAAGTGTGGAATTTCAGTGGACTTGGCTTTACTTTCTGTTCAGGGTCTTGTGAGGTTAAAAATCAAGGTTTCATGAGGCAAATATATTCTAGGTCACCACCCTCATTCCCTTATCCTTATGCATGCACAACCACTAGTCTGCTTAAGTTTTTTTTTCCTACTTTTATTCAGAAAGAAGTTGTACACCTTAGTTTAATATAATGTGTCACTTAAGGATTTGATACATGTATATATTGCAAAGTATTTACCATAAATCTAGTTAACATCCATCACCTCACAGAAATTTCTTGGGTGTGATAAGTTTTAGGAGCTACTCCCTTTAGCATCTTCAAATAGGCAATCAGTATTGTGAAAGCCAGCATATACCTTATATATGCACCACATTATCTACTTTTCTGATAGGGGCCACAAATGTTTTTCAAGTCTTGGCTTTTATGAATGTTACATTTTGTTGAGTATTTACACACTTGAGATTTTTGTTTTGTACTTCTAATTGGCTTCTGGTTTTATGTCATTGTGTTTGAAAAAGATACTTCATGAATTTTTTTTTTAAATTTTGTTCCTTTGGAGATGAACAGCACAAGAGTGAGCATACAAGCAGGGGAGGGACAGAAAGGAAGGGAGGGAGAGAGAATCCCAAGCAAGCTCCACACTGTGATTGTGGAGTCTGATGGGGGACTTAAACCCAAGAACTGTGAGATTGTGACCGGAGCCAAAGTCAAGAGTTGGACACTTTTGAGCCACCCAGGCACCCTGCTTCATAGGATTTCAATCTTAAATTTATTAAGATTGATTTTGTGACCCAGCATATAACATATACTAGAGAATGTTCCATATGTACATGAGAAGAACGTGTTTCTTTTACCTGTTGGATGGAATGTTGTAAGACACCTACTTAATGGCATTGAAGTCTGATATTATTGATTTTCTGTCTGGACAATCTACTCATTATGGAAAGGTTCACTATTGAAGTCCCCTGCTAATATATCTTGTCTTTTTCTCTATTCTTGTCTGTTAATAGTTGCTTTATATTTAGGTGCTTTTCTGTGGGGCGGACAAATATTTACCAAAGTTCTATCCTTGTGTTGAATTGACTTTTATTTTCTATTATGTCTTTTCTTAAAAAAATTTTTTTTATGTTTATTTTTGAGAACAAGAGAGACAAAGCTTGAGTGGGTAGGGTCTAAGAGACAGGGAGACACAGAATCTGCAGCAGGCTTCAGGCTCTGAGCTGTCAGCACAGAACCCGATGTGGGGCTCGAACTCACAGACCACGAGATCATGACCTGAGCGGAAGTAGGCAGCTTACCTGACTAAGCCACCCAAGTGCCCCTCTATTTATTCTTTTTTTAGGGAAAGCTTGTTATATTGCTTTAAAAAACTATAAAAGATATATATATATATATATATATATATATATATATATATATATGTATGTGTGTATATATACATATATATTTAATAAACAAAACTAGTTTTTAAAAATAAATAACTCTAATGTATCAAACTTTGACCACATCAACACAACTATCTGATGCACAAAAAGATTATTAAGTAGCTCAGGCAATAAACACAATTAAATGTCTTGTCAATGCAGACACTACATGAATATACAAATCTATTGGTTTAATGTAACACAGACAAATTCTAAATACATGCGAGGATGAAAGGATTCATGAAAGGATTCATGTTTTCTATTTGGTGAATACATATATAATGTATAAAACCTTTAGTAACAAGTACTGCAGTTCTACAAAGTGTGAGCAAAGTAGAATCTCAGGTTTTCGTCTATCATTTCAGAAAGAACCCAACATGAAATAAATCCACTATCACAAGTATTGCAAAGGTGATCCATAAAAAGTGATGATTGGCAATTTCATACAAAGAAAAAATCCTCAGAGATGAATGTTAGGAATTTTAGAGTGATATTGTGGTAACCTGCCTGAAAGGACCAATAACTTATTTGAGGGCTTAAAACATCAGATAACAATGTAAATTAATTGACATATGAGAGGAAAAAAATGCAGTGTATTACAGCAAGAAGTTAGCAAATGGAATACTGTGGAAAAGATTTATTAGCCTCTACAAGTTGGTTTTGAGAAACCATTGGCCACTTGTTACAGTAAAATTCCCAGATTTTCATTGCAACAGTTATTTTCCCCACACTCATCAAAACCTGGAAGCAATAGGTGTTTCTCAAAGCGTCATTCAGGGTTCTTTTTTCCCCCCAAACCATCAAATCTCAGGAATAGGATTTTGAATATCAACTAGCCATTTAGGAAACTCCTAAGATACAGATGTTCATAAACATTACACAAGCTACAGTTCAGGTACCTATACAAACACCACCAAGAGTAGTGGAAAAATGTGTGGGTTTTCAAATTGTTAAACACTATATGAGTTACATGAACATACTCTTGTTGGTGTCCCTCCCCCGCTCCCCCAAGAAAAATGGGTGAACACCTTATTGCCATTCTGCCAAACACCACATAACTAAAAACGCTGCACGAGGTGACCCCTCTATTTTGTAAGGACATGCACTGTGACTTCTTACAGTCTTGGGCTTAAAGTCTGTTTTGTCTGATGTAAGCATGGCTACTCCACATTCTTTTGTTTTCCATTGGCATGGAAGATCTTTTTCCACACCTGCGCTTTCAGCCTGAGTGTGTTCCTACAGCTGAAGTGAGTCTCTCGAAGGCAGCACGAATCCTTAGTTTGTGTACTTCTTTCCTTTCAGCCAATGTATCTTTTGGTTGGAGAATTTAGTCCCTTTATATTTAAAATAAGTATTGACACAGGTATGGATGGAGTTATTCTTGTCATTGTTTTCCATGTTTTTAGCTGTTGTAGAATTACTTGCCCCTTTCTTATCCGTTTGGTCTTTTTCTTTGTGATTTGTTGATTTTCTAGTGGTGTACTTTGATTCCTTTCTCTTTATGTTTTGTGTATCTACTACAGGTTTTGCTTTGTGGTTACCAGGAGGCTTTAAGGAGACATCTTATAAAAATTTATTTTGTTAACACCTTAATTTTGCATACTAAAACTCTTTGAGACCTGAGGTAATTCTTACAAGATGTCAATGTACAATCCTATGCCATGTTAGGGAAGAGTTAGTTACTCTTTTTCTGATATCTGTGAAGGTTTCTTCCTTTCAACCACATCAACTGGTATTCTCTAGTTCTAACTATTGCTGGTAAGAAGTTGTCTCAGTATGTGCCTGGACTGCACAAAACCAATAACTATAACACTTTTTTTTATAACATTCAGAAACGTTTTTAGTTTTAATAAATGTTCAAGAATGACGTTCTGAACACTCATTTTGTAATAACTTACATCAGTGTTAGAAACATAATGACCTCTCCAGTTAGGTTTGTTCATAGATTGTACATCATATTGTCCTTCAGCTTCCATGGAAAATCAGGTATGCAGGAGTCCCACCTAAGAGGGAAGGGCATCTGATATCTTTGATGCAGGAAGAATCAGCCACATACTTTCAACACCCACTGGGAATCTGAACTGATTTGGGAGCACAAATACATTAATACTTGTAGTCAACATCTTAAAAAGGGCCAAGGTAAAACAAAAGCATATTGAAATTACTTATTCCTATGCAAAACACCGCCCCTTCTCTATTTTCAGGCATACCCGCATATTCGTTATCTAAGTGTTCAACTTTGTTTTATCCCACATGGTTAAGTATTTTCGTGGAGAATAAGGTCTGAATAGAGTGACCAATGTACTCCTTTCTAGTGTGAATTCTGTGACGTTTATTGACAGTTGATGTTCAGGTAATTAGATGACTAAGTATTTATATCTTTCAGGTTACTTTCCTCTCCGTATGGTTTGTTTTCTAAAGTGTATATTCAAAAAGGTCTTTCCTTATACATACATTATCCCCGAGTATGCATTTGGGGATACTGGGTCATGACTGAATTCCAGCTAAAGATCAGCCACTCTCTTTACATTTTACAGTTTCACTCCTGTATAATAACTGTGATGTTGAGGTAGTTGTGAGTTCCAGCTAGAGGTTTCCCACATTCATTACATTTGTAATGTCTCTCCACAACAGGAACTCTGATGATGAGTAAGGCTTGAGCAGTCTGAAACACTTTTTTGCCACATTTGTTATCATTTTTCTCTGGAGTATGAATTCTGTGATGTTGAATGAGGTTTGAGTACTGATTAAAAGGCTTGCCAAATTCTTTGTATTGGTAAAATCATCTCCAGTATATATTCTCTGATGAAGAATCCAGGTTTAAGCATTGCTTTAATATCTTGCCACATTCCCAATGGGTATCATTACTCTTCAGTATGAATTATCTGATATGGAATAAGAGTTGAGGAGTCCTTAAAATTCTGTCACAATCTTAACATTTAGAAGCTTTGCTCTAGTCTGAATTCTATGTTAATAAGTCAAGGTTGAACAGTGGTAAAACATTTTCCCACATTGTTCATATTGGTAAGGTTTCTCTCCAGTATGAGTTTTGTAATGTCTACTACGGGATGAGTGGTGGTTAAAGGTCTTGCCACATTCTTTACATTGGTAAGGTTTCTCTCCTCTATGAATTCTGTGATGTCTCTTAAGGGCTGATGGCCAGTTAAAGGCTTTGCCACATTCTGTACATGGGTAAGGTTTCTGTCCAGTATGAATTCCTTGATGTTCTCTAAGGGATGAGTGCTGGCTAAAGGTCTTGCCACATTCTTTACATTGGTAAGGTTTCTCTCCACTATGAATTCTGTGATGTCTTTTAAGGGCCGATTGCCAGTTAAAGGCTTTGCCGCATTCTTTACATTGGTAAGGTTTCTGTCCAGTATGAATTCCTTGATGTTCTCTAAGGGTTGAATGCTGGTTAAAGGTCTTGCCACATTCTTGACATTTGTGAGGTTTCTCTCCACTATGCATTCTGTGATGTACATTAAGATATGCCTGGCGGTAAAAGGCCTTGCCACATTCTTGACATTTGTAAGGTTTCACTCCAATATGAATTCTGTGATGTTGTGTATAGTTTGAGATGTAGCTAAAAGCCTTGCCACATTCTTTACATTCATAAGGTTTCTGTCCACTATGAATTCTGTGATGTACATTAAGATGTGCCTGGCGGGAAAAGGCCTTGCCACATTCTTTACATTGGTAAGGTTTCTCTCCACTATGAATTCTTTGATGTGTCTTAAGGGCTGAGTGCCAGTTAAAGGCTTTACCACATTCTTTACATTTGTAAGGTTTCACTCCAGTATGAATTCCGCGATGTTGTGTAAAGGTTGAGAAGTACCTAAAGGCCTTGCCACATTCATTACATTGGTAAAGTTTCTCTCCAGTATGAATTCTGTGATGGTTGGTAAGGCTTGAGAGGTGGGTAAAGGCCTTGCCACACTCTTTACATTGGTAATGTTTCTCTCCAGTATGAATTCTGTGATGTACCCTAAGGGATGCGGGCCAGTTAAAGGTCTTGCCACATTCTTTGCATTGGTAAGGTTTCTCTCCAGTATGAATTCTGTGATGTGGAATAAAGTCTGAGGATCTGTTAAAGGACTTGCCACATTGTTGGCATTTGTAAGGTTTCTCCTCAGTACGAATTTTTTGATGTTCAGACGGTTGTGAATGAATAAAGGCCTTACCACATTCCTTACGCTTGTAAGGTGTCTCTCGAGTATGAATTCTTTGATGTCTTGTAAGGGATGAGTGCCGGTTAAAGGCTTTGCCACATTCGTTACATTGGTAAGGTTTCACTCCACTATGAATTCTGTAATGTTCTGTAAAGGTTGAGAGCCGTTTAAAGACATGGCCACATTCCTTACATTGGAAAGGTTTCTCTCCAATATGAGTTAACTTATGTTGAGTAAGGGTTGAGCAGAATTTAAAGGTCTTGCCACATTCTTCACATTTGTAAGGTTTCTGTCCAGTATGTATTTGTTGGTGGTCAAAGGCTTTTCCACATTCGTTACCTATATAACTTTCCTCTCCAGTACCAGTTGTCTTATGTGTGCTTAGTCTTGATGAATGAGTAAACATGTTCCCAGGATTATTACATCTGTAATGGTTTCTTCCCACATGAACCCTCTGATCAACAACATTGGAAGACTGGTTAAGAATTTTCTCACATTCAATGTATTTATAAAGATTCTCTCCCTTAGGGATACTCCTGTGTATAATAAGGTTGGTGCTTTGATAAAAGGCTTCCCCATATTTATTACATTCATCATCGTTCTCTGGAAAAGGAGTCCCCAGATATCTTTGGTGCCCTTCACTCTCCCTACCCTTGTTCCAGTCTGTCAGTAAGTGTACATTCTCAGGTGAACTATGTTTATATCTACTCATTGACACTTTCTGGGAAAAAGCTTCAATGCATGGCTTTGGCAGGAATGTCTGGGTGCCAAGTGAAAATACAGCTGAAAGAGATCAAATAACAAAAGTAAAATCATTCCAGATACTACTCTCAGATAAATGTACTCACAACTTCTAATATAGAACCTTAAAATCAATCAGAGAACATCAGGAATATAGCTGAAAGAAATCACCAGGACTTCATTCTTCCATGGACACATAAACTTGCACACAAGGAACTGACCACATAGCTTAAGAGAGAATTGTGTAGCACATCTTGATGTAGCAGAAATCATTCTCTTACATCTCAGAAATTCAGGAAATGTACAATATTGCTCAAAATTAGCAGAAGAAAGGATAACTAAAACAAAAATGAAAAATATGTAGCAAAAATAGGAAAAATCAACAATAGGAAAAGGTGGTGTTCAGAAAGCCCCCCAAAATCAACAGAGCTATATCTAATCATCAAAATGACAGAGAAAGCTGACTAAAATCAGAAGTAATGAAGTGAAGGCAGATACAGTACAACTGATCCCATAGAAATAAAAATAAATAGGCCCACAATAGATAATTATATGGCAAGAAGTCAATACCAAAGAATGGTTATGAATTTCAAAAAGATAAAACTTACCTGGACTCCACCATGAAGAAATCTATCATCTATGTACCTATACATCCATCCATCTATGTATCTATGTATGAATCTCCCTATCAATCAATCTGGGGTCTTTAACACACCATACAGATTTTGGGTAACTGGGAAAAGAAAGGTGCATTTTGGCACACTGTTCAAGTTCATTTGGACAGTAGAGCAAGAGCATAGGCATGTACCACAATGGCATTTTGACACCCTCCCTTACAGCCTTGAGAATTGTACAAGTACTCTTGTGGTCAGAAAGCAACTCCTGCCCAACATTTTAGAGGAAGGATCATTCTCCTCCTTTCCACATCCCCAAGAAATGATTGTTAAAACAACTGTGCCTCTGATTTTGAAGAACCAGACATACATAGACCTATTGAAACACACAAAATGGTCTTTGCCTTTAAGGAGCGCCTGAGTGACTCAGTAGGTTAGCATCAGACTCTTGATTTTGGCTTTCATGATCTCATGGTTTGTGACTCCAGTCCCTTCTCAGGCTCTATGATGTCCATACAGGGCCTGCCTGGGATTCTCTCCTTTCCAAAAACAAATAAATATTAAAAACAACAACAGGGGTGCCTGAGTCGTTCAGTCATTTGAGCATCTGACTCTGGCTCAGTTCATGGTCTCGTGGTTAGCAAGTTCAAGCCCCACATTCAGTTCTACAGGAGTAGAAGGAAATACCAAGGAAAAATCAGAAATAAATAAAATAGTTGGGGCACCTGGGTATCTCAGTCCATTAAGCGTCTAACTCCTGATTTCAGCTCAGGTCATGATCCCAGGGTTGTGGGATCAAGTCCCAGGTAGGGCTCCACTCTCAGTGAGGAGTCTAAGATTCTGTCTCTCTTATTCTGCCCCTTGCCCCAGCTTGCATGCTCGCTCTCTCTAAATAAATAAATAAATAAGTAAAACCAAAAAATTAAAATTAGAAATAAAAGAGACCAGAATAAAGAATAACATGGAAAATAATGCCCAGGTTTTTCAAAACAAACAGAAATGGAAATTCTTCAACTACATTAACTAAGAAAAAACGAGAGAGAACTCAAACACCAAATGGAGAAATGGAACGGAAACCTCACAACAGATAACCACAGAAATATATAGTGTGATAACAGATCACTATCAACAATGATATACTAACAAGTTAGACAAAATTGAAAAAAATGTAATTTTAAACAATGCACAATTTACCAAGATTGAAAAATGAATCTTGGGCTCAAGAAATAAGGAATCTTCTTAGATCATCACAAATATACAAGTTGAATTTGGAATAAAAAACCTCCCAGCATAGGAAAGCCCACAGCCTCTTGCCTTCATTGGTCAATTCTAACAAACATTAAAAAGAAAACCAAATTTAGGGACTCTTCATCAAAATCTTAAAAATAGAATAGAAGGAACCCATTCAAAATAACCCTAGGAGGCCAGCATTGCCCTGGTACCAAAGCAGGATAATTACCACACAAGAATAAAATATCTGGTTTGTCCAACCCAAGTATTGCTACTCTGGCTTTCTTTTGACCTTCATCTGCGTGAGAAAGGTTTCTCTACCACCCGCACTTTCTATCTGTAAGTGTCTTCAGGTCTACATGGAGTCTCTTGTAGGCAGCATATAGATGGGCCTGGGGTTTATTTTTTTGTTGTTTTTGTTTGGTTGGTTTATTCCATTCGGAGACCCTATGTGTTTTGATTGGAAGGTATAGTACATTTTCATTTAAAGTATTCATTGATACATATTTATTGCCATTTTATTAATTGTTTTCTCGTTTCTATATACTTTCTGGATCCTTTTTCTTTGTCACTTTTGGTGTCTTCTTTGCACTTAAAGATTCCCCTTTGACATTTCCTGCAGGGCTAGTTCAGTGGTGAGGAATTCCTTGAGATTTTGCTTTTCTGGGAAACTCTGTCTCTCCTTCCCTTCTGAATGATAGCCTTGCTGGATAGAGACTTCCCGGCTGCCTATTTTTCCCAGTCAGCACGTGGAATAGATGATGCCACTCCCTTCTGGCTTGCCAAGTTTCTGTTGAAAAATCACCAGGTAACCTTATGGTTCTCCCTGATAAGTGAAAGATGTCTTCCTGCTTTGAAGAGTTTTTCTTTATCACCATATTTTGTAAATTTAATCTAATATATCTTGGTGTGGGCCTGCTTTTGTTGATTTTGACAGGAGTTCTCTGTGCCTTCTGGATCTTACTGTTTCCTTAGCCAAAGTAGGGAAGTTTCAGTGTGCCCACCCCTCATGCCGTTAAAAATCTGTGTATTACTTTTACTCCCCAACACTACATTTTAATAGCCTACTATTGACAAGGAATTTTATCAAGAACAATCAATTAATGTATATTTTATGTTATATGTGTTATATATGCCATTCCTACAATAAAGGAATTTCAAGAGAGGAAAATGTTAAGAAACTCAGAAGAGAAAATATATTTCTGTACAATAAACAAACCTGACTATAAATGTACCCACAGAGTCCAAACCCATGTTGTTCAATGGTCGATTATACTTTGTGTTACTGTTTACCAGCAACCTTAATGAAGGTGGGGCAGGCTAATGTTGGTGTAGGGGAACAGTTCATTCATTAACACAGAGTTAACACATTAAAATCCATTCAGTGTTCTTATTCAAAATATATTAAATTCAAATGCCTTCTAACCAAACCAGTGCAAAACCGCTATATGATCCTTGGTCAAAACACCCCTTTCAATCATTCAAGAACCATTCTGTTCCTCTGATCTGTGAGTTGTGCTTTCCATTCTGTTCAAACTGAGGCCCATTATTGAATAAATGTGGATTTATAACAATTTTACACCCTTTTATGGAAGAGTTAGCTATCCTTGCCTACGATGCGTGAAAATCTCTATTTCAACTGCCTAATATTCTTGACTTCTATCGATTGCTATTATGAAGATGCATGCAAATTTTAAATCAACAGCCACCATAATCTCCTTGCAAAAAAACTGTCATATCTATTTAAAATTCAGAATGTTCCTCTATCTTACTTTAATGCAAATAATGATGCCTTGAATGATCACTTCATGGTTACTTACATCAGTTATACGTCAACCACAAACAGCATGTGAATGTAGACTTTCTTCGTACATTGTACATGACAGTGTTCTTTATCTTCCATGGAAAAGCTGGTATTAGAGAATTCCCCATCATACAACAGCCGTGTATGTCTGAGAGACAGAAACAATCAAATCCTTTTGCATGCACACAAGCTTATAATATTTTCCACACACACACCCCCCTCAACAAATCACAATCATGGTCAAAAGAAAAAGGAGACAGTAAAATTATTCCTCTCCAGACAGATATCCATCTTCCCTTGATTCTTTCACGCATATTAACAAACACAGTTGACCATTGAAGAAAATGGGTTTTAATAGTGTGGGTCCACTTATACACAAATTTATATATATACTGTAAATGTGTTTTCTCTTCATTATGATTTCCTTAATATTCTTTCCTCATGCTTGCTTTATTATAAAAACACTGCCTATAATACAGACCACATATTAATAATGGGGTATTGACTATGTTCTAGATGAGGCTTCTGTCAACAATAGGCTATTTCCATGGGAAAGTGCCTATGTTTTTAAATTGGGGGGCTCACAAGTTACAAGCAGATGTTCACTTGTGGAGGGGTTGGCATCCCATAGCACCTCCATTGTCCAAGGCTAAATAAACAACCTGAGTGTTTTAATTTTGGATTTTTCTCTATAATAAATACTCTGATTTAGAATCATGTCTCAAAAGTGGTATTGACTTCTTTCTGCTGAGAATTCTCTCAATTTAGATTTCACATTCCATTACATAGCTTGCCAATTGTTCACAACTGTAATTTTTTTTTATCTTTATAAAGAAATTTTTTTAATATATATGAAAAGCAAACATTTTTCATCACTCATTACATTTCTGGGGTTTATATCCAGTGTAGTTTTTCTGATGTTTTATAAATTCAGTTCTAGGTAGACGTTGTCAACATTCTTGACATCTGTAAAGTATCTCCTCAGGACGATCTCATGTTGAAGGTTTTGATGACGATTAAATGCTTTGTCAAATTTTTTTACATTGGTAATATTTCTTTCAGTATGCACTCTCTGATGGTCACAAAGTTTGAAGTTCTGCCTAAAGCCTTTGCCAAAACATTTTCAGCCTTCTCCCCAGTATATATCACACCTCATGTTGACAAGTTTTGAGTGGTACTGAAAACCTTTGCCATATTGTTATATTTGTAAGGTTTCTTCCCATTATGAAATCTCTGCTGTTGAGCAAGTTTTGAAGACTAATTAAAAGCTTTACTAGAGTTGCTGCATTTTAAGTCTTCTCTCCAGTAAGGATACAGTGATGTACAATAGGATTTGAGGTTTCATAAGACACATTCCCACATTTATTACTTTTATACTGGATATCTGGAAACGGAGTTCTCTGAAATCGATGATTTGACCCTTGCTTCATGTTTCTTCCCAGATTCTTTACACTGGTAAGTTGTAATTCCATACTAAACACCTTGGTAATTATGGAAGATAGAGTTCTCATTAAAGGCCTTCTGAAGTTCACCACACATAAAAACTAGTTCCATATTAGGTACTATGTGATAACATTGAACAGTGATGTTTGCATACAGACTGTCTGGTTTTTATCAAATTTAGAGACTTTGGAAAAAGAGGGATTATACCTGGTGGAAGAATAATGAACCCTCTGAAAAGACATCTCAACACAATCACATTTCGAGTTTTTATCTTCCTTTTTAAATGTCTAAATTTAGAAGTATTTCAGTGAATCACTGAACGATTAATCCAATCTTATATCTGAAATAATTCCAATGAGTAGTTTTGGCATGCATTGGTATATTTTCCAGAATTTCCAAAAGTCCTTCCAGAGAACATGTAGGATTAAAAATGAATTTTGGAGGGGCACCTGGATCGCTCAGTAGGTTGGATATCTGACCTCAGCCCACATCACTATCTCATGCTTCATGAGTTCAAGCCCCATATCAGGCTCTGTGCTGACAGCTCAGAGCCTTGAGCCTGCTACTGATTATGTGTCTCCATCTCTCTGTCTCTACTTCTCCCCTGCTTACACTCTTTCTCTCAAAAATGAGTAAAATATTTTTAAAAATTTACAAAAATGGATTTTGGTCTTTGGGTTCAAATATAACTGACTTAAGGTGGGGTTTTCCCCCAAGCATTTTATACACTTGATCTCTTCTGGCAGTACGGGTTCCATTAAGGGCAATTATCCCGCTTTGGTGATATCCATCGTAACCTCATTTCTGCCCGTCTCTACCCTCTTCATCCAAGTCATCACTAAGTGTAAATACTAAGAGCCACAGCTTCCATTTGTTCCTACATCACCCTTTAAAAAGAATATTCTTTACCTGACTTTGCCAATAGGCCTATAGTGTTATGGAAAGACACAAGTAAAAGATACATGATCAGTTCTCCCACTTATTACACTCACATGCATATATGTTAAATGCTAATATGCAAAATTAATACCCATCACAGGACATCAGCAGTGGAGAAATAGGGAGCATCGGGATGATGCTCCTCCATGGAGACAAAAATGGACTAAATTACCTTGTGAATGCTCCAGAACGCAATTAGGAGAACCCAGCCCATGCAGGCAAGTAGAAATGAAGAAAAGAAACATCAAAGAAACAAAGTTTGTGACACTGGCCCACAACAGCTACTCACCGTTCCTGACACTCCTTGCCAACACTGTGTGAAAACAGTTACCTCTCATCAGGAGACAAACACAGGAGTGACCTCTATGTTCAGTGATCTGGGTTCTTTGCAGGTGCCTGAGGGGCTTATTTCTGTCATGAAGGACATGGGAGCAGAGGGAATGAGAGCACCCTCTGGATGCACTATGATGGCTGCTCAGACAACAGGTGAGCTTTTGTTTACACACTGGAGAGACTCCAGAGCTGAGGACAACAGAGGAAGGCATCATGGGCTCTAAAGACGTAACTATACTTTCGTAAACTAGGAAATTACAAAAATTCAGACATTACAAATTGGTTATTTGTGTTCTCCTGTACAAACAAGTTCATAATCCTGAACCCCGAGGCTGTTTTCTTAAATTCACCAATCTCAACAAAAGATCACAAGGTCATAAAGAAATAGAACTAGTTCCAATCACAGGAATGAAATGTATCTCCGAAACTGACCCTAAATTAATAAGGTAGTGTTAATGGTGAGACAAAGAATTAAAGAAAAAAAAGTCATAAAAATGTCCATGTAGGATGGGGCGCCTGGGTGGCTTGTTCGGTTAAGCGTCCGACTTCGGCTCAGGTCATGATCTCATGGTTCGTGAGTTCAAGCCCCGCGTCAGGCTCTGTGCTGACAGCTCGGAGCCTGGAGCCTGTTTCCGATTCTGTGTCTCCCTCTCTCTCTCTGACCCTCCCCCGTTCATGCTCTCTCTCTGTCTCAAAAATAAATAAACGTTTAAAAAAAAATTTTTTTTTAATGTCCATGTAGGAAAAAGAGAAAGCGGATAGGTAATTAAATGATAGCAGAAAAACTATCCATGACCAAAATGTAAACCCAAAGAGACAAACTGTAAAAATCACTGAGAAATTAGGACCTGAAGTGTAGAACCACTGAATTTGAACATACACGAAGGGGAGAGCAACAGACTTTATGAAGCAGAAGAGAGAATCAGACAATCTAAAGACCCCTTGTTTTAAATTATCTAAGAGGACCAAAAAAAAAAAAAAAATGTGGAAAATGACAAAGTCTAGGGACACATGGGACACCTACAAGTGAACCAATATACACATTAAGGGGACCCCATAAGGAAAGGAGAGTGAAAGGGGGCAGAGAGTTTCCCTAAAGAACTAAAGGCTTGTAGGTCCCATGTATGTGGAAAGGAGACAAATTAACAAGCTCAGCAAATTCACAGTAGGATAAATATCAATGGTGGGAGATGGGTATTAAGGAAAGCACTTGTTATGATGAACACTGTGTGTTATATGTAAGTGATGAACTGCTGAATTATACTGAAATCAATATTGCACTGTATGTTAACTATTATTTAAATAAAAATTCAAGAAAAAAAAGACAAGACATGAACACAGTGACACGTTGTAATTAACCTATCAAAAATGACCAGTGAAAGAATTTTGAAAAGCATGACAAAAGCAACTCATCTTGTATAAGAGCTCCTACAAGATTGTTACTGGGATTCTCAGTAGACCTTATAGAAAGAAAAGCATGGAACAATGTATTCAAATACTGAAAGATCAAAAAATATCCACCAAGTGGGAATGCAAGCTGGTGCAGCTACTCTGGAAAACAGTATGGAGGTTCCTCAAAAAACTAAAAATAGAACTACCCTACCACCCAGCATTTGCACTACTAGGCATTTATCCACAGGATACAGCTGTGCTGTTCCAAAGGGGTACATGCACCCCCATGTTTATAGCAGCGCTATCAACAATAACCAAAGTATGGAAAGAACCCAAATGTCCATCGATGGATGGATGGATAAAGAAGATGTTGTATACATATACAATAGAGTATTCCTTGGCAATCAAAAAGAAAGATATCTTGCCATTTGCAACTATGTGGATGGAACTGGAGGGTATTATGCTAAGTGAAATTAGAGAAAGACAAAAATCATATGACTTCACTCCTATGAGGACTTTAAGAGACAAAACAGATGAACATAGAAGAAGGGAAACAAAAATAATATAAAAACAGGGAGGGGGACAAAACAGAAGAGACTCATAAGTATGGAGAACAAACTGAGGGTTACCGGAGAGGTTTTGGGAGGGGGGATGGGCTAAATGGGTAAGGGGCACTAAGGGATCTACTCCTGAAATCATTGTTGCACTATATGGTAACTAATTTGGATGTAAATTAAGAACAAAAAATTATATTTAAAAAAATCCACCAAGAATACCCTACTTGGCACAACTGTTTTCCATGAATGTAGAAATGCACACTTTCCCAAGGAAAAACCTAAGTTTATCAGCAGACCTGTCCTATAGGAAATGTTAAAGTTCTTCTAGGGGTGCCTAGGTGGCTTGGTTGGTTAAGCGTTCAACTTCTGTTCAAGTCATGATCTCATGGTTTATGAATTGCCAAACCAGAGTAAAACAAAATATACCTCAAAAAATTCTACATAAATAAAAGATGAATTATTTAAAGGAAGCCTATATAGAGAGATATAGAGGCATATATATGTATATATGTATTTTTTCAACCTCCTTTACTTTGAGAGAGAGAAAACTAAAGCAGAGGAGGAACAGAGAAAGAGGGAGAAAGAAAGAATCCCAAAAGGCTCCACAGTGTCAGCACAGAGCCCAATGCAGGCCTCAGACTCCCAGACCATGAGATCATGACCAGAATCTAGGCATCCCTATGTAGCTATAATTTTCAACTGTGACTGTGTACCCATGAAAAAGAAACATGTTGAGTTGTTGGCATGTCTTCATGGGCAGTAAAATTGTAAAGAATATTCATTAAAATCAACCACGGAAAGCTCTAATGAAAACTTTTATGCATTAAGCACTTAAGACATTAAAAAATGTATTCTGTTAATAGATCCCTAATATATTAATAATAGTTAATAATTTAAGGGCATAATCCATTCTTTATTTTTTAATTTTTTTTAATGTTTATTTACCTTTGAGAGAGAGAGACAGAGCGCAAGCAGGGAAGAGGCGGAAAGAGGAGATGCAGAATTCGAAGCAGGCTCCCTCCAGGCTCTGAGCTGTCATCATAGAGCCTGATGCGGGGTGCTCAAACTCATGAACCACAAGATCATGACCTAAGCTAAAGTCTGAAGCTTAAACAGTGAGCCACCCAGGTGCCCCTATAATCCATTCTTTAGAATCAAGCAAACAAAAACTTTCATTTCTTTTTATGTTTTTTTAAAAGTTTATTTTGAGAGAGAGAAAAAGGGAGGAGGAAGAGGGGCAGAGAGAGAGGGAGAGAATCCCAAGCAGGATCCACAGTGTGGGTGCAGAACTGGACTTAGGGCTTGAACTCACAAACAATGAGATCATAACCTGAGCTGAAACCAAGAGTCAGAAGCTCAACCTTCTGAGCGACCCAAGTGCCCCAAAAGCTTTCATTTCTGAATAAACATCATAAAAATTGTAAAATATGCCAACAATCACTTTATTATAAAAATCTTTGGTATTAAATTCAGATATTCTGAGGAAAATAGAAAAACCAATGATTAATTTTTCCTGGAGTAAAATTATATTTATAATTAAAACTTTTTTCTAAATATAGGAATTTTACTAGTTATATACCTTCTTATAAAGCACATGCCCATGTTATATCAGAACTTTAAAAAAAAACATAAAGGAATCTGATATGTGAGTAATCAGAAAGTGAAAACATATGCCAAGGTCACAGGAACTTCATACTGTACAAGACAAAATCATAAGAATATTCAATTATTAAGAAATACGGTAACAATTGAGACTTTATTTTAGGCTCTGAGTTTTAATTTTTAAATATTCTAGCTCCCCTATGGCATTAATTTACGTAGAGTTCTAGGAAAATAATAGATGCTTTAAATTATTTCACCATTGAGGATGCAACACATTGAGTGGAAATTTCTTAGTTTAGTTAATACAAAGAAAATGAACCTTAAAACTTTTATTTATTTATTTGAAGGAAGGGCAAAGAGCAAGTAAGGGACAGGCAGAGACAGAGAGAGAGACAGAGGGATGGAGGGAGGGAAAGAGGGAGACAGAAACCAAATGGTTTCTATGCTGTCAACCCAGAGCCCTATGAGAGGCTTCAACTAAGAAACCCTGAGATATGAGTTAAACCAAAATCAAGAGTCAAATTCTTAACCAACTGAGCCATGCAGGCATCCTGAACTTTTTTTTTTTAAATATTTTGCCTTTGAGAAAAAGAGAGCACGCGGGAGAGGGGAAGAGTCAGAGGATCCCAAATGGGCTCTTCACTGACAGCAGAGAACCTGGTGCAGGTTTCAAACTCACAAACTGAGATCATGGCTTGAGTTCAACCCGGACGCTTAACCAACTGAGCCAACCAGGCAACCCAAGAAATGAACTTTTGAGGTGAAACAAAGGACGAGATTTTCTCACTTTAGGGAGTTGCTTTGTTACCTGATGAAATCACTGGATCTCTATTTTGTATGATTCAGTTTAAAGCCTCTGTAATACTGAAAGGATAAACCAGAAAACTTGTAATGTCTCACTCCAGCCTTCCTGGGATTTCTGCACCAAATCCCAAGATGCCCACCACTACCCTGACACACTTCACACAAGAAGCAAAACAGAACTCAGAAATGGATTGGCGTACAGTTCCTCAGAAAGGCAGACATTTCCCCAAGACCTCAAAGCAAATGGAGAACCAATCAGATTATGGAGGACCTCACTGTGGATGTGAAGAACCTTCAGTGAAAGTGAAGGAGAATCCTTAGAGAATGTAAAGCATGATATGTTGGAAAGCAGATGTCCTATGTGAGAGGAAGAGCCCTGAAACTGGCCTTTTCAACCTAATTTCCATTCAAGCAGAGCTGCTCAACCGCATTTTAAGGTCCAGTTCCTCCTTCACAACTGGACCTCACCTCTGTCATCCTCTTCATTCCCACCTACCTGGGTGTGTAGCTACTGTCTCCTTTCTCTCCATGGCCCAGACATCCTTCTTGTGTTCCAAAAAGATGACCAGGTCTGGCTTTGACACAACAAGACCTGTTTATTAGAAAAACAGAATATGAGTGTGGTTGGAGATTCTAACTTCTGATCCACTATTGTGCTTAGTAGAGCAGAGAGGACATGGTAGAATGCTAGAAAATGAGTCCCCAAATGCTGTGGCCCAACACCCCCTTTAAGAACACACAGGATGAACTTTCCATGTTCAGATATTGACCTCCACTTCTGAGTACTACCACAACATTAATGAGTAGAAATTGGTATTTAAGATGTCAGAAATACCATTTTATGCCACTCAATGCTTAGAATTGCCATTAATCTACAGAAATGATAATGTTATCCTAAGGAAGGGAAAGATAAAGCTGAAAAGGAAACATCATGAAGATTTTTCTCTATATCTACAAACCCCTACTTCTTTCCCTGACTGCAGGGATCTGAATCCCAGCCATGCAATAGAGGAAGATTCCAAGAGACAGTCTTCAAGGGAAGGAACAAATCCCTGAGTATGATTTGGGAAATCTGGAAGGAGTTATCCTCACCCAAGAAAAGGAGGTGTCCGTAGTTCTCTAACATCACATCCCTGTACAGTTCCCACTGACTGTGGTTCAGGCACCGCAACTCTTCCTGAGAAAATTCTATGGCTACATCCCTGAATGTCAGCAATCCCTGCAATAAAAAACACACTTATCAAGTGGCCACAGGCAGAGTTCATAATGCTAGGTCAAATGAAAGGGGCAGTTAATGTCACCAGCCGGACTCCAAAACCTGACTTTAATGCTTGTGCTTGTACCCACCGATCTTAGTTCCACACTTTACTTAACCTCTTTTTCTATCTTATCTTTTACTTCACAAAAAACTCCCCATGGGTATAGTCTCCTGTAGTGGAAACAGAAACCATCCAACAAAAGGTAATGACTGCCCTGAGGAAGAGTTTGGATGGGCTCAGTTGGAGATTAACCCCTGACTCACACCTAAGCAAATGCATAATAGACTAAACTACGGAGTGAGTACAGTTCCCTTCATCTCAAATATTTTATTTTAAATCTTATATCTTTGAGGGAGATAGAGCATGCACAAGTGGGGGTGGGGCAGAGAGAGACAGAATTCCAACCAGGGTCCATGCTTAAAGTGGAGCGTGATCTCAGGACTTTCATCCTGACATGAGCCTAAATTAAGAGTAGGACGCTCAATGGACTCAGCCACCCAGGAGCTCCCTTTTACCTCATTATAATACTAAAATCTCACCCAAGGAGGAGCACAAACCTCATTTCCTATGAAATATGCAGAGTATGTACACAACTGTTCTCTTAAGGCTTATGTGCAACCTTATACTCCACTTGACATAATTAGTTCAGTTAGATCAGGAGAACTGGTTCTGGCTTAGGTGAGGTTCCTGCTTGATGAAGTAAGATTATTTGTCACCCAGTATTATGCTGTAGTATATTCTTTACCTTGGAGGTAAGAACCTTTATAAATACTGTGTTTATTCAAGAGAATTTGTAAAATGAAGGCATCAACACAGGCATATACATTTTGAATATTGTATTTACATCATATGGTACATGTGCTATCTATTTCTTAAATGGAAAGTTTTGGGGAGTGACAAGTGTATTTAGCATATTGTAATGTGAATTAGAATTTCACAACAGGACCTTGGGGATCTTGTTAAAATGCAGATACTGTTCAGGAGTTCTAGGATGAGGTAGTTGTCTGCATTTCTACAAAGCATTAGTCTATGGGCCAGGAGATACATATTTCAATAACGAGGAAGTAGAACTCAAAGACAAGAACTCTTGGAGGACTTGGAACTCAATGGGATTTATAGCAATTACAGGTTCTTCTAGAATAGCAAGAAACATGACAGCAAGCCTTTCGAGGCATTTCCTGGTTAGTAGATAGCATCTAACAGTTTCATAAATTCATGGAAAATAAATAATAACAATCTAAGAGAAGAAACACATTATTCTTCTATTTTTAGCAAATGTTTTGTCAGTCATCCAGTACCTGGTAGGGATCATATTTTAATACAGGTCATCTGACCTAGAGTTGACCCAAAATAACACACTGGTCAATATGGAGAAGGGACCCTAAAGCAATGTTCATAACAGGTGTCAAACCTGAGAAGAATGATGGAAAGAATAAGGTATGCACACAAAATTGATCTATCTTTATACATTCCATGCTCATATCCATAAATATTAAGGCATTACATTCTTGTATAGGCATTAAATATGATAAAGTAAGAAAGTGTAATGGTGACTAAGAAACATTTTCAATGAGGGATGCCTGGGTGGCTCAGTTGGTTAAGTGCCCAACTCTTGATTCTGGCTCAGGTCATGATTTCATGGTTCCTGAGTTCCAGCCTCCACCTCAGGCTCTGTGTTGACAGTGTGGAGCCTGCTTGGGATTCTCTCTCTCAAAAAAAAAAAGAAAAAAAAATTTTTTTCAATGACATAAAACTCATAAAACTAGTTGTAGATGATGACGCTTAGGTCTTTTACTCACACTATCAACACAAACACACATTATGATATATATAATGTTATTATTTCTGAGTCTAGTATGATGAGGGATACAATCAGAAAAATTTCCACCTTTTGCACATAAAGCTAACATATAATCCTATAATTTTGATATGCATCAAATAAATGCTGGTTCCTACATTCTTTTTTTTTTTTAATGTTTATTTATATTGTGAGAGAGAGTGTGGGTAAGCAAAGTGTGAAATGGGGAGAGGCAGAGAGAGGGAAAGAACCCAAGCTGTGACTCCAGGCTGTGACTGAACAACCCACGTACCACTGGTTGCTACATTTTTACAGGGTCTCGTGACTGCCAGTACATCTCACCACTGCTTTATATGGAACTGAATGATGAGCACCAGAGAAATCTTGCAGAAGCAGTTTTACAAGTAGAAATTTAAAGAAACATTTGTGATTGAACACTCTGTGCACCTACCCTCCCCTGGAACATATAAGCTTCATGCAACCAAAGTACAGTTCTTTCTGCCCACGGGTCCTGTCCCTGTGCTACTTCAATAAACTATCTGGCACCAGAGAGTATCTCAAGAATTGTCTTGACCATAGTACTCCATGATCTCCTAACATAGTATTTCTTTGAAAGCTTTTTTATTTTTTATTGAGAGAGAGAGAGAGGGTGGAGAGAGAAGAAGAGAGAGAATACCAGGAGGGGCGGGGGGGGGGGGGGGGAGGGGGAGAGGTAGAGAGAGAGAGAGAGAGAGAGAGAGAGAGAGAGAGAGAGAAATATGGAGAGGCCTGACTCCTGTTCACCTCATGCAGGGCTCCAGCTCAGGATCGGTGAGATTATGACCTGAGCTCAAGTCAGATGCTTAATCGACTGAGCCACACAGGTGCCCCTCATTGAAAGCTTTTGTTTCATTCATCATTTGTGCTCTGTTTTATTTCGGGATTTTAAGATATGCTGACCTGTTAATTATGTGATTCTTCTTTTCTGAAAATACATAGAAGTAAATAGAGTACGTGCCATGACTTTAAGTTGGGGGGGGGGGGGGGGGAGTAGAAATAAAAGAAGTTTCTAAAGCGATTTTCATATGTTAAAGAAGACTCACAGGATACTGGAAGTCTGACTATTGTAAAGTTAAGCTAGCTTTTTGCCTCTAGAAAAGCATTAACATTAAAGCAGTTGTGAATTCCTGGAGGAATATCTCCCTCTGCCAGTCTCAAGTATTTCTCCATGGGTTTTAAGTTGTAAGAAAATTTAATTTCATCTACATTTCATTTGGCTTTCTTCTGCTCATCAGAAACTACAAGGAAGGGGTGCCTTGATGCCTCAATCAGTTAAGCTTCTGACTTTTGAATTTGGCTCAGGTCAAGATCTCTTGGTTTTTGAGCTCGAGCCCCATGTCCCACTCAGTGCTGACCCTGTGGTGCCTCCTTGGGATTTGCAATCTCTACAACTCTCCTGCTCTCACTCTATTGCTCTCAAAATAAATAAACTTAAAAAAGAAAAGAAAAAAACTCAAGGTAGAAAAATATATATGCAAGGAAAGAGAAACTAGGAGAAAGAAGTTTCCAGTTTAAATGCGATGGTGTCTGGAAATTGCTCAGGGAATAGGCCTAAAATCATTATAACTGATAAGAAGGAAAATATGAACGTTATTGGGGGGAAATCTGGCAGAGAGCCAAAGCCAAGGAATAGAAGGTAACATCAGCTGCAAGTACACCATTCATGTCAGTGCCTAAGGCACACCTCAGGACACACGGTCACCAGTGTGTTCTTGTGACCCCAAACAGTAAATCACAATATAGACAACTTTGAGGATATGGTGGGTTTATACAGCCTTCAATTACATATAGTTCCAGGTCTTGTAATATCTAGAATATCTTAAAGTACCTTTTCCACATCCTGAAGAGCAGGAGCATTCCAGTTATTCTGTGCCTCATATCTGTCTGGTGTATTTGTGCATTTTCATAATCCTACTCTACCCGGGGCAGAGAAAGCATTCAGATAAGACCTACATGGGAATGGTTTTCCTTGATTGCTATCCCAGGACCAGACCCCATCAGCAACAGGAAATTTGGCCTCAACACCTTCCCCTCTGGATCTGTCACAAAGGGAATATTTTCAATACTTGCAGGAATTTAATTCAAAGTGACAACTGCTGTTGCCATACTGATAGCCATGTTGGACAGAAGAGAGAGAGGTCTCTGGGATATAGGGGAGGAGTGTTCTAAAGACATAACCTAGAGTATCATTTCTGAAAGGTTAGTAATTCGGTGAAAACACAAAGCAAACCGTCAGAACTGATAAAAAAAAAATCATTGGCATTTAAAAAATTTTTTATTTAGAGGGAGAGAGAGAGAGAACATGGATGCAAATGGGGGACAGGGACACAGGGAGAGAGAGGAAATCTTAAGTAGGCTCTAAGCTTGCCAGGAACCCCAACTCAGGGCTGGATCACAGGTCCCTGGGATCATGACCTGAGCCCAAATCAAGAGTCTGATGCTCAAATGGCTGAAACACCCAGGTGCCCTGCAATTTCTACACGCCCGGAATTCAGGAGAAAAAGATCACAGGTCCTCCGGCCTGGGGCGCAAGGCTTACCTGAGAACTGGCCATTTTTTCCTTCACCTCCTCTTCAAGATTTCTTTCTCAGAAGATCTTTGTGGAGAAAACACAGCACAAGTAGGAGAAAATGTCGGTAAAGACACCAACACTGCCTCTTCACCTCCTGTAACCTGATCGCCTGCAGGCAGGGCTTTGAAATGCAAAAAAGGCCCAAGTTCCTAGTCCTTTGTGTCAGGAGCTATTCAGAAACTGTCAGCTCCCACTTGGAGACCAATCACTGAGTTTCCCTTCTCTGCTTTCAGGGGGCCTCCCCTCCCACAGAAGCCCACAAATTCTGCTTGAGCATAGAAACAGTGTGCTACAGGACTTGACCCTCCCCAACTCCTGTACAGGAGACCCTTGAGCCAAAGCCTGCACTCAACTCTGATAAATTAATGGGAAACCTTCCTGCTCACCTCTGGGCCTCACTTGGAATTATAATAGGAAAAGATAGGATTCAGTAGGCAGAAAGGGAAAGATTAGGGCATGAGGTCCCTGGGTGGGGAAAAACACTTTTTGGAACAATGCAGGGAGTGTCTGACTGCAGCAAACCCCCTCTGGAGTAAGGTTGCTCTTAAGGATGTAACAGACATGACCTACTCCCTCTCAGGTTCCCCTCAGGAATCTGACTAAAGACAAATACTCTTCTATATGATAAGGTTGAAACTTTGATAAAAGACTTCCCTACATTTATTACAGTCATAATGGTTCTCTGGCAAATGAGTCCTCAGATGTTAATTAATGTTTGAACCCTGGTTAAATATTTTCTCAGATTCACTGTTCTGAGCAATTCTGTTTTCATTAAAAATGCTGTGGTTATGTTGTAAGATTGACTGCTCAGTGAAGATCCCTCAAAGGGATACTACTTATTTTTTTATTTTTAAAATTTCTGATTTTCAGAAATGTTTGAAAGGTCAATGTAATCCTATTGATAAAATGGTATAAGTAAGTATTTTCAGCATGGACCAGGTCACTTTCTAGATTTCCTAACTTTTGTTCTGCAGATATGTATGTTTGACCATTTGATTTGAGCCTTTGATTATAGAAACATGCCACTTTGCAGAAGTAGTGGACGTAGAAAGGGGAGTTTTCCAAAACGTTTTATATCCTTCAGCATTTTGGGCAGTGAGATTCTTATTATGGGCAGTTGTCACCTTTTGGGTATGTCCTTCATGATATCTTTGATGCACTTGTCTCTCCCCAACACTATTCCAGTCTATCATCAAGTATACATTCTCAAGGGCACTATGGTTATGTCTACCCACTGACACTCTGGAAAGAAGTTTCTATGCATATCTTTGGAAGGAGGCTCTGGGTGCCATTTGAAGATAAAGCTAAAAGATAACAAATAAAAGTAAAATCATTCCACTTTCTACTATCAGAAGAATGCAATTAAAATTCACAAAACTAAAATCAGAGAACTTCAACTCCTGGATAAATGAATCATTAGTTTTTCTACTTTCCTGAAAATGTACCTGAATTTAACCCGAAAGACTTTTTGGTAAAGTGATTATTGGCATATTTTACAACTTTGATGGTGTTTGTTTATTAGAAGTGAAAGGTTTAGGAGCACCTTGGTGGGTCAGAGGTTTGAGCATCTGACTCTTGATTTTAGTTCAAGACATCATCTCGTGGTTTATGAGTTCCAGCCCCGCTCTACACTAACAGTGTGCAGCCAGCTTGGAATTCTCTACCCCTCCTCTCTCTCTCTCTCTCTCTCTCAAAATAAACTTAAAAACAAAACAAAAAATGATGAAAGGTTTTTTGTTTTCTTAAAGAATGGATTAAGCCCTTAAATTCTGTGTAATAGGGATTTATTAACAAAATACATTTATTTTTTTTAAGGTGTTTCATTCATACAAGTTTTTATTAGAGTTTCCCATGGTTGATTTTATGAATATTGTTTACAACTTTACTGTCCTTGAAGACATGCCAGTAATTCAAAGTGTTTCTTTTTTCATGGGTACACAGGCAGAGTTGAAAATGATAGCTATGGGGGCTCCTGAGTGGCTCAGTCAGCTAAGTGTCTAACTTTGGCTTAGGTTATCATCTCGCAGTTAGTTGAGTTTGAACCCTGTGTCAATTTCTGTGCTGACAGCTCAGAGCCTGGAGCCTGCTTTGGATTCTTTGTCCTCCCCCTCTCTCTGCCCCTACCCCACTCATTCTCTTTCTCACTCTCTCAAAAGTAAATACGTGTTAAAAAAATTTTTTTATGAATACCATAGATATTACAGGACATGATAAGTATATGTGATATAACTTTCTATAAATCTACTCTATCCTCATAATCAGAGTTGTATCTGATTTTTTCTTTTGGGACCAGAAGAACATACCAGTAATACAGATGTTTTGGTGTGATTTAGGTACTGATATCCATTTGTTTCCTTACAGCTGATGTTAACTTCTAGTATTTGGCTTGCTATCTTTGCCAGATTTCTCCCCTAGTATAAAGTTCATATTTTGCCTCTCATCATTTGTAAGACTTTTAGGGGAATTAACTAAATGATGTGCAGAAACTGGAAACTTGTGAGTTTCTCTTGCCATAGTTTTGGTGAGAAAAACAAAGGCAAAAGAACTGTAGATAACATTAACTTTCCCTCAATTTGCAGCACCTTGATAAATACTTGAGACTGGCAGAGTATGACATTCCTCTAGGAATTCCCAAGTGCCTTAATTTAATGCTTTGTTAGAGGCAAAGGGTCGCTTTACCTTCACAATAGCCAGACCTGCAAGATCTAACTTGGTCTTCGTTAACATATGAAAATCCCTTTGGAAACTAACTTTATCTTTACTCCCCAAATTAAAAGTATATAATCAATGCCCTCTCAAAATGACAGTCTACCCAGGAGTCCACATGCTTTAGTAAAACCAGTTTTTGGCACCAAAAACATCTCAAGAATACTTCTTGACTCTTGGTTCCCAGCCCACATCACATCAGTGTCCACTGGACAAGGAAGGACTCACCTTTCTGTTGTAAGGATATTGACTTGTGGGAATAGAGATTCTAAATCACACCTCCACCCAGGATGTTTTTAATTCACTCCACATCAGGTCACAGAAATACCCTTCTATTTACTTCTTTATATTTTCAGAAAATGAAAACAAGAATCACATAATGACGTGTTTGGGGGCCTTAAAACCCTGAAACAGAGTCATAACTAGAAACTACCCCAGGTGAGATTGTCACTCAAAGAAAATTAGATTTACAACCAATAAGGAGATCACAGGGAATAACTTCCAAAGCAGAGACCCACAGAGGCAGGGGAAATGGTTTCCTTTTATTTAGGGCTGGGGTGGAAATTTAGAAAGACAGGCATTGTCATCTTTGTTTCAGAGTTTTATTTATTTTGATAGAGCAAGTGTACACATGAGCAGAGGACGGGCAGAGAAAGGGAGAGGGAGAAACCCCACCAGGCTCCATTCTGTCAGCTCAGAGCCCCACAGGGAACTGGATCCTGGGAACCCTGAGATCATGGCCAAAGCTGAAATCAAGAGTCAGATCCTCACTGACTGAGCCACCCAGGTGCTCTGAGGTCTGTTGTCTTAGGTAGATTTGGGCTTAAGTTCACACGTACACCTTAAGAGAACAGTTCTATACATAACTTGTATGTTTGGTAAATTGAGGTGGCGGTTTTAGTATTATAATGAGGTAAAAGTAACTGGTGGTCACTCTGTGGTTTTCCTTGGGTCATCTGGAGAGGTAGAAGTCAGGGGTTAAGCTCAAATTGAGCAGGCTCAAACTCTTCCTCAGGGCAGTCATTACCTTTTGTTGAATGCTTTCTGTTTCTACCACAGGATGCTATGCCCATGGGGTGTTTTGCCTCAAGTAAAAGATAAGGTGGAAAGAAGAGGGTAAGTAAAATGAGGGACTAAGGTCTGTGGGCACAAGCAGGTAAGCAATGAAGGTCTGGTCTTGGGTTCCAGCTGGTGACATTAACTCCCTCTGAAACAGGGTGCTGTCGAAAAAAACGACCAGACACTGAGTAGAAGTGAGGCAAGATTTTATTCATGACTGGGCCAAACCTGATCTCCTGATCTTAAGGAGAAAAGTGCAGAGAATGGCCCCGAACAAAGGTAGCAGTGAGCTTATATGGATTTTAGCAAGTCAGAATACGTCATTATTTGGTTAACCAATTACAATTTACAGCATTTCATGGTAGCCAATTATATTGTGACACACAGACGTTAGTTTTGGCGGGAACCTATCAATTTAAAGTTCTTTGTCCTAAGAGGGTTTAAAATGACCAGTCATAGTTAGACACCTAAGATACCATGGGGCAGTGAGTTCGTGACTTTTTACATGTTGGTCTTGCCTAGGCCAGATCTTGGTAGAAGGTGTAGGGGAGCGTTTTGCAACCTAAGTTATCTATTTAGCAAGCAGGCGAGGTCACAGAAGTGAGATAGGGCGGTTAGTAATTTTTGATAACCCTAAAAGGGAACTACATGAGCTTTTATGTCAATTATTCATGAAAGGTGAGTTTAAGCCGAACTTATATACAATAAGCTTTCTGATATCTTGTAAGTTGACCTATTACACCTCTTTCATCTTAGGTACCATCATGACCTCTGCCTATGTCCACTTGGTAACTGTGTTATTTATTGCAGGGACCACTGATATTCAGGGATGTGGCCATAGAATTATCTCAGGAGGAGTGGGAATGCCTGAACCACAGTCAGCAGGAACTGTACAGGGATGTGATGTCAGAGAACTATGGAAACCTCCTCTTGGGTGAGCATAAGTCCTTCCAGACTTCCCAAACACCACTCAAGGGTTTTGTTCCTTTATTTGAAGACAGTTTCTTGGAAGATTCCTTTTTATGAGAATGGAATTCATATCCTTGCAGTAAAGGGAAAGTTACTTATTTGTGTGTAAAGAGAAAATTCTTCCTGGTGTTTCCTTTTCAGCTTTTGCTTCCCCTTCCTTAAGGTAGCATCATTTCTGTAGATTAATGGCAGTTGTAAACATTGAGTGACATAAAATGGTATTTCCCATGTCTTAAATACCAATTTCTACTCACTGATGTAGTGGTAGTGATGAGGTTTTGGGGTGATGGTGGGGTGGTCCAGAGCCGACGACCAAGAAAGAATTCTTGAAGATGTCTTTGGTGCAAAAAGGTGATTTTATTAAAGCATGGGGACAGCACCCATGGGCAGAATAGTTACTCTGGTATTGTGACAGGTAACTCATTATATACCTTCAGGTTCGAAGGGCTTCAGGGACAGAGTAAGTCTCTAAGGAATTTTGAAAGCAAGTTTTCCAGGACTTTGAGGGGCTAGCTGTTGCTAGAGAAGCACCATTTATTACTGTTTAGTAAAACTTCAGTCATGAGACCCTTTGGATGTATATTGGGAGGCCATAAGCTTGGCGTATGATTGCCAGCATATATCTTGGGGCAGTTGAGATAAAGGAAGTATACTTACAGGATCCTTGAGGTTGGATTAATGTTAAGCTAAGATTCTCTTTTGCTCCCAGCAAAGTGTCATTATTGAGGCAGCTGATGTCCTAGAGGAAGGTCACTCTGCCTGTTTCAAGGAGTTGGGAATGGACTATAGGCAGTAAGGGAATTTAATTTTTCATTTGCCTTAGTTTCCCACATCACCACCATAGCAAGCACTTAAACCTTCTTACATCTTGATGAGGGTGATATGAGGGCTCCAGGAAACAGTCTCTAAATTTCCAGAAATTAAGCTATGGATAAGATTGCCTTTTTCTTGCAGTTTATTAAATGATCTGTAATCTAAAGGAGGTTCCTTTCCTGCATGACTGTGATCTCTATCAGTTGCTTTCTTTCCTTTCCCTTGTTCTTGGATAACCAGAAGCATCTGAGGAATATCACACATATACCACCTGGGGTTGGGGTGTTGTTAGCCTATATTTTGCCCTTAGCTTGCTCCACACTCCCTTATCAGTAGTATTCAAAAGTGAAGGTCAAGATCTGAACATGGGAAATTCCTCCTGCATGTTCCACAGGGGTTGTTGGGCTACAGCATTTGGGAAATCATTTTCCAGAATTCTACAATGTCCTTTCTTCTCTACTGAACACAATAGTGGATTGAAAGATACAATCTCCATCAACATTCATATTCCTTTAAAAAAAAAAGTTTATTTATTTTGAGATAAAGAACGCAAGCAGGGAAGAGCGGGGGAAGAGGTAGAGAGAGAATCCCAAACAGGCTCCTCACTGTCAGTACAGAGCTCAACTTGGTCTGGATCTCATGAACCATGAGATCATGACCTGAGCCGAGATCAAGAGTCAGACGCTAAACCGACTGAGTACCTCTGGTGCCCTAAGTATTCCTTTTTTTTCTATAAACAGGTCTCATTGTGTCAAAACAAGGCCTGGTCATCTTTTTGGAACAAAAGTTCAAGCATTGGAATGTGAAGCAAAAGGAACATTAGCCACTCACCCAGGCAGGTGGGAAGGAATAAAGCAGATGATAGTGGTGAGGTCCAAATGTGAAGGAGGAAGATACACCTTAAGATGTCATTCGAGTAGTTCTCTTTGAATGGAAATTAGTCTAAGAAGCCTAGTTTTATTCCTCTCCCTCTCACAGAGGGACATCTGCTGTCTGATATTATCAACCTCTCATATTCTCTAAGGATTCTCTTTCAGCTGCAGTGATGGTCCATCACATCCACAATGAGGGACCAGGAGATTCCCCTTGGAGTGTGAGGGCCTCCTTAATCTGAGAGCTTCTCAATTGCTTTTGAGGGCCCCTGAGGAAATCTCCATATTTCTGAGGATCTCTGTGCTAACCCATTTATAATTTCTGTTTTGCTTTGTGTTGGCAGTGTGTCAGGGTAGTGGTGGCCATATTGGGTTTTGGCGCAGAAACCCCAGAAATAATTAAGACAGATATCACATATTTTCTTCTTTATGATTTCCAATGTTATGGAGGCTTTAATCCTAATCATACAAATCTGGGACTCAGTAATTTCATTACAAAACACCTCCCTAAAATGAGAAAATCTAATCCTTTATTTGACTTCCAAAGTTCATTTTTCTTTGTATTAACTGAAGTTAGAAATTTCCACTCTCTGTGTTCCATTCCTCCATGAGGAAATAATTTAATGTATCTATTTGTATCCTAGAATTCCTACAGAAATTAATGCCAGGGGAGGTAGAACATTTAGAACGGGAAATACGCAGCCTATAATCAATTTTAAGTTGTTACTCTAGTCATTCATAAATGCATAATTTTATAATTTTGTATGATATGAAGTTGTTACTTTTCATATGTGTTTTCACTTTCTGATTGTGTATGAGATTCACCTCTGAATTTTTATTTTCTTAATTTTTTTAAGTTTATTTGAGAGAGAGCGAGCAGGAGTAGGGCAGACAGAGAGGTGGAGAGAGAGAATCCCAAGCAGGCTCCACCCTGTCAAAGCAGAGCCCAACATAGGGACATGGGGCTTGAACTCACAAAACATGAGATTATGACCTGAACTGAGACCAGGAGGCAGGTGCCTAATTGACTAAGCCACCCAGCTGCTCCTCATCTCTGAATTTTTAGAACAAAAATTCTGATATGATGTGGGCATGTTGTTATAAGAAGTGAGGTAATTAGTAAAATTCTCATATTTAAAAAAGTTTGTTTAGAAATGAAATTTTACTTTAGGAAAAAATTAATCATTTGGTTTTTCTGAAGGTAATCTGAAATATTTATTTTTCTGAATTTAATCCCAAATATCTATTTTTTTCTAAAGCAATTGCTGGTATATTTTACAATGTTTATGGTATTTCTTTATTTAGAAATTAAAGGTATTGTTTGTCTGCTTGGTACTAGGAATGGATTATAGCCCTACTTTCATTGTAACAGGAGAAATATATTTGAAACATACTACATTTTTAAATGTATTTTCAGTGCTTATTCATAAAATTTTTCATTAGAGTCTTTTATGGTTGATTTCAATGAATATTCTTTACTATTTTACTATCAGTGAAGACATGGAAACAAGTCAAAATGTTTGCTCTTCATGGATACACAGTTTAAAATTATATAGGTTTCCTTTTAAAAATTCATCTTTTTTACGTAGTATTTTTGGGGTTAAATTTTGTTATTCTGGTTTTGCAATCCCATAATAATATGCTTTCTTTTGTTCTTCAACAGCATTATTTTAAATTCCACATATGAGTGAAGTCATATTTGTCTTTAACTGACTTATTTCGCTTAGCATAATATATTCTAGTTCCATCCACGTTGCTGTAAATAACAAGATTTCATTCTTTTTGATCACCAAGTAATATTCCAGTGTGTGTGTGTGTGTGTGTGTGTGTGTGTGTGTGTGTATTCTTTATTCATTTATCAGTCGATGGACACTTGGTTTTTTCCATACTTTGGCTATTGTCTTTAGTGCTACTATAAACATTGGGGTACATGCACCCCTTCGAAACAGCACTCTTGTATCCTTTGGATAAATACCTAGTAGTGCAATTGCTGGGTCATAGGGTAGCTCTATTTTTAATTTTTGAGGAACCTCCATATTGTTTTCTAGAGTGGCTGCACCAGTTTGCATTACCACCAGCAGTGCAAAAGGGTTCCTCTTTCTCTCCATCCCCAGCAACATCTGTTGTTGCATGGGTTATTAATTTTAGCCATTCTGACAGGTGTGAGGTGGTATCTCATTGTGGTTTTGATTTGTAGTTCTATGATGATGAGTGATGTTGAGCATTTTTTCCTTAGCCTATTAGCTATCTGGATGTCTTGTTTGGAAATTGTCAATGCAATTCTTTTGCCCATTTCTTCACTCGGTTGTTTTTTGGGTGTTGAGTTTGATACGTTCTTTATAGATTTTGGATACTAACCCTTTATCTGATATGTCATTTGCAAATATCTTTTCCCACTCTGTTGCCTTTTAGTTTTTCTGATTATTTTCTTTTCTCACTCTGTTGCCTTTTAGTTTTTCTGATTATTTTCTTTTCTGTGCAGAAGCTTTTTATCTTAATAAGGTCCCAATAGTTGATTTTTTGCTTTTGTTTCCCCTGCCTCTGGAGACATGTCAAGTAAGAAGTTGCTGTGGCCGAGGTCAAAGAGGTTGTTCCCTGTTTTCTCCTGTAATATTTTGATGGCTTCCTGTCTTACATTTAGATCTTGCATCCATTTTGAGTTTATTTTTTCTGTATGGTGTAAGAAAGTGGTCCAGGTTCATTCTTCTGCATGTCACTGTCCAGTTTTCCCAACACCATTTGCTGAAGTGACTGTCTCTTTTACGTTGGATATTCTTTCCTATTTTGTCAAAGATTATTTGGCAGTATGTTTGTGAATCCATTTCTGGGTTCTCTATTCTGTTCCATTGATCTGTGGGTCTGTTTTTGTGCCAGTACCATACTGTCTTGATGATTATAGCTTTGTAACACAGCTGTAGTCCAGAATTGTGATGTCTCCAGCTTTGGTTTTCTTTTTCAGGATTGCTTTGGCTATTCAGGATCTTTTCTGGTTGCATACAAATTTTTGGATTGTTTCTATGCTCTAGGATTCATTCTAGCTCTATGAAGAATGCTGGTGTTATTTTGGTAGGGATTTCACTGAATATGTAGATTGCTTTGGGTAGTATTGACAGTTTAACAATATCTGTTCTTCCAATCCATGAGTATGGAATGTGTTTCCTTTTTGTGTGTGTCTTCTTCAATTCCTTTCATAAGCTTTCTATAGTTTCTAGTGCATTGATTTTTCACCTCTTTGGTTAGGTTTATTCTTGGATATTTTATTGTTTTTGGTGCAGTTGTAAATGGAATAGATTCCTTGATTTCTCTGTTTCTTCATTATTGATGTATAGAATTTCAACCAATTTCTGTGCATTGATTTTATATCCTGTGACTTTGCTGAATTCATGGATCAGTTCCAGTAGTTTTGGGGTGGAGTCTTTTGGGTTTTCCACATAGAATATCAGGACATTGGAGAATAGTGAAAATTTGACTTCCTCCTTGCTGATTTGGGTGACTTTTATTTCTTTGTTGTGTCTTATTGCTGAGGCTAGGACTTCCAATAATATGTTGAATAACAGTTCTGAGAGTGGACATCCCTGTCATGTTCCTGATCTTAGGAGTAAAGCTCTCAGATTCTCCCCATTGAGGATAACATTAGCGTGGGTCTTTCATATATGGCTTTCATGATCTTGAGGTATAATCCTTCTAACCCTACTTTTTTCAGGGTTTTTATCAAGAAAGGATGTTGCATTTTGTCAAATGCTTTCTCTGCATCTGTTGAAAGGATCATGTGGCTCTTTTTTCTTTTATTAGTGTGATATATTGCTTGATTTGTGGATATTGAACCAGCCCTACATTCTAGGAATACATCCCACTTGATCATGGTGAATAATTCTTTTAATGTATTGTTAGATCTGGTTGGCTAATATCTTGTTGAGAATTTTTGCATCCATGTTCATCAGGAAAATTGGTCTGTAGTTCTCCATTTTAGTGGGATCTTTGTCCGGTTTGGGAATCAAGGTAATGCTGGGCTAATAGAATGAGTTTGGAAGTTTTCCTTCCATTTCTGTTTTTTGAAAATCTTCAAAAGAATATGCATTAACTCTTCTTTAAATATTTGATAGAATTCCCCTGGAAAGGATCTGGCCCTGGACTCTTGTTTTTTGGGAGATTTTTTTATTACTAATTCGATTTCTTTACTGGTTATGGGTCTGTTCAAATTTTCTTTTTTTTTTTTTATTATGAAATTTATTGTCAAGTTGGTTTCATACAACACTCAGTGCTCATCCCAATAGGTGCCCTCATCAATACCCATCACCCACCCACCCCTCCCTCCCACCCCCCATAAACCCTCAGTTTGTTCTCAGTTTTTAGGAGTCTGTTATGTTTTGGCTCCCTCCCTCTCTAACCATTTTTTGGGTCTGTTCAAATTTTCTATTTCTTCCTGCTTCAGTCTTGGTAGTTCATATGTCTCTAGGAATTTGTTCATTTTTTCCAGATTGCCCAATTTCTTAGCATATAATTGCTTATAATATTCTCTTATTATTGTTTGTATGTTTGCAGTGTTGGTTGTGATCTCTCCTCTTTCATTCTTGATTTTATTTATTTGGGTCCTTTCTTTTTTCTTTTTGATCAACTGGCTAGGGGGTTATCAATTTTGTTAATTCTTTCAAAGAACCAGCTCCAGGTATCATTGATCTGTTTTACTGTTTTGCTTTTCTTAATTTCCATATTGTTGATTTCTGCTCTAATCTTTATTATTTCCCATCTTCTGCTGGTTTTGGGCGTTATTTGCTGTTGTTTTTCCAGCTCATTAAGGTGTAAGGTTAGGTTGTGTATCTGAGACATTTCTTTCTTCTTTAGGAAGGGTTGGATTGCTCTATACTTCCCTCTTAGGACCAACCATTCTGCATCCCAGAGGTTTTGGGCTGTTGTGTTTTCATTTTCATTGGTTTCTATCTACTTTTTAAATTACTCTTTAATTTCTTGGTTAAACCATTCATTCTTTAGTAGGATGTTCTTTAGTCTCCAAATATTTGTTATCTTTCCAAATTTTTCCTTGTGGTTGATTTTGAGTTTCATAGTGTTGTGATCTGACAATATGCAAGGTATGATCTCGAGCTTTTTGTGCTTGTGAGGGCTGATTTGTGTCCCATTTTATGATCTATTCTGGAGAATGTTCCATGTGCATTTGAGAAGAATCTGTATTCTGCTGCTTTAGGATGAAATGTTCTGAATATATCTGTTAAATCTATCCAAGGACCTTCCACAACATTAGGTAATTGTGGTTTCAATGTACTGTGAATTTTGTTATAGGCTGACAATTGTCATCTCAGTGCATTTTAAGACAGTGTGAATTTAACTCAAATATAAAACAGCTTTATGCCCTTTACCCATAAAATTATGTATGTATTTGCCTGTATAAATATCACCCATACATACTTTGATTGTGACTCATGTTGTTCATTTCTTTCCTTGGTTAGTGTTCTGTGAATGTTGTGTCATATCTAAGGGAGTTGTCATAATAATAGAATTTCATGATCTACTGGTAAATTTGTATTCCCTTTGCATGAGAAAAACACTTTTTGTGAATTGAAAGTAATTTTTAAATGTTTATTTTTGAGAGGGGGGGAGGGGCACAGAGAGAGGGAGATACAGAAGCTGAAGCAGGCTCCAGGTTCTGAGCTATCAGCACAGAGCCTGCTGTGGGCTTGAACCCATGAACAATAAGATCATGACCTGGGCTGGAGTTGCTTAACTGACTGAACCACCCAGGCTCCCCTGAAGGTAATTTTTTTTTTAATTTTTTTAATGTTTATTTATTTTTAACAGAGAGACAGAGACAGAGCATGAGTGGGGGAAGGGGCAGAGAGAGAGGGAGACACCGAATCTGAAGCAGGCTCCAGGCTCCAATCTATCAGCACAGAGCCTGACTTGGGGCTCGAACTCACAGATCCTGAGATCATGACCTGAACCGAAATCGGACGCTCAACCAACTGAGCCTCCCAGGTGCCCCACCCCTGAAGGTATTTTTAAACATTTTATACCATGGTATCAAGTTTAGGTATCATATTTTATCCCTAATTGTGTCATTATACCCATGACATGCTTTGATATCATTCTCATTAACTTTTATGTCCTCCGTATGTATTTTCATTGTGGTTACCTTAGAGATTACTTAAAACATCTCAAGGTTATAATAAACCGTCATAAACTGACATTGTCCATTACATGCAAAATCCATACTTGTCGTCTCCAACCCTGTACCCAACCACTATCACAAATTATTTTCTTTATGTTTTATATTTTATTACCTAGATAGGATTTTTATGCTTTTATTTGAAAAATAATTGCTAGCAGAAATGAAAGCGACATGAACTACCCAGTTACAACACTAAACATCTCTATAATTGTGTAAATGTTTAAATTAAGCAGAGAGCTACATGTTGTCATGTGGTTTCAGTTACTGTTTAGAATCTTTTTATTTCAACTAGAAGAACTTCCTTGAACATTTGTATAGGACAGGTCTACTGGTAAACTTGGGATGGGGCTGGTTTCACTTGGGAAAATCTTCATTTCTACATTCATGGAAAAGAATTTTCCTAGATAAAACATTCTTGGTGGATATATTTTTATCCTTCATTACTTGAATACATTGTCCCATGCACTTCTTCTTATAAGGTCTGCTGAGAATTCCACTAATATTCTTAAAGAAGCTCTCTTGTATAACATGAGCTGCTTTTGTCATGGTGTTTAACAATTATCACCTGTGATTTTTGATACGTTAATTATAATGTGTCACTGCATTCAGGTCTTGATATGTATCCTCCTATGAATTTACCGAGCTTATTGAATTTCTTCTTTCCATATAGTTGGGAACTACAAACCTTTAGTTGTTTATGTAATCTCTTTCACTCTCCTCTCCTTATGGGGAGTGAGATTTGTTGGTGTCCCATGAGTCCCTATTCTTTTCCACGTTTTCCTTTGGTTTTCAGAGATATTTATAACAAGGAGTCTTGCTTGTCTGATTCTTTCTTCTGCTCGATCAAGTCCGTTGCTGTCCCATTAGTGCATTTTTAACTCAGTAATTGTACTCTTCACCTCCCAATTCTGGGTTGTTTGTTGTACCTTGTCTCTTTGGATTTTCATTTTGTTCATGCATAGTATTCTGATATTATTTAATTACCTACCTGTTTCCTCTTCTTTCTCCAAGAGCATCTTTAGGATATATTTTTTTTAAGATTTTATTTCTAATTCATCTCTTCACCCAGTATCAGAGCCCTGAAATCAAGCATCACACCCTTCACTGACTGCACCAGCTAGGTGCCTCATTTATGATCATTTCTTGAAATCTTTGCCAGGCAATTATAAGTTCTTTATTACTTTAGGGCCAGTTTTAAAGATTTATTTTAGGGGTGCCTGGGTGGCTCAGTCGGTTAAGCATCTGACTTCAGCTCAGGTCATGATATCGTGGTCCGTGAGTTTGAGCTCCATGTCGGGCTCTGTGCTGACAGCTCAGAGCCTGGAACCTGTTTCAGATTCTGTGTCTCCCTCTCTCTGACCCTCTCCCATTCATGCTCTGTCTCTCTCTGTCTCAAAAAATAAATAAACATTAAAAAAAAAGATTTTATTCTTTTATTCATCTGATTAGAATGTGTTTTTCTATTTCTCTTTATACTTTGTGATCTTTCCTTGAGATTTGGGAAGTTAAAAAAATATCCTCTGGGCACAGGCTTATCAACTTGCTTTGTAGAGGAAAAGATAAATAACAGTAATTCAGTTACACATGTATTGGCCATTATCACATCTGAGGTTTTGAAATTTCCCAGTTTAAGAAAGTGTAGTTACGTGAGAGTGCGTGATACCTTCAATCTCTCGGTCTTCACCTCTGTAGTTTCCATTGTTTGAAAAAATACTCATCTTCTGTCTGAGCACCCATCACAGTGCATTCAGAGAGTGCTGTCAGTCCCTTGGCTTTGCATGTCCTCCCAGACAGAAACAAGCCCTTCAGGCAGCTGCCAACAAGCCAGATCATTGAACATACAGGTCACTCCTTTGTTTCCCTCCTTAGAGGAGGTAAGAGTTTTCTCACAGTCTTGCCATGGAGTGCCAGAGAGGGTGAGCAGCTGTAGTGGGCAAGTTTCACAAACTTTCCTTGTCTCTTTGATGTGGTTCTTCTTCATTTGTACTTGTTTAGGTGTGCTGTGTTCTCCCAACTGGCTTCTGGAGCATTCCAAAAGGTCATTTGGTCCATTTTTAATTTCATGGAACAGCAAAGTACTGGTATTTCCTATTTCTCCATTCTGCTATGTCCTATGGATGGGTAAAATTTTCTACATTATCATTTTAATATATATAAATGTGGGTTTAATAAGTGAGATAACTTCTTTTCTATCTTGTAGTTGCATCTTCCCATAACATCCTAGGCTTGTTGGCAATGATTGGCAAAAAAGATTAATTCCTTAGACTTAATTTGGGAAGATCTGGAGGCTATGGCCCTGAGTATTTATACTTCTTTTTTAAATCTATTTTTAAATTTACATCCAAATTAGTTAGCATATAGTGCAACAATGATTTCAGTAGATTCCTTAATTCCCTTACCCATTAGCCCATCCCCCTCCCAAAACCCTTCTGGTAACCCTCAGTTTGTTCTCCATATTTATGAGTCTTTTCTGTTTTGTCCCCCTCCCTGTTTTTATATTATTTTTGTTTCCCTTCCCCTATGTTCATCTGTTTTGTCTCTTAAAGTCCTCATATGAATGAAGTCATATGATATTTGTCTTTCTCTGACTAATTTCACTTAGCATAATACCATCCAGTTCCATCCACATAGTTGCAAATGGCAAGATTTCATTCTTTTTGATTGCCGACTAATACTCCATTGTATAAATATACCACTTCTTTTTTTTTTAATTTTTTTAACGTTTATTTATTTTTGAGACAGAGAGAGAGCATGAACAGGGGAGGGTCAGAGAGAGGGAGACACAGAATCTGAAACAGGCTCCAGGCTCTGAGCTGTCAGCACAGAGCCCGACACGGGGCTCGAACCCACAGACTGTGAGATCATGACCTGAGCCGAAGTCGGCCACCCAACTGACTGAGCCACCCAGGCGCCCCTGTATACCACTTCTTCTTTATCCATTCATCCATCTATAGACATTTGGGCTCTTTCTATACTTGGGCTATTGTCAATAGTGCTGCTGTAAACATGGGGGTGCATGTGTCCCTTCAAAACAGCACACCTGTATCCCTTGGATAAATACCTAGTAGTGCAATTGCTGGGTTGTAGGGTAGTTCTATTTTTAATTTTTTGGGGAACCTCCATACTGTTTTCCAGAGTGGCTGTACCAGTTTGCATTCACACCTGAGTATTTATACTTAATGAATGACAGCAATAATTATGGGGGGTGGGTAGAGAAGGGTAGAAATGATATTATGATGGATATGACAAAACTGGCTGTATTACCATGATGAAATCCTTACTGACAAAAGAGGTCAAGGATATAAAAATTGGAGGCAAAACCCAACATTAAGTCAGTTATGTTTGCAGAATACTGTCTTTGAATGAAAGGACCCAAATCCATTATTAAAATACATATTCTCTGAAAGGACATTTGGAAATTCTGGAAAATCACCTAGTCCATGCTGAAAGTAATCATTCAAACCATTTCATATATAACATGGGTTTAATCATTCACTGAAACACTTCTGAAAGTTAGACATTTAACAATGGAGATAAAAATCCTAAATGTGATCGGGGTGCCTGGGTGGCTCAGTCAGTTGAGCATCCGACTTAAGCTCAGGTCATGATCTCGTGGTCCATGAGTTTGAGCCCCACGTTGGGCTCTGTGCTGACATCTCAGAGCCTGCTTCGGATTCTGTGTCTCCCTCTCTCTGCCCCTCCCTCTCTCACGCTCTGTCTCTGTCTCAAAAATAAACATTAATTTTTTTTTTTAATTCTAAATGTGATTGATTTGACAAGTTCTTTTTGGAGGGTTCTTGATTCTTCAACCAACACACAATCCCTTTTCGTTCCAAAGTCCCTTAATTTTGATAAACATGGTTGGATGTTGGAGAACAAGAAGCCAGAGACACCGTAAGAATGTCCTGAAGGAAAGGGACAGAGCAGCTAGAAACTGAAAGCAGTTTTATTCCCAGGATGGAAAGCCACTGGGACCGCTCATTCTCTCCAGAAGGCACCAGGCCTGGGGATGAGAATGTGTTGTCTGACGCCAGATGTACTAATGACCCAGTATGGAATACACTGCAGGTACGTGACCCATCAAGACGCCAATTACTATGTTGTATGTGCTTGCTGTTATCAGACAATTTGTAAAAATAAAAGAGGCTTGAGCCAGGGGACCAATGCTTCGGCTCCTGGAGAGTCTTAGCCCCTGCTTTCTAATTTTCTCATCACCGTACCTTTAGGACCTGTCTCTCTGGTGCCCCAACAGGGACCTGAAGGTGGACATGTGCAGCACCACTGAAGAAATGCCCAGGGAACTGAAGGGAACTTTAGAGCCAGGGAAGCTCCTCCTTTGGGGTTTCTGCAGAGTAAGTACTGGGGATTCCACCCCATCTACTTATAACTCACATATTCAGCTCTTGCAGACTTTATTAAAGAGCTCAGGGATAAAAGTGAAATGTTCCCGTTTTGAGGATTTGTTTTATTTAGTAAAGAAACATTGTTACTGGTTTATGCCCTCTAGCAAAAATGCTTTGAATCAGAAACAATGGAATTTGGTTTTACGTGCTTTGCGCCTTGCTCATCAGCAAAGAGAAGCCATCCTTCTCTCCCTATGGTCTTTATGTAATTTAAGTTCCCTGGCGTGGCAGCCCTTGCAGTCAGAATTGGGGAAAGACAGGGGTATTGGCCCTTGCAACCCTTCACTGGCTGAAAGTAATCATGAGCTTGTAGATAATGAGGACTCAGAATCTGAGCCCCTACCCCCACTACTGGAGGAATGGAAACCTACCGGGTCCCAGGTTAATGGCCCAGAGACAATTGCAGCTCAATTTCCCTGGTGGTGTAGTGGTTAGGATTATGTGCTCTTACTGCTGTGACCAGGGTTCAATTCCTACTCAGGGAACTGTGTCCACTTAAGAGTCATAGATGCTGACTTTAAGGTTGAGATTTTAGTAATGGAGAGTAATACTGTTCCTTATCGTGTCATGGCAGGAGATTGCATTGTTCAACTATTGTTGTTGCCTTACATTGTTTTAAATTCCACTGATCTAATGGCAGGGAGGGTTTGGATCTACCAGAAAACAGGTATTTTGGCAAACATTTCTAAAGGACAGAAGGCCTGAGATGACCTTACAAATTAATGGAAAATTGTTTACTGGCCTGGTAGACTCAGGAGATGACAGCATCACCATCCTTGCTTCTAAGTTTTGGTGTAAGAATTGGCGACTTCGACCTCTATCCACAGTCTTTCTGGGTGTAGGAAAAGCTGTCGATATCCAACAGAGTGCTGAAATTTTTCTATGTAAAGAGCCTGAAGTCCAGGCTGTTATTCTCTAGCCTTATGTTACTGATATAGCTATTAATCTGTGGGGAAGACACCTATTAAGTCAATGGAGAGCATATATTAATATTCCCTATGTTTCCCCTGCTGCAACCAATATTATGTCCAAAATGAATTATAATCCATTAAAAGGGCTTGGACAACAAGGAAGTGGGCCTATGGAGCCAATTACTGCTGAAATGCAGCCTCCTTATATGGGCCTGCGATATCCCGTATATCCTGTACAGAATTCAAGTTTAGTGTAATTTTGAACATACATATATACATAACTGTTCCTGAACAATGTTATACTTTACCATTAAAATGGTTAACAACTGCCCTGGTGTGGGTGGAACAGTTGCCCCTTCCAAAAGAGAAGTTAGAGGTTTTAAGGCAATTAGTGCAAGAACAATTGGATGCAGGTTATATAGAAATGTCCACCATTCCATGGAATTCTCTTGTGTGTGTGATAAAGAAAAAATCTGGAAAATGGAGAATGTTTACTGACTTAAGAAAGGTAAACGAGGTGATACAGCCCATGGGACCTTTGCAACCTGGGCTCCCATCTCCTATGATTCCTTAGAACTGGTAATTAATTATAGCAGATTTAAAAGATTGTTTTTTCACAATTCGACAGCCAGATAATAGAGAAAAATTGGCTTTTTCTGTATCTTCATACAATCATATGGCTCCTGTGCAATGCTATCAATGGAAAGTTCTTCCACAAGGTATGCTTAATAGCCTTACTATGTGTCAGCATTTTGTTAAATCGGCCACTTTCACAATTACATATTCAGTTTCCACAGGCGTTGATTATCCATTACTTGGATGATATTTTTGTGCTGCAGAAACACCTATACAGGTAGAAGATCTTTATCAGGCCACTAGATTATTGTTACCCAAATACGACCTAATAATAGCACAGGTTAAGGTGCAAACCCAAGATCCTTTCCTTTATCTTGGTGCAAAAATTCACAAGGCAACCATCATTCCCCAAAAAGTACAGATTCGCCAAGATAATTTAAAAACTTTAATTGATTTCCAGAAGTTATTAGGAGATATAAATTGGTTGCAACCTGCTTTGGGTATCCCGACTTATACCTTATCTCATCTTTTCTAAACATTAGCTGGTGATCCCAACCTTAACAGCCCTAGGGTTCTCACAAAAGAGGCAGAGGCTGAATTACAATGGATTGAAAATCATATTCAAAATTGTCAGCCCATTCATATTTGACTTAATATTCCTATTCAATTATTGATTTTTTCTACTCCACATTCTCCAACTGTGGTCTTATGGTAGGACAGGGGAATCATTGAGTGGCTGTTTTTACCAAATAAGGACACTAAAACTCTTACCATACATCTGGATAAAATTGGGAATGTAATTTGGAGAGGCCGATCCTGATTACGTGTGCTTAATGGTGACGATCCCTCCTCTATAATTATTCCCTTATCAACAAATTAATATGGCTTACCAAACTAATATACAAGGGCAAATAACTTTGTCTGATTATGTAGGGAAATTATACAATCACTATCCAAGAGACAAAATTTTGCCATTTCTCAAGGCTACATCATGGATTTGGCCAAAGCTAGTTTGAGACTGGCCTTTGACAGATACTGACACATATTATACAGATGGAATTGGTCATGGTAAAGCTTCTATACATGGCCCTATTTCTAAGACACCCTATACATCTACCCAAAAGGCTGAATTAGCAGCTATTATAGAATTGTTGCATCTTGTATCTGCCTCCCTCAATATTGTGACAGATTCACAATATGTGTGGTTCACAGTCCTAAATATTGAAACTGCACATATTGTTCCACAAAATGAATTACATCTTCTGTTTTTGCATTTACAAGAATACAGTATAGGCAACACCCTTTATATATCATTCGTATTTGCAGTCATTCTAACCTTCCTGACACATTAGCCTTATGAAATTCCATCGCTGATGACTTATTACAAGGCACCTTACAAATGGCACGACAGAAGCATATGCTTCACCCTACTAGTGCTCGAGGACTTGCCCATAGACATGCTGTAACACATGCTCAGTCAAAAGACATTGTTAGTGCCTGTCCTTCTTGTGAGCCCTTCACTGTGGCTCCATACAACTCTGGAGTGAATCCTCGTGGACTACAGGCAAATGAACTTTGGCAATCTGATGTTACCCATATTTCTGCTTTTGGTAAGCTCCCTTATGTGCATTTTACTATGGATATCTTCTCCAGATATATCTGGGCCATGGCACATACCAGAGAAAAGGCTTTGCACATTATTGCTCATTTCCTTAAAACCTTTGCAATTCTAGGTATCCCACAATGCATTAAAATTGATAATGGCCCCGCATATATATCTCATAAGGTGGTCCACTTCTTTGCAGCCCAACAAATTACTCATCTTACTGGCATTCCCTATAACCCTCAAGGTCAAGGGATCATAGAACATACTCATCAGGTACTTGAAAACATGTTAATTAAACAAAAAGGGGTAGGAGAAGAAGGACTTAGACCTACACCATGGAAACAATTACATCGTGCCTTATATACTTTAAATTTCTTGGACATACAAGGACCCCATACATGTCCTGCTGCTGAGGTACACTGGCACAAGCAAAAGGTCACCCCTGTTCACCAGCCAGTATATTGGAAAGATGAGAAGGGACACTGGGAATAGGGAGAGGTTGTTGTGTGGGGCAAAGGGTATGCTTATGTCTCTACAGATCAAGGCTACCAGTAGTTACTCAGTTGCCGGTTGAAACCCAGGCATGAGATGATCCAAGCAACTTCGGTTCAACATGACCCCACTAGTTGAAGAGTTTTGCAGAATGTCCACCCAGAAACCAATAATTGTGCCCAATGCACCACACCCTCTTCTGAGGTGCACTAGGACTGCTCAACCTCCTACTTGGGGACAAGTTAAGAGGTTGATGCATGATGTTGAAAAAATATTGATGCAGACTCGCAGCCCACAAACTCCTGCTCGCCTTTTCCATATGATGCTCTCAGCTACCATTACTACGGTAAACGCTGATCACTATACTTACTGGGCTTACATCCCTCATCCGCCTTTCAATCAGGATGTAAATTGGTATGACTCCCCCGTGCCAGTATATACAAATGACACTGAATGGACACCTGGACCATTTGACAGCAGAGGACCCCATAGGCCAGATGAAGAAGGTACTGTTATGGATTATTATACTGTAGGGATTGAAGGTCCTCCTATATGCTGTGGTTATGGGAAACGGCCTCAAAAGTAAGCCTCAAGCATTACTATCTATTATTAAAAATGGAACCCAGCACAAACCTATTTTCTTACTATCAGCCCATTCTCTGATTGGCTCCAATCTTAATGACACTCTTCCAATACTTCCGTCTTGTGCTACTCATACATTGTCAGAATGGAATGGACGGGTGACTTGGGAAGCATGTAGAGGGGAGATAGGTCGAGTTCTTTTAAATACTTCCTATGGAAGCATCATTGATTGGAGCCCTTTGGGCTCAGCTTGCCTTAAAAATATGTTACGAAATCTACGATGGTATGTTCATAATCATACTATCAGCGCCACTCCTAATGTCTCAGTTGTTCGGCATGGTGGGGGATTTTCTGTGCCCAGTCCTCATTTACAACAAGGACCATTACAAAAGCATATATGGAAATTAACTGCTGCCCTTCACCCTTTACATACCTGGAAGGGCACGTATTACAAAGACAGCTCCAACAATATACTACTTTGTCCTTCACGGGCAATAGTACCAGGTACATATGGGCTTGTGTCCGTTTGCCATACGTACTATTAAAATGACATAGTTTGGAATGATTCTGAGGCCCTTATAACCTGTGTTAACTGCTCATTATACACTTGTCTTAACAATTCCATACCCTTTAATCGGTCATCAGAAAGCTTGTATTTACTTGGAGCACACACTGGCCTGTGGGTGCTGGTTTACAGGTCTCCACCATGGCAACATTCTCCAGAAATGTATCGGATGGACCAGGCTCTACAGCAAATTCTTTATCAATCCCTACAATTTGTTGGAATGCTTGTTGCAGCTATTATAAACATTATTGCTGTCACTGCCACCACAGCTACTGCTGTTGTCTCATTGCACCAATCTGTGTATACAGCACAACTTGTGCAACAATGGCATGAGAAATCACACCAACTTTGGAAGACAGAGAGGGATATTGACAGTAGAATGTCCAGAGAAATTGCAGACCTACAACAGGCTGTGATATTTCTGGGAGATCAATTAGTGAGCCTACAAAGGCAAATATCATTAAAATGTGTTTGGTATGTTACATCAGTATGTGTAACCCCATTACCGTTTAATAACACCAAATTTCCATGGAATCATGTTAAGAGACATTTGCTTGGGCAATCTAAATTTTTTTTTTTAACACATTTATTTATTTTTGAGACACAGAGAGACAGAGCATGAACAGGGGAGGGTCAGAGAGAGGGAGACACAGAATCTGAAACAGGCTCCAGGCTCTGAGCTGTCAGCACAGAGCCCGATGCGGGGCTTGAACTCACAGCCCTCACGAACTGTGAGATCATGACCTGAGCTGAAGTCAGCCGCTTAACCGACTGAGCCACCCAGGTGCCCCTTGCTTGGGCAATCTAATGTGCCCATGGACATTTAACATCTGCAAGCAGAGATATAGGAGACTTTCAAAACAAGTCTGGACATGTTATCTGGTTCTAAGATCTTAGAAAGTAGATCAGAGGGATTAGGAAAATTAAACCGTACAGAGCATATTAAGATTTTCAGTTTCCCTACTGCTATTCTGTTTGTATTAATATGCAGTGTATTTATATTTGCACGTACAGTCTGGTGCTGAGGAAAATGAGCCTGTCAATGTACCAACCGACAGTTTGGGTTATGCAATGTCCTTCTCCAGTCCATTGTATACAAACAAAAAGGGGGAGATGTTGGAGGACAAGAAACTGGAGGCACCATAAGAATGTCCTGAAGGAAAGGGACAGAGCAGCCAGAAACTGAAAGCAGTTTCATTCCCAGGACAGAAGGCTGCCAGGACTGTTCGTTCTCTCCAGAAGAACATCATATGGGCACCAGGCCTGGGGATGAGAATGTGTTGTCTGGCACCAGACGTACTCATGACCCAGTATGGAATACACTACAGGTGCAGGACCTGTCAAGATGTCCAACACAATGTTGTATGTGCTTGCTGTTATCAGTCAATTTGCAAAAATAAAAGAGGCTTGAGCTAGGGGACCAATGCTTCAGCTCCTGGAAAGTCTCAGCCCTCTGCTTTCCAATTCTCTCATCACCACACCTTTAGGACCTGTCTCTCTACAGTTACCTAGTCCATGCTAAAAATAATTATTTGAACCATTTCAAAAATAGGATTGCATTGACCTTTCCGTCAAATACTTGTGAAAATCATAGATTTAAAATGAAGAAAAAAAGTGCTAAGTGGTTTCAGTTTGAGAGGTCCTTCACCAAGGATTCAAACCCACAATCCTATCAGAGCATTGTTAATGGAGACAGAACTGTACAACACAGTGAATCTGAGAAAACAGTTTAACCAGGGTCAGCTGTTAACAATGTCTAAGGACTCATTTTCCAGACAATCATTATGAATAATTAAGGGGATGATATTTATCAAAGCTCCAATCTTACTATATATAAGAGTTTGCATATAGGAGAGAATCCTTATGAATATAATGAATGTAGGAAAGCTCTTAACCAGTCCTCCAATGATGATGATCATCAGAGGACTCATGTGGGGGAAAAAACCTCATCCAGATGTCATAAACCTGGGAACGTGTTTAGTCAGTCCTCAAGACTAAATATACAGAAGACAAATGTACTGGTAAGAAAAGGTACATTTGTAAGGAATGTGGACAAACCTTTGACTGACACTCAACTGTCTCATCATCAGTGAATACATACTGCTGAGAAACCTTACAAATGTGAAATATGTGGTTGAACCTTTATGGCTCACCACTAAATGGACATAGGCAAATCCATACTGGAGAGAAACCCCTTAAGATACAGATGTTCGTAATCCTTACACAAGCTCTAATTGAGGTACCTGGGGAAACACCACCAACACTTGTGGGAAGAAAAAAAGTGTAGGTTTGAAAAGTGGTAAGAATTACATGAGTTAAAGAAACACCCTATTCATATCCTTCCAAAGCCAAACTGAGGGAAAACCTTATTGTCATTCTTCCAAACACCACCAATCTAAAAACACTCAGTCACACCAGTGTGAGACTAAAGTGACTAATGGTCACTTTGTGCAGGGTTTTTAGCTAGTTAATATTCAAAAATCTATTTCTGTGACTTGAGGGTTGGGGAAGAAAATAACACTAAATGACAATATGAGAAGGACTTATTTCCAGATTTTTATGTGTGTGGGAAATACTGTTGCAATGAAAGTCATGGTCCTTTACTGTAACCTGTAGACAGTAGTTTATCAAAACCAACTTGTACAGGCTAATAAATCTTTTCTATAGTAATAAATCTTTTCTATAGTAAATGTTTTCTATAGTAAACCTCTTGCTATTATACACTGCATTTTTTTCATTCATATGTTATTTAATTTACCTTATTATCTGGTATTTTAATCTCCAAGTAAGTTGTCCTTTCAGGCAGGTTACCATAATACCCGTCTGTAAGTTTCTGATATTAATTTTTGGGCAGTTTTTGTTTGTATAAAATTGCATTCAAAAATAAGGGCAAATACTGAATCCAATAAATCACTGTCTTTCCTTTGTTTCCACATCTCTATAAAAACTTTACCACTGTCTTCTACAGAAGGAAGATGTCTAACCATTTGTACAGACAAAATAGTCAGCTAACTCTTGAAAATATGAACACGTACCAGTTCATCTTTTAACACCACACAGTACCACCTCTCATTTTGAGCACCTTTCCCACATGGTCTGAACACCTTGCCCACTCACAACGTGGGCATAAGACTCAGTAGGACACCTTTCCGTGCCTCTCTCAGCCCACTTTTGCACATGTGCATAAGACACTCATGTGATTCAGCCCTCATTTCCCCAGACTTCACTTGTGGTAATGGCTCCCACAGCACCTGCACAGATAGAGTTTTTGGCCAAATGCTGCACATGTGCACAGGGGATTTCTGTGCATGCATTGCCCCTCTCAGGGCCAAAACCTGTCATCCTGTGCTCCTCCTTTTACTGGCCCAGGCCTCCAGAGCACCAGCCTTTAATCTCTTCTCAACCAAGCCCACACACCTGAGTTTACGTTTCAAACGTGAAGGGGTCACAGTCTCTGGCCAGACCAGTCCTCCCTCATACCAGTGTTATCACACCCAAAATTTTTGATACTTTCTCTCGTTTCTGCCTTTGGTATTATCAAACTTCACACATGTGCACAAAGAGAATGCTGGTGAACCCATCAAGTTTGGCACCTCACACAATGAAGGGGAACCTGAGAAGATAAGGAGCAGGGACCAGCCATTCAGGATCACCGTGCATGATATAAACGCTTAAGCGTCCATCAGTCCCATCACTGGAGTGAATCTTCTGATGTTCCCGGATTACTGTTTCATACTTCAGGGCTAACATTCTGGGCATGGAGCTCAGGTGTCCTGGAATTTGCATCTGGAACAATCCTTCTGTCTACAGGTGTGTGTGGAGCCTGACAGAATTATCCCTTCAGATTCTGTCAAAAAATGACCTGTTTGAGGGGTGCCTGGGTGGCTCATTCCGTTAAGCGTCCAACTTCACCTCAGATCATGATCTTGAGGTCTGTGAGTTCAAGCCCCACATTGGGCTCTGTGCTGACAGCTCAGAGCCTGAAGCCTGCTTCTGATCCTGTGTCTCCCTCTCTGCCCCTCTCCTGCTCATTTTGGGGCTCTCTCTGTCTCTCAAAAATGAATAAATGTTAAAAAAAATTGTTTTAAGTGACCTGTTCCACCACGAAATTGACCTCTATGGCCCCGGTGCCAGTCCCTGATCCTCCCTTCTCAGGACAGCTCAGAGAACAGAGTTCCTAGCAGCTCCACCTCCTGGATAGCCCATTGATATCCACACTTTCCTAAGGCTCAGACTCAGATAAAGGATTGTAAAGGACTTACAATTTGGTGAGTACATTTCATCTTTCTGGTTCAAACAGTGCTTGCAACGTAACACATAGCATCCCACCTTCCACTCCTGGAATGTCCACTGATTTTCAACACATTAAAATTGACCAAATACATAAATGCAAATTATTGACGCATCAAATTTCCCTCAGAGGTTCTACCCTACCCTTTGTGTCTCCCATCTGCTCTCTATATTTGTGCCTCCACATCCGACATGGTCTTCAAGAGCACTGCTATTACAAGAGAAGAGAAACAATCTCTACTCCCAAGAAGGCTCACCCAGGATCCAACCCTCCTGGAAAAATGGACATAGTGTACACAATTCCCAGGGTTTTAGGAAGATTAACTCACACAATATACGTAAGATTCCCAGGCCAACTTCTTGAACACAGTGCATCCTCATACACTTGGAGCATGTAGAAGATACTCAATAAACATCCCCTTTGTGGATGAGTACACATGTGTACCCCAAAGAGCCATGTTCAGACCCCACTGCCTTATCCTTTCCTTTCCCAATTTGCAGGGTATGAGCAGAGAATGCCATCTTTTTTAAAGCAGTTAGTAGTCTTCACTGAAAACGGCAGTATTTGTGTTCAGATAGGATGGTTGGGTATAACGGATTCAGGTGTGCTCTTCTGCTCTCTCTAGTGCTACTGGAAATAAAGTCTGGGGACAGCAACCTCAATGCTTGTGAAAAGTAAAAATTAATGGGGGCACCTGGGTGGCTCAGTCAGTTAAGTGGCTGACTTTGGCTCAGGTCACAATCTCACTGGTTCCTGAATTTTAGCCCTGCATCGGGCTCTTTGCTGCCAGCTCAGAGTCTAGAGCCTGCTTCAGATTCAGTGTCTCCCTCTCTCTGCCCCTCCTCCACTCACACTCTCACTTTCAAAAATAAACATTAAAAAAATAAAGAACAAATTAATGACCTTCGTCTAGACCTAAGGAGTCAGGATACCTGAATGTGGGGCTCCAGAGTCTGTTTTTAATGGGAACCTCAAGTGATTTGTGTATACATGGAATTTTGACAAGCAATGTTTAAAATGTCATTCTCAGCTTTGGCTTCATAGTGGGATCCCCTGTGTAGTTTTTTTTCAACTCCCATCTCTAGTGTCCCAACCCCAAAGATTCTGGCACTTAGTCCTTAATGGAGCCTAGTATTAATTAGGTGTTAATGAGGTGGCCCCATTATTCCACTGTGCAGCCAATGTAAATGATGAGGCTCCCAGTACATTTAAGAGCACAGAGTACTGGGTTTGGTCAATGGGGAAGCCTATATGGATAGGGTTGCACTGTATAAGATTTCATAGGGGAGCATCAATCCACCTCACATTCCTGATGTTGTACCAGCCTTTGTGTCTGTCTCCAGGAGACAAGTGCACCCATAACTTGGACAGGAGTAGATTACATTGAGGCCTTCACTTAGAATCTCTCTATGTGTACAGATTTTCATGTGCTCCCAAAACCAATGGAAAAGCAGACATCACATAGACCCTCAGTGGCCATGGGTGGCTTTTGGATTTCACTGTGAATGTCATAGAAGATGACAATGGAACAATGTTCCAATGGAACAGAGGGTAAGCCTAAGAAGATGTAGGAGCATGGCAAGAGGGAGACAGGAGAGATCCCTCTGTGACCACCAGCAAAATAAACCTAGGTTTCCAGAATCATTCCATTCAATCTGAGTTTCCCAAACCACATTTTAAGGTTGAGTTATCTCCTTTGACTTTGGTCCCTCACCTGTGTCATCTGCTTCATTCATTCCCACTTACCTTGGGTGTATGGTTACTGTCTCCCTTCTCTTCATATGCCAGGGCTCTTTCCTTTTTCCAGGAACTTGATCAGATCCACTCTGGAGATAGCAAGATGTGCAAAAAGATACATGATCCTGGCTGGAAAATCTACAATTTCAAATCCAGCGCTATCCTCAGTAAGATGTTACATTATAGAACAATATAGAACTTATTTCTCCAAATGTTGTTTCCTGATGGCCTCTTTAGAACACTTAGGAAGCCTTTTCAAAGTTCAGCCACTTAACTCCATCTCAAAGTACTATTGAATAAAAAATAAGGACTAGATATCAGATTTTAAAATGTGGGCAACAGAATCCTATGCCATTTAGTTTCTACAATTATCATCAATCTACAGTGATGCTTACAGAGAACCTCAGGGAAGAAGAAGGTTAAGTCAAGATAAAACATCATTAATCCTTCCTTACACCAACAAATACCTGGTTATTTCATTGAAATTATGTCATTTGTGCCAAGTTACATTTATGCCAAGAATTTTAAAACCTATTCACAAATAGTAAGTATATGATGCTTGTTTCCTTTTGCTGAAAATAAAAAGAAGTAATGATGGAGAATACATCTGTTATACTGTGCAAAATAAAATTGCATCTCAAGAGATCAAGGTTTCCTATCAATGAAACCTTTATCTGCAAGGGCCAGGATCTCCTGTAAGCAAAGGTGAGAAACTTCATTTTCAGGGGTATCCATCAGAGAGACCCTAATCCATGTGAACAATATTAACATCAGCTGTAATGAGACAAATTGTTATCAGTGGCCTCATGCATGTAGAAGGACTCACCATTGTTGTGATAGAGTTTCCGAAGGACAAAACAAACAAACAAAAACACCACAAATCATAATAGGATACCCATCATGAAAATATAGAAGGTTTTTGCAAATTTCAAGCCACAGATTCCTCCCATGTCCTATAGTATTCAATCCATTTTAAATAGTAAGCCTTTGAAACAATCTAGACAAGAAGGCTTTTTTTTTTTTTTTTTTTTTCTTCCAGAACGTTGACTTATTCTGGGCCAAATAGCCATCTGATCTGTTTGTTCATGTTCTTTTGGTTTTATATTTATTTTGAATGTGACAGAGTGAACAGCATAGGGGGAAAGGGAAGAAGAGAGAAGCTGTGCTGACAACAACCTGTCACAGGGCTTGAACTCCAACCTGTGACATCATGACCTGAGCTGAAACAGAGTCTAATGCCTAAATGACTGAGCCACCCATGAACCCTTGTTTGTTCATGTTTTTAATCTAGTTTACATAGACTCATGCCATACCCAGACACAACCTAAATATTGTATAATATCATCCTTCACTGAGGTCCCAAAACATGACCCATCTCCCAAGAGAATCTTGGGTATCAACACATCTCCATATTGATCTGTCGCAGAGGGAATTATTTCAAAGTTCCAAGTCATGAATTCATGGCAGGAATTTTTCATGCTGTATAGAAAGCCTGGTTGTAGAGAATAGAGAGAAGGCCTGGGAACATAATTTAGGAATGTCCTAAAGAGCTGAATTTGACTATCATGAAAGGAATAAATACTGGTCCAAAACAAATTTGTTAGGCAGGGCCATCAGAGATAGAGAGGTAAATGTTTGCAATTTCTAAATGCATAGCAGTTCAGTAAGAAATGAGGACACAGTCCCTGAGCTAAGTCAAGACCAAATTTACCTGAGAAGCAGTAATTTCTTCCTCTCTGCCTGCTCTTGAGTGCTTTCTGGGGTGATGGCATGTGGAGAAATCACACCTGTAGACCTTTAAAGGCCTCAACACAGCCTCTTCACCTGCACTCATCATCTCAAAGTGCAGAAAGGGCTGCCCCCTCTTTGACTTTGTCACAGGAAAGATTCAGAAAAATGGATCTCTTGTGTGGACACTTACCTGTGAGTTTCTCCTTCCCAATTTCAGATGTCCTGCCCTCCCACAGATAGTCACACATCCTACCACAGCTCCAGGAACATGGACTGCACTGTCCTGCCCCTTCCAAATCCACACCGAACAGACTGTCATCGTCTCTTCTACTGAAAGGCAGATGCAGCCCTCCCAAATATGCCTGCAAATCCTCATGCTTCACCCTGGCCTCACCTGAGAATCACCTGGGGCTCATAGTTAAAGCAGCACCGATGTTCTCACCTTGACTAATAGACTCTGGCAGAGGACACAGATGATGCTGGTTCTTAAAATTCACCATGGGATTTTTATTGTAAACCCAGGCTGATAAGCAATTTTGTGCTTCAAGTTTTAATGTGAATATGAATCATGTGGTGTTTTAAGTCCCATAGAAGAAATGGTGATTCTTCAGGCTTGGAATGGGGTCTGTGAACTGGCATCTTTCACCAATTCCTTGTTAGCGCTGATGTTACTCCCCAAGACCCATGTTTAGTGGCACTACACTAGAGAATGCAGGCACAGCACACCTGAGCCCCCCACAGCCACCATCTGACTCAACACAAACAACTGCTGCTGAGTTCCCAGGCAAGAGTTTACTACTTACTTTCCACTGTTGTGAGTTTACTGTTTTTCCCAGCAAAGACCACTATCACCATCCTGCAGAACAACATGCTTTCACAGCACTTTAAAGTTTACTGAGAGAAGGCTCTGGAATGCACTAATGTCTGAGCCAGTCTCTATTTGGAAAACAACACGTATAAATCAATTACTGCAATGTGGATTAAGCACTAATTTCCTGTTTACAATGAAGTTGTGATGCACCATGTAAGGAACTTCACATACATGATGTGATTTAATCCCCATAATATCCTGCAAGTGGCCACTAGATGTCCCACAATAACCGTGAAGATGTAGATACCGTGTCTGACCCATTTGCTATCTTCTGTTTCCCTATTGATTGAAAAAGAACATTTGCATACCATAGGAGTGAAATATGGATGAATTGAAAAATGCAGAAAGGAAGGTTAGATTTGAAGTTCAGAGAGTTTTCATTGTTGTGTGTGCATTTTTTAACAGGATAGAAAAATGTTTATAGTAAATGCCAGTTTTCCTGTAGTTGGTACACTCTCATCAGCAATATATGATCAGTTTAATTCCTCCATTTTTGAGTTATCACTTTATCAAGTTTAATCATTTGGGAAGATAGGAAGTATTATCTCCCTGTAGTTTCCCTGCTTTCTAGGAGGAGTATTTATGGAACATGTCATATATATGATATAAAATAAAATCAGAATGTTATGTATCATAAATAATATATAACTTATGTAGTATATAGTACATCTATATATCTATTTAAATATAGATATCTCTATCTATATAGCTATCATCTCTCTATATGTAAATACAAAATTCAACCTTAAAAAAAAAGAGGGACATCCTTCCCTTTGGGACAGTGCAGGTGAGTCTGGAGGATGTTACACTAAGTGGAATAGCCACACAAAATGGCAAATACTGTATTATTTCAATTGTATCTGGAATCTAATAACATTGGGCTCCTAAAGCAGAGAAGAATTGTGATTCCCAGGAGCTGACTGAGGGCATAGTGGGAGATGTTGGCCAAATGGTACAAAATCTCAGGTATGCATGAAATTCTGGAGATCTAAAGTACAGGATGGAGACTACACATATTTACATGTCTTTTATACTTGAAATTTGCTAAGAGAGTGTATCTTTGATGTTCTTAACAAAAATAAAAATCAAAAATCAAAACTCTTAAGTATATGAGGTGGTGGGATGTTAGATTCTTATAATCATGTCATAATATATACATATATTTATATTTTATTACTTGAGCAACTATTGGATCTGCAGAAATACAAAATAGGTTCTGGATGAAAGACTCATGAAAAACAAGATTAAATAGGAAAGGCAGAAATGAAGACACTAAAATATATAGTCCTCTGCTCCCAGTAATCTGCTTCTGGGTTTTTGGAATCTGCCCTGGGAGATGAAAGGAACAACCACTCAGAATCTCACCTCCTCTAATCTGTCCTAGAAAAGTAGATTCCAGAGCCAGGCTAGACCAGGACACAGTCTCACAAGGGGGTGGATCTGGTTTGGGTGAGGAAGGGAGCTGGCTGGCTGCAAGCTCTTCTCTCCCTGCCTCTGGGGTACCTCTGGCTCTTCCAGTCCTAGGTCTCCCCAGAGAAATTTAACACCCAGAGTTCTTATTAGTTTAACCTATTTAGTCTCTTTCCATTCTATTTCATAAAAATAAAATAAAAGGCAACTTACCATAAACAATTAGAATTTTCTGAGACAATTATATTAGAAAACTTGTATTCTTAACAAGAATGAAAAATAAATGCTACTACTACTATTAATAAAAACTCTTTGGTCCATGGATGACCCATCAGAAGTGACACCAGAACTCACACACACAGAAAGAGAACTGGCCCAGCTGCATCAAAGTCCCCTGTATACCACCTCTTAGTCTTATGTGACTCCACAGTCTGAGTTCAACAATGTACCCATTAACTCTAGTCTAAAAATTCCTACAGAGTAGGAATCATGACTCTCCATCTGTTTTTCTAATGACTAGATGCCATGCAAACAATAAGTTTCTATCTGTTTGCATCTCTACACATTCTCAGTGTTCTCAAAATAGTAGAAAGAACTTGGAATGAGTCCCACCTGGGTACCACGAAGGAGCTTCCTTCTATGGAAGGAGGAGAGGACACTGGATGACTCACTCATCTTTCTCTGAGATGGAAGCAGATTCAGATTCTGGTGCCATATCTGGTGTAGGCTGAGGCCTACATACAATATCCCCAAATATTCCAAACAGCCTTTGTTGCTACAGAGAGTGTCCTTAGTGAGACTGACCTAATGGCCCCATAGGGATTCAGGTACCAAAAACCTTAGGCTGAGTCTGGGCCATCAGGTAGAGCATATACGTGTTCCTAGTGGAGCAGTACCCTTGATACAGGTGTGATGTTTCCTGTCCCTGAACAGGGCATTCTACTGTAAAAAGCCTCTACTTCAGTTAACACAGGTTACAGGTTGTGGTCATGATTCTAGATTTTGTGGGTTTTAACTTTGCCTTGTTAAAGGATCTTCTTGCCTCCTGAGGTTGCATTAAGGCAAGACCTACTATAGCAGGTTTTATTTCCTATGCTTGATGCTACTTAGAGATTCTGCACTGACCATCAGAAGCATCAGTTTCTTGAAGGACCATCAAACATGTTAAGCACCATTGTGAAACTGTCTTCAAAACCCCATGCCCAAGTAAATGTTAGGAAAATAAAATATTTATATTGAAAAAATACTTATATTGAAAAATACACATTCAGGAGCACAAGGGGCTTACTCATTTGTGTGTCTCACTCTTGGTTTCAACTCAGATCGTGATCAAATGGTTTGTGAGTTTGAGCGCTGCCTTGGGCTTCACACTGGCAGCATGGAGCCCTGCTTGGTGTTCTCTTTCTCTCCTTCTCTCTCTGCCCCTACCCTCTTTCTCTCACTCTCTCTCTCAAAATAAAGAAACTTAAAAAAAGAAAGATGCACATTCAAAGAGATTTTGCATAACAGGAGAAACTGTTTCATGCTTGATTGGACTCTGACCTCGTCTCCTCAAACCACTAAAAGAACATAACTGTATGGATTATTATATAATAATTATAAAAGGATTCATCGTATGGCTATAATTTATTATTTATTACTGGAACAGATTATATTATTCACAATTGAACCTAAATGTGAGCACCTTAAAATTCTACATAACAATCTGAGTCATGAATACATAAACGAGTGACATGGAGAAAAACAGAAGATCCTGGATACACGGTGGTCATTACTCAAGAGACTAAAGAGTCTGGCAGTTGGAAAAGTTGCACTGATAAAGTCTTAGTTGTTCACTTCCCTCCACATATTCTAATGATGAAGAAAAAAAATACAATAATGGAAGAGAAGGTATAAAGAGCTGCAAAAGTGGGGGCCGTGGGGTGGCTAAGTCAGTTAAACATCTGACTCTTGATTTCAGCTCAGGTCATGATCTCACGTTTAGTGAGACTGATCCCCACATCAGGTTCTGGGCTGACAGCCTATAGCCTGCTTGGGATTCTCAAATAGTTCTCTCTCAGCCCCTCCCCCACTCCCTTTCTCTAAATAAATTAATTAATTAATAAACAAATAAAAACAGTAAAAAAAATGAAAAATAAATCAAAACTTTAAAAAGTGCTCCCCAGGTCAAGGCTTGGAGTAGCAGATATGTCATGGGAGGATCTAGGTGTGATTGTTCCTATGAAGGTGTTGGCCTCTGGGCTTGTATATGCAAGGAATGGAAACCATTAGTCCTAAATGGAAAACATCTGAGGTACATCTGAACACTGCATAGAGCAAGTCTATGTGTTTGCCACAAGGCATAGCAGAACAGGGCTCAATTCTAGGTGTTGTGATGTATTTCTTATTCTTCTTGTCACACACATACATAGCAACTGTGATACCTACCAGCTCAAATAGAATCCAGCAGAGGATATTGGAGGGGGTCAATGGAAAGTGGAATTATTCTTTAAGGCTCTGATTTCCCCCTCTTCCATGTCTCACTTCCCTCAGTGCCCTCCTCAAGCACCCTGGAATCACCCACAAATACACATGTCTTCACATTCTTTCATCAAGGTAATGTTAGAATAAATTGGAACTTATTCAAATATTTTATCAAATAAGATACGAAACACATGCAAACATAAATAGATGTTATGTTTGATAATAGAGTTGAATACAGCATTCTCACTTTGAATCTGTATTTGACGATTTTTCTTGTCAGCCAGGAAATAATTGCCTGGTTAAGCAGCTCTTCATGCCCACCAATAAAGAATTAGCACTCCATTTGCGTAAATGATAAATTCTTGTGAATCTGGGTAGACATACTCTATATTTCAGGGGATTTTAATGACATCTGATTCCAATGCAAGGCATGATGCCCTTTGTGTCAGATGCCTTGAAATAGTTCAGGTAATGCTGTCTTTTCCCAACAATCTCATCTGTCCACCTGTCTTACAGATATGTTGGTACTTAGAGTGGCATTATGAAAGGGTTCTGGTCAATGAGATGAAGAGAAAAGTGCCTTGAAGGGGATGGCCTTCCTTCAGCGAAAAGGAGTGGTTGGAAAATATATTCCATAAGTCCTATCAGATTTACACTCCCTCCTTGCCACGTGGAACATGGTTTGATAGCTGATAGTGGGGCAAGCATCTGTGGTCATGAGAGAGCAAGAGAGCACATGCCTGCAGGTGGACAATACCAGAGGGAAGACATAGAACAGCTAGAGCACAGCATAGGGCGTCTGAGCCATGTTATCAGACATGAGCATCTACCTACTCACTGTGTACATAACACAAAATACACAGCTTTTTCCCTGTGTACACATTGACCTTCTCATGGTATAGCTGAACACAAAATAACAGCTATCCCATATTGCATCGTTATACTTCAATGTGCCCAAGTTAAATGTGAGCACAACTGCTACCCAACCTCATTGTATAAGTTTCTACCACAGACAGAAGCCCTCAGACGATGGGTGAAATGCATCATGTGCTGTGAATGAACAGAGGGGCATCTAGCCTAAAAACTAGGTGGACTGTATGAGGCAGAAGCGCTCACTGACTGTGTCTGGTGAATTGCTCCCCAATTAATCAGTACCTTGCACAATCTTCAGAGTAGAACACTCATCGTGGGGCTCATGCAGGACTGAGTTTCCTGCCAGCTGTGGATCAGCTTCCCTGGAATGTCATCCATCTACAGTGGATCAGACCAACATGCGGTTATAAACCTAAGATTCTAGTGCTTTGTGGAAGGACAGCGCACACCTCCTGATCCTGCCGGTGTCCAGAAGGACTTCTCATTTCCAGCATCTACTCTGCCATGTGACATTGGGAAGCTATGCCCACAACATTTGTATCTTCCAGCAACCCCTCTCCTTCCACTGCCACTGATTTTGGCCTGAAAAGTACAGGAATCTCTGTCATCCAACACCACGTGTCCTCAGCACTGCACAGGGACATATGAAATCATGAAGATAGGATCTGACTTCTCTGAAAACCACCTCATTTGCCAAGTCTCCATCTCTGTCACATTTGTTGATCAAAAGTAGCTTCCTAAGCCCTTGTAGTGACTAAAACGGATTCCCTACCATTTGTGTCCCACATTTCAAGAGTTGTCCATGTTTGCTTCCAGTAGACCTAGGTTACACTCAAAGGATACCATCATTATGTTTCATCTGCCTTCATAACTGTCTCAGTGCCAAGTGCCTGAGGTAAACCTGTGGCCTATTGACACCTCTTTCCTTTTATCTTAAAGAAGTGGAGACAATGTTGTATTTAAATGTTAAATATGAGTGCACCTGGGGGGCTCAGTCTGTTAAGTGTCGGACTTTGGCTCAGGTCATGATCTTGCAGTTGAAGAGTTCAAGCCCCACATCGGGCACTGTGCTGACAGCTCAGAGCCTGGAACCTGCTCAGATTCTGTGTCTCCCTCTCTCTCCCCTTTCCCTGTTCACACTCTGTCTCTGTCTCTCTCTCAAAATTGAACATTTAAAAAAGTTAAAAAAAATCTTAAATATGGCCTCTAATAATCTGTTTAAAGATCATTTCTCATTGGTCAGATTCACATGAGAATCTACAAGGGCCTGAGAAACTGATGTGGGAGGGGGGCAGCATGATGCATAGATTTCTGGGACTGGAGATGAGGAGATATAGAAGAACTAGGGATTATTTGGAAAGGAAACAAGTAGAATTTACCTTCCTAAGTTCAGAGTAAGTAGTGCAGCCCAGGACAGGTGTTCTGTCTGCACATGCAGAATTCGTTCCAATACTTCAGTCTGGATGCTTTTCATCTCTACCTGAGAAAGTAACATTACTTCTAATGGAATACTGTTATCTTCCTAGGTGTAGTATAGTGGCTACTTACCCAGCACTGTCCTATGTCCTTCATTCCAGGGAAATATCAAAACAACCCATGACTCATGATCTCTTCATGTTTTCACCTGAATAAACTGTCACAGTAACATGAACAACTTGGATGATGTCATTTCTCAAAAGTGAAGTAAAGAAGAAAAAAGCTGGCATAGTGTTCAATCAAACATATCAGTTAAACAACATACAACTTAACATGATCACAGTGGAATTACTTCCATTTTGAATGAATTTCTGAACATCATATCATTCAAGGAAAGCCATTCTTAAAATCTCTGAGCAAGTCATATAAGCAATGGTTTATGAATGCTGGAACAAGGAAAATGGAGTATATTCACACAAGTAATAGGCAGGTAGATGAGGATTTGCATGGGTAAATTCTCACACCAAGAGTCATGAGATTTGGGATAAATAAATTCAATGCTATGTAAGCAAATTTATTCCCATTATGAATCTGGAACATTTAAAATTTGCTAGGAAATCATCAATTTTGAAATTCTGATATTATCTATATTGATCCAACCTCCTCTTTTCTGAAGATATAGGTACACATACACACACAAACTTTTTGTCATTAATGCTGTTACACCTAAATTATATCTTAAGCTTTGCATGTTTACAATTTTCATTCCATGCATATCAAAACCATGGGAATCTTTTTTTGTTCAGTACACTCAGAAAAAGCACAAGAGCAAAGAATATTATAGAACAGAAATTTCTTAAAGAGTGATTTAAAATTCTGCAGGTGTGGGGCACCTGGGTGGCTCAATCAGTTAAGCGTCAGACTTCGGCTCAGGTCATGATCTCACGGTCCGTGAGTTCAAGCCCCGCGTCGGGCTCTGTGCTGACAGCTCAGAGCCTGGAGCCTGTTTCAGATTCTGTCTCCCTCTCTCTGACCCTCCCCCATTCATGCTCTGTCTCTCTCTGTCTCAAAAATAAATAAACGTTAAAAAAAATTTTTTTTTAATTCTGCAGGTGTGGCTTATAATTATATTTAACAAAGTAGTGACTTTGCTAAATTAGTATTTCTTAGGTAGAGCCCTTAGGCATTGGATGGTGAGCCATGGTTCAATAAAAGAACATGAAGGTAATCAACATTGATAAGTGTATTACTCATAGATCCTAGAGGATGTGCACAATAAGCCTTGAAAGGACTACACAAGGGGATCAAGGAGCAGTGCAGGAAAAGAGAGTGGTAGGAACCAGGGAAGATGCCTTTATTAGGGTCCATGTTCCTGGGCCAAGTGTAGAATGCACAATTCAAATCAAAATGAGTGACATATGGTAAACTCTGTGGGGTTATTCTGTAAGGGGTACACAAAGTAAGTAGACTGGGAGTGGAGAGTGTTGTTTTTAAGGACTGATGGGGACTTCATATCAGGAAGTTGCACTAGCATGTGACTTTGCAGATGAGTTAGTGTCAGTTCAAACCGCCTGCAGGCAGCTTGATTACATACAATCAAGTCCAAGACAGCAATACCAAGAAGTTAGCCACAAGCTCAATAATAGTTCTATATCATCTATTCCAGAACCATCATAATTAATAATTATTGGATTAATTAAATTAGCTCATTAATTAAATATATGTTAAGTTCAAACATATTAGTTACAAAAAGGAGGAAAAGATACAGTTTATAAAGTTGGGGAAAATAGTCTAAATTATTTGAGGTTTAAGGCTACTGTGAAAATGGAATACTTGTGATGAGATCCCTCTGAATTCACAAGTACAGTTGACTCTTGCACAATGAAGGGGTTGGGTCCTCAACCCCCAGCAGTTGAAAATACATGTATAACTGTTCTTTTGTTTTTTTAATATTTTTATTTATTTTTGAAGGAGAGAGAAAGACAGAGCATGAGTGGGGGGAGGAGCAGATAGAGAGGGAGACACAGAGACGTAAGCAGGCTCCAGGCTCTGAGCTGTCAGCACAGAGCCCAACGCGGGGCTCGAATTCACGAACTGTGAGATCATGACCCGAGCCGAAGCTGGATGCTCAACCGGCTGAGCCACCCAGATACCCCATGTATAACTGTTCTAATAGCCTACCATCAACCAGAAATCTAACTGAAAACATAGATGATAAACACATATTTTCTATGTTATGTGTATTATATACAGTATTACAATAAAATAAGGTAGAGAAAAGAATATGTTAATAAGAAAATCATAAGGAAGAGAAAATACACTTACACTATACTGTTAAAAAAATATATGTATGTAAGTGGACCCACACAGTTCAAACCCATGGTGTTTAAAATCAACAGTATTTTGTTCTTAGCGTCTGTTTACCAACAGTCTTGTTTAAAGTTAGTAGATTGGGGTGCCTGGGTGGCTCAATCAGTCAAGCATCTGACTGTTGGTTTCAGCTCAGGTCATGATCCCACAGGTTCTTGAGATAGAGTCCAGCGTCACACTCTGTGCTGACAGCATGGACAATGCTTGTGATTCTTTTTCTCCCTCTCTCTCTGCCCCTTCCTCACTCATGCTCTCTCTCTTCCTCTCTCTCTCTCTCTCTCTAAAAAAAAAAACTTAGAAAAATATAGTAGGTTGAGGCTGGTGCAAGAATAACACTCTTCACTACACATCAGTGTTAACACATTAAAATCTGTTCAGTTTCACTAATTAAAATGTATTAAGTTTAAACAGTCTCAACAAAACTTGCAAAATCCTTGGTCAAAATGCAGATTACAGGGGTGCCTGGGTGGCTCAGTCGGTTAAGTGTCTGACTTCAGCTCAGGTCAAGATCTCGTGGTTTGCGAGTTTGAGCTCCACGTGGGGCTCGGTGCTGACATCTCGGAGCCTGGAGACTGCTTCAGATCCTGTGTCTCCCTCTCTCTCTGCCTCTCCCCCACTCATGCTCTGTCTCTCTCTGTCTCAGAAATAAATAAACATTTTTTTAAAAGTACAGATTACAATGGGTCAAAAGTCTGTCTTCTTCCTTTAATATAATAATCTGAGAGTTGTTACTTCCATGGTATTAATTACAACATTCCAAATATGTGTTGATCAAAATGCTTTTGTTCTCAATAAGGTTTCTGGTTAACAGTAATCTATTCATAGTTACATTTGGGGGGAGTCAAATCATACAACTGTTTTGACTGCATAGGGGTCAGACCCTTAACCATGCATGTTGAATGCTCTACTATAAATGATCTAAGTGCTTCAACTTTGGCTTATTCTCTCCAATAAATACTGTGATTTAGATTAATGCCTGAAAAGTGGTGTAGGCTTAGTGCTTTTTACTATAAATTCTCAGATGTATATTTAGATTTGTTTTTTTTATTTCATACATTGCAAATTTTTTTCATCATTAAAGATATATGAACTCTATGAACCTCTGTTTTTGTCTGAGATGTATATTTAAAGCAAAGGCTTTTCCCAATTCACTACATTTCTATGGTTACTATCCAGTATATACTCTGTGATGTTGAGCTGATGTTGAGTTCTGCATAAAGGCTTTGCTACATTCTTTACATTTGTCAGTTTTCTCCCCAGCATGCACTCACTGATGTTTACTTAGGTTATAGTCCTGGCAAAACCCTTTGCCATATTATTTGTGTTGGCTGGTTTTCTTCCAGGTATGTATACTCTGATGTCAAAGTGTTTTGAGCAATGGTGAAAACCTTCACCAAATTATTTACATTTTTCAGATTTCTTCCCAGTATGTATTCTCTGATGTTCAGAAAGATTTGAGTGCTGGTGAAAGGCTTTGCCACATTCTTTACATAAGTAGAGTTTCTTCTCACTATGAACTCTCTAATATCCAGAAAAGCTTGACTGATTAAGGGCTTTGTCACATTCCTTATTCGGGTGTCCAAATAAAAAAGCATTTTTTAGACTTTTATTTAAACTATCAAAGGCTATGACATCCCCTCATTTCAAATTATAGGGTTAGGTTTTGTTGTTTTGTTTTGTTTTGTTTTGTTTTGTTTCAGTAAAGCATATATAGGTTGACCCCTAAAAGAGAAGTTTGGAATCCAATTTCAGCAATAACCAGCAGAGTCCAAGAAATCCTCATAATTAGTGCTTAGTCTTAGGTTTGGACTTACACAGGATGCCTCAAAGTCTAGCTGGATCCAATTCTAGTCCTTGTCAGGACTGTAGGTGCCTTAAATATCTAACCTAAGCGAGAGCAAGCTGCAATTATTTTTTGGAGACTTAATGTCTCTTCAAGGGCAAAAGTTTCAACAGGTAGAAAATGTCTTCGGTGAACAAGCTTGAGAAGGGAGCAGAGAAGCAAATCATGTATACAATGTAACAAAGGAGAGGCTACAGAAAACTTTGTCATTCAAAACAGCCTTTAAGGTTTGTGACCAATAGGCTGGGTACTCTGTGTAACCCTGAGGATTACTGAGCAGGTGTATTGCCGTTCCTCCCAAGTGAAGGCAAAAAGATACTGGCTATCCTTATCAACTGGAATACTTAAAAATGTACTGCATAGGTCCATTTCAGTGAAAAATTTGCTTTCAGTGGGAATCAATGTCACTAGGTGTGCAAGGATTGGAAACAACAGGATGCCAACAGATAAAAATGTTATTTGTTGCTCATGGGTCCTAGACAAACCTCCATCCTAAGGCTTTGATTTTTCTCACAGGTAAAATCAGGATGTTTCAAGGACTAGGTTAGGGCATAAGGAGGCTCTGGGCCTTGTAATACTCTATTATGGGCTTGATGCCTGATGGACTTCTTTATTTATAGGGTAATGATTAATTCCAGTCAGAGATTTTGAGGGATCTATCTGAGTTTTGATGGGAGGTGCACTGTGGATTACACCAATATCAGTTGACCATTTTCCTCATAAAGAGGATGGTAGCTGATCCAATAGGAATAAGTGATCAGTACCCCTACCCTTAGCTAAAGTGCCATCAGAGACAGAGCATAGAAAACATGTTGAAGGGCCATTTATTGCCTCCTTTATTCCAATTGTGGTTACTACTGTCAAATTGTAGAATTATTTTCCCCTTTTAGGAAAAAGAATTCTGGCATGACATTTCCCCAAGAAACCTCAGCCCATTAAGTTAATTGGGGTAGATGAACTAAGGAGAATAGGGTTTGTAATGCTCTTAGGGTCCAGACACAAGGCAATAGGTTCCAAAAGAGGGACATGCTGTGTTTTATTAGAGACCTATATTATTGAAACTGTTTTAGTGCTCTGAGACAGGGGCTGGCTGCTTGATAGCAGTGGGCTTGAGCACTGAGAGGGTAGCTTAGGTGTCAGTAAGGACAGAGACAAGTTTATTCCCAATGGGGAGAGTAGTTTCCCCAAGCCAATTGAGGAACAATTGAGGATTCAGAACAGCCCCTATTGTTCCTTGGAGCCCTGCCATTGGGAACTAGGAAGACATTAAAAAGGTTGGCTAAAGAGCTGAAGGTGTCTGAGGCTCTTAAATTTGTAGCCCTCTTTTTCCCCCAGTGTCTGGTTCCTTACAGCAATTGCAGAGCCAAGGCTTCCAGTTTTGGTTAGGGGCATTCATTTGTTGGATTTGAATACTGAAAAATTTTAGCCATCTTTTCTCTAGGTGATTTCTCCAGGGTGTGAGCAATCTGGTTTGCCAGGTTAATTAAATCAGGAGTGGAGATAGCGTCCCATTCCATCCTGGTCATTTTCACGAAAAGGGAAAGATTCTGGATCAGTCCATTAACGAACACAGTTAAATGCTACATGGGTGGATTCAACATCTAAGGACCAGAACTTTTTTTTTTTAAAGAGAAGTTGGAGTTGATTGTAATCATTATGAAGAGATTCTTCAGGCTTCTGTGTACAGGCTGAATTTTGTTCTGATTGGGACAGAATTGGGAAAAGCCATTATAATTGATCAGTGGGGTTTTCCAGAGACTTTCCTAGCATCATGCCAAAAGGTAGGGGTCTGTTTCTTTAGATCCTGTTCATGATGTTCCCACTGGGCTAGTTTTATCCAATGTTTGGCCCGGTCCTCACCAATAAGCATGTGGGCTAATTGATATAAATCTGAGAAACCAGCCAGGTGATGCTGAATAACTATGTTAAAGTCGTCAGCAAACCTGTGGGTTCCTCATTCACTTTAAAGAAATCTTTATGGCTCAAAGTTCAGCCTTACTCCAGGGAGGATAAGAAATTTTGGGTCCCCTCATATCTTCAGAAGACTAATATTAAAGGGGCCTGTGTTAATATGATCAGGAGAGGAGGAAGCAGAAGGTGCTTCACAGGAAAAGGAAGGTACAGCAAAGGGATAGAATGAGAGTGGAGATTAGGAAGGGAGAAAACAGAAAGATGGCACTGGATTTGGGGCCTGAGCACAAGGTGACTTCCTAGTGTCTATTGAGAAAGAAGATTGGGGAGTGGACAAAGAGGCCTCAGAAGACCTTATTTTGTCTTTGTAATTGTTTGTTTACCTTATTTATTTGAAAAGGTCTTGTATCAGGTCAAGTCCAATGCAAACCAACTGACTACACAAAATGGTTGCCAAGTAACACCATCATGGAGTATTTTAGCTAAACTGTCTACAGTACACCTACATAGTTTGTAACATAACCATCTTGTTGTCCCAGGAGCTACAAGGAGGAGAAAACATGGCAATAAATAAACTGTGGGAAATAGAACCACACATTATTTAAAGTCTGAGGCTACTGAGAAAACATATTACTACTTCTATTATGCCACTCTGTTACCAAATAGGTGGTAGATACTATCTGTGATCTACATTCTGAAATAAGGTAAGGTAAGATAATATACGTTGCGGGATAATACACCATTCGTTACATATCAGTGTTAACACATTCAAAACCATTATGTTCTAATCATTAAAATACACGAAGATCACAAATAAACTAAGTGCTGCATTTTAAATCCATTATGTGATCCTTGTTCAAAATACAGATTACAAGCATTCAAGAAGTGTTCTTTTCTAGTATAATGACCTATGAATAATAATTTCAATAATTTCAGGCCTCAAATAATTATTAAGAAATGTCATATACAATCATATGACCTTATAAAAAAGATATCTTCTACAGATATCTGGGAAGATTTCTTCATTTGAAACATATGCACTATTATTCTCTACTTCTGTATACTGCTTTTTTTTAAAAAAAAGTGTTTATTTCTTTTCGAGTGGGAGACAGAGAGAGAGAGGCAGCAGGGGAGGGGTAGAGAGACAGGGAGACAGAGAATCCCAAGCAGGCTCTGCTCTGTCAGTGTTTTCAGGGTGCTACCAGCATCTTGAAGAAAAGCTAAAGAGGGAGGAGGGGAGATTTGAGGAAGAAATGAAAAATGATACTTAGTTTATTTTTTTTAATTTTTTTTGATACTTAGTTTAATACGTAGCTCACTAATGTTTTAATGCAGTCATTTTGATTTCTGCTCAACTTAATGTTTTTAAGTGGTTTCAGTTTGAGTCACCAGCACAACTGGAGTAAGACCACTTCATATTTATAGTGAGAAACCACTCAATAGTTTCTAGAGTGGCTAACATAAAGAAGAAGTATAACACCAATTCTCAGTTGAAAATGTTGAGAAATTACAATTCTCATATATTGCTTATGGGAGCGTAAAAAGTAGATTCACTTTGGAAAACTGTGTGTCAGTTACTTATGGAAATAAGCATTTCCCTACTGAAGGGAAGCATTTTGTCACCCAAAACATATCTTTGGCCTAAGGATGATTGTAGGCTGTTATTTTAAAGAAATGGATAAAAGAAAAGCTCTTAAACCCAGTATAAGTTTCTTATGAAAGACATATTTGCATATATAAGGGAAAACTCCATTTGTAAAGGTGTCTCCCCCTTTGTAGCAGAAAGAGGGAAAATGTACAAATGTTGAGAAACTCTGATCAGTGGAGAAAGCATGGATTTTAATCTGGACAACAACCATAGCTTTGGTTCATGTGGTTTGCTTGGTCACTTGCCCAAATGCTTCCCTATAGGTTCACGTGTGGAGTTTCAAAAACCATCATTGCTGCTGCCCTCCCCCTCAGAGTCCATCAATTGGTGAGGGTGGAAACAACAGTGCTGTCTCGATTAAGTTCTCCAGGTGATTCTAAGTGAGGCCAGGATTAAGCAGGAAGGCTTTCCATTAATTTAAGAGAGTTGAGTGCAGGCTTTGGCTCAAGGAGAGGCAACTAGTTCTCCTCTACAGGAGTCTGGGAGGGTCAGGTCCATGTAGCACATTCCTCCTATTCTGTAGCAAAATTTGTGGGTGTCTGTGGGAGGGGAGGCCCCCTGAAGGCAGAGAAGGAAAAGTCAGGAGATTGGTCCCCAAGTAAGAGCTCATAGTTGCTGAAAAGCTCAAGACACAAGGGACTGGAAAGTTGGGCCTTTTCTGCATTTAAAAGTCCTGCCTATGGACAAGCAGTATACTAGTGGAGAGGCTGTGTAGGCTTTGAGACCATATTCTCCTGATGCAGCTGTGATTTCTCCACAAATATCCTCAGAAAGAAGTCTAGAGCATGAGGTGAAAGAAGAGATGGCCAGTTCTCAGGTAAGCCTGGTGTCCCAGGTGAGAGTCCTTGTCTTCTTTTTCTCCTGAAATTCTGTGCATTTAGAAGTTGAAAGTGTTGATTTCTCTACTTCTGATGTTTCTATCTCATGTTTTCACCTAATTTTGAAAACCTTCACAAAAATGATACGCAAGGTTAAGTCTTTAGAACACTCCTCCCCTACGACCCAGAATCTTCTCTCTCTTCTCCCCATCCTGGCTGCCAATAGGGCATCAACAATTGTCACTTTGAATTAAAGTCTTGCATGTATTGTAAATATTCCCTTTGTGACAGATCTGCAGGGGAAGTCAATGAGTCCAAGATTCTTACTGCTGATGAGATCTGGTCCTGGGATTCCAGTCAAGGAAAACAGTTCATATTCGGTCCCATCTGGATGCTTTATCAGCTCTGTGTAAGACAGTATTAAGAAAATGCATAAATAGGGGTTCCTGGGTGACTCTGTTGGTTAAGTTTTGACTCAAATCATGACCTGGGATCTCCCGGTTTTTCAGGTTCGAGCCCTGTAACTGGTTCCATGCTGTGGTGTGGAGCCTGCTTGGAATTCTCTCTCTGCCCCTCCACCCCCTCTCTCATTCAATGAAAAAAATTAAAAAAAAAAAGAAATCCAAATAAACACAGTGGATATGAGGCCCAGAATAACTTGGAAAGTTCACTACTATTATTACTCTAATAATAATGGGTAGCTTGCTCTTTAGAATGTGAAATATATACTCTATTTAAAATATACTAGAGGGGTGACTATGTGGCTCAGTTAAGCGACCAACATTGGCTTAGGTCATGATGTCACAGTCCATGTGTTTGAGCCGCACAGCGGGGTCTGAGCTGATAGTGCAGAGCTTCCTTGGGATTCTCTGTCTCTCTCCCTCTCCCCATGACCCCAACTTGACACTTTCTCTCAAAATAAGTAAATGAACAAAAATAAATGAATAAAATATACTAGATATTGCAGGACATGGAAATTATATGTGGTTGAAGGTTGTTTTAATCCATTGTATTCTCAAAATTTCGTGTATGTTCTGACTTAATCTTTGGTGACCACAAGAACACACCAGTGGTAATGTGCCTTTGGTGTGTCTTAGGCACTGATATTAATTTGTTTCCTTAAAGCTGATGTTACCTTCTTTTATTTGGCTTGTTGCTCTCTGCCAGATTCCTCCACTATAAAGTTCATATTATCCCTCTTACCATTCCTAAGGATTTAGGATCTTAGGATCTCAGGATCTTAGGATCTCATTCCTAGATGGAATTACTAATGATGTGCACAAACCATGACATTTACACTGGAAACTTCTTTCCTCTCAATTTCTCTTGCTTGTAGTTTCACATGAGGAGACCAAAGACAAAAGAAATGTTGATAAAATGAAATTTCCTTCAACTTGCAGCCCATTAATAAATATTTGGGACAGGGAGAGTATGACATTCCTCAAGGAATTCACAACTGCCTTAGTGTTAGTATTTGCTACAGGTAAAAAGCAACTTTAGGTTGATAATAGTCAGAACTCCAGGATCCTGTGTCTTCTTTAACATGTGAAAATTGCTTCAGAAACTTCCTTTATCTCTCCCTCTCAACTTAAAACTATATAAGCAATGGCTTTTCACTAAAAGAGTGCTGGTCTTTCTTACCACACATCCTACCCATGCTTTAATAAATACATCTCTTTGCACCAAAAATGTTTCAAGAATACTTTCTGACCCTTCGCTCCCAGCCCACATCACATCAGTTTCTATTGGACAATGAAGGCTTTCACCTTGGTGTAGTAGAGATACTGACTTCTAGGAGTGGACGTTCTAAATCAGAACTCCATTCTGTGGGTTTTTATTTTACTCCACACTCAGGTCATAGAAATATCCTCCTATTTACTTCTTTACATTTTCAGACAAAAAACAAGAATCACATAAATAACATACTTGAGGGTCTTAAAACCCAGAAATATAATAGAGTCATAACTAAAAACTACACCAGGTGGGGTTGTCACAGAAAGGAAACTTGATTTGCAGCCAGTAAGGAGATGACAGGGAATAACTTCCAAAGCAGAGACACAGAGAGAAAAAGGGAATGGGCTCCTTTTTTTTTAGGGTTAGAGTGGATATTTAGAAAGAGGGGTCTTGCCATCTTTTGTAGAGCTGGGTATAAGGCCACACATTCACCTTAAGACAATAGTTCTATACCTACTTTGTCTCTTATTTAAATGAGGTTTGCCTTCCTCCTTGGGTGGAGATTTTAGTATTGTAATGAGGTATGTGTAATTGCCTGTCACTCCTTGGGTTACTGTTTGGTCCATCTGCATAGGTGTGAGGCAGGGGTTAAGCTCAAATTGGGCCTGCCCAAGCTCTTCCTCAGGATAGTCATTATCTTTTGCTGCATAGTTTCTGTTTCCACCAGAGGTCAGTGTGCCCATGGGGTCTTTTGCCTGAAGTAAAAGATAAGATGGAAAGAAGAGGTTAAGTAAAATGTAGGACTAATTTCGGTGGGTACAAGCAGGTAAGCAGTAAAGATCAGGTGCTGGGGTCTAGCTGGTGACATTAACTCCCTTTTTCATCTCAGGTACCATTATGACCTCTGTCTGTGTCCACTTGGTAACTGTGGTATTTATTGCAGGGACTGTTGACCTTCAGGGATGTGGCCATAGAATTCTCTCAGGAAGAGTGGGGATTCCTGAACCACAGTCAGTGGGCACTGTACAGGGATGTGATGTTAGAGACCTATGGACACCTCCTCTTCATGGGTGAGGATAACTCCTTCCAGACTTCCCAAACCACACTCAGGGGTTTGTTCCTTCCTTTGAAGACTGTCTCTTGGAAAATTCCTCTTTGCATGGCTGGGATTCAGTTCCCTGTAGTAAGGGAAAGAAGTAGGGGTTTGTAGATATAGAGAAAAATTTTCCTGATGTTTCCTTTTCAGTTTTAGATTTCCCTTCCTTAGGATAACATCATCATTTCTGTAGATTAGTGGCCATTCTAAATATTGAGTGACATAAAATAGTACTGCCCACAGCTTAAACTTCAATTTCCAATCCTTATTATTATATCTAGTACCTGGAAGTTCAGTTCAAGATATGAACTTGGGAAATCCCTCCTGTGTGTTCTTAAAGGATCTGTTGGGCTACAGCATTTGGGAAATCATTTTCCTGAATTCCAAAATGTCCTCTCTTCTCTACTGAGCACAATAGTCGATCAAAGGTTAGAATTCCCAGCGATTTTCTATTCTTTTTTTCTAAAACAGGTCTTGTTTTGTCTAAGCCAGACCTGGTCATCTTTTTGGAGCAAAAGGAGTCTTGGAATGTGAAGGGAAAGGAGACAGTAGCCACACACCCAGATAGATGGGAATGAATGAAGCAGATGACAGAGGTGAGGTCCAAATGTGAAGGAGGAAGTTAAACCTTAAAATGTGGTTCAGGCAGCTCTCCTTGAAAGGAAATAGTTTGAGAAACCTAATTTGTTTGTCTGTTTGTTTGTTTGTTTGTTTTCCTCCCCCTCACATAGGGACATCTTCTAACCAATATTACCATGCTCTTATGTTCCCTAAGGATTCTCCTTCACCTCCAATGATGGCTCTTCACATCTGTGTGAGAGCCAAAGGATTCCCCTTGGGGTGCAAAAGTCTCCATAATCTGAGATCTTCTCCATTGTTTTGAGGCCCCTGGAGGAAATCTCTGTATTTTTGAGGAACTGTATGCTAAGCCCTTTCTAAGTTCTATTTTTGCCTCATATGAGACAGATGTCAGTGTAATGGTGTGCATATTGGGTTTTGGTGCAGAAATCCTGAGAACACTGGAGACAGATATCACATGTTTTCTGGTTTATGCTTTCCAATGTTACACGGGCTTTAATCTTGTTTTTTTTTTCTTAATTTTTAAAAATATTTATTTATTTTGGAGAACTAAAGAGAGAGAGAGAGAGAGCATGAGCAGGGAAGGGGCAGAGAGAGGGAGACACAGAATCTGAAGCAGGCTCCAGACCCCAACTTGTCAGCACAGAGCCCAACGTGGGGCTTGAACTCATGAACTGTAAGATCATGACTTGAGCCAAAGTCAGACACTTAACTGACTGAGCCACCCAGGTGCCCCTACAGAGAATTTGATCTTAATCAAACAAAATTAAGAGTAGTTTAATCTGATAACAAAGTACCTCTCTAAAATGAGAAAATCTAATCTATTACTTCATTTCAAAAGCTCATGCCAAAGGGGACCTAGAACTTTTAGAACTCAGAACTTGCTGCCTATAGTAAAGTCTCAATTTTTGCTTTATTTTTATTATTTTAAAAAATATGAATTACCTCAAGCCTGTCAAGGAAATCACTACTCCCAGCTTGATATCAGCCTCAGAAACAGCTTCTTGAATGCTTGTATTCTGTATCTTTAACAAGGATTACAGAGTGGATTTGAAATGCATAACTTAGTCTATGTGTGAATTTAATATGCTTTAACTAATAAAGCAATGTTTTAAAAATTTTTTTAATGTTTATTTATTTTTGAGAGACAGAGCGTGAGCAGGGGAGGAGCAAAGAGAGACACACACACATACAGTGCGATCAGGGGAGGGGCAGAGAGAGAGGGAGACACAGAATCCAAAGCAGGCTCCAGGCTCTGAGCTGTCAGCACAGAGCCCGACGCAGGGCTTGAACTCATGAGCCGTGAGATCATGACCTGAGCCCAAGTCAGCCACCCAGCTGACTGAGCCACCCAGGCGCCCCAAAAGCAATGTTTTTTTAATGTGTGAACTTCAATGTGTAATGCATGAAGTGTTATCCCACTACCAGTGTAAATATACCTCATTTTATTAAAGATTGTAGGTAACTGATGGTACCTATCAAGTCTTTGGCAATCCAATAATATATCCTGTAATCCATTTTCTCAGTGGCCTTAAGCTTCAAATAATGTGTGATTATTTTTACCCTACTTTATCTATTGTTTTATTTTTACCTCGTTGGTATTGCTGAGATATTAGATGTATATATTACAGATTTTCTAGGGGTATTGTTGAACGTTTACCTCAAGTACTCCATGATAATGCTACCTGGCTTCTACTTTGTGTAGCCAGTAGTTTTGTAGGGGCCTTGAACTGGATCAACCCGTCTCACTACTATGATCCCTAAACAACACCCTGAAGAGTCACAAGTTAATGTAACTTCTGATATGACATCTCCAATCCACCCTTGTGAGGAATCATCTCTCCTATCCCTCATGGCTTTACTCTTGTATGTCTTCTAGAGAAGACTCCCACAGAGTTTACCTAAAACTGCCTTAGCGAATGGCCCAATTTGGACTTAGCCCAAAGACACTAAAACACTCCACCATGAACCCAAATAAAGGTATATGCCCCATGTCATATGTGGAAGTGTTGTTTTGATATTTACATGAAGTAAACATGCATATATGACAGTGCTGGGTGTGTAATAGATACCCTGTAAGTAGGATAAACATATTGCAATAGGAGTGATATTATAGTCCCAGGGAAGAGATAAGAAAATATGCAAAGTAAAGAAGTAGCATAATGAATTCTGCATGTGGAGAGAAGACACCTGTCCTGAGTTACACAACTGACTCTGTGGATTTAGAAAAATAACAACTACTTGCTTTAATTCCTAGTTATCTCTAGATATCCGATTCTATTTTTCCTCATTTTTGTTTTCATCTACATAGGCATCAAAAACATTATTCTCTGCCTTTGTTGTGACTAGAGTGATGTCACTGAAATCCTAAATGAGATCATAGAGATGTTTGGCCAGCAGGACACACTATTAATTCAGACATTTAGCACTAGGATGTGGAATGCAAATATAAGTAAAACGATGATGGCACCATCCTTAGAGAGAAAGATAAGAGCTATCAAAAGAAGATGTGAAGAACTCTCTTTCAAATGTGGGGAAGGAAATGGAGGTGGTTCCCTTTTGTCACCCAAAGTCATAAGTAGCTCTTGGTGGCATCCTAGGATGAATAAATGTAATGGAGATAAGGGATTGGCAAATGTGGTGAGTTTCTGATGATTAAGGGATTCCAATTTTATCTTCATGATTTAACTGAATTCTTGTGTTACTGAATAATAGATGCTGTTGGATGACAACGATTACTGTAAATGCCCAGGCCTAGATCAGGAGCAGTGGATGGAGGAAGGCATATTGGATGATGCAAACACTTTGGGCATAGGTTTAAAATGTCACATGGAAGAGTAGATAATTGAGATGAAGAAGCCTTCTGAACACTATAATAGGCAGGGTCAGCAAGGCGTGTGCTGTGGTTGCACCAAAGCACTAATACCCCAGGTATATAACCCCATTTCAGTTCAGATCCAATCTACATGGATGACCTCTCAGGAAAGCTAATTCACTGCTGTGAGGGACCATCCTCCCTTCAGTCAGCCCCATGATGAGTATAATCCTGTGCTCTGGTTCTGTCTGAGGCACTGACTTGTTGGAGGAACCGTTCAACTCTTAGTGGCAGTCAGCATTTCTGCTTCCAACAGTCCAGCACAAGTGTTCACTGACTGAAATGAATAAGGAAGATATGATATACACAATGGACTATTACTCAGCCATAAAAAGGAATGAAATCGTGCCATTTGCAATAAATAGATGGTGGTAGAGAGTCTTATACTAAACAAAATAGGTCAGAAAAAGACAAATACCATATGATTTCATTTAAGAACTGGGGCATATGGTGCATTTAAGAACTGAAACAAGCAAAGGATTAATAAAAGAGAGGCAAATTGAGAAACATCTCATGAGTAGTTTGGAATTTTTCTGAGCAATGAGAAATTATCTTTAAACAGATCACTGGAGGCTATATTTAAAATTTAGATACAACATCGTCACCACTTCATTGAGATAAGAGGACAGAGGTGTCAATGGGCCACAGGTTCAACTCAGGCACTTGGCACTGAGACAGTTATGAAGGCAGATGAAACATAATGATGGTATCCTTTGAGTGTAACATAGGTCTACTGAAAGCAAATATGGAGAACTCGAAATGTGGGACACAAATGGTAGGGAGTCTCTTTTAGTCACTGCAAGGGCTTAGGAAGCTACTTTTGATCAACAAATGTGACAGAGATGGAGACTTGGCAAATGAGGTGGGTTTCAGAGAAGTCAGATCCTATCTTCGTGATTTCATATGTCCCTGTGTAGTGCTGAGGACACGTGATGTTGGATGACAGAGATTCCTGTACTTTTCAGGCCAAAATCAGTGGCAGTGGAAGGAGAGGGGTTGCTGGAAGATACAAATGTTGTGGGCATAGCTTCCCAATGTCACATGGCAGAGTAGATGCTGGAAATGAGAAGTCCTTCTGGACACCGGCAGGATCAGGAGGTGTGCGCTGTCCTTCCACAAAGCACTAGAATCTTAGGTTTATAACCGCATGTTGGTCTGATCCACTGTAGATGGATGACATTCCAGGGAAGCTGATCCACAGCTGGCAGGAAACTCAGTCCTGCATGAGCCCCACGATGAGTGTTCTACTCTGAAGATTGTGCAAGGTACTGATTAATTGGGGAGCAATTCACCAGACACAGTCAGTGAGCGCTTCTGCCTCATACAGTCCACCTAGTTTTTAGGCTAGATGCCCCTCTGTTCATTCACAGCACATGATGCATTTCACCCATCGTCTGAGGGCTTCTGTCTGTGGTAGAAACTTATACAATGAGGTTGGGTAGCAGTTGTGCTCACATTTAACTTGGGCACATTGAAGTATAACGATGCAATATGGGATAGCTGTTATTTTGTGTTCAGCTATACCATGAGAAGGTCAATGTGTACACAGGGAAAAAGCTGTGTATTTTGTGTTATGTACACAGTGAGTAGGTAGATGCTCATGTCTGATAACATGGCTCAGACGCCCTATGCTGTGCTCTAGCTGTTCTATGTCTTCCCTCTGGTATTGTCCACCTGCAGGCATGTGCTCTCTTGCTCTCTCATGACCACAGATGCTTGCCCCACTATCAGCTATCAAACCATGTTCCACGTGGCAAGGAGGGAGTGTAAATCTGATAGGACTTATGGAATATGTTTTCCAAACACTCCTTTTCACTGAAGGAAGGCCATCCCCTTCAAGGCACTTCTCTCTTCATCTCATTCAGCAGAATGCTCTCATAAGGCCACTTTAAGTTACACATACCTGTAAGACAGGTGGACCATGAGGTTGTGGGGAATGGCCTGTGTTTCTGGAACTCTTTGTTTTTCTTTTTTTTCTTTTTCTTTTCTTTAATTTTTGAAAGAAAGAAAGACAGAGCATGAGTGGGTGAGGGGCACAGAGAGAGACACAGATTCCAAAGCAGACTCCAGGCTTTGAGCTATCAGCACAGAGTCCAATGCAGGGCTCAAACTCAGAACTGCCAGGTCATGACCTGAGCCGAAGTCCAATGCTTAATTAGTCAGTTAAGCCACTGAGTGCCACACAGGCACCCCCGGAACTCTTTCGAATCATCTGACACAAAGTGCATCATGCCTTGCATTGGAATCAGATGTTATGAAAATCCCTGAAATTTAGAGTATGTCTACCCAGATTCACAAGAATTTTATCATGAATGTAAATGGAGTGCTAATACTTTACAGGTAAGTATGAAAAGCTGCTTAAGCATGCACTCATTTGTTGTTTTATAGTGAAGATCATCAAATACAGATTCCCTATGTCAAATACAGACATAGGGAGAAGGCTATATTCAACTCTGTTATCAAACATAACATATATTTATGTTTTTCTGCATGTATTTCATATCTTATTTGATAAAGTATTTGAATAAGTTCCAATTTAGTTCCAATTTAATTTAACTTGGATTACTTTGATGAAAAAATGTGAAGCCATGTGTATTTGTGGGTGATTCCAGGATGCCCGAGGAGGACATTGAGGGAAGTGAGAAATGGAAGGAGAGAAAGTCAGAACAGACTACGTTAGAGTCACATTTATTTATGAATTAATAAAATGTGCATGTTCTGTGTGTGTGTGTTAGAGTGTGTGTATCAGACTGCTAACATCACCACAAACATAGAAGGATTCTAAGAGTGACTTTTCTGTGTATAATTCAGGGATGACCTGTGATTTAGTGAGTGCAGAGGCTGTTAAACTTATCTTGCATCACATTTACCTAGAGGACTGGGGCACCTGGGTGGCTCAGTTAGCTAAACATTTACCTAGAGGACTTATAAAATATCAAATTTCCAGGCTCTTCCCATGTTACCATTTCAATAGTTATGGGCTGTAATCCCTAATTTTCTTTTCTTACATGTTGTCAGGTGATGCCAGTGGGAACTATTTTGGGAACCTGCTTGGCAAATGAAAGTCTGGGGGCATATTTATGTTTTCATCTTTAATAAAGATATTAGTCCATGAAGAATGCAGTCATATACAAAGAAGATCATGCATTGTTTTAGGTGGACTCTGGTCTTTGTTCTCCAGATGTGAAAGTGGGCTCATATGTAGGCTGGGTTTCTCCTGTGTTTTAACCCTGGAAAGCTGACCTGTGTGCCTTGTCCTCAGTCGTCTATTAAATACCCACTCGGGGGATATGTGTATGTCCAGGGCTGAAATGTGACACTGTGAAGTCTCAGACCATGAAGGCTATTCTATGTGAAGTCTTCTCAAGGAAGCATTGCTTGTAGAACAAGTGTTTTTCTAGAAGAGCATTTGAATTCTTCCTGTTGCTGTGGCTACCCATGTTCAAAAGTTGACTCTACCAGTATTGAGATATCACAAAATCTGTTTTTACCTAAACTATTTTATTTTTTATAGGTTTTTTAATTTTATTTTTTAATTTACTATTTCAATTAGCTGTAAAGAAAATATCTACTGTTTGTTTTCTATGAAAGGAAAAGCCTAGTTCTTCCCTACTCTATTTCTCTCTTCTGTGTCCTTCTTAATACACACAGAGAGCACTTCACTCGTGACACTGCTGGTCACAAATATGGGGTGGCTGCTTTCTCCACAGCAAACAGCAGGTCTCCAGCACCACCTTGATATCTTGCAATTTAACTCAATTTCAACACTATTTACCCAGACATGTTGTCAGATCTCACAGATAGGGACTCGGTCCTACAAGACTCACCCTCCACCCCCTACAACAACACACACACTTTCAGACACTATTCACAAGGTCAGGCTATTACCGATACTTGTGAATGACCAGATATAGATTGGAGATTCCAATAATCTTCTACTTGGGTTCAATTAATATGATAATGGCTTATAAAACTCAGGGAAACACTTATGTTTACCAGTTTATTAAAGGATATGCTAATGGGTACAGATGAACAGAGAGTTGAAATGATACATAATGTGAGGTCTGGGAGGGTCATAAGCTCAGGAACTTCAGTCCCCATGCAATTAGGGTATGTCACCCTCCCTTTGTGTATGTGTTCACCAGCCTGGAAGATCTCTAAACTCCATACTATTGGGATTTTATGGAGCCTTCTTCATGTAAGCATGACCTATGACTGGTCATTAACTCCATTTCGAACGCTTCTTTCTTTTCTAGATTAAGGGTGGTGGGGAGATGAAGCTGAATGTTCCAAGCTTCTAATCATGGCTTGGTATTTCTGGTGACATGCTCCCATCCAGAAGCCCACCCAGAGTCACTTCATTAGAACAAGAGATGCTCCTAGTGCTGTGATCCCTTTGGAATTACAAGAGTTTTAGAAGACCTGTGTCAAAGATGGGGCAAAGACAAATAGTAGAACATGAATTCCTCTAGTGCTCTTATCATTTAGGAATTTACAAGAGTTTTAGGAGATTTGTGCTAAAACCAGGTATTCTATTATCTGGCATCAGTAAAAAAGGAATAATATTATTCCAAATGCATAAAGTCCTGAACATTCAAATCATTAGAAAAAAAAGCATTAGTAATAGTGGACTATACATTGTAAACACTATATAATCAATTTAGATGTTAGTAAATATTGTATATTTCATTTTTCACGGAAAAGGTAACCCACAACTCATGATTCCATGCTGATATCTCTGTGTGTGAATGTAAATATTGAACTCTGGAAAATGGCAACTGAGAATCTGACACTGGGAATGAACTTCCTGATCCCGATTTCCCTGGAGACCTGCAAGATTTCTATTATTATGTCATCATTTTCCTTTACTACAGTGGAACCAGGGCCAGTTTGAGAGGTTTTTCTGAGTCATCTAAATGTAGCCAAGTGTTGGTCATTCCTTCTAATGGAATTCCAAACACCTGGGCAGCCTTTTGGTTTGAAACATTATCTCCATGGTTTTAGATGCAGACTTATATTCTAGTTTTACACAGTGTCCAGAGGTGAGTCCATTGGCAACTCTGGTCCTCGAGTGTCTTCCAGGCCATCATCATAAATCCCAGGAACTCCAGGTGGGCAAAGCATTTAAGGAAAAGTTCCACATTGCATTGGCCCCTCCAGTAACCTCTGCTGGATCCTACTTGACCTGGTAAATAATCACAGTTGCTCTGTATGTGTGTGATAAGAACAAAAAGAAATACATCAGAACACCTAGTATTGGACCCTGTTATGCTATACCTTGTGCAAACACATAGCCTTACTCTCTGCAGCATTCAGATGTACCCCAGATGTTTTCTGTTTAGGACTAATGGTTTTCATTCTGTGCATGCACAAGCTGAGGGGACAGCACCTTCATAGGAAGAGTCACACCAAAACCTCCTGTGACATATCTCCTACACCAAGCATGCTTTTTCTTGAGGAGCATTTTTGTAAGTTTTTATTTATTTATTAGTTTTTAATGTATGTATGTATGTATGTATGTATGTATTTTGAGAGAGAGAGAGAGAGAGAAAGCAGGCAGGAGAATGACAGAAAGAGAGGGAGATTGAGAATCCCAAGCAGGCTCCATGCTGTCAGCCTAGAGCCCTACACAGATATCAGTCCCACAAACCTTGAGATCATGATCTGAGCTGAAATCAAGAGGAAGCTGCTTGACTTACTGAGCCACCCAGGCACCCCCACTTTTGTAAATCTTCTTACTCTACCTTCCATTATTGTATTCCTCCCCCCCACTTTTTCATTAGACTTTGTGGAGGAAACTGAACAACTAGGCCTTTATCAGTGCATGTTTTCCAACTGCCAGACAGTTTATTCTCTTGAGTGAAGACCACTGTGTATCCAGGGTTTTTTGTGTCCTGGAGGAATTACAAAACTTCCTCATCTCATGAGAAAAATGTAGTCTGTTTTCTTCATGTCAGTCATTTATATATTCATGACTCAGAGTGTTATGTAGAATTATAAGGCACTTACTTTGTAGGTAAATCGTGAATAATAAAGAGAATCTTTCCATTAATGAATAATAAATTAAAACCATACAATGAATTCTTTTATAATTATATAATCATCCATAATTTTTTGTTGTTTCAGAGGTCTTCTGATATATGGTCAGAGTCCAATCAGGAATGAAATGATGAACTATTGGGACCTCATCAAAATAAAAAGCTTCTGCACAACAAAGGAAACAATCAACAAAACTAAAAGGCAACTGAATGAGAGAAGATATTTGCAAATGACATATCATATAAAGGGTTAGTATCCAAAATCTATAAAGCACTTATCAAACTCAACACCCAAAAAACAAATAATCCAGTGAAGAAATGGGCAAAAGACATGAATGGACACTTCTCCAAGGAAGACATCCAGATGGCCAACCGACACATGAAAAAATGCTCAACATTACTCATCATCAGGGAAATACAAATCAAAACCACAATGAGATAACACCTGACACCTGTCAGAATGGCTAACATTAACTCAGGCAACAACAGATGTTAGCAAGGATGCGGAGAAAGAGGATCTCTTTTGCACTGTTGGTGGGAATGCAAGCTGGTGCAGCCACTCTGGAAAACATATGGAGGTTTCTCAAAAAAACTAAAAATAGAACTACCCTATGACCCAGCAAATGCACTATGAGTTATTTATCCACGGGATACAGGTGTGCTGTTTCAAAGGGACTCATGCACCCCCATGTTTATAGCAGCACTATCAACAAGAGCCAAAGTATGGAAAGAGCCCAAATGTCCTTCGATGGATGAATGGATAAAGAAGGTGTGGTACACACACACACACACACACACACATACATACATACACAATGAAGTATTACTCAGCAATCAAAAAGAATGAAATCTTGTCATTTGCAACTATGTGGATGGAACTGGAGGATATTATGCCAAATGAAATTAGTCAGAGAAAGACAAAAATCATATGACTTCACTCATATGAGGACTTTAAGAGGCAAAACAGAGGAACACAAGGGAAGGGAAACAAAAATAATATAAAAACAGGGAGGAAGACAAAACAGAAGAGACTCATAAATGTGGAGAACAAACTGAGGGTTGCTGGAGGGGTTCTTGGAGATGGGATGGGCTAAATGGGTAAGGGGCATTAAGGAATCTACTCCTGAAATTATTGTTGCACTATATGCTAACTAATTTGGATGTAAATTTTAAAAAATAAGAAATGAAATTTAAAAAAAGGAATGAAATGGTATCTCCTGAAAGAATGAAGAGTTACTCAAAATAACTGTCAATGTGTATCTCTTTTTTTAACTTTATTTACTTTGAGAGAGAGACAGAGAGAGAAGGGAGGAGCAGAGAGAGAGGTGAGAGACAACCCCAAGCAGGCTCCATGCAAGTAGCATGGAGCCCAAGGCATGGCTTAAACTCAGGAACCATGAGAGCATGACTGGAGCCAAAACCAAGAGACACTTAACTGCCTAAGCCACCCATGTGCCCCCGAATGTGTTTCTTTCAATATGAGATATTTTATTTGCCTAACATTTACCTGGGCATGGGTTTTTAAAGACAGTTTCACAATGGTACTTAACATGTTTGACTTCAAGACACTGACACTCCTGATGGTCAATGAAGAATCTCTAAGTAGCATCAAGCATAGAAAATAAAACCTGCCACAATAGGTCCTGCCTTTATGCAACCCCAAGAGGAGAGAAGATCCTTTAACATTGCAAGAATAAGACCCACAAAATATCTAGAATTATGACCACAACTATAGCTACTTGAAACCTGTGTTAACTGAAGTGAAGGCTTTTTACTCCAGAGAGTCCTTTACAGGGACAGGAAATATTGACCTTCATCAAGGATACTGCTTCACCAGGACAGGTCTATGCTCTACCTGACGGCCCAGACTCAGCCTAAGGTTTCTGGTACCTGGATCCCAATGGAAGTATCAGGTCAGTCTTATAGGGACAATCTCTACAGAAACAAGGACCCTTTGGAATATTTGGGGATGTCCTATGTAGGCTGGGGTTAGACTGGCACCAGAATCTGAATCTGCTTCCATCTCAGAGAAAGAAGAGTTAGTCATCCAGTTTCCTCTCCTCCCTCTACAGAAGAAATCTCCTTCGTGGTAACCAGGTGGGACTCATTCCAAGTTCATTCTACTCTTTAATGAACACTGAGTAAGTGTAGAGATGCAAACAGATAGAAATGATTGTTTCCAAGGCATCTACTCATTAGAAAAACAGACGAGGAATCATGATCCCTACCATGGAGAAATTTTTAGACTAGAACAAAAGGGTACATTGTTTAATTTAGGATTGTGGAGTCAATAAGAGGAAGAGGTGGGAACACAGGGGTCTTTGCTGAAATTGGGCCAGTTCCCATTCTGTGTTGTGGTGTGGGTTCTGGTGTCACTTCTCATGGGTCATCTGTGGACCAAAAAGGTTTTATTAACAGTAGTAGTAACATTTATTTTCATTCTTGTTAAGGATACAAGTTTTCCAGTGAAGAAATGGGCAGAAAAGGGGCGCCTGGGTGGCTTGGTCGGTTGAGCGTCCAACTTTGGCTCAGGTCATGATCTCACAGTTCGTGAGTCGGTGCTCTGTGTTGACAGCTCAGGGCCTGGAGCCTGCTTCAGATTCTGTGTCTCCCTCTCTCTCTGCTCCTCCCCTGCTCACACTCTGTCTCTCTCTCAAAAATAAATAAAGATGAAAACAAATTAAAAAGAAATGGGCAGAAGACATGAACAGTCACTTGTCTAAAGAAGACATCCAGATGGCCAACAGGCACATGAAAAGGTGCTCAACGTCACTCCTCATCAGGGAAACACAAATCAAAACCACACTGAGATAACACCTCATGCCGGTCAGAGTTTCTAAAATGAACAAATCAGGAGACTATAGATGCTGGCAAGGATGTGGAGAAATGGGAACCTTCTTGCACTGTTGGTGGGAATGCAAACTGGTGCAGCCGCTCTGGAAAACAGTGTGGAGATTCCTCAAAAAATTAAAAATAGATCTACCCTATGACCCAGCAATAGCACTGCTAGGAATTTACCCAAGGGATACAGGAGTGTTGATGCATAGATGCACTGGTCCCCCAATGTTTATAGCAGCACTCTCAACAATAGCCAAATTATGGAAAGAGCCTAAATGTCCCTCAACTGATGAATGGATAAAGAAGATGTGGTTTATATATACAATGGAATACTACTTGGCAATGACAAAGAATGAAATATGGCCATTCGTAGCAATGTGGATGGAACTGGAGAGTAGTATGCTAAGTGAAATAAGTCAGGTAGAGAAAGACTGGTACCATATGTTTTCACTCATATGTGGATCTTGAGAAACTTAACAGAAGACCAGGGGGGAGGGAAAGGGGGAAAAAAAGTTACAGAGAGGGAAGAAGGCAAACCATAAGAGGGCCTTAAATACTGAGAACAAACTGAGGGTTGATGGGTGCTGGGGGAGAGGGGAAGTGGGTGATGGGCATTGAGGAGGGCATCTGTTGGGATGAGCACTGGGTCTTATATGGAAACTAATTTGACAATAAATTATACATAAAAAAAATAAAATACAGGTCTCTTTGGGGTGCCTGGCTGGCTCAGTCAGAAGACCACTCAACTCTTGGTCTTGGAATTGTGAGTTTGAGCCCCACGTTGGGGGTAGAGATCACAAAAAAATAAATAAGCTAAAAAAAGAATACAAGTTTTCTAATATAATTGTCCCAGAAAATTCTAAGTATTTATGGTAAGTTGCTTTTTATTTTATTTTATGAAATAGAAAGGAAAGAGACTAAATAGATTAAAATATTAGAACTCTGGGAGTTAAATTTATCTGGACAGGTTTAAGACTGCCAGAGCTGGAAGTACCCCAGCGGGAGATCAGAGCCTGCAACTAGCTTCCTCCCTCCCCTAAACCAGATCCACCCACTTCTGAGACTGTGCCCAGGTCTACCTTGCTCTGGGACCCCCTCCCTTCCCAAGACAGAGGGATGAGATTCTGGGTGGTTGTCCTTTCATCTCTCCAGGGCTGGTGCTCACAATTCCAAAAATCCAGAAGCAGATAAATGGGAGCATAGAACTACATATTTTAGTGCCTTCATTTCTGCTTTTCCTACTAAATCCTGTTTTTTATAAGCTTTTACCCAGAATCTTATTTTCATTCATGCAGATTCAGTAGTTGCTCAAGTAAAAAAATATACTAATATATGTATATTTTTTATATGATTGTAACAATCTAGCTAATTAACATGCCCCCCACATCATACAGTTAGGATTTTTGATTTTTAAATTTTTGTTGAGAACATTGAAGTTATAGTTTCTAAGCAAATTTCAAGTATAATAGACATATAATCCTCAGTAGTCACCATGGTGCAATTTAGATCTCCAGAATTTCATGCATACCTGAAATTTTATACCATTTGGCCAACATTTCCCACTGTGCCCTCACTCAGCTCCTGGCAGTCACAATTCTACTCTGCTTTAGGAGTTCAGTGTTATTATATTACAGATACCTTTGAAATAATACAGTGTTTGCAATTTTGTGTGGTTTATTCCACTTAGTATAACATCCTCAAGGCTCACCTGCATTGTCCCATATGAAAGGATCTCCTTCTTTTTTTAAGGCTGAATATTGTATGTATATACAAACAGAGAGATGATAACTAGCTAGATAGATATAGATATCTATATTTAGATAGATATATAGATGTATTATATATTACATATGGTATATATTATTCATGATACATGATATATTCTATGATATTTATTTTTTTAACTTTATTTTTAATTTTTAAAAATTTACATCCAAATTAGTTAGCATATAGTGCAACAATTTCAGGAGTAGATTCCTTAATGCCTCTTTACCCATTTAGCCTATCCTCCCTCCCAGAACCCCTCCAGCAACCCTCAGTTTGTTCTCCACATTTATGAGTCTCTTATGTTTTGTCCCCCTCCCTGTTTTTATATTATTTTTGTTTCCCTTCCCTTATGTTAGTCTGTTTTGTCTCTTAAAGTCCTCATATGAGTGAAGTCATATGATTTTTGTCTTTCTCTGACTGACTAATTTCACTTAGCATAGTACCCTCCAGTTCCATCCACGTAGTTGCAAATGGCAAGTTTTCATTCTTTTTGATTGCCGAGTAATACTCCACTGTATATATATGCCACATCTTCTTTATCCATTCATCCATCGATGGACATTTGGGCTCTTTCCATACTTTGACTATTGTTGATAGTGTTGCTATAAACATGGGGATGCATGAGGCCCTTCGAAACAGCACACCTGTATCCCGTGGATAAATGCCTAGTAGTGCAACTGCTGGGTCATTGGGTAGTTCTATTTTTAGTTTTTTGAGGAACCTCTTTACTGTTTTCCAGAGTGGCTGCACCAGATTGCATTCCCACCAACAATGCAAAAGAGATCCTCTTTCTCCACATCCTTGTCAACATCTGTTGTTGCCTGAGTTGTTAATGTTATAGGATATTTATTTTTATATCATAAATAATATACCACATGTTCCATACACTCCTCCTGGAAAGCAGGGAAACTACAAGGAGACAATACTTCCTATCTTCTCAAATGATTAAACTTGAGGAAAAAACAAAAGTAGAAATTCAAAAAATGGAGGAATTAAACTGATCATATATTGCTGATCAGAGTGTACCAAATACAGGAAAACTGGCATTTACTTATAAACACAAACATTTTTCTATCCTGTTAAAAAATGCACACACAATAATGAAAACTCTTTGAACTTCAAATCTAACCTTCTTTTCTGCATTTTTCAATTCATCCATATTTCACTCTTATGACATGCAAATGTTCTTTTTCAATCAACAGGGAAACAGAAGGTGACAAATGGCTCAGGCCAAGTATCCACATCTTCATGGTTATTGTAGGACAACTAGTGGCCACTTGCAGGATATTATGGAGATTAAACCACATCATGTATGTGAAGTTCCCTACATGGTGCATCACAACTTCCTTGTAAAAGGAAATTAGTGTTTAATCCACATGGCAGTAATTGATTTATATGTGTTGTTTTCCAAATAGAGACTGGCTCAGACATTAGTGCATTCAAGAGGCTTCTTTCACTAAACTTTGAAGTGCTATGAAAGCATGTTGTTCTGCAGGATGGTGATAGTGGTCTTTGCTGGGAAAAACAATAAACTCACAACAGTGGAAAGTAAGTGATGAACTCTTGCCTGGGAACTCAGTAGGAGTTGTTTGTGTTGAGTCAGATGGTGGCTGTGGGCTCAGGTGTGCTGTGCCTGTATTCTCTCAGGTAGTGCCACTAAACATGGGTCTCAGGGAGCAGCATCAGCACTAACACGGAACTGGTGAAAGATGTCAATTCGTGGACCCCATTCCAAACCTGCAGAATCACCATTTCTTCTATGGGACCTGGAACACCACATGATTTGTATTCACATTAAAACTTGAAAGTACAGAAATACTTATCAGCATGGGTTTACAATAAACATCCCATGCAGAATTTTAAGAACCAGCATCAGCTGTGCCCTCTGCCAGTCTCTCTATTGGTCAGGGTGAGAGCATCGGTGCTGCTTTAACTATGGGTTCCAGGTGATTCTCAGGTGAGGCCAGGGTGAAGCACGAGAATTCACAAACATACTTGTGAGGGCTGTGTCTGCCGTTCAGTAGAAGAGGTGATGATAATCTGTTCAGCATCACTTGGAAGGGGCAGGTCATTGCAGCCCACATTCCCTGAGCTGTGGCAGGATGTGTGGCTGTCTGTGACAGAGGAGGATATCTGAAACCAGGAAGGAGAAACTCACAGGTAAGTGTCGATGCTGGAGTTCAGTTTTTCTGAATCTTTCCTGTGACAAAGTCAAGGAGAGGGCGGTGTTTTCTACATTTCAAGATTCTTCTGCCTCTGAGGTGATGAAACCCGGTGAAGAGGCTGTGTGCTAAGGCCTTTAAAGGCATACAGATGTGATTTTTCCACATAACATCACCCCAGAAAACACTCGAGAGCAGAAACAAGAGGAAGAAATGGCTGCTTCTCAAATAAATTTTGTCTGGACTTAGCTCAGGGACTGTATCCTCATTACTTACTGAAATACCATGTATTTAGCGCTGCAAACATTTACTTCTCTACATCTCATGGACCTGCCTAATAAATTTGTTTTGGACTAGTATTTATCCCTTTCATGATAGTCAAATTCAGCTCTTTAGGACATTCCTTGTTACATCCCAGGGCCTGCTCTCCATTCTCTACAACCAGGCTTTCTATACAGAATGAGGAATTCCTGCCATGAATTCATGACCTGCAGATTATTTAAAATAAACCTTTGATGACAGATCAGTATGGGGATGTGTTGCTACCCAAGTTTCTCATGGGAGATACATCAGGTTTGAGGACTCCAGTAGATGAGACTATATATTTATGTCCTGTCTGGGTGTGACACGAGTCTATGTAAACTGATTAAGAACATGAAAAACCAGGGGGCTCAGGGGGCTCTGTCGGTTAAGCAATGCAATCTTGATGTCAGCTCAGGTCAATAACTCATGGTTTGAGTGAGCCCTGTGTCAGGCTGCTCACTGTCAGAAGAGCCTGTCTGGCATTTCTCTCCCTTTCTCCCATGCCCCCATTCACTCTTGCTCAAAATAAATAAACTTAAAAAAAAAAAAAAAACATGAAAAGCAAATCAACTAGCTTTGGGGCCCAAATAAGTCAATGTTCTGAAAAAGAGCTTTGCTGTCTAGATTGTTTCAAAGATTTACTACTTAGAAAGCATTAAAGACTAGAGGACATGGGAGGAATCTGTGACTTGAAATTTGCAAAAATCTTACACATTTTCATGATTCGTATCCTAGTATGATTTTGTTGCTGTTGTTTTCTTCCTTTGCAAACTCTATCACATCAACGATGAGTCCGTGTACACGCATGAAGACCCTGATATCAATTTGTCTCACTACAGCTGATGTTAACATTGTTCACATAGATCGGGGTCTCTCTGACAGATTCCCCCAGAAAATGAAATCTCTCTCTTTTGTTTACTAGAGATCCTGGTCTTTGCAAATAAAGGTTTTATATTGGTCCTCAATCTATTAAGTTTCAATTTTATTTTGCATAGTTAGTTTATTTGCATAGTTATTTGCATAGTTATTTGCATAGTTTATTTTGCATTCAATTTTTATTTGCATAGCAGATATTTTCTTCATTATTAGCTTTTGCTGAAAAAAATAACAAATATCTTATAACTACTATATGTTCATAGGTCTTAAAATTCTGTAATGCAACTTCGCACAAATGCCAAATGATATCATTTCAAGGAATTAATTAGGCATTTTTTGGTGTGAGGAATGAAATATTCATGATGTTGTATCTTAAACTTTCCCCTTTTCTGAAGTTCTCTGTTACCCTCACTGTGAATTAGTGATAATTCTAGAAACTAAATGGCATAGGATATTGTTGTCACCATCTTAAAATCTGATCTACATTCCTTATTCTTTGGTTAAATCTTATTTTTTTAAGTTTATTTATTTATTTTTAGAGAGAGAGAGTGTGTGTATGTGGGGGTGGGAGTGGAGAGAGAGAGACTGGGAGGGAGAGAAGGCCATGCAGGCTCCACGCAGTCAGTGCAGAGCCCGATGTGGGGTTTGAACTCAGGAACAGTGAGATCATGACCTGAGCTGAAATCAGATGCTTAACCAACTGAGATACCCAGGTGACCCAATATTTATTATTCTTGATTCAGTACTACTTGGAAGTGGAGTTAGGGAACTGAATATTGAAAAGCCTTCCTAAGTGTTCTAAAGAGGCCATCAGGAAACAGCGTTGGGAGAATTAGTTTTCTATTAGCTTCTGAAATGTGCTCTCTTCTCTATAGAACACAGTGCTGGATTTGAAATTGTAGGTTCTCCAGCAAGGGTCACGTATCTTTTTTCCTATCTATAGATCTTGCTGTCTCTAGAGTTGATCCGGGTATGATCTTTGGAAAAGGGAAGAGACCTTGTGCAAAAAAGGACAGGAGAGAGTAACCACACACCCAAGTAAGTGGGAATGAATGAAGCAGATGACACAAGTGAGGGTCAAAGGTCAAAGGAGAAAACTCAATCTTAAAATGTGGTCTGGGAAGCTCTGCTTGAAGGGAATGATTCTGAAAGCCTAGGTGTATTTTTTCTAGTGGTCATGGAAGGACATTCCTGTCATGGTCTTCCCATGCTGCTGCATTCCTTGAGGCTTACCCTCTGTGCCAGTGTCTACCATGGCATTCACCAGGAAATCCAAAAGCATCCCCATGTCCCCTGAGGCTCTATGGGATCTGAATTGCTTTTAGGCACATGTAAAACCTGTACACATAGGGAGAATCTAAGTGGAGGCCCCAATGTAATTTACTTCTGTCCCAGTTATGGGTGCCCTTATCTCCTGGAGACACACACAAAGTGTGGCACAACATCAGGAATGTGAGGCAAACTGACCATCCCCTATGAAAACTTACACAGTGCAGCCTTTCTCATAGAGCCTTCGACATTGCCTGGCACTGTGTACTCTTAAATATACTGGGAGCCTCAGCATTTGCATTTGCCTATTAGTGGAATAACTGGGCCCCTTCATTAAGACCTAATTTGATGTTGGACGCCATCAAGAACTAAGTGCCAGAATCTTTGAGGATGGGGCCCTAGAGAAGGTATTTCAAAAACTTATACTGGGGATCCCAATATGGGGTCAAAGCTAAGAATATCATTTTGAACATTGCTTGTCAAATTTCATGTATACAGAAATCCCTTGAGGTTCCCATTAAAAACAGATTCTGGGACCCACACTCAGATATCATGTCTGCCTAGGTCTAGATGAAGATCATTAATTTGTTCTTCCAACAAACATTGAGGTTGCTGTCCCCAGACCTCATCTCCAGTTGCCCAAAGATAGAGAGTGCAGAAGAGCACACCTGAGTCCCATCTATCCAGCCATCCTATCTCAACACAAACCCTGTTGTTCCCAGTGAAGACTACTACTCTCAACAAGATGGCATTGTGTGCACCTCCCCTGAAAGTTGGGAAAGGAAAAGCTAAGGCAGCGGTGGTTGAGCACAGCTCTTTGGGGTACATGTGTACTCATCCATGAAAGGGATGTTTCTTGAGTATCTTGTGTATGCTGCAAGTGTATGAGGATGCACCGTGTTCAAGACGTTGGGCTGGGAAACTTACGTATATTGTGTGAATTAATCTTCGTAAAACCCTGGGGATTGTGTACACTGTGTTCATTTTTCTAGGAAGGTTGGATCCAGGGTGAGCCTTCTTGGGAGTAGAGATTGTTTGTATTGTCTTTCAACATCAGTACTCTTGAAGGCCATGTTGGATGTGGAGGCACAAATATAGAGAGCAGATAGGAGACAGAAAGGGTGGAGTAGAACCTCTGAGGGAAATCTGATGCATCTATCATTTGCATTTGCATATTTGATCCATTTTCATGTGTTGAAAATCAATGGACATTCCAGGAATGGAAGGTGGGATGCTATGTGTCCTCTTGGAAGCACGGTTGGTACCAGAAAGGTGAAACGGACTCCCCAAATTCTAGGTCCTTTGCTCTCTCCCTTATCTGAGTCTGAGCCTCAGAAAAGTGTGGATATCAATGGGCTATCCAGGAGGTGGAGCTGCTAGGAACTCTGTTCTCTGAGCTGTCCTGAGAAGGGAGGATCAGGGACTGGCACCGGGGCCAGAGAGGTCAATTTTGTGGTGGAACAGGTCCTTTTCGAGAGAACCTGAAGGGACAATTGTCTATCAGGCTCCCCAAGCACCATGTAGACAAGGACTATTCCAGATGCAAATCCTGGGACAGCTGAGCTCTTTGCCCAGAATGTTAGCCCCAAGGTATGAAACAGGAATCTGAGGATGTCAGAAGGTCCCCTGCAGTGGTAGCACTGATGGACACCTAAGCGTTTCTATTACACAGGATGCTCCTGGATGGCCAGTCCCTGCTCCCCATCTGCTCGGGCTCCCTTCATTGTGGGAGGTGCCCAGCTTGACGGGTTCATGGGGATTCTCTTTGCGTGCTTGTGTGAAGTTTTGATGATACTGAAGGCAGACACGGGAAAAGGATCGAAAACTCTGGGTGTGGTAACACTGGTCGGAGGGATGACTGTTCTGTCAGTAGACTCTAGCCCCAGCTGGCCTCCACTGTGAACTCGGTGTATGGACAGTTGAGCTAAGGTTCAAGGCTAGCGTTCTGTAACTCTGGGCTGGCAAAGGGAGGAGCACATGACTGCAGGTTTAGTTCCTGAGCGGGGCGGTGTGTTCCGGAAATCCTCTGTGCACATGTGCAGCACTTGGTGGGAAACTCTATCTGCGCAGGTGCTGTGGGGAGCCATTGCCGAGAGTGGAGTCTGCGCAAGTGAGAGCAGAGTCACATTGGTGTCTAATGTGCATGTGCAAAAGTGGGCCGAAAGGGGCAGGGAAAGATGTCCTATTGAGTCTTATGCTCAAGTGGCGAGTGGGCAACTTGTCCAGGCCAGGGAGAAAGGTGCTCAAAATGAAAGGTGGTACTGTGTGGTGTTAAAAGATGAACTGATATATGTTCATATTTTCAAGACTTAATCTGACCGGTTAATTGATCTATTCAAATGGCTAGGCACGTTCCATTAGTAGCAGATAGTGGTAAGGTTTTTACAGAGACGATGTGGAAGCAAAGGAAGGACAGCTTGATTGGATAAAACCTTTGGTATTTGCTCGTTTTTTGGAATGTCTGCCCAATGAAAAGCTGATCAAAAATTTATACCACAAGGTGCACAGAGGAGTTTAATGATAACCTGCCTGAAAGGACAACTAACTTATTTGGAGATTAAAATGCCAGATAACAAGGTAATTTAACAACATATGAGTGATAAAATATACAATGTACAGTAGCAAGAGGTTAGAAAACACATTATGGTAGAATGTTTATTAGCCTGTACAAGTTGGTTTTGATAAATTATTGGCTACTGGTTACAGTAAAGGACCAAGCTTTCTTTGCAACAATATTTTCCCACACACCTAAAAGTCTGGAAATAATAGGTCCTTCTCAAATTGTCATTTAGTGTTCTTTTTTTCCCCAATCCTCAAATCACAGTAATAGGTTTTTGAATATCAACTAACCATTTAGGGAACTCTTAAGATACAGATGTTCATCAACTTGACTCAAGCTATAATTGAGGTATGTGGTGAAACACCATCAACATTTATGGGGGGAAAAAGGTGTTGGGTTGAGAAGTGGTAAGTACTACATGAGTTACAGAAACACCCTATTCATATCCTTCCAAACACAAATTTTGGGAAAGCCTTACTGTCATTCTTCCCAACACCACATAGCTAAAAACACTGCAGAAAATGACCCATTAGTTTATAAGCATTTTTGCTGCATCTTAATACTGCCCTTAGCTTAAAGTCTATTTGTCTAAAGTAAGCATAGCTACTGTGTTTTCTTTTATTTCCATTTGCATGGAATGTCTTTTTCCTTACCTGCACTTTGAGTCTGACTGTGTTCCCAAAGCTGAAGCGAGTCTCTTGAAGGTACTGTAGAGTTGTATCTTGTATTTCTTTCCATTCAGCCAATATGTATCTTTTGATTGGAGAATTTAATCCCTTTATATTTATTTGATTATTTTTTTTTTAATTCAAGTTAGTTAACATACAGTGTAGTATTGATTTCAGGAATAGAATCCAGTGATTCATCTCTTACATATAACACCCCGTGCTCATCCCAAAAAGTGCCCTCCCTGATGCCCGTCATTCATTTAACCCATCCCCCCACCTACCTCCCTTTCAGAAACCCTCACTCTGTTCTATGTGTTAAAGAGTCTCTTGTAGTTTTCCTCCCTTCTGTTTTTATTTCCTTTTACCTTCCCTTCCCCTGTTTTGATCTGTTGGGTTTCTCAAATTCCAAATGGGGGAAATCATATGATCTCCCTTACTCTGACTTTTTTCACTTAGCATAATCCTTTCTATCTCCATCCATATTGTTGCATATAGCAAGATTTCATTCTTTTTGATCACTGATTAGTATTGCAGTGTGTGTGTGTGTGTGTGTGTGTGTGTGTGTGTGTACCATGGCTTCTTGGTTCATCAGTTGATGGACATTTGGGATTTTTCCATAAGTTGGCTATTGTTAATAGCACTGCTAGAAACATTGGGGTACATGTGCCCCTATGAATCAGCACTCCTGTATCTTTTGGATACATTCCTAGTAATGCTATTGCTGGGCTGCAGGTAATTCCATTTTTCATTTTTTGAGTAACCTCCACAGTGTTTTCCAGAATGGCTGCACCAATTTGCATTCCCACCAACAATGGAAAAGTGTCCTCCTTTTTCTGTATGCTGTTGTTAATTTTAGCCATTCTGACAAGTGCGAGGTGGCATCTCATTATGAATTTGATTTGTATTTCCCTGATGATGAGGGATGTTGAGCCTTTTTTCACGTGTCTGTTACCCATCTGGATGTCTTCCTTGGAAAAATGTCTATTCATGTCTTCTGCCCATTTCTTCACTGGGTAATTTGTTTGGTGTTCAGTTTGGTAAATTCTTCACAGATTTTGGATACTAACCCTTATCCCACATGTCATTTGCAAATATCTTCTCCTATTCCCTCGGTTGCCTTTTGGTTTGTTGATTGTTTCCTTTACTGTGCAGAAGCTTTTTATCTTGATGAGGTCCCAATAATTCATTTTTGTTTTTACTTGTTTTGTTTTTCTCCCTTGCCTCTGGAGAAATCTTCACTAAGAAGTGACTGTAGCCTAAGTCATAGAAGTTGCTGCCTATTTTCTCCTGTAGGATTTTGAGTTTCCTATCTCACATTTAGGTCTTTCTATAGTGGTATACTTTGATCCTTTCCTCTTTCACATATCTAGAACATGAATTTGATACGTGGTTACCATGAGGCTTATGACCTCATGACCTACTTATGACCCTGTATTTTAAGTTGTTAGTTCTTTAATTCTCCATACTAACACACTTTCAGGCCTCCGGTAATTCTTAAAGAAATGTGAATGTACAATCCCATGCCATTTTAGGTAAGACTTAGCTAGTATTTTATATCTATGAAGATTTCTTCATTTCTACCACATTAATTCATATTCTCTACTTCTCTTTTTTTAATTTTTTAAAGGATGTCATGACTTTTATTTTTAATTTTTTTAATGTTTTTATTTATTTTTGAGGGAGAGAAAGAAACAGAGTGTGAGTGGGGGAGGGGCAGAGAAAGAGAGGAAGACACAGAAACAGAGGAGGCTGTAGACTCCAAGCTGTCAGCACAGAGCCCAACCCAGGACTCGAACTCCCTAACCATGAGATCATGATCTGAGTCAAAGTCAGACACTTAACCGACTGAGCCACCTAGGCACCCCAAGAATCCTTTGTTTTTTATTTTTGTTGTTACTGGTGTGTTTTGGTCATCACTTGTATTGCTTACTTCTGCTAATCAGATCTAGTAGACACTCTATTTTTGAATTTTTATACTACCAATGCTTGAATCAAGTTGTTTGTTCCACCATCTTTTCTTTTGTCAGTGTTTCTTTTTGAGAGAGTTAGAGGTGGAGAGAAAGAGCAGTGGAGGGGCAGAGGGAGAGAGGGAGACAGAGAATCCCAGGAAGGCTCTGTACTGACAGCACAGAGCCTGAGTCAGGGCTCGAACTCATGAAGGATGAGATCATAACCTGAGCTGAAATCAACAATTGGACAGTAAACTGACTGAGCCACCTGGGTGCCCTAACATTATGTTCTTGACATTAAGCCACAAGGAACTGGGGGGAAAAAAGGAATACAGGTGAAACTTAGTAGAGGTAGTAAATTACAAGGAATAATCAGAAATAAATAAAATACAGACCAAATAATAAAATAACATTGTAAATGGTGCCCTGTTTTTTTTTTTTAATAAGCATAATAGACACTGAGTTAACTACATGAATAAAAACAGGAGAGAAGACTCAAAATCCAAATGAGTTGGTTTTTGGAAGAGAAAATGGTTGGAAGAGAAAATGATAAAACAATACCCCAAATAGTATATAGTGTGATAACAGATTATTATGAACAATTATAAGCTAACAAATCCCATAACGTAGGGGAAAAGGTAATTCCTAAAAATGCATAAGTTACCTAATTGAAATAAGAATCTTGAACCCAAGAAATAGGAAATCTTCTTAGACCACAAGAATGAAAGTTGAATTTGGAATAAAAAACCTCCCACACATAAAAGCCCAAGACCACATGCCTTCATTGGTCAATGCTAAGAAACCTTTTATTTTTTAATTTTTTTTAATTTGTTTTTATTTTGTTAACGTTTATTTTTGAGAGAGACAGAGAAAGAATGTGAGTGGGTTAGGGATAGAGAGAGAGGGAGACACAGAATCTGAAGCAGACTCCAGGCTCTGAGCTCTGGGAAGGGACGGGGCTCAAATTCACAAGCTGTGAGATCAATACCTGAGCTGAAGTCGGTCGTTCAACCGAATGAGCCATCCAGACGCCCCAATGCTAAGAAACCTTTTTAAAAAATGATAAATGACAGTGTTCATCACAATCTTGCAAACAGTGGAATAGAAGGAAAGCATTGAAAATCATTCTATGTGGCCAGAATTACTCTGATAGCAAAGGATGAATAGCACAATACAGGAACAAAAATGTCTAGTTTGTCCAACGTAAAAGTGTTGGTACTCTTTCTTTTGACCTCCATTTGCATGAAACATGTCTCTCCACCCACTCACTTTCAGTCTGCTGATATCTTCAGGTCTAAATTGAGTCTCTTGTAGGCAACATGTAGACTGGTCTGGGTTTTTAATCCATCCAGACAGCCTATGTGTTTTGACAGGAGTTTAGAATACCTTTTCATTCAAAGGAGTTACTGATACATTGGCATTTACTGCCATTATATTACTTGTTTTGTCTGTTTCTGGAGATTTTTTCTGATCCTCTCAAGTCTGTCACTTTTGGTATGTTCTTCACACTCAAAGATTCCCATTGAATGTTTCTCATGGGGCTGTTTAAGTGGTGAGTTTCCTTTAGTTTTTGCTTCTCTGGGAACCTCTTTATCTCTCCTATTCTGAAGAATAGACTTGCTGGATAGAGTTCTTGGCTGCAGATTTTTCCCCTTCAGTACATGGAATATATCATGTCACTCCCTTCTTGCTTCCCAAGTTTCTGTTGAGAAATCTCAACAGGTTTATGGGCCTTCCTTTGCAAGTGAGGACTGCTTTTCTTTTGCCGCATTTAAGATTTTTTGTTTATTACCATAGTTTGCAAATTTAATTCAAACCTGTCTCATTGTGGACCTGCTTTTGCTTATTTTGCTTATTTCAATATGAAGCCTACTGATGTTTGACTGCAGATATTTTGATTTTTGTTCAACTTTACACATTTAAGTAGTTTCATTTTGAGTCACCAGGATAACTGTAGTAATACTATTTCATATTTTACAATGAGAAGCTGTCAAAATTTTCTGGAATGACTAAAGTAAAAAAAGATAACACCAGATATTCATGAAACTGTTAAGGAATTAGAATTTGCCTATGTTGCTGAGAGGAATGTAAAAAGTACATTTACTTTGCAAAACTGTGTGTAAATTACCTTTGAAAATACAAATTTCCGGGGTGCCTGGACTGTTCAGTCAGTTGAGTGCCTGACTTTGGCTCAGGTGATGATCTCACAGTTTACTGGTTAAAGACCCACATTGTGGGCTCTGTGTCTGTTAGCTCAAAGCCTGGAGCCTGCTTCAGATTCTGTGTCACCCTCTTTCTGTGCCCTCCCTTGCTTGTACTCTGTCTCTCTCTCTCTCAAAAATAAAAACGTTAAAAAAAAGAAAAGAAACATTTCCCTACTCAAGGGGAACATTTTGTCACCCACAAATGTGTCTCTTTGTCCATCACTCAACTCTTATTCATCACCGCCATATTCATACTGGAGATAATCTTTACCAATGTAGAGAATGTGGCCAGGTCTTTAACCAACTTTCACACCTTATTCAACATCACAGAATTCATCCTTGACAAAAAGCTTACCAATGCAATTTGTAAAGTGTTTGATCACTGTTTGACATTTACTCATTATCACAGAATTCATACTTGAACAAACCTTACAAATTTAAGGAATGTGAGAAAATCTTTGTGGACTACTCACCCCTTACTTCACACTGGATAATTTATACTAGAGAATAACAATTGAATACAAAAGAGTGTGGCAAGGCCTTTAATCAATGGTAAACCCCTACTACTGATCATAGAATGTATACTGGGGAAGTATTTTGCAAATATAAAGAATTGGTGAGCCTGTTAATCAAAGGTCAAGATTCATTCTACAACACAGAATTCAAACTGGAGAAAAAACTTAAAAATGTCAAAGTGTGGTACAACTTCTAGGACTGTTGAACCCTTACTCAGCATCAGATAGTTTACACTGAGGACCAACATTATAAAGGTCATGAATGTGTCCAGCCTATAGCTGGAATTCGTAACTCGCTCAACATCATAGCTGTCTTAGAGGATAGAAACCAAAATACGTAGAGAAAATTTCAGTGCCTTTCATTGGAACGTGATCCTTAATATCCCGGCATGCACACTAGATTTAAACCGTGCAAACATATTGAATGAGAAAATGCCTTTGTATTAAAAGTACACTTTAACAAACACCAGAGATGCATAAAAGTAACTGGAAAGCCATAAATACTTAGAAAAGTATTTAATTTAACATCAAATATCAGTAACTGTCACAGAATTCAGAGTAGAAAGCACTATGTCAGTCACTCTATTCAGACATTATATCAAAATATTCATTGTAGGGAAGAATACAAAGTTAATCACTAAGAAGGCAACAAGGTGTGGATGTGGAGAAGGGCAGAGAAAGAGGACCACACAGGAATGCCCAAGGAGAATGTTTCCCCAAACCCAGTGGCTTGGAAAACAAGAGGGGTTGAACTTTGTGAGTTTTTTCAACCAGCATGGCTTAATGCCTAGAGTTTCAAAGGCCAGTTGTAGACAGAAGGGTATTGCACTGCTCCTGGAGAGAAGGCAGGCATACAACTGGTGGGTGGGGCAGACAGGTTGGAAACAGAGATCTGAAGATCACTGTGGGGTACACAGGGTGAGATTATTCACTATTTTAGGAGACTTACCTAGAGGCAACATTCACAGATATGCCTGTCTGAAAAGAAAGGAGTTGGGTGGCACCATTTCTTTCCCCCACCCCTCAGGATAAACACAGGGCCCCTGAGCAGAGCATCTCAGCATGGTCCCTGGTTGTCTAAGTTGGTTACACACAACCTCACTCCCCCACCACCACCCCCATGTTGTGGTGGGAGTATCCTTCTTAGTCAAGCTTCCCTCAAGCCCAGCAAGGTCAGCCCCTCTCCAGAGACCTGCACAAGCCCCTGGCCACACCATGTCTCTGGACCAGACAGTCCTGCAGGGCCATCGTTCTAGTGGAGTCGGTGTGAAGTATGATTTTGCAGACTTCAGCTCCCAGTGAACACTCACCACATTCAGTCCAGGCATGAAACACTGTCTACAGCAGACAAGGAGAGCATCTGCAGAGCACTGGCCTGCAGTGAGGAGACAGAACTGACTTTCTAAACATACAGAAGAAAGCAGAGACTTAGAAAAAATGCCACGATAGAAGATGAAAAAACAACATATGGCCTCAGCCAGAGATTTATGCAAAAACAGTTGTCAGTAACATGCCAGATAGAGAATGGAAGACAATAATCCTAGGAACTACTCACTGGGTTGAGAAAAGAATAGGAAACATAAGGAGACCCTTTCCGTAGGGGTAAAAGAGTGAAAAAACAACCAGAGATGAAAAATGCAATAAACAAGATTAGAAATCAGCTTCCTGCCATGAACAGCAGTCTGGAGGAAGCAGAGTGATGAATTAGTGACCTACAAGACAAAATAATGGAAAATGGTGAACCTGAACAAAAGAGAGAAAAGTTTTCCAACATAACAAGAGACTTAGGGAACTCTGACTTCATCAAAAAGAACGACATTTTAATTTTAGGAACTCTAGTAACAAAAGGGGGAGAAAAGTTATTTCAAGAAATAATAGAAAACATTGCTACTCTGGGGAAGGAAACAGAAATCCACATTCAGAAGGCACATAGTATTTGCATCAAAATAAGCAAAAGCAGGGGCCCCTAGGTGGCTCAGTCGGTTGGGCCTCGGACTTAGTCTCAGGTCATGATCTCACAGTCCGTGGGTTCCTGCCCCGCGTCAGGCTCTGTGCTGACAGCTCAGAGCCTAGAGCCTGTTTCGGATTCTGTGTCTCCCTCTCTCTCTGACCCTCCCAATAGTTCATTTATGCTTTTGTTTCCCTTGCCTCTGGAGATGTGTTGAATAAGAAGTTGCTGCGGCTAACGTCAAAGAGGTTTTAGCCTCCTTTCTCCACGAGGATTTTGATGCCTTCCTGTCTTACATTTAGGTCTTTCATCCATTTTGAGTTTATTTTTGGGTAGGGTGTAAGAAAGTGGTCCACGTTCTTTTTTCTGCATGTCGCTGTCGAGTTTTCCCAGCACCATTTGCTGAAGAGACTGTCTTTATTCCATTGGATATTCTTTCCTGTTTTGTCAAAGATTAGTTGGCAATATGTTTGTGCATCCTTTTCTGGGTTCTCGGTATTGGCTACAACTTACATTTTAGTTGCCACTGCTTGTTATTGTATCAATAATAGTTGGAGGTGGAGGTTTTCTTTCTTTTTTTTTTTTTCTTAGCAGATGCTTTTTTAATAAATATCGATGATTTATTCAGGATTTTGATGGATAAAATTTCTTTTATTCTTGTTAGACAATTCTGTAACCATTCATCGTTTTGTCTGATAGATTCCACAACATTAATTAATTTGTTTTTGTTTTTTATCTACGTTTTATGTTTGTGGATAACAATTTTCAACTCAGTACATTTCAGTACTCACTGAACAACTCAGTACAACTCTGTATAGTTTAAGGTTTAATTTAAACAGGAATCAGCCATATGTCAATTGCCAATAAATTACTTGTATATTTGTTGGTATTAATATTACCCATACTTTTTTGGCTTATGATTTACCTTGTTTCCTTTCTTGAAGAGTGATCAGTGGTTGTTTTATCCTGTCTTGGTTAATTGTTACAGTAGAATTCAGGTCATAATGTATTTCTGTATGAAAGTATATTCCCATTGTATGAGAAATAACGTCTTGAATTGAAGGTAATATTTTAAAACTCATAACTGTGTATCAACTTTAAGTTTTATATTTTACTCCTAATTGGGGTTGAAACATATACCATAAAATTTACTATTCTGACCATTTTAAACTGTAGTGTTAAGTATACTTAAGTTGTTACAAAACCAACCTCTGGAATTTTCTCATCTTGGAAAACTGAAACTCAATGTGATATGCCCCGAATCAAGAGACCCCCCGAAAACAAACCACCAGAGTCCAGAGTCAAAGCCAAGTGGCAAGGGTCATTTATTGCAGGTTCGAACCCGGTCCTCCGTGCACTCGTTGCCGGTGACGCTAAGAGGCCCCGAGTAAGGATCTTACAGCTTCTTTTATAGACAGGCACAAACAAGTTAGGGATATTTTTTTAGAGGTTACAGAGCTCTTGTTGGTTAACATTTAAATTTGAACGCTCAGCAGAACTTGATTGGTTCCCGTCTTTATTTCAAACCATTCAGCAGAACTTGATTGGTTTCCGCCTTTATCTTTATGTCAGACTACAACCAGGCACGCCCTGGCTGGTTTCGGGAATGGCGGGGGGGGGGGGGGGGGGGGGGGGGGGGGGGGGGGGGGGGCGGGTAGAGGTCTTTCTTTGCAGTTGTGAGTACACCTGGTAATTTTTCTCTTAGTCTCTCATTCCCCCCTCTCTTTGGTGCCTTAAGAGCCAATCTTGGATCTTATGTGTCTGACACAAATGTTTCGGTAATGATGGGTTGGTATTGGGTCCTAAGGACCATCAGTTGGATCGTTTTAACTCGGTCTTTGATAAAGGCAACTAGTTTATTAATAATATAAGGCCCGAGGGTGAGTAGGAGAAGGAGGAGTATAAGGGGCCCAGCTAGAGCAGAAAGCAGGGTGGCTAGCCATGGGGACTGATTGAACCAAGACTCAAACCAGCCTTGTTGTTGTTCTTGTTCACACTTCCATTTGGCCAGGCCTTCTCTAACTTTAGCCATGGACTCTTGGACTACTCCGGTGTGGTCAGCATAAAAACAACATTCTTCTCTTAAGGCTTCACATAAACCTCCCTGTTGGAGGAAGACTAGATCTAGCCCCCTTCGGTTCTGTAGGACCACTTCAGAAAGAGAGGTCAGAGATTTTTCGAGGTGGGAGATTGAGTCCTCAAGTCTGGCTATATCCTCATCAATGGCTGCCCTTAGTCTATTGAACCCTCGGTGCTGGATGGCTAGTGATGAGATCCCTGTTCCTGCTCCTATGGCACCGAGGCCAAATAAGGTGGCCAAGGTTATGGTCATAAAGGGTTCCCGTTTTGTTCTTATTGACTCTCTTGCTTCCGTCCCTTCTGTCCACAGATCATATACAACATTTTCTCGGTGGTAAATAACCCTTGGAAATATTAATATCATGATACAATATTCGGGTGACAAATTAAAAACATCCCTGCTAACACATGGGGTGAGCCCTGTCTTAGAACAAATCCACCAACTGTCAGGAGCTGGAATCATCCATTTAGATTCACCCATAGAGTAATTAGTCTGGGCACAGAGCTGGATATGGCTAGAGGGGACCTTTCCTATACAAGTCCCATTGCCAGTGACCGCTTGCAGTGTGAGGCGGGGGCCCTTTCGATTCCACTTACAAGCTGCTGGCGACTCTTCGTCTGACTGTGGAAAAGGGGCAGCTAGACCTATGGCTTCGTAGAAGGGGGGTTTTATATCATAACATAGCCAGCAGGCCCTTGTTGCCTCAGGGTCCGATCGGTTTAAGGCCTCATACGCTGCTGTTAGCAATTTCCATAGGGAGTCTATACCTTCTGGGATAGACTCGTCTCTTTTTTTTCTTTTTTTTTCTAATACCTGATTTGGCCCTACCGGTTGTACGAGAGGGGAGACTTTTAATTTTACTTGAATGGCAGTCCCAAAGAGGGGATATTGATATAAGTAGAGTCCCCAAGTGAGTCCTAAGACCCACCACCTGTCCTTTTTCCCCTCCTCTGTAAATCTCACACGAATAAGGTTACAGTTTTCATCATACCTGGTGCGGGTACATGGTTGGACATAGGACATTTCAATAAATTGGGGTTTTACTTCCCGCTTCCATTCCCCATCATTGGAGGTGACACAACTCCAGGCTGTGCAATAGAGGTTTTCAAACCCTCCACATGTGTTCCTCATCGTCCCCATCCTAAATCCCGAACATGCATAAAATCCATTTCTACTTATTGATACCCTCCTTTGCAGTTGCCTCCATTTACCTACTTCCATTTCTTTTAATGGACTAATTTTTTCTAAATTAAAATATAAATCTGGCCACCAGGTATTTAATGGGGCAGTTCCTAGGGTTTTGTTGTAGACTTCATGAGTCTCTAAATTAGTAATTTCCCATGTCAAATTATAGGGGTCGTGGGGGTTTGAATTTACAGACAGAATTTGCAAAACAATCAAGAGAAGGGCAAGTGTCATAGTTACGGCTCAGTCCGTTGGCGGCGTAGGGTCAATTTTAAAGGATTGTCCTTAGTCCGATCAACAGTCCAGGTTGTCTTTGAAGGTCCGATGAGGTCTGAGAACGGGTCCACTGGTTTGGCGTGGGTGAAATGGATCCAGGTGGCGATTCCGTCTACTTTGATGTCAGTAGGCATTGTCAGGATGACCTGGAAGGGTCCCTTCCACCTGGGCTCCAGAGTTCCCTGCCGATGACATTTGACGAGGACACAATCCCCTGGCCGGAATTGATGTGGAATAGGCGGGGGTCCAGTCTCATACAGTTCCTTTAGTTTGGGCCATACATCTTCATGGACCCTCTGCAAGAATTCAGAGAACAAGAATTCAAGACTATTATCGTTCTCAGCTTTGACAAGGTTATCTTTTAGGTTAGGGATGATGGGGGGTGGTCTACCATGTATTATTTCATAGGGTGGGAGTCCCAGTTTGTATGGGGAATTACGCACCCTGAACAGAGCGTAGGGGAGAAGGACCACCCAATTAGTGCCAGTCTCCATGGTCAATTTGGTTAGGGTCTCCTTTAAGGTTCTGTTCATTCTCTCTACCTGTCCTGAGCTTTGGGGTCGGTATGCACAATGTAATTTCCAATCAGCCCCAAGTATGGAAGCCAGTCCCTGACTTACCTTAGAGATGAATGCAGGTCCATTGTCTGACCCTATCATTACTGGAAAGCCATACCTGGGCAGGATTTCTTCTAGGATCTTTTTGGCTACAATCTGTACTGTTTCATTCTTGGTTGGAAAGGCTTCAGTCCATCCTGAAAAGGTATCTACAAAAACTAGCAAATACTTATATCCATATTTTCCTGGTTTTACCTCAGTGAAATCTACTTCCCAATAAGTCCCCGGTCTGCTCCCTCTTTGTCTTACCCCTGTTGTCTGAGGATTGCTACTCGCATTGTTGAGTTGGCACACTGTACATTTAGTGACTACTTGATCGACCTTATCAGAGACATTTCTGATCTTTAGTCCAGTCTGTCTCAGTAAGTCCAACATTCGCCGGGAACCTACGTGGGTGCTGCGATGGATCCGCTCTAGAACTTGCCATCCTAGTTTATCTGGGAGTATAATGCTGCTTTTAGAGTCTCTCCACCAGCCATCTTTGATTCGGGTCATAGGAAGTTTACTCATCCATTGAATGTCGCTTTCTGAATACTCAGGGCTGGGGGGCAATTCCCGGGGTCCGAGGTCTGGCAGCTGTAGGGTCAGCAATTGCGCTGGGGGCCGAGCTATGTTTTTTGCAGTCTGATCGGCCAAATTTTTGCCCCGGGAAATTGGGTCGGTTGTCTTCTGGTATCCTGGGCAATGCACAATCGCTAGCTTTTTGGGTTCCCATAAGGCTGCTGGCAGGGCTAGAATCTCTTCTTTATTTCTGATGTCTTTCCCTTCAGCTGTGAGGAGCCCCCGTTCTCTGTATATCGCCCCATGTACATGAGTGGTGGCGAAGGCATATCGGCTATCAGTGTACACGGTTAGCTTGCGGTCTCTTCCTAACTTTAGGGCCTGGGTTAAGGCTATTAGCTCAGCCTTCTGGGCCGAGGTTCCGGGGGATAGAGCTTCTGCCCACACAACCTCGGTCTCTGAAGTCACGGCCGCCCCCGCATACCTTTGGTCCTTGGTGAACGAAGCTGCTTCCGTCGGTAAACCAGATGGCGTCTGCGTCCGATAATGGCTGATCCTGCAAGTCCTCCCGGATCCCATAAACTTAAGCCAGTATGTCGGCGCAGTCATGAAGTGGGGTTCCCATGTCTGGGTCTGGCAGCAATGATGCTGGGTTCAGGGCCATTGGGGGGTGAAGATGACCCTGAGGGGGTTCAGCAGCAGTCCCTGGTAATGAGTGAGTCGGGCATTGTTCAGCCATCGGTCAGGCGGCTGCTTGAGGATGCCCTCGATGGCATGCGGGGCGGTGACTTGTAGCTCTTGGCCCATGGTCAGCTTATCAGGGTCCTTTACCATTAGGGCAGTGGCTGCAATCATCCGGAGACAGGGTGGCCATCCGGCGGCCACTGGATCTAGCTTTTTAGACAGATAGGCTACTGGCCTGCGCCAAGGGCCTAAATGCTGAGTTGGCACGGCCTTAGCTATGCCTCGGTTTTCATCTACATATAGGTGGAAGGGTTTGGAGACATCGGGGAGTCCCAGGGCAGGTGCTGATAGCAGAAGAGTTTTGATTTGTTGGAAGGCCTGTTTGGCTTCTTCCGTCCAACTAAAGGGCTGTTGATCTTTTGTTGCCTGGTATAAAGGTTTTGCTAATTCAGCAAACCCTGGTATCCATAGTCTGCAGAACCCAGCCGACCCTAGGAATTCCCTCACCTGTCGTGGTGTCTGCGGTCTGGGAATATGAAGGACAGTCTCCTTCTGGGCATCCATTAGCCAGCGTTGCCCCCCTCTCAGTAAGTAACCCAGGTAAGTTACCTCCGACTTGCAGATCTGAGCCTTCTTTGCTGAGGCGCGGTAGCCTAAGGTTCCCAGAGTTTGCAGGAGACCTTCGGTTCCCTGGATGCAAGTTTCGGGTGTCTCGGCAGCTATTAAGAGATCATCAACATACTGTAGGAGAGTTATATTAGGGTGTTGTTGTCTGTACTCACTTAAATCTTCGTGTAGAGCCTCGTCGAACAGGGTCAGAGAGTTCTTGAATCCTTGTGGCAGTCTGGTCCAAGTGAGCTGGCCATTTATGCCCCTGTCTGGATCTGTCCACTCGAATGCAAATAGCTCTTGACTTTTAGGCGCTAGTGGTAGGCTGAAAAAAGCATCTTTTAGATCCAGAACAGTATACCATTGTTTTTCTGGGCTGAGGGCGCTCAGAAGAGTATAGGGGTTAGGAATGGTTGGATGTATGTCCATCACCCGCTTATTGACTTCTCTCAGGTCCTGCACTGGTCTGTATTCCCTGCTGTTGGGTTTGCGCACAGGCAGCAGGGGGGTATTCCATGCTGAGTGGCAGGTGCGTAGGACCCCGAAGTCAAGGAGGCAGCGGATGTGCGGTGTGATGCCATTTTTGGCTTCCGTGGGCATAGGGTATTGGCACACACGGACGGGGTCCATCCCGGGCTTGACCTCTATAAATAGGGCTAGGCGATGTTTTGCTAACCCCATACCACCCGTTTCTGCCCACGCGTCTGCAAGGCGTTGAAGCCAGGGCTCGATGTCCTGATCCCAAGGAGTGGGTTCCTGATGGAGCCTATATTCATCTTCTAGTTTCACAGTGAGTACAGACATGGGTTGGTTGTGGAAGTCAGTCACTGTGGTCCCCCCCGGTTGGAAATGAATTTGAGCCCCCATTTTGGTAAGCAAATCCCTCCCCAACAGGGGGCAGGGGCTGTCGGGAATGACCAGGAAGGAGTGGGTTACCTTCCCAGTTCCTAAGTCCACAGTCCTCTGAGCTGTCCAGGGGTATTTCTTTATTCCGGTGGCCCCTTGTATGCAGGATGATTTTTCAGATACTTTCCCATGGGGCTTGACCAGAACTGAGTGCTGTGTCCCGGTACCAACTAGGAACTGGACCAGGGTCCCCTCCACTTGCAATGTTACCCCAGGTTCGGGGAGGGGATCCGAACCCTGTCCTCCCTATTCTGTATCTTGGGTGAACAGTATGGGGGCTATTTTAGGCTGCCATTGCCCTTGGCCGGGGCGGGGTTGTTTCTTCTTGGGGCATTCTCATATCCAATGGTCTTTTTCTTTACAATAGGTGCACTGATCTTTATCAAAGTGCCGCCTGGGAGGGCGTGTTGTTTGAGTGCCTTCTGGGGGTGGCTGTTCTTTCTGGACTATAGCGGCCAGGACTTTAGTCATTTTCTCTGTGGCCTTGATCTGTCTCTCTTCTGGGGCATCCCTGTTGCTGTAGACCCGTTTTGCTATACGGAGCAGATCCTGGATCTGTTTACCTTCTAAATCCTCTAGCCTTTGGAGTTTTTTTTGTTTTTTGTTTTTTTGTTTTTTTTCTAATGTCAGGAGCTGCTTGATTTACAAAGGACATGACGACAGCAGCCTGGTTCTCAGGAACTTCTGGATCCATGGGGGTAAACTGCCTAAAGGCTTCCATTAATCTCTCTAAGTAAGCAGCTGGACTCTGCTTTTCCCTGTACGACCGAATATACCTTAGCCAAATTGGTGGGCTTGCGAGCTGCAGCCCGGAGACCCGCCATCAGAGTCTGGCGATAAATGAGTAGCCTTCCCCTACCTTCTGCTGTGTTGTAGTCCCATTCGTCCTGTGGAGGTCTGGTTAGGGGGAAAGCCGCATTAATGAGGTCAGGGTTAGATGTCGGCCGACCGTCGTCTCCGGGAACCAGCTTTCTTGCTTCTAATTGGATCCTCTCTCGCTCCTCTGTAGTGAACAGGATGCAGAGGAGCTGCTGACAGTCGTCCCAGGTGGGCTGGTGGGTGAACATGACACTGTCTAAAAGAGCTATTAGATCTTTAGGGTTATCAGAGAATCGAGCGTTCTGCGTTTTCCAGTTGTAAAGGTCACTGGTGGAAAAGGGTCAATACTGGAGCCGGGGGTTGCCTGTTCCATCGGGGGGTCCTATTTCCCGTAAGGGTAGGACCACAGTGGAGTCAGGGAGGCGAGGGTTTGGCTCACGCTGGGTATGCCCGCGGGTTCGGCCGGCTGGCCCCTCGCGGTTGGTTTCATTTTCAATGGGGCCCGGCGCGGCTGCTGCCTCCTGTCCTCCTGGTTCTGGCGCAGCTGCCGCTTCCCATCCTCCCAGTTCCCCTAGGGGGGGCAACTAGCGGGGCGACTGGTGGGGGGGACTGGTGGGTTGGAATAAACCAACCAAACAAAAACAACAAAAAAATAAACCCCAGGCCCATCTATATGCTGCCTACAAGAGACTCCATATAGACCTGAAGACACTTACAGATAGAAAGTGAGGGTGGTAGAGAAACCTTTCTCACGCAGATGAAGGTCAAAAGAAAGCCAGAGTAGCAATATTTTGGATGGACAAACCACATATTTTGTTCTTGTGTGGCAATTATCCTGCTTTGGTACTAGGGTAATGCTGGCCTCCTAGGGTTATTTTCAGTGGGTTCCCTCTATTCTACTTTTAAGATTTTCATGAAGATTGTCCTAAATTTTGTTTTGTTTTTAATGTTTGTCAGAATTGGCCAATGAAGACAAGAGGTTGTGGGCTTTCCTATGCTGGGAGGTTTTTTATTCCAAATTCAACTTATTTTTTTGTGAGGGTCTAAGAAGATTTCCTATTTCTTGAGTTCAAGATTCCTTTCTCAAACTTGGTAACTTGTGCGTTGTTTAAAATTACATTTTTTACAATTTTGCCTAACTTGTTAGTATATAATTGTTGACAGTGATTTGTTGTCACACTATGTATTTCTGTGGTTATCTGTTGTGAGGTTTCTGTTCCATTTCTCCATTTGGTGTTTGAGTTGTCTCTCGTTTTTTCTTAGTTAATGTAGTTGAAGAATTTCCAATTTTGTTTGTTTTGAAAAACCTGGGCATTATTTTCCATGTTATTGTTTATTCTGCTCTCTTATTTCTAATTTTTAAGTTTTTAGTTTTATTTTTTCATTTATTTTGAGCGAGAGAGAGAGCACATGCAAGTGAGGCAAGGGGCAGAGTAACAGAGACAGAATCTTAGTCTACTCACTGGGAGTGAAGGCCTACCTGGGACTTGATCCCACAACTCTGGGATCATGACCTGAGCTGAAATCAGGAGTCAGACGCTTAACAGACCGACCTACCCAGGTGCCCCAACTATTTTATGAATTTCTGATTTTTCCTTGGTATTTCCTTCTCCTCCTGCAGAGCTGAATGTGGGGCTTGAACTGGCTAACCACGAGTTTGTGAACTGAGCCAAATTCAATTGCTCAAACGACTGAGGGGCTCAGGCACCCCTGTTGTTGTTTTTAATATTTATTTGTTTTTGGAAAGAGAGAATCCCAGGCAGGCCCTGTATGGACAGCACAGAGCCTGAGAAGGGACTGGATGTCACAAACCATGAGATCATGAAAGGAGCCAAAATCAAGAGTCTGATGCTAACCTACTGAGTCACCCAGGCACTCCTTAAAGGCAAAGACCGTTTTGTGTGTTTCATTCACATTGCAGAATGTGCGTTCCCAATTCTCCAGTTTACATTTGCACACACATTCATTGCCAAGTGATTGTGGGAAGGGTGCACTAGCTGAGGGAAATTTGAGAGAGCCACAACTGCTGGCCTATGAAGCAGACTCAAGCCAGAAATACTGAACTCAGACTATGTGCCTTAAAAGATCAGCAAAATAGTGCCAATCATTCTGGGTGACCTTGGGGAGAAACAGGCATGCTTGCTATTGGGGGTGAAATTATCTAAGTACCTGTGGAAGGCAATTTGGTAATATCTAGCAAAATTATGTATACTTTTTCATGTCTTTGCTAACAGTTTTCCCTCAAATTTACCTACACAGTACTTGCAAACTTGCACAACAGTGACCTTCAAGTATTCACCACCCCTATGTAAAAGCCAAAGATTGGGAACAACCCAAAATCCTTTGGTAGAAAACCAATGAAGTGGAACAATGCCCAACTATAAGGAAGGAGGAAAATAATCTGCATTTATAATTGCATTAAAAAAAAAAAACACTTTTGGAGAGTATCCTAAGGAAAGAAAGCTTTGTATTTTGGTAGAATATTAATAGGTGGATACATGGATAATTATACGGATAATAATTTTATAATCCTTTAAATGATAGGAGGGAGACGTTTCTATCATTTTAAGATTCTCATCCTTAGGATCTATTAAAAACTTGAAAGTCAGTGTAAATATTAGTGTCACCTAAGAAAATAGCTTATTCCAATAAAGCAACAACCAGTATTCTCCCCTTAGACCACAGTTCTCATTATATTGCAATTGTTGGCAGGTGTTCACAAATATCGTGCCCAATGCCATTACATTCAAAATGTGCCCAAAGCCACAGAAAACCACCATGAGGTGACCAGGATCTACTGGCTAGCTCTTACCTGGAAACTAAGATGCTGCTTGCCCTCAGTCTACCTCATCTCAAATGAGCCCCTCCCCAGACGATGGAGGCTTGAGCCCCAGTATTGCCTCTGGTCCTGGCAACCAATGATTCTGCCATGACAGGCCTGCAAGGACCAAATGTGCAAGGCAGACCACCCGTTGTAAATAATCAAGCCCTCTTACCCTGTGGAGCTGTGCCAAATTCCCCTCCTGACACTCCATATACGAGGAAATCTATCTATGTCTAGTTCTTCAAAATCAGAGGCACAGTTGTTGTAACAATCATTTCTTGGGGATGTGGAAAAGAGGAGAATGATCTTTCCTCCAAAATCTTGGGCAGGAGCTGCTTTCTGACCACAAGAGTACTGGTACAGTTCTCAAGGCTGTAAGGGAGGGCGTCAAAATGCCATTGTGATACATGCCTGGGCTCTTGCTCTACTCTCCAAATGAACTTGAACAGTGTGCCAAAATACACCTTTCTTTCCCCAAGTACTCAAAATCTCTATGGTGTGTTAAAGACTCCAAAGTGATAGGTAGGTAGGTAGCTAGGTAGCCAGACAGACAGATTTCTTCATGATAGAGTCCTTGTAGGTTTTATCTTTTGGAAATTCATAATGATTCTTTGGTATTTACTTCTTGCCATATAATTATCTATTTTGGGCTGGATTTAATTTATCTCTATGGGATCAGTTATACTGTATCTGCCTTCACCTCACTTATGATTTTAGTTAGTCTTCTCTATCATTCTGGCTTCATTAGAGACAGGTCTGTTGACTTTGGGGGGTTTCTCTAACCACCAAATTTTCTATTGTTGATTTTTCCTATTTTTGCTTTATTCTATAGTTTTCATTTCTGTCTTAAGTTTAAATTGCCTTGCTTCTGCTAATTTTGAGCACATAGCACATAAGGTGATTTTCTTCATTTTCTGAGATATAAGAACATGATTTGTGCTACAGCAAGAGATGCTACAGAATTCTCTACTAAGCTATGCTGTCAGTTCCTTGTGTGCAAGTTTATGTGTTCATGGAAGAAGCAAGTCCTGATGATTTCTTCTTAGCTGTCTTCCTGATATTCTGATTGATTTTAAGGTTCTATATTAGAAGTTGTCAGTACATTCATCTGAGAGTAGTACTCTGGAATGATTTTACTTTTCTGTTATTTGACCTCATTCAGCTATATTTTCACATGGCACCAAGACATTCCTGTCAAAGTCATGCATTGAGTCTTCGTTCCAAAAAGGGTCATGAGTAGATATAAATATAGTTCCCTTGAGAATGTACACTTAATGACAGACTGGAACAAGGTTGAGGAGAGTGAAGGTCAAAGGTATCTGGGGACTCCTTTCCAGAGAATGATGATGAATGTAATAAATATGGGGAAGTCTTTTATCAAAGTGCCAACCTTACTTCACACAGGAGTATCCCTAAGGGAGGGAATCATTATAAATATATTGAATGTGGGAAAATTCTTAACCAGTCTTCCAATGTTGGTGATCATCATTGATCCTTACCAAGGTAAGGAATGTGGCCATGTCTTTAACCAGTTCTCAACCCTTACAGGACATCAAAGAATTCATACTGGAAAGAAAACTTACCAATGCAAAGAATGTGGCAAGGCCTTTGACACAACATCACAGAATTCACACTGGAGTGGAACCTTACAAATGTAAAGAATGTGGTAAAGCTTTTATCTGGCACTCAGCCCTCAAGACACATGACAGAATCCATACTGGAGAGAAACCTTACCAATGTAAACAATGTGGCAAGGCCTTTAGCTGGATCTCAGGCCTTAAGACACATGACAGAATTCATAGTGGAGAGAAACCTTACCAATGTAAAGAATGTGGCAAGGCCTTTAACCAGAAATCAAACCTTAAACAACATCAAGAAATTCATACTGAAGAGAACCTTACCAGTGTGAAGAATGTGGCAAAGCCTTTAACTGGCAATCGGCCCTTAAGGCATATCACAGAATTCACAGTGGAGAGAAACCTTACCAATGCAAAGAATGTGGCAAGGCCTTTACCCAACCCTCAGCCCGTACAGAACATCACAGAATTCATACTGGAGTGAAACCTTACCAGTGCAAAGAATGTGGCAAGGCCTATAGGTGACAAACAAACCTTACCAAACATCACAGAATTCATACTGGAGTGAAACCTTACCAGTGCCAAGAATGTGGCAAGGCCTATATGCGACAGTCAAGCCTTACCAAATATCACAGAATTCATACTGGAGTGAAACCTTACCAATGCAAAGAATGTGGCATGGCCTTTATGCGACAGTCAAGCTTTACCAAACATCACAGAATTCATACTGGAGACTGACCTTACCAATGTAATGAATGTGGCAAGGCCTTTTCCCCCGAGGCACATCTTAATATACATCATAGAATCCATCTTGGAGAGAAAGGTTACCAATGTCAAGACTGTGGGAAGGCCTTCTCCCACCAGGCACATCTTAATGAACATCACAGAATCCATACCGGAGAGAAACTTTACCAATGTAAAGGATGTGGGAAAACCATTCTTCACTGTTCAAACTTGACTTAGAATTCATACTAGAGCAAATCTTCTAAATGTTAACACTGTGACAGAATTTCTAAGGATTCCTCAACTCTTATTCCACATCAGATAACTCATACTGGAGAGTAATAATACCCATTGGAATGTGGCAAGATATTAAAGCAATGCTTAAACCCTGATTCTTCATCAGAGAACATATACTGGAGATGATCTTACCAATACAAAGAATTTGGTAAGCCTTTTAATCAGTACTCAAGTCTCATCCAACACCAGAGAACTCATACTGCAGAGAAAACTTACAAAGAATGTGGTAAAAAACGTTTCAGACTGCTCAAGCCTTACTCATTACCATAGTTCCTATTGCACAGAGACGTTACAAATATAATGAATGTGGCAAACCTCTAGCTGGATCTCACAACTGCCTCAATGTCACATTAACTAGTTTACATAGACTCAGGCCACACCCAGACACTCCCTAAATATTACATATTCTCCTCCTTCACTGGGGTCCTGAAACCAGATCCATCTCAGTGAGAATCTTGGGTATCAACACTGCACCACATGGATCTGTCACAGAGGGAATATTTTCAATAGTTGCAGTTCATGAATTCATGGTACAAGTCCTCATGCTGTATGGAAAGTCCAGATGGAGAGAATGGAGAGAAGGCCCAGGGATGTAACACAAGAATGTCCTAAAGAGCTGAATTTGACTATCATAAAAGGGATAAATACTAGTCCAAAAGAAATTTGCCAGGCAGGTCCATCAAAGGTTAAGAAAAAAAAATGTTTTCAAGCTCTACAGTCATAGCATTTCAGTAAGAGATGAGGACACAGGCCCTGAGCTCAGTCAGGACAAGATTTACCTGAGAAGCAGCCGTTTCTTCCTCTCCCTTCTGCTCTTAAGTGCTTTCTGAGGTGCTATTAGGTGGAGAAATCACACCTGTAGGCCTTTAAAGGCCTCACCACAGCCTCTTCACCTGCTTTCATCACCTCAGAGGCAGAAGAATCTTGAAATGCAGTAAACGCTGCCATCTCCTTGACTTTGTCTCAGGGGAGATTCAGAATAAAGGAGCTCCTCCGTGGACACTTACCTGTGAGTTTCTCCTTCCCGGTTTCAGATGTCCTTCCCTCCTACAGACAGCCACACGTCCTGCCACAGTTCAGGGAACGTAGGCTGCACTGACCTGCCCCTTCCAAGTCCACGCGGAACAGACTATCATCATCTCTTCTACTGAAAGGAGATGCAGCCCTCCCAAATATGCCTGCGAATCCTCGTGTTTCACCCTGGCCTCACCTGAGAGTCACCTGGAGCTTGTAGTTAAAGCAGCACCGATGCTCTCACCCTGACCAATAGACAGACTCTGGCAGGGGGCACAGGTGATGCTGTTTCTTAAAACTCGCCATGGGATACTTATTGTAAACCCAGGCTGATAAGCACTTTTGTGCTTCCAAGTTTTCATGTGCATATAAATCATTTGGTGTTCCAGGTCCCATAGAAGAAAAACCTGTCAAACTTTCCTGGTTCCACTACAGTAAAGGAAAATGATGACATTAGAAATCCTGCAGGTTTCCAGTGAAAATCTGGACCAGGAGTATCGTTTCCACTCTCAATACACAGCTGTCATTTTCCATGGTTCAATATTTATATTCAAACACAGTGAAAACAGCAGGGAAACATAAGTTGTGGGCTATGTACTCCATGAAAAATGAAATCCAAAGTACACTATTCACCAAAATCTAAAGTCATTCTATAGCCTTTAAAATGTATGGTTCACTGTTATTAATGCTTTATTGTAAAGACTTTAACCCTTACGATTTTATGCACTTGGACAAATCTGATTGCTTTTCTACTGATGTGAGGTAACAGAGTCACTATTTATTTGACTACTGAGGACAAGGTACACTGGTCAACCTTTCCAGGTTAAAACACAGGAGAAGCCCAGACTACACATGAGCCTACTCTCCCATCTAGAAACCAAGACCACATCCACCTACAACAATTTCATGGTCATCTGTGTATCTGACTACATTCTTCATGGGCTGATATCTTTTTTTTTTTTAATATTTGTTTATTTTTGAGAGAGAAAGAGCAAGTAGAAGCTGGAGAGGGGTGGAAAGACTAGGAGATAGAGGATCTGAAGCAGGGTCCATGCTCAGTGCAGAGCCTGATCAGGAGCTTATACTCACAAACCACGAGATCATGACCTGAGCCGAAGTCGAACGCTTAACCAACAGAACCATTCAGGCACCACCATGGGATAATATTTTTATTGAAGAGGACAACCATAAATATTCCCCCAGATGTTTATTCTCCAAGTAGGTTCCAAAACATGGCCCTTAGGCATCACCTGAGAACGTGTGAGAAAGGAAAATTGGGGAGTTACAGCCCAGAAGTATTGAAATGGTAACATGGGAAGAGACCTAGAAATCTGATATTTTATAAGTGCTTCAGGTAAATCTGATTCAAAATAAATTTGACAGTCTCTGCAGTAACTAAATCAAAGTTCATCCCTGAGTTATACACATTAAAGGTCACTCTTAGGGGCACCTGGGTGGCTCAGTCGGTTGGGCATCCGACTTTGATTCAGTCATGATCTGACAGTCCGTGCGTTTGAGCACACATCAGGTCTGTGCTGTCAGTTCAGAGCCAGGAGCCTCCTTTGGATTCTGTGTCTCCCTCTCTCTCTCTGCCCCTCCCCCACTCATGCTCTGTCTCTCTCTATCAAAAAATGAATAAACGTTAAAAAAATTTAAAGTCACTGTTAGAAACCTTCTGTGTTTGTGGTGATGTTAGCGGTGTGATACACACACACACACACACACACACACACACACAACATACACATTTGCTTTATTCATAAATAAGTCTGACTCTAACATAGTCTGGTTCAGTTTTCACATCTTCCATGTCTCATGTTCGTCATTGAGCATGCTGGAATCACCCAAAAATACACTTGTCCTCAGATTCTTTCATCAAATAATACAAATTTACATGAATTGGAATTTATTCAAATATTTCATCAAGTAAGATATGAAACACATATGGCCACACATTAATAGATGTTATATTTTATAATGGAGTTGAATATGGCAACATTCTTACTCTGAATCTGCATTTCATGACTTTTCCTATAACACAATAATTACACTCTTAATTAGTTGTTTGTAATCAGGTATAGAGAATTAGCACCCCATTTGCATACATGATAAATTCTTGTGAATCTGGGTAGGCATACTCTAAATTTCAGAGGATTTTTCATGACATCTGATTCCAGTGCAAGGCATCATGTCCTTAGTGTCAGATGCCTTGAAGCACTTCAGGTTACACTGGCCATTCCCAACCATCTCACGTATCCACCTGTGTTACAGATACGTTCTTAGAGTTGTGGTTTGCCAACGTTCAGGTCCATGAGATGAAGAGAGAGGGGCCTTGAAAAGGATGGCCTTCCCTGAATGAAACAGGAGTGGTTGCAAAATAAATTCCTGAAGTCCCATCTGATTTATACTCCCTCCTTGCTGCATGGAACACAGTCTGATAGCTGATGGCGGGGCAAGCATCTGTGGCCATGAGAGAGCAACTGTGAACACATGGCTGCAGGTGGACAATACCACAGGGAAGAAACGGAGAAGCCAGAGTGCACCATAGGTTATATGAGCCATTTCATCCGACATGAGCATCTATATACTCACTGTATACATACTAGAAAATATGCATCTTCCTTTCTACAAAGTACACATTGGCCTTTTCATGGTATAGCAGAACACAAAACAACAGCTACCCCAAAATGCATCGTTATTGTCACTTGTGCCAGTGTTAAATGTGAGCACAGTCTGGTCCCCAACTTCATGGTGTCAGTCTCTACAATGGACAGACATCCTCTTTCTGCTCCCCACCAGATGGGGAAAAAAATGCTACGTGAGCTGTGCATGAAGAGAGGGGCATCTAGCCTAAAAACTAGGTGGACTGTTTGAGGCAGAAATACGCACTGCCTATGACTGGTGAACTGCTCCTCAACTAATCAGTATTTTGCACAATCCTCAGAGTAGAACACATCATGGAGCTCAAGCAGGACTGAGTTTTCTGCCAGCTGTGGATCAGCTTCAGTGGAATGTCCTCCAACTACAATGGCTCAGACTGACGTGGGGCTAGTGACACATATAATAGTTGTTATGCCTTTAAGATGTTTTAAGTAATCTCTAAGGGAACCACAATGAAAATACCTACTGATAATACATTCACCAATAAATAGATGATGTAATGGATTCCATTATTCTAACAATTCCCGTAGACATAATACAACATTCACTGACCACTAACCAAGGGAAGAAATACACAAGGTGAGTCACAAAGGACGCATGGGTAATATTTCTACAGACAAACACATAGATACTTTTAATGGCAAAGGGAACAAAACCAATTCATATTTCAGTTACACTCACATTGTCCAAAAATGTAACGAGTTGAAAATTGTCACTCTATAACAAAACATACAGGTAAAAACAAAACCACACCTAAATAATGCTGTGGAAATTTCTATACAAAAGGAAGCATATTATTATGGAATTGCAAACCAGAATAAGAGAAAATATAACCCAAAAAATTCTACATAAGAAAGATGAATTATTTAAAGGACACCTACTATAATTTTATTTTAAAGTTTACTGATTTTGAGACAGAGCACAAGGAGGGAGGAACAGGGAGAGAGAGAGAATCCCAACCATGAGATCATGACCCGAGTTGAAATCAGGAGTTGGATGGTGAAGCAACTGAGACACCCAAGTGACCCTGTGTATCTATAATTTTAAAGTGTGACTGTGTACCCATGAAGAAAGGAACATTTTGAATTATTGGCATGTGTTCATGGACAATAAAGGTGTAAAGAATATTCATTAAAATCTCTCATGGAAAGCTCTCATGAAAAGTTTTATGAATTAAGCACTTAAAAGACCTTAAGAAATGTATTACGTTAATAGATTCCTATTCCACGGAATTTAAGGGTATCACCCGTCCTTTAGAATCCAGCAAACAACAAGTTTTCATTTCATTATTTTTAAGTTTGTATTAAAAGTGTATTTTGAGAGAGAGAGAGAGAGAGAGAGAGAGAGAGAGAGAGAGAGAGAAAGTGGCAGAGGGGCAGAGAGAAAGGGAGGGAATCCCAAGTAGGCTCCACTCTGTCAGTGCAGAGCCAGGCATGGGGCTTCAACTCACAAATCATGAGATGGTGACCTGAGCTGAAATCAAGAGTCTGATGCTCAATGCCCTGAGCATTTCATTTCTTAATAAACAAATACCATCAAAGTTGTAAAATGTGCCAACAATCACTATATATTAAAAAAAAAACAAAAACTGAGAGATGAAATTCAGATACTTTCTGAATGAAGTATAAAAACTAATGATTCATTTGTCCTTAAGTTGAAAGTCTCTGATTTTAGTTTTGTGTATCAGAAATTTTAACTGTATTCATCTGACAGTAGTGGATTGATTTTACTTTTATTCATTACCTTTCAGCTGTATCTTCAAATGGCACCCAGAGCCTCCTCCCAAAGATGTGCATAGAAACTTGTTTCCAAAGACTGTCAGTAGGTAGACATAAACATAGTGACCTTGAGAAAGTATGCTTAATGAGAGACTGGAACAGTGTTGGGGAGGGTGAAGGGCATCAAAGCTATCATGAAGGACATATCCAAAGGGAGACAATTACCCATAATAAGAGTCTCACTGCACAAAATGGTGAAGGATATAAACATTTTAGAACCCCCCTTTCTAACTACACTACTTCTGCAAAGCGGTGTGTTCCTATAAGTAAAGGCTCAAATCAAAGGGTCAAACGTACATATTTGCAAAAAAAAATTTGGAAAACCTGAAAGGTGACCTAGTCTATGCTGAAAATATTATTTGTACCATTTTGACAATAGGATTGTATTGACCTTTCAATCAAATATTTCTGAAAATCAGAGATTTAAAACTGAAGAAAAAAAGTGGTAGGTGATATCCCGTTGAGGGGTCTTCACTGAGCAGTCAACCTTACAACCTAACCACAACACTTTCAATGAAAACAGGATTGCTCAATGCAGTCAATCTGAGAAAATATTTAAGCAGGGTTCAAACTTTAATAAACATCTGAGGACTCATCTTCCAGAGAACGATTATGACTGTAATAAATGTAGGGAAGTGTTTTATCAAAGCTCCAACCTTAGTATACAGAGGAGTATATATTTAGGAGAGAATCCTTACAAATATAACGAATGTGGGAAAATTCCTAACCCATCCTCCAGAGATGGTGATCATCAGAGGATTCATGTGGGAAAAAAAAACCCATACACATGTCATGAACCTGGGAACATGTTTAGTCAATCATCAAGACTGAAAATTGATAAGACAACCTACACTGGACAGAAAGGTCACATTTGTAACAATTTTATGAGGAGCCACTCATTCGTGTACAGGCTGGTCTACCTTGAAGCCATTGTATTGATTGTACTAGGCTACCATAAAGCAATTAGATTGTCGCGTATTCATTATCAGTGCATGAATCATGATACCTCTCAATAAATATGAATTTCTGGGGCGCTTTGGTGGCCCAGTCAGTTAAGTGTCTGATTTCGGCTCAGGTCATGGTTTCATGGTTTGGAGGGTTGGATCCATGTGTTGGGCTGGGTGCTGACAGCTCAGAGCCTGCAACCTGCTTCAGATTCCATGTCTCCCCCTCTCTCTCTCTGTGCCTCTCTCTCTCTCTCTCAGAAGTAAATAAACATTAAAAAAAATATATATATTGCATTTGGAAAACTACCTGGCAGTGACTTAGGGAAATAAACTTTCCTCCTGAAGGGGAGCAGCTCGTCAAGTCTAATTATGTCTCTTTGCCAGAAGGATTATTTGAAACAGACCAAGGAAAAGCTCTGAAACCCAGGACAGGTTTCCTTTGTAACAGACATTTGCATGTATCAGGGTAAGTTCCATTTGGAAGGGTGTCTCCCTCTGTGTAGCAGAAAGAGGGAAAATGTGTAAATCTCCACAAACTTTGGTCAGTGGAGAAGGCATGGATTTTAATCTGGACAACATCCCTAGCCTGGGTGACTGTGCTTTGCAGATCTTTTCCCCAAATGCTTCCCAGTAGGATCACCTGTGGAGTTTCAAGAATGATCATTGCTGCTGCCCTCCCCCTCACATTCCCTCAACTGGGTCGGTGGAAACCACAGTGTGGTTTCAGGGAAGTGCTCCAGGGGATTCAGGTGCAGGATTTTTGACCTCAACACCAGGGATTCCTGGTCTCCCCGCTTCAAAGAATGAAGAGGTGGGCACAAAATGCGCCACAGACAGAGGTGATTAGTGTCTAAGAGAGGGAGAGTGGTAGGAAAGCTCGCTGTACAGAGAGGGGCATCTGAGGATGAAAACCCGAGACAATAGGCAAGGATCTTTGTTTTGTGAGGATTGGGTCTCTCCCCCCTCTCTCCCACCTTCCCTTTCCCCTTTTTCCTTTTCCTGTTTTGTATTGGCTTGCTAACTCTAGGTGCTGGGTTTTCCATTCCTGATTATCTCATTCCCATTGTACTAGGGGACGGGAGGCCACACAGTTCCTTGTGGGTCATACGTTTTATGGTCTACCACTAATTTTTATAATTATTATTTTTGTTAATGTTTTTAGTTACTATTGAGACAGAGAGAGACAGCACGAGCAGGGGAGGAGCAGAGAGAGATGGAGACACAGAATCTGAAGCAGGCTCCAGCCTCTCAGCTGTCATCACAGAGCCCGATGCGGGGCTCGAACTCATGGACTGTGAGATCATGACCTGAGCGAAAGTTGAACATCATGACCTGAGCCAAAGTTGGACGTTAAACCCACTGAGCCACCCATGCGCCCCTAGCACTAATTTTTAGTTAGGTCTTTATGGTGAAATTCCTGAGGGGCATCTGAAGGGAAGTTAGTGGTATCTGTTACATCCTAAGAGGAACCTTACACCTGAGGGGGTTTGCTGCGGTCAGACACTCCCAGCATTGTTCCAAAAAGTGTTTTCCCCACCCAGGGATCTCAGGTCCTAATCTTTTCCTTTCTGTGTACTGAATCCTCTCTTTCCCTATCAAAATTCTAAGTTAGGCCAGAGTAAGCAGGCATAAATAGAACTTCCCTTCTATTTATGAAAGTTGAATGCAGGCTTTTCCTCAAGGGGAGGCAACAGGGTCTCCTGTACAGGAGTTGGGGAGGGTCAGGTCCATGTAGCACACTGTTCCTATGCTGTAGCAGAATTTGTGGGCTCCTGTGGGAGGGGAGTCCCCCTGAAAGCAGAGGAGAGAAACTCAGAGATTGGTGCCCAAGTGGGAGCTGACAGTTTCTGAATAGCTCTTGACCCAAAGGACTAGGAACTTGGGCCTTTTTTGCACTTCAAAGCCCTGCCTGCAGGCGATCAGGTTACAGGTGGAGAGGCTGTGTTGGTGTCTTTACAGACATTTTCTCCTATTCTGCTGTGATTTCTCCACAAAGATCTTCTGAGAAAAAAGATCTAGAAGGCCAGGTGAAAGAAGAAGAAATGGCCAGTTCTCAGGTAAGCCTTGCGTCCCAGGTCGGAGGACCTGTCATCTTTTTCTCCTGAAGTCCGTGCATGTAGAAATTGCAGGGCACTTGGGTGTCTCAGCCATTTGAGCATCAGACTCTTGATTTGGGCTCAGGTCATGATCTCAGGGACCTGTGATCCAGCCCTGCATCAGGGTTCCTTCTGAGTTTGGAGCCTACTTAAGATTTCCTCTCTCTCCCTGTGTCCCTGTCCCCCATTTACATACATCCTCTCTAAGAGAAATTAAAAAAAAAAAGGCAATTTTTTTTTAAATTCTGATGGTTCTGCTTTGTTTTCACCTAAGTTTTAACCTTCTCAGAAATGATATTCTTTAGAATATGTCTTTAGAATTCTTTAGAATATGTCTTTAGAACACTCCTACCCTATATCCCAGAGACTTTGCTCCCTTCTCTTCAACCTGGCTTCCAGTAGGGCATCAACAGTTTTCCCTTTGAATTAAATTCCTACAAGTATTGAAAATATTCCCTTTGTAACAGATCCAGAGGGGAAGGTGTTGAATCCACATGCCCTTTTGCTGGTTCTGGGATAGCACTCAAGAAAAACAGTTCCCATTTAGGTCTGATCTGGATGATTTCTCTGCTGTGGGTAGAGTAAGATTATGAAAATGCACAAATACACTGTCATAGGTCAACTTATAATATATCAGAAAGGGTATTGTATATAAATTCGGCTTAAACTCACCTTTCATGAATAATCGAGATAAAAGGCTTATATAGTTCCCTATTAGGTTTATCGGAAATTACTAACCACCGTATCTCGCTTCTGTGACCTTGCCTGCTTGCTAAATAGAGAACTTAGGATGCACAACCCTCCCCCACCCCTTCTACCAAGATCTGGCCTAGGCAAGACCAACATGTAAAAAGTTACATACTCGCTGCCCCATGGCATCTTTGGGGTCTAACTATCACTGGTCATTTTAAACCCTCTTAGGACAAAGAACTTTAAATTGTTAGGCTCCCGCCAAAACTAACATCTGTGTGTCACAATATAACTGGCTACCATGAAATGCTGTAAATTGTAATTGGTTAACCAAATAATGACGTATTCTGACTTGCTAAAATCCATGTAAGCTCGCTGCTACCTTTGTTTCGGGCCATTCTCTGCACTTTTCTCCTTAAGATCATGAGATCAGGTTTGGCCCAGCTGGGAATAAAATCTTGCCTCGCTTCTATTCTGCATCTGGTGGTTTTTTCGACAGCACCCTGTTTCCTACACCAGATGGATATGAGGCACAGAATAACCTTGAATGTTCCTGTGCATTTGGATGTGGAAAATATACTTTAAAATAGTCTAGACATTACAGAACACGGAAACTATATGTGACTGAAGGCTACATAGATGCACTGTATCCTCAAAGTTGTTTATATTCTTATTTACTGTTTGGGAGCCACAAGAACACACTGGTGACCATGTGTTCTGAGGTGTGCCTTAGGCACTGACATGAATGGTGTACTTGCAGCTGATGTTACCTTCTATTCCTTGGCTTTGGCTCTCTGCCAGATTTCCCCCCAATAACGTTCATATTTTCCTTCTTATCAGTTGTAATGATTTTAGGTAGATTCCCTGAGCGATTTCCAGACACCATCGCATTTAAACTGGAACCTTCTTTCTCCTAGTTTCTCTTTCTCTGTAGTTTCTTTTAAGTTTATGTATTTTGAGAGACACAGAGTGAGCAGGAGGATTGGAGTTGCAGAGAAAGCATGAATCCCAAGCAGGCTCCACAGGGTCATGCAGAGCATGACTCAGGGCTCAAACTCACAAAACCATGAGACCTTGACCTGAGCTGAAGTCAAGAGTCAAACACTTAACCGACTGAGGACCCAGGCACCCTTACCTTGCAGTTTCTGATGAAGAAAACAAAGGCAAAAGAAATGTAGGTAAAATTAAATTGTCTTACAACTTACAACCCACTGAGAAGTACTTAAGATTGGAAGAGGAAGATATTCCTCAAGGAATTTACAACTGCTTTACATTAAAGCAAGCTTCCCTTGACAATAGCCAGACTTCCAGGATCCTGTGAGTCCTCTTTAACCTATGAAATCCCTTCAGAATCTTTATTCCAACCCCCCCCCCCCCCCGCCCAACTTAAAGTATATAATGAATGTCTCCTCACAATCACACTGCAGCTCATTCTTCCCACATGTCCCGTCCCTGTGCTTTAATAAGATCAGCCTCGTTCACCAAAAAGGTCTCAAGAATAGTTTCTTGAGCATTTATTTACTCCTGGCCCACCTCACATCAGTTTCTACTGAGCAATGAAGTCCCTCGACTTGTGTAGTAGATGTAATGACTTATGGGAGTAGAGGTTCTAAATCAATCAGACCTTCATCCCGTAGGTTTTTATTTCACTGCATAGTCATGACACAGACATACTCCTCTATTTACTTCTTTGTGTTTTCAGAAAGAGAAGAATTGCATAATTAACATCTTTAAGTGTCTTAAAATCCCGGAATACCATAGAACACAAATGATAATTGAAAGAAAACTTTCAATGAGGGGTGCCTGGGTGCCTCAGTCTATGAAGTCTCCACTCTTGATTTCAGTGCGGATCATGATCTGGAGGTTCATGACATAGAGCCCCATGTCAGGCTACATGCTGACAGCAGGAGCCCTCTTGGGATTCTCTCTCTCTGTCTCTCCCCTGTACCTCACTCTTTCTTTCTCAAAATGAATACACATTAAATTTTAAAAAGGCTTTCAAGGTGCTTGGGTGGCTCAGTTGGTTAAGTATCTGACTCACCTCAGGTCACCATCTCACAGTTCATGAATTCAAGTCCCACAGCTCTCTTTCTCTCCTCTTTCTCCCTTTCTGCCCCTCGTTGGATTCTCTCTCTGCCTCTCTCTTTCCACCCTCCCTTACTTGTGCCTTCAGTCTCTCTTTCAAGAACGAATAAATTAATTAAAAATCTAAAAAAAATATTAAAAAAAGATTTCCAATATTACATTATGGTATCATTGAGTAGTATGGTCAAGATAGTATTCTTGAGATACTGTATGGTACAAGACAAGACAGGTAATTTACTGAAATAGCATAGGGACAGGACTCTGGGCAGAAAGAAATGTACTTTGGCTGTGTGAAGCTTGTATGTTCATGGGGGAGGGTCAGTGCACAAGGTGTTCAATCACAAAACTTTCTTTAAATTTCTTCTTGCAAAAGTACTTCCGCAAGATTTCTCTGGTGCTTATCATTCAGTTCAATATTTTTTTTTATTTATTTTTTATTTTAAAAAAAATTTTTTAATGTTTTATTTATTTCTGAGACAGAGAGAGACAGAGCATGAGCAGGGGAGGGGCAGAGAGAGAGAGACACACACAGAATCCAAAACAGGCTCCAGGCTCTGAGCTGTCAGCACAGAGCCCGATGCAGGGCTTGAACTCACAGACCACGAGATCATGACCTGAGCCGAAGTCGGAGGCTCAACCGACTGAGCCACCCAGGTGCCCCTCATTCAGTTCAATATTAACAATTGGTGAGACATACTAACAGTCATGTGACCCTGTAAAAAAATCCAGCATCCAGAGACACCTGTGTGGCTCAGTCACAGCCAGGAGCTGGCTTGGATTCTCTCCCTATCTCTGCCCCTCCCCCTTTTTTTTTTTTAATTTAATTTTTTTTTTCAACTTTTTTTATTTATTTTTGGGACAGAGAGAGACAGAGCATGAACGGGGGAGGGGCAGAGAGAGAGGGAGACACAGAATCGGAAACAGGCTCCAGGCTCTGAGCCATCAGCCCAGAGCCTGACGCGGGGCTCGAACTCACAGACCGCGAGATCGTGACCTGGCTGAAGTCGGACGCTTAACCGACTGCGCCACCCAGGCGCCCCTGCCCCTCCCCTTTTTACACCATGTTTGCCCACACTCTCTCTCACAATATAAATAAACATTAAAAAAAAAAATGCAGGAATCAGTCTTTATTTGATGCTCATCCAAACTATGCATGCTCTAGGTCAGCCTTCTGTGGTGAAAGTAAAGATGTTTCTGTTTGTATCCTTCATCATACTAGACTCAGAAATAAAAACTGTTATATTCATATTCTTCTATCTGTTTATGTTCATAGTGTGAGTAACAGACCTAAGCATTATCACCTACAACTAGATTGAGGAGTTTCGTGCTCATGAAATCATGAAATCATGAAAATATTTTTTGGTTGGTTGTTTTTTGTAATTTACTTCGGGAGAGACAAGGAGGGGCAGAGAAAGAGAGGGAGAGAGACAATACCAAGCAGGCTCCACACTGTCAGCACAGAGCCTGAGGTGGGGCATGAACTCACGAAACTTGAGATCATGACCTGAGCTGATATCAAGAGTTGGACACTTAACTGACTAAGCCACCCGGTCACTGCTCATTGAAATTAGTTTTTAGTCAGCCTGATAATTTTCTATTCTATCACGTTTAATGTTAATATAACTCCTTTCAAAACGTATGGATGTGTGCATGGAATGTATAAACGTAGATCAATTGTGTGTGCATACCTTCTTCTTTCCATCAGCCTGCTCAGGTTTTAACACTTGCTGTGAACATTGTTTTAGGGTCCCTTGTGTATATTGACCTGTGTGTCCTTTTAGATCAACTCTAGGTCAGTTAACTTGGGCTAAAACCTGATCCATACCATGTACTGGATGCTTGACAGAATTTTCACTAAACATAGAAGAATAATGTGTTTCTTGTCTTAGATTATTATTATTATTTATTTTCCATGAATTTATGAGAAACTGTTAGATGCTCTCTACTAACCAGGAAATGTTGGAAAGCTTTGTTGCCTTTCTTGCTATTTTAGAAGAACTTGTAATTTCTGTAAAACCCATTCAGCTCCACATTCTCCAAGAGTTCTTGAATTTGAGTTCTACCTCTTCGTTATTGAAATATGTATCCCTTGGCCCACAGACCAATGCCTTGTTAGAAATGCAGACACTTACCCTATCCCAGAAGTCCTGAACAGAATCTGCATTTTAAAAAGATCTCCAAGGCACTGTTGTGAATTCTATTCAGATGAGAATATTCTAAGTATATTTGTAACTCACTAACACTTTCCATTAAGAAATTCGCACCACATGTACTGTATGATGGAAATACAGATTCCAAAATGTGTATGCCTGTGTTGATGCCTTCATTTTACAAATTCTCTTGAATAAACACAATATTTATAATGGTTCGCACCTCAAAGTTAAAGAATATATTAGAGCATAATACTGTATTACAAATTCTCTTACTGCAGAAAGCAAGAAACTCATCTAAGCCAGAACCAGTTCTCCTAATATAACTGAACAAACAAGAATTCAGTCCTTGGTGAATGACAAAAAAAACTATACCAAGTGGGTATGTCGGACAAAGGAAAATTGATTTACAGGAAATAAGGATATCACAGGGAATAACTTCCAAAGCAGGGACTCACAGAGGAAGGGGGAATCATTTCCTTTCTTAAAAATTTTTTTAAGTTTATTTATTTCAAGAGACAAAGAGAGTGGGGAAGGTCCAGAGAGAAAGGGAGAGAGAGAGAACCTCAGACAGGCTCTGCACTGTCTGCACTGTCAATGCAGAGTCTGATGCGGGTCTTGAATTCACAAACCATGAGATCATGATCTGAGCTGAGACCAAGAGTCAGATGCTTAACCAACCAAGCCACACAGGTGCCCCAGAATGGTTTCCTTTTATTTAGGGTTAGGGTGGATATTTAGAAAGGGGAAGCTGGGGATAAGGTTGCACATGAGCCTTAAGAAAACCGTTGTATACATTCTCTATATGTTAATTAGGAAGTGTGATTTGTACTCCTCCTTGCGTGGAGATTTTAGTATTATAATGAGGTAAAAGGGAGCTTCTGGGTGGCCCAGTCTCTTGAACTTATGACTCTTGATGAAGGCTCAAGTCACAATCTCACAGTCTTGAGATCAAGCCCCAAGTAAAGCTCCATGCTGAGCATGGAACCTGATGGGATTTCTTCTCTCTGCCCCGCCCATACTTATGCTCTCTCTCTCAGGAAATAAACTTAAAGATATATATAATGAGACTAAGGTAACTCTCCTCACTTCATGCTTTACTCTAATGTTAATCTGCATAGATGTGAGTCAGGGGTTAAGTACAAATTGAGCCAATTCAAGCTCTTCATCAGGGCAGTCATTACCTTTTGTTGGATACTTTCTGTTTCCACCACAGGACAGTATGCCCATGGGGTGTTTTGCCTGAAGTAAAAGGTAAGTTGGAAAGAAGAGGTTAAGTAAACTGAAGGGCTAAGGTCAGTGAGCACCTGCAGGTAAGCACTGAAGGTCAGGTTGTGGGTTCCAGCTGGTGACATGAACTCCCTCTTGCATCTTAGGGATCATTATGAACTCCTCATGTGTCCACTTGATAACTGTGGTATTTATTTCAGGGATCGCTGACATTCAGGGATGTGGCCATAATATTCTCTCCGGAGGAGTGGGGATGCCTGAATCACAGTCAGAGAGAACTGTACAGGGGTGTGATGTTAGAGACCTATGGACACCTCCTCTTCTTGGGTGAGTATAACACCCTCCATATTTCCCAAACCATACTCAGGTTTGTTTCTTCCTTTGAAGACTGTCTCTTGGAAGCTTCCTCTTTGTATGACTGGGATTCAAATCCCTACAGTAAGGGAAAGAAGTAGAAGTTTGTAGATGTAAAGAAATATCTTCATGATGTTTTCTTTCAGGTTAGTTTTCCCTTCCTTAGACTAGCATCATCATTTCTTAGATTAATGGCAATTCTAAACATTGAGGGGCATAAAATGGCATTCCATCTTCACTACCAATTTCTACTCGTTATGGTACTGGTAATACTTGGAAGTGGAGATCAAGATGTGAACCTTGGAAACCATCCTGGGTGTTCTAAAGGGGCTACTGTGCAACAGCACTGGGGAAATCATTTTCCATAATTGTACAATGTCCTCTCTTCTCCACTGAGTCCAGTTGAAAAGTAAAATCTCCAGCAATACTCCTATTCCTTTTTTCTAACAAATTGTGTCAAAGCCAGATCTGGTGATCTTTTTGGAACAAAAGAGGGAGCTCTGGGAGGTCAAGAGAGAGGGGACAGTAGCTACACACCCAGATAGGTGGGAATGAAGCTGATGACAAAGGTGAGGTGCCGTTGTCCTGGAGGAACAGAGACTTGAAAATGTGGTTTGAGAAGCCCTCCTTGAATAGAAATTAGTTTGAGAAACCTAGTTTTATGTATCTTCCTCACACAGTGGACTTCTGCTTTCCAACACATCACGGACTTATATTCTCTAAGGATTCTCCTTCAGTTCCACTGAAGGTCCTTCACATCTACAGTGAGGTCCTCCATAATCTGATTGGTTCTCCTTTGCTTTGAGTGTTTGGGGAAATCTCTGCATTTCTGAGGAAGTCTATGTTAATTCATTTCTGAGTATTTGCCTTGTGTGAGAAGTGTGTCAGGGTGGTGGTGGGCATATTGGTGGTTGGTACAGAAATCCCAGGAACACTGGGGCAGATATCACATGTTACCTGCTTTATGCTTTCCAGTATTATGGAGGCGTTAATCTTAATCATACAAAATTGAGACACCCTAGTTTCAGATAATAAAGCACCTTCCTAAAATGAGAAAATCTAATCCTTTATTTCACTTTAAAAGTTCAGTTTTGAGGGCTCATGGTTAGGTCCGTTGGTTAAGCATCTGACTTCAGCTGAAGTCATGATCTCGCAGATAGTGAGTTTGGGCCCACCATAGGCCTCTGTGATGACAGCACAGAGCAAGCTTAGAATTCGGTCTCCCTCTCTCTCTGCTCCTCCCCAACTTGGTGTTTATCTCTCTCAAAATAAATAAAAATAAATTTAAAAAAGTAAGAGAAGTCCATTTTTTTTGTTATTAACTAAACTAAGAGATTTCCACTCTATATGTTCTGTTCCTCAATGGTGAAATAATTTCAAGCACCTATTATTTTCCTAGAATTCCTACATAAATTAATGCCATAGGGGAGATAGAACATTTAGAATTTAAAACTCCCAGCCTATAATAAAGTCTCAATTGTTAGATTATTTCTTAATAATTGAGTCATTGTATAATTTTGTCTTGTATAATATGAAGTTCCTGTGACTTTGTCATATATGTTTTCACTTTCTGAGTGAAATAATTTATGAGATTACCTTATGATTTATATACTTAATACATGAGACTATGATTTATTAGATCAAAATTAAAAAAAAAATTTTTAAGTTTTATTTGACAGAGAGAGAGAGATTGTGAGCAGGGGAGGGCAGAAAGAGGGAGAATCTGAAGTAGGCTCCAGGCTCTGAGCTGTCCACACAGAGCCTGACACGGGGTTTGAACCCACAAATCACAAAATCATGACCTGAGCTGGAGACTTATGCTCAACCAACTGAGCCACTCAGGTGCCCCTAGATCAAAAGTTCTGATATGACATGGGTATGTGCTTTATAAGAAATGAGGTAGATGATCAGTAAAATTCCTATATTTAGAGAAAAAGTTTTAATTATAAATGTAAATTTAAATCAGGAAAAATGAATCATTAGTGTTTCTGCTTCCCTCAGAATGTATCTGAACTTAACACCAAAGATTTCTTTTCTTTTCTTTTTTTTTTTTTTTTTTTGTAAAGTGCTTGTTGGCCTATTTACAACACTGATGGTGTTTGTTTATTTAGAAATTAAAGGTTTTGAAGCATCTGGGTGGCTCAGGGGGTTGAGCATTTGACTCTTGATTTCAGTTCAGGTCATGACCACTTCATAGTTTGTGAGTTCTAGCCCTGTTTGTGAGCTCTGTCCTGACAGCAGGGAGCCTGCTTGGGATTCTCTCCTTCTCTCTCTCTCTGTCCCTCCTACTTTCTCTCTCTGTCTCTGTCTCTCTCTCTTTCTCCTTCTCTCTTTCTCTCAATACACTTGAAAAAAACTTAAAGGAAAGGTTTTTGTATGCTTGATTCTAAAGAATGGATTATACCCTTAAATTCTGTGTCATTGGAGAGATCTTTTAACATAATACACTATTTAATGTCTTTTAGCTGCTTAATTTGTACAAGTTTTCCTTAGAGGTTTCATGGTTGATTTTAATGAATATAGTTTACAATTTTACCATCCATGAAGACATGCCAATAATTGATAATGTTCCTTTTTTCATGGGTACACAGTCACAGTTTAATATTAGGGGTACATAGGATGTCAGGGTGCTCATTTGGTCAAGGGTATGTCTCTTGATTTCGTCTCTTGATTTCATGGTCTCACAGTTTGTGAGTTCAACCCCTCTGTTAAGTTCTGTGCTGAATATAACTTTTGTTACACCTTTAAGATGTTTTAAGTAATCTCTAAAGAAACTGCAATGAAAATATGTACATAATACATCCACCAATAAATAGATAATGAAATTAATTCTATTATGTGACAACTCACATAGACGTGAAACATCATTCACTGATGACTAACCCAGGAAAGAAAAACACAGGATGATTCACAAAGTATCATGAATAATATATCTACACACGAATACTTAGATCATTTTATTGGCAAAGGGCATACAGCTGATTCATTTTTGAGTTACACTGACATTGTCCGAAAATATAATGAGTTGAAAATTGTCACCCTATAACAAAATACACAGGTAAAGCCAAAACCACACCTAAAGCTGAAGTTGAAAAAGAATGCTGTGGAAAGTCCCATACAAAAGGAAGCATGTTATTATGGAATTGCAAAGCCAGAATAAGATAAAAGATAACCCAAAAACTTCTACACAAAAAGGTGAATTATTTAAAGGAAACCTCATATAATTTTATTTTTTGTTTTGAGAGAGAGAGGGAGAGACAGCTCAAGGAGGGGAGGAACAGAGAGAGAGGGAAAAGAAAGAGAGAGAGAGGGAGAATCCCAAGCATGCTCTGCACTGTCACCACAGAGCCCAATGCAAGGCTTGAACTCCTGAAATGTGAGATCATGACCTGAGCCGAAATCAACACTTGGACTCATAACCAACTGAGCCACCACACAGGATCCCCTTTGTGACTATAATTATAAATTGTTTTCTTTTTATAAATTTTTCATGTTTATTTATTTACTTTTGAGATAGAGAGAAAGAGAGTGTGAGTGTGGGGTAAAGGGGTACAGACAGAGAGGGAGACACAGTATCTGAACCAGGTTCCAGGCTCCGAGCTGTCAGCACAGAGCCTAACACGGAGCTCCAACTCATGGACCATGAAATCATGGCCTGAGTTGAAATTGGATGCTGGACATGCTGAGCCACATAGACACCCCTATAGATATAATACTAAACTGTGACTGTGAAAAAAGGAAACATGAAAAAAGGAATGTTTTCAATTATTGGCATGTCTTCATGGACAGTAAAATTGTAAAATATATTCATTAATAACAACCATGGAAAGCTCTAAATTCAAACCCTTGGATATTGTATTTAAAAGACACAGAATTTTTCTGGAATCAAGCAAGCAAAAACTCATTTCATTTAATTTATGGTTTTTTTTTTCTTCCGTGTATTTTGAGCACCAGGGAGAGAATGGAGGAGGGGCAAAGAGAGATTAGAGAATTCCAAGCAGGCTCCACACTGTCAGTGCAGAGCAGGATGTGGGGCTGGAACTCACAAAGGGTGAAATGATAACCTCAGCTGAAACCAAGAGTCAGATATTCAACCCTCTGAGCCACCCAAGCACCCCAAAACCTTTCATTTCTAAATAAACAAACACCATCAAAGTTGTAACATATGCCAACACTAAGTTTATTAAAAAAACATTTGGTATTAACTTCGGATACAATCTGAGTGATGTAGAAAAACTAATGATTCTTTTTTTCCTGAAATGAATGTTCTCTGATTTCAGTTTTGTGTATAAGAAATTTTAATTGTATTCATCTGACAGCAGATACTAGAATGATTTTACTTGTATTCATTACCTTTCAGCTGTATCTTCCAATGATACCCAGAGCCCCCTTCCAAACATGTGCAGAGAAACTTCTTTCCAAAGACTGTTAGTGGATAGACATAAACGTAGTACCCGTGAGAATGGACACTTAGTGATAGACTGGAACAGTGTTGGGGAGAGACAAGGGCATCAAAGATCTCATGGAGCACATATGCAAACACAGACAACTGCCCATTATATGAGTCTCACTGCCCCAAACGGTGAAGGATATAAAACATTTTGGAAGACCACCCTCTCTAAGACTGTTACTTCTGCAAGGCAGTTTGCTTCTATAGTCAAAGGCTCAAATCAAGTGGTCAAACAGACATATTTGCAGAATGAAAATTTGGAGAATCTGGAAAGTGACCTAGTCCATGCTGAAAATACTTCTTTGCACCATTTTGACAATAGGATTGCATTAACCTTTCAGTCAAATATTTCTGAAAGTCAGAGATTGAAAAAGGAAGAAAAAAATGGTAAGTGGTATCCATTTGAGGGGTCCTTCAATGAGCAGTCGACCTTACAACAAAACCACAGCATTTTCAATGAGAACAGAATTGCTCATTGCAGTGAATCTGAGAAAATATTTAACCAGGACTCAAATGTTAATAAATCTCTACGGACTCATTTGCCAGGGAACCATTGTGACTGTACTAAATGTAGGGAAGTCTTTTATCAAAGATCAAACCTTATTAGACAGAAGAGAATACATTTGGGAGAGAATCCTTCTGAATATAATGAATGTGGGAAAATTCTTAACCAGTCCTCCAATGGTGGTGATCATCCGAGGAGTCACGTGGGAAAAAACCCATACACGTGGAATGAACCTGGGAACATGTTTAGTCAGTCATCAAGACTAAATATGAATACAACAATCCATGCTGGACAGAAAGGTTACATCTGTAAGGAATGTGGCAAAGCCTTCAACTGCCACTCAACACTAATTCAACATCAGCAAACGCATAATGGAGAGAGACCTTACAAATGTAAAGAATGTGGTAAAACTTTGAAGTATCGCTCATCATTCAACGGACATGGGAACATTCATACAGGAGAAAATCCTTACATACATAAAATATGTGGGATGGCCCTTACCCAACACTCACCCCTTACTGAACATCGCAGAATTCACACTGGAGAGAAATCTTTGAAATATCAACAATGTGGGAAATCCTTTAACTGGCCTTCAGGCCTTCCTCGACATCACAGAATTCGTACTAGAGAGAAATCTTACCAATGTAAAGAATGTGGCAGGGCCTTTAAATGGCCCTCAGACCTTAAACAACATCACAGAATCCATACTGGAGAGAAACCTTACCAATGTAAAGAATGTGGCAAAGCCTTTACCCGGCCCTCAGCCCTTAATCAACATCATAGAATCCACACAGGAGAGAAACCTTACCAATGTAAAGAATGTGGCAAGGCCTTTGCCCATCACTCAAAGCTTACTAAACATCACAGAATTCATACTGGAAAGAAACCTCACCAATGTAAAGAATGTGGCAAGAACTTTAAGAACCACTCACGCCTTACTCAACATCTCAGAATCCATACTGGAGAGAAACGTTACCAATGTAAAGAATGTGGCAGGGCCTTTAAATGGCCCTCCGAACTTAAACATCACAGAATCCACACTGGAGAGAAACCTTACCAATGTAAAGAATGTGGCAAGGCCTTTTCCTGGACCTCAAACCTTAATCGCCATTACAGAATCCATACTGGCGAGAAACCTCACCAATGTAAAGAATGTGGCAAGGCCTTTACCCATCACTCAAAGCTTACTAAACATCACAGAATTCATACTTGACAGAAACGTTAACAATGTAATGAATGTAATAAGGTCTTTAATCACTCTTCAACCTTTACTCATTATCACAGAATTCATACTGGAATACATCTTCCAAATTTAAGAAATTTGGGAAATGTTTTGTGGACTGCTCACCCCTTACTTCACATTGGAAAGTTTATACTGGAGAACAACCATTGAATACTAAAGAATGTGGTCAGGCTTTTAAACAATGCTAAACCCTGACTCCTGATCAGAGAAGGTATAGTGGGGGAAGATTTTGCAAATACACAGAATTTGGTAAGCTTATAAATCAGAGGTGAATCTTCATTCTACATCACAGAATTCATACCGGAGAAAAAACTTAAAATGTGAGGAATGTGGTAAAACTTTTACAACTGCTCATCCCTACTCACCATCACAGACTTTATACTGAAGAGAAACATTACAGAGGTACAGAATGTGTCCAACCAAAGCTGGAACTCACAACTTACTCAACATCATAGCTATCTTTCAGGAGAGAAACTAACATGTAGAAAAAGTTGCAATGATTTTAAGTGGAATTTGATCCTTAATCAATATCCCAGAGTGCACATGAGATTTAAATCCTACAGAAATAATGAATGAGAAAAGGCCTTCATAGTAAATGAACACTTTAGCCAACACGAGACAAGGCATAAAAGAAGGTAACTTGGAAGATATAAATATTTAGAAAAAGATTTAATTGAACATCAAATGTCAATAAATGCCACAGAATTCACAGGAGAAAGTACTACATCAGTCTCTCTATTTAGACATACATCAAAATACTGATAATAAGGAATAATACAAAGTTAAGCTTAATGTATAGGCTGTTATGCTTCAAAAGATTAAATGGATCAATTTTTGCATAGCATCATTAATTTCAGAGTGTGCTCTGTTTTTTCCCACCTCAACCCTATCCGACACTTGTGACTAGCAAATACTAATATATTTCTACTCTCAAATTACTTCCAAAATTCATTTTTTGTGAGTGGTTTCAGAAAATTATGTGGTTGATGTTGATGCATCAAAGATACAACATGCCCTTCTTCATTTGGTGTGACTCATGTGTCATTTCCCATGGAAGATGAAGGACAACACAATACACAATATATAAAGAAAATCTCCATGGAGATGCTGTTTTTGGTGAAGGCATTGATGTCAGTTCTCATGACACAGGTGTTGAGAACATCATTCTTTTCCCCATATTAAAACTAAAAATCTTTAAAGAAATTTTTTTTTTTTTTAAAAGACAGAGACAGAGAGCAAGCAGGGAAGGGTCAGAGAGAGAGGGAGACACAGAATCGGAAGTAGGTTTCAGGCTCTGAGCTCTCAGCACAGAGCCTGACGCGGCGCTGGAACTCACCGCGAGATCATGACCTGAGCTGTAGTCAGTCGCCCAACTGACTGAGGCACCCAGGCGCCCCAAACTAAAAATCTCCTTGAATATTATAGAGAAAGTAATTTCCCAGCTGGTCTTTAAGGAAACAAGAGGTGGCAGTGCAGTGAAGCACTGGTATATATCTTCATCACAGCAATAGTTAGAGAATGTCAGTTGGTGTGGTTGAAATGATGAAATCCTCAGAGATATTAGAAAGAGCATAACCAACTCTTTCCCACAATGCATACAGTTACACATACACATTTTTAAAGAATGAGCTCAGGCCGGAAAATTATGGAAGTGTCTATTCCCAATCATTTTATCAACAAGTACTTTCTGAAGGCTTGTATTCTAGACTTTGAACAATGGTAATAAAGTGATGGATTTGAAATGCATAACTTAGTCTATGTGTGAACTTAATACATTTTCATTAATAAAACATAATTGTCTTTAATGATGTGTACAGAGTGAAGTGTTATCCCAATACCAGTGTTAACTTATCTCATATTATTAAATGTTGTAGGAAAGGGAAAGTAAGAAAATGTAAAGATCTCTTTCCAGTGTACAGTGGGAACCCGAAGTGACTCCCTTTTGAAACTCCGAAGTCACAGGCAGCTCTTGGTGGCATCATCTGATGAATAAATGTCATGGAAATAAGGAATTGGCAAATGTGGTGAGTTTCTGAGGATTCGGGAAGTGCTATTTAATCTTCATGACTTAACTGAATTCCTGTGTGTTACTGAGAAGCATGACAATGATTACCGTGACTGCCCAGGCCTTGATCAGTGACAGTTATGGAGGCGGGCCTATTGGATGATGTAATAATCATCACAGGTATAGCTTTAAAATGTCACATGTTACAGTAGATACTGGAGAGGATGCTCAAAGGGCCTATACACGGGAATAGGTTCAAGACAGTGACCTGATGAGATTTATTAGAAAGCCGTATTATTTGAACTGTTTTAGTTCTCTGAAGCAGGGGTTGTAGACCATCTACAAAGTCTCATAGCAAGCAGGGAATTTTACGGGGGAGTCACAGAACTACTGAGCATTGATAGGTAGGGGAAGCAGTGCTACAGTCCTGAATGACTCTCGATATGATCTCAGGACTTGCAGGCACTAGAAAAGGCCACTGTCTGCCACGGTTAAGCTTGATCTTTTAGTAACATCGGGTTCCTTCTTTCCCCAGCATCGGTGGTCTGTTGAAATCTCAAGGAAGCTACTATTAGTCAAGCCATAAGCTAGAGAACAGAGATCAGTGAGTTAGATGTATGTACCCATTACAGTATTTGGAACAGTTCTAGTCTGAGGAAGTCTGTATTTGGAAAGTAACATAAGTTAAGGCTGTGTTTACTGAGTTTATACTCTGTTCACACACAGGTCGCATGGTGTTGTGGTGGCTACCTCAGGAACATGTATGTGAGTTAATCATCATACTTTAGGACTTGAAAATATTCCTCCAGAATATAGATCCAGAATATAGATCCTGTGTCCTGCCTTTCTGTTTATTTTTCTTTCATAACATGGATTGCATAAAAGAGCTAAATATGGTTTGGAAGAATATACAAAAGCATGAATTGGAACCTCAGAGAAAGTTCTCATTGTTCACCAAGAATCAAGTTGGCATGAGGTAAACAGAAAATCAAATTTAATAGTATATGTGTGGAGACCACAAACACAGGAAAATTGCAAAGGAAGGAAAAGTAAGGTATATATGTCTTTGAAGAGGAAACAAGGAGAAGGAGAAGAAGGAAGGAAGAGGAGGGAAGAATCAGAAGTCTGGGGCCTCCAAGGGAAAGAATGTAATTCACAGGAAGATGAAAAAGTACATATTTGGTAAGCAATTATTTTCTGGGCCACTCTGAGACAATAAGACAGAAACCTTTGTTCACATAGTCCTTAGTGGGTTCCTCCCTGTCGACCATACCTAGCTTCTATCCTAATGTGGTCATGTATGGTGATTGCTCTCATCCTGGGCAGCTTTTCTATGTATATTATTTTTAGAGAGTGGGGAAAAGTAAACATTTTTCATGAAATCGCTTAATTTTGATTGCTTATTAACTCTAATCTTCCTGCCAAAGTGGTCCATCATAGAGAAGCCTGGGTGTAGCTCATAGAAACTGGAGGATATTTTGTTGAATTAAATAAGAATTGCACAGAAAAAAAAAATACTGTATGGAATCACATGGAGTCTGAACTAAGTCAAAATCAGGGCACCTGGGTGTCTCAACTGGCTAATTGCCAACTTTGGTTCAGGTCATGACCTTGTGGTTCATGAGTTTCAGCCCCGTTGGGCTCCTGGGCTTACATTGTGGACCTTGCTTGGTATTTTTCCTCTCTCCTCCCTCTGCTCCTCCCCACTCATGCTTTCTCTAGTTAACTTTCCTTCAACTTGAAGCACAACTGATACATTCTTGAGACTTGCAGAGAATGACATTCCTCTAGGAATTCCTAGGAATCCTAGGAATGCCTTAATTTAATGCTTTTTTAGAGGTAAAGAGTCCCTTTACCTTGACAATAGCCAGACTTGCAAGATCCTATTGGTTTTCTTTAACACATGAAAATTCCTTTAGAAATTACATCTTTCTCCCCAAATTAAAAGTATATAATCAATGTCCTCTCAAAATGACTGTGTAGATCTTCCTGCCCAGCAGACTACATGCTTTATTAAAAACTGCTTTTTGCACCCAAACATCTCAAGAATACTCCTTGGTCCCTCCAAGCCCATATTACATCTGTTTCCACTGGTTAAGGAAGGGCTCACCTTTCTGTTGTAAGGATATTGACTGGTGGGAGTGGAGATTCTAAATCATCCCTCCACCCAGCATGTTTTAAATTCATTTCACATCAGGATTTCTATAGGTCACGTCATCTGTGAACAGAGATCATTTTGTTTTATCTTTTCCACTTACGATCCCTTTAATCTATTTTTTTTCTTGCCCACTTGTTCTGAAGAGACTATCCATTGCTGTGTGGAATTGAAGTGATGACGTCGCTTCATTACCTTGTTTCTGTTCGTATGGGAGAAGCTTTTAGTCTTTTATTATGGAATATGTGAGATTTCAGCTTTCCATACATAAATGGCCTTTATTAGGTCGTGGTTGTTTCCTTCCATTCCTGCTTTATTGAGTATTTCTAACCATAAAATTATGTCCAATAAGCTCACTTCCTGTTTTGCATCACTTAATATCATCATGTCATTTTGATCTTCATTCTTTTTTTTTTTTTTATCTTCATTGTTTAATGTGCAGTTTTAAACAGATGGTTATCCATGTGCTGAAACACCCTCGAATTTCAGGAAGAATTCCCACTTGCTTATGGTTTAAAATACTACTTTTTAATTATTTCCTTCATCTTTACTTACAATGTCTTCCTATGTTTTGATAACTTATTAATTTTGGTGTCACAGAGACTGTGTTCTTAATATCCCTTCTCTTACTCCTTGGAAATATTTGAGGAGATTTGAACAATTTTCTCATTCAATATTTGTATGGATTATCCAGTTCATTCATCTGGATAAATACTTTTACTTTTTGGGAGGTTTTTTGTTTTTGTTTTTGATTTTAATTAGTTTTTTATCATCTACCTAGTAGATGTAGATCAACGGAGATTTTTAAAAATATTTCCTCACAAGGGAGTCCAGATAGGTTCTATATTTCTGAAATTTATTCTCATTTTTCAATATCTATCTTGGCTTGTAATTCTCTATTGTCACCTCTTGTAATATTTTTATCTCTATGGTATCAGTTATACTGTGCCTGCTTTCAACTCTTCACTTTGATTGTAGTTGTCTTCTGTCTTCCTTTCCTTCCTGATTTAGTTAAAGGTTTGCCAATTTTGTTCATGTACTGAAAACCAAGTGTTTCTATTCTTTATATTTTCCTAGTTTTGCTGTATCCTACTTTGTTCATTTCTGTTTTATGTTTGAATTTCCTTCTTGCTGATGAGTTTGGGTTCATATGGTATTTGACCTGAGTATTTGAGGTAGAAGAAAGTGATTTGTGCTATGGCATGACAATACTATAGCATTATCTATTATGCTATGTGGTCAGTGTGTCCTGTGCAAGTTTATGTGTCTATGGAGGAATGATGTTCTCATGATTCCTTCTCAGCCACATTGCTGACATTCTCTGAGTGATTTTAGGGATGTAGATTAGAAGTTGTCAGCACATCCTGTGAGAGTAATAAGTGGAATTTTACCTCTGTTATTTGATATCTGTCAGCTGTAACTTCCCATGGCACCCTGAGCTTTTTGACATCATGCATAGAAGCTTCTTGTCAACACATGTCAATGAGTAGATATAAACCTAGTGCCCTTGAGAATTTACACTGAATGATAAACCAGGACAATGATGGGAAGAGTGAAGTTTATCAACAGTATCAGGAAGGCCATACCCAAATTGAGACAACTGTGTGTAATGAGAATCTCACTGCCCAAACTGGTGAAGGATATAAACCATTTTGGAAAACCTTCCTTTTAAGTCCAGTACTTTACCAAAGCAGTATGTTTCTGTCAGCAAAAGCTCAAATCAAATGGTGGAACATGCATACCTGTAGAACAACTATTTGGAAATCTGAAAGTGACCTAGTGCAATGTAAAATGTTCTGAAGGATGGTGATGGTGGTCTTTGCTGGAAACCAAAAGTAAACTCACAAAAGAAGAACGTAAGTGGTAAAGTCTTCCCTGGAAACTAAGCAGGAGTTGTTTGTGTTGAGTCAGATGGTGGCGATGGGGGGCTCAAGTGTGCTGTGCCTGCATTGGCTCATGAGGTACTACTAATGGGTCTCGGGGAACAGCATCTGCACTAACAAGGAACTGGTGAAAGACGCCAGCCCATTCGTGGACCCCATTCCAACCTTACAAAATCACCGTTTCTTTTATGGGCTCTGGAGACCACATGATTTATATGCACATGAAAACTTCAAAGCACAGAACTGCTTATCAGCCTGGATTTACGAAAAACATCCCTTGGTGAGTTTTAGGAACCAGCATCACCTCTGCCCTCTGCCAGAGTCTGTCTGTTGATCAGGGTGAGAACACCGGTGCTGCTTTAACTATGAGCTCCAGGTGATTCTCAGGTGAGACCAGGGTGAAGCACGAGGATTCGCAAACTACTTGGGAGGGTTGCATTCGCCTTTCAGTAGAAGAGATGATGATAGTCTGTTTGGCGTGGACCTGGAAGGGGCAGGTCAGTGCAGCCCATGTTCCCTGGGCTGTGGCAGAATGTGTGTCTGCCTATGGGAGGGGAGGGCATCTGAAACTGGGAAGGAGAAACTCACATGTCAGAGGTCCGTTTTCTGAGTCTTTCCTTTGACAGAGTCAAGTAAAGGGCAGCCTTTTCTGCATTTCAAGTTCCTTCTGCCTCTGAGCTGATGAGAGCAGGTGAAGAGGCTGTGCTGAGGCCTTTAAAGGCCTACAGGTGTGATTGCTCCACATACTAGCACCTCAGAAAGCATTTGACAGCAGAAGGGTGAGGAAGAAATGGCTGCTTCTCAGGTAAATTTTGTCTTGATTTAGCGCAGAAGCTGTGTCCTCATTACTTAATGAAATGTCATGTTTTTAGAGCTTGCAAACATTTATTCCTCTACCTGCGCCTGACTAATAAATATGTTTTGGACTAGTATTTATCCCTTTTATGATAGTCAAATTCAGTTCTAGGATGTTCCTGTGTTATGTCCTAGAGCCTTCTTCATTCTCTACAACCAGGCTTTCTATACAGGTTGAGGAATTCCTGCCATGAATTCATGACCTGCAGATTATTGGAAATAACCCTTTGGTAACACATCAGTATGGGGATGTGTTGATACCCAAGTTTTTCATAGTAGATAGATCAGGTTTGAGGACTCCAGTAAAGGATGAGTTTATATATTTATGTCCTGTTTGGGTGTGGCACGAGTCTATGTAAACCAATTAAAAACATAAAAACAGCCCAGGTGGCTCAGTTGGTTAAGCGATGCAATCTTGATGCCAGCTCAGGTCAATATCTTATGGTTTGAGTGAGCCCTGTGTCAGGCTGCTTACTGTCAGAAGAGCCTGTCTGGCATATTCTCGTCCTTTCTCCCTTGCCCCCATTCACTCTTGCTCAAAATAAATAAACTTAAAGAAAAAAAGAAAAACAAATCGACTAGCTTTTGGGCCCAGATAAGTGAATGTTCTGAAAAAGAGCCTTGATGTCTAGATTGTTTCAAAGATTTACTATTTAGAAAGCATTAAAGACTAGAGGACATGGGAGGAATCTGTGGCTTAAAATTTGCAAAAACCTTCTATATTCTCATGATTCATATCCTAGTATGATTTTTTGTTGTTTTTTTTTCTTCCTTTGGAAACTCTATCACATCAATGATGAGTCCTTCTACATGCATGAGGCCCCTGATATCAATTTGTCTCACTACAGCTGATGTTAACATTGTTCACATGGATCAGGGTCTCTCTGACAGAATCCCAAGAAAATGAAATCTCTCTCCTTTGTTTACTAGAAATCCTGGCTTTTGCAAATAAAGGTTTTATATTGGTCCTTAATCTATTAAGTTTCCATTTTATTTTGCACAGTGTAGCAGATCTTTTATTCATTCATTTTTTTTTCAGCAAAAGCTAACAAGTATAACTACTGTATGCTCACAGGTCTTATAATTCTATAATGCAACTTGGCACAAATGCCAAATGATACCATTTCAAGGAAATAATTAGGAATTTGTTGGTGTAAGGAATAAAGTATTCATGATGTTGTATCTTGACTTAAACGTTCCCCTTCTCTGAGGTTCTCTGTTACCCTCACTGTGAATTAGTGATAATTCTAGAAACTAAATGGCATAGGATATTGTTGTCAACACCTTAAAATCTGATATACATTCCTTATTCTTTGGTTAGACTCTCTTTTTTATAAGTTTATTTATTTTTAGAGAGAGAGTGTATGTGAGGGGAGGGTCAGGGAGAGGGAGGCAGAGACCCCCAAACAGGATCCACACTGTCAGTGCAGACCCAGATGTGGGGTTTGAACTCATGAGACTTGAGCTGAAATCAGATGTTTAACCAACTGAGCTACCCAGGTGCTCCAATATTCATTATTCTTGATTCAGTACTACTTGGAAGTGGAGTTAGGAACTGAATATTGAAAAGCCTTCCTAAGTGTCCTAAAGAGGCCATCAGGAAAAGGCGTTGGGAGAAATAATTTTCTATATCCTTCTGTAATGTGTTCTCTTCTCTATAGAGCACAGTGCTGGATTTGTAATTGTAGATTGTCCAGCAAGGGTCCTGTATCTTTTTTCCTATACATAGGTCTTGCTGTCTTTAGAGTTGATCTGGGTAAGATCTTTGGAAAAAGAAAGAGACCTTGCACATGAAGAGACAGGAGAGAGTAACCACACACCCAAGTAAGTGGGAATGAATGAAGCAGATGACACAAGTGAGGGTCACAGGTCAAAGGAAAAAACTCAATCTTTAATATGTGGTCTGGGAAGCTCTACTTGAATAGAATGATTCTGGAAGCCTAGGTTTTTCCAATGGTCCTGGAAGGACTTTCCAGTCTCACTCTTCCCATGCTCCTACATCCTCTAAGGCTTACCCTCTGTGCCAATGTCTACCATGGCGTTCACAGTCAAATCCAAAAGCTTCCTCATGGCCAATGAGGCTCTATGGGATCTGATTTGCTTTTGGGGACATGTGAAAATCTGTACACATAGGAAGAATCTAGTGGAGGCCCCAATGTAATTTACTCCTGTCCCAGTTTTGGGTGCCCTTATCTCCCAGGGACACACACAAAGTCTGGCACAACATCAGGAATGTGAGGCAGACTGACCATCCCCTATGAAAACTTACAGAGTGAAGTCTTCTTCATGGAGGCTTCCACATTGCCTGATACTCTGTACTCTTAAATGTACTGGGAGCCTCAGCATTTACATTGACCTCACAGTGGAATAATTGGGCCAGTTCATTTAGACCTAATTGATGCTGGGCCCCAAAAAGAACTAAGTGCCAGAATCTTTGGGGATGGGACAGTAGAGACGGTAGTTCAAAACTCTACACAGGGGATCCCAATATGAAGTCAAAGGTAAGAATGACATTTTGAACATTGCTTGTCAAAATTTCATGTATACACCAATCACTTGAGATTCCACTTAAAAACACACAGATATCATGTCTCCCTAGGTCTGGATGAAGGTCATTAATTTGTTCTTTTAACAAACACTGAGGTTGCTGTCCCCAGACGTCATCTCCAGTTGCACAAACTGCTCAGGTGGCTCTGTGTTCATGCTGAGGGGTGGGGAGAGGAAATGGTGCCACCCAGGTCCTTGGTTCTCAGACAGGCATTTCAGTGAATATTGCCTCTGAGGGAAGTCTCCTTGAATAGTGAATAATCTCCCCCCTGTGTGTGCCCCTGTGATCTTCAGATCGCCATTTCCAATTTGTCTCTACCACAGGTTGTATGTGGTTTCCAACTCATACCCCCTCTCTGCCTCCCCACCTCCACCACAGGTTGCATGCCTGTCTTCTCTCCAGGAGCAGTGCAGTGCCCTCCTATCCACAGCTGACCTTTTAAACTCTAGGCATTAAGCCTTGCTGGTTGAAAGGACCCACAAGGTTCAACTTCTCTTGTTTTCCAAACCACTTGATTTGGGGAAACATTTTCCTTATGCATTCCTGTGTGCTCCTCTTTCTCTGACCTTCTCCACAATCACAGCTCAGTGCCTTCTAAGTGATTAACTTTGTATTCTTCCCTACAATGAATATTTTGATGTCCTATCTGAATAGAGTGACTGACCTACTGCTTTCTACTCTGAATTCTGTGACAGTTATTGATTTCTATGTTCAATTAAATATTTTTCTAAATATTTATGGCTTTCCAGTTACTTTTATGCATCTCTGATGTTTGTTTAAAGTGTACATTTAATATGAAGGCCTTTCCTCCTTTATTATGTTTGTAGAGTTTAAATCTAGTTTGCATGTTGGGATATTAAGGATTGAGTTCCAGTGAAAGGCACTGAAACTTTCTCTGCATGTTTTGGTTTCTATCCTGTAATACAGCTATGATGTTGAGTGAGTTACGAATTCTAGCTACAGGCTTGGCACATTTTTGACCTTTATAATGTTTCTCTTAAGTATAAACTATGTGATGGTGAGTAAGGATTCAGCAGTCCTAGAAGTTGTACCACATTCTTTACATTTTTAAGTTTTTTTCTCCAGTAGGAATTCTGTGTTGTAGAATGAATCTTGACCTTTGATTAACAGGCTCACCAAATTCTACATATTTGCCAATTCCTCCCCATATACATTCTATGATCAGTAGTCAGGATTTAGCATTGCTTACAGGACTTGCCACACTCTTTTGTATTCAATTGTTATTCTCCACTATACGTTTTCCAGTGTGAAGTAAGGGTGACCAGTCCACAAAGATTTTCTCACCTTCCTTAAATTTGTAAGGTTTCTTCCAGTATGAATTCTGTGATAATGAGTAAATGTCAAACCGTGATCAAACACTTTATAATTTGCATTGGTAAGGTTTTTTTCAAGTATGAGTTCTGTGATGTTGTGCAAGGTGTGAAGGTTGGTTAAACACCTGGCCACATTCCTTGCATTTGTAAGTTGTCTCTCCAGTGTGAATTCTGTGATGTTGAGTAAGGGCTGAGTTCTGGTTAAAGGCCTGACCATTCTTTACATTAGTAAGGTTTTTCTCCAGTATGAATTTGGTGATGAGGAGGAGGAGTTGTGATGGATAAAGAGACATATTTGGGGGTGACAAAGTGCTCCCCTTCAGTAGGGAAATGTTTATTTTCCTTTAATGTTTTTATTTATTTTTGAGAGACAGAACGTGATTGGGGGAGGGGGCAGAGAGAGAGAGACACAGAATCTGAAGCAGGCTCCAGGCTCTCAGCTATCAACACAGCGCCCCCAACTTGGGGCTTGAACCCACAAACTGTGAGATCATGACCTGAGTCAAAGTCCTATTCTTAATGGACTGAGCCACCCAGACACCTTGAAGTGTTTATTTTCATGCATAATTGCCATACCGTTTTCCAAAGTGAAGGTACTTTTTACATTCCCCTTAGTGACATAGGAGAATTCTAATTGCTTGACATTTTCATAGGTATTTGGTGTTACCATTTTTATTTCAGTCATTCCAGAAAATATTGAGTGGCTCGTCATTGTAAAATATGAAATGATCTTACTATAGTTACCCTGGTGACTCAAAATGATAACACTTAAATGCATAAAGTTGAACAAAGTCAAAATGGCTGCATTCAAATATCAGTGAGGCTTCATATTAAAATAACATTTTTCCTCTCTTGTGCAAACTTTCCATCCTCTCTTCTTAGCCTTTTTCTTCAGGAAGCCAGTACCACCTTGGAAACATGATGAACAAGGCCAGCAGTGATGTGGGAAACAAAGGCAAAGAAAAATTAAATTTTCCTACTACTTCCAAGATTCTGTGTCTCCCTCTCTCTGTGACCCTCCCCCGTTCATGCTCTGTCTCTCTCTGTCTCAAAAATAAATAAATGTTAAAAAAAAAAGAAAAAAGAAAACATGATGAACAAGGCCAGCAGTGATGTGGGAAACAAAGGCAAAGAAAAATTAAATTTTCCTACTACTTCCAGCCCATTGACAAGTCCTTGAAACAGGCAGAACAACCTTCCTCTGGGAGCTCAGCAGCCTAGATGATGACTCTTTGGTAAGAGGAATAGGCCACCTTAGCTTAACATTATTCTAATCTCAAGGATCCTGTAAGTCTACTTTAACATACAAAAATTCCTTTGGGAACTTCCTTTTTCTTTACCCCCAAGATATATGTTAGCAGTCATACTCCGAACATCTGCCCAATGGATGTACATTTGAAGGATCTCATGACTGAGTTTTTTCTAAGCAGTAAGAAATGATTTTTTCCTAGCAGTACCTCCTATCCTCCTCAAGTTCCTGGAAACCTTGCTTCCAAAAATTCCTTAAAGACTTATGATATGAGAAACAAAGGAAGAAGGAAATGGTAGAGAAAATTAAACCTCCTTATAACCTAGAGCCCATTGGCAAATATTTGAGGCAGGCAGAGTCTACCATTTCTCCAGGACCTCCCTACTGTCTTCATGCTTTGCTAGAAGGAAAAACCATTTTAGCTTGACAATAGCTAGGCCTCTGGTATCTTATGAGTCTTTAGCATAGGACAATCCATTTGGGAACTTACCCTTGACTTTACCTCCCTCAACTCCTAACCATATAATCAGTCTCTCCTCAGGATCTGGGGAAACCCTTCTGCCCAGGGGTCCTGTCCTAGGGCTTTAATAAAACTACCCTTTTGCACCAAAGATGTCTCAGGAATTCTGTCTTGGCCTTTGGCTCTGGACCCCCACCCCCACTCCAAAACCCCATCAACTTACACTATCCCCAACCCCCTCCCAACTTGAAATCCTATCACAACCTGTGACAGTCACCTGTCACAACCTCAGTGCAGCTCTTTCTGCCCAAAGGACCTGTCCCCATGTTTTAATAAAACCATCTTTTGGCACTGAAGTTGTGTCAAGAATTCTTTTTTGGCCATTGGCTCTGAAGGCCAAAGCTTCAAACTACTTCAGTAGCACAAACACAATTCCTCTTGAAACCAGCTAGACCCTGTATTTCCCTACATAACCCCCCAGCCCTTCCCTCTGGGTGGCTTGCAGTCCTAAAGGCCCTAATGTGCTCCAGTCTCCTTTGCTTGACAAAGCAAGAAAGCTGTTGTTCCTCTTTACTCCCCACTATTTTTCTAATTATGTTTTGGCTCTGAAGCCCAGAGGTCAGTTTCCACAACAGAATGTGTAGGAGAGGAAAATTTTTTCTTGCTCCCTTCTCTATTCTTTGGCTGGTCTAGTAATTAAACTGACTTAAGACAGATTCACAAGACAAAAAAATTATTTCTTAATTAGGGGAACCTTAAAGATAGGAGTCTCAAAGATGATTGATGCTTATAACATGGGGACATTGAAGAAGGCAGTAGGAATTTAGAATTTCAGAGCAGGAGAAAGATATTCAATACAGAAGAAAGCAAAGAGCAACTGATTGTCTCATACTGGTTTGCCACACCAGGCACCAACGTCTTATGATATAAACAGTTAATCTCTGGAATTAGCTCTCTTTCTGGTACAGTTGTCCCTCCTAATTTATTCTTGGTAACCATATCAGCCTCACAAAAGAAGGAACTCCTGGAGCACCTGGGTGGCTCCATAGGTTAAGCATCAGACTCTTGATTTTGGCTCAAGTCATGATCTCCTGGTTGGTCTGTGAGTATGAGCCCCACATCATGCTCTGCACAGGTAGTCTGGAGCCTGTTTGAGATTCTTTCTCTCTGCTTTTCTCTCTGCCTCTCTCTGATTGAGCAGTCTCTGTCTCTCTCAAAATAAATACATAAACTTAAAACAGAAAAGGAAGAGTCCTTCATTTACACCAACAATAAACCTAGAGGGCCTTTTTTTTTTTTTTTTACACGTTACATTGAAGCCATAATGCAGCCCCTCTAGCCAAATAAGCAGTCTTTACATTTTTTTTTTGTTTTTTTTTTTTTTAATTTAATACTGTTTTCATCTTGAGAGAGAAAGAGATCGCAAGTTCAGGAGGGATAGGAGGAGAGAGACAGAATCCTGAGCAGGCTGTTTTCTGCCAGCATAGAGCCCAAGGTGGGACTCAAACTCCGGGAACTGTGAAATCATGACCTAAACCAAAACCATGAATCAGGTGTATAACGGACTACACCACTCTGGTGCCCCAGGAATATTTTAGCATGCACCTGTGGCCTGCATAATTGATTAACCAGATCTCTCTTTGTAGATGCATCTATCATTCATTGTTTCTTAGACTTGGTCCCAAACCCTCTTGCACAGCCTCCCCCTGTGGCACCAATACACAACATTCCAGCACCCCAATAATATTTGTAGCTGCCTGAATTGAGTGTACACACAGCCAAGAGGTGTTACATATTACTGCCCTTCACTTTTACTGCCTAAGTGCTCTAAGGTGCCTTTAAAATTTTTTTGACAAGGAAGTAACCTTGAAGTTGGTGTTTGGAGAAGAGTCTGCCTGCTTCCCAAATGGCCAGCCTCCTGAAAAGACCTTAAATTCCTTTCCAGTCAAGCTCCTCTTGAGTATTGGCTTTTAAATTGACTTGGCTTCCAAACAGGTTTTTAGGTAACAAAATTGTGGTGGAATCATTGGTCAGGAAAGAATTCTTGAGATGTTTTATGGTACAACTTCATAAGTTTATGCAAGTAGTACAGGGACAGGATAAGTGGCCAGACAGAGCTGCATTTTGGCTGAAGTTGATGAAGATGATGGTTATATGCTTAGTGCTCAAGGGGGAAGTTCATGCCAGGAGTATTAGTTCATAATTTTTTTTTCAAGTTTCTGCCCCTAAAATATTGCAAGATTTCTCTGGTGCTTATCATTCACTCTGATATTAATTATCAGGTATACCAGTAGTCATGAGATCCTTTAGAATATAGCAACCAGGGGAACCTGGGTGGCTCAGTTAGTTAAGGCATGCAACTTTGGCTTAGGTCATGATCTTGCAGTTCCTGAGTTTGAGCCCTGTGTCAGGCTCTGGACAGCTTAAAGCCTGGAGCCTACTTTGGATTCTGTCTGTGTGTCTGTCTCTCTCTCTCTCTCTCTCAAAAGTAAATATAACCATTACAATATTTTTTTCTGTAATGTCACATGGCAGAGTAGATGTTGGAGATGAAGAAGCCTTGTGGACAATGTAATAGGCACGATCGCAAGGCATGTGCTGTGATACCACAAAGCACGAGTATCCCAGGTACATAACCCCACCGTAGATTGTTTCCACTGTAGATGGATGATCTTCCAGGGATGCTGACTCTACCTGACAGGTACATCCCTCCTGCCACTTAGCCCATGATTAGGGTAGTCACGTGCTCTGGGCTCTGTACCTGTTAGAAATTAGTGGGGTCACGATTCAGTAGTCAGAAGCAGCAAGTACAACTGCTTCAAACAGTCAACCCAATATTTAGTCAGGAAGCCCATGGTTTTCACTACCGTTGCTCTACAGGCACTCATGCTGTCTGGGATCTGAGAATCATTCTCAATATGCTGAGAATTATATTAATCATATTGATTAAGCACTGTAGCACTGCTTCTCCTACATGTCAGTGCTCACTAGTTCTGTGTGCCTCCCCCTTCAATACTCCCTGCTTGGTAGGTGATTTGTAGATAGTCTTTGGACATAAGTCTACCTTATTCCTGTAATGCTAGCCTCCTGAACAAAGCAAATTTTCCTTTCCAACAGTGAAAATTGGTAATGGGATACATCATTAAAATGGAATCGGGATTTGGCAGGAGGAGCTCTCTCTACATATCACTGGTAGTCATCTGACCCAATAGCAAGGGTTGGACTTGATCTTGCTCATGGAGGCTACTCCTCTATTCCAGCTGAAGAAAGAGATGGCTTCCTGATTTTAAAAATTAATTTCCTTCTGGGGTGCCTGCATGGTTCAGTCAATTGAGTGTCTGACTTATGCTCAGGTCATGATCTCATGGTTCATCAGTTCGACCCCTGTGCCAGACTCTGTGCTGACAGTGTTGAGCCTGCTTGGGATTTTCTTTCTCCCCCTCTCTCTGCATGTCCACTAGAAGTGCAAAAGAGATCCCCTCTCTCCACATCCTTGCCAACATCTGTAGTTTCCTGAGGTGTTAATGTTAGCCATTCTGACAGGTGTGAGGTGGTATCTCATTGTGGTTTTGATTTGTATTTCCCTGAGGATGAATGATGTTGACCATTTTTTATGTGTCGGTTGGCCATCTGGATGTCTTCTTTGGAGAAGTGTCTATTCATGTCTTTTGCCCATTTCTTCACTGGATTATTTGTTTTTTGGGTGTTGAGTTTGATAAGTTCTTTATAGATTTGGATACTAGCCTTTTATCTGACAATGTCGTTTGCAAATATCTTCTCCCTTTCTGTCGGTTGCCTTTTAGTTTTGATGAATGTTTCCTTCGCTGTGCAGAAGCTTTTAATTTTGATGAGGTCCCAATAGTTTAATTTTGCTTTTGTTTCCCTTGCCTCCAAGGATGTTTTGAGTAAGAAGTTGCTGCGGTGAAGGTCAAAGAGGTTTTTGCCTGCTTTCTCCTCGAGGATGTTGATGGCTTCCTGTGTTACATTTAGGTCTTTCATCCATTTTGAGTTTATTTTTGTGTATGGTGTAAGAAAGTGGTCCAAGTACATTTTTCTGCATGTCGCTGTCCAGTTTTCCCAGCACCATTTGCTGAGGAGACTGTCTTTATTCCATTGGCTGTTCTTTCCTGCTTTGTCAAAGATTAGTTGGTCATACGTTTGTGGGTCCATTTCTGGGTTCTTGGTATTGGCTACTTCTTAGATTTTAATTTCCACTCCTTGTTATTGTATCAATAATACTTGGAGGTGGAGGTTTTCTTCTTCTTTTTTTTTTTTTTTTTTTTTTTTTTTTTTTTTTTTTTTAGCTAGATGCTTTTTAAATCAATATCGATGATTCAGGATTTTGATGGTTAAAATTTCTCTTTTTTGACAGCTCTGTAACGATGCTTCCTTTTGTATGATAGGTTCCACAACACTAATTAATATTGTTTTTGTTTTTTTATGTTTTATGTTTGTGGATGACAATTTTCAACTCAGTACATTTTATGGCAGTTTAAGGGTTAATTCAAATAGGAATCAGCCATATGTCAATTTCCAATAAATTACTTGTACATTTGTCTATATTAATATTACCCATACATTTTTTGCTTATGATTTATCTTGCTGCTTTTCTTGGTTAGTGGTCAGTGGTTATTTTATGCTGTCTTGGTGAATTGTTATAGTAGAATTCAGGTCATAATCTATGGATGAAAGTATATTCCCATTGTGAGAGAAATACTGTCTTGAATTGAAGGTAATATTTTAAAACTCATAACTGTGTATCAACTTTAAGTTTTATATTTTACTCTTAATTGTGGTTGAAACATATACCATAAAATTTACTATTCTGACCATTTTAAACTGTAGTGTTAAGTATACTTAAGTTGTTACGAAACCAACCTCTGGAATTTTCTCATCTTGGAAAACTGAAACTCAATGCCTCTTAAATAACCACTTCCACACTTGTATCTATTCTAATCCCCAACTACATTTTCTTTCTCCCTCTTTCTTCCTTTCTTTCTTTCTTTGTGAGGCTCACTACATTACATTAGTCACATAAGTGAAATCAGTGTACCTGTCTCTGTGACTCATTGATTTCACTAAGCATAATGTCATCACATTTTAGCCAGGTTGTATAATGTGATGAGATAGGTTCTTTCAAAGCTGAATATTCTTCCAGTGTGTGTATATGGTACATTTTCTTTACCCATTCGTGCACCTGTGAACATTTCTATTGCTTTAGCTTATTATTGGCTTTTCTGAATAATGCTGCTAGGAATCTACTTGTTCACATGTCTTTTACAGACCCTACTTTGAATTCTTCTGGTTACATACCCACAAGTGGGATGCTGGATTTTATGATAATATTATTTAAATTTTCTTGACAAACCTTCATCTTGTTTTCCAGTGTAGTTGCACCATTTGTGTTTACTCTAGCAGTGTGTAAGGGTTCCAGTCTGTCCACATCCTTTCCAACATATGCTTGTTTAATACTGGGATGTGAACTGGTGTAATGTGATAACTCACTGTGATCAGATTTATATTTTCCTAAGGAATAATGGTTTTGAGTATCTTTCATATGGTTGGCCACTTGTATATCCTCACTGGATGATGCCCATCTATCCTTTCTCCAAATTTAAATCATGTTATTTGCTTTCTGGTTGTTGATGCACGAGTTCTTTCTCTATTGTGGATATTACCTCCTTCTGCTCTAAGTGCTCTGCAAAAAATTTCCTTCCATTTCACAGGTTGTCTATTCATTCCTCTGTTTCCTTAGAATTACTTTGTCTGAATTCCGTATGTTTGAGTATATTGTGTGTCATTTCACTTGACTCAAGAAATTTTCTGGTCGTTTTGTTCCATATCTGACTGTTCAAGAGCATATTGTTAAGCTTCCAAATGTTTGTGGAATTTACAATTTTCCATCTGCTCTTAAAACTTAGTTTCATTCCATGGTGGACAAGAAACATACTTGTATGATGTCAATCTTCCCAAATGTCTTAAGACTTGTTTTGTAGACTAGCACAGTATCTATACAGGATGATGATCAGTGTGTAATTGACAAGGTTGTGTATTCTGCTTTTCCTTGGTGGAACTGTCTCTTGATGTTTATTATGTGTAATTGGTATGTAATGTTGCTTAAGTGCACTTCTTACTGGAATGCAATTCGGTCTTTCTATCCAGTTAAACTGTAGTGTTGACCTCTGCTACTCTTATGATGCTGTTTACTTCGTACTTCAATTCTGTCATGTGTGCTTCACATGTATGGGATCCTTGACGCTAGGTGTGCACATGAATATAATTGTTATAGTGCCCTGGTAATTTCATGACTTTATATAATGTCCTTTTTCTCTTGTTGACACTTTTTGACACTTAATGTGTATTTGTTTGATAATAGTATGGCCACCTATGCCTTCTTTTGGCTCCCATTTGCATGGAATGTCTGTTGACACACTTTTACTTGCATCTTATGTGTGTCCTTAAATCTACTGTGAGTCTCTTATACACAGGAGACTGTAGGGTTTTGTTGTTAACTCACTGCACCAGTCTATGCTTTTTGATTGGATGACTTGAATCCCTTTACAATCAATATATTACTGAAAGGGAACCACTACTGCTACCAACTTTGTATAGTTTTCTGTATTTGTTGTGGCTATTTTATGCCATTTCCTCGCTGTTCCTGTGTCCCATTATGTTTTTGTGGTGTTTGTAATGACATGCTTTGATACCATTCTCCTATCCTTTCTATGTCTTCTAGAGGCATTTTCTATGTGGTTTCCATGAGAATGACTGAAAACCTCTCACACATGCCATGTCCACCACTGCACCCCCTTTGTCTTACCGATATCCCAAATTCTGTCTTTTATTTTGCATACACTATGATATGGATTCGTGATTTTTATAGTTTTAAATTTTTTAATACTCTGTCACAGAAATAAAAGTGATTTGTGGTACCTTTTTACAAATGGTAGGTTTCTCTCTTTGTTTAAGTATTTACATAAAGCGGAGAGTTTTATATGTTCCTTTTGGGTCAGTTACTTCTACAGTCTTTGTACTTTAACCAGAATCTTCCTTGAATTTTTCTTGTAGAGACAGTTTACTGGTAAACTTCTAGGGGTGTTTCCTGGTAAAGTCTTCATTTCTCCATTTTGAAGGACAGTTTTACCAGGTACAATATTGTTGGTTGCTATTTTTTGGTATTTTAGTGCTTGAGTGTATCATCCTATGCCTACTTCCTGTAGGATGTGTTGAGAAACCACTACTAACTTACAGTGGATCTGCTGCACAAGATGAGTTGCTTTTCTCCTAGTGTTTCAAAGTTTTCTGTTCACCTGTGATTTATGATCAGTTAATTATAGTGTGTCATTTTGTTTAAGAATTGGCATTCATCCTGTGTTAATAATTCACTGAAATTCTTGCATGTTTGTTTCTTTCCACCAATGTGGGAATTATAAGCCATTAGTTTTTCATGTTAGCTCTCTGTCCCCTTTGACTCTGTTTTCATATGGGTTCCCCTTATGTATATTGATTTACTTTTGGTGTCCCAGAAGTCCCTTGGACTCTGTTCTATTCCAATTGTAATTTGTTCCCTCAGTGATTAATTCTAAACAAGTGGTCTTTAAGTTGTTTGATTCTTTTTTTTCTGCTTGATCAAGTCTTTTCTTAACCCTTTACTACTTTTTCTTCTTTAAATAAATATATTTAATTTTTAAACTAATTTTTACACCCAACATGGGGCTCAAACCAAGAACCCTGAGAAGAGTTGCATGCTTTACCAACTAAGCCAGCTAAGCACTGCCACCCCTTCTACTGGTTTTCAAAATACATTTACTGGACTGTTTAACTCCTAAATTTTGTTTTATTTTTTCAACACTTTCTGTTGGTTTGAATTTTTATTTGGCCATATATAGTTTTTCTGGTATCATTTAGTGCCCCGTCTGTTCTCTCTTCTTCCTCCATGATCATGGTTATGATGATTGAGTTCTTTGTCAGGTAATGAATAGTTATGTAACAATTAATGGTAAGTTTTAGAGTTTTATTTTGTTCCTTCAATTGTAAAACATTTTTATTTTTTTTTTTAATTTTTTTAAATGTTTATTTATTTTTGAGAGAGAGGGAGAGAGAGAGAGAGCGAGAGCATAAGCAGGGGAGGAGCAGAGAGAGAGGGAGACACAGAATCTGAAACAGGCTCCAGGCTCTGAGCTGTCAACACAAAGCCCAACGTGGGGTTCGAACTCACAAACCGTGAGATCATGACCTGAGCTGAAGCTGGATGCTCAACCGACTGAGCCACCCAGGCGCCCCATAACACATTTTTCTGTTTCCTCGTATGCTTTGTGATCTTTCACTGAGTGTTTGGAATTTAAAAACCAGCCTCTGGTCCCAGGCTTTGTGAACTTGCTTTGTAAAAGAAAACAAAACAGAGCTGTGCTAGTAAATCCTGGGTCCTGTGAAACATTCTGAAGATGTATGAAGCTTGAGCTCTTGTAATTTCCCAGTTAAGAAAGTGTGTGTTGGGTCTTAATTAGAACACATGATACATCTCTCTCTCCTTGATGTTTGGTTTAAGTTCTGCATTCGCTGGTGTTTGAAGAAATACTCAGCTTTTTTTTCTGAGCAGCCAGCACAATGCTTTCATTATATGCTTCCATTCCTTGAGCCCTCAGTGTCCTGTATGACAGGATCCAGTCCCCTCAGGTAGCTACAAAAGAGCCAGATCTTTACACAGGTCCCTCATGTCTTATTTCCTATGCAGAGTTGAGCATTTTCTCATAATCTTGCCATGGAGTCCCAGGTAGAGTGAAGAACTATTGGGGGAAAGTTTCACTAAATTTTCTTCCCTCTTTGATGTGAGTCTTCTTCAGTTTGTCCTTGCCTGGGAGTGCTTTCTTCTCCCAACCGGATTCTGGGGCACTTGAAAGGGCAGTTGGGCCAGTCTGTTTCTGCTTCGAGGAGCAGAGTCTCTGTGCCTCCTATTTCTCAAGTCTGCTGATGTCTGGTGATGGGTATTAAGTTTTTGCATTAGCACCTTATAGTATATTGATGCAAGTGCAGTTGTTGGATCATTTACTTGGTATCTTTCAGTTATGCCTTTTGATGACACCTTGGGCTTGTTGACAAAGAGAAGCCAAGGAGATTCTTTCCATGGGGTGCTATTGGGAAGATATGGTAACTGTGACTTTTGAGTATTCACTGTTAGTGGAAGATTAGGAAGGTGAAGGAGAGAAGGAAGAGCAGAAGGAATATTATGATGGATAGAACCAAACTGGGTTATTTACCCACAATAGAATGTTTACTGACTAAAGAGATTGAGGAGGGGCACCTGGCTGGATCAGTCAGTTAAGCTTCCCACTCTTGACTTTGCTTCAGGCCATGATCTCATGGTTTTGTGAGTTTGAGCCCCAAGTTTGGCTGTGCACTGAGAGTGTGCAGCCTGCTTGAGATTCTCTGTCTCTCTTCTTTCTGTCCCTCCCTGCCTATCTTTTTGAATGAATGAAAGAATGATTGAATGGATAGATAGATAGATAAATAAACCTTAAAAAGAGAACAAGGATATAAAACTTTTTGGGGGTAACCCCACTTTAAGACAACTGTTTGTGGAACAATGTTGTTATGAGCATAAAGACCAAAGTCCATTTTTTTACACATATATATGCTCTGAAAGGAAATTTGGAAAATCTAGAAATTCAATGAGTGTGTGCCAAAAGTAATAATTCCAATCATTTCAAATAGAGGATTGGATAAATTATTCGAACAGTTTTAGATTTTAGAAAGTTAAAAATAAAGATAAAATGTCTAAATATGATCAATTTGGGGTGTTCTTTTTTTTTAATTTTTTTTTAACATTTTATTTATTTTTGAGACAGGGAGAGAGAGAGCATGAACAGGGGAGGGTCACAGAGAGGGAGACACAGAATATGAAACAGGCTCCAGGCTCTGAGCTGTCAGCACAGAGCCCGATGCAGGACTCGAACCCACAGACCAAAAGATAATGACCTGAGCTGAAGTCGGCCGCTTAACCAACTGAGCCACCCAGGCGCCCCTGGGATGTTCTTTTTTGAGGGGTTATTAACCTTTCACGAACAAATAATTCCTCTTTGTTCCAAAGTTCTAATTTTGGTAATTATGGGAAGGATTTTATCCAAACATCACTGTTCAATAGTATCATATAATCCTGAATTTGGAGCAACTTTTCATGTGTTGTGAATTCAGGAAGATGTTTAGTAAGGACTGTGTATTTAATAATTACCAATGTGTTTACCATGGAGACAAAACATAACAATACAGTGAATCTGGGGAAAAGGTTAACCATGTATCAAATCTGAATAAATAGCAGAGAGCTCAGTTTCAATAGAATAAGTTTAAAAGAGAGAAATGTGGGAAAGTCTTTTATCCAACCTCAAATTTTCTTAAATGTCACTGTTTCCTTGCTGGAGAGGACACTTACAAATGTAGTAAGTTTGGCAAAGTTTTTAAGCAGTCTTCAAAACTTGCTAAAGGAAGAATTTTCATCCAGAGAAGAAACCTTACCTATAAAGAATGTGGCGATGCCGTTAACCAGTACTCAGGTTTTTTTGCTTTTGTTTTTGTTTTTCACATCACAGAGTGTATACTGGAGAAAAACTTTACAAAAGTACAGAATGTGGCAAAGTCTATACCTGAAGTTGAAGTCTTCCTGGGCATCAAATATTTCATACTGGGAAGAAACCTTACAGATGTAAAGAATTGGCTGAATTCTTTAAACATTCCTCAGAATTTCCTTGACATCAGAGTATATATACTTTGAGAGAAACCCAACAACTGCAGAGAATATGACTGAGGAGAATAAGATTTGGAGAGAAACCCAACTGTGGAGAATGTGGGCTCGATTTCATGAACCATGAAATTGTGACCTGAGCTGAAATCAAGACTCACAGACTTAACAGACTGGGCAACCCAGGAGCCCCCATAGAGTTATAATTTTAATGTGAATTTTTATTATGTAATTAATACTTGCAGAAGTGTGGCAGAGAGGACACAGAGTACTCATCTACTCCTCACCCTGTTCCCTTGTTGTTGACAATGGATATTACTCTGGTACTTTTGATGAAACCTACAACTAACAATGACACATTAATATTATAGAATTAAAGAATTCTTAATATTTCACTAAATTTAATTATTTTTCCCTCCACAAGGGTGTGATCCAAAGTAGCAGTTGATAATCACCAGAGGTTTGGATCACTCTTCCTCCCACTTCTTAAACAGTTTCTCAAACATTAGGTGCTAATGTTTTGTTGAAACCTCAAATCAGATATACATGGAAGCAAAGACTGTACGTTTTAGTGCTTTCATTTCTGTCTTTCTCACCAAATTCTGTGCTTTGGAAAGGGTTGGGATAGGCCCTGCCAGTATGTGCCAGTTGGGCATGTGGATTATTTGGAGCTGAAGGCAATCAAGACACTGGGCTCCAGGAAATTTTGGTTCCTCCCTTAACTACCTAGAGGAATCTAAATTGGGTGCCCTTTTCAAAATAAGGGTTATTATAGGAGATAAATTTTATCTGAGTGATCCATAGATCCAGCAGACCAAACATCTAATTACCAAAGTCAGGAAGTAATAACACATGTCTCCTTCAAGGGTCTTTCTAACTCGACTAAGAATCAAATTGACAGAAGACAGATTAACAGGAGAAAATCAAGTGGAATGGCATATGTACAATGAATCCACAGAGACATGGAAATTTTAAAGACAGGCAAAATGAGGTATATATGGGCCTCTGGATTGTCAAGAAGGGAGTAGGGGTCTGGAATTTCAGAGCAAAGAAATGTAATTCACAGGGTGATAGGAAGAACAGAGGTTTGGTGATAAACATGAGCCCTACCATACAGAAGAATCACTCAGAAAATTTGTTAATACCCTTTATTCTGGAAAGACCTTCAACTTAGATTGTTCTGTGTGGTTAAGTGGGGGACAAACCTGTATCTTGAGACCATAGGGACTCATGTGTTTTCAGCTCAGAATAATCGACATGCCAAATTGGCACATTCTGGGTGGGGTTAAGGGGCACCTGTCCTAAACCTCTTTATCAAACACCTGCTCGTCTCCTTTCACACTATCAATTGCATTTTTTTTATGTTGAAATCCCAGACTCCTGCTCCCTTCTACTTGGTTCAGGATGAGAGAGATACCTCATTTTGCCTGCTTGCCTTTGGGATGTCTATGTGTGTGTGTGTGTGTGTTTGGGGGGGAGGTTCCTTATAATTATGCTATTAAGTTTGATTCTCTCCCATTCATCTGTGTCATGTCAATTTGATACTTAGTCCACCCAGAATGACCTGAAAGGGACAGGGATTCTTACTCCCCTCAAAATGAGACAGGACATTCTTGTTCCATGGGAGCTTCAAGAGCCAACCCATCCATCGCCTTGTTTTCCATTTCTGAATGTCTACTAGTTAACATTTTAAAAAACAGCACATTACATGTTGTGAGATGAAAAAAGGACCCAGGAGTGCCTTCAACTGTCTCTAGTTTGACCTTTATCTATACTTCCTGATTCAGTTCTTTTTTCCAGCTCATCTTTAGGTCAGACAGAAGCCCCGGCAGGCAAAGCATCCCATGATGGAAAAGGAAACTATCCCCTCCAGCAAGAAGGCCTGCCTTGGACCAGCAGGACCCCACATGTCTGACAGCAACACAGTTATTGGCTTGACCTTCACCACCACCTGTACGTACCACTACCTTTTGTTACAGCAAATACTCGGTGACCAGGAAGAGACAAGTGACACACACTTGGGGAATCAGGAGAGACTGTTTATTTCACACCAGTGCTGGCCCAGCAGAGTCACCTCCAAAGGCTGAGCCCTAGCCCTGGTGAGAGTCTCTCTTTATGGATGGGATTGCAGGGGCTCGAGAAAAAACGTGGAAAGGGGGGCACTAACTGGTTGTGCTACATGGGCAGTTGGCATATGAAGGAGGCAAGCGAGATGACATAAGCCAAAAGCATGTAAGGGGAGTATCCAGCTTGGACATCTGGCTGGCCCCTTTTATCTGCTTTTACCAGCTTTCATTCTCATTCCCCAATTTTGATCCTCAAGTTGCTATAGCAGACTTAGAGAAAATCAGTTTGTGGGGACCAGGGAACCCTTTTCTGGAATTGGAGGAGGGGTGAAGACTATTCTGGCTTCTTCCTAGTGGACAGGGACGTTGAAGTGAGGAATGTGACAGCTAGGGTTCTTCGCCATCCAAAGGAGAGTAACGGCAGCTGGAATGGTCCAACTGGAGCATCATCTGGACTTTTATCACTTCTAGGAGAGAGGAAACAATCCTGGTTAGCATATTAAGGATACAACGACCAAACGGGAGGGGAATGAACTGCATTAGGAGAGGACTAACTAGAGGGAGGAGCCAGGATGCCCAATTCTATATGTTGCTCCAAGAGTTCCATGAATCTGCTAATTCTTGCCTCTGTTTGAAGATCCACTCCCTTAGTTGTTGGGCTATACCTCTAACTATCCCTGAATGGTTAACATAGAAGCATTATTCCTCATTTAGGAAGAAACTTATTTCCCCCCCTCTCAGAGTTAACAAGTCCAACTCTCTTCTATTTTTTTTTTAATTTTTTTTTAACGTTTATTTATTTTTGAGACAGAGAGAGACAGAGCATGAACGGAGGAGGGTCAGAGAGAGGGAGACACAGGATCTGAAACAGGCTCCAGGCTCTGAGCTGTCAGCACAGAGCCCGACGTGGGGCTCGAACTCACGGACCGCGAGATCATGACCTGAGCCGAAGTCGGACGCTCAACTGACTGAGCCACCCAGGCGCCCCTCTCTTCTATTTTGTAATACTGCTAAAGAGTCCACCTGGTTTTGTAGGGTTACCAGGGAGTTTGCAAGTTGTTCTATGTCATCTGTCAGATCTTGGGACAGTTTTTGGTAAATGGAAATATATAAGGCTCCTTCTCCAACTCTACCAGTTACTCCGGTGGTGATTCCCCACCCAATTAATAGAGGTATCTCTTGGATAGCTGGTTTAGAATGGGTATGTGGAACCAAGGGAAGTATAAGAGATTGGTTGTTAGGGAGAATATTTGGGGGGTGGGAATGCAAAGGCACAAATTCCCATCCAGTTAGCAGCCAGGCACAAAGAAGCATTAGTCACAAACAAAAGATATTCCCGCAGAGGGAAGGCACCAGGGTGACTCTTGTTTTTTACCTATTTGATTGTATATCTCAGTTTGGTTGCATTGGTTTTTAGTTAATTTACCTACAGGGGTTGTTCCTTGTTGGTCCTTAAAACATAAGGAGGCCTGCCCTATTAGTTTTATATCAGTAACCGTGGGGTCTACTGTGACAGTTATGTTATCTCTTGACATGTTGTAGAGATAATCATATTGGTTACACCCTCTGGGACCGAGGTAGCCTCCTAACCCAAGGGGGATAGAGAGAGGCAAAGCCAACAGTCTTTGGCTCACTTAAGGTTAGAGGAGTTGGGTAGGTGATCAGTTGAATTTAGAATCTGCTATCAGTTACAGTCATAAGGCCCATTGTGTCTCAGTTTTGGACGTTTGGGTCTCCTGGGCAGACTTCCAGAAATGTTCTTAATGGAATTTTGAACTGCCTCTTGGGTTGCCTGGTTACAGGCCTCTTCTTGGACTCCCCCTCCATCAGACAATCCCAAGTGGGTTTGTTGTGCCCAGCATGCATATTTGTCTGAGGTTCCATGCCATGTTGTTCCCTGCCAAAGGTGTCTTGCTTTAATTCTTGTCAGTAATTTTTTTGCCATAGGAACAGAGTGAGGCAGATTGATAACATCTTGGATGTTGATATGTGTATGTGGTGTGAATGTCTTGTGTGTGTGTGTGTCCGTGTCCCTGTCCTAAGAGCTATTTTAGGTGACTCAGTGCAGGGGTAAAGGAGGAGGTCGTGTGATAGACACTTACAGGAAGGTGTAAGTAAGGAGGCAAGGTTTAGTGCCAGGATTAGTTCAGCTGGGGTAGGAGACAGTTTTGAGGGCAGAGAACAACCATGCAGATAAGGACACCAGCTCCAACTCAGATCATATACATCTAAGGAGAATAAGGTATTCTGACACTAGTAAGCAGAGGGAGGCTAACAGAGTTTGTGACTGAGGTGCCAGTCTACAAGAGTAACTTGGGTAAGCTGTACAGCAAAGGGTATAGCAACAAGTATAGAAAAAGAAGCACACTGGGGATGACCATGAAATTTGAGAGAGAATGATTTATTGTAGTTCATTTAAGTTGCTTGGTGATTTCCTCAAGCCGCTGGTAACTGCAGGCCACTGTTAACTGCAGGCCACTTATCATCTGCTATCTTCTTAAGGGTGATCTGTAGAGAATTATGCTGGTTAGCAGTTACTTTCCCTTCCAAGTGGCTATCAGGTGTCAGGTGGACTGCCCTTAGTCCAGAATGATATATCCAGGTGGTTAGTCCTGCAACCTTGAGGGCTGTGTGGTTGGCACAACTAAATAGGGTCCTTTCTAGGTAGGTTTGAGTGGTTCCCTTTTCCAATCTTTCATCCAAACCTGATCCCCAGGTTTGTGAGGGTGTACAGTTATTCCTAGGGAAATAGGTATCCTATCGTTCACCCACCTATGTATCTCAAATACAGTTTTTCCTAATCCTTGTAGTTGTTTTGTATTTCTAAATTCCCTAGCTCTTTCAGGTCCCCCTTGGATTTGACTAGTGGAGTGGGTCTTCCATATAGGATATCAAATGGGGAGAATCCTATTTTTGCCCTGAGTGTAGAGCATATTCAGAGAAGAGCCAGGGGTAGTATATCCGGCCAGGACAAGTTAGTTTCCTGACATGCTTTTACCATGACTGATTTAAAGGTCTTGTTCATATGTTCCACTTTCCCTGAACTCTGGGGTTGGTAGACTGCATGTAAGTTCCATTGCTTACCTAAGGTTTTGCGTACTTGTTGCACCACCTCAGCCACAAAAGCCAGGCCATTGTCTGAGCCTTTGGTTCCTAGCATTCCATGTCTGGAAATGATTTTCCTTAGAAAGGCCTTGGTTAATTCTCTTGGCTTTTTGGTGCATGTAGGATAGGCTTCAACTCAGCCTGAAAACGTGTAGATGAATACCAAAAGATATTTAGATGCTCTACTGGGCCTTATTTTGGTCAACTCTACCTCTAAATCTTCAAAGGATGCCTGACCTCAGCGTTGGATTCCCATGGGCCCAGTGGGGCCTTGTTTGCCATTATTTTGAGCTCAGAAAAGGCAGCATTGAGGGATCAAGGCACAGAGGGATGGGAGTTGAGCAGTTACATAATAAATGCTCAGTAAGGTTTCATGGACAGATTTTCCTAGTTATGTGAGCTCATGCTATTGTAGAACCACCTGGTGGGCTAGCTGCTCCTGTATATAGATTCTTTGGTCTAGAAGTACCCATCATCCTTCTTTTGTCTGGCCTCCTTTTTCCTGTTTTTCCCATTTTGTTTCTTGGACTGTGTACCTTGGGGAACTTGGCAGCTCCAGGGCCAGGATGATTTTTGAGTGTGTTGTTTGTTTTCCCACTGCTTGTTTAGCTGTGGCGTCAGCCCTTTGGTTACCTTTTAACACTGGGTCCTTTCCCCTTTGCTGTCCCTTGCAGTGAATGACTACTACTTAACTGGGTTCCCAGACTGCCTTTAAGAGTTTTAGGATTTCTTCCTGATTTTTTCTTTCTTTTCTTCCTTCAGTCAAAAGTCCTGTCTCCTCTTACAGAACCCCATATATATGTAGAGTGGCATAGGCATAGTGTGAATCACTGTATATGTTGGCCCATTTGTCTTCACTGAGTCTAGTGCTCTTATTAGGGCCCACAGTTCTGCTCTTTGGGCTGACCATCCTTGTGGCAGGGCCTTTGCTTCTATCACCTCAAAAAGAGACTACTTCATAACCAGCCTATCTTTTCCCTTCATGAAGCTGCTGCCCTTAGTGTACAGGATGAGGTCAGGATTTTGTAAGGGCCTGATAGGTCTGGTTGGCTAGAATAGACTTCATCAATGACCTCTAGATAATCATGTTCTGGGAACCCTGCCACTGCAGGCAAGAAAGTGGCAAGGTTTAGAGTTTTTACCGCTTCCAATCTTACTCATGGGTTCTCACATAGCAGTCCCTGATAATCTATCATCCAAGCATGCGGTAGCAAGTATTGCCCTCTGGCATCTTATGAGACTCATAACCCTTATAGACATGTGAATCATCCTGCTTCAGAGGGTATGAGTCCTAGGAGACTGTATGGGTTAGGCATTGCTGAATGCAGTGTGACGACTGCTTCATTAATGGTTCTTAAGTCCTGTAGAGGGCGGTAATCATTTGTCCCAGGCTTTTTCATGGACAGCAGGGGAGTATTCCATGGGGACTGGCATCATTTTAGAAGTCCCCATTTGCATAGCCTGTCGAAGTGTGTCTGAATTCTCAGGCGTGACTCCCAAAATAGCATATTTTGACAGGTGTGGCCCCAGGCTTTAGGTCAATTACTATTGGGGGGTGGTTTTTATGCCAGGCTAGGGGGGTTTCCTTCTGCCCAAACTGAAGGAAATTCAGCTTCTAGCTCAGGGGGCCACTGTTGGCTCACCAGGAAGGGAAGTATTTAATTTCTATTCCTCTTCCCATGGAATTGTCAGGGACAAAATCATGGGTTGGGCCTTTTCATTTAGGCATAATTGCATCTATCCATCTGAGGTGAAGGCTATTTATGCACCCAAATTGCCTAGCAAGTGTCTACCTAACAGACTGGGCAGCCGGGTAGATACAGGAAGTCATGAGCTATTTGGTGGCCCTGCAGCTGGCACAGTCATGGACCACAAAATGGCCTTCAGGTTTATGCCCCTGTGGCTCTACAGTGGTGACTTCTTGACCTGACAGAGGTGCCATCTTGTGTGTTACCACAAAGTGTTTGGCCCCAGTGTCTACCATGAAGTCTATTGTTTGGCCCCCCACCTTTGTCTTGACCATGGGCTCATGGGGGCCAAGTTGGATAGAGCCCAGTCTTTTCTAATCAGAGTCTACTCCTGCTAGTCTGATCAGGTCAGCCTCAGGTGGTTCTGGTTGGTAGCAGCTCAGTGGAATGGAGGTTTTTGGTTTCCCTTTTTGGTAGTTGGGGCATGCATTTTTCCAGTGTTGAAATTCTTTGCAGTAAGAACATTTATCTGGTCCCAGTCGCACCCTTGTTTTTTGTTCTTGAATCCTTCGTGATTTCCATGGGGGCCCTTCTGGAAAGGGTGGGTGCCCCAAGGACATGGCCAGGAGCTGCCTTTTGCTTCATTTGGTGTGCCTCCTTTCTGACAGCTCAATCCCAATTTACAAAAACTTTGTTGGTGGTTTCCAATAGTTTGACGGTGTTCTTTCCAGTGAACCCTTCTAATTTTTGGAGCTTCTGTCTAATGTCACTTTGGGCCTGTCCCATGAAGGCAGCATTGACCATGTGCTGATTTTGGGGGGGGGGGGGGGTGAATACAGTGTAAACTCTGAAGGCTTCACATAATCTTTCATGAAAATCACCTGGACTGTCTTCTGGCTTTTGTAGGACCCCAGATACCTTTGCCATGTTGGTGGGCTTTTTGGCCCTGTTTTTACCCCCTGGAGGAAAGCAAGTCAGTATCTTTCTAATCTGACCCTTCCTGCCTTTGTGTTGGGGTCCCAATGGGGCTCCACTCAGGTATGGCCTCCCATGCTGAAGCTTCAACATCTGGTTGTCCATCCATTGCCTGTGTCTGGAGCCATTTTCTGGCTTCTGTGACAATTCATCGGCACTCTTCTGTGTTGAAGAGGGTAAGAAGAAGCTGCTTACAGTCGACCCAGGAAGGGTGGTGAGTCTGGATTATGGATTCCAGGAGATCTATGATCACCTGCAATTTCTCAGAGTAGGGCGGTGTGTGGTGTTTCCAGTTAAGGAAATCAGCAGGGGAGAATGGTTGGTAGTAGAAAACTGATCACCCCTCTTGTAGGGTCCCGTCAGGGCCTATTCTCTAGGGAGTCATAGTCTCCTGCAGTGGCATCTGCATTGCTGTTGGAGGCCTTGGGCCTTGAGCCATGTACCTAAGGTGTCTTCCTATTGGTTCAGGTGTTCCATGTTGGGGCAGATTGGCTGCTGGCAGAAGTGAGACCAACTGGGGTGAACTATCAGGCAGGCGAGGTTTCCCTCTCTTGGACTGATGGGGCTCTGGGGGCATATGGTGGTAGAATTGGAAAGACTCTGGAATTTTCACAGAGGATAGGAGGTGGTTTTTTTTCCGCTGTGAGGTCATCTTCTTGGTCTGTGCTGCTAAGACTCTACATTGTCCCTTACTATTAACATAGAATCAGACCCAAGGAGGCTTGATTTGGGCTATTTCCAGCCACTGATTGACATATGAGAATTGATTTGGGTGGCCGGGATCTCCACTGACTACTTTATAAACAGGTCAGACTGTGGGGACATCTAGGGTGTCCTCAGGAGGCCAACCTACACAGAATGAACATAGGCCATTCTAATTCACAGAAGGTACATAATTACCCAAGGGTAAATTTGACCCCATTGTCATGTGGAAATATCTTTTAAAAATTCTTAATTTATACTCCAAAACAGTTAGTTTTGAGGAATTTCCCCCTATCCTGGTATCCTAGGCAGATCCCTCCCATGTACAGTATTGCAGGACGAACATGAGGGAAGAGGTTGCTTCATGCTCCTGGCTGCTCCTCTCGCAGGACTTACATAACTCTCAGCATTGGCAGGTCAGTATAAACTCCTGATTCAGATTGGCATCTGCAGACCTGATTCTGCCTTAAGAGCTGTATGAAGTCATCACAAAATCCCAGGGCAGGACCCACTCAGGCTCCATAGCCAAAACCATGGAGCAAGGGCACTCACACATTCAGACAGATTGCAAACTTTAACCCAGAATTTCCCTGTTCTAAGCTGCAACTATGTTGCCCAGGAAGTGATCAAGTTTCCCTTCTACCTGTAGGGTGGGCCTGAACTCAGTCCTCGGGTCCTGGGGACACTTACCCCATTTGATGTCCCATTCTGGCAGAATTTTCTGATTGCTCCTGGAATCCGTTTGAGTGCAGTAGTGGCTGACTATTGTCCTGCCCAGCGAGGGTTGGGGTCCAGTGAAACCACCAGCGGCTGCCTTCCTTTCCCTCACAGGAGCCCACATGAGTGGACTCTCCACTGGTTTCTGACCATGGTGGCTCAAAAGGCCATTGCAGCTGTCGACCTCCTGTCCAATGCACCAAAAATGTTACAGCAAATATTTGGTGTGCAGGAAGAGACCAGCGACACACACTTGGGAATCAGGAAAGACTGTTTATTTTGCACTGGTGCTGGCCCAGTGTATCACCTCCAAAGGCTGAACCCGTGGCCCTAGTGTCAGTCTCTTTTTATGGGTGGGAATATGGGGGTTTAAGGAAAAAAAGAAAGGGCAGGGCACTTTTTGGTTGTACTGCGCTGGCATTTGGCGGATGCAAGAGGCAAGCAAGATTATAGAAGCCAAAAGCATGCGTGGGGATTATCTGGCCTCAGACATCTAGCTGGCCCCTAATACCTGCTTTAACCAGCTTCCCCTCTTTCTTTTGTCCTACATTTTCCTTATATGAACCTGGAAGTATGTTCAGCAGTTTGGAAACCAGTACAGTGTTTGAGATATTAGTGTACTGCCTTCTCATTGTTGACCTCCCTGAAGAAAATCCCTTTCTGGTTTTGCCACCACAGATGTCTCTCTGAGTAACTGACATGAAGGGAGACCCACAAGACCACCTGTCTCTGGGGTCCCAAACAGACCAGGTCTGGCCACTCACCACTGACAAAACCAAAGGCAGAGGTGATGAAACAAGAAAAGAAGTTATTTCAAGGAGGCCAACACTGGGAAGATAGCTGACTGATGGCTCAAAGACCATCTTCAATGTGCTAGAAACACTTTCAGGTTTATATAAGGGAAACGGGGGCGGGGGGCAGGGGAGGATGGGCAAAAGTGAGTGGGTGCCTGCAGGTAGGCAATGAAGTTTAAGTCATTGTCTTGGAGTCCATCACAGGTGGGGTCTTTCTGACTCAGGGTACTCCTTGTGGCTGGAGGGGGTAGCTCCCGTTCCCCTGAGAGTCTTTTTCCTGAGCCACGAGACACATGATGGAAAGCACCCAATGAGAAAGTTTGATATCAAAATTGTGTTAGTGGAAGTCCTCTTTCTTGCCTTTAACTTGGTCGGCCACGAGTGGCAACTGGGTCTTTCTGGGGCTCCTGGAGCCAAATGCTCCTGCACCCTTGTGTCCCACTTAGAAAGTAATTACCTAAAACAATCTAATAAACATACACCTCACTTTCCATAGTTAAATGTGTGTGTGTGTGTGTGTGTGTGTGTGTGTGTGTGTGTGTGTGTGTGTGTTGAGAACACTTATGATAGTCTCTCCTAGCAAATTTCACATTTATAATACACTAGTATTGGGGCATGTGGATGGCTCAGACAGTTGAGCGTCCGACTTGGGCTCAGGTCATGATCTTGCAGTTTATGAGTTTGAGCCCCGCGTCGGGCTCTGTGCTGACAGCTCAGAGCCTGGAGCCTGCTTCGGATTCTGTGTCTCCCTCTCTCTGCGCCTTCCCCATTCATACTCTGTCTCTCTCTCTGTCTCTCAAAGATGAATAAATGTTAAAAAGAAATTTTTTTTTAAAATATAATACACTAGTATTAAATATAGTCACCATCAGGGGTGCCTGGGGGGCTCAGTGGGTTAAGCGTCTGACTCCTGCACAGGTCATGATCTCCCAGTTTGCGAGTACAATCCCCACATTGGACTCTGTGCTGACACCTCAGAGCCTGGGGCCTGCTTCGGATTCCTTGTCTCATTCCCTTTCTGCCCCTCCCCCACTTGTGATGTGTCTGTCTCTCAAAAGTAAATAAATGTTAAAAAAAAAAAAAAAAGTAAATGTAAAAAATTAAAATACAGATACATTATATATATATATATATATATATTTATTTATTTATTTATTTATTTATATATATATATATATATATATAGTCACCATGCTGTACATGTTCTGTGCTTACACATCCTGTGTAAGTATACCTTTTATCATTTGATCCAATGTCTGAACAATTTCCCATCCTCAGCCCCTGGCAATAAACATGCTAATCTTCTACATTTTTGTCTTTTTACATATTCCACATATATGTGATTTCCTACATTGTGTATTTTGCTGTGTGGGGCTCATTTAACTTAAAATGTCCTCTAGGATTATTCTGTTGCTGCAAAGGGAAAGATTTGCCTGTTTTCTGAGGCTTTTAGACAAACCATAAATTAGATGAGGGACCACTACCTGGAAAAGAGCTATTACCAGACAGGAACTTTTTATAAAGCATTACCTGCCTGGCATGGCAAACATTGGTTTGGCAAACATTTACTCTTTCCTTTTTCCTGTGAATGCACTTCCCCCTTTTTGAAATTCTAAAGCCTATCCCCTCTCCTTAAGACACAATGGAATGTAAGCATCACCTGCCTGACTCTGAGCCTCATACCACTGATGTTCCTATCATTAAATATTTTTCTCTTGTGGAACTGTCTTATGTCAGCTTAATTATTGGAATTACCAAACAACTGAGAAAAGGTGAAGAAAAATATTTTCCTCTCCTACACATTCACTCTCTTGCTGAAAACTCACCTCTGTACTTCAGAGCCAAAATATAATATGAAGACAGAGTTTGGGATAAAGAGGAACAATAGCTTTCTTGCTTTGCCAGGTAAAGGAGGCTGCAGCAGGTTAGGGTCTTGAAAACTGCAAGCCAACCCAGAGGAAGGAGCTGGGGGGTTGTAGGGAAATGCAGGAGCCATCTGGTTTTGACAGTTACTGTGTTTGTGTTGCCATCCTTGTTCATCATGTTTTCAGTGTGGTCCTGGGTTTCTCATTTTAAAAAGGCTAAGAGGGGCGCCTGGGTAGCTCAGTCATTTAGGCATCCCACTTTGCCTCAGGTCATGATCTCACAATTTGTGAGTTCAAGCCCCACTTCAGGCTCTCTGCTATGAGTGTGGAGACTGTGTCAGATCCTCAGTCTCCCTCTGCTCTTCCCCCACTCATGTGCCCTCTGTCTGTCTGTCTCTCTCTCTCTCTCTCTCTCAAATATTTAAAAAAAAAATTTAAGGCTAAGACGAGATGAAGGGAGGATTTCCCAAGAGAAGAAAAATCCTACTTGGTTAAAAGTCAACCCTCGCTGATGGTTTAATGCCGCCATTTTTATTTTTGTTCAACTTTATACTTTTAAGCGATTTCTGTTTCAGCCACCAGTGCAACAGTATTAAGACCACTTGATACTTACTGTGAGAAACCACTCAATATTTTCTAGAATAGCTAAAAAAGAAAATAGTGTAACATCAAATGTCGATGAAAATAATGAACAATTCGAATTCTTGTTTGTGGCCAATGGGAGTTTGAAAAGTATGTCCTCTTTGGATGATTATTTAGCAGTTGACGAGGGAAACAAAGACTGAAGGAAATGGCAGATAAAATTAAATTTCCTTATAACCTGCAGCCCATGGACAACTACTTGAGACAGGCAGAGTAAAAGTTTTTCCAGGAATTCTTTACTATCTTAATGTTAATGCTTTCCTAGAGGGAAAAACAACTTTAGCTTCACAATAACTAGGTCTAGGTATCCTGTGAGTCTTGATTAGCATAGGAAAAAAACTCATTGGAAACTACGCCTTGACTTCACCTCCCCCAGTTCCCAAGTGTAAAGTCAGGGTCTCTTCAGGGTCCCAGGGCACCTCTTCCTGATTATGGGCCCTGTCCCCATACTTGAATAAAATCCCCTGGGTGTACCAAAGATGTCTTCAAGAATTCTTTCTTGGCCATCAGCTCTGGACCACCCCACTATCACCCCAAAACTTGCTCATTTGCATGTATCAGGGAAAGTTCCATTTGTAAACGTGTGTCCTTCTGTGAAGCAAATGGAAGAGAATGTGTAAATTTACAGAAACTCTGATCAGTGGAGAAGGCATGGATTTAAATCTGGACAATAACCATACCCATGGTTACTGTGTTTTCCTTGCTCACTTCCCAAATGCTTCCCAAAAGGACCCTGTGTGGAGTTTGCATTAATAATCATTGCTGCTACCCTCCCCCTCAGATTCCCTCAACTGGTGTGGGTGGAAACAACAGTGTTGTTTTAGTGAAGTGCTCCAGGGGATTCTGTATGGGATTTTTTTGCATCAATATCTAGGATTCAGGGATTTGTTTTCTCACCGAATCAAAGAATAAAGAGGTGGACACAAAATGAGCAACAGGCAAAACTTTATTACAGTATAACAGAGGAAGAGTAGTAGGAAAGCTCTCTTTACAGAGAGGGCATTGGAATGTGAATACCAGTGACAATAGGCAAGGGCCTTTGTGGTATAAGGTTCTGGTCTCTCCCTCTTCCCTTCCCCCTTGTTCCTTCTCAAGTCCTACGCATACTGGATTAACAACTCCAGGTGCTGGGTTGTCCCTTCCTGATTGGCTCATTTCTATTCCAGGAGGAGTGGTCTATGACCATACTGTTCCTTGTGGGTTTTAAGTTTTATCATCTACTACCAGTTTTTAGTTAGGTCTTTAGTCAAATTCCTGCAGGGGAGTAGGTGGTGTCTGTCACATTCTTAAGAGGAACCTTACAAACCTGAGGGGGTTTGCCATAGTCAGACATTCCCAGCATTGTTCCAAAATGTGTTTTCCCCACCCAGGGGCCTCAGGTCCTAATGGTTCCCTTTCTCCTTACTGAATCCGATGTTTTCCTATCAAAATGATAAGGGAAGCCAGAGTTAAGCCGAAAGGTTTTCCATTAAGTTATCAGAGTTGAGTGCAGGCTTTGGCTCAAGGGTCTCCTGTACAGGAGTTGGGGAGGGTCAGGTCCATGTAACACACTGTTCCTATGCTCAAGCAGAATTTGTGGGCTTCTGTGTGAGGGGGGGCCCCCTGAAAGCAGAGACAGGAAACTCAGAGGCTGGTCTCCACGTGGGACACCATAGTTTCTGAATAGCTCCTGACACAAATGATGAGGAACTTGGGTCTTTTTTGCATTTCAAAGCCCTGCCAGCAGGTGACCAGGTTACTGGTGAAGAGGTTGCAGTGGTGGCTTTAAGGGCATTTGCTCCCACTTCAGCTGGGATTTCTCCACAAAAATCTTGAGAAAACTCTTGAAGAGGAGGTGAAAGAAGAAATGGCCAATTCTCAGGTAAGCCTTGATTGAGTCCATTGCAAGAGGACCTGTCACCTTGTTCTCAGGATAATCCATGCATGTAGAAATTGCAGGGCACCTGGGTGGTTCATTCAGTTGAGTATATATGATTCTTGATTTAGGCTCAGGTCTTGATCCCAGGGACCTGCTATCCAGCCCTGCATCAGGATTCCTTCTGAGCTTGGAGCCTACTTAAGATTTTCTCTCTCTACCTGAGTCCCTGTCCTCCATTTGCATGCATATTCTCTCTCTCTCTCTCTCTCTCTCTCTCTCTCTCTCTCTCTCTCTCTAAATGAAAAAATTGTAAATACCAATGGTTTTATTTGTTTAGTTCTTATGGTTCTGCTTTAGGTTTTCACCTAATTTTTTTTTTAATTTTTTTCAACGTTTATGTTGTTGTTACAGAGACAGAGAGCATGAACGGGGTAGGGTCAGAGAGAGAGGGAGACACAGAATCCGGAACAGGCTCCAGGCTCTGAGCACAGAGCCGGATGTGGGGCTCGAACTCACAGACCACGAGACCACGACCTGAGCCGCAGTCGGATGCTCAACCGACTGAGCCACCCAGATGCCCCAGGTTTTCACCTAATTTTTAACATTTCAGAAATGATATTCTAGGTTATGTCTTCAGAACACTCCTCCCCTATATCCAAGAGACTTCTCTCCCTTTTCTCCAACCTGGCTTCTAGTAGGGCAACAGCAGTTGTCACTTTGAATTAAATTCCTACAAGTATTGAAAATATTCCCTTTGTGACAGATCCAGAGAGGTAGGTGTTGAGGCCAAGTGTCCTGTTGCTGATGGGGTCTGGTCCTGGGATAGCAATCAAGGAAAACCATTCCCATGTAGGTCTTATCCGAATGCTTTCTGTGCCCCGGGTAGAGGAGGATTATGAAAATGCACAAATACACAAGATGGATATGAGGCACAGAATAACTTAGAATGTTCCTGCTCTTGAGGATGTGGAAAAGCTACTTTAAGATATCCTAGATATTCCAGGACATGACAAGTATATGCGATAAAGTCTGTATAAATCCACTGTGCTTAACTTGTTTATATTGTGATTTACTGTTTGGGGTCACAAGAGCACACCGGCGATCCCGTGTCCTGAGGTGTGCCTTAGGCACCGATATCACTTTGTTTCCTTACAGCTGATGTTACCTTCTATTACTTGGGTTTGTGCTCTCTGCCAGATTCCTCCCCTGTAATGTTCATATTTTTCTTATCAGTTGTAATGATTTCAGCCAGATTCCCTGAGCAATTTCCAGACACCATCACATTTAAACTGGAAATATCTTTCTCCTAGTTTGACTTTTCTTGTATTTTTTCACCTTGTAGCTTTTTTTTTCTTTTTTAAGTTTATTTTGGGAGAGAGAGAGAGAGAGAGAGTGAGCGAGCAGGGGAGTGGCCAAGAGAGAGCCAAGTCCCAAGTAGGTGACACAGGGTCAGCACTGAGTGGGACACGGGGCTCGAACTCACAAATCAAGAGGTCTTGACCTCAGCCTAATTCATAAGTCAGAAGCTTGATTGAGCCATCCAGGCACCCCTTCCTTGTAGTTTCTGAGGAGGAGGACAAATGCAAAAGCAATGTGGATAAAATTAAAATTTCTCACAACTTAAAAGCCCCGCATAAATACTCGAGACTGGCCAAGGAAGATATTCCTCAAGGAATTCACAACTGCTTTAATGTTGATGCTTTCCTAGAGGCAAACAGCAAGCTTAGCTTTACCCTAGACAGACTTCCGGTTCCCGGAAGTCTTCTTTAATGTATGAAAGCCCTGTAGAAACTTAGATTTCTTCCCCCCCAACTTAAAGTATATAATCAACGGCTCCTCTCAATCACCCTGCAGCTCATTCTTCCCACAGATCCTGTCCCTGTGCTTTTACACAAACAGCCTCATTTACCAAAAAGGCTCAAGACTATTTCCTTGAACATTGACTCCTGGCCCACCTTACATTAGTCCCCACCAGACAGTGAGACCCTCACTGTTGTGTAGTAGATGTAATGACCTCTACATCGAGGTTCTCAATGAGTCAGACCTTCATCCTGTAGCTTTTTGTTTTGCTGCATAGTCATGACACACGCATACTCGATTTACTTCTGTGTATTTCAGAAAAAGAAAAAAGAATCACATAGTACCAAGAATTACCATGTTTGAATGTCTTAAAATCCTGAAATAAAACAGCACAAATGATGAATGAAATAAAGCTTTCAACGAGGGGCATGTGCATGGCTCAGTTCATTAAGCATCGGACTTCCACTCAGGTCATGATCTCACTGGTCCTGAGCTGGAGCCCAGCATCAGGTGAACAGGAGCCATGCCTCTCCATTTCTCTCTCCCTCTCTCTCTGCCCCTCCTGGTATTCTCTCTCTCCCTGTCTCTCTCTGTCTCTCTCTGTCTCTCTCTGTCTCTCTCTCTCCTTAGTAATGATTAATTAAAAAATAAAATTTAAAAAAGTTTCAAATATAAACTATATTAGCAGATCATGGAGTACTATGGTCAAGACAACTCTTGAGATACTCTGTAGTGCCAGATAGTTTATTGAAGTAGCACAGGGCAGGACCCATGGGCAGAAAGAACTGTACTTTGGCTGCATGAAGCTTATATGTTCAAGGGGAGGGTAGGTGCACAGAGTGTTCAATCACAAATGTTTCTTTAAATTTCTACGTGTAAAACTGCTTCTGCAAGATTTCTCTGGTGCTTACCATTCAGTTCAATATGAAGCAGTGGTGACATGTCCCTGTTGTCATGAGACCCTGTAAAAATGTAATAACCAGGGATACCTAGGTGGCTCAGTCACAGCCTGGAGCCTGGAGTCACAGCTTGGGGTTCTCTCCCTCTCTTTGCCTCTCCACCTTTCACACCGTGCTTACCCATGCTCTCTTTCACAATATAAATAAACTTAAAGAAAAATGTAGGAACCAGCCTTTATTTGATGAATGTCCACATAATACAACTGTATGTTAGCTTTCTGTCCTAAAGGTGAAAATTTTTCTGATTGTATCCCTCATCATACTAGAGTCAGAAATAACTGTTGTATTTGTATCTTAATGTGTGTTTGTGTTGATAGTGTGAGTAAAAGACCTAAGCACCATTATCTACAATTAGTTTTATGAGTTTCATGTCACTGAAAATGTTTTGTTTGTTTTTGAGGAAGAGAGAGGCAGGAGCAGAGAGAGAGAATCCCTAGCCAGCTCCAGACTGTCAGCACAGAGCCTGAGGTGGGGTTTGTACTGGTGAACTGTGAAATCATGACCTGAGCCAAATTCAAGACGTGGACACTTAACCCCCTGAGCCACCCAGGTGTCCTTTATTGAAAATGTTTCTTAGTCACCAGTATACTTTTCTACATTTAATATCTATACAACTTCTTTGAATATTTATGGATGTGAGCATGGAATGTATAAAGGTGATCAATTTTGTGTGCATACCTTCTTTCCATCATTCTTCAGGTTTGACACCTGCTATGATCATTTGGTTAGGGGCCCCTCCGTATATTTTAGGTGTCATTTTAGGTCAACTCCAGGTCAGATGACCTGGGTTAAAACCTAATCCCTACCACGTACTGGATGCTTGAAAAAATATTCACATGGAAATAGAAGAATAATGTGTCTGTTGTCTTAGAATATGATTTATTTTCCAATAAGTTATGAAAAACTGTGAATGCTCTCTACTAACCAGGAAATGCTTGGAAAGGTTTATTGCCTTTCTTGCTATTCTAGTAGAACCTGTAGTTGCTATGAATCCCACTCAGTTCCAAGTTCCCAAAAAGTTCTTGTCTTTGAGTTCTACTTCTTCGTTATTGAAATATGTATCTCTTGGCCCATAGACTAATGCCTCGTTAGAAATGCAGACATCTACCCCATCCTAGAACTCCTGAACAGTATCTGCATTTTAACAAGATCCCCAAGGTCCTGTTGTGAAATTCTAATTCATATTAGAATATGCTAAGTACATTTGTCACTCCCCAGAACTTTCCATTTAAGAAATAGACGGCACGTGTACTGTATGATGTAAATACAATATTCAAAATGTATATGCCTGAGTTGATGCCTTCATTTTAAAAATTCTCTTGAATAAACACAATATTTATAAAGGTTCCTACCTCCAAGATAAAGAATATACTAGAGCATAATACTGGGTGACAAATAATCTTACCTCATCAAGCAGGAACCTCACCTAAGCCAGAACCAGTTCTCCTGATCTAACTGAACTAACAGAAGTTCAGTCGTTGGTGAATCACAAAAAAACTATACCAGGTGAGGATGTGAGCAAAGCAAAAATGATTTACAAGAAACAAGGAAATCACAGGGAGGAACTTCCAAATCAGATACTCAAGGAGGAAGGGGGAATGGTGTCCTTTGATTTAGGGTTAGCGTGGATATTCAGAAAGGGGAGGCCATCATCTTATGTCAAGTGGAGTATAAGGTTGCACATAAGCTTTAAGAGAACAGTTGTGTACATACTCTGCATATTTCATAGGAAATGAGGTTTGTGCTCCTCCTTGGGTGGGATTTTAGCATTATAATGAGGTAAAAGGGAGCTCCTGGGTGGCTGAGTCCATTGAGCGTCCTACTCTTAACTTAGGCTCAGGTCAGGATGAAAGTCCTGAGGTCAGGCTCCACTCTGAGCATGGACCCTGGTTGGGATTCTGTCTCTCTCACTCTGCCCCACCCCCACTGGGGCACGCTCTATCTCACTCAAAGACATAAGATTTAAAATAAAATGTATGTATGAGATGAAGGTAACTGTACTCACTCCGTAGTTTAGTCTATTATGCATTGGCTTAGGTGTGAGTCAGGGGTTAATCTCCAACTGAGCCCATCCAAGCTCTTCCTCAGGGCAGTCATTACGTTTTGTTGGATGGTTTCTGTTTCCACTACAGGAGACTATACCCATGGGGTGTTTTTTGTGAAGTAAAAGATAAGATAGAAAAAGAGGTTAAGTAAAGTGTGGAACTAAGATCGGTGGGTACAAGCACAAGCATTAAAGTCAGGTCTTGGAGTCTGGCTGGTGACATTAACTGCCCCTTTCATTTGACCTAGCATTATGAACTCTGCCTGTGGCCACTTGAAAAGTGTGTTTTTTATTGCAGGGATTGCTGACATTCAGGGATGTGGCCATAGAATTTTCTCAGAAAGAGTTGAGGTGCCTGAACCACAGTCAGTGGGAACTGTACAGGGATGTGATGTTAGAGAACTACGGACACCTCCATTTCTTGGGTGAGGATAACTCCTTCCACGTTTCCCAAACCATACTCAGGGATTTGTTCCTTCCCTTGAAGACTGTCTCTTGGAATCTTCCTCTTTGCATGACTGGGATTCAGATCCCTGCAGTCAGGGAAAGAAGTATGGGTTTGTGGATGTACAGAAAAATCTTCATGGTGTTTCCTTTTCAGCTTTACCTTCCCTTCCTTAGGGTAACATCATTTCTGTACATTAATGACAATTCTAAAGGCTAAGTGGCATAAAACGGTATCTCTTTTGTCTTAAATACTGATTTCTACTCATTATTGTCATGGTAGTCCTCGGAAGTGAAGGTCAAGATCTGAACATGGAAAATTTGTCCCGCATGTTCTAAAGGGGTTGTTGGCCCACAGCATTTGGGAAATCATTTTCTAGCTTCTACTCTGTCCTCTCTGCTCTGCTACGCACAATAGTGGATCAGAAGTTAGAATCTCCAACCACACTCATATTCTGTTTTTCTAATAAACAGGTCTTGTTGTGTCAAAGCCAGACCTGGTCATCTTTTTGGAACACAAGAAGGATGTCTGGGCCGTGAAGAGAAAGGAGACCGTAGCTACACACCCAGGTAGGTGGAAATGAAGCGGATGACAGAGCTGAGGTCCAGTCGTGAAGGAGGAATTGGACCTCAGAATGTGGTTGAGCAGCTCTCCTTGAATGCAAATTAGGTTGAAAAGGCCAGTTTCAGGTCTCTTCCTCTCACATCGGACATCTGCTTTCCAACATACCAAGCTTTCCATTCTCTAAGGATTCTCCTTCAGTTCCACGGAGGGTTCTTCACATCCACAGTGAGGTCCTCCATAATCTAATTGGTTCTCCATTTGCTTTGAGGTCTTGCGGAAATCTCTGTATTTCTGAGGAACTGTACGCCAATGCATTTCTGACTTCTGTTTTGCTTCTTGTGTGAAGTGTGTCAGGATAGTGGTGGGCACCTTGAGGTGAGGTGCAGAAATCCCAGGAACGCTAGAGGTAGACAACACAAGTTTTTGGGTTGATCCTTTTTCCAGGATTAAGGTGGCTTTCATTTTAATCATACAAAATACAGACCCAGTAATCACATCAGGTGATAAAGCAACTCCCTAATATGAGGAAATCTCGTTCTTTGTTTCACTTCAAAAGTTCATTTCTTGGGTTGCCTGTTGGCTCAGTTGGTTAAGCGTCTGGGTTGAGCTCAAGCCATGATCTGACACTTTGAATTTGAGCCCTGCATCAGCCTCTCTGCTGTCAGTGAAGAACCCATTTGGGATCCTTTGCCTCTCTGTCCATCTGGCACATGTTCTCTGTTTCTCAAAAATTAATATTAAAAAATAAAAAAAAGGAAGTTCAAGATGCCTGGGTGAGTCAGTTGGTTAAGAGTCCAACTCTTGGTTTGGTTCAGGGCATGATCTCAGGGTTTCTGAGTTCAAGCCCCACATAGGGTTCTGGGCTGACAGCCCAGATGGTGCTTGGTTTCTCCCTCCCTCCCACCGTCCCTCCTTCCCCCCCCCCCACCCTTTCCACACTGTTCTTTATCTCTGTGTCTAAATAAACTTTCATTTTCTTTGTATTAAGTAAAATAAGAAATTTCCACTCAATGTTTTGCATTCCTCAATGGTGAAATAATGTAAAGCACCTATTATTTTCATATAATTCTATTTAAATTAATGCCATAGGGGAGCTAGGATATTTAGAAGTGAAAACTCACAGCCTATAATTAAGTCTCAATTGTTACTTTATTTGTTAATTGAATCCTTTTATGAATTTATCTTGTATAATATGAAGTCCCTGTGACTTTGTCATATGTTTTCACTCTGAGTCGTTGTATAGGAGATTCCTTTATGATGTATTATATCAAAAGTCCTGATATACCATGGGCATTTGCTTTATAAGAAGTGAGGGAGACAATTAGGAAATGTCCTATGTTTAGAAAAAGAGTTCATTATAAATGTAATTTCACGTGAGAAAAAATCAATTATTATTTATTTACTCAGAATGTATCTGAATTTAACACCAAAGATTTTTTTTTAAAAAGCGATTGTTGGCCTATTTTACATTTTTGATTGTGTTTGTTTATTTAGAAATGAAAGGTTTTGGGGCACTTGGGTGGTTCAGAGAGTTGAACATCTGACTCTTGATTTCAACTCAGGTCATGACTTCATGGTTTGAATTTAAGCCCTAAGTCCAGTTCTGTACCCAGTGTGGAGCCCGCTTGGAATTCCCTTCTCTCTCTCTCTCTCTCCCTCTCCCACCCTCCCTCCCTCTCTCCCTTTCTCTCTCAAACTTTTTAAACATTCACAAAAAAGAAATGAAAGGTTTTTGTTTGCTTGATTCTAAAGAATGGATTATAGGGGATCTGCGTAGCTCGGTTGGTTAAGCCTTCAACTTCAGCTTAGGAAATGATCTTGGGTTTGTGACTTTGAGCCCCATGTCTGGCTCTGTGCTGAGATCTCACACAGCCTGGAGCCTGCTTTGGATTCTGTGTCTGCCTCTCTCTCTCAGTCTCCCTGGCTTGTGCGCTCTCTCTCTCTCTCTCTATCTCTCTCTCTCTCTCTAAGATACATAAACATTAAAAAAATGAACAATGGATTATACCCTGAAATCTGTGTGATAGGAGGGATCTATTCACATAACACATTGTTTAATGTCTTAAGTGCTTATTCACAAAAGTTTTCATTAGAGGTTTCCATGGTTCTCAGAGCTTTAGGTTATCATGTGTTTTCAGTTACTGTTTAGAATCTTTTCAGCTCAATGAGGACTTTTTAAAAAAAATTTTTAATGTTTATTTATATCTTGAGAGAGACACAGAGACGGAATCTGAAGCAGGCTCCAGGCACTAAGTCGTCAGCAAGATAGTAACACAGGTCTTGAAGTCACGAACCGTGAGAACATGACTTGAGCCAAAGTTGGATACTTGACAAACCGACACACCCAGGTGCCTCTAGAAGGACTTTCTTTAACATTTCCTGTAGGGTGCCTGGGTGGCTCAGTCGGTTGAGCGTCCAGCTTCGGCTCAGGTCGTGATCTCACAGTCTGTGAGTTCGAGCCCCGCGTCGGGCTCTGTGCTGACAGCATGGAGCCTGGAGCCTACTTCGGATTCTGTGTCTCCCTCTCTCTCTGCCCCTCCCTGCTCATGCTCTGCCTCTCTCTGTCTCAAAAATAAATAAAAACATTTTTTAAAAAAGTTTAAAAAAACATTTCTTGTAGGACAGATCTGCTGATAAACTTAGAGGGGTTTTGCCTTGGCAAAGTCTTCATTTCTACATGCATGGAAAATAGCTGTGCCAGGTAGGGTATTCTTGGTGGATATTTTTTGATCTTTCAGTATTTGAATACATCGTTCAATGCTTTTCTTTCTATAACATCTACCGAGAACCCCACTAACAATCTTGTAGGAGCTCTCTTGTACAAGATAAGTTGCCTTTGTCAAGCTTTTCAAAATTCTCTTTTCCCTGGTCATTTTGGTCCGTTAATTACAACTGTGTTCATGTCCTGTCTTTTTTCCTTCAATTTTTATTTAAATTTTAATTAGGTAATATGCAGTGCAATATTGATTTCAGTATAATTCATTCAGTGGCTCATCATTTGCATACAGTGCTCATCATAAGAAGTGCTTTCCTTAATAGCCATCACCAAGCACACTGTCCCTCACCCATCTCCTGCCATTGATACTTATCCTACTGTGAATTTACTGTGCTTGTGAACTTGCCTCTCCTTTCCACATACAGGGGAACTACAAGCCTTTAGTTCTTCATGGAAACTCGCTGCCCCCTTTCACTCTTCTCTCTTTATGGGGTCCCCATAATGTACACATTGGTCCACTTGTAGGTGTCCATGTGTCCTGAGTCTTTCTTCTTTTCCACAGTTTTCTTTGGTCCTCTTAGGTAATTTAAAACAAGGGGTCTCCAGGTTGCCCAGTTCTTTCTTGTGCTTGATCAAGTCTGTTGCTGACTCCTTAGTATATTTTTAAATTCAAAGATTCTCCACTTGAGCTCCCAAATTCTGGGTGATTGTTTCTTATACTTTGCCTCTTTGGGGTTACATTTTGGTCATGCATAGTTTTTCTGCTCTCATTTAGTTACCTGTTTTCTCTTCTTCCTCCATGGGCATCTTTATGATGTTTTCTTCTTGAATTCTTGGTCATACCATTAATACTTCCTAATTAATTCAAGGTCAGTTTTGGAGATTTATTTCATTCCTGTGAGTGAAACAAGTTCTTCTATTTCTTTATGGCCTTGTGGTCTTTTGTTGAGATTAGTGAATTTAAGAAAACAAACTCTGGGTTTAGGCTTACGAACTTGTTTGTACAGGAGAACACAAGTAATTGGTAATGTCTGAATTTTTGGAATTTCCCAGTTTACTAAAGTATAGTTACTTCTTTAGAGCCCATGATACCTTCCTCTGTTGTCCTCAGCTCTGTAGTCTCTCCAGTGTGTAAACAAAAGCTCACCTGTTGTCTGAGCAGCCATCACAGTGCATCCAGTGGGTGCCCTCATTCTCTCTGCTTCCACGTCCTTCATGACAGAAATAAGTCCCTCAGGCACCTGCAAAAAAGCCAGATCACTGAACATAGAGGTCACTCCTGTGTTTTCGCCTCCTGATGAGAGGTAACTGTTTCCACACAGTGTTGCCAAGGAGTGTCAGGAAGGGTGAGTAGCTGTTGTGGGCCAGTGTCACAAACTGTGTCTCTTTGATGTTTTTCTGTTTCAAAGTATTCTGTTATGCAAAATTAAGGTGTTAACAAAATAGATTTTTATAAGATGTCTCCTTAAAGCCTCCTGGTAACCACAAAGCAAAACCTGTAGTAGACACACAAAACATAAAGAGAAAGGAATAGAAGTACACCACTCTACAAAATCAACAAATCACAAAGAAAAAGACCAAATGGATAAGAAAGGGGCAAGTAATTCTACAATAGCTAAAAACATTGAAAACAATGACAAGAGTAACTCCATCCATACCTGTGTCAATACGTACTTTAAATATAGAGGGACTAAATTCTCCATCCAAAAGATCCATTGACTGAAAGGAAAGAAGTACACAAATGAAGGATATGTGCTGCCTTCAAGAGACTCACTTCAGCTGTAGGAACACACTCAGGCTGAAAGCACAGGTGTGGAAAAAGATCTTCCATGCCAATGGAAAATGTCTTCAAGAATTCTTTCTTGGCCATCGCTCTGGACCACCCCACTATCACCCGAAAACTTGCTCATTCGCATGTATCAGGGAAAGCTCCATTTGTAAACGTGTGTCCTTCTGAGAAGCAGAAAGGAGGAGAATGTGTAAATTTGCAGAAACTCTGATCAGTGGAGAAGGCATGGATTCAAATCAGGACAATAACCATACCCATGGTTACTGTGTTTTCCTTGCTCACTTCCCAAATGCTTCCCAAAAGGATCCTGTGTGGAGTTTGCATTAATAATCATTGCTGCTACCCTCCCCCTCAGATTCCCTCAACTGGTGTGGGTGGAAACAACAGTGTTGTTTTAGTGAAGTGCTCCATGGGATTCTGTATGGGATTTTTTTGCATCAACCTAGGATTCAGGGATTTGTTTTCTCACTGAATCAAAGAATAAAGAGGTGGACACAATATGAGCAACAGGCAAAACTTTATTACAGTATAACAGAGGAAGAGTAGTAGGAAAGCTCTCTTTACAGAGAGGGGGCATTGGAATGTGAATACCAATGACAATAGGCAAGGGCCTTTGTGGTATAAGGTTCTGGTCTCTCCCTCTTCCCTTCCCCCTTGTTCCTTCTCAAGTCCTACACTTACTGGATTAACAACTCCAGGTGCTGGGTTGTCCCTTCCTGATTGGCTCATTTCCATTGCAGGAGGGGTGGTCTATGGCCTTATTGCTCCTTGTGGGTTTTAAGTTTTATCATCTACTGCTGGTTTTTAGTTAGGTCTTTAGTCAAATTCCTGATGGGGAATAGGTGGTGTCTGTCCATTCTTAAGAGGAACCTGACAGCTAAGGGGGTTTTTGGTAGTCAGACATTCTCAGCATTGTTCCAAAATGTGTTTTCCCCACCCAGGGGCCTCAGGTCCTAATGGTTCCCATTCTCCCTTCTGAACCCTATGTTTTCCTACCAAATGCTAAGGGAAGCCAGAGTTAAGCTGAAAGGCTTCCCATTAAGTTATCAGAGTTGAGTGCAGGCTTTGGCTCAAGGGTCTCCAGTACAGGGGATGGGGAGGGTCAGGTCCATGTAACACACTGTTCCTATGCTCAAGCAGAATTTGTGGGCTTCTGTGTGAGGGGAGGCCCCCTGAAAGCAGAGACAGGAAACTCAGAGGCTGGTCTCCACGTGGGACACCATAGTTTCTGAATAGCTCCTGACACAAATGATGAGGAACTTGGGTCTTTTTTGCATTTCAAAGCCCTGCCTGCAGGTGACCAGGTTACTGGTGAAGAGGTTGCAGTGGTGGCTTTAAAGGCACTTGCTCCCACTTCAGCTGGGATTTCTCCACAAAAATCTTCTGATAAAACTCTTGAAGAGGAGAGGGAAGGAGCAATGGCCAATTCTCAGGTAAGCTTCGGTCCATTGCAAGAGGACCTGTCACCTTGTTTTCAGGATAATCCATGCATGTAGAAATTGCAGGGCACCTGGGTGGTTCATTCAGTTGAGCATATGACTCTTGATTTAGGCTCAGGTCTTGATCCCAGGGACCTGCTATCCAGCCCTGCATCAGGGTTCCTTCTGAGCTTGGAGCCTACTTAAGATTTTCTCTCTCTACCTGAGTCCCTGTCCTCCATTTGCATGCATGCTCGCTCTCTCTCGCTCTCTCTCTCTAAATGAAAAAATTTTAAATACCAATGGTTTTATTTGTTTAGTTCTTATGGTTCTGTTTTAGGTTTTCACCTAATTTTTTTAAATTTTTTTCAACGTTTATTTTGTTGAGACAGAGACAGACAGCATGAATGGGGTAGGGTCAGAGAAGGAGGGAGACACAGAATCTGGAACAGGCTCCAGGCTCTGAGCACAGAGCCGGATGTGGGGCTCGAACTCAGACCGCGAGACCATGACCTGAGCCACAGTCGACTGTAAACAGTCTGAGCCACCCAGGTGCCCCAGATTTTCCCCTAATTATTAACATTTCAGAAATGATATTCCAGGTTATGTCTTCAGAACACTCCTCCCCTATATCCCAGAGACCTCTCTCCCTTTTCTCCAACCTGGCTTCTAGTAGGGCAACAGCAGTTGTCACTTTGAATTAAATTCCTACAAGTATTGAAAATATTCCCTTTGTGACAGATCCAGAGAGGAAGGTGTTGAGGCCAACTGTCCTGTTGCTGATGGGGTCTGGTCCTGGGATACCAATCAAGGAAAACCATTCCCGTGTAGGTCTTATCCGAATGCTTTCTGTGCCCCGGGTAGAGGAGGATTATGAAAATGCACAAATACACAAGATGGATATGAGGCACAGAATAACTTAGAATGTTCCTGCTCTTGAGGATGTGGAAAAGCTACTTTAAGATATCCTAGATATTCCAGGACCCGACAAGTATATGCGATAAAGTCTGTATAAATCCACTGTGTCCTTAACTTGTTTATATTGTGATTTACTGTTTGGGGTCACAAGAGCACACCGGCGATCCCGTGTCCTGAGGTGTGCCTTAGGCACTGATATCCATTTGTTTCCTTACAGCTGATGTTATCTTCTATTACTTGGGTTTGTGCTCTCTGCCAGATTCCTCCCCTGTAATGTTCATATTTTTCTTATCAGTTGTAATGATTTCAGCCAGATTCCCTGAGCAATTTCCAGACACCATCACATTTAAACTGGAAATATCTTTCTCCTAGTTTGACTTTTCTTGTATTTTTTCACCTTGTAGCTTTTTTTTTCTTTTTTAAGTTTATTTTGGGAGAGAGAGAGAGAGAGAGAGTGAGCGAGCAGGGGAGTGGCCAAGAGAGAGCCAAGTCCCAAGTAGGTGACACAGGGTCAGCACTGAGTGGGACACGGGGCTCGAACTCACAAATCAAGAGGTCTTGACCTCAGCCTAATTCATAAGTCAGAAGCTTGATTGAGCCATCCAGGCACCCCTCCCTCCATTGTAGTTTCTGAGGAGGAGGACAAATGCAAAAGCAATGTGGATAAAATTAAAATTTCTCACAACTTACAAGCCCCGCAGAAATACTCGAGACTGGCCAAGGAAGAAATCCCTAAAGGAATTCACAACTGCTTTAATGTTGATGCTTTCCTAGAGGCAAACAGCAAGCTTAGCTTTACCCTAGACAGAATTCCAGGTCCTGGAAGTCTTCTTTAACATAGGAAATCCCTGTAGAAACTTGTATTTCTTCCCCCCCCCCCCCAACTTAAAGTATATAATCAACAGCTCCTCTCAATCTCCCTGCAGCTCATTCTTCCCGCAGATCCTGTCCCTGTGCTTTTACACAAACAGCCTCATTTACCAAAATGGCTGAAGACTATTTCCTTGAACATTGTCTCCTGGCCCACCTCACATTAGTCCCCACCGGACAATGATACCCTCATTGTTGTGTAGTAGATGTAATGACCTCTACATCGAGGTTCTCAATGAGTCAGACCTTCATCCTGTAGCTTTTTGTTTTGCTGCATAGTCATGACACATGCATACTCTATTTACTTCTGTGTATTTCAGAAAAAGAAAGAAGAATCACATAGTACCAAGAATTACCATGTTTGAGTGTCTTAAAATCCTGAAATAAAACAGCACAAATGATGAATGAAATAAAGCTTTCAATGAGGGGCACGTGCATGGCTCAGTTCATTAAGCGTGGGACTTCCACTCAGGTCATGATCTCACCGGTCCTGAGCTGGAGCCCAGCATCAGGTGAACAGGAGCCATGCCTCTCCATTTCTCTCTCCCTCTCTCTCTGCCCCTCCTGGTATTCTCTCTCTCCCTGTCTCTCTCTATCTCTCTCTCCTTAGTAATAATTAATTAAAAAATAAAATTTAAAAAAGCTTTCAAATAAAAACTATATTAGCAGAACATGGAGTACTATGGTCAAGACAACTCTTGAGATACTGTGTAGTGCCAGATAGTTTATTGAAGTAGCACAGGGCAGGACCCGGGGCAGAAAGAACTGTACTTTGGTTGCATGAAGCTTATATGTTCAAGGGGATGGTAGGTGCACAGAGTGTTCAATCACAAATGTTTCTTTAAATTTCTACGTGTAAAAGTGCTTCTGCAAGATTTCTCTGGTGCTTACCATTCAGTTCAATATGAAGCAGTGGTGACATGTCCCTGTTGTCATGAGACCCTGGAAAAATGTAATAACCAGGGATACCTAGGTGGCTCAGTCACAGCCTGGAGCCTGAAGACACAGCTTGGGGTTCTCTCCCTCTCTTTGCCTCTCCACCTTTCACACCGTGCTTACCCACGCTCTCTTTCACAATATAAATAAACTTAAAGAAAAATGTAGGAACCAGCCTTTATTTGATGAATGTCCATATAATACAACTGTATGTTAGCTTTCTGTCCTAAAGGTGAAAATTTTTCTGATTGTATCCCTCATCATACTAGAGTCAGAAATAACTGTTGTATTTGTATCTTAATGTGTGTTTGTGTTGATAGTGTGAGTAAAAGACCTAAGCACCATTATCTACAATTAGTTTTATGAGTTTCATGTCACTGAAAATATTTTGTTTGATTTTGAGGAAGAGAGAGAGGCAGGGGCAGAGAGAGAGAATCCCTAGCCAGCTCCAGACTGTCAGCACAGAGCCTGAGGTGGGGTTTGAACTGGTGAACTGTGAAATCATGACCTGAGCCAAATTCAAGACGTGGACACTTAACCCCCTGAGCCACCCAGGTGTCCTTTATTGAAAATGTTTCTTAGTCACCAGTATACTTTTCTACATTTAATATCTATACAACTTCTTTGAATATTTATGGATGTGAGCATGGAATGTATAAAGGTGATCAATTTTGTGTGCATACCTTCTTTCCATCATTCTTCAGGTTTGACACCTGCTATGATCATTTGGTTAGGGGCCCCTCCGTATATTTTAGGTGTCATTTTAGGTCAACTCCAGGTCAGATGACCTGGGTTAAAACCTGATCCCTACCACGTACTGGATGCTTGAAAAAATATTCACATGGAAATAGAAGAATAATGTGTCTGTTGTCTTAGAATATGATTTATTTTCCAATAAGTTATGAAAAACTGTGAATGCTCTCTACTAACCAGGAAATGCTTGGAAAGGTTTATTGCCTTTCTTGCTATTCTAGTAGAACCTGTAGTTGCTATGAATCCCACTCAGTTCCAAGTTCCCAAAAAGTTCTTGTCTTTGAGTTCTACTTCTTCGTTATTGAAATATGTATCTCTTGGCCCATAGACTAATGCCTCGTTAGAAATGCAGACATCTACCCCATCCTAGAACACCTGAACAGTATCTGCATTTTAACAAGATCCCCAAGGTCCTGTTGTGAAATTCTAATTCATATTAGAATATGCTAAATACATTTGTCACTCCCCAGAACTTTCCATTTAAGAAATAGATAGCAGATGTACTGTATGATGTAAATACAATATTCAAAATGTATATGCCTGTGTTGATGGCTTCATTTTACAAATTCTCTTGAAGAAACACAGTAATTATAAAGGATCCTACCTCCAAGGTAAAGAATATACTAGAGCATAATACTGGGTGACAAATAATCTTACCTCATCAAGCAGGAACCTCACCTAAGCCAGAACCAGTTCTCCTGATGTAACTGAACTAACAGAAGTTCAGTCGTTGGTGGATCACAAAAAAACTATACCAGGTGAGGATGTGAGCAAAGCAAAAATGATTTACAAGAAACAAGGAAATCACAGGGAGGAACTTCCAAATCAGATACTCAGGAAGGAAGGAGGAATGGTGTCCTTTCATTTAGGGTTAGCGTGGATATTCAGAAAGGGGAGGCCATCATCTTATGCCAAGTGGAGTATAAGGTTGCACATAAGCCTTAAGAGAACAGTTGTGTACATACTCTGCATATTTCATAGGAAATGAGGTTTGTGCCCCTCTTGGGTGAGATTTTAGTATTATAATGAGGTTAAAGGGAGCTCCTGGGTGGCTGAATCCATTGAGCATCCTACTCTTAATTTAGGCTCAGGTCAGGATGAAAGTCCTGAGATCAGGCTCCATTCTGAGCATGGACCCTGGTTGGGATTCTGTCTCTCTCTCTCTCTCTCTCTCTCTCTCTCTCTCTGCCCCACCCCCACTTGGGCATGCTCTATCTCACTCAAAGACATAAGATTTAAAATAAAATGTATGTATGAGTTGAAGGTTATGCATTTGCTTAGGTGTGAGTCAGGGGTTAATCTCCAACTGAGCTCATCCAAGCTCTTCCTCAGGGCAATCATTACGTTTTGTTAGATGGTTTCTGTTTCCACTACAGGAGACTATACCCATGGGGTGTTTTTTGTGAAGTAAAAGATAAGATAGAAAAAGAGGTTAAGTAAAGTGTGGAACTAAGATCGGTGGGTACAAGCACAAGCATTAAAGTCAGGTCTTGGAGTCTGGCTGGTGACATTAACTGCCTCTTTCATTTGACCTAGCATTATGAACTCTGCCTGTGGCCACTTGATAAGTGTGTTTTTTATTGCAGGGATTGCTGACATTCAGGGATGTGGCCATAGAATTTTCTCAGAAAGAGTTGAGGTGCCTGAACCACAGTCAGTGGGAACTGTACAGGGATGTGATGTTAGAGAACTACGGACACCTCCTTTTCTTGGGTGAGGATAACTCCTTTCACGTTTCCCAAACCATACTCAGGGATTTGTTCCTTCCCTTGAAGACTGTCTCTTGGAATCTTCCTCTTTGCATGACTGGGATTCAGATCCCTGCAGTCAGGGAAAGAAGTATGGGTTTGTGGATGTAGAGAAAAATCTTCATGGTATTTCCTTTTCAGCTTTACCTTCCCTTCCTTAGGGTAACATCATCATTTCTGTACATTAATGACAATTCTAAAGGCTAAGTGGCATAAAATGGTATGTCTTGTCTTAAATACCGATTTCTACTCATTATTGTCATGGTAGTACTTGGAAGTGGAGGTCAAGATCTGAACATGGAAAATTTGTCCCGCATGTTCTAAAGGGGTTGTTGGGCCACAGCATTTGGGAAATCATTTTCTAGCTTCTACTCTGTCCTCTCTGCTCTGCTAAGCACAATAGTGGATCAGAAGTTAGAATCTCCAACCACACTCATATTCTGTTTTTCTAATACACAGGTCTAGTTGTGTCAAAGCCAGACCTGGTCATCTTTTTGGAACACAAGAAGGATGTCTGGGCCGTGAAGAGAAAGGAGACTGTAGCTACACACCCAGGTAGGTGGAAATGAAGCGGATGACAGAGCTGAGGTCCAGTCGTGAAGGAGGAATTGGACCTCAGAATGTGGTTGAGCAGCTCTCCTTGAATGCAAATTAGGTTGAAAAGGCCAGTTTCAGGTCTCTTCCTCTCACATCGGACATCTGCTTTCCAACATACCAAGCTTTCCATTCTCTAAGGATTCTCCTTCAGTTCCACGGAGGGTTCTTCACATCCACAGTGAGGTCCTCCATAATCTAATTGGTTCTCCATTTGCTTTGAGGTCTTGCGGAAATCTCTGTATTTCTGAGGAACTGTACGCCAATGCATTTCTGACTTCTGTTTTGCTTCTTGTGTGAAGTGTGTCAGGATAGTGGTGGGCACCTTGAGGTGAGGTGCAGAAATCCCAGGAACGCTAGAGGGAGACATCACAAGTTTTCGGGTTGATCCTTTCCAGGATTAAGGTGGCTTTCATTTTAATCATACAAAATACAGACCCAGTAATCACATCAGGTGATAAAGCAACTCCCTAATATGAGGAAATCTCGTTCTTTGTTCCACTTCAAAAGTTCATTTCTTGGGTTGCCTGTTGGCTCAGTTGGTTAAGCGTCTGGGTTGAGCTCAAGCCATGATCTGACACTTTGAATTTGAGCCCTGCATCAGCCTCTCTGCTGTCAGTGGAGAACCTATTTGGGATCCTTTGCCTCTCTGTCCGTCTGGCACATGATGTCTGTTTCTCAAAAATTAATATTAAAAAAAAACCCAGAAAGTTCAGGGTGCCTGGGTGAGTCAGTTGGTTAAGAGTCCAACTCTTGGTTTGGCTCAGGGCATGATCTCAGGGTTTCTGAGTTCAAGCCCCACATAGGGTTCTGGGCTGACAGCCCAGATGGTGCTTGGTTTCTCCCTCCCCACCCCCCCCCCCCCCCCGCTTGCTCGCTCTCTCTCTCTCTGCCCTTTCCACACTGTTCTTTATCTCTCTGTCTAAATAAACTTTCATTTTCTTTGTATTAAGTAAAATAAGAAATTTCCACTCAATGTTTTGCATTCCTCAATGGTGAAATAATGTAAAGCACCTATTATTTTCATATAATTCTATATAAATTAATGCCATAGGGGAGCTAGGATATTTAGAAGTGAAAACTCACAGCCTATAAGAAAGTCTCAATTGTTACTTTATTTCTTAATTGAATCCTTCTATGAATGTATCTTGTATAATATGAAGTCCCTGTGACTTTGTCATATGTTTTCACTCTGAGTCGTTATGTAGGAGATTCCTTTATGATGTGTTATATCAAAAGTCTTGATATACCATGGGCATTTGCTTTATAAGAAGTGAGGCAGACAATTAGGAAACGTCCTATGTTTAGAAAAAGAGTTCATTATGAATGTAATTTCACGTGAGAAAAAATCAATTATTATTTATTTACTCAGAATGTATTTGAATTTAACACCAAAGATTTTTTTTATAAAGCGATTGTTGGCCTATTTTATATTTTTGATTGTGTTTGTTTATTTAGAAATGAAAGGTTTTGGGGCAGTTGGGTGGTTCAGAGGGTTGAGCATCTGACTCTTGATTTCAACTCAGGTCATGACTTCATGGTTTGAATTTAAGCCCTAAGTCCAGTTCTGTACCCAGTGTGGAGCCCGCTTGGAATTCCCTTCTCTCTCTCCGTCTCCCACCCTCCCTCCCTCTCTCCCTTTCTCTCTCAAACTTTTTAAACATTCACAAAAAAGAAATGAAAGGTTTTTGTTTGCTTGATTCTAAAGAATGGATTATAGGGGACCTGCGTAGCTCAGTTGGTTAAGCCTTCAACTTCAGCTTAGGAAATGATCTTGGGTTTGTGACTTTGAGCCCCATGTCTGGCTCTGTGCTGAGATCTCACACAGCCCGGAGCCTGCTTCAGATTCTGTGTCTGCCTCTCTCTCTAAGTCTCCCTGGCTTGTGCTCTCTCTCTCTCTCTCTCTAAGATACATAAACATTAAAAAAATGAACAATGGAGTGAACACATGCCTGTAATTGAAAATGTTCCTTTTTCATGGGTACACAGTCACAGTTGAAAATTAGAGCTATAGCTAGGGGTGCCTGGGCTCCGGTCATGATCTCACAATGCATGAGTCTGAGGACTGCATTGGGCTCTGAGCTGACACCGTGGAGCCTGCTTGGGATTCTTTCTTTCCCCTCTTTCTCTGTTTCTCCTCTGCTTTAGGAGAGCATTCTCTCTCAAAATAAGCTTTAAAAAATATCTACATTTATCATGGGCCTCTTTTAAATACTTCATCATTTTTATGTAGAAATTTTTGGGTTACATTTTGTCTGGGCTTGCAATTCCATAATAATGTGCTTCCTTTTGTATGGAACTTGCCACAGCATTATTTAGGTGGGATTTTGCTTTTACCTTTGTATTTTGTTTTAGGGTCTCAATTTCCTTTTTAATTTTGTTTTTATGTCTTATTTCACTCTTGAAGGTGAGAGAGAGAGAATGTGAGTGGGGGTGGGACAGAGAGAGAGGGAGACACAGAATGTGAAGCAGGCTCCAGGCTCTGAGCTGTCAGCACAGAGCCCGATGTGGGGCTCAAACTCATTATCTGTGAGATCATGACCTGAAGGAAGTTCATTGCCCAACCGACTGAGCCACCCAGGTGCCCGATAGGGTGACAATTTTCAATTCCTAATGTTTTTGGACGTGAGTAAGTCTAACTCAGATAAGATCAGCTTTATGCCCTTCGCTAATAAAAGTATCTATGTACTTGTAGCAATATTACCTGTGCGTACTTGTGACTCATCTTGTGTATTTCTTTCCTTGATTAGTGGTAAATGAATGTTGTATCCTGTTTAGGTGAGTTATCATGCTAATAGAATTAATTTCATCATGTATTTATTGGTGAATGTAATGTCTGTATGTACTTTCATTCCAGTTACCTTAGAGATTACTTAAAGCATCTTAAAGGTATAACAAAATTTTATACATGCTGCTAGTGCAGAGCTCAACACAGGGCTTGATTTTTTTTTTTTTTAATGTTTATTTATTCCTCAGAGAGAGACCAAGTCCATGTAGGGGAGGGGCAGAGAGGGAGGGAGACACAGAATCTGGATCTCCAGGCTCCTTGCTGTTAGCATAGAGCCCAATGCAGGGCTCAAACTCATGAACCCCGAGATCATGACCTGAGCTGAAGTCCAACACTTAACCGAATGAGCCACTGGACAACCCTCAACTCAGGACATGAATTCCCAAAATGGGAGACCATGCCTTAACTGAAATCAGGAATTGCACACATAACCGAATGAGCCACCTTCATGCCCCTAACACACTGTTTTAAGCCGAGAGTGTCAATTTTATACAAATTCTTCTACTTATCATCTCTGCATCTGCACCCACTTTATATTGATGACATTACAAATTCTATTTTTATATTGCATATATTATTACCTAGATTTGATTTTTATGCTTTGATTTAAGAAAAAGACTGTAGCAGAAATAAATGTGACTTGTCCTACCTTGTTACAACACTACAGGTCTATAATTGTGTAAACATTTATACTTCTCAGAGCTTTAGGTTATCATGTGTTTTCAGTTACTGTTTAGAATCTTTTCAGCTCAATGAGGACTTTTTAAAAAAAATTTTTAATGTTTATTTATATCTTGAGAGAGACACAGAGACGGAATCTGAAGCAGGCTCCAGGCACTAAGTCGTCAGCAAGATAGTAACACAGGTCTTGAAGTCACGAACCGTGAGAACATGACTTGAGCCAAAGTTGGATACTTGACAAACCGACACACCCAGGTGCCTCTAGAAGGACTTTCTTTAACATTTCCTGTAGGGTGCCTGGGTGGCTCAGTCGGTTGAGCGTCCAGCTTCGGCTCAGGTCGTGATCTCACAGTCTGTGAGTTCGAGCCCCGCGTCGGGCTCTGTGCTGACAGCATGGAGCCTGGAGCCTACTTCGGATTCTGTGTCTCCCTCTCTCTCTGCCCCTCCCTGCTCATGCTCTGCCTCTCTCTGTCTCAAAAATAAATAAAAACATTTTTTTAAAAAGTTTAAAAAAACATTTCTTGTAGGACAGATCTGCTGATAAACTTAGAGGGGTTTTGCCTTGGCAAAGTCTTCATTTCTACATGCATGGAAAATAGCTGTGCCAGGTAGGGTATTCTTGGTGGATATTTTTTGATCTTTCAGTATTTGAATACATCGTTCAATGCTTTTCTTTCTATAACATCTACCGAGAACCCCACTAACAATCTTGTAGGAGCTCTCTTGTACAAGATAAGTTGCCTTTGTCAAGCTTTTCAAAATTCTCTTTTCCCTGGTCATTTTTGGTCCGTTAATTACAACTGTGTTCATGTCCTGTCTTTTTTCCTTCAATTTTTATTTAAATTTTAATTATGGAAATATGCAGTGCAATATTGATTTCAGTATAATTCATTCAGTGGCTCATCATTTGCATACAGTGCTCATCATAAGAAGTGCTTTCCTTAATAGCCATCACCAAGCACACTGTCCCTCACCCATCTCCTGCCATTGATACTTATCCTACTGTGAATTTACTGTGCTTGTGAACTTGCCTCTCCTTTCCACATATAGGGGAACAACAAGCCTTTAGTTCTTCATGGAAACTCGCTGCCCCCTTTCACTCTGCTCTCTTTATGGGGTCCCCATAATGTACACATTGGTCCACTTGTAGGTGTCCCATGTGTCCTGAGTCTTTCTTCTTTTCCACATTTTTCTTTGGTCCTCTTAGGTAATTTAAAACAAGGGGTCTCCAGGTTGCCCAGTTCTTTCTTGTGCTTGATCAAGTCTGTTGCTGACTCCTTAGTATATTTTTAAATTCAAAGATTCTCCACTTGAGCTCCCAAATTCTGGGTGATTGTTTCTTATACTTTGCCTCTTTGGGGTTACATTTTGGTCATGCATAGTTTTTCTGCTCTCATTTAGTTACCTGTCTGTTTTCTCTTCTTCCTCCATGGGCATCTTTATGATGTTTTCTTCTTGAATTCTTGGTCATACCATTAATACTTCCTAATTAATTCAAGGTCAGTTTTGGAGATTTATTTCATTCCTGTGAGTGAAACAAGTTCTTCTATTTCTTTATGGCCTTGTGGTCTTTTGTTGAGATTAGTGAATTTAAGAAAACAAACTCTGGGTTTAGGCTTACGAACTTGTTTGTACAGGAGAACACAAGTAATTGGTAATGTCTGAATTTTTGGAATTTCCCAGTTTACTAAAGTATAGTTACTTCTTTAGAGCCCATGATACCTTCCTCTGTTGTCCTCAGCTCTGTAGTCTCTCCAGTGTGTAAACAAAAGCTCACCTGTTGTCTGAGCAGCCATCACAGTGCATCCAGTGGGTGCCCTCATTCTCTCTGCTTCCACGTCCTTCATGACAGAAATAAGTCCCTCAGGCACCTGCAAAAAAGCCAGATCACTGAACATAGAGGTCACTCCTGTGTTTTCGCCTCCTGATGAGAGGTAACTGTTTCCACACAGTGTTGCCAAGGAGTGTCAGGAAGGGTGAGTAGCTGTTGTGGGCCAGTGTCACAAACTGTGTCTCTTTGATGTTTTTCTGTTTCAAAGTATTCTGTTATGCAAAATTAAGGTGTTAACAAAATAGATTTTTATAAGATGTCTCCTTAAAGCCTCCTGGTAACCACAAAGCAAAACCTGTAGTAGACACACAAAACATAAAGAGAAAGGAATAGAAGTACACCACTCTACAAAATCAACAAATCACAAAGAAAAAGACCAAATGGATAAGAAAGGGGCAAGTAATTCTACAATAGCTAAAAACATTGAAAACAATGACAAGAGTAACTCCATCCATACCTGTGTCAATACGTACTTTAAATATAGAGGGACTAAATTCTCCATCCAAAAGATCCATTGACTGAAAGGAAAGAAGTACACAAATGAAGGATATGTGCTGCCTTCAAGAGACTCACTTCAGCTGTAGGAACACACTCAGGCTGAAAGCACAGGTGTGGAAAAAGATCTTCCATGCCAATGGAAAATGTCTTCAAGAATTCTTTCTTGGCCATCGCTCTGGACCACCCCACTATCACCCGAAAACTTGCTCATTCGCATGTATCAGGGAAAGCTCCATTTGTAAACGTGTGTCCTTCTGAGAAGCAGAAAGGAGGAGAATGTGTAAATTTACAGAAACTCTGATCAGTGGAGAAGGTATGGATTCAAATCAGGACAATAACCATACCCATGGTTACTGTTTTCCTTGCTCACTTCCCAAATGCTTCCCAAAAGGATCCTGTGTGGAGTTTGCATTAATAATCATTGCTGCTACCCTCCCCCTCAGATTCCCTCAACTGGTGTGGGTGGAAACAACAGTGTTGTTTTAGTGAAGTGCTCCATGGGATTCTGTATGGGATTTTTTTGCATCAACCTAGGATTCAGGGATTTGTTTTCTCACCGAATCAAAGAATAAAGAGGTGGACACAATATGAGCAACAGGCAAAACTTTATTATAGTATAACAGAGGAAGAGTAGTAGGAAAGCTATCTTTACAGAGAGGGGGCATTGGAATGTGAATACCAATGACAATAGGCAAGGGCCTTTGTGGTATAAGGTTCTGGTCTCTCCCTCTTCCCTTCCCCCTTGTTCCTTCTCAAGTCCTACACTTACTGGATTAACAACTCCAGGTGCTGGGTTGTCCCTTCCTGATTGGCTCATTTCCATTGCAGGAGGGGTGGTCTATGGCCTTATTGCTCCTTGTGGGTTTTAAGTTTTATCATCTACTGCTGGTTTTTAGTTAGGTCTTTAGTCAAATTCCTGATGGGGAATAGGTGGTGTCTGTCCATTCTTAAGAGGAACCTGACAGCTAAGGGGGTTTTCGGTAGTCAGACATTCTCAGCATTGTTCCAAAATGTGTTTTCCCCACCCAGGGGCCTCAGGTCCTAATGGTTCCCATTCTCCCTACTGAACCCTATGTTTTCCAACTAAATGCTAAGGGAAGCCAGAGTTAAGCTGAAAGGCTTCCCATTAAGTTATCAGAGTTGAGTGCAGGCTTTGGCTCAAGGGTCTCCTGTACAGGAGTTGGGGAGGGTCAGGTCCATGTAACACACTGTTCCTATGCTCAAGCAGAATTTGTGGGCTTCTGTGTGAGGGGAGGCCCCCTGAAAGCAGAGACAGGAAACTCAGAGGCTGGTCTCCACGTGGGACACCATAGTTTCTGAATAGCTCCTGACACAAATGATGAGGAACTTGGGTCTTTTTTGCATTTCAAAGCCCTGCCTGCAGGTGACCAGGTTACTGGTGAAGAGGTTGCAGCGGTGGCTTTAAAGGCACTTGCTGCCACTTCAGCTGGGATTTCTCCACAAAAATATTCTGATAAAACTCTTGAAGAGGAGAGGAAAGGAGCAATGGCCAATTCTCAGGTAAGCTTCGGTCCATTGCAAGAGGACCTGTCACCTTGTTTTCAGGATAATCCATGCATGTAGAAATTGCAGGGCACCTGGGTGGTTCATTCAGTTGAGCATATGACTCTTGATTTAGGCTCAGGTCTTGATCCCAGGGATCTGCTATCCAGCCCTGCATCAGGGTTCCTTCTGAGCTTGGAGCCTACTTAAGATTTTCTCTCTCTACCTGAGTCCCTGTCCTCCATTTGCATGCATGCTCGCTCTCTCTCGCTCTCTCTCTCTAAATGAAAAAATTTTAAATACCAATGGTTTTATTTGTTTGGTTCTTATGGTTTTGCTTTAGGTTTTCACCTATTTTTTTTTTAATTTTTTTCAACGTTTATTTTGTTGAGACAGAGACAGACAGCATGAACAGGGTAGGGTCAGAGAAGGAGGGAGACACAGAATCCGGAACAGGCTCCAGGCTCTGAGCACAGAGCTGGATGTGGGGCTCGAACTCACAGACCGCAAGACCATGACTTGAGCCACAGTCGACTCTAAACAGTCTGAGCCACCCAGGTGCCCCAGATTTTCCCCTAATTATTAACATTTCAGAAATGATATTCCAGGTATGTCTTCAGAACACTCCTCCCCTATATCCCAGAGACCTCTCTCCCTTTTCTCCAACCTGGCTTCTAGTAGGGCAACAGCAGTTGTCACTTTGAATTAAATTCCTACAAGTATTGAAAATATTCCCTTTGTGACAGATCCAGAGAGGAAGGTGTTGAGGCCAACTGTCCTGTTGCTGATGGGGTCTGGTCCTGGGATACCAATCAAGGAAAACCATTCCCGTGTAGGTCTTATCCGAATGCTTTCTGTGCCCCGGGTAGAGGAGGATTATGAAAATGCACAAATACACAAGATGGATATGAGGCACAGAATAACTTAGAATGTTCCTGCTCTTGAGGATGTGGAAAAGCTACTTTAAGATATCCTAGATATTCCAGGACATGACAAGTATATGCAGTAAAGTCTCTATAAATCCACTGTGCTTAACTTGTTTATATTGTGATTTACTGTTTGGGGTCACAAGAGCACACCGGCGATCCTGTGTCCTAAGGTGTACCTTAGGCACTGATAGCACTTTGTTTCCTTACAGCTGATGTTACCATCTATAACTTGGGTTTGTGCTCTCTGCCAGATTCCTCCCCTGTAATGTTCATATTTTTCTTATCAGTTGTAATGATTTCAGCCAGATTCCCTGAGTAATTTCCAGACACCATCACATTTAAACTGGAAATATCTTTCTCCTAGTTTCTTTTTTCTTGTATTCTTTTTACCTTGTAGCTTTTTTCTTTTAAGATTTTAAGTTTATTTTGAGAGAGAGAGAGAGAGAGAGAGAGAGAGAGAGAGAGAGAGAGCGCGCAGGGGAGTGGCCAAGAGAGAGCCAAGTCCCAAGTAGGTGACACAGGGTCAGCACTGAGTGGGACACGGGGCTCGAACTCACAAATCAAGACGTCTTGACCTCAGCCTAATTCAAAAGTCAGAAGCTTGATTGAGCCATCCAGGCACCCCTTCCTCGTAGTTTCTGAGGAGGAGGACAAATGCAAAAGCAATGTGGATAAAATTAAAATTTCTCATAATTTACAAGCCCCGCAGAAATACTCGAGACTGGCCAAGGAAGATATTCCTCAAGGAATTCACAACTGCTTTAATGGTGATGCTTTCCTAGAGGCAAACAGCAAGCTTAGTTTACCCTAGACAGAATTCCAGGTCCTGGAAGTCTTCTTTAACATAGGAAATCCCTGTAGAAACTTATAATTCTTCCCCCCACCCAACTTAAAGTATATAATCAACAGCTCCTCTCAGTCTCCTTCAGCTCCTTCTTCCCGCAGATCCTGTCCCTGTGCTTTTACACAAACAGCCTCCTTTACCAAAATGGCTCAAGGCTATTTCCTTGAACATTGTCTCCTCGCCCACCTCACGTTAGTCCCCACAGGACAATGATACCCTCATTGTTGTGTAGTAGATGTAATGACCTCTACATCGAGGTTCTCAATGAGTCAGACCTTCATCCTGTAGCTTTTTGTTTTGCTGCATAGTCATGACACATGCATACTCTAATTACTTCTGTGTATTTCAGAAAAAGAAAGAAGAATCACATAGTACCAAGAATTACCATGTTTGAGTGTCTTAAAATCCTGAAATAAAACAGCACAAATGATGAATGAAATAAAGCTTTCAATGAGGGGCACGTGCATGGCTCAGTTCATTAAGCGTCGGACTTCCACTCAGTTCATGATCTCACCAGTCCTGAGCTGGAGCCCAGCATCAGGTGAACAGGAGCCATGCCTCTCCATTTCTCTCTCCCTCTCTCTCTGCCCCTCCTGGTATTCTCTCTCTCCCTGTCTCTCTCTCTCTCTCTCTCCTTAGTAATAATTAATTAAAAAATAAAATTTAAAAAAGCTTTCAAATAAAAACTATATTAGCAGATCATGGATTACTACGGTCAAGACAACTCTTCAGATACTGTGTAGTGCCAGATAGTTTATTGAAGTAGCACAGGGCAGGACCCATGGGCAGAAAGAAAGTACTTTGGCTGCATGAAGCTTATATGTTCAAGGGGAGGGTAGGTGCACAGAGTGTTCAATCACAAATGTTTCCTTAAATTTCTACGTGTAAAAGTGCTTCTGCAAGATTTCTCTGGTGCTTACCATTCAGTTCAATATGAAGCAGCAGTGACATGTACCCGTGGTCATGAGACCCTGTAAAACTGTAATAACCAGGGATACCTAGGTGGCTCAGTCACAGCCTGGAGCCTGGAGTCACAGCTTGGGGTTCTCTCCCTCTCTTTGCCTCTCCACCTTTCACACCGTGCTTACCCATGCTCTCTTTCACAATATAAATAAACTTAAAGAAAAATGTAGGAACCAGCCTTTATTTGATGAATGTCCACATAATACAACTGTATGTTAGCTTTCTGTGCTACAGATGAAAATTTTTCTGATTGTATCCCTCATCATACTAGAGTCAGAAATAACTGTTGTATTTGTATTTTAATGTGTGTGTTGATAGTGTGAGTAAAAGACCTAAGCACCATTATCTACAATTAGTTTTATGAGTTTCATGTCACTGAAAATATTTTGTTTGTTTTTGAGGAAGAGAGAGGCAGGGGCAGAGAGAGAGAATCCCTAGCCAGCTCCAGACTGTCAGCACAGAGCCTGAGGTGGGGTTTGAACTGGTGAACTGTGAAATCATGACCTGAGCCAAAGTCAGGAGGTGGACACTTAACCACCTGAACCACCCAGGTGTCCTTCATTGAAAATGTTTCCTAGTCACCAGTATACTTTTCTATGTTTAATATCTATACAACTTCTTTGAATATTTATGGATGTGAGCATGGAATGTATAAAGGTGATCAATTTTGTGTGCATACCTTCTTTCCATCATTCTTCAGGTTTGACACCTGCTATGATCATTTGGTTAGGGGCCCCTCCGTATATTTTAGGTGTCATTTTAGGTCAACTCCAGGTCAGATGACCTGGGTTAAAACCTGATCCCTACACATATTGGATGCTTGAAAAAATATTCACATGGAAATAGAAGAATAATGTGTCTGTTGTCTTAGAATATGATTTATTTTCCAATAAGTTATGAAAAACTGTGAATGCTCTCTACTAACCAGGAAATGCTTGGAAAGGTTTATTGCCTTTCTTGCTATTCTAGTAGAACCTGTAGTTGCTATGAATCCCACTCAGTTCCAAGTTCCCAAAAAGTTCTTGTCTTTGAGTTCTACTTCTTCGTTATTGAAATATGTATCTCTTGGCCCATAGACTAATGCCTCGTTAGAAATGCAGACATCTACCCCATCCTAGAACTCCTGAACAGTATCTGCATTTTAACAAGATCCCCAAGGTCCTGTTGTGAAATTCTAATTCATATTAGAATATGCTAAGTACATTTGTCACTCCCTAGAACTTTCCATTTAAGAAATAGATAGCACATGTACTGTATGATGTAAATACAGTATTCAAAATGTATATGCCTGTGTTGATGCCTTCCTTTTAAAAATTCTCTTGAATAAAAACAGTATTTATAAAGGTTCTTACCTCCAAGGTAAAGAATATGCTAGAGAATAATACTGGGTGACAAATAATCTTACCTCATCAAGCAGGAACCTCACCTAAGCCAGAACCAGTTCTCCTGATGTAACTGAACTAACAGAAGTTCAGTCGTTGGTGGATCACAAAAAAACTATACCAGGTGAGGATGTGAGCAAAGCAAAAATGATTTACAAGAAACAAGGAAATCACAGGGAGGAAGATGCAAATCAGATACTCACAGAGGAAGGGGGAATGGTGTCCTTTCATTTAGGGTTAGCGTGGATATTCAGAAAGGGGAGGCCATCATTTTATGTCAAGTGGAGTATAAGGTTGCACATAAGCCTTAAGAGAACAGTTGTGTACGTACTCTGCATATTTCATAGGAAATGAGGTTTGTGCTCCTCCTTGGGTGGGATTTTAGCATTATAATGAGGTAAAAGGGAGCTCCTGGGTGGCTGAGTCCATTGAGTGTCCTACTCTTAATTTAGGCTCATGTCAGGATGAAAGTCCTGAGATCAGGCTCCACTCTGAGCATGGACCCTGGTTGGGATTCTGTCTCTCTCTCTCTGCCCCACCCCCACTTGGGCACGCTCTATCTCACTCAAAGACATAAGATTTAAAATAAAATGTATGTATGAGATGAAGGTAACTGTACTCACTCCGTAGTTTAGTCTATTATGCATTGGCTTAGGTGTGAGTCAGGGGTTAATCTCCAACTGAGCCCATCCAAGCTCTTCCTCAGGGCAGTCATTACCTTTTGTTGGATGGTTTCTGTTTCCACTACAGGAGACTATACCCATGGGGTGTTTTTTGTGAAGTAAAAGATAAGATAGAAAAAGAGGTTAAGTAAAGTGTGGAACTAAGATGGGTAGGTACAAGCACAAGCATTAAAGTCAGGTCTTGCTGTCCGGCTGGTGACATTAACTGCCTCTTTCATTTGATCTAGCATTATGAACTCTGCCTGTGGCCACTTGAAAAGTGTGTTTTTTATTGCAGGGATTGCTGACATTCAGGGATGTGGCCATAGAATTTTCTCAGAAAGAGTTGAGGTGCCTGAACCACAGTCAGTGGGAACTGTACAGGGATGTGATGTTAGAGAACTACGGACACCTCCTTTTCTTGGGTGAGGATAACTCCTTCCACGTTTCCCAAACCATACTCAGGGATTTTTTCCTTCCCTTGAAGACTGTCTCTTGGAATCTTCCTCTTTGCATGACTGGGATTCAGATCCCTGCAGTCAGGGAAAGAAGTATGGGTTTGTGGATGTACAGAAAAATCTTCGTGGTGTTTCCTTTTCAGCTTTACCTTCCCTTCCTTAGGGTAACATCATCATTTCTGTACATTAATGACAATTCTAAAGGCTAAGTGGCATAAAACGGTATCTCTTTTGTATTAAATACCGATTTCTACTCATTACTGTCATGGTAGTCCTCGGAAGTGAAGGTCAAGATCTGAACATGGAAAATTTGTCCCGCATGTTCTAAAGGGGTTGTTGGGCCACAGCATTTGGGAAATCATTTTCTAGCTTCTACTCTGTCCTCTCTGCTCTACTAAGCACAATAGTGGATCAGAAGTTAGAATCTCCAACCACACTCATATTCTGTTTTTCTAATACACAGGTCTAGTTGTGTCAAAGCCAGACCTGGTCATCTTTTTGGAACACAAGAAGGATGTCTGGGCCGTGAAGAGAAAGGAGACCGTAGCTACACACCCAGGTAGGTGGAAATGAAGCGGATGACAGAGCTGAGGTCCAGTCGTGAAGGAGGAATTGGACCTCAGAATGTGGTTGAGCAGCTCTCCTTGAATGCAAATTAGGTTGAAAAGGCCAGTTTCAGGTCTCTTCCTCTCACATCGGACATCTGCTTTCCAACATACCAAGCTTTCCATTCTCTAAGGATTCTCCTTCAGTTCCACGGAGGGTTCTTCACATCCACAGTGAGGTCCTCCATAATCTAATTGGTTCTCCATTTGCTTTGAGGTCTTGCGGAAATCTCTGTATTTCTGAGGAACTGTACGCCAATGCATTTCTGACTTCTGTTTTGCTTGTTGTGTGAAGTGTGTCAGGATAGTGGTGGGCACCTTGAGGTGAGGTGCAGAAATCTCAGGAACGCCAGAGGGAGACATCACAAGTTTTCGGGTTGATCCTTTCCAGGATTAAGGTGGCTTTCATTTTAATCATACAAAATACAGACCCAGTAATCACATCAGGTGATAAAGCAACTCCCTAATATGAGGAAATCTCGTTCTTTGTTTCACTTCAAAAGTTCATTTCTTGGGTTGCCTGGTTGGCTCAGTTGGTTAAGCGTCTGGGTTGAGCTCAAGCCATGATCTGACACTTTGAATTTGAGCCCTGCATCAGCCTCTCTGCTGTCAGTGGAGAACCCATTTGGGATCCTTTGCCTCTCTGTCCATCTGGCACATGTTCTCTGTTTCTCAAAAATTAATATTAAAAAAAAAAAAAAAAAAAAAAGAAAGTTCAGGATGCCTGGGTGAGTCAGTTGGTTAAGAGTCCAACTCTTGGTTTGGCTCAGGGCATGATCTCAGGGTTTCTGAATTATAGCCCCACATAGGGTTCTGGGCTGACAGCCCAGATGGTGCTTGGTTTCTCCCTCCCTCCCACCATCCCTCCCTCCCACCGTCCCTCCTTCCACCCCCACCCCCCGCCGTTTCCACACTGTTCTTTATCTCTCTGTCTAAATAAACTTTCATTTTCTTTGTATTAAGTAAAATAAGAAATTTCCACTCAATGTTTTGCATTCCTCAATGGTGAAATAATGTAAAGCACCTATTATTTTCATATAATTCTATATAAATTAATGCCATAGGGGAGCTAGGATATTTAGAAGTGAAAACTCACAGCCTATAAGAAAGTCTCAATTGTTACTTTATTTCTTAATTGAATCCTTCTATGAATGTATCTTGTATAATATGAAGTCCCTGTGACTTTGTCATATGTTTTCACTCTGAGTCGTTATGTAGGAGATTCCTTTATGATGTGTTATATCAAAAGTCTTGATATACCATGGGCATTTGCTTTATAAGAAGTGAGGCAGACAATTAGGAAACGTCCTATGTTTAGAAAAAGAGTTCATTATGAATGTAATTTCACGTGAGAAAAAAATCAATTATTATTTATTTACTCAGAATGTATTTGAATTTAACACCAAAGATTTTTTTTATAAAGCGATTGTTGGCCTATTTTATATTTTTGATTGTGTTTGTTTATTTAGAAATGAAAGGTTTTGGGGCAGTTGGGTGGTTCAGAGGGTTGAGCATCTGACTCTTGATTTCAACTCAGGTCATGACTTCATGGTTTGAATTTAAGCCCTAAGTCCAGTTCTGTACCCAGTGTGGAGCCCGCTTGGAATTCCCTTCTCTCTCTCTCCCAGCCTCCCTCCTCCCTCCCTCCCTTTCTCTCTCAAACTTTTTAAACATTCACAAAAAAGAAATGAAAGGTTTTTGTTTGCTTGATTCTAAAGAATGGATTATAGGGGACCTGCGTAGCTCAGTTGGTTAAGCCTTCAACTTCAGCTTAGGAAATGATCTTGGGTTTGTGACTTTGAGCCCCATGTCTGGCTCTGTGCTGAGATCTCACACAGCCTGGAGCCTGCTTTGGATTCTGTGTCTGCCTCTCTCTCTCAGTCTCCCTGGCTTGTGCGCTCTCTCTCTCTCTCTCTATCTCTCTCTCTCTCTCTAAGATACATAAACATTAAAAAAATGAACAATGGATTATACCCTGAAATCTGTGTGATAGGAGGGATCTATTCACATAACACATTGTTTAATGTCTTAAGTGCTTATTCACAAAAGTTTTCATTAGAGGTTTCCATGGTTGATTTTAAGGAACATTCTTGACAATTGTAATGCCCGTGAAGACATGCCAGTAATTGAAAATGTTCCTTTTTCATGGGTACACAGTCACAGTTGAAAATTAGAGCTATAGCTAGGGGTGCCTGGGCTCTGGTCATGATCTCACAATGCATGAGTCTGAGGACTGCATTGGGCTCTGAGCTGACACCGTGGAGCCTGCTTGGGATTCTTTCTTTCCCCTCTTTCTCTGTTTCTCCTCTGCTTTAGGAGAGCATTCTCTCTCAAAATAAGCTTTAAAAAATATCTACATTTATCATGGGCCTCTTTTAAATACTTCATCATTTTTATGTAGAAATTTTTGGGTTACATTTTGTCTGGGCTTGCAATTCCATAATAATGTGCTTCCTTTTGTATGGAACTTTCCACAGCATTATTTCGGTGGGATTTTGCTTTTACCTTTGTATTTTGTTTTAGGGTCTCAATTTTTTAAATTTTTTTTTACACCTTATTTTACTCTTGAAGGCAAGAGAGAGAATATGAGTGGGGGTGGGGCAGAGAGAGAGAGGGAGACACAGAATCTGAAGCAGGATCCAGGCTGTGAGCTGACAGCACAGAGCCCGATGTGGGGCTCAAACTCATGAACCCCAAGATCATGACCTGAGCTGAAGTCCAACACTTAACCGAATGAGCCACTGAATCAACCCTTACCTCAGGACTTGAATTCCCAAACTGGGAGATCATGCCTTAACTGAAATCAGGAATTGTACACATAACCGAATGAGCCACCTTAGTGCCCCTAAGACACTGTTTTAAGCCGATAGTGTCAATTTTATACAAATTCTTCTACGTATCATCTCTGCACCTGCACCCACTTTATGTTGATGACATCATAAATTCTATTTTTATGTTGCATATATTATTACCTAGATTTGATTTTTATGCTTTTATTTAAGAAAAAGACTGTAGCAGAAATAAATGTGACGTGTCCTACCTTGTTACAACACTACAGGTTTCTATAATTGTGTAAATATTTATACTTCTCAGCTTTTGGTTACCATGTATTTTCAGTTACTGTTTAGAATCTTTTTAGTTCAACAAGGACTTTTAAAAAAATTTTTTAATGTTTATTTCTATTTTGAGAGAGACACAGAGACAGAATCTGAAGCAGGCTCCAGGCACTAAGTCATCAGCAAGATAGTAACACAGGGCTTGATGTCACGAACCGTGAGAACGTGACTTGAGCCAAAGTTGGATACTTGACAAACCGACGCACCCAGTTTCCCCTAGAAGGACTTTCTTTAACATGTCTTGTAGGGGCGCCTGGGTGGCTCAGTCGGTTGAGCGTCCAGCTTCGGCTCAGGTCATGATCTCACAGTCTGTGAGTTCGAGCCCTGCGTCGGGCTCTGTGCTGACAGCATGGAGCCTGGAGCCTACTTCGGATTCTGTGTCTCCCTCTCTCTCTGCCCCTCCCCTGCTCATGCTCTGCCTCTCTCTGTCTCAAAAATAAATAAAAACATTTTTAAAAAAAGTTTAAAAAAACATTTCTTGTAGGACAGATCTGTTGATAAACTTAGAGGGGTTTTGCCTTGGCAAAGTCTTCATTTCTACATGCATGGAAAATAGCTGTGCCAGGTAGGGTATTCTTGGTGGATATTTTTTGATCTTTCAGTATTTGAATACATCGTTCAATGCTTTTCTTTCTATAACATCTACCGAGAACCCCACTAACAATCTTGTAGGAGCTCTCTTGTACAAGATAAGTTGCCTTTGTCAAGCTTTTCAAAATTCTCTTTTCACTGGTCATTTTTGGTCCGTTAATTACAACTGTGTTCATGTCCTGTCTTTTTTCCTTCAATTTTTATTTAAATTTTAATTAGGTAATATGCAGTGCAATATTGATTTCAGTATAATTCATTCAGTGGCTCATCATTTGCATACAGTGCTCATCATAACAAGTGCTTTCCTTAATAGCCATCACCAAGCAAACTGTCCCTCACCCATCTCCTGCCATTGATACTTATCCTACTGTGAATTTACTGTGCTTGTGAACTTGCCTCTCCTTTCCACATATAGGGGAACTACAAGCCTTTAGTTCTTCATGGAAACTCGCTGCCCCCGTTCACTCTGCTCTCTTTATGGGGTCCCCATAATGTACACATTGGTCCACTTGTAGGTGTCCCATGTGTCCTGAGTCTTTCTTCTTTTCCACACTTTTCTTTGGTCCTCTTAGGTAATTTAAAACAAGGGGTCTCCAGGTTGCCCAGTTCTTTCTTGTGCTTGATCAAGTCTGTTGCTGACTCCTTAGTATATTTTTAAATTCAAAGATTCTCCACTTGAGCTCCCAAATTCTGGGTGATTGTTTCTTATACTTTGCCTCTTTGGGTTTCCATTCTGGTCATGCATAGTTTTTCTGCTCTCATTTAGTTACCTGTCTGTTTTCTCTTCTTCCTCCATGGGCATCTTTATGATGTTTTCTTCTTGAATTCTTGGTCATACCATTAATACTTCCTGATTAATTCAAGGTCAGTTTGGGAGATTTATTTCATTCCTGTGAGTGAAACAAATTCTTCTTTTTCTTTATGGCCTTGTGGTCTTTTGTTGAGATTAGTGAATTTAAGAAAACAAACTCTGGGTTTAGGCTTATGAACTTGTTTGTACAGGAGAACACAAGTAATTGGTAACGTCTGAATTTTTGGAATTTCCCAGTTTACGGAAGTATAGTTACTTCTTTAGAGCCCATGATACCTTCCTCTGTTGTCCTCAGCTCTTTAGTCTCTCCAGTGTGTAAACAAAAGCTCACCTGTTGTCTGAGCAGCCATCACAGTGCATCCAGCAGGTGCCCTCATTCTCTCTGCTTCCACGTCCTTCATGACAGAAATAAGTCCCTCAGGCACCTGCAAAAAAGCCAGATCACTGAACATAGAGGTCACTCCTGTGTTTTCGCCTCCTGATGAGAGGTAACTGTTTCCACACAGTGTTGCCAAGGAGTGTCAGGAAGGGTGAGTAGCTGTTGTGGGCCAGTGTCACAAACTTTGTCTCTTTGATGTTTTTCTTTGTCTTTTGTACTTGCCTGCCTGGGTGGGGTTCTCCTAATTGCCTTCTGGAGCACTCACAAGGTAACTTAGTCCATTTCTGTCTCCATGGAGGAGCAACTTCCCGGTCCTCCCTATTTCTCCACTGCTGATGTCCTGTGATGGGTGTTAATTTTGCATATTAGCATTTTCACATATATGCATGTGAGTGTAGTAAGTGAGAGAACTGATTGTGTATCTTTTACTTGTGTCTTTCCATAACACCATAGGCCTATTGGCAAAGTCAGGTAAGGAATATTCATTTTAAAGAGTGACGTAGGAACAATGAGATACCACCTCACACCTATCAGAATGGCTAACATGAACAACTCAGGGAACAGTAGATTTTGGCAAGCATGTGGAGAAAGAGGATCTCTTGTGCACTGCTGGTGGGCATGCAAACTGGTGCAGCCACTCTGGAAAACAGTATGGTGGTTCCTCAAAAAATAAAAAAAAGAACTACCCTGCTATCCAGCAATTGCACTACTAGATATTTACCCAAGGGACAAAATTATGCTGTTTCAGAGGGGCACATGCACCCCAATGTTTATAATAGCACTATCACCAATAGCCAAAGTATGGAAAGACCCCAAATGTCCATGGATGGATGGATAAAGAAGATGTGGAGTGTATGTGTATGTGTGTGTGTGTGTATATATATACATACACACACACACACACACACACACACACACACATATATACATACATACATACATACACACACAATGGAGTATTACTCGGCAATCAAAAGTAATGAAGTCTTGCCATTTGCAAGTCCATGGATGAATTGGAGAGTATTATGCTTGGCCAAATTAGAGAAAGACAAATATCATATGACTTCACTATATGAGGACTTTAAGACCCAGAACAGATGAACACAAAAGAAGGAAAGAAAACATAGTGTAAAAACAGGGAGGGGGACAACACATAAGAGACTCTTAAATATGGAGAACAGAGGGTTATGGGAGGGGTTGTGGTGGAGGGGTGGGCTAAATGGGTAAGGGGCATCAAGGAATCTACACCTGAAATCATTGTTGCACTATATGTTAACTAACTTGAATGTAAATTTAAAAAATAATAGAAAAATTATAATGAACAAAAAAAATACCTCAGGCACCCTAGAGTATACTCTATACTGATTATTTCCTTGCTCTGGCACTTTCGGTGCCCGTGATTGTCCTCATACTTGCTCACTCATGTCCCAGTGTACCTGCCCCACCAACATGCATCGAACCATGTTCCATGCAGCAAAGGAGGCAATGGAAATCTGACAGGACTTAGAGAACTGGATCTGAAGTCTTTCTGTTTCCATTCAGGGAAGGCCCTCCTCCCCAAGTCACTACTTCCTCCAAGTCTTAGACCAGAATTGTGGTATATGGGTTAGTCTAATTAGAAATCGTAGCACTGGTGGACACATAAGATATTTGCAAACTGCTCCCATTCTCTGAACTGTTTCACAGCATTTGACAAAAAGGCCATCACACTTTGCCCTGAAATTAGCCCTTAAATTTAGAATATCCTTAAATGTAATGCACGGGGATTTATTCTACATGCACATGGACTGCTGAGGAAGAACCGCATGAACCTGCAATTACTGATGGTCTTAGGGTAAAAGCCAGCAAGTACAGATTTATAGTGAGAAGGCTATATTTGGTCTCTTTACAACATATAACATGTACTAATGTGTTGTACAGATTGTGTTATTAGACTCAGTTTTACTTATGAAGAAAGTAAACCTGTTGTGTATGGTGAGTGTGAGAGCACACGAGCATGATCACAAACAGAGATTTCCAAGAGTCACTTATCTGTGGCCAAGTCCAGAATGATCTCTGACTTAGTTCCTGCAGAGGCTGTCAAACTTAGCTTTCATCAGAATCATCTGGAGTACTTGTAAATTTTGGAATAGTAATAGAAGGGTCCTGGAAGAAGATAACAGGAGGAAGAAAATATATTTGAAGGAATAATAACCAAAACATTCCCTATTCTGGCTAAGGAAACAGACAGATCCAGAAGGCACAGGGGCACCTGGGTGGCTCAGTCAGTTAAGCATCGGACTTCAGCTCAGGTCATAATCTCACAGTCCGTGAGTTTGAGCCCCACGTCAGGCTCTGTGCTGACAGCTCAGAACCTGCAGCCTGCTTCAGATTCTGTGTGTGTCTCTCTCTCTCCCCTTCCTGTGTTCATGTTCTGTCTCTCTGTCTCAAAAGTAAAAACTTAAAAAAAGTTTTTTTAAATAAAAAAAAATCTGGAAGGCACAGAAAACTCCCGTGAAAATCAACAAAAGCAGGCCCACAGCAAGATATATTAGAAAATAATTTTCAAAATACGGTGATAAAAAGTCTTCAAAGCAGGAAGACATCTTTCACTTATCAGGGAGAACCATAAGGTTACCTGGTGATTCTTCAACAGAAACTTGACAAGCCAGAAGGGAGTGGCATGATCTATTCCACGTGCTGACTGGGAAAAATAGGCAGCCAGGAATTCTCTATCCAGCAAGGCTATCATTCAGAAGGGAAGGAGAGACAGAGTTTCCCAGACAAGCAAAATCTCAAGGAATTCCTCACCACTGAACTAGCCCTGCAGGAAATGTCAAAGGGGAATCTTGAAGTGCAAAGAAGACACCAAAAGTGACACAGAAAAAGGATCAAGAAAGTTTCTAGAAACAATGACAAAATGAGTAATAAAATGGCAATAAATATATATCAATAAATACTTTCAATGAAAACGTACTGTACATTCCAATCAAAACACAAAGGGTCTCTGGATGGAATAAAGCAACCAAACAAAAACAACAAAAAATAAAGCCCAGACCCATCTATGTGCTGCCTACAAGAGACTCCATGCAGACCTGAAGACACAGATACAAAGTGAGGGTGATAGAGAAACCTTCCTCATGCAGATGAAGGTCCAAAGAAAGCCAGAGTAGCAATACTTAGGACAGACAAACCAGATATTTTGTTCTTGTGTGGCAATTACCCTGCTTTGGTACCAGGGTAATGCTGGCCTCCTAGGGTTATTTTGAATGGGTTCCTTCTATTCTATGTTTAAGATTTTAATGAAGAGTGCCCTAAATTTTGTTTTCTTTTTAATGTTTGTTAGAATTGACCAATGAAGGCAAGAGGCTGTGGGCTTTCCTATGCTGGGAGGTTTTTTATTCCAAACTCAACTTGTACATTTGTGATGGTCTAAGAAGATTCCTTATTTCTTGAGCTCAAAATTCATTTCTCAATCTTGGTAACTTGTGCGTTGTTTAAAATTAAATTTTTTTCTACTTTGTCTAACTTGTTAGTATATCATCGTTGATAGTGATCTGTTATCACACTATATATTTCTGTGGTTATCTGTTCTGGGGTTTCTGTTTCATTTCCCATTGGTGCTTGAGTTACCTCTCCTTTTTTCTTAGTTAATGGAGTTGGAGAATTTCCATTTTTGTTTGTTTTGAAAAACCTGGGCATTATTTTCCATGTTATTGTTTATTCTGGTCTCTCATTTCTAATTTTTAAATTTTTAGTTTTCTTTATGTGTTTATTTATTCTGAGCAAGAGAGAGCGTGCATGCAAGCTGGGGCAAGGGGCAGAGTGGGAGAGACAGAATCTTAGGCTCCTCACTGGGAGTGAAGCCCTACCCAGGACTTGATCCCACAACTCTGGGATCATGACCTGAGCTGAAATCAGGAGTTAGACGCTTAACAGACTGACCTACCCAGGTGCCCCAACTATTTAATGAATTTCTGATTTTTCCTTGGTATTTCCTTCTCCTCCTGCAGAGCTGAATGTGGGGCTTGAACTGGCTAACCACGAGTTTGTGAACTGAGCCAAATTCAATTGCTCAGACGACTGAGGGGCCCAGGCACCCCTGTTGTTGTTTTTAATATTTATTTGTTTTTGGAAAGAGAGAATCCCAGGCGGGCCCTGTGTGGACAGCACAGAGCCCGAGAAGGGACTGGATGTCACAAACCATGAGATCATGAAAGGAGCCAAAATCAAGAGTCTGATGCTAACCTACTGAGTCACCCAGGCGCTCCTTAAAGGCAAAGACCATTTTGTGTGTTTCATTCACATTGCAGAATTTGGGTTCCCAATTCTCCAGTTTACATTTGCACACACATTCATTGCCAAGTGATTGTGGGAAGGGTGCACTAGCTGAGGGAAATTTGAGAGAGCCACAACTGCTGGCCTATGAAGCAGACTCAAGCCAGAAATACTGAACTCAGACTATGTCCTTTAAAAGATCAGCAAAAGAGTGCAGTCATCTCTGGGTGACCTTGTGAACAAACAGGCATTCTTCCTATTGGGGGTGAAATTCTTTTAGTACCTGTGGAAGGCAATTTGGTAATATCTAGCAAAATTATGTATACTTCTACTAATTTTGAGCACATCTCTTTGCTAACAGTTTCCCCTCAAATTTACCTACACAGTACTTGCAAACTTGCACAACAGTGACCTTCAAGTATTCACCACCCCTATGTAAAAGGCAAAGACTGGGAACAACCCAAAATCCTTTGGTAGAAAACCAATGAAGTGGAATAATGCCCAAATAATAGGAAGGAGGAAAATAATGTACCTATATAATTTCATTTAAAACACACTTTTGGAGAGTATCTAAGGAAAGAAATCTTTGTATTTTGGTAGAGTATTAATAGGTGGATACATGGAAAATTATACGGATAATAATTTTATAATCCTTAAATGATAGGAGGGAGACTTTTCTATCATTTTAAGATTCTCATCCTTAGGATCTATTAAAAACTTGAAAATCAGTGTAAATAATAGTGTCACCTAAGAAAATAGCTTATTCCAATAAAGCAACAACCAGTATTCTCCCCTTGGACCGTAGTTCTCATTATATCGCAATTGTTGGCAAGTGTTCAATAATATCCTGCCCAATGCCATTACATTCAAAATGTGCCCAAAGCCATAGAGAACCACCACGTGGTGACCAGGATCCACTGGCCAGCTCTTACCTGGAAACTGAGATGCTGCTTTCCCACAGTCTACCTCATCTCAAATGAGCCCCTCCCCTGACGATGGAGGCTTGAGCCCCAGTATTGCCTCTGGTCCTGGCAACCAATGATTCTGCCATGACAGGCCTGCAAGGACCAAATGTGCAAGGCAGACCACCCATTGTAAATAATCAAACCCTCTCACCCTGTGGAGCTGTGCCAACTTCCCCTTCTGACACTCCAAATTCGAGGAAATCTATGTCTAGTTCTTCAATATCAGAGGCACAGTTGTTGTAACAATCATTTCTTGGGGATGTGGAAAAGAGGAGAATGATCTTTCCTCCAAAATTTTGGGCAGGAGCTGCTTTCTGACCACAAGAGTACTGGTACAGTTCTCAAGGCTGTAAGGGAGGGCGTCAAAATGCCATTGTGGTACATGCCTGGGCTCTTGCTCTACTCTCCAAATGAACTTGCACAGTGTGCCAAAATGCACCTTTCTTTCCCCCAGGTACCCAAAATCTCTATGCTGTGTTAAACACCCCAGATTGATATGTAGGTAGGTAAGTAGGTAGCTAAATAGCTAGGGAGATAGACAGGCAGACAGATGTCTTCATGATGGAGTCCTGGTAGGTTTTATCTTTTTGGAAAGTGATAGCCATTCTTTGTTATCTACTTCTTGCCAGATAATTATCTATTGTGGGCTAGATTTATCTTTATTTCTATGGGATCAGTTATACTGTGTCTGCCTTCACTTCTTCACTTCTGATTTTAGTTAGTCTTCTCTATCATTCTGACTTCATTAGAGACAGGTCTGTTGACTTTGGGGGGTTTTCTGAACACCAACTTTTCTGTTGTTGATTGTTCCTATTTTTGCTTTATTCTACAGTTTTCATTTCTGTCTTAGGTTTCAATTGCCTTACTTCTGCTAATTTTGAGCACATACGGTACTTTCTTCACTTTCTGAGAGACAAGAACGTGATTTGTGCTACAGCAAGAGATGCTACAGAATTCTCTACTAAGCTATGTGGTCAATTCGTTGTGTGCAAGTTTACGTGTCCATGGAAGAAGGAAGTCCTGGTGATTTCTTCTTAGCTGTCTTCCTGATATTCTGATTGATGTTAACGTTCTATATTAGAAATTGTCAGTACATACCTCTGAGAGTAGTACCCCAGAATGATTTTACTTTTCTCTTTTTTGACCTCAGTCAGCTATATTTTCACACGGCACCGATACATTCCTGCCAAAGTCATGCATTGACGCTTCGATCCAAAAAGGGTCATGAGTAGACATAAACACAGTTCCCTTGAGAATGTACACTTAACGACAGACTGGAACAAGGTTAGGGAAAATGAAGGGCAAAGGTATCTGGGGACTCCTTTCCAGAGACCAATGATGAATGTAATAGATATGGGGAAGTCTTTTATCAAAGTGCCAACCTTATTCCACACAGGAGTATCCCTAAGAGAGGGAATCTTTATAAATATATTGAATGTGGGAAAAATTTTAACCTGTCTTCCAATGTTGGTGGTCATCAGAGGATTCATGAGGGAAGAAACCGTTGCAGATGTAATCAACCTGGGAGCATGTTTAGTCATTCATCAAGATTCAGTACAGGTCAGACAACTGGTACAGGAGAGGAAAGTTATATAGGTAACGTATGTGGCAAAGCCTTTGACCACCAGCAATGGCATACTGGACAGAAACCTTACGAATGTGAAGAGTGTGGCAAGAGCTTTAAATTGTGCCCAACCCTTACTCAACATAAGTTAACTCACATTGGAGAGAAACCTTACCAATGTAAAGAATGTGGCAATGTCTTTAACCAGTCCTCAACCCTTACAGGATATCAAAGAATTCATACTGGAGAGAAAACGTACCAAGATAAAGAAGATGGCAAGTCCTTTATCCGGCCCTCATCCCTTACAAGACATCAAAGAATTCATACTGCAGAGACACCTTCCAAAGGTAAACGATGTCATAAGACCTTTAGGCATGATTCACAACTTTCTGAACATCACAGGATTCATACTGAGGAGAAACCTTATCAATGCAAAGAGTGTGGCAAGGCCTTTAACTGGCGCACAGCCCTTAGGAGACATCACAGAATCCATACTGGAGAGAAACCTTACCAGTGTAAACAATGTGGCAAGGTCTTTCGGTACTTCTCAAACTTCATAAAACATCGCAGAATTCACACTGGAGTGAAACCTTATAAATGTAAAGAATGTGGTAAAGCTTTTAACTGGCACTCAGCCCTCAAGACACATCACAGAATTCATAGTGGAGGGAAACCTTACCAATGTAAACAATGTGGCAAGGCCTTTACCCGGCCCTCAGCCCTTACAGAGCATTGCAGAATTCATACTGGAGAGAAACCTTACCAATGTAAAGAATGCGATGAAGGCTTTTACTGGCACTCAGCCCTTAAGTTACATCAGAGAATCCATAGTGGAGAGAAACCTTACCAATGCAAAGAATGCGGCAAGGCCTTTTCCCGGGCCTCAGTCCTTACAGAACATCACAGAATTCATACTGGACAGAAACCTTACCAATGTAAAGAATGTGGTAAAGCCTTTAACCGGCTCTCAGCCCTTATGATGCATCGCAGAATTCATACTGGAGTGAAACCTTACCAATGTAAAGAATGTGGCAAGGCCTTTTTCCACCAGGAACACCTTGATGTACATCACAGAGTCCATACTGGACAGAAACCTTACCAATGTAAAGAACGTGGCAAGGCTTTTGGGTTCGTCTCAAACTTTATACAACATCGCAGAATTCATGCTGGAGTGAAACCTTACAAATGTAAAGAATGTGGCAAGGCCTTTTCCCGCCAGGCATATCTTAATGTACATCACAGCATCCATATTGGAGAGAAACCTTACCAATGTAAAGAGTGTGGCAAGGCCTTTAAAGTGCACTCAGAACATACTCGACATCACAAAATTCACAGTGGAGAGAAACCTTACAAGTGTAAAGAATGTGGCAAGGCCTTTAACAAACAATCATCCCTTAGACAACATGAAGGAATTCATACTGGACAGAAACCTTACCAATGTAAAGAATGTGGCAAAGCTTTTAACTGGCAATCGGCCCTTAAGAGACATCACAGAATTCATAGTGGAGAGAAACCTTACCAGTGTAAAGAATGTGACAAGGCCTTTTCCCGCCAGGAACATCTTGATATGCATCACAGAGTCCATACTGGACAGAAACCTTACCAATGTAAAGAATGTGGCAAGGCCTTTTCCCGCCAGGCACATCTTAATGTACATCACAGAATTCATACTGGAGAGAAACATTACCAATGTAAAGAGTGTGGCAAGGCCTTTAAAGGGCACTCAGAACTTACTCGACATCACAAAATTCATAGTGGAGAGAAACCTTACCAATGTAAACAATGTGGCAAAGCCTTTAACTGTCAATCAGCCCTTAAGAGGCATCACAGAATTCACAGTGGAGAGAAACCTTACCAATGTAAAGAGTGTGGCAAGCCCTTTAAAGGGCACTCAGAACTTACTCGACATCACAAAATTCATAGTGGAGAGAAACCTTACCAATGTAAAGAATGTGGCAAAGCCTTTAACTCTCAATCGGCCCTTAAGAGGCATCGCAGAATTCACAGTGGAGAGAAACCTTACCAATGCAAAGAATGTGGCAAGGCCTTTACGCACCACTCAAGCCTTACCAACCATCACAAAATTCATACTGGAGATTGACCTTACCAATGTAATGAATGTAGCAAGGCCGTTCCCCCCAGGCACATCTTAATGTACATCACAGAATTCATCTTGGAGAGAAACTTTACCAACATAAAGAGCATGGGAAAACTTGATTACTGTTCAACTTTGACTTATTAACACAGAATTCATATTAGAGCAAATCTTCTAAATGTTCAGACTATGACAGAATTTCTAAGGACTTCTCCATTGTTATTCCACATCAGATAATTCATAGTGAAGAGTAATGATACCCATTGGGAATGTGGCAAGATACTAAAGCAAAGCTTAAACCCTGATTCTTCGTCAGAGAATATATACTGGAGATGATCTTACCAATCCAAAGAATTTGGCAAGCCTTTTAATCAGTACTCAAGCCTCATCCAACATCACAGAACTCATACTGCAGAGAAAACTTACAAAGAATGTGGTAAAAAACGTTTCAGACTGCTCAAGCCTTACTCATTACCATAGTTCCTGTTGCACTGAGACGTTACAAATATAATGAATGTGGCAAACCTCTAGCCTGGACCTCACAACTGCCTCAGTATCATAGGTATGACACAAGAACAAAAGTATAACATGTAAAGGGAGTGGCCATGCCTTTAACTGGAATTCAGTCATGACTCAGTATCTCCAAATGCCTACTTGGGGATAATGTATGAATAAGGAAAGACCTTTTTAAGTATACACTTTGGAAAACAAAGCCATACAGAGAGGAAAGTAACCTGAAAGATATAGTTAGTCATCTAATTATCTGAACATCAACTGTCAATAAACGTCACAATTCACAGTAGAAAGGAGTACATCGGTCACTCTATTCAGACGTTCTTCTCCATAAAAATACTTAACCATATGGGATAAAACAAAGTGGAACACTTAGATATCGAGTATGTGGGTATGCCTGAAAATAGACACAGGGCTGTTTTTTGCATAGGAATAAGTAATTTCAATGTGTTTTTGTTTTACCTTGGCCCTCTTTAAGATATTGACTGCAAGTATTAATGTATCTGTCCTCCCAAATCATTTCAAAAAATTCACTGATTCCCAGTGGGTGTTGAAAGTATGTGGCTGATTCTTCCTGCATCATAGATATCAGATGCCCTTCCCTCTTAGGTGGGACTCCTGCATACCTGATTTTCCATGGAGATGGAGGACAATATCATGTACAATCTATGAACAAACCTAACTGGAGATGTCACTTATGTTTGTAATACTGATGTAAGTTATTACGAAATGGGTGTTCAGAACGTCATTCTTGAACATTTATGAAAACTGAAAAAGTTTCTGAATGTTACAAATAAAATGTTTTGTTTATTGGTTTTGTGCAGTCCAGGCACATACTGAGACAAGTTCTTAACAGATGTAGTTAGAAGTAGAGAATACCAGTTGATGTGGTTGAAACGAAGAAACCTTCACACATATCATAAAGGGAGTAACTAACTCTTCCCTAACATGGCCTAGGATTGTACACTGACCTCTTTTAAGAATTACCTGAGGTCTCAAAGTGTTCTGGTATGCAAAATTAAGGTGTTAACAAAATAGATTTTTATAAGATGTCTCCTTAAAGCCTCCTGGTAACCACAAAGCAAAACCTGTAGTAGATACACAAAACCCAAATCGAAAGGAATCAAAGTACACCACTAGAAAATCAACAAATCACAAAGAAAAAGACCAAACGGGTAAGCAAGGGGCAAGTACTTCTACAACAGCTAAAAACATTGAAAACAATGACAAGAGTAACTCCATCCATACCTGTGTCAATAAGTACTTTAAATATAGAGGGACTAAATTCTCCATCCAAAAGATACATTGTCTGAAAGGAAAGAAGTACAAAACTTAAGGGTATGTGCTGCCTTCAAGACACTCACTTCAGGTGTAGGAACACACTCAGGCTGAAAGCACAGGTGTGGAAAAAGATCTTCCATGCCAATGGAAAAAATGTCTTCAAGAATTCTTTCTTGGCCATCAGCTCTGGACCACCCCACTATCACCCCAAAACTTGCTCATTCGCATGTATCAGAGAAAGTTCCATTTGTAAACGCGTGTCCTTCTGTGAAGCAGCATGGAGGAGAATGTGTAAATTTACAGAAACTCTGATCAGTGGAGAAGGCATGGATTCAAATCAGGACAATAACCATACCCATGGTTACTGTGTTTTCCTTGCTCACTTCCCAAATGCTTCCCAAAAGGATCCTGTGTGGAGTTTGCATTAATAATCATTGCTGCTACCCTCCCCCTCAGATTCCCTCAACTGGTGTGGGTGGAAACAACAGTGTTGTTTTAGTGAAGTGCTCCAGGGGATTCTGTTATGGGATTTTTACATAAATACCCAGGATTCAGGGATTTGTTTTCTCAGCGATTCAAAGAATAAAGATGTGGACACAAAATGAGCAACAGGCAAAACTTAATACAGTATAACAGAGGAAGAGTAGTAGGAAAGCTCTCTTTACAGAGAGGGGGCATTGGAATGTGAATACCAGTGACAACAGGCAAGGGCCTTTGTGGTATAAGGTTCTGGTCTCTCCCTCTTCCCTTCCCCCTTGTTCCTTCTCAAGTCCTACACTTACTGGATTAACAACTCCAGGTGCTGGGTTGTCCCTTCCTGATTGGCTCATTTCTATTCCAGGAGGAGTGGTCTATGACCATACTGTTCCTTGTGGGTTTTAAGTTTTATCATCTACTACCAGTTTTTAGTTAGGTCTTTAGTCAAATTCCTGCGGGGGAGTAGGTGGTGTCTGTCACATTCTTAAGAGGAACCTTACACCTGAGGGGGTTTTCGGTAGTCAGACATTCCCAGCATTGTTCCAAAATGTGTTTTCCCCACCCAGAGACCTCAGGTCCTAATGGTTCCCATTCTCCCTACTGAATCCGATCTTTTCCTATCAAAATGCTAAGGGAAGCCAGAGTTAAGCAAAGGCTTCCCATTAAGTTATCAGAGTTGAGTGCAGGCTTTGGCTCAAGGGTCTCCTGTACAGGAGTTGGGGAGGGTCAGGTCCATGTAACACACTGTTCCTATGCTCAAGCAGAATTTGTGGGCTTCTGTGTGAGGAGAGCCCCCCGCCCCCTGCCAAAAGCAGAGACAGGAAACTCAGAGGCTGGTCTTCAGGTGGGACACCATAGTTTGTGAATAGCTCCTGACACAAATGATGAGGAACTTGGGTCTTTTTTGCATTTCAAAGCTCTGCCTGCAGGTGACCAGGCTACTGCTGAAGAGGTTGCAGTGGTGGCTTTAAAGCCTTTTGCTCCCACTTCAGCTGGGATTTCTCCACAAAAATCTGAGAAAAATCTTGAAGAGGAGAGGAAAGGAGAAATGGCCAATTCTCAGGTAAGCCTCGAGTCCATTGCAAGAGAACCTGTCACCTTGTTCTCAGGATAATCCATGCGTGTAGAAATTGCAGGACATCTGGGTGGTTCATTCAGTTGAGCATATGACTCTTGATTTAGGCTCAGGTCTTGATCCCAGGGACCTGCTATCCAGCCCTGCATCAGGATTCCTTCTGAGCTTGGAGCCTACTTAAGATTTTCTCTCTCTACCTGAGTCCCTGTCCTCCATTTGCATGCATATTCTCTCTCTCTCTCTCTCTCTCTCTCTCTCTCTAAATGAAAAAATTGTAAATACCAATGGTTTTATTTGTTTAGTTCTTATGGTTCTGCTTTAGGTTTTCACCTAATTTTTTTTTTAATTTTTTTCAACGTTTATGTTGTTGTTACAGAGACAGAGAGCATGAACGGGGTAGGGTCAGAGAGAGAGGGAGACACAGAATCCGGAACAGGCTCCAGGCTCTGAGCACAGAGCCGGATGTGGGGCTCGAACTCACAGACCACGAGACCACGACCTGAGCCGCAGTCGGATGCTCAACCGACTGAGCCACCCAGATGCCCCAGGTTTTCACCTAATTTTTAACATTTCAGAAATGATATTCTAGGTTATGTCTTCAGAACACTCCTCCCCTATATCCAAGAGACTTCTCTCCCTTTTCTCCAACCTGGCTTCTAGTAGGGCAACAGCAGTTGTCACTTTGAATTAAATTCCTACAAGTATTGAAAATATTCCCTTTGTGACAGATCCAGAGAGGTAGGTGTTGAGGCCAAGTGTCCTGTTGCTGATGGGGTCTGGTCCTGGGATAGCAATCAAGGAAAACCATTCCCATGTAGGTCTTATCCGAATGCTTTCTGTGCCCCGGGTAGAGGAGGATTATGAAAATGCACAAATACACAAGATGGATATGAGGCACAGAATAACTTAGAATGTTCCTGCTCTTGAGGATGTGGAAAAGCTACTTTAAGATATCCTAGATATTCCAGGACATGACAAGTATATGCAGTAAAGTCTCTATAAATCCACTGTGCTTAACTTGTTTATATTGTGATTTACTGTTTGGGGTCACAAGAGCACACCGGCGATCCCGTGTCCTGAGGTGTACCTTAGGCACTGATAGCACTTTGTTTCCTTACAGCTGATGTTATCTTCTATCACTTGGGTTTGTGCTCTCTGCCAGATTCCTCCCCTGTAATGTTCATATTTTTCTTATCAGTTGTAATGATTTCAGCCAGATTCCCTGAGTAATTTCCAGACACCATCACATTTAAACTGGAAATATCTTTCTCCTAGTTTCTCTTTTCTTGTATTCTTTTTACCTTGTAGCTTTTTTCTTTTAAGTTTTTAAGTTTATTTTGAGAGAGAGTGAGAGCAGGGGAGTGGCCAAGAGAGAGCCAAGTCCCAAGTAGGTGACACAGGGTTAGCACTGAGTCAGACACGGGGCTCGAACTCACAAATCAAGACGTCTTGACCTCAGCCTAATTCAAAAGTCAGAAGCTTGATTGAGCCATCCAGGCACCCCTTCCTTGTAGTTTCTGAGGAGGAGGACAAATGCAAAAGCAATGTGGATAAAATTGAAATTTCTCACAACTTACAAGACCCGCAGAAATACTCAAGACTGGCCAAGGAAGATATTCCTCAAGGAATTCACAACTGCTTTAATGGTGATGCTTTCCTAGAGGCAAACAGCAAGCTTAGCTTTACCCTAGATAGAATTCCAGGTCCTGGAAGTCTTCTTTAACATAGGAAATCCCTGTAGAAACTTATAATTCTTCCCCCCCCCCCCCAACTTAAAGTATATAATCAACAGCTCCTCTCAATCTCCTTCAGCTCCTTCTTCCCGCAGATCCTGTCCCTGTGCTTTTACACAAACAGCCTCGTTTACCAAAATGGCTCAAGGCTATTTCCTTGAACATTGTCTCCTCGCCCACCTCACATTAGTCCCCACCGGACAATGATACCCTCATTGTTGTGTAGTAGATGTAATGACCTCTACATCGAGGTTCTCAATGAGTCAGACCTTCATCCTGTAGCTTTTTGTTTTGCTGCATAGTCATGACACATGCATACTCTATTTACTTCTGTGTATTTCAGAAAAAGAAAGAAGAATCACATAGTACCAAGAATTACCATGTTTGAGTGTCTTAAAATCCTGAAATAAAACAGCACAAATGATGAATGAAATAAAGCTTTCAATGAGGGGCACGTGCATGGCTCAGTTCATTAAGCGTGGGACTTCCACTCAGGTCATGATCTCACCGGTCCTGAGCTGGAGCCCAGCATCAGGTGAACAGGAGCCATGCCTCTCCATTTCTCTCTCCCTCTCTCTCTGCCCCTCCTGGTATTCTCTCTCTCCCTGTCTCTCTCTCTCTCTCTCTCCTTAGTAATAATTAATTAAAAAATAAAATTTTAAAAAGCTTTCAAATAAAAACTATATTAGCAGAACATGGAGTACTATGGTCAAGACAACTCTTGAGATACTCTGTAGTGCCAGATAGTTTATTGAAGTAGCACAGGGCAGGACCCATGGGCAGAAAGAACTGTACTTTGGCTGCATGAAGCTTATATGTTCAAGGGGAGGGTAGGTGCACAGAGTGTTCAATCACAAATGTTTCTTTAAATTTCTACGTGTAAAAGTGCTTCTGCAAGATTTCTCTGGTGCTTACCATTCAGTTCAATATGAAGCAGTGGTGACATGTCCCTGTTGTCATGAGACCCTGGAAAAATGTAATAACCAGGGATACCTAGGTGGCTCAGTCACAGCCTGGAGCCTGGAGTCACAGCTTGGGGTTCTCTCCCTCTCTTTGCCTCTCCACCTTTCACACCGTGCTTACCCACGCTCTCTTTCACAATATAAATAACCTTAAAGAAAAATGTAGGAACCAGCCTTTATTTGATGAATGTCCACATAATACAACTGTATGTTAGCTTTCTGTCCTAAAGGTGAAAATTTTTCTGATTGTATCCCTCATCATACTAGAGTCAGAAATAACTGTTGTATTTGTATCTTAATGTGTGTTTGTGTTGATAGTGTGAGTAAAAGACCTAAGCACCATTATCTACAATTAGTTTTATGAGTTTCATGTCACTGAAAACGTTTAGTTTGATTTTGAGGCAGAGAGAGAGAATCCCTAGCCAGCTCCAGACTGTCAGCACAGAGCCTGAGGTGGGGTTTGAACTGGTGAACGGTGAAATCATGACCTGAGCCGAATTCAAGAGGTGGACACTTAACCACCTGAACCACCCAGGTGTCCTTTATTGAAAATGTTTCCTAGTCACAAGTATACTTTTCTACATTTAATATCTATACAATTTCTTTGCATATTTATGGATGTGAGCATGGAATGTATAAAGGTGATCAATTTTGTGTGCATACCTTCTTTCCATCATTCTTCAGGTTTGACACCTGCTATGATCATTTGGTTAGGGGCCCCTCTGTATATTTTAGGTGTCATTTTAGGTCAACTCCAGGTCAGATGACCTGGGTTAAAACCTGATCCCTACCACGTACTGGATGCTTGAAAAAATATTCACATGGAAATAGAAGAATAATGTGTCTGTTGTCTTAGAATATGATTTATTTTCCAATAAGTTATGAAAAACTGTGAATGCTCTCTACTAACCAGGAAATGCTTGGAAAGGTTTATTGCCTTTCTTGCTATTCTAGTAGAACCCATAGTTGCTATGAATACCATTCAGTTCCAAGTTCCCCAAAAGTTCTTGTCTTTGAGTTCTTCTTCGTTATTGAAATATGTATCTCTTGGCCCATAGACTAATGCCTCGTTAGAAATGCAGACATCTACCCCATCTTAGAACTCCTGAACAGTATCTGCATTTTAACAAGATCCCCAAGGTCCTGTTGTGAAATTCTAATTCATATTAGAATATGCTAAGTACATTTGTCACTCCCCAGAACTTTCCATTTAAGAAATAGATAGCACACGTACTGTATGATGTAAATACAATATTCAAAATGTATATGCCTGTGTTGATGCCTTCATTTTAAAAATTCTCTTGAATAAAAACAGTATTTATAAAGGTTCTTACCTCCAAGGTAAAGAATATGCTAGAGAATAATACTGGGTGACAAATAATCTTACCTCATCAAGCAGGAACCTCACCTAAGCCAGAACCAGTTCTCCTAGTTAACTGAACTAACAGAAGTTCAGTCGTTGGTGGATCACAAAAAAACTATACCAGGTGAGGATGTGAGCAAAGCAAAAATGATTTACAAGAAACAAGGAAATCACAGGGAGGAAGTTCCAAATCAGATACTCAAGGAGGAAGGGGGAATGGTGTCCTTTGATTTAGGGTTAGCGTGGATATTCAGAAAGGGGAGGCCATCATCTTATGTCAAGTGGAGTATAAGGTTGCACATAAGCTTTAAGAGAACAGTTGTGTACATACTCTGCATATTTCATAGGAAATGAGGTTTGTGCTCCTCCTTGGGTGAGATTTTAGTATTATAATGAGGTAAAAGGGAGCTCCTGGGTGGCTGAGTCCATTGAGCATCCTACTCTTAACTTAGGCTCAGGTCAGGATGAAAGTCCTGAGGTCAGGCTCCACTCTGAGCATGGACCCTGGTTGGGATTCTGTCTCTCTCTCTCTCTGCCCCACCCCCACTTGGGCACGCTCTATCTCACTCAAAGACATAAGATTTAAAATAAAATGTATGTATGAGATGAAGGTAACTGTACTCACTCCGTAGTTTAGTCTATTATGCATTGGCTTAGGTGTGAGTCAGGGGTTAATCTCCAACTGAGCCCATCCAAGCTCTTCCTCAGGGCAGTCATTACCTTTTGTTGGATGGTTTCTGTTTCCACTACAGGAGACTATACCCATGGGGAGTTTTTTGTGAAGTAAAAGATAAGATAGAAAAAGCGGTTAAGTAAAGTGTGGAACTAAGATCGGTGGGTACAAGCACAAGCATTAAAGTCAGGTCTTGCAGTCTGGCTGGTGACATTAACTGCCCCTTTCATTTGACCTAGCATTATGAACTCTGCCTGTGGCCACTTGACAAGTGTGTTTTTTATTGCAGGGATTGCTGACATTCAGGGATGTGGCCATAGAATTTTCTCAGAAAGAGTTGAGGTGCCTGAACCACAGTCAGTGGGAACTGTACAGGGATGTGATGTTAGAGAACTACGGACACCTCCATTTCTTGGGTGAGGATAACTCTTTCCACGTTTCCCAAACCATACTCAGGGATTTGTTCCTTCCCTTGAAGACTGTCTCTTGGAATCTTCCTCTTTGCATGACTGGGATTCAGATCCCTGCAGTCAGGGAAAGAAGTATGGGTTTGTGGATGTAGAGAAAAATCTTCATGGTGTTTCCTTTTCAGCTTTACCTTCCCTTCCTTAGGGTAACATCATCATTTCTGTACATTAATGACAATTCTAAAGGCTAAGTGGCATAAAACGGTATCTCTTTTGTCTTAAATACCGATTTCTACTCATTACTGTCATGGTAGTACTCGGAAGTGGAGGTCAAGATCTGAACATGGAAAATTTGTCCTGCATGTTCTAAAGGGGTTGTTGGGCCACAACATTTGGGAAATCATTTTCTAGCTTCTACTCTGTCCTCTCTGCTCTACTAAGCACAATAGTGGATCAGAAGTTAGAATCTCCAACCACACTCATATTCTGTTTTTCTAATAAACAGGTCTTGTTGTGTCAAAGCCAGACCTGGTCATCTTTTTGGAACACAAGAAGGATGTCTGGGCCGTGAAGAGAAAGGAGACCGTAGCTACACACCCAGGTAGGTGGAAATGAAGCGGATGACAGAGCTGAGGTCCAGTCGTGAAGGAGGAATTGGACCTCAGAATGTGGTTGAGCAGCTCTCCTTGAATGCAAATTAGGTTGAAAAGGCCAGTTTCAGGTCTCTTCCTCTCACATCGGACATCTGCTTTCCAACATACCAAGCTTTCCATTCTCTAAGGATTCTCCTTCAGTTCCACGGAGGGTTCTTCACATCCACAGTGAGGTCCTCCATAATCTAATTGGTTCTCCATTTGCTTTGAGGTCTTGCGGAAATCTCTGTATTTCTGAGGAACTGTATGCCAATGCATTTCTGACTTCTGTTTTGCTTGTTGTGTGAAGTGTGTCAGGATAGTGGTGGGCACCTTGAGGTGAGGTGCAGAAATCCCAGGAACGCTAGAGGGAGACATCACAAGTTTTCGGGTTGATCCTTTCCAGGATTAAGGTGGCTTTCATTTTAATCATACAAAATACAGACCCAGTAATCACATCAGGTGATAAAGCAACTCCCTAATATGAGGAAATCTCGTTCTTTGTTTCACTTCAAAAGTTCATTTCTTGGGTTGCCTAGTTGGCTCAGTTGGTTAAGCGTCTGGGTTGAGCTCAAGCCATGATCTGACAGTTTGAATTTGAGCCCTGCATCAGCCTCTCTGCTGTCAGTGAAGAACCCATTTGGGATCCTTTGCCTCTCTGTCCATCTGGCACATGTTCTCTGTTTCTCAAAAAAAAAAAAAAAAAAAAAAAAAAAGAAAGAAAGAAAGTTCAGGATGCCTGGGTGAGTCAGTTGGTTAAGAGTCCAACTCTTGGTTTGGCTCAGGGCATGATCTCAGGGTTTCTGAGTTCAAGCCCCACATAGGGTTCTGGGCTGACAGCCCAGATGGTGCTTGGTTTCTCCCTCCCTCCCACTGTCCCTCCCCTCTCTCTCTCTCTTTGTCTCTCTGCCCTTTCCACACTTCTCTTTATCTCTCCGTCCAAATAAACTTTCATTTTCTTTGTATTAAGTAAAATAAGAAATTTCCACTCAATGTTTTGCATTCCTCAATGGTGAAATAATGTAAAGTACCTATTATTTTCATATAATTCTATATAAATTAATGCCATAGGGGAGCTAGGATATTTAGAAGTGAAAACTCACAGCCTATAAGAAAGTCTCAATTGTTACTTTATATCTTAATTGAATCCTTTTATGAATTTATCTTCTATAATATGAAGTCTCTGTGACTTTGTCCTATGTTTTCACTCTGAGTCGTTATATAGGAGATTCCTTTATGATGTATTATATCAAAAGTCCTGGTATACCATGGGCATTTGCTTTAGAAGAAGTGAGGCAGAGAATTAGGAAACATCCTATGTTTAGAAAAAGAGTTCATTATAAATGTAATTTCACGTGAGAAAAAATCAATTATTATTTATTTACTCAGAATGTATCTGAATTTAACACCAAATATTTTTTTTAAAAAGCGATTGTTGGCCTATTTTACATTTTTGATTGTTTATTTAGAAATGAAAGGTTTTGGGGCACTTGGGTGGTTCAGAGGGTTGAGCATCTGACTCTTGATTTCAACTCAGGTCATGACTTCATGCTTTGAATTTAAGCCCTAAGTCCAGTTCTCTACCCAGTGTGGAGCCCGCTTGGAATTCCCTTCTCTCTCTCCCTCTCTCCATTTCTACTCAAACTTTTTACACATTCACAAAAAAGAAATGAAAGGTTTTTGTTTGCTTGATTCTAAAGAATGGATTATAGGGGATCTGCGTAGCTCGGTTGGTTAAGCCTTCAACTTCAGCTTAGGAAATGATCTTGGGTTTGTGACTTTGAGCCCCATGTCTGGCTCTGTGCTGAGATCTCACACAGCCTGGAGCCTGCTTCGGATTCTGTGTCTGCCTCTCTCTCTAAGTCTCCCTGGCTTGTGCTCTCTCTCTCTCTCTAAGGTACATAAACATTAAAAAAATGAACAATGGATTATACCCTGAAATCTGTGTGATAGGAGAAATCTATTAACATAACACATTGTTTAATGTCTTAAGTGCTTAATTCACAAAAGTTTTCATTAGAGGTTTCCATGGTTGATTTTAAGGAACATTCTTGACAATTATAATGCCCGTGAAGACATGCCAGTAATTGAAAATGTTCCTTTTTCATGGGTACACAGTCACAGTTGAAAATTAGAGCTATAGCTAGGGGTGCCTGGGCTCTGGTCATGATCTCTCGATTCATGAGTCTGAGGACTGCATTGGGCTCTGAGCTGACACCGTGGAGCCTGCTTGGGATTCTTTCTTTCCCCTCTTTCTCTGTTTCTCCTCTGCTTTAGGAGAGCATTCTCTCTCAAAATAAGCTTTAAAAAATATCTACATTTATCATGGGCCTCTTTTAAATACTTCATCATTTTTATGTAGAAATTTTTGGGTTACATTTTGTCTGGGCTTGCAATTCCATAATAATGTGCTTCCTTTTGTATGGAACTTTCCACAGCATTATTTAGGTGGGATTTTGCTTTTACCTTTGTATTTTGTTTTAGGGTCTCAATTTCCTTTTTAATTTTGTTTTTATGTCTTATTTCACTCTTGAAGGTGAGAGAGAGAGAATGTGAGTGGGGGTGGGGCAGAGAGAGAGGGAGACACAGAATGTGAAGCAGGCTCCGAGCTGTCAGCACAGAGCCCGATGTGGGGCTCAAACTCATTATCTGTGAGATCATGACCTGAAGGAAGTTCATTGCCCAACCAACTGAGCCACCCAGGTGCCCGATAGGGTGACAATTTTCAATTCCTAATGTTTTTGGACAACGTGAGTAAGTCTAACTCAGATAAGATCAGCTTTATGCCCTTCGCCAATAAAAGTATCTATGTACTTGTAGCAATATTACCTGTGCGTACTTGTGACTCATCTTGTGTATTTCTTTCCTTGATTAGTGGTAAATGAATGTTGTATCCTGTTTAGGTGAGTTATCATGCTAATAGAATTAATTTCATCATGTATTTATTGGTGAGTGTAATGTCTGTATGTACTTTCATTCCAGGTACCTTAGAGATTACTTAAAGCATCTTAAAGGTATAACAAAGTTTTATACATGCTGCTAGTGCAGAGCTCAACACAGGGCTTGCTTTTTTTTTTTTTTTTTTTTTAATGTTTTTTTGTTCCTCAGAGAGAGACCAAGTCCATGCAGGGGAGGGGCAGAGAGGGAGGGAGACACAGAATCTGGATCTCCAGGCTCCTTGTGTTAGAATAGAGCCCAATGCAGGGCTCAAACTCATGAACCCCGAGATCATGACCTGAGCTGAAGTCCAACACTTAACCGAATGAGCCACTGGACAACCCTCAACTCAGGACATGAATTCCCAAAATGGGAGACCATGCCTTAACTGAAATCAGGAATTGCACACATAACCGAATGAGCCACCTTCATGCCCCTAACACACTGTTTTAAGCCGAGAGTGTCAATTTTATACAAATTCTTGTACTTATCATCTCTGCATCTGCACCCACTTTATATTGATGACATTACAAATTCTATTTTTATATTGCATATATTATTACCTAGATTTGATTTTTATGCTTTGATTTAAGAAAAAGACTGTAGCAGAAATAAATGTGACTTGTCCTACCTTGTTACAACACTACAGGTCTATAATTGTGTAAACATTTATACTTCTCAGAGCTTTAGGTTATCATGTGTTTTCAGTTACTGTTTAGAATCTTTTCAGCTCAATGAGGACTTTTTTAAAAAAATTTTTAATGTTTATTTATATTTTGAGAGAGACACAGAGACAGAATCTGAACCATGCTCCAGGCACTAAGTCGTCAGCAAGATAGTAACACAGGGCTTAAGTCACGAACCGTGAGAACGTGACTTGAGCCAAAGTTGGATACTTGACAGACCGACACACCCAGGTGCCCCTAGAAGGACTTTCTTTAACATTTCCTGTAGGGTGCCTGGGTGGCTCAGTCGGTTGAGCGTCCAGCTTCGGCTCAGGTCGTGATCTCACAGTCTGTGAGTTCGAGCCCCGCGTCGGGCTCTGTGCTGACAGCATGGAGCCTGGAGCCTACTTCGGATTCTGTGTCTCCCTCTCTCTCTGCCCCTCCCTGCTCATGCTCTGCCTCTCTCTGTCTCAAAAATAAATAAAAACATTTTTTAAAAAAGTTTAAAAAAACATTTCTTGTAGGACAGATCTGCTGATAAACTTAGAGGGGTTTTGCCTTGGCAAAGTCTTCATTTCTACATGCATGGAAAATAGCTGTGCCAGGTAGGGTATTCTTGGTGGATATTTTTTGATCTTTCAGTATTTGAATACATCGTTCAATGCTTTTCTTTCTATAACATCTACCGAGAACCCCACTAACAATCTTGTAGGAGCTCTCTTGTACAAGATAAGTTGCCTTTGTCAAGCTTTTCAAAATTCTCTTTTCCCTGGTCATTTTTGGTCCGTTAATTACAACTGTGTTCATGTCCTGTCTTTTTTCCTTCAATTTTTATTTAAATTTTAATTAGGTAATATGCAGTGCAATATTGATTTCAGTATAATTCATTCAGTGGCTCATCATTTGCATACAGTGCTCATCATAACAAGTGCTTTCCTTAATAGCCATCACCAAGCACACTGTCCCTCACCCATCTCCTGCCATTGATACTTATCCTACTGTGAATTTACTGTGCTTGTGAACTTGCCTCTCCTTTCCACATATAGGGGAACTACAAGCCTTTAGTTCTTCATGGAAACTCGCTGCCCCCTTTCACTCTTCTCTCTTTATGGGGTCCCCATAATGTACACATTGGTCCACTTGTAGGTGTCCCATGTGTCCTGAGTCTTTCTTCTTTTCCACACTTTTCTTTGGTCCTCTTAGGTAATTTAAAACAAGGGGTCTCCAGGTTGCCCAGTTCTTTCTTGTGCTTGATCAAGTCTGTTGCTGACTCCTTAGTATATTTTTAAATTCAAAGATTCTCCACTTGAGCTCCCAAATTCTGGGTGATTGTTTCTTATACTTTGCCTCTTTGGGTTTCCATTCTGGTCATGCATAGTTTTTCTGCTCTCATTTAGTTACCTGTCTGTTTTCTCTTCTTCCTCCATGGGCATCTTTATGATGTTTTCTTCTTGAATTCTTGGTCATACCATTAATACTTCCTGATTAATTCAAGGTCAGTTTGGGAGATTTATTTCATTCCTGTGAGTGAAACAAATTCTTCTTTTTCTTTATGGCCTTGTGGTCTTTTGTTGAGATTAGTGAATTTAAGAAAACAAACTCTGGGTTTAGGCTTATGAACTTGTTTGTACAGGAGAACACAAGTAATTGGTAACGTCTGAATTTTTGGAATTTCCCAGTTTACGGAAGTATAGTTACTTCTTTAGAGCCCATGATACCTTCCTCTGTTGTCCTCAGCTCTTTAGTCTCTCCAGTGTGTAAACAAAAGCTCACCTGTTGTCTGAGCAGCCATCACAGTGCATCCAGCAGGTGCCCTCATTCTCTCTGCTTCCACGTCCTTCATGACAGAAATAAGTCCCTCAGGCACCTGCAAAAAAGCCAGATCACTGAACATAGAGGTCACTCCTGTGTTTTCGCCTCCTGATGAGAGGTAACTGTTTCCACACAGTGTTGCCAAGGAGTGTCAGGAAGGGTGAGTAGCTGTTGTGGGCCAGTGTCACAAACTTTGTCTCTTTGATGTTTTTCTTTGTCTTTTGTACTTGCCTGCCTGGGTGGGGTTCTCCTAATTGCCTTCTGGAGCACTCACAAGGTAACTTAGTCCATTTCTGTCTCCATGGAGGAGCAACTTCCTGGTCCTCCCTATTTCTCCACTGCTGATGTCCTGTGATGGGTGTTAATTTTGCATATTAGCATTTTCACATATATGCATGTGAGTGTAGTAAGTGAGAGAACTGATTGTGTATCTTTTACTTGTGTCTTTCCATAACACCATAGGCCTATTGGCAAAGTCAGGTAAGGAATATTCATTTTAAAGAGTGACGTAGGAACAATGAGATACCACCTCACACCTATCAGAATGGCTAACATGAACAACTCAGGGAACAGTAGATTTTGGCAAGCATGTGGAGAAAGAGGATCTCTTGTGCACTGCTGGTGGGCATGCAAACTGGTGCAGCCACTCTGGAAAACAGTATGGTGGTTCCTCAAAAAATAAAAAAAAGAACTACCCTGCTATCCAGCAATTGCACTACTAGATATTTACCCAAGGGACAAAATTATGCTGTTTCAGAGGGGCACATGCACCCCAATGTTTATAATAGCACTATCACCAATAGCCAAAGTATGGAAAGACCCCAAATGTCCATGGATGGATGGATAAAGAAGATGTGGAGTGTATGTGTATGTGTGTGTGTGTATATATATATACATACACACACACACACACACACACACACACACACACACATATATACATACATACATACATACACACACAATGGAGTATTACTCGGCAATCAAAAGTAATGAAGTCTTGCCATTTGCAAGTCCATGGATGAATTGGAGAGTATTATGCTTGGCCAAATTAGAGAAAGACAAATATCATATGACTTCACTATATGAGGACTTTAAGACCCAGAACAGATGAACACAAAAGAAGGAAAGAAAACATAGTGTAAAAACAGGGAGGGGGACAACACATAAGAGACTCTTAAATATGGAGAACAGAGGGTTATGGGAGGGGTTGTGGTGGAGGGGTGGGCTAAATGGGTAAGGGGCATCAAGGAATCTACACCTGAAATCATTGTTGCACTATATGTTAACTAACTTGAATGTAAATTTAAAAAATAATAGAAAAATTATAATGAACAAAAAAAATACCTCAGGCACCCTAGAGTATACTCTATACTGATTATTTCCTTGCTCTGGCACTTTCGGTGCCCGTGATTGTCCTCATACTTGCTCACTCATGTCCCAGTGTACCTGCCCCACCAACATGCATCGAACCATGTTCCATGCAGCAAAGGAGGCAATGGAAATCTGACAGGACTTAGAGAACTGGATCTGAAGTCTTTCTGTTTCCATTCAGGGAAGGCCCTCCTCCCCAAGTCACTACTTCCTCCAAGTCTTAGACCAGAATTGTGGTATATGGGTTAGTCTAATTAGAAATCGTAGCACTGGTGGACACATAAGATATTTGCAAACTGCTCCCATTCTCTGAACTGTTTCACAGCATTTGACAAAAAGGCCATCACACTTTGCCCTGAAATTAGCCCTTAAATTTAGAATATCCTTAAATGTAATGCACGGGGATTTATTCTACATGCACATGGACTGCTGAGGAAGAACCGCATGAACCTGCAATTACTGATGGTCTTAGGGTAAAAGCCAGCAAGTACAGATTTATAGTGAGAAGGCTATATTTGGTCTCTTTACAACATATAACATGTATTAATGTTTTGTACAGATTGTGTTATTAGAGTCAGTTTTACTTAAGAAAATAAACCTGTTGTGTATGGTGAGTGTGAGACCACACGAGCATGATCACAAACAGATTTCCAAGAGTCACTTATCTGTGGCCAAGTCAAGGATTTTCTCTGACTTAGTTCCTGCAGAGGTTGTCAAATTTAGCTTTCATCAGAATCATCTGGAGTACTTGTAAATTTTGGAATAGTACTAGAAGGGTACTGGAAGAAGAGAAAAGGAGGTAGAAAAAATATTTGAAGGAATAATAACCAAAACATTCCCTATTCTGGCTAAGGAAACAGATCCAGAAGGCACAGGGGCACCTGGGTGGCTCAGTCAGTTAAGTGTCAGACTTCAGCTCAGGTCATAATCTCACAGTCCGTGAGTTTGAGCCCCATGTCAGGCTCTGTGCTGACTGCTCAGAACCTGGAGCTTGCTTCAGATTCTGTGTCTCCCTCTTGCTCTCCCCCTCCCCTGTTCATGTTTTGTCTCTCTCTGTCTCAAAAGTAAAAACTTAAAGTTTTTTTAAATAAAAAAAAAAAGATCCGGAAGGCACAGAGAACTCCCGTTAAAATCAACAAAAGCAGGCCCACAGCAAGATATATTAGAATTAAATTTTCAAAATACGGTGATAAAAACTCTTCAAAGCAGGAAGACATCTTTCACTTATCAGGGAGAACCATAAGGTTACCTGGTGATTCTTCAACAGAAACTTGGCAAGCCAGAAGAGAGTGGCATCATCTATTCCACGTGCTGACTGGGAGAAATAGGCAGCCAGGAATTCTCTATCCAGCAAGGCTATCATTCAGAAGGGAAGGAGAGACAGAGTCTCCCAGACAAGCAAAATCTCAAGGAATTCCTCATCACTGAACTAGCCCTTGCAGGAAATGTCAAAGGGGAATCTTGAAGTGCAAAGAAGACACCAAAAGTGACACAGAAAAAGGATCAAGAAAGTTTCTAGAAACAATGACAAAACTATAATAAAATGGCAATAAATATGTATCAATAAATACTTTCAATGAAAACGTACTGTACATTCCAATCAAAACACAAAGGGTCTCTGGATGGAATAAAGCAACCAAACAAAAACAACAAAAAATAAAGCCCAGGCCCATCTATGTGCTGCCTACAAGAGACTCCATGCAGACCTGAAGACACAGATACAAAGTGAGTGTGATAGTCACAGCTAACATCATCCTCACCGGGGAAAAACTGAGAGTTTTTCCCTGAGATCGGGAACACAACAGGAATGCTCACTCTCACCGCTGTTGTTTAACATAGTGCTGGAAGTTCTAGCATCAGCAATCAGAAAACAAAAGGAAATCAAAGGCATCAAAATTGGCAAAGATGAAGTCAAGCTTCTGCTTTTTGCAGATGACATGATATTATACATGGAAAATCCGATAGACTCCACCAAAAGTCTGCTAGAACTGATACATGAATTCAGCAAAGTTGCAGGATACAAAATCAATGTACAGAAATCAGTTGCATTCTTATACACTAACAATGAAGCAACAGAAAGACAAATAAAGAAACTGATCCCATTCACAATTGCACCAAGAAGCATAAAATACCTAGGAATAAATCTAACCAAAGATGTAAAAGATCTATATGCTGAAAACTATAGAAAGCTTATGAAGGTAATTGAAGAAGATATAAAGAAATGGAAAGACATTCCCTGCTCATGGATTGGAAGAAAAAATATTGTCAAAATGTCAATACTACCCAAAGCTATCTACACATTCAATGCAATCCCAATCAAAATTGCACCAGCATTCTTCTCGAAACTAGAACAAGCAATCCTAAAATTCATATGGAACCACAAAAGGCCCCGAATAGCCAAAGTAATTTTGAAGAAGAAGACCAAAGCAGGAGGCATCACAATCCCAGACTTTAGCCTCTACTACAAAGCTGTAATCAAGACAGCATGGTATTGGCACAAAAACAGACACATAGACCAGTGGAATAGAATAGAAACCCCAGAACTAGACCCACAAACGTATGGCCAACTCATCTTTGACAAAGCAGGAAAGAACATCCCATGGAAAAAAGACAGTCTCTTTAACAAATGGTGCTGGGAGAACTGGACAGCAACATGCAGAAGGTTGAAACTAGACCACTTTCTCACACCTTTCACAAAAATAAATTCAAAATGGATAAAGGACCTGAATGTGAGACAGGAAACCATCAAAACTGTAGAGGAGAAAGCAGGAAAAGACCTCTCTGACCTCAGCCGTAGCAATCTCTTACTCGGCACATCCCCAAAGACAAGGGAATTAAAAGCAAAAGTGAACTACTGGGACCTTATGAAGATAAAAAGCTTCTGCACAGCAAAGGAAACAACCAACAAAACTAAAAGGCAACCAACGGAATGGGAAAAGATATTTGCAAATGACATATCGGACAAAGGGCTAGTATCCAAAATCTATAAAGAGCTCACCAAACTCCACACCCGAAAAACAAAGAACCCAGTGAAGAAATGGGCAGAAAACATGAATAGACACTTCTCTAAAGAAGACATCCGGATGGCCAACAGGCACATGAAAAGATGTTCAATGTCGCTCCTTATCGGGGAAATACAAATCAAAACCACACTCAGATATCACCTCACGCCAGTCAGAGTGGCCAAAATGAACAAATCAGGAGACTCTAGATGCTGGAGAGGATGTGGAGAAACGGGAACCCTCTTGCACTGTTGGTGGGAATGCAAATTGGTGCAGCCGCTCTGGAAAGCAGTGTGGAGATTCCTCAGAAAATTAAAAATAGACCTACCCTATGACCCAGCAATAGCACTGCTAGGAATTTATCCAAGGGATACAGGAGTACTGATGCATAGGGCCACTTGTACCCCAATGTTTATAGCAGCACTCTCAACAATAGCCAAATTAAGGAAAGAGCCTAAATGTCCATCAACTGATGAATGGATAAAGAAATTGTGGTTTATATACACAATGGAATACTATGTGGCAATGAGAAAGAATGAAATATGGCCTTTTGTAGCAACGTGGATGGAACTGGAGAGTGTGATGCTAAGTGAAATAAGCCATACAGAGAAAGACAGATACCATATGGTTTCACGCTTATGTGGATCCTGAGAAGCTTAACAGAAACCCATGGGGGAGGGGAAGGAAAAAAAAAAAAAGGTTAGAGTGGGAGAGAGCCAAAGCATAAGAGACTGTTAAAAACTGAGAACAAACTGAGGGTTGATGGGGGGTGGGAGGGTGGGGAGGGTGGGTGATGGGTATTGAGGAGGTCACCTTTTGGGATGAGCACTGTGTGTTGTATGGAAACTAATTTGACAATAAATTTCATATATTAAAAAAAAAAAACAAAAACAAAGTGAGGGTGATAGAGAAACCTTTCTCATGCAGATGAAGGTCCAAAGAAAGCCAGAGTAGCAATACTTAGGACAGACAAACCAGATATTTTGTTCTTGTGTGGCAATTACCCTGCTTTGGTACCAGGGTAATGCTGGCCTCCTAGGGTTATTTTGAATGGGTTCTTTCTATTCTGTGTTTAAGATTTTGATGAAGAGTGCCCAAAATTTTATTTTCTTTTTAATGTTTGTTAGAATTGACCAATGAAGGCAAGAGGCTGTGGGCTTTCCTATGCTGGGAGGTTTTCTACTCCAAATTCAACTTGTATATTTGTGATGCTCTAAGAAGATTCCTTATTTCTTGAGCTCAAAATTCATTTCTCAATCTTGGTAACTTGTGCGTTCTTTAAAATTTTTTCCTACTTTGTCTAACTTGTTAGTATATCATCGTTGATAGTGATCTGTTATCACACTATATATTTCTGCGGTTATCTGTTGTGAGGTTTCTGTTTCATCCCTATTGGTGCTTGAGTTACCTCTCCTTTTTTCTTATAATGGAGTTGGAGAATTTCCATTTTTGTTTGTTTTGAAAAACCTGGGCATTATTTTCCATGTTATTGTTTATTCTGGTCTCTCATTTCTAATTTTTAAGTTTTTAGTTTTCTTTATGTGTTTATTTATTCTGAGCAAGAGAGAGCGCGCATGCAAGCTGGGGCAAGGGGCAGAGTGGGAGAGACAGAATCTTATACCCGGGACTTGATTCCACAACTCTGGGATCATGACCTGAGCTGAAATCAGGAGTCAGACGCTTAACAGACTGACCTACCCAGGTGCCCCAACTATTTAATGAATTTCTGATTTTTCCTTGGTATTTCCTTCTCCTCCTGCAGAGCTGAATGTGGGGCTTGAACTGGCTAACCACGAGTTTGTGAACTGAGCCAAATTCAATTGCTCAAACGACTGAGGGGCTCAGGCACCCCTGTTGTTTTTAATATTTATTTGTTTTTGGAAAGAGAGAATCCCAGGCGGGCCCTGTATGGACAGCACAGAGCCCGAGAAGGGACTGGATGTCACAAACCATGAGATCATGAAAGGAGCCAAAATCAAGAGTCTGATGCTAACGTACTGAGTCACCCAGGCGCTCCTTAAAGGCAAAGACCTTTTTGTGTGTTTCATTCACATTGCAGAATTTGGGTTCCCAATTCTCCAGTTTACATTTGCACACACATTCATTGCCAAGTGATTGTGGGAAGGGTGCACTAGCTGAGGGAAATTTGAGAGAGCCACAACTGCTGGCCTATGAAGCAGACTCAAGCCAGAAATACTGAACTCAGACTATGTGCCTTAAAAGGTCAGCAAAATAGTGCCAATCATTCTGGGTGACCTTGGGGAGATACAGGCATACTTGCTATTGGGGGTGAAATTTTCTAAGTAGCTGTGGAAGGCAATTTGGTAATATCTAGCAAAATTATGTATACTTTTTCATGTCTTCGTTAACAGTTTTCCCTCAAATTTACCTACACAGTACTTGCAAACTTGCACAACAGTGACCTTCAAGTATTCACCACCCCTATGTAAAAGCCAAAGATTGGGAACAACCCAAAATCCTTTGGTAGAAAACCAATGAAGTGGAATAATGCCCAACTATAAGGAAGGAGGAAAATAATCTGCATTTATAATTGCATTTAAAAAAACACTTTTGGAGAGTATCTAAGGAAAGAAAGCTTTGTATTTTGGTAGAGTATTAATAGGTGGATACATGGAAAATTATACGGATAATTTTATAATCCTTTAAATGATAGGAGGGAGACTTTTCTATCATTTTAAGATTCTCATCCTTAGGATCTATTAAAAACTTGAAAGTCAGTGTAAATAATAGTGTCACCTAAGAAAATAGCTTATTCCAATAAAGCAACAACCAGTATTCTCCCCTTGGACCGTAGTTCTCATTATATCGCAATTGTTGGCAAGTGTTCAATAATATCCTGCCCAATGCCATTACATTCAAAATGTGCCCAAAGCCATAGAGAACCACCACGAGGTGACCAGGATCCACTGGCCAGCTCTTACCGGGAAACTGAGATGCTGCTTGCACACAGTCTACCCCATCTCAAATGAGCCCCTCCCCTGACGATGGAGGCTTGAGCCCCAGTATTGCCTCTGGTCCTGGCAACCAATGATTCTGCCATGACAGGTCTGCAAGGACCAAATGTGCAAGGCAGACCACCCGTTGTAAATAATCAAGCCCTCTCACCCTGTGGAGCTGTGCCAACTTCCCCTCCTGACACTCCAAATACGAGGAAATCTATCTACGTCTAGTTCTTCAAAATCAGAGGCACAGTTGTTGTAACAATCATTTCTTGGGGATGTGGAAAAGAGGAGAATGATCTTTCCTCCAAAATCTTGGGCAGGAGCTGTTTCTGACCACAAGAGTACTGGTACAGTTCTCAAGGCTGTAAGGGAGGGCGTCAAAATGCCATTGTGGTACATGCCTGGGCTCTACTCTCCAAATGAACTTGAACAGTGTGCCAAAATGCACCTTTCTTTCCCCCAGGTACCCAAGATCTCTATGCTGTGTTAAACACCCCAGATTGATATGTGGGTAGGTAAGTAGGTAGCTAGATAGCTAGGGAGACAGACAGACAGACAGACAGATGTCTTCATGATGGAGTCCTGGTAGGTTTTATCTTTTTGGAAAGTCATAACCATTCTTTGTTATCTACTTCTTGCCAGATAATTATCTATTGTGGGCTAGATTTATTTTTATTCCTATGGGATCAGTTATACTGTGTCTGCCTTCACTTCTTCACTTCTGATTTTAGTTAGTCTTCTCTATCATTCTGACTTCATTAGAGACAGGTCTGTTGACTTTGGGGGGTTTTCTGAACACCAACTTTTCTGTTGTTGATTGTTCCTATTTTTGCTTTATCCTACAGTTTTCATTTCTGTCTTAGGTTTCAATTGCCTTACTTCTCCTAATTTTGAGCACATACGGTACTTTCTTCACTTTCTGAGAGACAAGAACGTGATTTGTGCTACAGCAAGAGATGCTACAGAATTCTCTACTAAGCTATGTGGTCAATTCCTTGTGTGCAAGTTTACGTGTCCATGGAAGAAGGAAGTCCTGGTGATTTCTTCTTAGCTGTCTTCCTGATATTCTGATTGATTTTAAGGTTCTATATTAGAAGTTGTCAGTACATTCCTCTGAGAGTAGTACCCCAGAATGATTTTACTTTTCTCTTTTTTGATCTCAGTCAGCTATATTTTCACATGGCACCGAGACATTCCTGCCAAAGTCGTGCATTGACGCTTCGTTCCAAAAAGGGTCATGAGTAGATATAAACATAGTTCCCTTGAGAATGTACACTTAACGACAGACTGGATCAAGGTTGGGCAGAGTGAAGGGCAAAGGTATCTGGGGACTCCTTTTCCAGAGAACGATGATGAATGTAATAGATATGGGGAAGTCTTTTATCAAAGTGCCAACCTTATTTCACACAGGAGTATCCCTAAGAGAGGGAATCTTTATAAATATATTGAATGTGGGAAAATTTTAACCAGTCTTCCAATGTTGGTGGTCATCAGAGGATTCATGAGGGAAGAAACCATTGCAGATGTAATCAACCTGGGAGCATGTTTAGTCATTCATCAAGATTCAGTACAGGTCAGACAACTGGTACAGGAGAGGAAAGTTATATAGGTAACGTATGTGGCAAAGCCTTTGACCACCAGCAATGGCATACTGGACAGAAACCTTACGAATGTGAAGAGTGTGGCAAGAGCTTTAAATTGTGCCCAACCCTTACTCAACATAAGTTAACTCACATTGGAGAGAAACCTTAACAATGTAAAGAATGTGGCAATGTCTTTAACCAGTTCTCAACCCTTACAGGATATCAAAGAATTCATACTGGAGAGAAAACGTATCAAGATAAAGAAGATGGCAAGTCCTTTATCCGGCCCTCATCCCTTACAAGACATCAAAGAATTCATACTGCAGAGACACCTTCCAAAGGTAAACGATGTCATAAGACCTTTCGGCATCATTCACAACTTTCTGAACATCACAGGATTCATACTGAGGAGAAACCTTATCAATGCAAAGAGTGTGGCAAGGCCTTTAACTGGCGCACAGCCCTTAGGAGACATCATAGAATCCATACTGGAGAGAAACCTTACCAATGTAAACAATGTGGCAAGGTCTTTCGGTACTTCTCAAACTTTATAAAACATCGCAGAATTCATACTGGAGTGAAACCTTACAAATGTAAAGAATGTGGTAAAGCTTTTAACTGGCACTCAGCCCTCAAGACACATCACAGAATTCATAGTGGAGGGAAACCTTACCAATGTAAACAATGTGGCAAGGCCTTTACCCGGCCCTCAGCCCTTACAGAGCATTACAGAATTCATACTGGAGAGAAACCTTACCAATGTAAAGAATGCGATGAAGGCTTTTACTGGCACTCAGCCCTTAAGTTACATCAGAGAATCCATAGTGGAGAGAAACCTTACCAATGCAAAGAATGTGGCAAGGCCTTTTCCCGGGCCTCAGTCCTTACAGAACATCACAGAATTCATACTGGACAGAAACCTTACCAATGTAAAGAATGTGGTAAAGCCTTTAACCGGCTCTCAGCCCTCACGATGCATCGCAGAATTCATACTGGAGTGAAACCTTACCAATGTAAAGAATGTGGCAAGGCCTTTTTCCGCCAGGAACATCTTGATGTACATCAGAGAGTCCATACTGGACAGAAACCTTACCAGTGTAAAGAATGTGGCAAGGCTTTTGGGTTCGTCTCAAACTTTATACAACATCGCAGAATTCATACTGGAGTGAAACCTTACAAATGTAAAGAATGTGGCAAGGCCTTTTCCCGCCAGGCATATCTTAATGTACATCACAGCATCCATATTGGAGAGAAACCTTACCAATGTAAAGAGTGTGGCAAGGCCTTTAAAGTGCACTCAGAACATACTCGACATCACAAAATTCACAGTGGAGAGAAACCTTACAAGTGTAAAGAATGTGGCAAGGCCTTTAACAAGCAATCATCCCTTAGACAACATGAAGGAATTCATACTGGACAGAAACCTTACCAATGTAAAGAATGTGGCAAAGCTTTTAACTGGCAATCGGCCCTTAAGAGACATCACAGAATTCATAGTGGAGAGAAACCTTACCAGTGTAAAGAATGTGACAAGGCCTTTTCCCGCCAGGAACATCTTGATATGCATCACAGAGTCCATACTGGACAGAAACCTTACCAATGTAAAGAATGTGGCAAGGCCTTTTCCCGCCAGGCACATCTTAGTGTACATCACAGAATTCATACTGGAGAGAAACATTACCAATGTAAAGAGTGTGGCAAGGCCTTTAAAGGGCACTCAGAACTTACTCGACATCACAAAATTCACAGTGGAGAGAAACCTTACCAATGTAAAGAATGTGGCAAAGCCTTTAACTGTCAATCGGCCCTTAAGAGACATCACAGAATTCACAGTGGAGAGAAACCTTACCAATGCAAAGAATGTGGCAAGGCCTTTACGCACCACTCAAGCCTTACCAACCATCACAAAATTCATACTGGAGATTGACCTTACCAATGTAATGAATGTAGCAAGGCCGTTCCCCCCAGGCACATCTTAATGTACATCACAGAATTTATCTTGGAGAGAAACTTTACCAACATAAAGAGCGTGGGAAAACTTTTGATTACTGTTCAACTTTGACTTATTAACACAGAATTCATACTAGAGCAAATCTTCTAAATGTTCAGACTATGACAGAATTTCTAAGGACTGCTCAACTGTTATTCCACATCAGATAATTCATAGTGAAGAGTAATGATACCCATTGGGAATGTGTCAAGATACTAAAGCAAAGCTTAAACCCTGATTCTTCATCAGAGAATATATACTGGAGATGATCTTACCAATCCAAAGAATTTGGCAAGCCTTTTAATCAGTACTCAAGCCTCATCCAACATCACAGAACTCATACTGCAGAGAAAACTTACAAAGAATGTGGTAAAAAACGTTTCAGACTGCTCAAGCCTTACTCATTACCATAGTTCCTGTTGCACAGAGACGTTACAAATGTAATGAATGTGGCAAACCTCTAGCCTGGACCTCACAACTGCCTCAGTATCATAGTTATGATACAAGAACAAAACTATAACATATAAAGGGAGTGGCCATGCCTTTAACTCAATTCAGTCATGACTCAGTATCTCCAAATGCCTACTTGGGGATAATGTATGAATAAGGAAAGACCTTTTTAAGTATACACTTTGGAAAACAAAGCCATACAGAGAGGAAAGTAACCTGAAAGATATAGTTAGTCATCTAATTATCTGAACATCAACTGTCAATAAACGTCACAATTCACAGTAGAAAGGAGTACATCGGTCACTCTATTCAGACGTTCTTCTCCATAAAAATACTTAACCATATGGGATAAAACAAAGTTGAACACTTAGATATCGAATATGCGGGTATGCCTGAAAATAGACTGGGGCTGTTTTTTGCATAGGGATAAGTAATTTCAATGTGTTTTTGTTTTACCTTGGCCCTCTTTAAGATGTTGACTACAAGTATTAATGTATTGGTGCTCCCAAATCAGTTCAGAAAATTCACTGATTCCCAGTGGGTGTTGAAAGTATGTGGCTGATTCTTCCTGCATCAAAGATATCAGATGCCCTTCCCTCTTAGGTGGGACTCCTGCATACCTGATTTTCCATGGAAGATGGAGGACAATATCATGTACAATCTATGAACAAACCTAACTGGAGATGTCACTTATGTTTCTAACACTGATGTAAGTTATTACGAAATGGGTGTTCAGAACGTCATTCTTGAACATTTATGAAAACTGAAAAAGTTTCTGAATGTTACAAATAAAATGTTTTGTTTACTGGTTTTGTGCAGTCCAGGCACATACTGAGACAAGTTCTTAACAGATTTAGTTAGAAACAGAGAATACCAGTTGATGTGGTTGAAAGGAAGAAACCTTCACACATATCAGAAAGGGAGTAACTAACTCTTCCCTAACCTGGCATAGGATTGTACACTGACCTCTTTTAAGAATTACCTCAGGTCTCAAAGTGTCCTGGTATGCAAAATTAAGGTGTTAACAAAATAGATTTTTATAAGATGTCTCCTTAAAGCCTCCTGGTAACCACAAAGCAAAACCTGTAGTAGATACACAAAACGTAAAGAGAAAGGAATCAAAGTACACCACTCTAGAAAATCAACAAATCACAAAGAAAAAGACCAAATGGATAAGAAAGGAGCAAGTACTTCTACAACAGCTAAAAACATGGAAAACAATTACAAGAGTAACTCCATCCATACCTGTGTCAATACTTACTTGAAATATAAAGGGACTAAATTCTCCAACCAAAAGAATCGTTGGCTGAAAAGAAAGAAGTACACAAACTAAGGATATGTGCTGCCTTCAAGAGACTCACTTCAGCTGTAGGAACACACTCAGGCTGAAAGCGCAGGTGTGGGAAAAGATCTTCCATGCCAATGGAAAACAAAAGAATGTGCAGTAGCCATGCTTACATGAGACAAAACAGACTTTAAGCCCAAGACTGTAAGAAGTCACAGTGCATGGCCTTACAAAATAGAGGGGTCACCTCATGCAGCGTTTTTAGTTATGTGGTGTTTGGCAGAATGGCAATAAGGTGTTCACCCATTTTTGTTGGGAAGGACACCAAGAGTGTTCGCATAACTCATATAGTGTTTAACACTTTGAAAACCAACACATTTTTCCATTAATGGTGGTATTTGTGCAGGTATCTGAATTGTAGCTTGTGTAATGTTTATGAACATCTGTATCTTAGGAGTCTCCTAAATGGCTAGTTGATATTCAAAAACCTATTCCTGTGATTTGAGGGTTGGGGGGAAATAAAAGAACAGTGAATGACACTTTGAGAAACACCTATTGCTTCCAGGTTTTGATGAGTGTGGGAAAATAAATGTTGCAATGAAAATCTGGGTACTTGACTAACAAGTGACCAATGGTTTTTCAAAACCAACTTGTAGAGGTTAATAAATCTTTTCCACAGTATTCCATTTGCTAACCTCTTGCTGTAATACACTGCATTTTTTTCCTCTCACATATCAATTAATTTGCATTGTTATCTGATGTTTTAAGCCCCCAAATAAGTTATTGGTCCTTTCAGGCAGGTTACCAAATTACCTGTCTGTCAAATTCGTAACATTCATCTCTGAGGACTTTTTCTTTGTATGAAATTGCCAGTCATCACTTTTTATGAATCACCTTTGCAATACTTGTGATAGTGGATTTATTTCATGTTGGGTTCTTTCTGAAATGATAGATGAAAACCTTACATTCTACTTGGCTCACAATTTGTAGACCTCCAGTACCTGTTACTAAAGGTTTTATACATTATATATGTATTCACCAAATAGAAAACAGGAATCCTTTCATGTTGCAGAAAGATAGCTAATGCATGTATTTAGAATGTGTCCGTGTTACATTAAACCAATAGATTTGTATATTCATGTAGTGTCTGCATTGACAAGACATTTAATTGTGTTTGTTGCTTTTTACTCCTTGAGGTACATAATAATCTTTTTGTGCATCAGATTGTTGTGTTGATGTGGTCAACATTTGGTACATTAGAGTTATTTATTTTTAAAAACTACTTTTGTTTGTTAAATATATATATAGAAATCTTTTATAGATTTTTACAGAAATATAACCAGGTTTCCCAAAAAAAAGAATAAATAGAGGGGTGCCTGGTGGCTTAGTGAGATAAGCTGCCGACTTCGGCTCAGGTCATGATCTCGTGGTCTGAGTTTGAGCCCCACATTGGGTTCTGTGCTGACAGCTCACAGCCTGAAGCCTGCTGCAGATTCTGTGTCTCTCTTTCTCTCAACCCCTCCCCCACTCAAGTTCTCTCTTGCTCTCAAAAGTAAATAAACATTAAAATTGTTTTTGTTTTAAAAAACTAATAGAAACTAAACGGATCAATTCAACAGAAGAATAGAACTTTGGTAAATATTTGTCCACACCACACAAAAGCACCTAAATATAAAGCAACTATTAATAGACAAGAATAGAGAAAAAGACAAGATATATTAGCAGGGGACTTCAATAGTGCACCTTCCCATAATGAGTAGAGTATCCAGACAGAAAATAATATCAGACTTCAATGCCATTAAGTAGGTGTCTTACAACATTCCATCCAACAGGTGCAAGAAACACATTATTCTCATGTACAAATGGAACATTCTGTAGTATATGTTATATGCTGGGTCACAAAATCAATCTTAATAAATTTAAGATTGAAATCCTATGAAGCAGGGTGCCTGGGTGGCTCAAAAGTGTCCAAGTCTTGACTTTGGCTCAGGTCACAATCTCACAGTTCTTGGGTTTAAGCCCCACCCCCCCAGACTCCACAATCACAGGGTGGAGCCTGCTTGGGATTCTCTCTCTCTCCCTCTTTCTGTCCCTTCCCTGCTCGTATGCTCACTCTGGTGCTCTTTATCTCCAAAGGAACAAACTTAAAAAAAAAAATTCAACAAGTATCTTTTTCAACCACAATGACATAAAACCAGAAGTCATTTAGAAGTACAAAACAAAATAAAAATCTCAAGTGTGAAAACTCAACAAAATGCAACATTCCTAAAAGCCAGGACTTGAAAAACATTTGTGGCCCCTGCCAGAGAAGTAGATAATGTGATGTGTATATAAGGTATATGCTGGCTTTAATTCACAATACTGTATTGCCTGTTTGAAAGATGCTAAAAGGAGTAGCTCCTCAAACTTCTTATCACACCCAAGAAATTTCTGTGAGGTGATGGATGTTAACTAGATTTATGGTAAATACTTTGCAATATATACATGTATCAAATCCTTAGGTGACACATATTAGACTAAGGTGTACAGCTTCTCTCTGAATAAAAGTAGAAAAAAAAACCTAAGCCGACTAGTGGTTGTGCATACATAAGGATAAGGGAATGAGGGTGGTGACCCAGAAGATATTTGCCTCATGAAACCTTGATTTTTAACCTCACAAGACCCTGAACAGAAAGTAAAGCCAAGTCCACTGAAATTTACATTTATTAACAACACAATTGTGTTTACATTCCCTCCTAAAATCATGATGACTGGTTATGGTAGTGATACAAAACAACTACCTTAGGCATATCATGTATTATAATATGAAAATTATAAAGTATACACTTATAAAATATTTAAATAAAAAGTAACATTAATTCCTGTCAATCAAAAATAGCTAGACCTTCGGAGATAACTATTTTTCAAGTAGAGGTGGATATTCCCTCTTAGGCAAATTCAGAGTGTATGTGAAATTGCCCTTGAAATTGAGCAACACACAGGCACTAAAGTATCTTGTGCTTGGTTCAATGTTTCTATAAATATTGTCACATCAAACTTATTCTCAAATTGCTTTTCTTAATGCTACATGAGGGTGGTATTTTCACACCAGTAAAAATTGATTTCACAAAAACCAAAACGCATCATATACCACGGTAATTATAAAGAAAACGTCCTTTTTCCAACAGTTTCTTGGTTATACGCTTACATAGTTCAATGTGTCTGTCTCTTCCTATCACACACATCATGAAATGTGATCTTTGAGGTGAACACATGTGACTTAACTGGGTGGTTCTGGAGATTGTTGCATCATCATGACTGCATTCTTACACTGAATGGACTATTTCTACATGTCCCCTGCTAATGGATTTAAAACAAAGACCACATGATATCCTACCAACTATGTTTCCACAGTTAAATTAAATAGGGAAGCCATAGCCTGCAGTGGTTCTAATGCCACCAAAGCCTCTGTAGGGAAACTGTGACTTAATTCGCAGTCACTGCACTGGAAAGGAAGAAAATGAACTTAAGCAGTTACAGTCAAATAGGCCTTCCAAAAATCAAGGAAATGCTTAAGGTGTGTGCACTGAAACACTCTCCTTTATTGGCTTCCACCTCTTCTCTTGTAAAATCCTTATCACTACCTCCTACAAGTGGAACATGCCCAATCATCTGAATAGATCAAATAAATGGTCAAATTAACCCTTGAAAATGTGAATGTACATCAGTTCATCACTTACCACCACACGATATCACCTTCCACTTTGCCCACTTGCATTGTGGGCCTAAGTCAGTGTGACCTCTTTCCCTGCCCCTCACTGCTCACTCTTGCACGTGCACCTTAGACCTCAATAAAACTCTGCCCTCACTTGCCCAGACTTCACTCTTGGTAATGGCTCCCCACCGCGCCTGCGCACATAGGTTGCCACCAAGTGTGGCACATGCGCACAGGGGACTTGTAGCATAGACCTTTCCTCTTGGGACTAAACCTGTAGTCACCGGCTTCTCCTTTCACCTGCCCAGGGCTCCCCAGCACCAGCCTTGCATCTTGGCTCAACCAGACCCATCAATCCCACCTCCAGTGGCCCTTCTGACCCACCACCCCCAGCCCCATTCCTGATCCATACTTCAGGCCTAACACTGGGCACAGAGCTCAACTACCCCTGAATTTGCATTGGGAAGAGACCCTCTGTCTAAATGCAGCTTGCAAAGCCCAACAGAGAATTTTCCCTTCAGATTCTGTCAAAGATGACCTGTTGGGCCCTGATATTGCCCTCCATGCCTCTACAGTCAGTCCCTGATCCTCCTTTCAAAGAACAGCTCAGAGGACAGAGTTTCCGGCAGCTCCACCTACTGGGTGGCCCAAGTTGATGCTCAAAATTTCTTGAGGCTCAGACTCAGAGGAGAGTCAAGCACTTACAACTTGGTGAATCCTTTTCACCTATCTGGTTAAAACAGTGCTTCCAAGGTAACCCAAAGCATCCCATCTTCCATTCCTGGGACATCCTTTGAAAGTCCACATTTAGAATTAACCAAACACTGGGCACCTGGGGACGCCTGGGAGGCTCAGCTCACATGGTTAAGCCGCTGACTTCTGCTTAGGTCTTGATTTCACATTTGGTGGGTTGGAGACCCACTTTGGGCTCTGTGCTGACAGAACCTGGAGCCTGCTGCAGATTTTGTGTCTCCTCCCACTGCACCTGCCCCTCCTCCCCCACTCTCTGTCTCTCTCTCTCTCTCTCTCTCTCTGTCTCTGTCTCTCTCAAAAATAAATAAACATTAAAAGAATTCTTTAATAAAACTAACCAAATAGGTAAGGAAAATTACTGGCCTATTAAATATCCCTCTAATCCACCCTTCTTTTCTGTTTCCCAATCTTTTCTCTATATTTGTGCCATTAAATCCAACATTGTTTCAAGATTACTGATGATGCAAAAGAAGAGAAGCCATCTCTAAACCCAGGAAGGCTCACCGAGCATCCAAAACCCACCTGGAACAAAGGAATGTGCAGTACCCAATTCCCAAGGTTTTAGAAAGATTAACCCACGTAATATATGTCTGATTCCCTGCACAGTATCTTGGACAGACTGCATCCTCCTATACCTAGACCATGGAAAAGATGCTCAGTAGACATTCGAGAATGAGTACCTATTATGTACCCCAAACAGCCTTGCTCAGACACCCCTGCCTTATCTAGTCCCTTTCCAACTTGCAGGGGATGAGCAGAAAAGGCCATCTTTCCAGAAGCTGTTAATCTTCACACTGGCAACAGCAGTGTTTATGTTGAGATAAGATGGTTGGGTGTAAGGGGCTTGGGTGTGCTCTTCTGCTTTCTCTAGCTTAGTGCTACTGGAAATGTAGTCTTGGGTTACCAGCCTCAATGACTGTTAAAAGTACAAACTAATGACCTTCGTCTAGTCCTAGGGAGTCATGATATCTGAGTGTGGGGCCCTAGAATCTTTTTTAATAGTAACCTGAAGTGATTGGTATATACATGAAACTTTGACAAGCAACGTTTAGAAAAGTTCTCAGCTTTGCCCTCCCGTTGGGATACCCTGTGTAGTTTTTTGCACTACCATCTCCAGCGTCCCAACCCCAAAGATTTTGGCACTTAGTTCTTGATGGGGCCTAGCATCAATTAGGTATTAATGAAGTGGCCCAACGTATTCCATTGTGAGGCCAATGTGAACACTGAGGCTCCCAGGTACATTTCTTTTTTTTAATGTTTATTTAAGAGAGATAGAGCAAGCAAGTGAGCCAGGGAGGGGCAGAGAGAGAGAGGGAGACAGAATCCGAGGTAGGCTCCAGGCTCAGCTGTCAGCAGAGAGTCCAAAGCAAGGCTTGAACCCACAAACCATGAGGTCATGACCTGAGCCGAAGTTGGACGCTTGACTGACTGAGCCACCCAAGCACCATGCTCCCAGGTAGATTTCTGAGGATGGGCGACAGGGTCTGGTCAATTTCATCTATGGGGAAAGCTGCTCTATATACTATTTGACATGGGAGATTCAATTTACCCACACATTCCTGATGTACCAGTATTTGTGCATGTCTGCAACAGACAAGGGTACCCAAAAGTGGGAGAGGAATAAATCACATTGGGGCCTCCACTTAGAAACTGCCTATGTGTAGAGATTTTCACCTGCCACCCAAAAGCAATGGAATAGCCTTCAGATCACACAGACCCTCACTGGCCATGGAGAGGCATTTGGGTTTCACTGTGAATGCCATGGAAGACATTGGCACAGAAGGGAATTCTTTAGAGGATGTAGGAACATGACAAGAGGGAGACAGGATAGGTCCCTCTGTGACCACCACAGAAATAAACCCAGGTTTCCAGAATCAGTCCGTTGAAGCAGAGCTTTCAAAACCACAGTTTAAGGTCACGTTTTCTCCTTTGATCTTTGGTCCTTACCTCTGTCATCTGGTGCATTCATTCCCACTTACCTGCATGTGTGGGTAATGTCTCCTTTCTCTTCACATGTCAGGGCTCTTTCCTTTTCCAGAAATCTTGACCAGATCCAGAGAGAGCAAGACCTATTTACCAAGAACAAAAGAAAACAAAAAACATGAGTCTTGCCGGAGAATCTAGGATTTCAACTCAAACATTATGTTTACCAGAGAAGACAGCATATTACAAACGATATACAAAATTATTTCTCCCAACCCTGTTTCCTGGTGGCCTCTTTAGAGCACTTGGGAAGCCTTTTCAATGTTCCACTCCTTAATTCCAATTTGAAGTACTACTGAGTCAAAATAAAGAATAGATAGCTGCTTGTGCAATGTGTACAACAATATTCCATGCCATTTAGGTCCTAGAATTATATCTGATCTAGAGTGAGGACCACATTACCTCAGGGCAAAGGGAAGGTTCAAGTAAAGATAAAACATCATGAATACTTCCTCCTTTACACCAACAAATGCCTTATTAGTTCCTTTTTGAAATGATGTCCTTTATCTGTATGGAATTTTAAGATACTTGAACATACCATAATTATAGGATACTGATTGCCTTTTGCTGAAAATAAAAGAGTGATAAATGAGAGAATATCTGTGACAAGGTGCAGAACAAAGTGTAATCTTAAGACATCAAGAACTAATATGAACTTTTATTTGCAAGGGCCAGGATCTCCAGTAAAGAAAGGTGAGAGCTTTCACTTTCTGGGTGAATCTGGGAGAGAGACCCTGAACCAAGTGAATAAAGTCAACATGAACTGTAACGAATCAAATTGATAACCAGTGTCCTGATGCAGAGAACGGCTCATTGCTGCTGTGATATAGTTCCCAAAAACACAAACCAAACACAAATCATGGTATAATTCCAAACATGCAAAATACAGCAGCTTTATACGAATTTCAAGCGACATATTGGTTCCATGTCCTATCATCTTTAGTGTATTTTAAATAGTCTCTCTTGGGGCACCTGGGTGGCTCAGTCGGTTGAGCGTCCGACTTCAGCTCAGGTCACGATCTCATGGACCGTGAGTTCGAGCCCCGCGTCGGGCTCTGGGCTGATGGCTCAGAGCCTGGAGCCTGCTTCCAGTTCTGTGTCTCCCTCTCTCTCTGCCCCTCCCCCGTTCATGCTCTGTCTCTCTCTGTCTCAAAAATAAATAAACGTTAAAAAAAATTTTTTTTAATAAAAATAAAAAAATAAATAGTCTCTCTCTTTCTTTCTTTTTTAAGAAATCTCAACAGCAAGGCTCTCTTTTCCAAAGACCCACTTATTTTGGGCCCAACAGTCATCTGTTTTGTTTGTTCATGTTCATTAACTAGTTTACATAGACTCAGGCCACACCCAGACACTCCCTAAATATTACATATTCTCCTCCTTCACTGGGGTCCTGAAACCAGACCCATCTCAGTGAGAATCTTGGGTATCAACACAGCACCACATGGATCTGTCACAGAGGGAATATTTTCAATAGTTGCAGTTCATGAATTCATGGTACAAGTCCTCAATCTGTATGGAAACCCCAGTTGGAGAGAATGGAGAGAAGGCCCAGGGATGTAACACAGGAATGTCCTAAAGAGCTGAATTTGACTATCATAAAAGGAATAAATACTAGTCCAAAAGAAATTTGCCAGGCAGGTCCATCAAAGGTTAAGAAAAAAAAAATGTTTTCAAGCTCTACAGTCATAGCATTTCAGTAAGAGATGAGGACACAGGCCCTGGGCTCAGTCAGGACAAGATTTACCTGAGAAGCAGCCATTTCTTCCTCTCCCTTCTGCTCTCAAGTGCTTTCTGAGGTGCTATTAGGTGGAGAAATCACACCTGTAGGCCTTTAAAGGCCTCACCACAGCCTCTTCACCTGCTTTCATCACCTCAGAGGCAGAAGAATCTCGAAATGCAGTAAACACTGCCTTCTCCTTGACTTTGTCACAGGAGAGATTCAGAATAAAGGAGCTCCTCCGTGGACACTTACCTGTGAGTTTCTCCTTCCCGGTTTCAGATGTCCTCCCCTCCTACAGACAGCCACACTTCCTGCCACAGCTCAGAGAATGGGGCTGCACTGACCTGCCCCTTCCAAGTCCCCGCCAAGCAGACTATCATCATCTCTTCTACTGAAAGGCAGACGCAGCCCTCCTAAATATGCCTGTGAATCCTCATGCTTCACCCTGACCTCACCTGAGAATCACCTGGAGCTCGTAAAGCAGCACCAATGCTCTCACCCTGACCAATAGACAGACTCTCACAGGGAGCACAGGTGATGCTGTTTCCTAAAACTTGCCAAGGGATGTTTATTGTAAACCCAGGCTGATAAGCACTTCTGTGCTTCCAAGTTTTCATGTGCATATAAATCATTTGGTGTTCCAGGTCCCATAGAAGAAAAACCTGTCAACCTTGCCTGGTTCCACTACAGTAAAGGAAAATGATGACATTAGAAGTCCTGCAGGTTTCCAGTGAAAATCTGGACCAGGAAGATCATTTCCACCCTCAATACACAGCTACCATTTTCCATGGTTCAATATTTATATTCAGAAACAGTGAAAACAGCAGGGAAACAGGAGTTGTGGGCTCACGAAAAGTGAAATCCAATCTACACTATTCACCAAACTCTAAAGTCATTCTAAAGCTTTTAAAATGTATGGTTCACTGTTATTAATGCTTTATTCTAATGATTTAACCCTTATGGCTTTATGCATTTGGACATATCTGATTCCTTTTCTACTGATGTTAGATAACAGAGTGGGTATTTATTTTACTACTGAGGACAAGGTACACTGGTCAACCTTTCAGGCTTAAAACACAGGTTTCCCATCTAGAAACCAAGATCAGAGTCCACCTACAATAATTCATGGTCATCTGTGTATCTGACTGCATCGTCCCGGGCTGATTTTTTTTTTTTAATGTTTGTTTATTTTGAGAAAGAGTGCGTGAGTGCATCGTGGGGAGAGGCAGAGAGACTTGGAGACAGAGAATCTGAAGCAGGTTCCATGTTGTCAGGGCAGAGCCGATGTGGAGCTTGAACTCAAAAACCACGAGATCATGACCTAAGTCGAAGTCGTATCCTTAACCAACTGAGCCACCGAGGCACCACCATGGGCTAATATCTTTATTGAAAATGACAACCATAAATATGCCCCCAGACATTTATTCTCCAAGTAGCTTCCCAAAACTTAGCCCTTAGGTGTCACCTGAGAACTTGTGAGAAAGGAAAATTGGGGAGTTACAGCCCAGAACTATTGAAATAGTAACATGGGGGGCACCTGGTGGCTCAGTCGGTTGGGCATCCGACTTTGGCTCAGGTCATGATTTCATGAGTTCGAGCCCCGCATTGGGCTCTGTGCTGACAGCTCAGAGCCTGGAGCCTGCTTCAGATTCTGTGTCTCCCTCTCTGCTCCTCCTTCCCACTCTCACTCTGTCTCTCTCTCTCAAAAAAAAAAATAAATAAATAAACATAAAACATTAAAAAAAAAGAAATAATAACATGGGAAGAGGCCTAAATATCTGATATTTTGTAAATGTTCCAAGTAAATCTGATCCAAAGTTAATTTGACAGTCTCTGTAGTAACTAAATCAAAGGTCATCCCTGAGTTATGCACAGAAAAGTCAGTCTTAGGAACCCTCTATGTTCCACTAACATAGTGGAACACACACACACAACATACACATTTTAATAAGTCTGACTCTAACATGGTCTATTTCAGTTTTAGTGTCTTCCATGACTCATTTTCTCCTCAACGCCCTCCTTGAGCATCCTGGAATTACCCAAAATACATTTGTCCTCACAAGCTTTCATCAAATAATACAATTTATTGTGAATTGGCATTTATTCAAACATTTCATCAGATAAGATATTAAACACATATAGCCACACATTAACAGGTGTTATATTTTATAATGGAATTGAATAAAGCAGCATTCTCACTATGAATCTGTATTTCATGATTTTTAGTACAAGACAATAAATAATTGCATGCTTAAGCAGCTCTTTGTGCCCAAGTATAAAGAATTAGCACTCCTTTTGCATACATTATACAATTCTTGCGCATCTGAGTAAGCACACTCTAAATTTCAGGTGCTTTCCATAGCAGCTGATTCCAGTGCAAGGCATGATGTCCTTTGTGTCAGATGCCTTGAAACACTTCAGGTAACACTGGCCATTCCCAACAATCTCACATATCCACCTGTGTTACAGATATGTTTTTACTTAGAGTTGTGGTATGCCAGCAAGACAGAACTGCCTTGAAAAGGATGGCCTATCCTGAGACAAAAAGGAGTGTTGCAGAGTAAGTTCCTTAAGTCCCATCATATTTACACTCCCTCCTTGCTGCGTGGAACACGGTCTGATACCTGATAGTGGGGCAAGCATCTATGACCACGAGAGAGCAAGTGTGACCACAATGCCTGCAGGTGGGCAATACCACAGGGAAGAAATGGAAAAGCTAGAGTGCACCATAGGGTGTATATGCCATTTTATCAGACATGAACATTTATCTACTCACTGTTTACATAATACAAATATACATCTTCTTTTGTATTATGTACACATTGGCCTTTTCATGGTATAGTGGAACACAAAAGAACAGCTACCCCCAAATGCATTATTATTAGTACTTGTGCTAATGTTAATTGCAAGCATAACCTGGTTCCCAACTTCATGGTATCATCTGTCTCCACAATGGACAGAAATCCTGTTTCTCCCCCCACACACACAGACACACACCAGATAGGAAAAAATGCTACATGGGCTGTGAATGAACAGAGGGACTTCTAGCCTAAAAACTAGTGGACTGTTTGGGGCAGAAATATTGCCTCTGACTGGTGAACTGCTCCCCACCTAATCAGTACCTCGCACAATCCTGAGTAGAACACTCATCATGGGGCTCAAGCAGGACTGAGTTTTCCTCCCAGCTGTGGATCAGCTTCACTGGAATGTCATCCATCTACAGTGGATCAGACCAACATGCGTTTATAAACCTAAGATTCTAGTGCTTTGTGGAAGGTCAGTGCAGTTTGCTGCTCCTGCCAGGGTCCACAAGGCTTCCTCATTTCCCGTATCTACTCTGCCATGTGACATTGGAAAGCTATGCCCACAACATTTGCATCTTCCAGCAAACCCTCTCCATCCACCACAACTGATTTTGGCCTGAAAAGTACAGGAATCTTTGTCATCCGGCATCCCCTGTCCTCAGCAATACATAGAATTTATGAACTCATGAAGATAGGAACTGACTTCTCTGAAACCCACATTTCCCAAGTCTCCATCTCTGTCACACTTGCTCATCACATGTAGGTTCCTAAGCCTTTGGAGTGACAAAAAGAACTCCCTCCCATTTGTGCACCCACATTTCAAGAGTTCTCCATATTTTCTTAGGTCGGTCTTATCTTCCTCTCAAAGGATACCATCATCATGTTTTATCTGCCCTCATAACTCTCTCAGTGCCAAGTGTCTGAATTAAACCTGTGGCCCACTGACACCTCTTTCCTCTTATCTCAATGAAGTGGTGACAATGTTGTATTTAAATCTTATACATAGGGGCGCCTGGATGGCTCAGTTGGTTGGGGGGTTGACTTTGGCTCAGGTCATGATCTCGCGGTTCGTGGGTTCGAGCCCCACATGGGGCTCTGTGCTGATAGCTCGGAGCCTGGAGCCTGCTTCAGATTCTTTGTCTTCCTCTCTCTCTGACTGTCCCTGCCTCGTGCTCTGTCTCTCAGAAGGAAATAAACGTTAAAAAAAAAAAAAATCTTAAGTATGGCCTCCAATGATCTGTTTAAAGATCATTTCTCAGGGTACCTGGGTGGCTCAGTCGGTTGAGCGTCTGACTTCAGCTCAGGTCATGATCTCACAATTTGTGGGTTCGAGCCCCGCATCAGGCTCTGTGCTGACCGCTTGCTCACAGCCTGGAGCCTGCTTCAGATTCTGTGTCTCCTTGTCTCTCTGCCCCTCCCCCACTCACACTTTGTCTCACTCTGTTTCTCAAAAATAAATAAATGTAAAAAAAAATTTTTTTAAAAAGGTCATTTCTCATTGCTCAGAAAAAAATCCAAACTGCTCATGAGAACGAACCTACAAGGGCCCGAGTGACTGAGGTGGGAGTAGGACAGCTCTGATGCCTAGGTTGATGGGAAAAGAAATGAGCAGACATCGAAGAACTAGAGATGATTTGGAAAGAAAACGATTAGAGTTTACCTTCCTAAGTTAAGAGTCACTAGTGCAGCCCAGGACAAGTGTCCTGTCTCTCTCTACATGCAGAATTCAGGCCAAGACTTCATCTGATTGTTTTCATCTCTTACATGGGGCAGTAACATTACTCCCAATGGAATACTGTTATCTTCCTAAGTATAGAAAACTGCTACACATCCAGAACTGTCCCATGCTTGTTCACTTCAAACAAATATCAAAATGACCCATAACTTATGACATCTTCATATTTTTTAATTATTTTTTAATATCTAATTTATTGTCAAATTGGTTTCCATACAACACCCAATGCTCATCCTAACAGGTGCCCTCCTCCATGCCCCTCACCCACCCTCCCCGCCTTCCCACCCCCCCCACCCCCCCCCCACCATCAACCCTAAGTTTGTTCTCAGTTTTTAAGAGTCTCTTATTGTTTGGCTCCCTCCCTCTCTTTTTTTTCCTTCCCCTCCCCCATGGTCTTCTGTTAAGTTTCTCAGGATCCACTAAGAGTGAAAACATATGGTATCTGTCTTTCTCTGTATGACTCATTTCACTTTGCATAAAGCTCTCCAGTTCCATCCACGTTGCTACAAAAGGCCATATTTCATGCTTTCTCATTGCCTGATTGTCACAGCAATGTGAACAAGTTGGAACATATCATTTATAAAAAGTGAAGGAAACATTAAAGAAAGCTGAAACAGTGCTCTTGTCCCACTGAGACAGAATGAAATGTATCAATTACACATGGAACTTAATAGGCTTACTGTATAACTAATCCCATGTTAATTAATATCTGCACAGCATGTGATTCAATGCAAGCCATTCTTAAAATCCCTGAGCAAGTCATACAAACAATGGTTCATGAACATTGGAACAAGGAGAACAGAGTATATCCCACACAAGTAATAGGCAGATAGACATGACAGGATTTGCATGGGCAGATTCTCACATCAAGAGTCATGAGATTTGGGAGAGAAAAATTCAACACAATGTACAGAAAAGCGTTCTTATGAATCTGTAACATTTGAGTTTGCCAGGAAATCATCAGTTTTGAAACTTTGACATTACCTACATTGATCTGATGTTCCCTTTTATTGTGAAGATATTGGTACACGTACACGCACAAACTTTTCCCTCATTAGTCCTGTTACACCTCAATTATATCTTAAGCTTGGTAAATTTACAATTTGCATTCCATGCATATCAAAATCATGGGAGTCTTTTGTGTTCAGAACACTCAGAAAAAGGACATGAGCAAAGGATACTACAGAATAAAATTTTACGAATACTGATTTAGAATTGTGCAGGTATGGCTTATAATTATATTTGCAGTGACTGTGATAAATTATTATTTGTTAAGTAGAGCCCCTGGGAATTAGATCGTGAGCCATAGTTCAATGCAAGAACACAGAGGAAATTGAAATAGGTTTATTACTCATAGACCTAAGAGCATGTATACAGTATGCCTTCAAGTTGAGGCAGAGACTGGCAGGAACTGGGGCAGGTGCCTTTATTATGGTTCATGGTTGTAATGCCTTGCCATGCCTGGGCCAAGTCTAAAATGCACAATCTGAAGCAAAATGAGTGGAGTATGGTAAACTCTGTGGGCGTCTTCTCCAAAGGGTGCACAGGTAAATACACTGGGGGTGGAGACTGGTGTTCACAAGGGCTAATGTGGATGTCATATCAGGAACGTACACTAGCTTGTGACTTTGGGGGCTTTTATATAATACATTAGCTATTAGAAGGAGCTAATGTCAGTTCGAACCTCCTACAGGCAACCTGGTTATATAAAATGGAGTCCAGTGCAATATAAACAAATTAGCTACACTCTCAATAATACTTTTATATCATCTATATTCGAACCATTATAATGTCTGAGTAGTTACAAAATGGAGGAAAAGATACAGTATATAAATTGGGGGAAAATAATCTCAAATAATTTCAGGTTACTGGAAAAAGGGAATATTGTGATGTTATCCCACGGCATTCATAAGTACAGTTGACTGTGGACTAATGGAGGGGTTGATTCTTCAATCCCCCAGCAGCTGAAAATACATATATAACGTTTCACTCCCCCAAATTTAACTTCAAATAGCCTACTGTTGACCAAACACCTCACTGAAAACATAAACAGTCCATAAACACATATTTTCTATGTTATACATATTATAGGCTATATTAAAGTAGACAAAAAATGTTATTGCAAAAATCATAAGGAAAATACACTTACAGTATTGTACCATTAAAAAATATGGATGTAAGTGGATATGCACTGTGCAAAACCACACGTTCAAGGTTCAAGTGTACTTTGTCATTACAGTCTATTTACCTACAATGTTGTTTAAGACAGAGTAGGTTAAGGTTGGTTCAAGGATAACCCTTCCTTCATTACAAATCAGTGTTAACACATGAAAACCCATTCAGTTTTATTAATTAAAATATATTCAGTTCAAAAAAAAACCACTGCAAAATCACTGTATAATACTTGGTCAAAATACAGACTACAAACATTCAATAACCAGTCTTCTTTCTCTGATATAATAATCTGAGAGTTGTGGTTTCCATGGTTTTGCTTATAACATTCCAAATATATGTTGACCAAATTGTTTATATTCTCAGTAAGGTTTCTGGTCAATAGTAGGCTGTTAATAGTTAAATTTTGTGGGAATCAAAAGCAACACACCTATTTCAACTGCATAGAGGTCAGAGCCCCTAACATGTGGAAGGCTCTACTATAAACAATGTGTTTTAACCTGTTTTATTCTTGGTAATAAATACTCTGATTTAGATTAATATCTAAAAAGTTGTGTACACTTAGTGCTTTTCACTGTGAATTTTCTGCTGTTAATTATATATTTTTTTCATCTTACACATTGCCAGTTTTACATATTTAAATTTTCATGTTGTATGATTCTCTTTTTTTCTGATATGTACATTCACAACAACTTTTTTTGTCTGTTCAAGGGTTATTATCCACTATACATTCTCTGATGTTGAGTTCCATGTAAAGCTTTTCCACATTCTTTACATTTATAAGTTTTTTCCCCAGTATGCTTGTTTAACTTAGGTTGTCCTGGTGAAAGGCTTTGCTATGATTTCTATATTGTTCAGGTTTCTCCCAGGAATGTATACTCTGATATCAAAGATTTAAGCAGTGGTTAAAGGCTTCACCAAATTGTTCAGATTTCTAATATTTCTTCCCAGTAAATATTCTCTTATATTCAGAAAGGTTTTGTGTGCTGATTAAAGGCTTTGCCACATTCTTGACATTTTCAAGGTTTCTCCCCAGTATGTACCTTCCAGATAATTTTGATTACTGGTTAAGGACTTTGCCACATTCTTTACATATGTAAGGTTTATTCTCAGTACGAAATCTATTGATGAGTGAGTTTTGAAGACTGGAAAAAAGATTTGCCACATTCACTACATTTGTAAATCTTCTATTCAGTAAGAATACAATGACATATAAAAAGGCTGAAGCTATGAAAAAAGACTTTCTGACATTTTTTCTTTTATAATGATATCTGGAAAGTGAGTTCTCTCTAAACTTTATTATGATTTCAACCTTGTAAATGTTTTCCCCAGATTCGTTGTATTCATAAGTTCTGTCTCCACTATAAACACTTTGATACTTATTAAAGATAAAGTCCTCACAAAAGGCCTTCCTAAGGCATTATACATAGTTGCTGTAGGCTGTGTATTATGTGAAACCTATTTAACAGTGATGGTTGGATAAAGACGCTCCCATGTTTATCAAAATTAGGGACTTTGGAACAAGGAAGAATTTGTTGGTAGAAGAATAATGAACCTTTAGAAAAGGACTTCTCAAATTGATTATATTTAGCCTTTTTTTTTTTTAATTTTTGAAAGAGAGAGCATGAGTGGGGGAGGAGCAGAGAGGGAGACATAGAATCTGAAGCAGGCTCCAGGCTCTAAGCTGTCAGCACAGAGCCCAATGCGGGGCTCGAACTCACGAACTGTGAGATCATGACCTGAGCCAAAGTCGGACGCTTAACCGACTGAACCACCCAGGCTCCCCTATATATATTTAGCCTTTTAAATCTTTATTTTCAAAGTTCTAATCTACAAAAATGCTTGAGTAATTAATCCTTCATATATTTGAAATGGTCCAAAACATTACTTTCAGCATGGAATACGTAGCTTTCCAGATCCATTACTGTACAGCTGGCTGTTGTGTTCTCCATTTAAGCAAGTCCATAAATCCTGGGACCACAGGCTGTTTTTTGTTTTTTAATGTTTATTCATTACTGAGAGATATAGAGAGACAGAGCATGAGCAGGGGAGGGGCAGAGAGAGGGGGAGACACAGAATCCAAAGCAGGCTCCAGGCTGTGAGCTTTCAGCACAGAGCCCGATGCAGGGCTTGAACTCACAAACTGTGAGACCATGACCTGAGACAAAGTCGGACACCCAACCGACTGAGCAACCCAGGCGCCCCGATGGCTGTTTTTTAAATTCCCAATCCTCGAGGATTGGTTCAGTATGGGGATCCTGAGCTTGTCTTGTCCCTGAAACACAGCTAGATCAGGATCAAACCATTTTGAACACCTAGGAAGTTGATCTAAGGATTAAAACAACAATCTGCATAATTGGAGCAAGAGAACTTGGCAGGTATGTGGTATGGAGAGGTGAATTGGGGGAGAGAAAAGCTGCAGAGACTCAGACCTTAGGGAGCAGTTTTCACAGAGAGAGGACAGAGAGATAAAGAGAAAGGGGAGAGTGCAGCACACTGTGATTGCACAAGAACACCATTACCCCCGAAAGTAGCTGGAGACAAAGAGTGAAAATATTTAAATATTTGTAGAGGAGTGGACAAGAAATCTGTTCCCCAAAACCATTGACAGGGAGAAAGGAGAGGGTTTCAATACCACCAGGATTCTATAAACAGTGGAGCACAGAGTCTGAAGTTTTGGAGCTCTCAGTGCCTGGTGGTGCTCTGGTGAGGAAGTAGGGCAAATCCCCAGAAGCAGGATTGCAGTCTAAGGATTCCATGGGCCACATGGGCAGAAGTGGTTCCCCTGCTTGAAATGCGTTTGATAGAGGCTTAGGGGCCATACAGCTTCCCTCTGGGCAAAAGTTCCAGCAGATCCTAGAGAGCTGCCACATTTATGGATATTGGAAAAAAGATGCCAGAGCACAGCAAAACCAGATCCCAGCTGTGTATTGGGATTTACCATAAACTCTGAGCCTCTGCTGCTGTACAATCATGCAAATGTTTTCTGGGACAAGCTGGCACCCAACCATTGCTCAGCAAGACCCACCCCAGATAATCAGTGTGGGTCCAAGCTGCAGTGATCTCTGAAGTATGGGGTTTTGAAACATAGCCCAATCTTAGATAAAACTCTGGAGGGAGGCACCATCTGGAAGGCACACAGCCTGGACACAAACAGGGGAAATGTGAGGGAGTGGACAGAAACCTGAGACAAAGGAGGGGTACCTGATCACATGTCTCTAAGGGCACAAAATTCCCACACCAGAGACTAGAGAGCTGAGTGAAGACTTAGAAAAATTGGTGACTTATTAAAGACAAATAACATTTGAATCATAAGAGTCCTAGAAGATGAAGATAGAGAAAAATGGGCAGGAGGCTTATGTGAGCGAATTTCCTAATCTGGAAAAGGACACATACATCAAAATCCAAGAAGCACATAGAACTCCCATTAGATTCAACAAAAACCCAGCATCACCAAGGCATATCATAGTCAAATTCACAAAATACACAGACAAGAAAGAATTATGAAAGCAGCAAAGGGGAAAAGTCAAACTTTCACTCTTTGAAGATAACATGATAACTCAACATGGAAAACCCAAGAGACTCATCAAAAAATTGTTAGAAGTGATCCATAAATTTGGCAAAGTCACAAGATAGAATAAAACCAGTGTACAGAAATCAGCTGCATTTATTTTCTTTCTTTCTTCCTTTTTTTTTTTTTTTGAGAGAGAGTGGGAAAGAGAGAGCATGCATCAGTGGAGGAGGGGCAGAGAGAGAGAGAAAGAGAGAGAGAGAACCTGAATCAGGTCCTACACTGTCAGAGCAGAGCCTGATGCAGGGCTTGATCCTACGAACTATGAGACCATGACCTGAGCTGAAATTAAGAGCTGGATGCTTAACCTACTGAGCCACCCAAGCATCCCTCAGTTGCATTTCTATACACTAATAATAAAGCAGCAGAAAGAGAAATCAAAGAACCAATTCCATTTACAATTGTACCCAAAACGTAAAATACCAAGAATAAACCTAACCAAAGAGGTAAAAGATCTGTACACTGAAAATTATAGAAAGCTTATGAAAGAAACTGAAGAAGACAGAGAAATGGAAAAACATTCCATGCTCATAGATTGGAAGAACAAAATATTGTTGAAATATCAATACTACACAAAGCAATCTACACATTCAATACAATCTCTATCAAAATAACGCTGGCATTTTTCACAGAGCTAGGACAAACAATTCTCAAATTTGTGTGGAACCACAAAAGACCTTGAATAGCAATGTTGAAAAAGAAAACCAAAGCTGGTGACATCACAATTCCAAATTTTAAGCTGTATTACAAAGCTGTAATCATCAAGAAAATATGATAGTGGCACAAAAACAGACACATAAATCAATGGAACAGAATAGAGAACCCAGAAATGGACCCACAAACGTATGGCCAACTAATCTTCAACAAAGTAGGAAAGAATATCCAATGGGAAAAAGACCTTCTCTTCAACAAATGGTGTTGGGAAAACTGGATAGCAACATGGAGAAGAATGAGCCTATACCATTTTCTTACACTATGTACAAAAATAAACTCAAAATGGATGAAAGACATAAATGTAAGACAGGAAACCATCAAAATCCTAGAGGAGAAAACAGGCAACAAGCTCTTTGATCTAGACTAGAGCAACTTCTTACGAGATCTGTCTGTGGAGGCAAGGGAAAGAAAGACAAACATGAGCTACTGGGACTGCATCAAGATGAAAAGCTACTGCACAGAGAAGGAAACAATCAACAAAACTAAATTCAACCTATAGAATGGGAGAACATATTTGCAATGACATTTTAGACAAAGAGTTGGTATCCAAAATCCATAAAGAATTTATCAAACTCAATGCCCCAAAATCAAATAATCCAGTGAAGAAATGGGCAAAAGACATGAACAGACACTTTTCCAAAGAAGACATCCAGATGGCTAACAGACACATGAAAAGATGCTCAACACCACTCATCATCAGGGAAATACAAATTTAAGCCACAATGAGATACCATCTCCCACCATCTCCCACCTATCAGAATGGCTAAAATTATCAACATAGCCACCAACAGATGTTGGTGAGGATGTGGAGAAAGGGAACCCTTTTGCACTGCTGGTGGGAATGCAAACTGGTGCTGTCACTCTGGAAAACAGTATGGAGTTTCCCCAAAAAATTAAAAATAGAGCTACCCTATGACCCAGCAATTGCACTAGTAGATATATATCCAAAGGATACAAAAATGCTGATTCTAAGGGGCACATGCACAACAGTGTTTATAGCAGCACTATCAACAATAGCCAAATTGTGGAAAGAGCCCAAATGCCCACTGAAAGATGAATGGATAAAGAAAAGGTGGTGTACACACACACACACACACACAAACACACAGGAATATTACTTGGCAATCAAAAAGAATGAAATCTTGCCATTTGCAACAACATGGATGGAACTAGACTGTATTATGCTAAGTGAAATAAGTCAGAGAAACATATATATCATATGATTTCACTCATGTGGAATTTAAGAAACAAAACAGATGAGCATAGGGGAAGGGAAGGAAAAATAAGATAAAAACAGAGAGGAAGGCAAACCAGAAGAAACTCTTAAATACAGAGAACAAATTGAGGGTTGCTGGAGGGGTGTTGGGTGGGGGGATGGGCTAAATGGGCAATGGGCATTAAGTAGGGCACTTGTTGGAATGAGCACTGGGTGTTATATGGAAGTGATGAATCACTAAACTCTACTCCTGAAACCATTATTACACTACATGTTAACTAACTTGGATTTAAATAAAATTAAGAAAAATAAATTCCCAATCCTCACCAAAAGATCACAAGGCATACATTGAAACAGAAAAACATGTTCCAATCAAGGGAGCAAAATAAAACTACAAAACTGGCTCTAAATTAATAGAAAACTATTAATTACCTGACAAAGAATTCAAAATAACTATCATAAAGGTGCTCATGAAGGAAGAGGCAAAAATAGATAAGTAACTAAATGATATCCAGTAAACTATGCATGACTTAAATGAAAATCAAAAGAGACAGAGTATGAAAAACAACCAAGTATAAATTGGGAGCTGAAAAGCACAATAACTGAATTTAAAATTACACTAAAGGGCCAGCAACAGACTTGATCAAACAGAAGAAAGAATTAGACAATTTAATTTTTTTTAATGTTTATTCATTTTTGAGAGACAGAGAGAGACAGAGCATGAGCGGGGAAGGAGCAGAGAGAGAGGGAGACACAGAATCTGAAGCAGGCTCCAGGCTCTGAGCTGTCAGCACAGAGCCTGACGCACAGCTCAAACTCACAAACTGCGAGATCATGACCTAAGCCGAAGTCAGACGCTCAACCAACCAAGCCACCCAGGGGCCCCAGAATTAGACAATTTAAAGACTCATTAGTTTAAGTTACCCATTGAGAGGAGAAAAAAAAACATGTGGAAAAGGACAGAGTCTAAGGGACTTATGGGATACCAACAAGTGGACCAATATACACGTTAAGGAGATCCCCTTAGGAGAGGAGAGTGAAAGGAGGTAGAGAGCTTACATAAAGAACTATTGGTTTATAATTCTCACAATTGTGAAAAAAGACAAATTCAAGAACCTCTATGAATTCTAGGTAGGATAGATGTCAAGACATTAACACAGTGTTGTATTATAATTAATTTATCAAAAATCACATGTGAACAGAGAATTGTGAAACATCATGAGAAAAGCAATCCAACTTGTGCAAAAGAGCTCCTCTAAGAATATGAATAGTTTCTCAGTAGAACATATATGAGGAAGTGCATAGGATAATATATTCAAGTACTTAAAGATCAGAAAATATCAACCAAAAATATTGTAGGGGCTCAATCGGTTAAGCATACTATTTAGAAGTTAAAAAGATTCTAATTAGTAACTAAAACCACATGAAAATATAAAGCTCTCTGGTAAATGTAAGTGTCTACACAAGTAGAGAAAACTGGACTATTGCTATGAATAGCACAAATTGCTTTTTTTGTGACAATTTTTTTAAGGCACAAAAATGATATATCTAAATTATAGAGTATAAAACAAAATAATTTGGGTTATTGGTGACATAAAGTGGGTGCAGGGGTGGACATTTTAAGTAGTACATTTGTGTATGTATTGACAATATCAGTTTTGAGATGTTTTAAGTATCCCCATGATAACCAAAAACAAAACAAAACAAAACTATAGAAGACACAAAAAGGAAATAAGAATGGTATGAAAACGTATCACTACAAACCTCAAAAAAACATAATGGAACACAATAAAAGAGGAAAAGTGGGATGAAATAGGCACAAGAAGTATAGAAAACTATGAAAAAACAGCAGTAGTAGCCCTTCCCTTTCAGTAATTACTTTGATGGTAAGTAAATTAAACTCCCCCATTAAAAGGCATAAACTGGCTGAGTGAGTAAAACACAAAATCCAACAACCTCTTGTCTGCAAGAGAGTCACATCGAATCTAAGGACACACATAAGATGCAAGTAAAAGTATTTAAATGAACATTTTATGCAAATGGAGACCAAAAGAGGGCACAGGTGGCCATATTAATATCAGACAATACACATTAAGTGCAAAGAGTGCAGGAACAGAAAAATGGCATTATATGTAGATAAAGAGATGAAATTACTCAGGTACCAGAACAATTATCATTATATGTGCACCTAACACCAGAGATCCCATATATATGAAGCACAAAAGACAGAACTGAAGCAAGATATAAACAGCATCATGATAGTAGCAAAGGGTAATACTTCGATTTAACTGGATAAAAAGACTACATTCAAGTTCAATAAGGAGAGTACTTGAACAAAGTTATAGACCAATTACATATAATGGACATAACATAGATCACTCCACCAGGCAAGAGCAGAATACACAATCTTCTCAATCACACATGGAACATTCTCTAGTAGAGACAACCCATTTGTCTATGAAATAAGTTTAACAAAATAAAGAAGATTAAAATCATACCAGTATCTTTTTTGACCACAATGGAATGGAACTAAAAATGAATACCAGATGGAAAATTGGAAATTCCACAAATATTTGGAAATTGAACAACACGCTCTTGAACAATCAATGGGTCAAAATGAAATTCAAAAAATAACCAGTAAATATCTTGAGGCTAATGAAATGAAACACAATATATTTAAACTCATGGAATTCAGAGAAAGTAATTCTAAGGAAACTGGAGTAGAAAGGCAATCTGAGAAATGGAAGGAAATTTTTTACAGAGCCTCTACAGCATAAAGAATTAACATCTAGAATATAGAAAGAACTCTTGCAACAACAACCAAAAAGCAACTAGCATGATTAAAAAATGGACAAAGGATTGAATGGACATAATCCAAGGAAGATATACAAATGGACAAGCATATGAGAGATGCTCAAAATCCCTGTTCATTAGAGAAATACAAATCAAGCAGTGAGGTATCACCTCACACCCGTTCAGATCCCAACATTAAACAACAACAACAACAACAAAACCTACACATGTTGGAAAGCAAGACTAGAAATTGGAACCCTTATGCACCACTAGAGGAAATGCAAATGGCACAACCACTATGGAAAAGAGAATGGAGTTTCCTCAAAAATTTTTAAATCATATTTCATATGATCCAGCCCTCCCACTTGAGCATATATAACCAAAAGAATTCAAAGTACTATCTTCAAGAGATATTTGCAAAAGCAGTTTCATAGCAGCATTATTCAGAAAACCATTAATAAATGAAAACAATAGAAATGTTCGTGAACAAATAAAGAAAATGTAGCATATACGTGCACTAGAATAATACCCAGCTTTAAAAAAGAAACACATCTTGTCACTTTATACACATGGTTAAGATGTGATGATATTATGTTAAGTGAAATAAATGAGTCACAGAGAGCTACACTATGATTCATTTAAGTGACTAACCTAGTATTGAGAACCTCACGAAAAAGGAAGGATGAAACGATGGGCAGACGAAGGCAGGAAGGCAGGAAGGGAGGGAGGAAAGGATGGATGGATGGATGGATGGATGGATGGATGGATGGGTGGATGGAGAGGCAAGAAGGGAGGGAGGAAGGAGGGGAGAGAGAGAAAGAGAAAGAGAGAGAGAAAGCATGCCAGGGGCTTAGAAATGGAGACCAATGTCAAACTGGCTGCTTAAAAGGTATTGGGTCTCAGTTTTGCAAGATGAGAAAACTCCAGATTGACTTTACAATAATGTAAATAAACTTAACACTTTAGTAAAAAAATGGTTAAGGGGCACCTGGGTGGCTCAGTCAGTTAAGCATCTGACTTCAATACATGTTATGATCTCACAATTCATGAGTTGGAGCCCCACTTCAGGTGAGCTTGAGCCCCACTTTGGGTGAGCACAAGCCCTGCTTCAGGTTAACCCTGCTTCTCTCTCTGCCTCACATGGGATTCTCTCTCTATCCCTGTCTCTGCCCGTTGCTCACTTGTGCCCTCTCTCTCTCAAAAAAAAAAAAAAAAAAAAAAAAAAAAAAAGATTAAAATGGTACATTTCATGGCATATATTTTTTGCCACAATTAAGAATAAATTATGACACCTAAAATTGATAGAGATATGAGTTTTTTAAGTTATTTTTATGAATTTGCAGTGGGCTTTTTTTAAAGTTTATTTTGAGAGAGAGAGCAGGGGAGGAAGAGAGAGAAAGAATCACAAGCAGTCTCTGCACAGTGTGAAGCCCAATGTTCAGCTCAAACCCATGAACCATGAGATCATGACCTGAGCTGACATCAAGAGTCAAACACTTAACTGACTGAGCCACCCGGGGGCCCCATAGATGTGAGTTTTAAAAAATTAATTTCAATTCAAAAAGGTGTTTCTCTCCCAAAGAGAATATGAATTCATTCCCAAATAGATGACAACACTAATTCTATTATGACAACTCACCCAGGATAAAACAGACAGGATAAAACAACCACTGACAACTAACCAAGAAAAAAAAAAACAAATGTGGTAAGTCATGAACCAACAATGTATAGGTAGTATTTATACAAACAATACACGTATACTTTTTTTTTTTAATTTTTTTTTTTTTTTTTACATTTTATTTATTTTTGAGAAACAGAGTGAGACAAAGCGTGAGCGGGGGAGGGGCAGAGAAAGGAGACAGAATCTGAAGCAGGCTCCAGGCTCTGAGCAAGCAGTCAGCACAGAGCCTGATGTGGGGCTTGAACCCACAAACTGTGAGATCATGACCTGAGCCAAAGTCGGATGCTCAACTGACTGAGCCACCCAGGCGCCCCAATACACGTATACTTTTATTGGCAATTGACATGTCTAACCCAAATCCTATTTGAATTAAACCCTACATGGTCTTCAAGTACTGGGTTGAATTGTTATCCAAAATTATAAAACATAGATTAAAAAACAAAAGCACAACTAATTAATGCTGTGGAAACCATCATTAAACAGGAAGCTTTGTTACTGAATTGCAAAACAAGAATAAGAGAAATGTTGGGGCGCCTGGGTGGCTCAGTCAGTTGAGTGTCCAACTTCGGCTCAGGTCATGATCTGGTGTTCGTGGGTTCGAGCCCGGTGACAGGCTCTGTGCTGACAGCTCAGAGCCTGGAGCCTGCTTTGGATTCTGTCTCCCTCTCTTTCTCTGCCCCTCCCCTGCTCACACTCTTCTCTGTCTCTCAAAAATGAAAAAATGTTAAAAAAAAATTTTTTAAAGAATAAGAGAAATGTTAAAAAATTCTGAATAAAACCTAGATATTCTAGCTTTCCAGCACCGGTCCCATACATAGGAGCTGCCAAGATGTTGATGCTGGAGAAGAACTGAATTGCCATTTATGAACTCCCTTTCAAGGAGGGAGTGATGGTGGCCAAGAAGGATGTCCACATGCCAGAACACCCCGAGCTGGCAGACAAGAACATGTCAAACTTCATATCATGAAGGCCATGCAGTCTCTCAAATCATGAGGCTACATAAAGGAACAGTTTGCCTGCAGACATTTCTACTGCTATCTTACCAATGAGGGTATCCAGGATCTCCACGCTTACCTCCACCTGCCCCCTGAGATTTTGCCTGCCACGCTGCCCCACAGAGGTCCTGAGACAGGGAGGCCATGGCCCAAAGGCCTGGAGGGAAAGTGACCTGCAAGTCTCACACAAGGGGAAGCTGACAGAGATACCAACAGATGAAACGCTGTGCCCCCTGGTGCCAACAAGGAAGTTGGCGCCTGGGCTGGGTCAGCAACTGAATTCCAGTTTACAGGCAGATTTGGTTGTGGATGTGGTCAGCCACCTCATTAAAGCTGGAGATTGTTTTGTGTCGAATAAATCTACAGCCAGAAAAAAAATTTTTAAAAAACAACACATAGATACTCTATTATAAAAGGATCCTTCTATATAACTCTCATTTTAAACTGAGACTGTGCACTCAAGAAAAGCAGCATTTGAAGAAGTAGCATGTGTTATATGACATAAATTGTTCAGAAAATCCATTGTAGTCGATCATAAAATGCTCTAATAAAAATCTTATGAAAGGGGCCAGCTGGCTGATTCAGTTGGTTAAGCATCTGGCTCTTGATTTTGGTTCAGGTCATGATCTCACCATTCCTGGGATGGAGCCCCATGCTGAGCTCTGTGCTGACAGCATGGAGTCTGCTTGGGATTCTCTCTCTCCCGCTCGCTCTCTCTCTCTCTCTCTCTCTCTCTGCCTCTTCTGCTTTCTCTGTCTCAAAATAAATACTTAAAAATTTTGTATGATAAATATTTAAATGACATCAGAGAATGTGTTATTAAGAGCTACTCCTGTTTTTACACAGAATGGCAAGGCTGTTTATTCATTCCTTAGAAGCAACAACAATAACAAACATTTCTGAATAAAGAAACACCACGATTATTGCAAAATATGCTGAGAATCACAGCTATATAAAATAAACATTTAGGTATTAATCATACCACAATTCAGATACATTTTAAGGAAAGTGGATGAAAATCCTGATGATTTTTGTCTCAAGGGAAATTTATATATATGAACAAAACATTTTAATAAATATGGGGACTTTCACTAATGATCAAACTCACTACTTTTAAAACACATGTACATTCAAGCATGTTCTGTCAGAACTTGAGAAATTAAAATCACAGCTGAATTTCACAGAAAACTAACCACAAAGTGAAAACATCTAGAACACAGTCATGCGAACTTAATATATGCAAGACAAAATTAGAAAATCATCATTGTTAAGAAATACAGTAACAATTGACATCTGTTATGCAGCAAAAATGAACTTAAAAAAAATGGCTTAGCATAGAGTTCCTCAGAAATATGCACAGATTTCCCCAGACCACCCCCCCCCCCCACAAAGCCATAGAAAAGCAGGCAGATCATGCAGGCCCCCACAGACTATGGAAAGCACTTTGGCCTTCACTGTCAATATGATGGAAGACCAGGGGAGCAGAAGGATAATCCTTAGAAGACATAGGAAGATAGTGAGTGTTGGATAGGACTGTCCTTCTGTGACAGCAGGAGATATGAACTGAAGCTTCTGGAAAATTATTTCAAGTAGTGCTTCTCAATCCACATTTTAAGATTTGGTCTCCTGCGTGACCTTTGGACCTCACCTTGGTCATCTGCTTCATTCATTCCAACCTACCTGGATGTAAGGCTCCATTTTATTCACATCCCAGGATTCCTTCTCTGCTCCATGAGGTGATCAGATAGGGCTTAGACTCATCCTATATTGCAAGACTCATTTATTTTAAAAATAGTAGTATGAGTTTTGTTGGATTCTTTAATTTTCAATCCAGTATTGTCCTCATTAGAGAAGAGAGGATGTTGTAGAATTCTAGGAAATAGTTTCCCAAAATATTATTTGATGAATGAATGGAATAATTTTTATGACAGTTATAGGTTGTATAGGTTATATGAAGAATGGCAACAATAATCCTCTTCAAAAATTTACTAGTCACTGGATAACATCACAACAATTTTTGTAAGTTAATGCAAAAAATAAAAGAAAATTTTCTAAAACTAAACATATTGGGGCACCTAGGTGGTTCAATCAGTGAAACGTCTAACTCCTAATTTCAGCCCAGGTCATGATCCCCCAGTTTGTGAGTTCGAGCCCAGAGTCTGGCTCTACAGTGACAGCACTTCGAATTCTCTCTCTCTCTTCCACTCTCTGTGCTCCTCCCCCACTCACATGCTCTGTTTCTCTCTCAAAATAAATGAACTTAAAAAAAAACCCAATTATATTATTTTTCCTCTTTTATGACAGTATTTTGCCAACCAACCAATAAAGGCAAACTAGGTTTCAACCAAGGTTACTTGAACTAGAGTTTATCTAACATGACACACAGCTCTATGTACAGAGACTACCTTAAAGCAATGTTCTTTAGTGGCCCAGGGGAGGCTTCTCCAAGATGGGACACTTTGGTATGAAGAGTTTTTTGAGCAAAGGCATTTGACACCCTGTAGGCCCAAGAGAAGCTTTTGCCCCTCCTTAACTGCAGAGAAGAATCAAAATTGGTTGTTGTTTTTTTTTTTTTTTTCTACACAGAATAAGTATTACCAGAGGCAATCTTATCTGAGTCGCCCACCTGTGTGAAAGGGCAAACATCTAATTACCAAACATCTGCTCTTATCACCCTGTGAAGGGCATTTCTCCACTGTGAAGTCCCAGACCTGCCTCCTTAGTTCAGGATGACATGTATACCTCCTTTTGCCTGATTATCTTTGGGATTTCCATGTCTGTGAGGGTATCTTCTACTTATGAAATTTAATTTGATCTTCTCCTGTTAATTTGTCTTATTCCAATTGGATTCTTAGTCCAGCTAGAATGACCTTTAAGGGGAAAGAAATTCATATGCTCCCTGACACTATCTACACAAAATTGATCTAATGAAGCCAGCATTGATCTTGATGGTTCAGAAGAAACAGTGCACAGGTCATACTGCCTCTAGGCACGGATGTACCAGCCAAGGCACATGTAGCCTAGACTCAAGAGATTGGAATGCAACCCCACTAGCTTACATGTTATCAGCACTACCCTACTGACAGAACTACCAGATGCCCCTAATGAAACCTCTAACATAAAGAAGAAAGATATTTTTCTGATTGAAAGACTTTTGAGATGGAATACACCTCTGGGGTACCAGGTGAAGTATGACCAAAAGTTATTAAGTAACATCTGCTAACATGGCCTCACAGGTCTCCAATCAAGGGCATTCACTTTCTCGGTGATACTAAAACTGACCCAGTCCTTGAGCTCTCTGATCAATAGAAATCAACAATGAAACAAATTGGGAGTTTCATGCAAGGCTTCACTGGGCTGCATGCTTGAGAATGAAGAACACAACACCAAGGAAAGGAAAGTGTCCTCTGGCATACCCCCTAAATTAGAGATCAGGGAATTCATCATGGCATACCCTAGTTTGGTCATCTTTACCAGTGTTCACAGTAAGCATCCTCCCTCTGAATTCCTGCAACACAAACTACTAAAGAGGCATAGAGTTTTAGGTTGGTTCCCCCCCCTCCCCCTTATCCAGGGAGTCAAAAAATGCTGGATTTCATGGTTGAGGAGAGCTGAATCTAGTCTCTGCTCTATCTCATCAGAATACTGTTGAACCCAATTTTCTCCTTAAAAACCTTAATTTGCAAGCCATTGAGGAGTTCAAGTCTTTGGAGCATTAGCTCCTCCTTCTCCTGGGTGGGTCCATACAAATAGCTTAAATTGGTTTACTGAAAAAGCTCAATGTATGATTTTATGGTTTGCTGCACATGGTAGACAAACTCTCATTTGCTTTGGTTACTATTTTGGTGAGCACAGCGGGAACCTAGTCCCATGTAGATGTTCTATACATGATTCATTGGCCCCTGGCCAGTGGGGGCTTCTCAAAGATTTCAGCCAGCAGCTGCCAAGAGTGCTTATTTTGGGGAGAGTATTGACACACTGACCGCTGACCAGACCTTGTTAGTCAATGGCACTATCATTTTTTTTTCTGAGATCTACTATATTTTTTCTTTTCTTTTATTGCAGATTCACCTTACCCCACAAAATTACACCATTTCTATTATTTCTGATGAGCTAAGGACAATAGAAGTGCTCAATTTCACCTTATTGTACCAAGGCAATGAAAGGCTGAATTCTAACTAGATGTTTTTTATTTTAACGTAACATGGGACTCATGGCATGATTTTAACGCTCACATGGCTTCAATGAAGACCCCTAGACATACTCAATTTGTATACGTATACATCCTCCTCCAGACAGCCATCTATTCACCTAAACAAATTAAATGGGGTATATATTTTGACTGCAACTTAGAAGCTTTTAAAGAAAACAGTGACAAGATAGTTACCATGCAAAAAATAAAAAAGGAGCCTTCTGAAATAGTGACAAAAACTGAGCTTAAATGTACCAACCCCAGGGTGTCTGGGTGGCTCAGTCAGTTAAGTGTCTGACTTCAGTGCAGGTTATATAATTTGGCAGTTCGTATGTTCAAGCCCCATAGAGCCGTCGGACTCTATGCTGACAGCTCAGAACCTGGAGCCTGCTTCGGATTCTGTGTCTTCCTCTCTCCCTTCCCCTCCCCTGATCATGTTGTCTCTCTCTCAAAAATAAACATTAAAAAAAAATTTTTTTTATCAACCCTTGTAGAAGTATTTCCTACTTCTCAACCATCTTTTTATACTTGAAATGGGATGCCAGAAAATGAGGTCTTAAAATCAAATCCTCTGTCAGAAAACAAGAATTCTTGTCCCCTCAAAGGTCATTCTGGATGGACTAAGAATCAAATTGACATGACAGAGATTAACAGGAGAAAATAAAATTTAATAGGTAGACATACAAGGAATTCACATAGATGGGGACATTCCAAAGACTGTCAGGCAAGATGAGGTACAAATATCATCCTGAACTAAGGAAAATGGTGTAGGTGCCTAGAACTCCTAAGGAAATGAATGGACTTCACAGGACAGTAAGAGCAGCTATTAGGTAATTAGATGTTTGCCCTGACTTACAGATGGGTCACCGAGATAAACTTTGCCTCTGTTAATAATTGTTCTTCTGGGAAAGACTTCCAATTTCAGATTCTTCCGTGTGGTTAAAGGAGGGAGAAGTTTTCCTCTTGAGGCTGCAGTTTCAGGTATTTTCAGCTGAAATTATCCACAGGCCAAACTGGCACATTATGGGGGTGGGGTGGGAACGTCTGTCCAAATCCCCTTCCATTCTGTCATCTGAAACTTCCTTGGGAGTTTCACGTATTAAAAGTTACCAGGTTTCATGTCACTGATCCAGCATTTTAGTCCAGTTTATGATGAATAGCATTTAAGTCTAATATCCACAAAGATGTTTCACTGAAACATTTTTTACTATAATCACCCTCATTTTTACCAAACATAGCCAAATTTCATTGCAAAAAAAGTCTAGTTTAGGAGAAAAACACTTGGCCTGGTTATTTACATAAGTGCAGCAAGAATAGAGGTTTGACTTAAAGACTCTTTTTTTTCCCCTATTTAACAGAATTTAATATATTTCTACATTTGCAAAATAGGAGAAAATTGGAATATCACTAGACTTTTAACAGTGAAACTTTTTGCCAAAAGAAAGTGGAACAACATATTTAGGTCACATCCTCACCAACATCTGTTGTTGCCTGAGTTGTTTGTTTGTTTGTTTGTTTTTTAATTTTTTTTTTTCAACGTTTATTTATTTGTGGGACAGAGAGAGACAGAGCATGAACGGGGGAGGGACAGAGAGAGAGGGAGACACAGAATCGGAAAACGGCTCCAGGCTCTGAGCCATCAGCCCAGAGCCTGACGCGGGGCTCGAACTCACGGACCGTGAGATCGTGACCTGGCTGAAGTCGGACGCTTAACCGACTGCGCCACCCAGGCGCCCCTGAGTTGTTTTTAATGTCAGCCATTCTGACAGGTGTAAAGTGGTATCTCATTGTGGTTTTGATTTGTATTTCCTGAGGATAAGTGATGTTGAGCATTTTTTCATGTGTTGGTTGCCCATCTGGTTGTCTTCTTTGGAGGAGTGTCTGTTCATGTCTTTTGCCCATTTCTTCACTGGATTACTTGTTTTTTGGGTGTTTAGTTTGATAAGTTCTTTATAGATTTTGCGTACTAACACTTTATCTGATGTCATTGGCAAATATCTTCTCCCATTTCATTGGTTGCCTTTTAATTCTGCTGATGGTTTCCTTTGCTGTGCCAAAGCTGTTTATTTTGATGAAGTCTCATTTTTGCTTTTGTTTCCCTTGCTTCTGGAGACATGCTGAATAAGAAGTTGCTGCAGTGACTTAAAGACTCTTTAAAACCAGTTGTGCCAGGGCTTTTCACAATGAATCTCTAGATTTAATTTTAATAGCATTTCAAGCCCAGAAGCCAAGCCAAATACTTACCATCAGACTTTGGCTACAATACCTATAGTTGAAGTCCCCAAATGTCCTGAGGTTCCTGCACCTGTTAAGAAATGATCGTCTTGGGGCACCTGGGTGGCTCAGTTGGTTGAGCATCCGACTTCAGCTCAAGTCACAATCTCACAGTTCATGAGTTCGAGCCCCTGCATTGGGCTCTGTGCTGACAACTCAGAGCCTGGAGCCTGCTTCAGATTCTGTGTGTGTCTCTCTCTCTCTGCCCCATCCCCACTCATGCTCTGTCTCTTTGTCTTAAAAATAAATAAAACATTTTAAAAAATTAAAAAAAAAAGAAATTATCTTCTTGGGGAGCCTCGGTGGCTCAGTCGGTTAAGCATCTGACTTCAGCTCAGGTCATAATCTCATGGTTCGTGAGTTCGAGCCTCGCATCAGGCTCTGTGCTGACAGCTCGGAACCTGGACCTTGCTTTGGATTCTGTGTGTCCCTCTCTCTCTGACCCACCCTACTGTGCTCTATCTCTCTGTCTCTCAAAAATGAATAAACGTTTAAAAAAGTATATTAAAAACAAAAGAAATGATCTTCTTTACTCAACTCACAAGGCTGCTGAAAACTCTGTCAGCAAGGTACTAAGCTGATAATTCCAAGGGGGCTTTATTGGCTCCATAAAGTCAATCTCAATTCCTTATAGCTGTCTCTTCATATCTGAGTCTATGGAGCTCTTTCTCAGTGCTGACATTCTACACTGATTCTTGATTTCAGCTCAGGCTAGTATCCCAGTGTCATGGGAACTAGCCCTGAATCAGGCTGTTTGCTGAGCAGACTTGAGAGTCTCTCTCTCTCTACCTCTGTCCCTTTCTCATGCTCATGCTCTCCTTCCCTCTCTCTATCAAAAGGAAAAGAAAATTTAAAAAAAAAAAAAAAAAAAAAAAAGAAGTTCACTCACATTCTTTAAAATTGTAAGGTTTGACCCAGTATGAATTCTGTGATTAGGAGTAAACATTGAACAGTGATTAAGGGTTTTCCCACATTCTTCACATTGATAAAGATTCTTTCAAGTATGAAATTTGTGATGTTGAGTGTGACTGCCTGTTAAAGGCCTTGCCACATTTTTTAGATTTCTAAAATTTCTGTCTAGCATGAATTCTGTGATGTCGAGTAAGCATTGACTGCTGGTTGAAGGCTTTACCACATTCTTTACATTCATAAGGTTTTTCTCCAGAATGAATTCTATGATGTCTAATGAGGCTTGTGAGCTGGTTAAAGGCCTTGCTACATTCTTTACATTTGTGAAGTTTTTCTTCAGTATGAATTCTGTGATGATGATGAAGCCTTGAGGCCCAGTTAAAGGCTTTCCCACATTCTTTGCATATGTGAAGTTTCTCTCCAGTATGGATTCTCCTATGTCCATATAGTGATGAGCCATACTTAAAGGTTTTACCACATTCTTCACATTTATAAGGTTTCACTCTAGTATGCATTCGCTGATGTTGAGATAGTCTTGAGTGCCAGTCAAAGGTTTTGCCACATTTCTTACAAATGTACCTTTTCTCTCTAGTACCTATTATCTTATGTATATTTAGTCCTGATGATTAAACATGCTCCCAGGTTTATCGCTTCTGTATGATTTTTTTCCCATATGAATTCTCTGATGATCATCAATATTGGAGAACTGGTTAAAAGCTCTCCCACATATATTATAAGGATTCTCTCCCATATGTGTACTCTTATGTATAATAAGTTTTGAACTTTGATAAAAGACTTCCCCACATTTGTTACATTCATAATGGTCCTTTGGAAAATGAGTCCTCAGATGTTTATTAACATCTGAGCCTTGGTTAAATTTTTTCTCAGATTCACTGCATTCAGTAATTCTGCCTCCATTAAAAACGCTGTGGTTTTGTTGTAAGGTCAACTGCTCAAAGGAGGCCCTCTCAAGTTGATGCCACTTGGCACTTTTTTCTTCATTTTTAAATCTCTGATTTTCAGGAATATTTGACTGAAAGGTCAATCCAATCCTCTTTTTAGAAGGGTTCAAATAATTATTTTCAGCATGGACTAGATAACTTCCCAGAGTTTTCAAATTTTCTTTCCGTGAATATGTATCCTTAAGTATTTTATTTGAGTCTTTGCTTACAGAAACGCACTGCTTTGCAGAAGTAGCAGACTTAAACATGGATGTTTTCCAAACTGCTTTATGTTCCTCACCATTTTGGGCAGTGAGATTCTTATTATGGGCAGTTGTCTCCATTTGGATATGTACTTCAGGAAATCTTTGCTGCCCTTCACTCTCCCCATCACTGTCCCAGTCTGTAATTAAGGGTAAATTCTCAAGGGTACTAAGTTGATATCTACCCATTGACACATTTTGGAAAGAAGCTTCTATGTGTGGCTTTGGCAGGAATCTCTGGGCACCATATGAAGATACAGCTGAAAGATATCAAATAAGAGAAAAGTAAAATCATTCCACTTACTACTCTCAGATGAATATTCTGAAAACTTCTAATATACAATCAGAGGATGTAATCAGATGGCTGAGAAGGAAATGTCACTACATCATTCCTCTATGAACACATAAACTTGCCTAAGAGATAACTCTGTAATATTGTCATGCTGTAGCACAAATCACTTTCCTATACCTCAAAAAATTAGAAGTACCATGTGAGCCCAAAATTAGCAGAAGGAAGAAAATTTAAACATAAAACCAAACTCAACAAAATAGGATACAGCAAAAATAGGAAAGTATCAACAATAGGAAGAATTGGTTTCAGAAAAGGTCAACAATGGAGTGCCTGCGTGGCTCAGCCAGTTAAGCATTCGACTTCGGCTCAGGTCATGATCTCGTCGTCTGTGGGTTCAAGCCCTGTGTCAGGCTCTGTGCTGCCTGCTTCAGATTCTGTGTGTCTCTCTCTCTATCTCTGATCCTCCCTTGCTCACACTATGTCTCTCTCTGTCCTCAACAATAAATAAACGTTAAAAAAAATTAAAAACAAAACAAAACAGTATCTGTTAAACAAGCATCACCCAGTTATCAAAGTCACAGAAAGAGACTACAAGTAAACAAGAAGACAAACTACTACCTGTGAGGAATATTCATGCAACATCCACAATAAAACAAAGCAAACTGAATCAAAAGCACATTTTATCATTTTACAGCATAATCAACTGGGAATTCTTCCTGGAATTCAAAGGTGTTTCAACCTATGGCAAGCTATCAGTTTAAGACTGCACATTAACAGATTAAAGATAAAAAATAACACGATTATATTAATTGATGCATAACAGGAATGAGAGCTTTTGGACACCATTTCATGATTGCAAACACTCATTAAAATACAAAGAAACCACCACAAATCTAAAAGACGATACATGTGCATGAAAAGCTGAAATCTAACATATTCAATAGTAAAAGAATGAAAACTTCTCCTGTATGATCAGAAACAAGGTATGGAAGCACCTTCACCACCTTCCATTCAACACAGTACTGGATAGTCTAGCCAGAACAATTAAAGTATACCTGGCATACAAAGTTACATTGGTTCAGGTGTACAACATAGTGATTTGACAACTCTATAGGTTCTACTGTGCTCACCACAAGTGTAGCTACCACCTGTCACCATATAATGCTATTATAATAGCACTGAATGCATTCCCAAAGCTGTATCTTTTACCCTAAGATGTATTCATTCCACAACTGGAAGCCTGTCCTTCCCATTCCCCTTTACCCATTTTACCCATGCTCCCTTCCCAGTTCACTCCAATAACCAGCACTTTGTTCTTTGTATTTATGGGTCTGTTTCTGCTTTTGTCGTGTTTTTTTTTCTTCCACTTACAACAATGTGGATAGATGTAGGAGGTATTATGGTAAGTGAAATAAGACAAAGAAAGACATATAACCGTATGCTCTCATTTATAGGTGCGATCTAGAAAACAAAACAAATGAACAAATAAAACCAGAAACATACTCATAAATATCTATTTTGTTTTGAAAAAAGTCCATGGATAATCTCAAGAATTATAAAAACTCCAAAATTCCACACATTTACAATGTAACAATTTGGCCTGTAACAATTTTCCAATGTTGGCAGAAAACAAGAGACTCCTAAATCAAACTCAAAAAATTTATGCCTTATGACACAGCTAACACCATAAACTTCTTCACACAAATTTCACTTGTTAGCCCCAACTCCCAGGCCCAACTCCCAATTCATACAGGTAAATCCTGCCTACATAGATGGTTTGTGTAACATCTGTGAGACCTTGACCATAGGAAACCTCAATATCTTTAAAAAAATGTTTTTAATGCTTACTTATTTTTCAGAGAGACTGAGAGACAGAGCACAAGTAGGGGAGGGGCAGAGAGAGAGGGTGACACAGAATCTGAAGCAGGCTCCAGGCTCTGAGCTGTCAAGACAGAGCCCGACGTGGGGGCCCGTACTCCCAAACCATGAGATCATGACTTGAGCCCAAGTCAGATGCCCAATGACTAAGCCACCTAGGCATCCCAGGAAACCCCAATATCCTAAAGCAACACCTAGCACATCTGCCCAAACTTTTGCCATAGAAGACAACATCTGTTTTCATGTGCAATAAATAAATATGTCCTCTACCCCATGGACAAGATAATATCACTACATTCCAATGCTTTCTATACACAAACATTAGTGGAAAGACGTTTAAGAAAAAAAAAAAAAACTTACAATGCTCTATCTATAACACATGGAGAAACTGAAATAATTAAAAAATTGTCTCCCAACAATATCCACCACTCTGACCGTGGTTTGACTCCTGCCTAATTTTCTCATGTGTACACCACCTCATCAAACACTCATTAATCTGATATAGGATCTGGGATAAAATCTATTCAACTTATGTCATGAAACATTTTCCAATGCTATGATTGGCAGGATACAATGCAGAAGAATCCAGTGACTTGTAACGCTCACTTCTCCAATGTCTCTGTGAGTCATTGCATTCAACCAGATAAAGAAATCCCAATACTCATGAAAGTCTACCTTAAATTTCAGTAGTGGGCTTTCTAAGGGAGATGGGTGAAGAAACAACTAAACTATGCAAAATCATACGATTTACATGAATCTGATAAGGTGAGGGGATTTTGTACTCCTTACCCAGGCAAGGCAGGTCCTGGATACCATGAAATCATGGTTTATTATAAGAAAAGGGCTGAGAGTTGAGAAACACATAGGAATTAGGGAAGAGGTGTTTACCAACCATCAACAGGGAATATTTAAAGGAGCAACATAGATATAAAAGATGAAGGAGATTGTGTAAAATGAAACAGAGGTGGTCACAAGGACAAAAATACTTTGGGCTTCCCTGAACTCAGTTGAAGAGCTGGAACAAACATTGATGGAAGAAACACTGATGGAAGAAAGCACTGTTTGTGCCTCTACTGGATGAAAATCAAGGAAATGTTGGTCTAGATCATAAGCTGACAGCATAATTTCAAGGAATAATAACAATGCTGTATGTAGGAATATATCATTTTGTTCTGATATCCACAACAGTGGGTTGTTTTCCACAACAGTGGGGAAACTCAAAATGGGTTTCCCTTCATGATGTTTTTGCTGCTCATTTGGCAATGACACATAGAGGAAAAATTTTAAAAACTCAGTGTACCTGGAAGCTTTTACTTTAAGCTCCAATCAATGTCCATAGGGCTAATCTTAACAGTCTAGAAGACACCCAATACAAACATTATAACACAACAGACACACCGCTGGCAGGAAAAGATGGAGAGAAATCACAGTACAAATGTGCTCCAAGATGGTGGTGATGTTAATCCATGTCAAGAAATGACTTGTGCGGGGCGCCTATGTGTGGCTCAGTCAGTTAAGTGTCCGATTTCAGCTCAGGTCATGATCTCAACACTCATGAGTTCGAGCCCCCCATCAGGCTCTATATTGACAGTTCAGATCCTGGAGCCTGTTTCAGATTCTATGTCTCCCTCTCTCGCTCTGCCCCTCCCCTGCTTGCACTTTTTCTCTCTCTCTCTCAAAAATAAATAAACTTAAAATAATTTAAAAACATAAAAAAGAAATAAAAGAAATGACTTGTGCAAGCAGAAGGAAAAAAGCACAATACAGCATTTTCAGAATATGTTTCAATTTGTTAGCCATGTTGTGAAAAAAAGAAAAAGAATAAAAAACATCAGTCACTACACAAACCACATAACTCATTGATTTTTAATACATTTCTCACCAAAATTGTAAAGATAATTAATGATGCTTTTAGAAAAACACAAAGGATTCTATCTATGTGGTCTTGGTATAAGAGAAGATTTCTAAAAACAATAAAAAACACTAACCATAATGGGTAAAGTGACAAATTAGATACATTAAAATTAAGAACTTCTTTGTACTACAAGCTCAAGAGCTAGAAATAGGCAAGAGAGAGGAGACAATGGAGTCATTCTTAGCATATATACGGAACTACAAAGCCTGAAGAAAAAGATATCACAACAGAACAAAATGGTCATAATAACTAACTAGACATTTTGAAAAGGCGATTACCCAAATTAATGCCTAACTCCATAGTAACACGAAGTAACAACAACAGCAAAGCAAATAAAACCATGACTTGGTCATTATCACATACCAACCAGAAGCCTAATGTGAAGATGACCTAAACTACCAAGTTTTGCAAAGTATGTAGATAAGCCAGAAATCCCATATACTGCTGGTGGGTGTGAAAATTAGTACAAAGATTTTGGCAAAGTATTGGGTACTATCTATAAAAGCTGAACACATCTGTATTTACCAGCAATATGCTCCCACATATATAGCCAGCAGATATGTGTGCATGTTCCACTAGAAGGCAAATTAAAGATTTTATATGCCAGTACTATTCATGACAGTTCTACACGGAGAATTCTTCACCTGCCCAGTAATAGTAGAATGATGAGATCAATGGATATTCACACAATGGAATTGGATCCATCCAGTCTAATGAATGATGCACAACAACGTGCAGTAAATACAGATAAATTCACAAGCAATAGATGGAAAGAAAAAAAGCCAAACAGAAGAGTTCTTCATGCCTGATTACATTTACAAAAAAGTGCAAAAACGAGGACAGCAATCTATTATCTACATGTTAAAAGAGTGCTGGGCTTTGGGCAAAGCTACTGGGGACCTCAAGGGGGAATTTTGGAGGACAAATGATATTCTGTTTCTTGATCTCAGGGGCTTATAGAGATGCGATCAGTTTGTGAAATTCCATTGAGCTGTGTGTTCACTTATGATCTGCACTGTGACTTTAAAAAACTGATCAAAAAAATAGATATAAGTAAACAGATAAGTATCATAATGTACACATATTGACAAGTTGAAATTAAAAGTAGGAAGTAACTTCAAACTGTGACTAGACTTTGAAAGCATGCTTTAATTTCTAGCTAAACCATATGGTACTGAGTACACAGTGTTCACAGAGAAAGAATGAAATTTAGAATTATTTTCTTTTTTTTTCTTTTTTTTTTTAAACGTTTATTTATTTTTGAGACAGAGAGAGACAGAGCATGAACAGGGGAGGGGCAGAGAGAGAGGGAGACACAGAATCCGAAACAGGCTGCAGGCTCTGAGCTGTCAGCACAGAGCCCAACGCGGGGCTCGAACTCACGGACCGTGAGATCATGACCTGAGCTGAAGTGGGACGCTTAACCGACCAAGCCACCCAGGCGCCCCTCAGAGTGATGTTTGATGTCAACATTTTCTGTCATGTCTACAGTCGACTGAGAATGGTCTTCATTCTCTCACTAATGCAGCAAGTGGGTACTATCTATAAAAGGGAAACATCCGTTTTTAGCTTATGAGATGGGGCACCTGGGTGGCTTGGTCGGTTAAGCTACTGACTTTGGCTCAGGCGTGATCTCACCATTCATGACTTCAAACCCTGCATCGGGCCCTCTATCATCAGCATGTGAAACCTGCTTCAGATCCTCTGCCCCAAACCCCTCTCTGCCTCTGCCTGACTTCACTCTCTCTCAAAAATAAACAAACATCAAAAAAATCTAGATCATGAGACATGAAAATATTGATTACAGAGGGGTGACATCATTAAGATGGTGAAATATATGGTTCCCACTTCAGTCTGTCTTGTAATAAGCTCAACTAGCAACTATTCACATAAGACACCATTGGGCAAATCTCAGTTCTCAGGAATGAGACTGAAGCACCCCTGGACCAGAGACCCCAGACCAGAGACCAAGGACAGCATTAGAGGGGTGCCTGGCTGGCTCAGTCGGTTGAACGTCCAACTTCAGCTCAAATCGTGATCTCGCAGTTTGTGAGTTTGAGCCCTGCATCGGGCTCTGTGCTCACAGCTCAGAGCCTGGAGACTGCTTTGGATTCTGTGTCTCCCCCTCTCTCTGCTCCTCCCCTGCTCATGCTCTGTCTCTTAATAATAAGTAAATGTTAAAAAAAATATTTTTTAATATTAAAAAAAAAAAGGACAGCATTAGAAGGGTAAGAAGAGCCATTTCACTTTGACCACAAGCACCTCCCCCAGGACAGCACAGTGCCCCCACCATGAGAGACCACCTCAAACAATGATTCCTCCATCAAAAAGAGAGAGAGACCAAGGTGGGAATCCAACATTCTGCAAATGGCCGGCCTCTTCCTGGGTGGCCCAGTTAGGTCTCCTATCAAGTGGATCCTTGGGGGAATCTATACTGCTGGACCATAGGGTATCATATAAGGATGGAGAAGGTGGGTAAGCCTTACAACAACCAGTGTTCAGATCTTGGAAGACTGTCAGAACAGACTGTGTTCCACCTTGTGGTGACACCCAATCAGAGATGTCAGTGACTCTGCCCACCTGCAGAGCTGAGATGGACCTACTTGGTCAAGGAGCTTTGTTAGCAGCTATGCCTGACTTGTGTCTCCAGCCAACAGGTTGAACTAGAGCATGGAAGCCATTCTATGGCCTGTCTCAGCAGGCATGCAAGTTGGAAGTCACCTCCCACTGCTGAGCATAGTGTCCAAACCTGCCCCACCATAAGTCTTCGCAGAGAACAGACTCTATGAAATGAGACTTCAAAGTGAAAATTCCAGCCCAAACCACACACATATAACCTGAGTGGCTTTCTGGTTGACTACTAAGAACCAGACATAGAGGTCAGACATCCAAATTACAAGTGCAGGGAAGGTCTGGCACACACATGAGTTCACTTTCACATCTGGAAAACCAAAATTAGACACCTATGTGCCTGATTGCATTGTGCAATATGCTAATATTTTTACTGAGTAACACAACCATAAACATGCCCCAGGACATTGGTTCTCAGAGTGGGTTCCATAGACAGGCACCTGACAATGTGTATGAAAGGGAACTGGGGGAGCTGTACCCCAGAACTACCAAAGTAGTAATGTGGGGACAGGCACAGCAATCTGATTTACAAGTTCACTTGGGGATTCTGACACTAATTTGAGAGCCCCTGTGGTAACTAAGTTACAGGTCATCACAGGTAAATCACTGTTAGAATTGCTCTATGCTTGTGGTCATGCTAGTGTTGTCACACACACACACACACACACACACACACACACACACACACACACACAAGATCCACAAGACACATTCTCGTTATTCAAAAATAACAAAAGCCTGTCTTATTTTCCTCCTCTCCCTTCAGTCAATACCCTCCTTGAGCTTCCTGGAATGACCCCAAACACACTTCTGTTCATGCTCCTGAATGAAAGCAATCCAAGTTAGAGTGAATTGGAACTTATTTAAATATTTTATCAAGTGAGTTATGAAATGCATACCAGACATTAACACATGGTATATATTATCATGGGATTGAATATAGCATTCTCACTATAGATCTGTATTTGATGATTTAAACATGAGACCATAAGTAATTGCAGGCTTAAGAAGTGCTTCATCAGCACTCCATTTGTATGCAGAATAAAATCCCTATGAAGTAAGGTTAAGGAAATTGTAAATTTTAGGGACTTAAAAAAAATTTAAGTCATTATTTATTCTTGAGAGAGAGAGAGAGAGAGAGAGAGAGCATGAGCAGGGGAGGGGCAGAGTGAGAGAGGGACACAGAATCTGAAGCAGGTTCCAGGCTCTGAGCTGTCAGCACAGAGCACAACACGGGGCTCGAACTCACGAGCCATGATATCATGACCTGAGCCGACGCTTAACTGACTGAGCCACTCAGGCGCCCCTACAGACTTTTTGTAATAGCTAGTTTCAATGCGAAATGTGATTGCCTTTCTGTCAGATGCTGTGATACAGTTCAGAGAAAAAGAGCCCTTCACAAACATCTTATATGTCTACCTGTGTTACACTTATATATTTCTACTTAGACTGGCCCATATGTCAAAGTTCTTGTCAATGACTTGGAGGGAGAAGAGCCTTGGGGAGGATGGCCTTCCTTGAATGAAAACAAGACTTCAAAACAAATTCCCTAGCTCAATCAGATTTACACCGCCTCCTTTGCTGCATAGAACATACTATGATGCCTGGTGGTGGTGTAGGTATCTTGGGGCCATGGGAGAGCAAATATGAGCACAACACCTGGGGGTAGACAATACAAGAGAGAAGAAATGGAAAACCCAGAGCACACCAAAGGGTGTCTGTGCCATTTTATCAGATATGAGCATCTACCTACTCACTGTATACATAACACAAAATCCACCTCTTTTCTATATATACACATCAGCCTTTTCATGGTATAGTTGACCATAAAATCGGAGGTACTGAAAAATGAATGATTAATCTTCATTTGAATCTATGTTAAATGTGAGTATAACATGCTACCAAACTTTATTCTATCAGTTTCTACAACTGATAAAAATCCTCTTTCCGCTTGGGTCAGAATGGGTGAAAGGATAGCATGGGCTGTGAAACAATGTAGGGACATCTAGACTAAAAAGTGGGTGGGCTGTTTGAAACAGAAATGTTCACGGCCCATGAACAGTGAACTGCTCCCTAACTAAAAGGTGCCTTATACACAGCCCAGAGCACGGGACTAGATTCATCACAAGCTGAAAGGGGAAAGGTGGAAGTGAAAGGGGTCCCTGCCAGCTGCAGATCAGCATCCTTGTAAAGTGATCCATTTATACTACATCAGACCTATACTGGGGTTTTATACCTGGGAGGCCAGTGCTTTGAGGAACTATCCACATGCCTTGCTGATTCTGATTATTCGTGTCCAGAAGACTTCTTCATCTTCAGTATGTACTCTGTCATGTGATATCTTAAGACAATGGCCATAATGTTTAAATATCCAATCTCCCCTTTCCATCCACTGCCACCGACCTGGGCCTGGGAAAGTACAGTTATCCCTGCCATCCAATAACAACAGTCCTCAGAACCACCAGGGAATTCATTAAATCATGAAGAAAGGATCTGACTCCCTCAATCCCAGGAAACCACATTTTCCAAGTTCCCATCTCTGTCACATTTTTCCATTACAAGTAGCTTCCTAAGACCTTGCAGTGACCAAGAGGGGCTCCCTACCAGATCTTTCTCTGCATCTCAAGAGTTCTCCGTATTTGCTTCTAGTAGGATTTATCTTCCTCTTAAAGGATACCATCATCATGTTTTATCCTCCCCCACACATCTTAGTACCAAGTGCCTGAAACAATCCTGTGACCCATTGATGGTGTTTTCCTGTTCTTCCAATGAAGTGGTGACAACATAGTATTTAAGTCCCAAGTATGGCCATACATGATCCAGTGACCAACCATTTCCCATTGAATTAAAAAATTCCAAACTACTCCTAAGAGCCTAGAAGGGCCTACATGGCTTATGTGGGAGGAGACAGCAGTGAAAATGGGGTCTCCATAACACAGGAAAGAAGGATAGCAGTGATGCCTACATCACTGGAATGGAGATGAGGACATCGAAGAACTGGAGATGATTTGGAAAGAAAACAAGTAAAGTTTATCCTTCTAAATTTAGACTCAGTAGTTCAGCCTTAGACAGGTGTCCTCTACCTAAATGAAGAACTCATGCCAATGCTTCAGCCTGGACATTTTATCTTTTACCCTGGGCTGCATCATCACTCTTAGTATTTGTTTTCTTCCTAAGTCAAGAACACCTACTAAGCACCCAGCACTGTCCCAAGTTTGGTTCCTTTAAATTAGTGTTAAAATAACACATGATTCATGAAATCTCCAAGTTTTCACCTAATCAAATTGTTCCAGTAAAGTGAATAACGTGGATGATGTCACTTCCAAGAAGGAAAAAGAACAGTAACTAAAAAAAATCTTACTTAGTATTCTTGTCCAGTTGAGAAGTAAAAGGGAGCAATTAAACCACACAGAATTAAATTACTGTGGAATTACTCCCATATTCAAATTAATTTTGGAACACCATGTCATTTCACGCAACATATTCTTAAAATCCCTGAGCAAGTCATAAAAGCAACAATTCATGAACGTTGGAACAAGGGAAACAGAGTAGATCCTACATGAGTAATAAGTAGGTAGACAAGACAGGATTTGCATGGGGAGATTCTCAAACCAAGATACAAGTGATTTAGGAGAAATCAATTCAATACAATGTAGAGAAAATTATTCCCACTATGAATATATGACATTTTGCTTGCTAGGAAATCATCAATTTTGAAATCTGGAAATTACTTCATTTGATCTAATATTCCCTTTCATTCTGAAGATATAGATATACATGCATTTCTTCTTAATTTGTTCTCTTACTACAAGATATACCTTTAGCTTAATATAGCATATTATTTTCTGTGCGTATCAAAACCAAAAAAACTGTGTTCAGTATGCTCAGAAAAGCAACATAAGCAAAGAAAAATATAGTGTAAAGTTTTAAAAACAGTGATTGAGAATTCTGTAGATATGGCTTATAACTATATTTGCAGTGACTTTGTTCAATTAGCAGTTAAGTAGAACCAGTACTTGGTAGTCATATGGATGGTGACCCATGGTTCAATAAAAGAAAACAAAGAAATTTAAATACATGAAGTTTGTTACCCTTAGATCCTGGAGAATGTACACAATATCCCTTGAGGGACAACATGGAGAGGTCAAGGCTGAGTGCAGGTAGACAGAATGGCAGGAACTGGGGCAGATGCCTTTTTTGGGGTGCATGGTTGGAGTGCTTTGGAGTTCCTGTGCTAAGTCTAGAATGCACAATTCAAATCAAAATGAGTGGAAAATGGTAAACTCTGAGAGAGTCTTCTGTAGGGGGTACACAAGGTAAATATATAGGGAGGGAGTAGACACTCATTCACAGAGGCTACTGGGGAAGTCATAGGAGGATCTTACCTTTGCTTGTGACTGTAGGGACTGTTATCTATAGTGTATTTGCTACTGGGCAGAGCTAGAGTCACTTCAAAAGCCCCTGCAGGCAGTCTAGTTGTACAAGATGGATTCCAAGGCAGCAGTATGAATTGATTAGCTACAGTCTCAATAATACTTCTATATCCTTATTAAAAATATCATAATGTTCCAGCAGTCACAATAAGGAAGAAAATATATGATACATGAACATAGGGAAAATAATCTCAAGTAATGGTCAGTGTACCCACCACTCATGCAGTTGAAAATCATGTGTAATTTTGACTCCCCAATACTTAATTTTAATAGCTTTAAAAAAATAAACAAAAAATAATAATAGCAGCTTTCTGTTGACAAGAAACGTTATGAAAACCAGTCAATTATTACACCTTTATATGTTATATATGTTACATATGGTATCCCTACAATAATGGAAGCTCAAGAAAATCAGAAGCAAGAGAAAATGCATTTACAGTACTGTACTATGAATAAATCTGACTGTAAGTGGACCCACACAGTTCAAACCCATGTTGATCAAGGGTCAAGTGTACTTTGTGTTACCATCTGTTAACCTGCAACAGTCCAGGGTTTGTGTAGGTTAAAACTTCATTTATTACACATCAGTGTTAACACATTAAAATCCATTCAGTGTTATTAATGAAAATATATTAAGTTCAAATGCACTCTAAACAAACCACTGCAAAATTACTGCATGATTCTTGGTTAAAATGCCCATGACAAGCATTCAAGAACCATTCTTGTTCCTGTGATATAAGGATCTGTGAGTTATACTTCCTACACTTTCAAATAATTATTCATTATTGAGTAAATGTGGATTATAATAATTTCATACCCTTTTATGGAAGAGTTAGCTATAATTTCCCAAGATATCTGAGAAAATTTTTTAAATTTCAACCACATAACTAATATTCTTGACTTGTATCAATTGCTATTATGAAAATACATCCAGATTTTAATGAACTGCCATTCTCCTTAAACAGCAACTAACACAACTATTTAAAACTCAAAATGTTTCTCTATCTTACTTTATTTCAAATAATAATGCCCTGAACCCTTACTTCATCATGAGTTGTATCCCTCTTAGACATCAAACACAAACAGCATCTCCAAGTAGATTTTCTTCATACTTTGTACACTACAGTCTCAATCTTCCATGGAAAAGTAGGTATGAATGAATTCCCCATCATAAAAGAGCCACTCATGTCTGTGAGACAACAATCAAATCATTTTGCATGCACACAAATAAAGGCATTGCATGACATGATTTAAGGGTGAAATTAATAGTATTTGTCATGCAAAAAAAAATCTCAAACATGGTCAATAGAAAAAAAAAAAAAAAGAGACACACTGAAATTATTCCCCTCCAGACATCCATCTTTCCTTTAGACTTTGAGGCACATTAGCAAATACAGTTGATCATTGAGTAAGATGGGTTTGAGCAGTGTGGGTCCAAGTAGATTTATTTTTTGACAAACACGTTGCAGTACTATAAATGTTTCCTCTCTGTTATGATTTCCTTAATCTTTTGTTTTTTCAAGCTTACTTAATTATAACAATACCATTTATAATACAGACAACAAAGAATGAGATGATTGACTGTTAATATTCTAGGTAAGACTTCTAGTCAACGATAGGCTATTTCTGTGGAAAACCAGGTATGGTTTTAATTTGGGGGACTCAAAAGTTACAGTAAGATTCTCAGGTGTGGTGGGGTCATACCCCCAATGCCTACATTCTCCAAGGTGAAAATGTAATTCATATTAGAGTTTTATATTCAGATTTTTCTCTATAATAAACGCTCTGATTTAGAATAGTGTCTGAAAAATGATATTGACCTATTGCTTTCTGCTGTGAAACCTCTCATTTTATTTAGATTTTGTTTTCCATTACATACTCTGCCAATTGTTTACAACTTTCATGTTTTTACCTGTTATAAAGACTCTTTTTTCCCTGAAGCATGTATTAAAAACAAAGGTCTTTCATCAACCATTACATTTATAGGGCTTCCAACCATTATGATTTCTCTGATGTTGAGTTAAGTGTTTGAAGCCAGATAAAGACATGACCATCATTCTTGTCATATGTAAGTTATCTCCCCAAGAGATACTGCCTCACGTTGGATATTTTTGGTTATGAATTAAATGCTTTACCATATTCTTTACATTTGTAGGGTTTCTTTCAGTATGCACACTACGATGTTCAGAAAGTTTATAGTTCTGCTTAAGGGCATTGTCACATTTTTGTAAACATTTTTCAGCCTTCTCTCCATAACATATTACCTAATTTTGATGTTTTGAGTGGTAAATGTTTTGCCACATTGTTTACATTTGTAAGATTTATTTCCATTATTAAATCTCTATTGTTGAGTGAGTTTTGAAGACTAGTTAAAAGGTTTGCCAGAGTTACTACATTTGTAAGTCTTCTGCCCAGTAAAGATACAATAATGTACAACAAGATTTGAGCTTTTATAAAAGACTTTCCCACATTTATTACTTTTATACTGGTTCATTGGAAACTGAGTTTTCTGATGTTTACTAGGATTTGACCCTTAACTGACATTTTTTCCCAGATTCATTGCATTAGTAAGTTTTATCTCCACTACAAATACCTCAGTAATTACAGAAGACTGAGTCCTCACTAAAGACCTTCCTAAAATCACAATACATAAAAACTTGCTCCAAATTAAGTGTCATGTGATAACTATAGAACAGTGATGTTGGGATAAAGACCTTCTGAAGTTTATCAAAATTAGACGTTAGAATGAGGAGGGATTATGTGTTGGTGGGAGAATAATGAATACTCTGAAAAGATCTTCTCAAAATCACATGTAGAATTTTTATCTTTATTCTTAAATGTCTAACTTTCAGAAATATTTCAGTGAATTACTAATCCAATCTTGTATTTGAAACGGTTTCAATGATTACTTTCGGCATGGTTTAGGTGACTTTCCAGAATTTCCAAATGTCCTTCTAGAGAATATGAAGGATTACGAAATGGATTTTGGGGGCACCTGGGTGGCTCAGTTGGTTGAGTGTCCAATTTCACCTCAGGTCATGATCTCACAGTTTGTGAGTTCGAGCCCCACATTGGGCTTTGGGCTGACAACTCAGAGCCTAGAGCCTGCTTCAGATTGTGTCTCCCTCTCTCCCTGCCCCTCCCCTGCTCACGCTGTCTCTTTCTCAAAAATAAATAAACATCTTTTTAAAAATGGATTTTGGTCCTTGGGTTCAAAGACACTTTCTGCAAATATCACTGACTTAAGGTAGTGTTTTCCCCCAAATGTTTTACACTCTTGATCTCCTCTAGCAGTAAGGATTTCTTCATGGATAATTGTCCCAGTTCGGTTATATCCATCATAATATCTGTTCTGCCCATCACTACCTCCCACCACCTTCCCAGTGATTCATTAAGTATAAATACTCAAGGCCACAGCTTCCATATTTTCCCATATCATTCTATGGAATGAATCTCCTTTGCTTGTCTGCCAACAGGCCTAGGGTGTTATGGAAAGATGCAACCAAAAGATACAAAGTAAGTTATCCCATTTGTTACACTAACATGCATGTACATTAAAATGCTAATGTGCAAAATTAATTGTTTTTTATTTTTTTTAATTTACATCCAAATTAGTTAGCATATAGTGCAACAATGATTTCAGGAGTAGATTCCTTAATGCCCCTTATCCATTTAGCCCATCCCCCCTCCCAAACCCCCTCCAGGAACCCTCTGTTTGTTCTTCATATTTATGAGTCTTTTGTGTTTTGTCTCCTTCCCTGTTTTTATATTATTGTTGCCTCCCTTCCCTTGGGTTCATCTGTTCTGTCATCTTAAAGTCGTCATATGAGTGAAGTCTTATTTGTCTTTCTCTGACTGACTAATCTCACTTTGCACAATACCCTCCAGTTCCATCCACGTAGTTGCAAATGGCAAGATTTCATTCTTTTTGATTGCCGAGTAATACTCCATTGTGTATATATACCACATCTTCTTTATCCGTTCATCCATTGAGGGGCATTTGGGCTCTTTCCATACTTTGGCTATTGTTGATAGTGCTGCTATAAACATGGGGGTGCATGTGTCCCTTCAAAACAGCACACCTGTATCCCTTGGATAAATGCCTAGTAGTGCAATTGCTGGGTCATAGGGTAGTTCTATTTTAGTTTTTTGAGGAACCTCCATAATGTTTTCCAGAGTGGCTGCACCAGCTTGCATTCCAACAAAATTAATTTTTTTTAAGGTTTACTTATTTTTCAGAGACAGAGAGAGAGAGAGAGAGCAAGCAGGGGAGGAGCAGAGAGAGAGGGGGAGACATAGAGTCCAAAGCAGGCTCCAGCTGTCAGCACAGAGCCTGACAGGGCTCAAACCCACAAACCATGAAATCATGACCTGAGCTGAAGTTGGAAGCTTAACTGGCTGAGCCATCCAGGTACCCCACTAACGTGCAAAATTAATACTCATAACAGGACATCAGCAGAATGGAGGAATAGGAAGCAACCTGGACTTTACTCCCCCGTGGAGACAAAAATGGACCACATTACCTTTTGGAAGCTAGTTAGGAGAACATAGCACACCCAGGCAAGTACAAATGAAGAGCCACATCAAAGAGACAAGAAAAGTTTGTGACACTTACACACAACAGCTGTTCACCCTCTGTGGCATTCCATGGCAAGACTGAAAAAACGGTTACCCCTCATCAGGAGAGAAACAAGTAAATGACCTGTATATTCAGTGATCTTGCTTCTTTGCAGCTGCCTGGGGGGCTTGTTTCTGTCACACAGGACATGGAAGCAGAGGGAATGACAGCACCCTCTGGATGCACTGTGGTGGCTGCTCAAACAAAAGGTGACTGTTTGTTTAAACAATGAAAAGACTACAGAGCGAGGATACATAGAGAGAGGAAGGTATCATGGGCTCTAAAGAAGTAATTACACTTTTATAAACTGGAAAATTACAAAATTTCAGACTTTGCAAATGCCCAGAAGATGTATGACAGGCCCCAGAATTACTATTATTTTTGTTCTCCTGTACAAAACAAGTCCATAATCCTGGGCCCAGAGGCTTTTTATTTTTGCTTTTGTTTTTAATTCCCAAATGTCAGTAGAGGATCACAAGCCATACAAAGAAATAGAAAACTGTGTTCTAATCAGAGGAACAAAATAAATCTCTAAAACTGGCCCTAAATTAAGAAAGAACTTGGGGCGCCTGAGTGTCTCAGTTGGTTAAGTGTCCAACTTCAGCTCAGGTCATGATATCATGGTTTGTGAGTTCGAGCCCCGTGTAGGGCTCTGTGCTGACAGCTCAGAGCCTGGAGCCTGCTTCAGATTCTGTGTGTCTCTCTCTCTGCCCCTCCCCTGCTCATGCTCTGTCTCTCAATAATAAATAAACGTTAAAAAAAATTACAAAAAAAAAAGAACCATAAGTTTCCTGACAAAGAATTCAAATAACCATCATAAAGATACTCATGGAAGGAGAGAAAACAGGTAACTAAATGATGTCAGGACAACTATGCAGGACCAAAATGTAAACCCAAAGAGACAGCAAGTATATCAACCAGAAATTGGGAGCTGAAGAGTACCATCACTGAATTTAAAAATACACTAAGGGGTGAGCAACAGACTTGATCAAGCAGAAGAAAGAATCAGACAATCTAAAGACCCTTTTTGTTATCTACTGAGAAACAAGAAAAATGTGGAAAAGGAATGAGGATAAGTGACCCATGGGACACCAACAAGTGAACCAGTATGTACATTACAGGGACCCATAAGGAGAGGAGAGTGAAAGGGGACAGAGCATTTCCATGAAGAAGTAAAGGCTGGTACTTCCCATGTATGTGGAAAAAAGAGACAAATTCAATGAGCTCAATAAATTCAAAGTAAGATAAATGTCAACATGAACACAATGACACATTATAATTAAACTATCAAAAATCACAAGTGATAAGAGAATTTTGAAAAGCATGACAAAAGCAACTCTTCTTGTACAAGAGAGCTCCTGTAAGATTATTAGTGGGGTTCTCAGCAGACCTGATAGGAAGAAGCTCATGGGACAATGTATTCAAGTACTGAATGATCAAAAAATATCCACCGAGAATCCCTATTTGGCAAAACTGTTTTCCATGAAAGTAGAAATGAAGACTTTGCCCAGTAAAAACCTCTGTATGTTTACCAGTAGACCTGTCCTATATATGTTCAAGGAAGTCTTAGTTAAAATAGGGTTCTAAACAGTAATTAAAATGACACAACACAAAGCTCTCTGCTAAATATAAATATTTACACAATTACAGAAATCTGTAAGGTTGTAATGAAGCAGCACAACTCACTTTTATTTCTGCTACAGAATTTTTTTAAATAAAAGTATAACAATCATAAATCTAGGTAATAAAATACACAACATAAAAGACAGAACTTGTGATATCAGGAACTTAAGGTGGGTGCAGGGGTGGAGTTGATAAGTAGAAGAGTTTTGTATGCAATTGACAATATCACTTTATAATGATTTGTTATCTTTAGAATGTTTTAGTAATCTCTAAGGTACAGTGATGAAAATACATTCAGAGGATGCAAAAGTTAATGAGAATGGTATCAAAACATGAGATGGGTAGAACAAAATTAAGGATAAAATATAATACCTAATCTTGGGAAAGAGCATAAAGATGATTCATATTTGGGTAACACACACATTGTCCAAAAACGTCCTAAGGTGAGAAATGCCATTCTGGGACAAACTACATAGGTAAAAGAGAAAGCACAATTCTGCCCCTCTCCTGCTTACACATATGCGTGCGCTCTTTTTCTCTCTCTCTCTCTCAAAATAAATAAATAAACATTTAAAAAATAAAAATAAAAAAATAGATAAATTATAGAAAGTCACATTTAAAAGGAAACCTTCTATGGAACAATAATTTTAAGGGGGAGGAGTTAAGATGGCTGAGGAGTTGGGAGACCTTAAGCTTGTCTCTTTCCTTGAACACAGCCAGATAGTTATCAAATCATTCTAAACACCGACGAAATCAATCGGAGATCTGAGAGAACAAAAACTGCAAGACTACAAGTAAAAAGTGACCACCTTTCAGCAAGTAGGAAGTTCAGAGAGTTTACCCAGGGACATACTGCTCTGGGTATGGCCCAGGGAGGGAGCCTAATATGGAGGCCACTGCAAAGTAGTATAAGCTGTGGAGCACAAAATCTGAACTTGTAGCAGTCTGCTACTGTAGGGGGAGTGCCTGACTTAAAGGTGTTCATGTGGTGAAGAGGGGCAGAATGCCAGGAGTGACAGGGTGATCTGAGGATTTCTGGGGTCTCAGGAAAGATGGGTTGTGCCAACACGCTGGGATATTTCCAGGCATGAGATGGGACTCACTCTGGCTGAGGGTGGCAAGCAGGGGTGCCGGCTTTCTGCTGTTTTGACATAAACTCTGAACAGCTGCATAGTCACATGACTTTTTTTAAGATGGGCTGGCAAAAGCATGGCCAGACGCTACCCCAGAGGAACGGCGTGGGTCCACACTGTGGGAATCCATAAAATTGGGGGTTTTGAAATTCAGTTGCTGCCTGCAATAAAAAAGCTTGGACATAGTCAGGGTGACCGCGAGGTTCTGACAGAAACTGGGGACACAAGAGGGATGATTAGTTGCTCTTTAATCAGGTTTCCCCTTAAGAGTGGGGGTCATGAACTTTAACCTCTGGGGCTACAGAATGGGAAAACCCCATATTCATTCTGTCATTCAGAACTGAAAGCCTACAGGGAGCAAAACAGCCCCACCTAGTAGAGGCCACTGCCACTTACACCAAAACCCACTCCCTTGCAATCTGGAGGTGCATTTCCACTGGAACAATTTAACCTGAGAATCAGCACAGCAGGCCCCTCCCCCAGAAGACCAGCACAAACAACTCACTTGCACCAACTCTACACTAACAGACTTTACCTCTAGGGGAAATAGGATCTAACTTCTCTTTTATTTATATTCTTTATTGTTTATTATTATTTTCTTCATTTATTTTCTTATTTTTTCAATTCCCTTTGTTACTTTTTAGTATTATTTTTTAAGTTTTTTTTACATTTTTAATTGTTTGTTTGTTTGTTTGTTTGTTTGTTTGTTTAGATCAAGCTTGGGAGGGGCAGAGAGAGAGGAAGACAGAAATTCCAAGCAGGCTCCAGGCTGTTGGCACAGAGCCTGATGCAGGACTCAAACTCACAAACTGTGAGACCATGACTTGAGTTCAAATCAAGAGCTGGATGCTTAACTGACTGAGCCACCCAGGTGCCCTTATTTTTAATTTTTATATATACATATTATTTTTATTTTGATCTAATTAGTTGTTTTCATTTCATTTTATTATATTTTATTTTATTCTTGGATCTAGATTCTTTTAATAAGCAGAAAAAACACACAAGATCTAGTTTGTTTTTTCATTTTGTTTTGTTTTGTTTGTTTTCTTTCTTTTCTTTCTCTCCTCTTTTCCTTTCTGGACAAAATGATGAGATGGAGAAACTCATCCCAAAAGAAAGAACAGGCAATAGAACTCACAGCCAGGAATTTAATCAACACAAATACAATCAAAATGTCTGAACTAGAATTTAAAACCACGATTATAAGAATACTAGCTGGGGATGGAAAAAAAAGCATAGAAGACACCAGAAAATCCCTTTCTGCAGAGATAAAAGAACTAAAATTTAGGCCAAAATTAAAAATGCTATAACTAAGATGCAATCTCGGATGGATGCCATGACATGACAGTGAGGATGGATGAAGCAGAGTAGTAAATCAGTGATATAGAAGATAAAATTACATGGGAATGCAAGCTGGTGCAGCCATTCTGGAAAACAGTATGGAGGTTCTTCAAAAAATTAAAAATATAACTACCCTATGACCCAGCAATAGCACTACTAGGTATTTATCCAAGGGATACAGGCATGCTGTTTTGAAGGGACACATGTACTCCCATGTTTATAGCAGCACTATCAACAATAGCCAAAGTATGGAAAGAGACCAAATGACCATCGATGGATGAATGGATAAAAACGACGTGGTATATATATATGTATGGAGTATTACTCAGCAATCAAAAAGAATGAAATCTTGCCATTTGCAACTGCGTGGATGGAACTGGAGGGTATTATGCTAAGTGAAATTAGTCAGTCAGAGAAAGACAAATATCATATGACTTCACTCATATGAGGACTTTAAGAGACAAAACAGATGAACATAAGGGAAGGGAAATAAAAATATATAAAAACAGGGAGGGGGACAAAACATAAGAGACTCTTAAATATGGAAACAAACAGAGGGTTACTGGAGGGGTTGTGGGAGGAGGGATGGGCTAAATGCGTAAGGGGCATTAAGGAATCTACTCCTGAAATCATTGTTGCACTATATGCTAAGTGATGTGGATGTAAATTTAAAAAAATAAAATTAATAAAATTAAATAAATAAATAAATAAATGATAAAATTATGGAAAATAATGAAGCAGAAAAAAGAAGGAAACACAGGCAAAAGATCACAATACAAGACTTAGAGAAATCAGCAACTTATTAAAGAATTACATTCGTATCATAGAAGTCCCAGAAGTAAAGAGAAAGAAAAGGGGGCAGAAGGATTTGTGAGCAAAGTATAGTTGAAAACTGCCCTAATCTGTGGAAGGACACAGACATCAAAATCCAAGAAGCACAGAGAACTTCCATTAAATTCAACAAAAGCAGACCATCACCAAGACATACCATAGTCTTGCCATAGGCCACAATTAACAACTTAGGAAACAACATATGTTGGCAAGGATGCAAAGAAAGGGGAACCCTCTTGCACTGTTAGTGGGAATGCAAACTGGTGCAGCCACTCTGGAAAACAGTATGGAGGTTCCTCAAAAAAGCTTAATATAGAACTTCTCTATGACCCAGCAATTGCACTATTAGGTATTAACTAAAAGGATACAAAAATACAGATTTGAAATGGTGCAGGCACCACAATGTTTATAGCAGCATTATCAACAACAGCCAAACTATGAAGAGAGCCCAAACGTCCATCAAGTAATGAATGTATAAGGAAGATACAGTGTGTATGTGTTTATATAGAATGGAATATTACTCAGCCATCAAAAAGAATGTACTCTTGCATTTACAATGGTGTGGATGAAGCTAGAATGTATTATACTAAGTGAAGTCCATTACAGAAAGACTAATACTATATGATTTCACTCATATGTGGAATTTAGAAACAAAACAGATGAACATATGGGAAGGGGGTGGAAGAGAAGAGAATTCTATTGGCAAAGTGCATAAAGCTGATTCATATTTGAGTTACACTCACATTATCCAAGAATGTAATGAGTTGAAATTTATCCTATAACAAAATACACATGTGGAAACGAAACCACAACTAACTAATACTGTGGAAAGTCACATATAAATGGAAGCTGATTACTATGGAATTGCAAAAACAGAATAAAACAAAACTTAACCCAAAAAATTCTACATAAAAAAGATGTATTATTTAAAAGGAAACCTACTGGGGCGCCTGGGTGGCTCAGTTGGTTAAGCGGCCGACTTCGGCCCAGGTCATGATCTCGCGGTCCGTGAGTTCGAGCCCCGCGTAGGGCTCTATGCTGACAGCTCAGAGCCTGGAGCCTGTTTCAGATTCTGTGTCTCCCTCTCTCTGACCCTCCCCCGTTCATGCTTTGTCTCTCTCTGTCTCAAAAATAAATAAACGCTAAAAAAAAATTTAAAAGGAAACCTACTATGTATACAACTATAATTTTTAACAGTGACCGTGTACCCATGAAAAACAAGCATTTTGAATTACAGACATGTCTTCATTGATAGTAAAATTATAAAGAATATTCATTAAAATCCACCATGAAAAGCTATGATAAAAATTTTTATAAATAAGCACTTGTAAGACATGAAAAATATATTGTTATTAATATATTCCTCCTCATACAGAGTTTAAGGCTATAATCCCACATTTAGAGCCAAGCAGAAAAACAAAAACTTTTCATTTCTAAACAGACAAATATCATCAAAGTTGTAAAATATGTTGACAATCACTTTATAAAAATTAAATATTTGGGATTAAATTCAGATACATTCTGAGGAAAGTAGAAAAAATCATACTGATTAATTTTTCCTGAAGTAAAATTACATGTATGAACAAACCTTTTTTATTCAATGAGAATTTTACTAATTATCTATTTTACTTCTTATAAAGCACATGCCAATGTCATAGCAGAATTTTTGATTTAATAAATCAGAAATGAATCTCATATATATATAATTAGAAAGTAAAAAAATATATGACAAAGTCATAGGAACTTCTTATAAGACAAAATTATGAAATGATGCAATTATTAAGAAACAAGTTAACAATTGAGAATTTATTTTACACTGTGAGTTCTAAGTTTTAATGTTCTAGTTCCCCTATGGCATTAATTTATATAAGATTCTAAGAAACAAAAAGATACATTAAATGATTTCATCATTGAGGAATGAAACACATGGAGTGGAAATTTCTAGTTTTAGCTAATACAAAAAAAAAAAAATGAACTTTTGAAGTGAAATAAAGGACTAGATTCTCTCATTTTAGGGAGGTGTTTTGTTATCTGATGAAATTACCTAGCACCATTCTGTGTAAAACCTTTGTAACATTGGAAATCATAAATCAGTAAACACATGATATTGGTCTCCAGTGTTCCAGGATTTCTGTACCAAACCACAATATGCCCACACTACCCTGATACACTTCTCACAGGAGGCAAAGCAGAGTTTAGAAAGGCTTTAGCATAAAGTTCCTCATAAATATGGAGATTTCCCGGGGCCCTCAAAGCAATGGAGCAGCTCTCAGAATATGGAGGCCCTCATGCTGCAAGGAAAGTCTCCTGGCCCTCACAGTGGACAGGATGGGCCATCACTGGACCTAAAGTCAAATCCTTACAGAACATAGAGCATGATAATGTCGGATACCAGATGTTTTATCATGAGAGGGAGAGACCTAAAACTAGGCTTCTCAGACTTTTATTCAAGGAGAGCTACTGGAACCACATTTTAAGGTCTATCTTCCTCCTTCACATTTGGACCCCACCTCTGTCATCTGCTTCATTCATTCAACCTACCTGGGTGTCAGGCTACCTTCTCCTTTCTCTTCACTCCCCATAGCTCCTTCTTTTGCTCCAAAAAGGTGTCTAGGTCTGGCTTAGACACAAGACCTGTTTAGTAGAAAAAAGAAATGAGTATTGTTAGAGATTCTAACTTTCAATCCAGTATTGCACTCAGCAGATAAGAGAGGACATTGTAAAATTCTAAGAAATGATTTCCCAAAGGCTGTTACCCAATAGCCCCTTTAGAACACATAGGAGGGATTTCCAATGTTCAGATCTTGACCTCCACTTCCAAGTACTAGACACAATGATAAAGAGTGGAGGGGCACCTGGGTGGCTCAGTCAGTTAAGCGGCTGACTTCGGCTCAGGTCATGATCTCGCGGTCCGTGAGTTCGAGCCCCGCGTCAGGCTCTGTGCTGACAGCTCAGAGCCTGGAGCCTGTTTCAGATTCTGTGTCTCCCTCTCTCTGACCCTCCCCCATTCATGCTCTGTCTCTCTCTGTCTCAAAAATAAATAAATGTAAAAAAATTTTTATTAAAAAAAAGAGTGGAAATTGGAGTTTGAGATGTGGGCAGGACCATTTTATGTCACTTAATGTTTAGAATTGCCACTAATCTACAGAAATGGTGTTACTCTAAGGAAGAGGAAGCTAAAGCTGAAAAGGAAACATCATGAAGATATTTCTTTACATCTACAAACTCCTACTTCTTTCCCTTACTGCAGGGATCTGAATCCCAGTCATGCAAAGAAGAAGCTTCCAAGAGACTCTTCAAAGGAAGGAACAAAACCCGGAGTGTGGTTTGGGAAGTCTGGAGGGAGTTATCCTCACCCAAAAAGAGGAGGTGTCCATGGGTCTCTAACATCACATCCCTGTACAGTTCCCCCTGACTGTGATTTATGAATCTCCATTCCTCCTGAGAGAATTCTACAGCCATATCTCTGAAGGTCAGCACTCCCTGCAACAAATACCACAGTTACCAAGTGGACACAGGCAGAGTTCATAATGGTACCTATGATGAAAGAGGGAGTTAATGTCACCAGCTAGACTCCAAGACCTGACCTTTACTGCTTACCTGCTTGTACCCGCTGACCTTAGCCCCTCATTTTACTTAACCTCTTCTTTCCATCTTATCTTTCACTTCAGGCCATAGTCTCATGGTCATAGTCTCTCCCATGAGGGAGATAGAAACTAACAAAAGGTAATGACTGCCCTGAGGAAGAGCTTGGGCAGGCCCAGGTTGAGCTTACTCCCCACTTATATCTAAGCAGATCAACTATGGAGTAACTCATGGAGTGAGGACTTGCCTTGACCTCATTGTAATACCAAAATCTCCACGTAAGAAGGAGCACAAACCTTATTTACATAATATACGAAGCATGATAGAACTGGTTTCTTTTTTTTTTTTTAAGTTTATTTATTTATTTTGAGAGAGACAGAGAAAGTGGGAGAGGAGGGGAAAGAGAAGTAGACAGAGAATCCTATGCAGGCTCTGTGCTGTCCATGCAGAGCCTGATGCAGGGCTCAAACCCACAAAACTGTGAGATCATGACTTGAGCTGAAACCAAGAGTCGGACACTTACCTGACTGAGCCAACCAGGTGCCCCTCGAACTTCTTTCTTTTTAAAAAAATTTTTAATATTTATTTTTGAGAGAGAAACAGAGCACAAATGGAGGAGGGACAGAGAGAGAAGGAGACAGAACTTGAAGCAGCTCCAGGCTCTGAGCTGTCAGCATAGAGCCCAACATGGGGCTTGAACTCACAGACTGGACTGAGAGAGCATGACCTGAGCAGAAGTTGGTCACTCATCTGACTGAGCCTACCAGGTGCCCCTAGAATTGCTTTCTCAAGGCTCATGTGTGACCTTATGCCCAACTCTACATAGATGATAAAGCTCCCCTTTCCAAATATCCATCCTAACCTTAAGTAAAAGGAAATCATTCCCCCTTACTCTGTGAGTCTGTTTTAGAAGTTATTCCCTGTGGGGGTGCCTGGGTGGCTCCATTGGTTAAACATCCAACTCTTGATTTCCCTTGGGTCATGATCTCACAGTTCATGGGTTCGAGCCCCACATGGGGCTCAGCACTGATAGCAAGGAGCCTGCTTAGGATTTTCTCTCCCTCCCTCTCTCTCTGCCCCTGTCCCACTGGTACTATCTCTCTCTCTCAAAATAAACAAACTTAAAAAAAAAAAAAAAAAAAAAAACAACCTTACCCCTCTGTCTCTTACACACCAGGGAACAACATGTCTTGAAAAGAGGACTTGGTATGCTGATGTTATTCCTACCATCTGGAATCTCTGCGCCTTTCACAGAACTTCCAACAGCACTATGTTGGGACAGAGCATCCAAGGGTTCACAACATCTGTGGTCCATAGGAGCCACTATGAGGAGGGCCCAGGGAAGAATTTGCCATTTTCAGTGGAAAACAAGTGACAGTTACTAATTATGATGACTATGTATTTTGGATCTGGATTTGCTGCCCCCTTTTTTATGGTAAGACACCAACTGCTTAGCAAATAAGGATGTTTTCATTAATCCATTACACAGATGTGGAAAGGAGCATTTTAAGAGGTGCAGTCTCTTTGAAAAATGGATCAAACTCTTGAATACAACATACTCAATATGTTTGTAAATAAACTTATGGCATTACTTCTTAATGCCTCTTTTCTGAAAAAAATAAATAAATAACTTAAAAAAAAAAAAGTTATTCCCTGTGATCTCCTTTTTTGGCTGCACATGAAGTTTCCTTTGTGTGTGATATGCCCCGATTCGAGAGACACCCCCCCCCCCCCCCCCCGAAAACAAACCACCAGAGTCCAGAGTCAAAGCCAAGCGGCAAGGGTCATTTATTGCAGGTTGGAACCCGGTCCTCCGCGCACTCGTTGCCAGTGACGCTAAGAGGCCCCGAGCAAGGCTCTTACAGCTTCTTTTATAGACAGGCACAAACAAGTTAGGGATTTTTTGCAGTTACAGAGCTGTTATTGGTTGACATTTAAATTTGAACGCTCAGCAGAACTTGTTTGGTTCCTGCCTTTATTTCAAACCACTCAGCAGAACTTTATTGGTTCCTGCCTTTAGGTCAGACTACAACCGGGCACGCCCCGGCTGGTTTCCAGGAATGGCGGGGGGGGGGGGGGGGGGGGGGGGGGTATCTTTTCATTGCAGTTGTGAGTATACCTGGTAATTTTTCTTAGTCTCTCATGTGACAACCCCATATGGTGTAGTTTCTACCTGTGACTCACCAGGAAGTAAACTCATGCTAGTTCAGTTATAGTAAAAAAAAAAGTGGTTCTGACTTAAGTGAGTTTCACGCTTTCTGCAGTGAGATAATTTTTAACACAGTCCCATATGCTCTAATGTATTCTCTAACTTAAAAAATTTTTTTTCTTAATGTTTATTCATTTTTGAGAGACACAGAGAGAGCGCGCGCGCATACACACACACACACACACACACACACACACACACACACACACACACACACGAGTGGAAGAGGGGCAGAGAGAGAGGGAGACAGAATCCGAAGCAGGCTCCAGGCTCTGAGCTCTGGGAAGGGACGGGGCTCAAACTCACAAGCTGTGAGATCATGACCTGAGCTGAAGTCGGACGCTCAACCAACTGAGCCACCCAGGCACCCCATGTATGCTCTAACTTTAATGTAAGAACTGTTACAGGCATACACCTTTTCTGAGTACTATGTGATGAGGTTTTGGGGGGCCAGGGGGAATAGTGGGGCTCCCAGGGTCCGGAGCCATGGCCAAGAAAGAATCTTGAAGGTGTCTTTGGTGCAAAAAGGTGATTTTACTAAAAGCACAGGGACAGGACCCGTGGGCAGGAAGAGCTGCCCAGGGACTGTGAGGAGAGACTGGTTATATATACACTATCGAGCTGGGGGGAGGTAATGTCCAGGGGAAGTTTTCAGTGAGACTTTCATATCCTAAAGAAGACCCACAGGATACTGGAAGCCTTAGCTATTGTCAGGCTAAGGTTGTTTGCCCTCTAGCAAACCATTAGCATTAAGACTAGGAAGTTCCTGGAGAAATGTTTTATTCTGCCAGCCTCAAGTATCTGTCAATGGGCTGCAGGTTATAGGGAAATTTAGTTCTATCCGCCATTTCCTTCTGCCTTTGTTTCCCCCATCACTATGGAGAGGTGATGTTGGTGCTCCAGAAAACAGTCTATAGGTTTCTGGAGATTAGGCTGTTGATAAGATTGCCCTTTTCTCGGTGATTTACTAAGATATTTGTAAACAGATGGAGACTCAGGTCCTTCAAGACTATGATCTCTATCAGTTAACCCTTTGTTTTTTTTCCCTTTCCTTTGTTCTTGGGCAGCCAGGAGTGCCCTGAGGAATATCACACCTGGGAGTCAGGCAGTATTTGTGGCCTGTCAGCTTGCCTCATGCTCCCTCATCACTATGGTTATATCATACAGTATAATTTGTGTCTATTTCTTTGATAGAAAGTTTTGTGGTGAGTTACAAATATACTTATCAAATTCTAATCTGAATTAGACTTTCCCAAAAGCACATTGGAGATGTTGTTAAAATGCAAATTTTATTCAGGAGTTCCACCCTGGGATCTGAGTCTGAATTTTTTTTTTTTTGTTTATTTATTTATTTTGAGAGACAGAGAGAATGAGAGAGAGAGAGAAGCAGGGAAGTGGTAGAGAGAGAGGGAGAGAGAGAATCCCAAGCAGGCTCTGAAAGGGCGGGCCTACCCTGGCCGACTCCATCTTGTTCTGTGTCCTTCACCTTGACCACAACTCCTCCCCTTGAGTAACCCCCCCTCACCAGCCTAACAGGACTCGGACCCTTCCCCAGGACCCTTCCCCAGCCAATCAGCTGAGGCCATAGCCATTACCTCACCAACTGCCCCTAGGCCCCAATAAAACCTTTGTCCTTTTGAAACTCGCTCTCTCTCCCAGGTATCTCACCGCTGCGTCGGTGCAGGTAGGGGATTGAGCTCAAGCTAGCTCGAATAAAGGGTCTTTTGCTTTTACATCGGACTCGGCTCCCTGGCGGTATTTGGGGATCACGAATTCTGGGCATAACAGCTCTGCACTGTCAGCACAGAGCCCAATGTGGGGCTTGATCTCATAAATAGTGAGAACATACCCCGAAGCTGAAGTCAGATGCTCAACCAACTGAGCTACCCTGGCACCCACTGAGCCTCCGTTTCTTTCTTTCTTTTTTTTTTTAATTTTTTTTTTTAACGTTTATTTATTTTTGAGACAGAGAGAGACAAAGCATGAACGGGGGAGGGTCAGAGAGAGGGAGACACAGAATCTGAAACAGGCTCCAGGCTCTGAGCTGTCAGCACAGAGCCCACGCGGGGCTCGAACTCACAGACCATGAGATCCTGACCTGAGCCAAAGTCGGCCGCCCAACCGACTGAGCCACCCAGGTGCCCCTGAGCCTGCATTTCTTCCAAGGTATTAGCCTATGGGCCAAGGGATACATTTTTGAATAGTAAAGAGTTGAACTCCCAGGCAAGAATTCTTGGAGGACTTGGAACTGAATGGGTTTTGATGAGGAAAAAAAAGGCAAGAGAAGTGTAGCCAAAATTAAATTTACAACTTGCAGCCCACTAATAGATACCTGAGACAGGCAGAGTATGACATTCCTCAAGGAACTCATGGTTGCCTTAATGTCGGTGTTTTGCTACAGAGTACAGGCAATCTTATCTTGCCAATAGCCAGACCTCCAAGGTCCAGTAAACTCCACTTGAGCATAAAAAAAATTCCTTCAAAACTTATGTTATCTCTCCTCCCCTAACTAAAAAGTATAGAACCAGTCACTCTTCACAATCCCAGTGCAAGCTCTTTCTGCCCACGGGTCCTGTACCTGTGCTATAATTAAAACACATTTTTGCACCAAAAACATCTCAAGAATTTTTTCTTGGCCTTTTGCTCTGGAACCCAAACTTCAAATCACATTAGGTTTTATAGCAATTACAGGTTCTACTAGAAGAGCAAGAAAGGCAACAACAAGCCTTCTGAGCATTTCCTATTTACTACATAGTATGTAACAGTTTTTCATAAGTTAATAGAAACATAGATAATCTAAGACAGCAAACACATTATTCTATTTGTATGCAAATATTTTTAAAAAAATTTTAACGTTTATTCATCTTTGAGAGACAGGGAGAGACAAAGTGTGAACGGGGGAGGGGCAGAGAGAGAGGGAGACACAGAATCCAAAGCAGGCTCCAGGCTCCAAGCTGTCAGCACAGAGCCTGACACAGGGCTTGAACCCCCGACCGTGAGATCATGACCTGAGCCGAAGTCAGTCGCCCAACTGACTGAGACACCCAGATGCCCCTGTATGCAAATATTTTGTCAAACATCCAGTACATGGAGTGGATCAGTCTTTTTTGTTTTTTAATGTTTATTTTGAGAGAGAGAGAGTATGCAGAGAATCCCAAGCATGCTCTGTGCTGTCAGCCCAGAGCCTGAGGTGGGGGCTGGATCTCATGAACCCTGAGATCATGATCTGAGCTGAAACCAAGAGTCAGACATTTCACCAACCACCCAGATGCCACTCAATCATTTCTTTTGAAGGCCATGGATTTTTGCTCTGTTGTCTTCAATTTTGACTTCTCAAATTTCTCAATCCCAGCCATATTGGGTTTGTCAGACATGGTTGCAGAGGAAGCAGAGTAAGACTCATGAGCAGGTCAAGTCTAGTCTGTGCAGTGACGACCACCAAGTGCCTAAAGATTTCATGTTTAAGTAATCTCTACACCCAAGGTAGGGCTCGAAATCACAACCCTGATTTCGCTCCACCAACAGAACCAGCCAGGTGGCCCTCTACAGGTACTTTCTTATGTTAAAGAAGACTTACAGGATCCTGGAGGTTTGGTTACTGTCCAGCTAAGCTTGCTTTATGTCTTGAGAAAAGCATTAACATTAAAGCAGTTGTGAATTCCTTGAGGAGTATCTTACTCTGCCAGTCTCAACTATTTATCAGGGGGCTGCAAGTCAGAAGGAAATTTAATTTTATCTACCTTTCTTTTGTCTTTGTTTTCCTCATCAGAAACTACAAGCAAAGGTAACTCGAAAGAAGTTTCCAGTTTAAAGGTGATAATTTCTGCACGTCGCAGTAAATCCATCTAAGATCCTTAGGAATGATTGACAGGAAAAAATATGAACTTTAAAGGGGAAATATCGGGGCGCCTGGGTGGGTCAGTGGGTCGAGCGTCCGCCTGGCTGGTCCAGTGGGTTGAGTGTCTGCCTTCGGCTCAGGTCGTGATCTCGCAGTCAGGGAGTTCGAGCCCCGCGTCAGGCTCACAGGCTCAGGTCATGATTTCACTCACAGTTTGTGTGTTTGGTCCCACATCAGGCTCTGTGCTGACAGCTCAGAGCCTGGAGCCTGCTTCGGATTCTGTGTCTCCCTCTCTCTCTGCCCCTCCCCGCTCACACTCTGTTCTGTCTCTCAAAAATGAATAAATGTTAGAAATATTTTTTTAAAAAATTAAAAAAAATTAAAACAAAGGGGAAATATCTACCAGAGAGCCCCAAGCCAAGTAAAAGAAGTTAACATCATCTATAATGAAAGAAATTGATATCAGTGCCTAAGTCAGACTAAAGGACCTATTATCACTGGTGTGTTCTTGTGGACAGCAAAAAATAAATCAGAATATAAATCAAATTACGAGCATATGGTTGATTTATACAAAGTTCAATCACCTACAATCTCTATGTCCTGTAATATTTAATATATTTTAAATAAAGTATCCTTTTCACATTCTAAACAGCATGACTCCCTTTTTATATATATAACTCCCTTCTGAGTTATCCTGGGTCTCATATACATCCTATTTATTTGTGCATTTTCTTAATCCTGGTCCACACAGAGCTAATAAGGCATCTAGATGGGACCTAAATGTGAAATGGTTTTCTTGACTGATATCCCAGGACCAGACCCCATCAGCAATAGGAATCTTGGATTCAAGGCCTTCCCCTGTGAATCTGTCACAAAGGGAATATTTTCAATACTTGTAGGACTTTAACTCAAAGCGACAATTGTTGATGTGCTATTGGAGGCCAGGCTGGAGAAGGAAGAGAAAGCTCTGGGATATACAGGAGATGTGTTCAGGAGATGTGTTCTAAAGACCTAACCTTAAGTTGAAAGGGCGGGCCTATGCCGGCCGACTCCATCTTGTTCTGTGTCCTTCACCTTGACCACACCTCCTCCCCTTGAGTAACCCCCCCCCTCACCTGTCTAACAGGACTCGGACCCTTCCCCAGCCAATCGGCTGAGGCCACAGCCGTTACCTCACCAACTGCCCCTGGGCCCCAATAAAACCTTTGTCCTTTTGAAACTCGCTCTCTCTCCCTGGTATCTCACCGCTGCGTCGGTGCAGGTAGGGGATTGAGCTCGAGCTAGCTCGAATAAAGGTTCTTTTGCTTTTGCATTGGACTCGGCTCCCTAGTGGTCTTTGGGGATCACGAATTCTGGGCATAACAAAGTATCATTTTTAAAAAGGTGTAGGGGCGCCTGGGTGGCTCAGTCGGTTAAGCATCCGACTCTTGGTTTCGGCTCAGGTCGTGATCCCACGGTTCGTGAGTTCAAGCCCTGTGTTGGGCTCTGCACTGACAACACTGAGCCTGCTAGGGATTCTCTCTCCTCTCTGCCCACCCCCCACTCATGCTCACACACGCTCTCTCTCTCGCTCTCTCTCTCAAAAGAAATAAACTTGAAAAATATAGTACTTTAAAAAATAAATAAAATGGCTTAAAAATGAGGTGAACACATAAGGCAGAAATATCAGAGCTAGAGGAATCAACATTTGCAATTTCTAAAAGCACGGAATTTCAGGAGAAAATGGTGACACAGCCTCTGACGTGGGACATGCGGCTTACCAGAGAACTGGCCATTGCTTCTGGGGGCCTCCTGTCCCACAGATGCTCACAAACTCAACTTAAAGCGTAGGAAGACTGTGCTGCCTGGACCCGATCCTCCCAGACTCGTGTAGAGGAGACCCTGTTACCTCTCCTTGAGCCAAAGCTTGCCCTCAACTCTCCTAAATTCACGGGAATCCTTCCTGCTTAACCCTGGCCTCGCTTAGAATCACCTGGAGCAGTTGTAATTAAAACAACACTGTTGTTTCCACCCACACCAACTGACGGGGAGGGCACCAACAACGATGGTGTTTGAAACTCCACACGTGAACCTATTGGGAAGCATTTGGGGAAGTGACCAGATGGAAAACTAACCATGGCTATGGTTGTTGTCCAAATTTTTTTAAAAAAAATTCTTATTAACATTTATTTATTTTTTGAGAGTCAGAGAGAGACTGAGCACAAGCAGGGGAGGTGCAGAGGGAGGGAGACACAGAATCGAAAGCAGGCTCCAGGCTCTGAGCTGTCAGCACGGGGACGATGAGGGCTCAAACCCAAACCCATGAACCGTGAGATCATGACCCAAGGTGAAGTCAGTAGCCCAACGGACTGAGCCACCCAGGGGCCCCGATTGTTGTCCAAATTTAAATTCATGCCTTCTCCACTGATCAGAGTTTTCTGGAGATATACACATTCCCCCCTCTTTCTTCTATGCAGAGGGAGCCTTCCAAATGGAGATTTCCTTTATAAATGTAAATGTCTCTTTCAAAGGAAACTTCTGTGTTTCAGAGATTTCCCTTTGTCTGCTGTTTCTTTAAAATAACAAGCCTAGGGGCACCTGGATGGTTCAGTCAGTTAAGTGTCCGTCTTCGGTTCAGGTCATGATCTCTCAGTAGGTGAGTTCGAACCCCGTGTCGGGCTCTGTGCTGACCGCTCAGAGTCTGGAGACTGTTTCAGATTCTGTGTCTCCCCCTCTCTCTGCCTCTCCCATGCTCATGCTCTCTCTCTGTCTCTCAATAATAAATAAATGTTAAAAAACAATTTAAAAATAAATAAAATAACCAGCCTAAACTAACCCATGTTTTGGGGTGGCAAAATGCTTTCCTTCAGTAGGTAAATGCCTATTTTCATAAGTAACTGCCAAACAGTTCTCGAAAGTAAATGTAACTTTTACACTCCTATCTGCAATACATGAGAATTCTAATTCCTCTACATTTTCATGGAAAGTGGTATTATCTTTTTGTCTTAATTTTAGCCATTCTAGAAATATTAAGTGGTTTCTCACTATAAAATATGAAGCGGCCTTGCTATATTTGTCCTGATGACTGAGAAGACTGTGTAGGAGAAGAAACATTTTGTTTTTGCATCTAGATTCCTTGGCTGATCTAATAATCAAACTGACATAAGACAGATTTGATAAAATTTGGAAGTGAGGTTCATGAGGAAATTGCTAAGAAAAAATTCTTGAGACGTTTTTGGTGCAAAAACGTGATTTTGTTAAAGCAAGGTACAGGAGCTGTGGGCAGAAAGAGCTGCACTGGGCTTGTGAGAAGTGACTGATTATATAACTTCTAAGTTTGTGGAGGAAGGGGGGTTAGAGATGATGTAAATTTCTAAGGAATTTTGAAGCAAGGCTTTCCAGACCTTGAAGGGCTAGCTGTTGTTAAGAGAAGGTTACTTTTAAGTCTTTGATGTGATATAAACATGAAGGCAGCCATGAGTTCCTTGGGGAAGAGTCATGCTCAGCTGTCTCAGGTGTCCATCAGTAAGTAGGCTGCAAGCTGGAAGGAGATTTAAGCTACATTTCTCTTTGCCTTTGTTTCCCACACCTGATTAACAGGACAAAAATTTAATTTCTTAATTACAGGAATCCTAAAGATATGAGGCTTAAAAACAGGCAATTCATGCTTATATGCCATGCTGACTTAACAAGAAGGGGGTAGGGATTTACAGTTTCAAAAAGGGGGTAAGCAGGGGCTCCTGGGTGGCTCAGTTGGTTGAGCATCTGACTTTGGCTCAGATTATGATCTCAATGTTCGTGAGTTCAAGCCTTGCATCAGGCTCTGTGCTGACAGCTCGGAGCCCGGAGTCTGTGTCTCCCTCTCTCTCTGCCCCTCTCCCACTCATGCTCTCTCTCAAAAATAACAAACATTACCAATAATAATAATAAACAAATGGGGGAAGTACATCCACAGGGAAATGGAAAGAAGAAATATTTGGTAAACTAATATTTGCCATGCCAGGCAGGTAACTCTTTCTAATATAAAAATTTGTCTCGGGGAGGGTGGGTGATGGGTATTGAGGAGGGCACCTTTTGGTATGAGCACTGGGTGTTGTATGGAAACCAATTTGACAATAAATTTCATATATTGAAAAAAAAATTTGTCTCTGGAGGGCACCTGGGCAGCTCAGTCGCTTAAGCATCTAACTTCAGCTCAGGTCATGATCTCACAGTTCATGAGTTCGAGCCCCGTGTCAGGCTCTGTGCTGACAGCTCAGAGCCTGGAGCCTGCTTTGGTTTCTGTGTCTCCCTCTCTCTCTGCCTCTCCCCTGCTCTCTCTCTCTCTCAAAAATAAACAAACATTTAAAAAATTTTTTTTTTGTTTAAATTGTCTCTGGTGTAAACTCTCTTCCTGATAGAGTGATAGAGGCCCCCCATCTAATTTCTTTTTGGTACATATATCAGCCTCAGAAAAGAAGAGAATCCTTCTATGTGCAGCAACAGAATAAAACTGGAGGACATTTTGTTAGGTTAAATAAGCCACATAGAGAAAAATAGATACTGTTTGAAACTACATATATGCAGGATCTTAAAAAAGTTAGAATCATAAAAGTGAAGATTAGCAGTGTTTGTTGCCAGGAGCTGAGGGTGGGGAAAATGTTGAGATTTTGGTCAAGTAGTAAAAAGGTTCACTTATGCAGGATGTGTAAGCATACAACATCAAATGTACATCATGGTGACTATAGTTAATAATAGTGTATTGCCTGCTTGAAATTTGCTAGGAGAGGGCATCTGAAGCATTCCCACCATACACACACACACACACACACACACACACACACACACATACTTTTTTAAATTTACATCCAAATTAGTTAGCATATAGTGCAACAATGATTTCAGGAGTAGATTCCTTACTGCCTCTTACCCATTTAGCCTCCCACAACCCCTCCGTAACCCTCAGTTTGTTCTCCATATTTAGGAGTCTCTTCTGTTTTGTCCCCCTCCCTGTTTTTATATTATTTTTGCTTCCCTTCCCTTGTGTTCATCTGTTCTGTGTCTTAAAGTCCTCATATGAGTGAAGTCATATGATATTTGTCTTTCTCTAATTTCGCTTAGCATAATACCCTCCAGTTCCATCCACGTAGTTGCAAATGGCAAGATTTCATTCTTTTTGATTGCCGAGTAATGTTCCATTGTATATATAGACCACATCTTTATCCGTTCATCCATCGATGGACATTTGGGCTCTTTCCATACTTTGGCTATTGTTGATAGGGCTGCTATAAACATGGGGGTGCATGTGTCCCTTCGAAACAGCACACCTGGGGCACCGGGGTGGCTCGGTCGGTTAAGCGTCTGACTTCAGCTCAGGTCACGATCTCACGGTCCGTGAGTTCAAGCCCCGCGTCGGGCTCTGTGCTGACAGCTCAGAGCCTGGAGCCTGTTTCAGATTCTGTGTCTCCCTCTCTCTGACCCTCCCCCATTAATGCTCTGTCTCTCTCTGTCTCAAAAGTAAATAAACGTTTAAAAAAAAAATTAAAGAAAAAAAAAAAAGAAACAGCACACCTGTATCCCGTGGATAAATGCCTAGTAGTGCAATTGCTGGGTCATAGGGTAGGTCTATTTTAGTTTTTTGAGGACTCTCCATACTGTTTTCCAGAGTGGCTGCACCAGCTTGCATTCCCAACACACACACACACACCTTAACTACAGGAGGTAAGGGACATGATCATTAGCTTGACTTGTTGGAGAAATGAATAAAGTACGCCAAAGATGGCAGATGCGGCTAAAACAAACTCTGGTCTCTAGCTTATTAGAGATCCCTCCGGGTTCTTCTTCCTTTGTTTGCTGCACGTGCAACCCCCCCCTCCCCCCCCCCCCCAAATGCGGTGGCTTACAAGTATAAATTACTCTTCCTGCTCGCATCTGGGGCTCAGATCTTTGGAGAAACAATCTCCTCTGAGCCTGTCGGTGTTAAATAAATCTCTGATCCACCAAGATCTCCGAGTGCCGCTTGATTTTTCTGCCAGCGTCCCAGCCTGGTTCCGAAACAGATTGTGGCGATCTTTTTTTTTTTTTTTTTTTTAAGAGTTTATTTTTAAGTAATCTCTACACCCAAACGTGGGGCTCGGACTCATGACCCCAAGATCAGGATTCGCATGCTCTTCTAACGGAGCCAGCCAAGTGCCCAACTGTGTTAATCATTTTGTAGCTAGTGCAGAGTGGGGAAGGACATCTGGTTCTGGAGATCCCAAACAGACCAGGGATTGCTTTGTTTTGTTTTGTTTTGTTTTGTTTTTAAATGTTTTATTTATTTTTATTTTTTTAGAGGTAAAGAGAGAGAGGGGGAGACACAGAATCCAAAGCAGGCTCCAAGCTTTGAGCTGTCAGCACAGAGCCCCACGCGGGGCTAGAACACACAAATTGTGATCAGGACCTGAGCCAAAGTCGGATGCTTAACCGACTGAGCCTCCCAGGCACCCCCAGACCAGGTCTGGCCACTAGCTGCTGACAAAATCCAAGGCAGAAGAGCAGTGGTGGAACAGGAAAGGGATTTCCTTCAGTGGGACCAAAGGGGATATGCAGGTGAGCCGAACTCTAATTTCCAAACATCTGCTCTCCTTATCCTGTAAAGTGTATGGCTTCACTCTGAAATCCTACACCCCTATCGATATGGGGAACAAAGGCGAAAGAAAAAAAAAAAATCAATCTCCTTGCAACTTGCAGCCCATTGACAAACCTTGAGACAGATTGAGTGATCTTCTTCTAGGAACTCAAGTGCCTCCATGTTAATAGTTTGCAAAGGGCAAAAGGCAATCTTTTCCTTCCTTCCTTCCTTCTTTCTTTCTGAAGGACAGAGAAAGCAAGCAGGGGAGGGGCAGAGAGAGAGGGAGAGAGAGAATCCTAACCAGGCTCCACCCTGTCAGGCCAGAGCCTGACATGGGGCTCGAATCCACAAACTGATATCATGACCTGAGCTGAAACCAAGAATCTGCCACTTAACCAACTGAGCTACCCAGGCACCTCAGCAATCTTTTGCTTTAGCTTGACATTATCCCAAGCACCACACCCCCTCCCAAGATGCTGTAAGTCTCCTTTAACATATAAAAATACCTTTGGAAACTTCCTTTAACTCTACTTCCCCAAGATAACAGGTTGACAATCAGGCTCCAAGCATATGGCCCACTGATATACATCTGAAGGGTCTCATGACTGAGTTTTTAGTAAACAGTAATAAATGACCTTTTCTGAACAACAGGTAGTCCCTCAAGGTCCTGGAAACCTTGTTTCCAAAATTCCTTAGAGACTTACACTATCCCTAACCCCCTCCCCACCTGAAGGTATATAACCAGTCACTCTTCACCGTCCTAGTGCAGCTCTTTCTGCCCACGGGTCCTGCCCCTATGCCTAAATAAAACCACCTCTGCACCAAAGTCGTTTCAAGAATTCTTTGTTCACTTCTGAACCCCAACATTGCCACATCACCTACCCCCTTGTCTTTACCTCAGAATGACATATATACCTCATTTTACCTGTGTTTAAAATTTCCATGCCTATGTGGTATTCATCATAGGTACAGATTTAAATTTTATTTTCTCGTGTTAATGTGGTCTCGTGTCAATTCGATTCTTTTTTTTTTTTTTTTTTTTTTTTGAGAGAGAGAGAGAGCACAAGCAGAAGAGAGAGGAGCAGAAAGAAAGGGAGAGAGAGAATCTATCAGTGCAGAGCCTGACACAGGGCTCAATCCCACAAACCATGAGATCATGACCTGAGCTGAAATCAAGGGTCAGATGACCAACCAACTGAGCTACCCAAACGCCCCAGGATCCTTAGTCTAGAAGGACCCTTGAGGGGACAGGTCTACTCTTGCTCCCCAACGATGATAATTAGATGTTTGTCCTGCCAACAGATGGGTCACTGAGATAAAATGTACTTCTGGTAATAACCAGAGTTTGGAAAGGGCCCCCAGTTTAGATTCCTCTGTGTCATTAAGGGAGAAGCAAAATTAATCTCTTGAGCCTACAGGGTCTCAATTGTCTTCAGTTGAAAATAATCCACATGCCAAAGTGGCACATTCTGGCAGGGGCGGGGGAAGGGGGGTGCTGTCCCAAACCCTTTCAAAGCACAGAATTTAATGAGAAAGAAATCAAGGCACCAAACCATACAATCTTTGCTCCTGTATATCTGTTTTTAGATTTCAGCAAAACATTAGCACTACCATTGAGACATGGGAGGAGCAGTAAACCAAACCTCTGACCTCCTCTAATCAGTTCAGTGAGGCCACAGCCCAGGGTGGGGCCAGAGTTGGAAAAGCTTCTGGAGAGAGGGCTCTGGGTGGAGCTGGGGAGGCAGATTGCTCTAGGCTTCTGAGCTCCCTGCCTGTGGGGTATTTATTCCCAATTCTGTCTTCCTACATTTGCCTAGTAAAAACTTTGTATGATTATATTCCACTTAAGCCAATTACCTACTTTACAACATAATAATAAGCAATTTAACGTAAACTTTTAAGAGTTTTCTGGGACAATCCCACCAGAAACTAAAGTTGGCCCTTGAAAAACATGGGTTTGAATTTGCGCCAGACTACTGAGACATGGATGTTTTTCAACAAATACAGTACAGTACTGTATTTTCCTTTTGATTTCCTGAACACTGTCTCTAGCTTTCTTTATTGTTAAGACTCTAGTATATAATGTGCATATAACACACAAGATACATGTTAATCGATTGTTTATGTCATTGGTAAGGCTTCCAGTCAACAGTAGCCTGGTAAGAGTCAAGCGTTTGGGTGTTCACATCTGCAGCACATATACTAAAAATGGAATAGTACAGATTAGCGTGGCCCCTAGAATGACATGCAAATTCATGAAGCGTTCCATATTTTTTTTAAAAAAAAGAGCTAAGTTTTTAGGGACTCAAAAGTGACACACAGATTTTCATCACAGTGGTGTCAGTGCCCCCAACCTCCGTGATGTTTAAGGGTCAAGTAGATCTTATTCTTAAGGTAAACAAATACTACAAAACTCTTTTCTTTGTGGATGGCCTTCAGGGGCCACAAGAGTACTCATAAAACCACAGAGAAATGAACCCATAGTCCCCTGTGAACCACCCGTTCCTTGAACTGACCCCACAGTCTGGAATTCAACCGTGTAACCATTTGCTCTAGACTGGAAGTCTCTAGATGGTAGGGGCCATTGCTCTTCATCTGTTTTTCTCATGACCACATTAAGTAGACACAATCACTTTCTCTAGCAGTTTGCAAGCCTCCTCAGTGTTCATCCCAGAACAAGGAACCTGGACTAACTCACACCTGGGTGCCATGGAGATTCCTTCTATGGGGGAAGAAGAGGACCCTGAATGACTCACCCCACCTCCTCTGAGATAGAAGCAAATTCAAATACTGTTGTCATCCAGACCCCAGTCTGCACACGATATTCCCCACATCCTAAACAGTCCCCGGTGCTGGAGAGAGTGTCCCCAGTGAGACTGACCTGCTGCCTCCAGAGTGATGAAGAGGAGAGACTAGGGGTGGGTCTGTGGCATCAGGTAGATCTTGGATCTGCTAGGTTGAGAGCACCCATGGCCCCAGGTGTGATACAGCCTGTCCCTGAGCAGGACACTCTTATGTAAGATGTCTCTACACCAGTAACACAGTTTACACTTAGGTTTAATTGTGGTCATGGCTCTGGACATTTGGAGTCCTGACCTCCCATGCCTAGGGACCTTCTCCCCTCTTGACATGGCATCAAGGCAGGGCTTACGTCCCTGAAAAGGGCTGCTTTTGCTGCCCATACTCGTTGGCACTGAACTGGACAGCAGGAGCACCTCACACAGCTGCAGCAGATCACTGAATGAAATCTGGACAACACTGGGGGCCCGTTCCGGTGAGGACCTTTGACTTCATGTCTCTGTCCATCTGTCAAGCTCAAGAAAACATGTCCCCTGGATTACCTGCATGTCCTCAAAAATCTTGCCTTCTCTCATGAATCCCAAGTAGAGAAGAGCCTCTGTGTGCAGATTCTAGGTGGAATTGTACGTCTTTGTGGTTGCTACAGAGATAGGAGGGAGCCCCGAGAGGAGATGATGCTCTAACCCATCTTAAAGATCCCCATGCACTGGATGCAGAACTTGTTGCTGCAGGGGTGACTGGGTGGCTCCGTTGGTTGAGCATACAATTCTTGACTTTGGCTCAGGTCATGATCCCATGTTTCGTGAGTTCCAGCCCCACATGGGGCTCTGCACTGGCAGCAGGGAGCCTCTTTGGGATTCTGTCTCCCTTTCTGTCCCTCCCCTGCTTGCTCTCTCTCTCTCTCAAAATAAACAAATATAAACTTAAAAAAAAAAAAAAAGAATTTGAATCTGCAGTGTTAGGTCTCTGTAGGGAAGGGGAAGCAGCAGGTATTCTCTTCACATGTACGGACATTTGGGCAACAGATGGAGGCAGTTCAGAACCTCAGGTCAACTTGGTGCATGCACTTATCTCCCTGGGATTCCCAAGCCCCACTGTCTCCATCAGTTTTAGGTGTGAACGTTAAAACAAGCTGGAACTGCTGATGGTCACCCTGTGATGTTGTCTTCATTGGAATCTGGTCTAACTTTGCTCTAGTGGAGACAGTAGGACTCATGTAAGCAAAGACATCTTCCTGCATGTGGATTTTGGGGCATCTGAGCTCTGTGCTGCACAACTGTGGGTTAGAGCTGGAAGCCCCAGAAGGAATTGGGAAGAGGTACTCTGTGAAATGCTCCTCCAGAGGGGGTCTAATGGGCACCTGAAGTGGTTAGGTGAGGATTGGTAGTTCTGGTCAGTGGTGAGGGGAACAGAATTAAAAACAAAATGTCCTCCCAAACCAAAAAACCTCCAGCCAAAAGCAGAAGAGAAAGAGAACACTTTTATTACAGAATAAGCATTAAACTGGAATGTGATGCCAATTACAGGCAATCCACTAAGTGATTAAAGACCGAAAGAAATCTAACGTTTTTGGATAGCCAAGCAGATACATATACTTATCATATTTGTGTGATAAGGTAAATAACAGGCCTCAAGTAAGAGGATTGGACAGCATTTGCTATTTGGGGTGACTGTCTGTGTGCTGACTGGCCTATTCCAAATTACAGTAAACCCACATCTTTAGGACAGGAAGTATTTTTTGCACCATGGAACTTTTTCCTGCTGGACTTAGGCTCCTACCCTTCATGCAGAAATGGAGCAGCGGGCATGCTATCCCTTGATGTTCACATGTCAAAGAGCTAGATCCCATGCATTTGAGAAAGATATTCGCCGACCTGAAAGTTGAAGAAAGCTTTCTTCAGCTTAAAAAGATTTACATATATTTCAAAGATATGGAGAAACAAATGACAAGATTGGTAAAGTGAATATTCCAAGAAAAGGGAGGTGATGGAAAATCTCTTATTTTTGGCTCAGAGTATTAGGCTTCCTGGGTTGTTTGTCCTTACCACAGCCAGGCCCAAGGAAGGCCCTGACCACCTAGGGCTCGTTGACATGTGGATTCCCGCAGGCCCAGGATTCAGGCAGCTGGCGGTGGCCTCGAACTCCCTGTGCTCCTGCAGAGGGGTTAGAGAAGGAAGGAGGAGGCAGTGCTGGACAAGGCTCAGCAAGGACACGAGTAGGGAGCCTGCACAGGCTTGGTGTTAGGACTGCTAGTGCCATAGACACGGATTCAGGTTGGGGTTGGGTGTGCTCTGCCTTACTCCTGTGTGCATGCAGGCACATGGCATTCTGAGGGCTGCTCCATGAGCCTAGGTTGCTGCAGGAGACTCGGGGCCCGAGTGGTATATGCCAGGTTTGCTGGGGGCACTTGTGAGGGTTTGGGTGGAATTTTTTTTTTTTTTTTTTAATTTTTTAATATATGAAATTTACTGTCAAATTGGTTTCCATACAACACCCAGTGCTCATCCCAAAAGGTGCCCTCCTCAATACCCATCACCCACCCTGCCCTCCCTCCCACCCCCCATCAACCCTCAGTTTGTTCTCAGTTTTTAACAGTCTCTTATGCTTTGGCTCTCTCCCACTCTAACCTCTTTTTTTTTTTTTTTTTTTTCCTTCCCCTCCCCCATAGGTTTCTGTTACGTTTCTCAGGATCCACATAAGAGTGAAACCATATGGTATCTGTCTTTCTCTGTATGGCTTATTTCACTTAGCATCACACTCTCCAGTTCCATCCACGTTGCTACAAAAGGCCATATTTCATTTTTTCTCATTGCCACGTAGTATTCCATTGTGTATATAAACCACAATTTCTTTATCCATTCATCAGTTGATGGACATTGGGTGGAATTTCTAAGAGCACAGGCTCTGTGGCCCCTCTTCTTGAGAGGGGAGGTGTGTGTGTGTGTGTGCGTGTGTGTGTGTCTATTGCTGGGGAGCGGTGTGTCATTGCTTAGTACACATGTGTGGGTAGACAGAAGTCCATGGTGACTGCACAGTGGGTGAAGGGGACTCAGGGCCAGAATTCTGTCCTCCAGAAACTCCCCAGTCCACAGCTTCCTCCCCAGTCCATGGCGTCACAGGATGATCCGTGGTCTGAAGGCCTGGAGCGGGTGAGTGGCGTCTCCCTCCAGCCCAGGTCCCTGCAGCCAGGTCTAAGTCAAGACAATGCACTCAAGTGTCCTGCCGCAACCAGGTTCACTCTCTGGAGACACTTCGTCCAAATGGCAGAGCTTTAGAACAACGACACGCCTCTCCTTTGGGCATCTCTCACGGGGCGGCATCAGGAATTATTCTAGCTGAGCATGAAGGTGTCTTCACAGCTGTGTTTGAAATGAGCAAAAGGACCACAACAGAGGACAGCTGGGAACAGAAGGAAGCCTTTGACGGCAGTGCCTGTGAGTTGTGTTGTCTCGTACACAAGGTAAGTCATGATCGGTGTTAATAATAAAGCAGATTATAACTGCACTAACGGACCAGGTTGTGCTCATCGTCCCTTGGGTTGTATGTGCATGCCTGTGTCTTCCTGGACTTTGTGCTGCCACAGGCCTTTGATCTCTGTCCTTTAGGTACTTGTATTTCCTCACATCTTTAAATAGCTAATAAAAAACTCACTGGGGAGGGTGTCTGGGCGGCTCAGTCGGTTGAGCATCTGACTTCAGCTCAGGTCATGATGTTGTAGTTTGTGGATTCAAGCCCTGCACCGGGTTCCACACTGTCAGCACAGAGTCCACTTCAGACCCTCTGTCCCCCTCTCTTCTGCCCCTCCCCTGCTCGTGCTTGTGTGCATGCTCTCTTTCTCTCTCAAAAAATAAACATTAAAAAAAAAAAAAAAAAAAAAAACCCTCTGTGGGGAAATACATGATTCTAGGTCTGGGACAGACCTGAGAGTCTGGAAGCATCTTATACTGGTATAAAAATGGAAACTTCCCAACCCCCCCCCCAAAAAAAAATTGGAACATATCAAAGCCACATGAAAAAAAACCTTTAAGGACTCCTGATGCCCAAAGCTGGAGTAATTTGAGCGATAAAATAAATAGCATCATACTGGATTATAATACCTACTGTAAGTTAATATACATGAGTTCATGCTGACATGAATAAATAATTGAATAAACAAATAAATGAGGAAGGGACAAATCTTCCTGGCAGAAAAATGCTAAAGAGAATATACATATATTCTCACACACACACACAGATATATACATATACGTACACATATATATGCCTCCTTTCAGGAAAAAGGCATTAATTTAACTCCCCTTGGTTTTGTTTTGGGATGAACTTAGTGACTTCTAAACAAGTATGGAAATGGGAACACAGTAATTTCATGAAGATACCTGGCAAGCATCAGCTGAACCAAGGGATCACGGTTAACAGCACCAGTGATACATCAAGATTATTTCCTGAATCTCCAATATGATATGACAGGAGATTGGGATATTCTTCTAAAAATCTACGAACATATTCTAATCATTAAAAAATAATCAGACAAACTCAACTTTAGTGACATGCAAAAATAACACCTGACCAGACTTCCCCTAACTCACTAAAACCATGAAAAACTAGGAAGGGTTAAAATACTGACACAGCACAAGGGACACTGAGGAGATATGATGACTAAAGAAAATGTGGTATTCTGAAATGGATCCTGGAACATGAAAATATATTGTTACAACTGGTGAAATGCAAATAAAGCGTGAAGTAAATTAACAGTGCTGCGCCAATGCTGGTCCTCAGTTTTGTCAACGGTATCATGGGGGTGCCTGGCTGGCTCAGTCAGTAGAGCATGAGACTCTTGATCTCGGGGTCATGAGTTTGAGCCCCACATTGGGGGTAGGGATTATATAAACAAACAAATAGAAAGAAGTATCTTGGTAATGTACAACATTAATATGTAGATACACTCAGTGAGAAGGTATATAGGAAGTTTCTGTATTATCTTTGCTACTTATCTGCACATACAAATTTATTCCAAAATAAAAATTTACATTAGAAATTGTAACTGCTTGTAATTTAATTATAGAGAATTACATTACATTATTGGCATGTTTAAGTTAATATCCTTTTGTTGTTGCTGTTATTCTGAAGTTATCCACTGTGCTTCCTTGGTGATTTCAAAAGCAATATAACTCTTCAGTAAACAAAAACAGTTTCGTATCTTTTGCCCCCAAACTGTTACTATAGGTGACCCTTGAACAACATGGGTATTTGGGCTGTCAACCCGCTGTGCAGTTGAAAATGCATGTATAACTTTTTTTGTTTTTTGAGAGAGAGGGAGAGAGAAAGAGAATGCATGAATGGGGGAGGGGCAGAGGGAGAAAGAGAATCTTAAGCAGGCTCCATGGCCAGCATGGAGCCCCATGCGAGGCTTGATCTCGTGACTGAGAGATCACGACCTGAGTCAAAATCGATTCAGACCCTCAACCGACTGGGCTACCCAGTGCCCCATAACTTTTGATTCTCCCAAAACTCAACTAATGTTGACCAGAAGCCTTACCAAAACCATAAGTCTCTTAACACCTATTTTGTATGTTATATGTATTATGTACTGTTTTACATCTTCATACATACTATATAATTTATTCTTACAATAAACCTAGAAGAAAATGTTATTAATAAAACCATAAGAAAAATACATTTGCAGTACTGTACTATAAAAAATCTACACATAAGTAGACCTATGCAGTTCAAAAACCATGGTTCAAGGATCAACTGAATACAATATTATAAATTGATTTATAAGTTTGTGCTAATTTATCATTTTCATGTAAATACTATATAGATATATATTACCTGTCAATGACCATTCAAGGGTCTTAATAAAATGCTGAATAATTTTCTATTGGGTTTATATACTAAAGGTCCACATTTGGATAGCAACATAAATAATTCTATCACATTTGTTTCTCAATGAGACCAACTATAAAAATTATGTATAATCTAGGTTTCATTCTAATTTATGGTATATGAAATTCAAGTAAGTGATAAAATATTTTATGGTAGAAAGTAATCATCACTAGAGTTATATATAAATTATATATATATATATATATATATATATTTAAAAATATTATATATATATTTTAGAAAAAATTAACTGAAAATAATAAGTGATTTGGGAATAAGATATAAGACAATAATGCAACATGGAAATTCAAGGCATTACATTTTGTTCATTCAATAAATTGAAATGAGAAATACAGGATGAACCTTAAAATAACATTAGATTTTTTTTTTTGAGAGGAAGTATGCAGAGGGAGAGGGAGCAAGAATCCTAAGCAAACATATTTGAGCCCGACAAATGCTGAAACCCTTAATTTTTCTCCTATCTGAACCTCTCAAGTGGGATGTTAACTTTTCCAAATGTCTTCTCTAACTTCACAAGAGAAAACTGTCTCCCTATGAACAACAGATTACAGATATTTTCAAGAGAGACTTAGTTATACTTCAGCAATTTCCACTCAATCACATTGGGTGCACAGAGGTAGATGATTCAGTGAGCTCCTTCCAACTCCCTATTACATGCACAGAACTGCTGTGAAGCAACTATACTAATCATGCAAATTTCTCTGTGATTTCTGTAGAGCAGATTGAATAGCAAATTAATTTACGAGTCATAGTCTTAAGGATCATAAAAGTTAGACTTTATTACTGCTTGGAACAAATTCAACAATCATCATCAGAGTTTTTATGAAAATATATGCATGCAAATACACACTTTCACACGTATAAACACGCACACATGTTGTTATGCATACATATACAGATACACACACATACACATACGTACACGACACACAGAATTCAGTATGTTAGAAATGTTCTCTGTAGAAAGTAAACAAAAGATGAAGTTGAAAAATCTAAACATATTAGAAAAAAGCATTCTATATTTATAAATAAATTATAATGAAGATATGAAATGTAATAAAACTGTACAAAACACTTACATATTGAATACCTTAAATAATATTCATTGATACCATAAAAGAAACTGATTTTATTAATCAAAATGAGACAGTACATTCTAATGAGGTTGTTTGTTTTTTTGTTTAAGTAAACTCTATGCCCAAAATGGGGTTTGACCCATGTAGAATAAATTCTAAACTGAATAATATTGATGGAAGAAACAACAGGGATAATCTATCAAAGAGCCCCCCCCCCACCAACAAACACACACAAACGTACCCTGATGACATGGCTTAACAGTGAGGAGGTTATGTTCATAGGTAAACCAATAGTATTTAAGCCGTTCAAAAGTAAAGAAGGACGCCTGAGTGACTCAGGAGGCTGAACATCAGACTCTTGATTTCGGCTCAAGTCATGATCTCAGAAGGTGAGATCGAATCCTGTGTCAGGCTCCACACTGGGCATGAAGCCTGATTGGGATTCTCTCTCTCCCTCTCAAAATAATAAACATTTAAATATATACATATTAAAAAAAAAAAGAAAACATATTTAAGATGAACATGAGTATCTTGTACTGACAGAAAGTAAGAAAGTTAAAAAGTATATACATATCCGAGTATGCCAAATGGCCAAAGCTGGAACAATCTGAATAAGACAATAAATGTCAGTTTCAAATTATAATGCAAAATATTAGAAACTATATGTGAGGGGCACCTGAGTGGCTCAGTCGGTTGAGCGTCCGGCTGCAGCTCAGGTCATGATCTCACGGTTGTGAGTTCGAGCTCCACGTCAGGCTCTGTGCTGGAGCCTGGAGCCTGCTTGGGATTCTGTGTCTCTTTCTCTGTCTGCCCCTCCCCTGCTTACACTCTGTCTCTCTCAAAAATGAAGAAACATTAAAAAAAAAAGTGAAAGTATACTGATATAAATAATAGTACAATCAATAATTTCCAAATGCTACTACTCTAGCTGCTCCAAGTTTGATGAAAGACTCCTCCTTAAAATTGCTTCATAAAATCGGAAATGTAGGAGATGACCCTAAATCCGTTTCTTGTTAACAGAGCCAACTGGCATCAAGACTTAGAACAAACTACCTTCTAAAAAAAAATTTTTTTTTAATGTTTATTTATTTTTGAGAGAGACAGAGTATGAGTGGGGAAGGGGCTGAGAGAGAGGGAGACACAGAATCTGAAGCAGGCTCCAGGCTCTGAGCTGTTAGCACAAAGCCCGATGTGGGGCTCGAAGCCACGAATGGTGAGATCATGACCTGAGCTGAAGTCAGAGGCTTAACTGACTGAGCCACACAGGCACCCCAGAACAATCTACCTTCTAAAGACTCCCCACATACATTTAACTTGATGAAACGAAACGTCTGTTTGCTTCCTACCTGCACACTTTCTAAGTATCAGCTGACATGTCTTCTTGCTTGTTTTCCTTTGTCTTCTGCAATTCATTGCTCTAATGTTTACCTGAAAGTATTTTACATGCTCATCTTTCTCCAGAAGTATTTTCATATTTCAGTTGTTACTGAAACAGATGCTCTTCCTGTCTTTTTCACAACTCAATCTACAAGGAGACTGGCTTGTAATTGTGTGTAGGATTCTACTGGGAATGAGTATATCAATGACCAAACATGGTAAAAAACATACAATTTATATGTTTCTGGTGAGATGGGGTAGTTGTGTATTTCTTCCAGTACATGTACAGAAGAGTCTAGATACACAGGGGTTACAACTTAAGAGAATAAAGGGGCTGACAGTTGGGAAACAGATATTGATTAAGGCAGAGGTGTTCACCAGCCACCAAGTGGTCTTGCCAAAATAAGAAAAACAAATGTAAATGATGGAAGAGAGGGCATAAAAAGATACAAAGGTGCTTACCAGGACAAGGATGGTTTGAGTGGCTCTGGTCTCAGGGGAGAATCTAGATGACAGGTTGTTCCTATGAATGTGTTGGACCCTCTGCTTGTGTGTGTAAAGGATGAAAACCATGGAGCCGCTGGCCCAGGACATGAGCCCCAAACACAAAACATCAGGGATGGATGTGACAGTTGCACATAGGAAGTCTGTACCTTTGTCATGAAGTGTAGCTGAACAGTACTTAAAGTCTATAGTTGTGATGTTTTCATTACTCCATTTTTTAATCACATACATAGGTACTATGATATTTACCAACATGTGCAGAATCCAGCACAAAATGGTGGAGGGGCCAATGTACTTCAGGGCTTTTGCTTTCATCTCTGCCCACCTGGAACTCCTGGGACTGATGGTGATGGCCTGGAAGATACTCAAGAGGCAGGTAGTGCCAATGGACACACCCCTGGCCACTCTGTGCATATGGAAAACAACTTTGCATCCAAAGTCATTGAGAAAATATCTCAACCCAAAAGCTGTCATGGTCTCCGGGATTCCTCTCGAGAGAATACCAAAGAGTTGGCTACAGTCAAGTGCCTGAAAATCACATCTGTGGATCTTGACCTACCTTCACTGAAGCAAAGGGACGTATAATGATGTAAGAGTGAGAAATTCCCCAGGATTCCAATGGTAATCTGGACCAGGAAGATTACTGCAATTTTCAAATCCACAGACGTCATTCAGTTATTTTCCAGGGCTCAATATTCACTTTCGCAAATAAGAGGATTCTGTGTGGAGACACCAGGAATGGGCTACAATTTTCAAGAAAAATTAAATCCCAAAATCTCTACTTACTCTTACTTTTCCCTGATAACTTATTTCTATTATATATTCTTCTTTTGTTAAGAGATTTTTCCAAGTTTGATGTATTTCCTTATACAGCACTTGCAATGTATAGGTCTCTGTTATTAATGCTTTATTTATAACATTTAATATTTACAACTCTCCAAGTTAGTACCTAACATTATCTTCCTTTTACAGATGAGGAGAATTTATAGTGTTTTTGTTGTTGTTGTTAACTCCCAACGTGGGGCTCAAACTCACGACCCAGAGATCAAGAGTTGGTCATAAGCTCTACTGACTGAGCCAGCCAGGTGCCCCCAGATAAGGAGAATTTAGCTGAAAAGAGGTTAAGTGACTCAACTAAATGTTAGTAGTAGAGCCATGGTTTGAACCTGAGTGGCCGGGTTGCAGTGACATTGGCCGTTGGCATCGTACTACTTTCTCAGATCTTGTATTCTTTAAATAATCCAAATATACTTACACATTGTCATATTTGAAACTTGCTGTATTTTACGTTTAATTGTGCTAATTAATTATTTTTTTAGTATTTAGGCTATTGACTAGCACCACTAGCAAGACCATCGAAGGTCTTACAATGCAGATGCACTAAATAATTCTCCAGTATCAAATTGACTGTAGAATATAGGTCAGTGGCGCCTGGGTGGTTCAGTCACTTAAGGGTCCAACTTTGGCTCAGGTCATGATCCTGAAGTTCCTGAGTTCGAGCCCCACATCGGGCTCTGTGCTGACAGCTCGGAGCCTGAAGCCTACTTCAGATTCTGTGTCTCCCTCTCTCTCTGCTCCTCTTCCACTTGTGCTCTGTTCCCTCCCCCACCCCCCAAATAAATAAACATTAAAAAACAATTTAGCTAAAAAAAAAAAATTAGAATATGGGTTAATATGGGGATAGCAAAGTAATGAATCATATCATTTATTTTTTCCAGTGAGATCTACCATATAAATTATTGCATACTATGGGTTTTTTTTTTTCTCCTAAGCAGTTGAATTTGAAATTTAAGTAAGTACTGAAATATGTTTAGGGTAAAAACTCAATTAGTCTTTATTTCATGTAAAAATATAAAACATATACAAATATAAAACAAGTCCTATGCAAGATGGAATTTGAGACATGAAATCTTATGCGCTGAAAAAATTCAAATAGGAGAACACAGGGGTGAGTCTGAAAATGACACATTAGAGTATTACAAGCTAGAGAAAATATCAGAAGGCACATTTGTGATTGAAAAATGCCAAGTCCTTAGTTTACTCTGCCATCTAAACCCTCAAGTTAACTTTTCCTTGAAGGCTGCTTCACTAACTTCATGGAGGAAAACTGTCCCACCTTGATCAATAGACTATGGGTATTTTCAAAAGAGAGATAAGGGGCGCCTGGGTGGCTCAGTCGGTTAAGCGGCCGACTTCGGCTCAGGTCATGATCTCGCAGTCCGTGAGTTCGAGCCCCGCGTCGGGCTCTGTGCTGACGGCTCAGAGCCTGGAGCCTGTTTCAGATTCTGTGTCTCCCTCTCTCTGACCCTCCCCCGTTCATGCTCTGTCTCTCTCTGTCTCAAAAATAAATAAACGTTAAAAAAAAAAAAAGAGAGAGGGGCGCCTGGGTGGCGCAGTCGGTTAAGCGTCCGACTTCAGCCAGGTCACGATCTCGCGGTCTGTGAGTTCGAGCCCCGCGTCGGGCTCTGGGCTGATGGCTCGGAGCCTGGAGCCTGTTTCCGATTCTGTGTCTCCCTCTCTCTCTGCCCCTCCCCCGTTCATGCTCTGTCTCTCTCTGTCCCAAAAATAAATAAAAAACGTTGAAAAAAAAAATTTAAAAAAAAAAAAATAAAAAAAAAAAGAGAGAGATAATTAACACCTCCATTAAACACACCAAACCTAAGTAACAGAAAAATCACACGCCAGCAAGTGCCACTTGACCACACTGTTCGTACAGGGAGGAATGGTTCAATGAGCTCCATCAAACTCATCACATCTACACAAGTCTTACAAGTCTTACTGAAATAACAATGCTAATCCTGGAAATCACTCCATGATTTCTATAGAACAGATTAACTTCTGAGTTATAGTCTTAAGGATCATAAAAGCCAGAATCCACTAATGCTCAGAATGAAGCCCAACCATCATCATCAGTGAAGATCACAGTAAGATAAACATTAGGAACAACTGGAGATTGATATAGGGTCTCAGACCTCTGGTTCCTCTCCCCAAGTTCAGCCTGTGCCTCAGAAAATATTATTTCTTCCTGTATGGGACTGTTTCTGTGTCACTTTCTACCCTCAGAAGAATCCCTTCCCCAGACAGGAGCATTTCCCCGGACTGTGATATACCTCATCTCCAAACATAATCTGTGTGTCAGGCTGAAACAGAAAAATACTCACGTATCTCTTTCCTGCTGCTGGGACAGTGAGCTCAGTGTGACAATCATGACACCCTTTGCTCATGTGGGAGGGAGGCAGCCAGACCCTATGATAAGAGTCTGTGATTCTGTGATCTCAACTCTCCACAGAACTACAATCATCACTTTGCGGGCAGTTCCAATGACGCTGTACAATGTGGCAGCTGAAATTAAATTAATGAAATTAATCTTAAAAAAAAAAAAAAATCCTTCCAGTTCCCAATTCCCAGAAACAATTAGAGTTTCTAGTTAGCCTCTCCAAAGAGACAGACTGAATGTTTTGGAGGAGTGTTTTCCTTTTCCATAATAGCTGGGGATAGACAGAGTCTCACTTGGTAGAAATAGAAAAATGTTCAGATCTGGCCCAGGAGAGAAGAGCAGTGAAGCACAAGTATTTAATCAGACCCTGCACTTCCTGGAGAATTGTCACCGTCCTTGAAATATAATTGTCTGTTTACGCTCAGGCTCCTAAGCTGAAAAATAAGGCACGTTCTGAGCAGGGACAAGTAAGGATACAAAAGGCCCAGGGAGGATTTTTCAAGAAGAGCGAAAGGAAGGCTGTGATGCAACAAACATGTATCACAAATCATTAGATATGCTTTGTACAACTCGGTGCAGTTAACTGGAAAGTCCAGTCGATGTGGACATTTCTAGGAATGTGTACTTCATGGTACTGACCCCAGAAGAAGTACAAATTCTGAAGTGAACCCTGTGCACGGGCCAGTGGGGGGGGGGGGGGGGGGGGGGGAGGGGGGAGGGGCGGAAACAGCAATATTTGTACAGGAAGTCTTTCACAAAGACAGCACCAGATGATAGTTTATCAGTGATACTCTATTATTCTTCACTATCAGATAGATCCATGTTACTTGGGCCATTCACAAATGTTATGTTTACTATACTTCAAAAGAATAATGCTTGCAAATAATTTCCCAATATCTTACAAAGATTGCCACCAATATTTAACAAATCTCACATACATAAGGGATCCCAAATTATTAAATATATTTGCAAATACTGTCACCAATAAAAGATTACAGCATAGGGGCACCTGGCTGCTAAGTCTGTAAAGCATGTAATTCTTGAGTTGTGAGTTCAAGCCCCAACGTGGAGGGACAGTTTACTTAAAAAAAAAAAAAAAAGAAGGAAAGAAAGGAAGAAAGAAAAAGAAATTAAGGAGGAAGACAGATGATCATGTTGGTAACTGCAAACCAAGATATTTGGCAGAATTTTATAGGTGACAATGACAAAAAAAAGTAATATTAGGATGTCCTTAAGTTGATAAATATCACTGATTTCTTCTATTAAGTTTATTTATTCTGAGAGACAGCGAGCGAGCATGCATGAATGATGGAGGGGCAGACAGACAGGGAGAGAGAGAGAATGCCAAGCAGACTGCACACTGTCAGCACAGAGCCTGACGCGAGGCTCAAACTCACCAACCGTGAGATCGTGACCTGAGCCGAGATCAAGGGTCAGATGCCTAAGCCACCCAGGCACTCATAGTATTACTGTACCTACTGCTTGTAGAAGACACAAATATATACCTGGGAAGCCCAAATAATTAATTTTTTATTTAAAAACAGATAATCAGGGCACCTGGGTGGCTCAGTTGGTTAAGCGTCCAACTTTGGCTCAGGTCATGATCTCACAGTTCCTGAGTTCGAGCATCGCATTGGGCTCTGTGCTCACAGCTCAGAGCCTGCAGCCTGCTTTGGATTCTGTGTCTCCCTCTCTCTCTGCCTCATCCCCATTCATGCTCTGTCTCTGTCTTAAAAGTAAATAAAACATTAAAAAAAAAATTAAAAAAAATCAATCCATCAATGAAAAAATATTAGGATAGAACATTAACATACATAACATATGGGTCTTCATATATGCAGACTGCATACGGAGGGGGATTGCGATTAATACAAGTATGAGATGATAGGAATAAATCTAACAAGAAATGTGAAAAGCCTATATGTGGAAAATTATCAAGCACTGATAACACACACACATTTGGAGAAATGGAAAAATGAACAAGATCAAGGCAGGTGGGGCTCAAAGGACAGAATACCAAACAGGAAGAGATCTGCACGTTGAAAGAACCCCAGAAATCTGCAGAGCGCTCCCAAATACTCAGCCGAGTCCTGGCTGCACAAACATGTGAGGAAACAAGCTGATACCACAGAAAAAAGCCACATGATAGGGTTGGAGGGAACAGTGTTTGGTGCTCACAGAGGGCCAGACATAGTACCTGTTCCAAACAGCTACACTGGAAAAACTCACAATTCACAGGGATCGAGTGGATTGAACAAGAAGGCCTTGTCTCAGGTGTGGAGAGATAATCACTCCCACACTGAGTTCAGGCTCCACCTGAGAGAAACTGCCTCTCCTGCCAGACCCGCGATGGTCACGTCCTATCCCTGGTATCCCCAAGAGAGAGAGAAAAGGTTGTGGCACACTGGACGCTCTGAATCCTTCCTTTACTTGGATGTTCAACTTAAGGGGTTTTCAGGGTTGTTTCTGCCCTCATTTTTGCCTCATGATCTCAAACTCGGATCAAACCATGATGAAGCTGTGAGTTGACTGTAATGAGCGAACTGATGAGTGAGGGAATTCATGAGGGTTTTATAAATGGGACAAAGACAGCCCTTGTGGCTCCCTTTTTCCTTACTTCACCACAGGAAGGGCTAGGAATATTGGCCACTGGAACCAAACTCAAATTATTATACAGTCAGCTGCTTTACGTTTAGCCCAAACAAACATATCTCTACCCATTTAAAGCTACCTATTTGCTGAAAACCCTACCCAACGTGTGCCAAGCACAGGTAAGCAGACCCTGTAGCTACAACAGACTCCAGATGGCTGCAGCACGTGGGAGCTAAGTCAGCATCCTCAGTCACATGGGACTCTCTGTAATCTCCCCTTCTCCTGGGCGGGGTGGGACCGTTACCCATTTCCCTCTGGGAATTGGCCTCGTGACACTGTCTGTGGAAGGTCTCTTGCTAGCAGGGACCCTTTGCCTTTCACGCAACCCTGTTCAAGTACCACCCAATGAAGCTTGTTGTGTGTTCTGCCTTTCTTGATCGATCCCCAAATCCTGACTTACCACAATTACATGGCCTCCGATCTGTCTCAGTGATTTCCACCAGCCTGTCTGTCCTCCATTCTGTCCCTCCTTCCACCTTTATCTCCTTTAATGAACTTTGTCTGCCACTCTTGTGACTCTTAGCCATTCCCAAGACATTTGTGTGTCACCCCACATCTACCCGACACTGCTAGACTTCTCTAGTGGGCCCCATCTCCAGCCCGTGCCCTTCTGACCTCCATCCCTCCATGCCACCTATACCCCTGAGAACCGCAGAACTCTAGACTGGCTCCTGACAGCACAAGGCCATGTCCCCCTCCTGTTAAAATGCCTGCATGAGAAAGCCCCAATGCTGCCAGGAGAAGTTTGTGTTTATTCTAGCCCACACCTGATGACAGGCCCCTGACTTCCCTTTCTTAGAGGAATTAGTAAAAAAGGGCTTACAACCGTGCATATGTATCTTTTACAATTCAGGAGTATCTTCCTCAAGGACTGGGAACCACTCCTGTAGAGTGTGATCATCAGGAAGGACAGGGTCTCTCTCAGTCTGTGGGACGACAGAATCTAATTTCAGTGACTGTCTGCAGACACACAGCAGGCCTAATCCCATTTACGATGACCAACCTTTGGTAATGCTCACTTCTCCGACTCCACTGAGCCCCTCCTTTTCCCTCCAAAACACCCAGTCACCTTGGCACAGACTGTAACGGAGCCCAGCTCTCCTACCGTCAGCAGTTACTGAAGAGAAGCTGTGTTCACCACTTCTCTCTCCCCTCCAGGGATGGCGGTCAAACCTTCCTGCCTTCCACCGCCCTGTTCATCCTCATCTGAATTCCCAGCCATCGTGTTTCCTCAGCTTCCCCATGACCACCACGGCTGCTCTTTGCCCCCACTTGTGATCACCACCCTCCCCAGCTCCCTTCACGGCCTTGCTCCCATTCTGCCTCCAGTGTCCACCACCCCTCCAAACCCCAGCCCTCTACCTACACCCCATCTCTGCCCGTGATCCTCCTCCAGCTCTCCTTTCTGTAACTCCTCAGACATCAAGTCTCGTGTGCCTTTTACCCTTTGCTGCTCTTTACTGTTGCCTGCTATCTTGCTGCCCCCATATCCCTTTGTTCCATGGTGCCAAACACCCCCAATGCCACGGCATCCCATAGTTCCTGCACTCTCAACTTCCTTGCACATTGTATCACCACCAATACCCTCTAATCCCTCTGCAACATTAACAAAATCCTGCCTTTGACCCTCTGTCTTCTTTCCCGTTTCACATTCCCGCATCTCCAGGCTCTCTGTACCCCCACGTTCTCCCAATTCCATGCTCTCCCTGGGCTTTCATTCCTACCCTGCTCTATCACACAACTGTGCACTGTCACCGCCTCCAGCACTCGATTTTCTTACATGCTTTAAACTGAGGGAGCGATGCTCAGATCACTTGTTGTATTTTGGACACTGTAGTAGCATCCCCATGAGATGGTACAGAGTTGAAAATATAAAGGGTGGATTGAGGGGAACCTGGGTGGTTCAGTCAGGTAAGCATCCAACTTCAGCTCAGGTCATGATCTCACAGTCCATGGGTTCAAGCCCCGCATCAAGCTCTGTGCTGACAGTATGAAGCCTGCTTGGGACTCTGTCTCCCCTACTCTCAAAAATAAACAAACATTGGAAAAAAAAAAAGGTGGATTGACACAAGTGGTCTAGAAATACAACTATTTCATTTATACACGAACACAATGTCAAGACACACATGCATAGGTTTACCATCTGAGTTTGATTTCTTGAATGAAAATGAGACCTTGTGAGTTTTGTGAAAGTGCATAACACTGTGTATTATGTGAGTGCGTACTTCTGTAGAGTAAGTCGGTCTATAGAGGAGTGTGTTCGTGGTGGGATGTATGTGCATAAATATGTGAGTATATGTGGCTGTGTATTTGGCTGAGTGTGAATGCACGTGTGTGCTTGCATCTGTATGTAAGTGTGTCACTGTGTGTGTGCTGGGGTGTGTGGATAGGTGTATTGGGGGCTGTCCATACAGTTCTAATATCTGAGTTCAACATTGAGAGACACTGCATAATAAACCTGGATCAAAAGTGGGTTTGTATGACACAAAATTTTTATTCAAATTCATGTTTTATATTTCTTTTTTTTAATATAAAGTTCATTTATTTTGAGAAAGAGAGAGAGAGAGAGAGAGAGAGAGACATACATGAGTGGGGGATGGGCAGAGAGAGAGAGAGAATCCCAAGCAGACTCTGAGCTGTCAAAGCATAGCCCAACTTGGGGCTCAATCTCATAAACTGTGAGATTATGACTGGAGCCAAAATCATGAGTTGGTCACTTAACCAACTAAGGCACCCAGGCGCCCCTATATTTCTTGATTAATTACAAAGGTAATCAGGGTTCGCTACTAAAAATTCAGCAAAAAACAAGTACAGAGAAATGTGGCAACCACTCAGTGCTCCTGAACTGTGTAAGTAGCATTGGTTGATCCAGAATTTAGAGGAATGACCTTTTATTATTATTATTTTTAATGCTTTTTATTTTTATATTCATTCATTCACTTTAGAGAGAGAAGAGAGCACATGAGGGGGGGGCAGAGAGGGGGAGAAGGACACAGAGAGAGAGAGAGAGAGAGAGAGAGAGAGAGAGAAAGAGAGTAAGAGAATCTTAAGCAGGCTCCATGCTCACCATGGAGCCCAATGAGGGGCTCAATCCCACGACTGTGAGATCATGACCTGAGCTGAAATGAAGAGTTGGACGCTTAACCAACTGACCCACCCAAGAGCCCTAAGGAATGACCTTTTAAAGCATCAGATCCTGGTGCTATTACTAGTCCAGACCTCACGAACTTCTCTCTTTCTATGGTTATTGTTCTCCCATCCAAGTACTAACCAGACCTGACCCTGCTTAGCTGCCGAGATCAGATGAAATCGGGCGCATTCAGGGTGGTATGGCCACAGACTTTGTTTATTGTTCTTTTTAGACCTCCTATTACTCCTGCGAGTTGAGTATCAGTAAAGCATATTTTCCCACAAAACTTCCATATCGTCCGGAGTTCCAAACTGTCAGTGAATGCTTGACATCGTGTTCTTCCTGTTACTAAAACGCTTTGAAAACCATTGGACTTTGTTCCAACTTCTTTGCTTACAACTTAAATTATGTTGTGGCTTTGGAGGTGTGAAGATTAAGAAAGGACTCACTTTTGGCTGGAAAAACTTCTCAGGGAAGCAGAGCATCTGGTGAGACACACACGCTTCACTGCCAGGCCCTCACAGGTCAGCCCTTAGCATTCTGTGTTTCCATGTGCGAGACCCTTTCTGCTCCCCGAAATGTGGAAAAGAGCCTTTCCCAGACAGTTCAATGTCTCTTTGGAGCTGCTACCCGGAAACTTTTAATGTGTTTGAGTAATTAGCGACTGGGAAAAAGTTCTCCAGAAATGTTCTCAGTTCCCCAAGCGCATAATATCAATGTTGTTACTGATGAAATGATAATTGCAGTTCTCAGGGGAGGTGGAGGTCACAGATTCACAATCCTTTATCTCGGGATCTGCCTCCCTCCCTCCTACACACTTACTCACTAGCCATTATGATCTTCACAGGAGCTCACTGTCCAGACCGATGGTGTGTGGTGAGTATTTTGTTTCAGGCTGAGAGTTATAGTCTGTAAGGGAAGCAAGCATATCAGAAGTCCGAGTTAGTGATCATATTGGAAATTGGGATTCTTTCAGGTTTGAATGGGATCCAGTGCAAAAACCCCACAGGAAGGAGAAATTATCCCTTAAGTGTGAATTGAATGAGCAAATAGAAACGAGGTCCTAAAGTCTGCAGCACTCAACAGCTCCATAAGTGATTTAACGTAATCGCCACTGAGAATTGTTGATGTTTAATTCAAGTAACAATAAAAGCTGATTTTTAGAGTGCTTAAGAACTGTAGTTATGAAATCAATTGTTTTCAGCCTACCTTACAGGAACCATAGACAAATTCTTCAGAATTATTAAAGTGCCTTAGAATACTTCCATGCTTGCAATAAAGAGTAGGGTGAATCCACAGGAATCGCCAATTCAATGAAAAACATTTTATCTGAAAGGAAACTGCTAGAATGCGAATGTTTTATCTAGCTTGCATAAGTAGAGAGCGCTTAATGAAGACAGTAATTGTGTTTCCCCTGAAAATACCCACTGTCTGTTGGTGTTCGTGAAACTGTTTTCTGCTTGAAGTTAAGGAAGCAGAATTTAAGGAAAAGGCAACTATATCTGCATGTCAGACAGAAGCTGTCAGACCCAAATCTACCTCGTGATCTTTTCTCTAATTTAAATGTATTCTAATACAAATCCAAAAATCTAAAAGTTACACTTAATGAAATGCAGAAAACCCCATCCCTTACATCTTCTGTGTGTCTGATATTTTACAATCTTTCATAAATGTGGCCTCACTGCTAATAGTCTTACTTCTAAAGTGTTAACAAGCAGACAGTTATATAGTCTGAAATTAGTGATAATTTAGTTTTTAATCCTATATGTTTTTATACTGGATTAGCGTTCTACAACCCACAGTTTAAGGCAAGACATGCAACTGTTCAATGGTTTCCATATAGGTGCTAATGTACTTGTCTTCCTAGCATAAAGGCAAATACGTTTTTCTCTTACCTCCTAATATGGAGCAACCCCTGAATTAATCAAGTCCAACCTGGTCACAGGCAGGCCTCTGCAGCCCCCTACTGAAGTCAGCGCATCTACCCTGCCCTAACATCTCAAGTCTTCGTTCATGATGTGTGTTGTCATCTAGAATAAGAAATCTTCTCACAGAAACTGAAACTTGTTACGACCAAAATTGGAAACTAAACATACCAGCGATATAAAACAAAATGACAGGTATAAAAACAAAACTAAATCTTTATCTAAATTATTCAAAGAAAACAGCTAACCTAACAGATTTGGTTAGTTTGGCATGACTGCTAAGTGCCCTGTCTTTGCAACCAGCCCAGATGGGTTACATTCCCTATTTTCCCCTAAACAAGGTGTGAATTTAAACAAATACGGTGTGTCTATATTGTTCGGATCTTTATAATGAAAGAGTAGTGCGGGTTTATAGATTTACAAGAGTAAACTAAGCTACCATGTGTATGGACTTCATAGCAGTTTTTACACGCAGTAAGTGATTTTATTTTTTTTTTAAGTTTATTTGTTTATTTTGAGAGTGAGAGCAAGCAGGGGAGGGGCAGAGGTGGAGGAAGAGAGAATCCCAAGCAGGCTCCGCACTATCAGCACCAAGCCCAAGGTGGGGCTCAAACCCACAAACCATGAGATCGTGACGAGCTGAAATCCAGGTACCCAGGTACCCCTAAGTGATTTTAAAAGTTATATATTCAGGGCGCCTGGGTGGCCCAGTTGGTAAAGTGTCTGACTTCGGCTCAGGTCGTGATCTCAGGGTCTGTGAGTTCGAGCCCCGCATCGGGCTCTGTCCTGACAGTTCAGAGCCTGGAGCCTGCTTTGGATTCTGTGTCTTCCTCTCTCTCTCTGCAAATGCCCCTGCTCACTCTCTCTCTCTCTCAAAAATAGGTAAACATTAAAAAAAAAAAAAAAACTTATATATTCAACACTTGAAAGCATGTGTAGAAAAAAACACAAAACACCTATAAATACTTCTAAAGGGGAACCAATGGTAACTGGAGAATACTGAATTGCAGTGGACAAGATAAATGTAGCCTGTGCACCATAATCCCAAGCAGGGAGGATCTTATTCTGGCTCTAAAGACATTATCAGTCACTGCAAGCTGGCAGAATGGCATCCATGGATGTGGCCACTGGAACAATCTTCTTATCACAGACAGTATTTGGAACTCTTGGAAATTTCTCTCTTCTCTACCATTATCTCTTCCTTTACTCCACTGAGCACAGGCTGAGGCCCACAGATTTGATTCTCAAGCACCTGATGATAGCCAACTCCCTAGCCCTGCTTTCTAAAGGAGTCCCGCAGACAATGACAGCTTTCGGTTTCCAAGATTTCCTCAACGAAGCCGGATGCAAACTGGTTTTCTATCTTCACAGAATTGGAAGGGGCATGTCCATGAGCAGCATCTGCCTCTTGAGTGTCTTTCAGGCCATCACGATCAGCCCCCGAGACTCCACACAGGCAGAACTTAAACTGAAGGCTCCCAAGCACACCGGCTCCTTTGTTTTCTTGTGCTGGATTCTGGCAATGCTGGCAAACGTCTCTTTTCCCGTAAATGTGACTGGCAAATGGAGCGACGCAAACATCACCATGAAAAAGGATTTGGGATACTGCTCTGGCGTGGGCAATAACAAACTCATGTTATCAGTACTGGCAGCGATGTTATCATTCCCTGATGTTTTATGTCTGGGGCTCATGATCTGGGCCAGCGGCTCCATGGTTTCCATCCTGCACAGGCACAAGCAGAGGGTCAGATACATTCGTGGCAACAAACTCTCTGCTAGATGCTCCCCTGAGTCCACTGCCACCCAAAGAATCCTTGTCCTTGTGAGCATCTTCGTGTCATTTTACACCCTGTCCTCCGCCTTCCAACTCTGCATTGCTCTTATTAATAATCCCAGTTGGTTGCTGGTGAACATCTCTGCCTTCGTCAATGGATGTTTCCCAACTGTCAGCCCCTATGTTCTCATAAACCACGGCTCCAGCCTGTCCAAGCTCTGCTTTGTCTGGCCAAGGAACAAAATCTCCTGATCTCATCAGAAGCGTATCAAGTTGTTTCTGCACAGCGTGTTTACTGTTTATTCACTCCTCTTCACAGAGTTGTGTGCACAGTGGTGATGCAGCCATATTACAAGAAATGTTGGACCACACTGAACTTATGCCCGATAACAAACCATAAATGCTAATTACTGTAAACGTAATACTATGTAATTATCACATAAGTCCTTACATAATTGTTGGTCATGTTTGTAGTGGAGTAGTTCAACGTCTAGAAATAATAAAATGTGGGTCCTGACACAACCTGGATATTAAGGGGGTGTCTTTGAGTATGTAACTTTCAATAGACAGAACACATTTATCCAGAAATTAACCAAGCATGGGATGTCTGGTAAAGTTCCATGAAAAAGGAACAATAAGTGAGCTGGCCATTCAGGAAACTGAAAAAACAAAATGTTCTCTGAGAAAAATGAAACAGAACGGGGTGAAGTGGAAACAGAAATCGGGTTCAGGCATTAGGTATATTTGGGCTCAAGTTATGAAGTTAGTACATTTCAAGCTTACAGTGATGGTGGTCATTTGGAAGACCACTGTATAGAGGGAGATAAGCATACATTTTTTCCTGTAGAAAGATCCAGATTAAACTGCAGTGGGAAAAAGCACACAGATGTACGGCCAATTTTTAACAAGACATCAGGCGAGTGAGAGGCAAAAAGGCAAGATGTCTAGGATGCAGTGACATGGGTTTTGGCAACTGTACAGGGTAGAGTTTTCTATGTAATGTGAAGATGACAAGTGTCATTTTGTTAAGAGTCCTGGGGGGCCCTCATCTCACTTAGGAGGAAGTAAGCAGAGCTTTTCGCTACAACTGCAGGAGCTCAGGAACAGTCATTTAGAGGTAAAGTCAGGAATCCCATTTGTTTATATCCAGTGTGTGGCAGGAGGATTTCCACAGGAGCAAATGGTTATTTCTCAAGTGCAGAAAAATTTATAATGTAGCTATCTCTGTATTTACTTTATGAAACCGTAGTAAACTATTAGATTCAGTAATTTGAAAAGACAATTAGTTTGATACAACATTGATATGTTGAACCTTGTGGCACCAAATAGAGAACACATTTTTAGATGACAAGAGACACTTAGAAATATTTATCACAGGGGCACCTGGGTGGCTCAGTTGGATAAGCATCCGACTTCAGCTCAGGTCATAATCTCTCAGTTCACGGGTTCGAGCCCCACGTCGGGCTCTGTCCTGACAGCTCAGAGCCTGGATCCTGCTTCCGATTCTGTGTATTGCTCTCTCGCTCTCTCTCTCAAAAATAAACATTAAAAAAAAATTAAAAAAAAATATTTACCACACATTAGACCATGAATGAAGATGCACACATACACTTGTATATGTGTCTGTGCGTGTATGAACATGTATGTGTGGTGAGTTCTCAGATAATGTTTGTTATTCACTAAGTAATGGAACTGGACAACTGTACATTAATAACTGTCAAGAATAGCACGCAAAATAATAATTATGATGGTAACCTACAATAAACTCTATTATGTGGTCTAGTTGGCAATTTACTAGGCTAAAATGTCAACAGATTATATTTCATTATTTTACTTTAATCCTAATGTTTTGCCCTTTGGAAAAAAAAAATCCTACTGAACAGAATCAAACAATGTTAGACCATAACAAGAACAATTACCCAATTTGTGTTTAGTATAATAGTGGTGAGTTAGGATTCGATTTACCAACTTACTGCATGTTCCTCGTTACTCGTGGTCTATTTTCTTTTTTTTCTATCTTCTGTGTAAATGTTTAACAATTCTGTGTTTTACCCATTAACTTAGAAGGTTGCCTAACCAATATCTTAATTCTCAACCTAGAAATTAAGCACACGTTTAAACACAAATTATGGGGGTGCTTGGGTGGCTCAGTCGGTTGAGCGTCCACCTTCAGCTCAGGTCATGATCTCGTGGTCTGTGACTTCAAGACCCGCATCGGGCTCTGTGCTGACAGCTCAGAGACTAGAGCCTGCTTTGGATTCTGTGTCTCCCCCTCTCTCTGCCCCTCCCCCGCTCATGCTCTGTCTGTCAAAAATAAATGTTAAAAAATAAATAAACAAACAAAAACAAATTACGTTGTTATTCAATATCTCTACAATAGCACTGCAAGGACATGAAACCACTAATCTACTTACCTTCTCCTGAATTTTAAAAAATCGGTATTTCAAAATGAGTTTTAAAGACCGATGTACAGGGATTAAGTACAGAGTCTGGCGAAACAGTACAAATGGAACAAACTTATATATCCATGCCCTAGTTCAAAAGACCGGCTTCTCAGCCCAAAATACCTCCTTGTAACCCTCCCAGTGACTCCATACCAGGGTAAACAGTAATGTGACATCTAACAGCACAGGTCACTTTTCTTTCTTTTCTTTTTTAATGTTTTATTTTTGAGAGAGAAAGACAGACAGACAGACAGAGCATGAGTGGGGGAGGGCAGAAAGAAAGGGGGACACAGAATCTGAAGCAGGATCCAGGCTCCGAGCTGTTAGCACAGAGGTCAACGCAGGGCTCAAACCCATGAACCATGAGATCGTGACCTGAGCTGAAGTCGGACACTTAACCGACTGAGCCACCCAGGTGTCCCCAGACCACTTTTCAAGGTGTCCGTTTGGCACTTTATAGAAATGGAACCACACAGAACAAAACCTTATGTATTTGGCTTCTCGTTACAAACGCTGTTTGTGAACTCATCCTTGCTATCATGAGGTCATCTATTAGCCTTAATTCCGTTGTGTGGACCCCAATATGTAACAGATTCCACTGAATAAATATCTACCAATTGCTCCAGTCTTTCCACTCTCCATGCATTTGTGGGTGGTTTTCAGTTTGGGGCTATTAAGAAAAGCCCTGCTACGTAAATTCTAGCACTTGCGTTTTGGTGACACATGCACAAAATTTCTGTTGTTTACAATATGGGGGTAGTGAATTTCATGGATCAGAGGTTTACATCTGTTCACTTTATTATTACTTTCTAACGTTTACTCATTTTGGGAGAGAGAGACAGAGTGCAAGTGGGGGAGGGGCAGAGAGAGAGGGAGACACAGATTCTGCGGGCTCCGAGCTGTCAGCACAGAGCCCGAGGTGGGGCTCAAACTCACGAACTGTGAGATCATGACCTGAGCTGAAATCGGATGCTTAACCGTCGGAGCCACTCAGGCCCCCCAACATCTGTTCCCTTCAGCAAATCCTTTGACATACTTTTCAAAATGTTTTACCACTTTTTACAGCCATTACCATTTGTATGAGATTCCACATTTATCCACATTCTTCAGGGTGAGCTGAAGCTAGAGAAGTGTTAGTGTAGCAAACTCTCCAGGCGTCTCCCATCCGTGGGTGGGTGAGGATATAGCACAACTGCCTCAGCCCTCTGTTGTCAAAGTTTCACCAGGTGGATGAGTTCTTTGTTGGAAAGTTAGAGACATCAGTCTCAATAGCCCTGCCTAGTATGTTCCTTGTCTGCCAGTAGGTAAAGGACCCAACCCCTTAATAGACTTCCAGTATATCAGAGACAAAGCAAAACTCTGTGCCAGATTCCACCATTTGGAGTCTGTCACCAAGGCAGGCAGTCTCCATCTGGGAGACTCCACTGGGGTTCAGACTCAGGTTTAACGTAACAGGTAAATTACTTTGGAAAAGCAGCCGTTAGCTTGCTACTTAACATTTGTCAAAAGTGAAGCCTGATCGGGGCGCCTGGGTGGCTCAGTCGGTTAAGCGTCCGACTTTAGCTCAGGTCACGATCTCCCGGTCCGCGAGTTCGAGCCCCGCGTCGGGCTCTGGGCTGATGGCTCAGAGCCTGGAGCCTGCTTCCGATTCTGTGCCTCCCTCTCTCTCTGCCTCTCCCCCGTTCATGCTCTGTCTCTCTCTGTCTCAAAAATAAATAAACGTTAAAAAAAAAAAAATTTAAAAAGTGAAGCCTGATCTATTCAGGACTTGTGACTATCTGGTGTGACATTCCCATGTGGATGAGTCAACTTGGACTCTAAAAGAACAAGGCAGAAAGGTCCTAAATGACTTGCTGGCTAAATGAAGACGGTATATTTAAGAATGAATTCTGACCAGCCTCAGCAACATCTCAGGTCTACAGAGCTGAGTCCTATCTGCAGCCGGAAGCAAAGCCCCTGGCACCGTGAGGCCCTCAATCATCCCAGATTCCCCTCAATGTCTGGCACTGGTCCACCGATGGTTCAGCTAAAGCTGGAACCTCATATGGGTTCACCGGGCTGGATGTTTATCCTCAACGCCAAACATACAGAAATGTGAGCTGTTGTGGTTGTTTTACTCAGTGGTCAGAATCCAGGATCTTGGCTTACTGCCCATGTCGGAGCTGTCTGACCTGCCACTTGAAAAACTATACACTGGGGGCACCTGGGTGGCTCAGTTGGTTAAGCATTCAGTTTCTGCTCAGGTCATGATCTTGTGGTTCGTGAGTTCGAGCCCCATGTTGGGCTCTGTGCTGACTGACAGCTCAGAGCCTGGAGCCTGCTTCAGATTCTGTGTCTCCCTCTCTCTGCCCCTCCCCTGCTCACACTCTCTCTCTCAAAAATAAATGAACATTTTTTTAAAAATGGATTTTCGTCCTTGGGTTCAAAGACACTTTCTGCAAATGTCACTGACTTAAGGTGGGGTTTCCCCCCAAATGTTTTATACCCTTGATCTCTTCTAGCAGTAAGGATTTCCTCATGGTTAATTGTCCCAGTTCGGTTATATCCATCATAATATCTGTTCTGCCCATCACTACCTCCCACCACCTTCCCAGTGATTCATTAAGTATAAATACTCAAGGCCACAGCTTCCATATTTTCCCATATCATTCTATGGAATGAATCTCCTTTGCCTGTCTGCCAACAGGCCTAGGGTGTTATGGAAAGATGCAACCAAAAGATACAAAGTTATCCCACTTCTTTTTTTTTTTTTTTTTTTTTTTTTTTTTTAAATGAGTATTTCTTTTCATACTCACTTTATTTTTTTTTTTTTCAACGTTTTTTATTTATTTTTGGGACAGAGAGAGACAGAGCATGAAGGGGGGAGGGGCAGAGAGAGAGAGGGAGACACAGAATCGGAAACAGGCTCCAGGCTCCGAGCCATCAGCCCAGAGCCTGACGCGGGGCTCGAACTCACGGACCGCGAGATCGTGACCTGGCTGAAGTCGGACGCTTAACCGACTGCGCCACCCAGGCGCCCCAAAAGTTATCCCACTTCTTACACTAACATGCATGTACATTAAAATGCTAATGTGCAAAATTAAAATTTTTTAAGGTTTATTTTTTGAGAGACACAGAGAGAGAGAGCAGGGTGGGGGGGGGGGGGGGAAAGCAGTGAGAGAGGGAGACAGAGAGTCCGAGGCAGGCTCCAGACTTTAAGCTGTCAGCACAGAGCCTGACACAGGGCTCAAACCCACAAACCGTGAGATCATGACCTGAGCCTAAGTTGCAAGCTTAACCGGCTGAGCCATCCAGGCACCCCGCTAACGTGCAAAATTAATATGCGTAACAGGACATCAGCAGAATGGAGGAATAGGAAGCAACCTGGACTTTACTCCCCCGTGGGGATAAAAATGGACCACATTACCTTGTGGAAGCTAGTTAGTGTCTCTCTGAGAAATAAAATAAACATTAAAAAAAAAATTAGAAAAACTGTAGACTAAGATTAAGGGCTGGTATCATTGTGTTGGTAAGTTGTACAAACAAATCATTGGGGCTGATATAATCGTCTGCGTCATTCAGAAGCCATGGTGAGCAAATGCCTGTTCCCTGAAGAAACGGATGGTAGTCATGCTGCTGGTGAAGCTGGACATGTTTTTATTTTTTTAAGTTTGTTTATTTTGAGAGAGAGAAAGAGAGAGAGAGAATGTGCACGCATGTGAGCCAGGGAGGGGCAAACAGAAAGAGAAGGGAGAGAGAGAATCCTAAGCAGACTCTGCACTGTCAGCTTGGAGCCCAACACCAGGCTTGAACCCACAAACCGTGAAGTTGTGACCTAAGCTGAAACCAAGAGTTGGGAGTTTTAAGGGACTGAGCCACCCAGGTGCCCCAAGTGGGACATGTTTTTAAAGCACCATTTGTGGGTCTGTAGGTGGACACATTTGTCTCATGTTTTGGAATTCCCTCACCTGTTTATCTCCAGCTTTATAAAGCCCCTTTACTCTGCATCCTAAAACTCTCTTTCTTCTTACATTCCCTACGAATTCTCTTTCCCATGACCACTCCAGGCTGTTATGCAATCCTGGGACTGCATCAGTCGTGTGAGGAAAAGGGATACTTAATCAGCTTTGTGGAAGAAACAGCAGGTGCCACATTACCTCACTTTTTCCACAAACCCTCCAGGTTAGGACAATAGGAGGCAAGGTTACAGGGGATGCAGGCAGGTGCAGAGGGATGATGTGGGACATTAAGAATTGTGTGATGTGGGGTGGTACTCTGGCTAGATGAGACTGAGAAGCGCCTGAATTCGGATACTAGGTTACTCGACCTGTAACTATTATACGAAGGCACACACATGTACAATGGCTCCCGCTGACCACACCATTTCACAGGAAATTCCCACACAATATCCAGCTGAGCCTTGCAGGGCGGGCGCCACCCAAAGGAGCCAGCTGAGAATTAACAAAGGTCAAACAACATGTCAAAGTCAGGACCCGGAAGTTCTGCCACCAACACAAGTACCAATCCTCCCATGACACCAGAACCAATCCTGATACCTCTCTTCTTGTCTCACGCTGCATGAAAACAAAAGAATGTCCCCATTGCCTCCTTGAGGGCTGTGACATATCCACGGTATTCTCCCGGAAGCACAGGGAGGGCCTGGCCCCTGCTCAGAGAGCTTAGGGGTAAGGTCAAGATATGGGATTAGAGAACTACCAAAAACTGGTTGTCTTGTGTGGGGACGGCTTCCCTTCATGAGGCAGGAGCTGTTCTGTGTATCTCTACTTCTCCCGTTGAGAGTGTCCTGGGAACTCCTGTCTGGAACGGAGGGTTTCTTATCCTTGTTCTTAAGAGAAAGACGAAGCTTTGTTCATTCAGACATTAAGAGACTTTCAATGGTGCTTCTGGACTCATCATCCCCTTTCCTCAGACCATCTGCCCACTTCGTGCAGGATCAGTGCTGGTTCCAGAACAAAGTATCCACCAATACACAGGAAAGCAAACACTTTAAACCCCAATCCTCTGGATGTACTCCTGTGCTCCTGACTCAGTTCTTAAAAGAAGAGCGACTAAATGTTATGTCGGGTGGAGGCATACCCACACTTACAGTGTTCTGGAAAGTTCCCAAAGAGGTGATGTATTTTAACAATGATTTCTGGACTCACCTGTAATGTCCTTTATTCCCATCTGAACACAGAGCTGCACGAGAACTTCATAAAAGCCACCGAACATCCATCGTGTTGCCTTTCTTATTTTGAAGGAATTATAGACACACAAACTGTGCGAAGATAGTATGGAAAAGTCCTTGTAAACTTTACCCAGCTTCCTCAGAAAGTTACATGTTACATAATACAGCACAGTGTATGCCGCAGCAAGCAAATTTACATTCACAATCAGGGAGAAAATGCTCCTATCCAAAAGCTGTCACTGTTCTGGAGATTCTTGTAAAGATGATGAGTAAGGAGTTGGCTACAAACAGGTGCCTGACACTCACATCTGTGGACCTTACCCTTAACCTATGAAGAAAAGGAAGATGTAATGGTAAGGAAGAGGGAAATTCCCCAGGATTTTAATCAGAATCTGTGATAAGGAGACCATTCCTACTGCCAAAACCCTGGAGGCCATATGTGGGTTCCCAATGATGCATGTCCTTCACTTGTCCTTCCTTCCTGAACCATTGGCTACATTTACCATTTCAACTGAAATCCAGTATTCTCCACTTACCTTTACTACCCATTGAGAAATACTTACTTTACCTTCTTTTTAGAGCCTTATCTGTAATTCTGACTGTGACCAGTGTCCATTTATGTGTAGAGATTTATTTTAATGCCAATACCAATTATGCATAAAGCTTCTGAGATCCTGTTAACTACAGATACTCAGATTGCAACAATTACACATGAACCTGCCCCATGACCAAGTGGTCATTAAGTGGGACTGAATGATTGCAAGATTCACTCAGTAATAGTATGGTAACAGAGAGTCCTTTGTTTTTATGCTAGGAACGAAGCAGAGTAGCACCTGTCACCACAGCATTGAACTATTTCATATGATGCCCAAAGGATGGTAGATAAAACACTAATATGCAATTTTATCATGGATGCAGGATACAAAGCTAAGGTACAAAAGTTAACTGCCTTCCCAGATACTAAAGATGAACAAGTGAATTGAAAATTGAAAACAAAATACCATTTACATTTGACCAAAACAAGAGGTTCCATCACAGACACTGTCATGGCAACATATGAAAGGTCTGTGATGAAGACATAACATGAATAACAGATTTTCAGCCAGAAGTCCAAAGTCAATAATGAAGTAACCTCATCAAGATATCTATCATTTTATTTAGGATGCCCTGTTTCTTTTATCTAAGTAAGTAAAATGTAAGCTTTTGTGAAACCCTAAATGAATCATGTGCTTTTTTTTTAATGTTTATTTTTTGAGAGGGAGAGAGTGTGAGTGGGGAAGGGTCAGAGAGAGAGGGAGACACAGAATCTGAAACAGCCTCCAGGCTCTAGCTGTCAGCACAAAGCCCAACACGGGCTCAAAGCCACGAACCCTGAGATCATGACCTGAGCCAAAGTTGGCCACTTAAACAACTGAGCCACCCAGGTGCCCCCATGTGCCTTTTATTAGCCCAGGTGCATCCCAGCTCACTGGGGCATTTCATAATGATACTAGTAATACATTCTTGGACTCTCCAGGTTGAATGTCATCCATAACAATTTTCTTCCATGTTAGATTCAAACCTACAATTTTGGAAATACATATTCATAAGCTGAATGTGTTTGAGAGTTATGCACTCCACAGTATGTCCCAGATTATTTTTCTGGCTATAATGAAAATACCATAATAACACAATTTCAAACTCTCACCCTCTACAACCTGCCTCGCCATTCATAAATATACACCATATGATTATATTTTGGCATGCCTTTTGTGCGGCAATGAGACCCATGTGTTGCACCGTTATATTAAATGACAACAGAAAAGTAGTAGGCATATGAAAAGAATTAGGAACTAAAAGAAAATTTCAGAAGCATAAAGATAACACAAACTACATTTTTGCTGGAGCGCTCAGGGAATAATTTGAAAAGATAAGGCTTCATGAGTTTACTCTCAAGAATGAACATACACGGGGCGCCTGGGTGGTTCAATCGGCTGAGCGTCTGACTTCAGCTCAGGTCAAGATCTCACGGTCTGTGAGTTCGAGCCCCACATCGGGCCCCGTGCTGACAGCTGACAGCCTGGAGCCTGCTTCAGATTCCATGTCTCCCTCTCTCTGCCCCTTCCCTGCTTATGCTCTGTCTCTCTCTGTCTCAAAAATAAATTAATTTAAAAAAGAAGAATGAACATACACGATGGCAATTTTGGTAACTAGAAATCTCTTATTTACCCTCTAAAACATTCATGCTCACTTGCATTGTGCTTAGTCCACTGGAACAGGATGTCAGATGTCAAGAATGATGACTGCATGCACTGAAGTGTAAGGAGAATGTTTATTACATAATGATGCTTTCTCAGGAGAGCAGGGTAGGCTTCTCAAGTTCTGAAAATGGGTAGAGAAAGCAGGGAATGGTGACTACTTTTGTTATGACGCATCCTGTGTGGGGCGGGGGTGATGGTACTCACGGACACTGCGAACTTATGACTCCTGCCAAGGGAAGGGCCTCTCGGGCGTCATTATTAGCTTTTCCTGCCCAGATGGGCAGAATGGTAAGAGGTTGTAATGATGCTTCACAAGTATCATTAGTCAGGCATCAAAAGTAGAGTCAGACTCTTTAATATAATTTACTCCTGACTGACTTGGTTGGGAAAGACCACAATCTTCCTCATGCTTCCTTTTGTTCCTGATGCACAAATAGCCCCCACTGCACAGTATGACTGTGGAAACTGGTTGTGAATTACTGTTTAGATCAACTACCTAAGATATTTTTAGACGATGTCCCAATTCTTTTCCTATTAAGTTCTAGTCTATTACTAAAACACATTCAGAAGTGATAGAATATTTCCCAACGACAAGCCTTTTATAGAGCTTTCACTTTAAGGGAGAATGGAATGAATGGAATCTCAAAATCACTCATTCCATTTTTCTACCAAGATACTAGAATCAGAGAGTGCCTGGGTGGCTCAGTCAGTTAAGCATCCAACTCTTCATTTTGCTGAGGTCATGATCTCATGGTTCATAGGATCAAGCCCCCCACTGGGGTCCACACTGAGTGTGAAAAAATAAATGAACAGATTCTTAAAAACTTTTAAAAAAGGTACTAGAATCAGAACATCTGTATTGAAACATGGCAAACTAATTGATTCAGATAAAATTAACTTAAAATGAAGTCAATAAATTTCATAGGAAATAAATCTGTAAGTTAGAAAACACTAAGGATTAACAATTTTTTACTCATTTCAAACACATATCAGACTGGTCATGGGTTGCATGCAATATTATACATTCAGGATAAAGAACAAAGTCCACTGAAAAATCTGTCTCATCCCAAAGTTATCCTTGAGTACCTTGTCAGTTAATATTAATAGAGGGTATTTTTAAATTTGGTCTATGAAATGTTTTTTTTTTTTTTTTGTTTTTTTGTTTATTCATTTTTGAAAGACAGAGACAGAGCACAAGCAGGGGTGGGGCGGAAAAGAGAAGGGGACACAGAATCTGAAGCAGGCTCCAGGCTCTGAGCTGTCAGCACAGAGCCTGGCGTGGGTCTCGGACCCACGAACTTTGAGATCATGACCTGAGCCGAAGTTGGACGCTCAACCGACTGAGCCACCCAGGCGCCCGAAATGTTTTCTTTAGCATTGTTTTCTTTTACCTTCTGTTGTTGAGGTGGGTGGTAATATGAAATTTGAAAATTCCTCAATATATTTATTTTATTTTAATTAATTTTAGAAAGGGTGCACACAAGTAAGGGACAGGGCCAGAGGGAGAGGGATAGAATCTTAAGTAGGCTCCATATTCAGTGTAGAACTGACCTGGGGCTCAATCCCACAACCCAGGGATCATGGCCTGAGCCAAAATCAAGAGTCGTGACAGTCAACTGACTGAGCGACCAAACCGCCACCCCCCCAATATCTTTATCAAAATTGCACTTTTAAAATGTGTAGCTAATTAGGAAGAACCCTCTTGGATTACTTCCATGTAAATAAGACAAAACCTAATAACGAAAAGGCCTTTGCCCCTCCCCATTCATCCTTCTTGGTCCTACAGCAGCCATCCTGCTGTAAGGAGAGAGAGTGCTGAGTGCTAAGGGAGGTGGAGCAGGCAGAGGACTGCCCAGGGGACCCGTCCCATCCCAACCTGCATCTCTGGGCTTCCTGTTATGTGAGAATGGTAAACCACCTAGTTGTTTCAGCCACTGATTTCCAGGAGGTCTGTCCCTCACAAATAAGAACTGTCCGACCTGACCAATGAGATTAATATCTGTATTGAGAGTAGAATGGAGCAAGTGAGAGGGAATCTTGAATTTAACATTTTGTAGCTGAGAAGATCTACAAAAGGCATCATCCTTCACAGATGGGTTAGAGCTGTTTGGCACCTGCTGCCTAAAACTCACAAGATGAACCGAACAAAATACAGCTTGAGAATTTATGAGGAATGTGCAGAACACTAGGGTACAAAGTTACAGGAGTAAAGAATTTGGTGTCACAAATGGAATTACATGTTTACTTGAGCATGTGACCTATTAGTCTCGTAGCTTTTATGCACTACAGTAACTTTCTGCTGTGTAGAGATAAAACGCATTTGATCATTCTACCAGACAGGAACTATTGTATTCACTGATATTAGCAGGACACAAAATTCCCTGCCTTCAAGTAGCTTATATTCTATAAGGTTAAATGAACAAATTCAGTTAAGTCTGTAAGGATAAAATATGATAGCGGTAAGTACCGTAAACGTTTCATGTACAAAGACAGATCACAGGGTTTCCTAATTTAAACAATGTTTTCAGGCAATGCCCACATGATGAGGTCATCTTTGAGCACAACCACTGAAAGTGTATCATGCAAATACCAATGAGGAAGGGCAAGTGGGTGGAGGAAACAAGTGGAAAATTGCCAGAATGGGAACATATTTACAGTGGATTGGGAATATCCACAATTGTTGTGTGGCTTAGAGAAATGTGAAACTAAGTTTCCACTGCAGGCATTTAAATTTTGGGAATCCTTGCAGTTAGAATTTTTTAAATTTTAATAGGAAAACTGCCCAGAGTGCTTCAGATTACATGTAATAGATCCAAAACCATGACCTATTTGGAGAATGGATGGACCTACTTCTTTATGGCAGCCTTACCCCTACCGAGAGAACATAGTAGTGGGGTGGGGTAAGGACTTAAAGGAAAGACAGTAAATACCATTTGTCAAAACTGTCTGAGGGATTTGATCCCAGAACTTTTTAAGATACATACTTTTCGTCTTGTCTACCCCTGTAGCCAGCCAGGGGTATACTGCTCCTTAAGAATGTCTATCAAGTAAAATTTGGTGGGTCTTTTATGCCTCAGTTATATCTTCAATGTCAGTGTCAACAAACTTTTAACATATAAAATAAGATATTGTACTTAAAAATGGAATAGTAACAAAATCACGTATTTCATGTTTCCTCATTAGTACAAGATCTACTAACCCCCAATTATTCCTAGTCTTATGCTTCCATGTGAGACTTGTGCTTCCATCTTGTGCCTAGTATTTATACAAAGTTGACTTTTCGTATGTTTCATATCCCAAATTTTATACTAACTCAGATGTGATGATAATGTGACTCTATGTGTGAGGTCGGCAAACTTTTATGCAAGGAACATACAGTAAATATTTTATTCTTTGTAGGCCATACTGATTCTGTTACCACTCTTCCAGTATGTCCTTACTGGGTCAAAAGTACCTAAATATGAACGTGGCTGCATTCCAGTTACACTGTACTTAAAAACAGATGTTAGGCTGTATTTGGCTCATGTTCTGTAGATGGCAGACTCCTGATCTACACAAAGGAATTAAGAGCACTAGAAGTAGAAACTCTATGGATAAATACACAATACCTTTCCTATTTTTTAGCCTCCTTAAAATATGGTGGACTGGGGGTGCCTGGGTGGCTTGGTCGGTTAACCGTCCGACTTCGGCTCAGGTCATGATCTCGCGGTCCGTGAGTTCGAGCCCCGCATCGGGCTCTGTGCCAACAGCTCAGAGCCTGGAGCCTGTTTCAGATTCTGTGTCTCCCTCTCTCTGTCACCCTCCCCCGTTCATGCTCTGTCTCTCTCTGTCTCAAAAATAAATAAACATTAAAAAAAAAAATTAAAAAAAAATATGGTGGACTGTTTAATAAACTAACACTCTCGTATATATGTGTATAGCATATGTAAAAGAAACCCATACTAATGGTAGCACAGGGCAGAAGCAGAGAAATGGAAGTCCATGTGGAAAGGAAGTGTCGGGTGCTCTACATGAAGAAGTATAAACTCACGTGTGGTAAGCTGTATAGGATAACCCCTAAAACAAACACATAAAAGATAGTTATAGGTAATACCAGTAAACCAAAAAAGAATAAAAAGGATTTAAAACAAAATCATCTGTAAAAACTGAGTTATTTCAAACAAGGCAGAAAAAGAGGGAACAGAGAAAGGAGATCTAAAAGCAACAGCAAGATAATTTAAATTTATATAGTAATATCTGTAAAAGGAAACAGTCTAAAAACCCCATTGAAAAGGAAAAATTGTCACTGATTTTTTTTTTTTGTTTTATTTATTTTGAGAGAGAGAGAGAGGGAGAGAAAGAATCTCAAGCAGGCTGTGTACTGTCAGTATAGAGCCCAGCAACCTCATCAAGATATCTAAAAGAATAGGGGCACCTGGGTGGCTCAGTCGGTTGAACGTCTGACTTCGTTTCACCATCTCAGTTTGTTAGTTTGAGTCCTGCATCAGGGCCACTGTCTGCTGCTGTCAGCACAGAGCCTGCTTGGATCCTCTGTTCCCCTTTCTACCCCTCCTCCACTTGCACGCGCTCTCTCTCAACAATAAATTATGAAAACATTCACAAATAAAAAGAGAGGCGCCTGGGTGGCTCAGTCGGTTAAGCGTCTAACTTCGGCTCAGGTCATGATCTCACGGCTCCTGAGTTTGAGCCCCGGGTCGGGCTCTGTGCTGATGGCTCAGAGCCTGGAACCTGCTTTGGATTCTGTGTCTCCCTCTGTGTCTGCCATATGCTACTCATGCTCTGTCTCTCTCTCTCTCAAAAAATAAACATTAAAAAAACTCTTTTAATTAAAAAAAAAATCTAAAAAAAGACTGCATAAACTGAAGAGAAGTGGATGTTTCCACAGGTGCCCTGCTCCTTTGACGCCCAACATCTTATTAATTTTAGGTCATTCTGAGTTTTAATTTTTCCGCAGAGTCAAACGTTTGATTTGATTAACCTTCAAGAGCTAGACTTCGTTCTTAGTTCTCATGCACAACACACTGTGGAACCTGCTTAAACAATTAACCACACTCATTATATTTGTTCTCCAACATGAAATCTTTGGTAAATCCTGAGGCCAAGTCATAGCATGAAGGCTCTGCTATGCTGTTTGTAAGGTTTCTTTCCATGACTCCGTGATTCTGTGGTATGGAGTTCCCCTATGACATTGCTTTACATTCATATCTTCATTCTACATGTATTCTGGAGTTTACTGAGGCTTGAATACTGCTTAAAGGCCTGGCCACATTTGTGACATTTGTAAGGTTTCTCTCCAGTATGAATTCTCTGGTGAACTGTCAGGTTTGAATTCTAACTAAAAGCCTTGCCATACATATTACATTCATAGGGTTTCTCTCCAGCATGAATTCACTTATGTTGAGTAAGGTCTGAACTCCTGACCAAGGCCTTGCCACACTCATTACATTTGTAAGGTTTCCCTCCCCTGTGAATTCTCTCATTACCCCAAAGGTGTCAATGTGTAGTAAAATCTTTACCGCACTGATTACATCGGTAAGGTTTCTCTCTAGAATGAATTCTTATGTTGAGCAAGATCTGAACACTCAGAAAAATGCTTTGCAACACACATTGCATTTGTAAGGCTTCTCTTCAGTATGAATTCACTCATGACCCCAAAGGTGTGACCATGCGGTAAAATCCCTTCCATATACATTACATTTATATGGTTTCTCTCCAGTATGGATTTTCTGATGACTTGTGAGGTTCGAGAACCTGTTAAAGGCTTTGTTTGCTACACTCGTTACATTTGGAAGGTCTCTGCTCAAAATGAATTCTTGGATAATTAGCAGAGGTCAAGCAATGGCTAAAAGCCTTCCCACACTCATTAAGTTTGTAAGTTTTTTCTCTGTTGGGGGTTTTCTCACATTGTGTCAGTAATGAAGGATGCATAAGAACCTTCCCACATTTATTAACAATGTTGCTTTTGACAGTAGAAGGAATTCTTTGAGGTAGTGAAATCGAGGGCTTTTTTTTCTTTTATCTTTATTTTTGAGAGAGAGAGAGACAGAGTGCGAGCAGAGGAGGGGGCAACGAGAGACGGAGACACAGAATCCGAAGCAGGCTCCAGGCTCTGACCTGTCAGCACAGAGCCTGACGTGGGGCTCGAACTCACAGACCGTGAGATCATGACCTGAGCCGAAGTCGGACGCTTAACTGACTGAGTCGCCCCAGGCTCCCTATAAATTGAGGACTTTTTGATAGACTTCTCAGCTTGATTACTTTCATAAATTTCCTCTTGGGTTTGAAATCTCTGAAGTTCAGCCAGATATGAATGAAAGATTATTCGAAGCCTATTGCCCAAGCAGTTCTTATACTTGTTTCCTGAATAGCCTACCTTGCTCTTTAGTGACTTCTTCATCATATCATGTTTGTAATACTGAGATATACTTCTTCTTATGGAAACACTGTGCTTTACTGGGAAATGATTCCAGAATTTATGATGTTGTTGGTCTTCTCTACAGATGAGATGTAAAAAAAAAAATTTTTTTTTAATGTTTATTTATTTTTGAGAGACACAGAATGCGAGTGGGTTAGGGCAGAGAAAGGGAGACACAGTATCTGAAACTGGCTCCAGGCTCCGAGCTGTCAGCACAGAGCCCGACATGGGGCTTGAACTCACGAGCTACGAGATCATGACCTGAGCTGAAGTCAGACACTCAACCAACTGAGCCACCCAGGCGCCCCGTGGTGAGATATTTATAATGGGATGTGGCTATTCCTTCATAATTTGTTTTCTTCATATACCCACTGAGTGGCAAATTTGTTCACATCTTGCTGGATTCCTCTTAAAGTCATCAAAGTCATGACTTATGCATCTTTCCAAAATCAACATTTAGAATAACTCTCCATTATTAAGGCCATCTTTTAATGGTAATTCTTTGCTCACACATCTAGTAATGATATCTGTAAGATATAAATAATCATAGCCTTCCTATTAATCAGGGTGGGAAGATGAATATTTTATACTGAAAAGCATTACACCAAAAGTAAAACTCATAACTGACAGAGTTATCAACTTTCTCCATCTATGGTTTGGAAACACAAAGGACCTAAGATTCCTCAGTGTAAAGACAGTGTCATTACATATAATCCAAATTGTTTTCAGGGAAGCCTATTTCCAAATAATCTGTGACCAAGAGTTACAAGAGCCCTGAGAAAACGTAAATTTGCCACAGGCATCCCAAAGCACACAGAACCTCACAAGAAGCATAAAGGTGTCTCACAAATGAAAACAGATAGTAAAGCTGATTATCGAATGCTTATTGTACACAACATTAAATCATGACTTAAAGAGAAACAAAATATTGTTCTGAATATGTGTTACAAAAATACATCCAGGTAGAACAGGCATACTGCAGTGTTAATAATCCAGAATATACATTAAAAATTATCTGTTAGTGGGGCGCCTGGGTGGCTCAGTCGGTTAAGCGGCCGACTTTGGCTCAGGTCATGATCTTGCGGTCCGTGAGTTCGAGCCCCGCGTTGGGCGCTGTGCTGACAGCTCAGAGCCTGGAGCCTGTTTCAGATTCTGTGTCTCCCTCTCGCTGACCCTCCCTTGTTCATGCTGTCTCTCTCTGTCTCAAAAATAAAATAAAAAAAAAACGTTAAAAAAAAAATTATCTGTCATAAAATATAATAAACATTTTGTTAACCCCCCAAAAATCTAGCAATTAACAAGTATTTACAATTATAAGACATATATAGTCTGTGGAATTATAAAGAATTCACCCATAAGAACAAAGGAAAGGACCTGCATTTCAGAAAGAGCACACAATGTTGAGAACTGGAAAATATGCTGAACATCACGGATTCTGAAATAAGAGATTCAGATAAATAGCTAATATTATAGAGATTAACAATGGGAAAATAGGACATCAAAATGATCAAGCTGGGAACTCCAAATGTACCTCCCTTTATAAAAGCAGGAAACAAGCTAGAAAAAAAAGGATGAACTTAACTCTGGAAATTAATCACAGGATTCCAGCAACCAGGCACACTTTTAATCAAGAAAAACGTAGCTGTGCCCCAGCTAAGAAGTGGCCTTGAAGATAGGAGCCTGCAGGGGGTACAGACTTCCTGAACTACAGGGGAACAGATGGGACCTTTAAGGAATTGTTGCTGTGTTTGTTTAATCTGAAGGACTGGCTCAAAGTGCTTGCTGTCTTTGGCCTACTTCAGATCTCTACTTAGGTGGAGGTGATAACCAGGGGTCATATGTCACAAACTTTTTTTTTTGTTTAAGTAATCTCTACACTCAATGTGGGACTTGAACTCACGACCCCAAGATCAAGATCTGTATGCTGTATGGATTGAGCCAACCAGATGTCCCTAAATTTTTTAAAAAAACATTTATTGACGCGTTTCAAAAAAATGTTTAAAGGTAAATTAATGCCACCCAGGGCAAGGGATAACAATTGGAGCAAACAATGGGACAAACCTAAAACCCTGGTAAAAACATTGGGGAGTGAGGTGTACTGGGGCATAAGGCTTAGAAAATCCCCACATATTCCAGGGATTCTGGAAGGTTGTGAGCATGCCTGGGACTGGGTACTTAGGAAAAGACCTGAGAAATCCCCAAGCTTTTACCTCCTATTGACCCCCAATTCTGAGCAAGCAGAAATGAAGGGTAAGGCACTGGTGTAATCTTCTTCCTGAAAACATAAGTCATTCCCTAAAATAATCTACCCCATACACAAACACACAGAGTTCGTCTACAGAGAACATAAGCAGGTCTTGTTTTGAATATGGATGCAAAAATACTCAACAAAATACTAGCCAACTAAATATACACAGCATATGAAGATTATACACCATTAAAATTGAGATTTACCCAAATGTCCATCAATGTATGAATGGATAAAGATGATGTGGTGTGTGTGTGTGTGTGTGTGTATATATATATATATATATATATATATATATATATAAAATGGAATACTAGTCGGCAATCAAAAAGAAGGAAATCTTGCCATTTGCAACTACATGGATGGCAGTGGAGGGTATTATGCTAATAGAAATTAGTCAGTCAGAGAAAGACAAATGTCATATGACTTCACTCACATGAGGACTTTAAGAGACAAAACAGATGAACATAAGGGAAGGGAAACAAAATTAATATAAAAGCAGGGAGGGGGACAAAACAGAAGAGACTCATAAATATGGAGAACCGAGGGTTATGGGAGGGGTTGTGGCAGGGAGGGATGGGCTAAATGGGTAAGGGACATTAAGGAATCTACTCCTGAAATCATTGTTGCCACTATATGCTAACTAATTTGGATGTAAATTTTAAAAAATGAAATTAAAACAAATAATAATAATTGAGATTTGTTCGAAGAATTCAAGGGTAAATGGTTCGACACATGAAAATCTTTCAATGTAATAAACCACATTCATGTAAGAAGGCAAGAAAAAATACAAACCTACATAATCATCTCATTGTATGCAAAATGTTTGAAAAATCCAGAACTCTTTATTGATAAAAAAAAATTCAGCATACGAGGGGCGCCTGGCTGGCTCAGTCAGTAGAGCATGTGATTCTGGATCTCAGGGTTGTGAGTTCAAGCCCCACGTTGGGTATAGAGATTACTTAACAAATCAAGGAAAATATTTTTAAAAATTCAGTATACTAAAAAGAAAAGTGAACTTCCTCTACCCCTTAATGATCATTTATGAAAAACCCACAGCTAATATCACAGTCAACGGTGAAAGAATAAAAGCTCTCCCCCCATAGGCAAAGAAAAAGACACAAATGCACACTTTTACCACTGCTATCAATGTGTTCTGGAAGTTTTACCCAAAGCCATTAAGCGTGAAAAAGGAATAAAAAGTATACATATTGGAGAAGTAAAAAAAAAACTACCTCTGCATGTAGATGGCATAATCCTATCTACAGAAAATTCCATAAAATACCCCCAACACACACACACAACCTTCTAGTGTTACAAATGATGTCAGGAAACACAGCATCAATACATGAAAAATCAGCTGTGTTACTACTACACATTAAATGGACAATGTGAAAAAGAAATGTTAAAAATTATTCCCTGTATAACATAACATCCAAAGAATCAGATACTTAGGAACAAATTTAACCAAGGAGATGAAAGATCAACAGACTGAAAACTATAAAACGTTGCTGAGAGAAATTAAACACCTAAATAAATGGAGAAGATGTTCCATATTTATGGATGGGAACACTTCATAGCTTTGAAAATGGTAACATTCACCAAAGTGGTCTGGAGATTCTACAGACACACTATCAAAATTCCAAGACTTGTTGAGAAATAGAAAACATGATCCAATACATATGGAACCACAAAGGGCCCTAAAGAGTCCAGACAATTTTGAAAAAGAAGAAATCTACAGAACAGAAAAACAGAGACAGAATGCACACAGGCAGTTTCAGGGACTGGGGACAGAGGAAAATGTGGAGAAACTGATTAAGGGTAACGGACACTAATTTGGAGTGATGGGAACGTACAACCAGACAGAGATGGTGGTTGAACACCTGGTAAATGCACTAAATGCCACTGAATTATTCAGTTGAAAATGGTTAATTTTGTTACGTAAATTCCACTTTAATTAAAAGTTCATCTTTAGGGACGCTTGGGTGGCTCAGTTGGTTAAGTATCCAACTCTTTATATCGGCTCAGGTTATGATCTCACGGTTCGTGAGATCAAGCCCCATGTTGGGCTCTGTGCTGACAATGTGGAGTCTGCTTGGGATTCTCTCTCTCCCACTCTCTCTCTCTGCCCACCGCCCAGTATTTTTTAAAAAGTTAATTTTTAAATAACAATGTAAGTAATTTCACAACAGCTTTAAAAATATATATCTTCCAATTTTAATACCTTAAAATTTTGAAGCTAAGTCTGTTTATATTCTATAAAAATAATAGTTTCTCTTAGGCTGGCTTCCTCTAATACCCTGAAATTCTCACTGGATCCCTCATCATAATTCCATGCATGAAACAGACATGAGGTGAGGGTAATACATTTTACTATGTATTAGTAAACATATAATTATCAAGAATAAATAAAAATTAATGTGCACTTGCCCACAATTAATAATCCTGACTTCATAAAGATTATTAGGGAACTATAGATAACCTTAAGGGTCATATGACCAAAAGAACAAGGAATAACTTTTTTTTTTTTTAATTTCTTTTGAGAGAGAGACAGAGAGACAGAGAGAGCGAGAGACAGAGAAAGGAAGGGGCAGAGAAAGAGAACCCCACGCAGGCTCTGCACCACAAGCATGGAGCCCGATGCAGGGCTCAAACCCACAAACTGTGAGATAATAACCTGACCCAAAGTCCGATCTTAACCAACTGAGCCACCCAGGGGCCCCAGCAAGGAATAACTTCTAATGAAGGCAGTTTTATCAGTTAAAAGAAGAAACAATATTTGCCAGTTCCAGAAGGTCCATGCAGGAGGTGGCTGTGCAGCGGTGACCAACAAATAAAAACCAATAACAGCCTGAGAACAACAGAACACCAGGATATGGGTCAAGAAGGACAATGTGCACTTCAAACAGAGTTGAGGTTAATAGAATATGGGAAAGAAAACAGCCATCATGGGTTAATGAATAATAGGATTTCCAGAACCTTAGAAATTTTGTGGATACTGTCTCATGAATAACAGTGACGAAGAAGTACATGAAATGTAAGAAATTGGCTATGTTTCTATAAAATGAACTTAGATATTTAAGTACTAGTTCAATGTACCAAGAGTTACATGGTGAAGCTAGACCGGGAGATGATTAATTAAAATAAAGCACTTAAACCAAAATATAAAACATCTATAAAATTCATATAAAATTCAACAAGTTATATTTAGAAAATTTTAAATATACTATAGAAAAAACAAGGTATTTTATATAACAAATTATGAATAAATTACTTTGTTTTTCTGGGATGAACAGAGTCACTTCATAACAAAAGCATATTCTCAAGATATCCAATATTCTTGATTTTAAAAATCCAAATTCAGGGCGCCGGGGTGGCTCAGTCAGTTAAGCGACCGACTTCAGCTCAGGTCATGAACTCATGGCTTGTGGGTTCGAGCCTCGTGTCATGCTCCGTGCACAGCTTGGAGCCTGGAGCCTGCTTCATATTCTGTCTCCATTTCTCTCTCTCTGCCCTTCCGCTGCTTGTGCACTATCTCTCTCAAATATAAAATAAACATTAAAAAAAATTTTTTTTTATTCTAAATTCATTCAGATGGGCCAGGTATTTGTTAATGAGCAGGTATGAATTCAAGCAAAACATGTGCAGGAAGGATAAATATGATATATCTTCCCAAAATTCTAGACATTACATAGGTTTTAGAAAAACGCTTGCTCCACCATAACCCTGAACACTCAGGAAGGAAATCTGTAATACCTGGAAATGTGCATCAAAGTACCAGCATCTTCAACAAAAGAAATGGAGTAGAGCTCAATAATGTAATAAGCATCATGAACTCATAAATTCCCTCGATACGATCATTTAAAATCTTATTTGCTGGGGAAGGAACAAGGACGTACACATGGAACGAACACTGTTGTGTGAATAATAGTTCAGTTAATAGTCTCATAGAAGGGGTAATGAAGGCGGACAATGATCCCTCTAGAATAACTTCCTGTATTTCTTCGGCCAAATCAAAGGGGGTGACCCTTAGTGTACTCAATCACCACTGCCACAGTGCCCTTGAGAGACACTTTTGTGACACTCCAAAAACCAGAAGTCCTGGAGCCCTAAGCCAGGCTCTCATGCTACACTCGATGCCAGCATCCTGGAACATGCTGACCACTCTACTCAGGTGCTTTGGGGGCACAACTCCACTTAGCAGAATGGTGCTGTGACATCTAAATATAAGTGTTCTGCATCTAGAATGTTCTTTTTACCACTAAAACTTTGTATGGAAGAGTTCACCACACAAGTCGTCCAGTACATAATGGGTAGGTTATCACAACAGAAAATACGAGGATAAAAGTTCAGACACTAAGGCAGTGTATTTCACAACCCAGAAAGTTTCAGAGGCAAAACCACACAAACTTAGGAGACTATGAAATCAGGGAGAGCCAAGGTTTTCCCACACTCCCAGACTAAGGAAGACCTGCAAGACAGAGACAAAGAAGATAAGAGACTAAGGAAAGGGGTTATACTTTGTGGGATGTTGAAACAGGACCTGGGATCTACCTACAGACTCCTGGCTGATGGCCTAAAGCCTGAAATACGGTTCCCATGAAGGACTGGGGATCAAACAAAGGTCTCCCCACCCGAACATTCCCAGTACACATGCCCCTAGAGCGTGAAAGTGGAAATGAAGAAATGGCAGAGGCATGGAGCAGGCAGAGGGCTTGGGACAGCCCATGCACCTGCCTCTGGCCCTAGAGGCAAAGAGTGTTCCCATCGGTCACTCAAGCACATGAAACAGGATACAAGCTGGAGAAGGCCCGCAGTCAGGACCAAGGGGGCCTCACCTAAGATCTGTGTGACTGACTAGAGAAGGAGACGCAACGAAGGAAGACGCCCCTTACAAACAGCCCTCCGTGTGCTCCCCAAGGTCGAACCAGTAAGGACTCCTGGGGGCAGAGAAGGGCATGCCTGGGTCGTGACAAAGACTTTGCCCTTGTCGCTGCCAGGAGCTGCACTACCACTGAGGAGGGCAGGAGACACGCACACACCAAGAAGAGGGTGAAGGAGGAGAATAACACCCTCCTTTGAGAGCCCACAAGAGATCAACTCTTCTTTTCCAAACACCTCTCCCACCCGGGAGAATGTCCCAAACAACATTTCAGGGAGTCAATTCCTCTCTGCCATCTGACCCTCACTTGCCTTCACATCTTTGATACCTTCCCACCCACCTGGCTTTTGCCGCTAGTTTCACCCCACTCCTGGCCGTGCAAGGCTCTTCCTTCCTCCACAGTGGAGATGATATTCAGCTCAGAAAGAGGGTCTTGCTGACAGGGAAACCGGTACATGATGTCCTGCAGCTTTTCCATAAACCAATCCCAGTTCCTGGACAGCTGAGACCAAGGACATTCAACACAGGCGGGTTGTGAATAGCGTTTCACAGACTTGTTCAGTGACCGACCTACATCTTCCAAATGCTTGAATGTTTGACAAATACAGATATCCAGCTCTCTTCCCAGAACTACTGAATCAAGAGTACAGGAGTAAAACCAGGCAATCCGATGTTTTAAAGTTTTGACATAAAGTCTTGTGTCTCCTCAACTTCTAGCGCCACCACTAACCTGCATGTAGTGAGCACGTCATCGGACGAAAGGGGGCACTTCAAATCCAGACACCTCGGTGTGAAGCTTTTCATTTCTGGATCAACAGGGCTTCACTCTCAGTCAAACAGGGCAGGGACTCTCAAGCGCCTCCCAAAAGAAACACAAAGGTAGCCTAGAGCAGTTCCCAACCTCTGCAGGGAAACTATCCTCACCCAGGGAGACCAGGGTCCTGTAGTTCTCCAACATCACGTCCCGGTACAAGGCCCTCTGAGCGGGGTCCAGGCACTCCCACTCCTCCTGAGAGAACTCTATGGCCACATCCCTGAAGGTCAACAGTTCCTGAAATGAAAGCACATTTCACCAAGAGGCCATCAGGAGAGTACTTCTTTCAGAAAAACGAGAGGAGGAGAGAGGTATAAGCATCAACTAGAAATGAGTGCTGGAATAATCTACAAAAGATCATTTTCAGCAAGTCATATATCCCTGATTTTATACTTTCCATCAGAGAATTTCCCTTAGCTACACTCTGAGATTTTACAATATTGTGCAAGAAAAGAAAATATACATACAATACTGTATATATGAAAACTGCTGACTTGATCTGAAAAGTTCCGATCATAAGAAAAAAAATGCCGTAACAACGTATGGTGATGGATGTCAATTAGACTTACTGTGGTGACAATCTCACAGTATATACAAATATCCAATCATTAGCCTACATCACTCAAACTAGATTGATGCTATTTGCCAATATTCCTAAATTTAATAAAATGATTAAAACAAAAGAAAAGTAATGATAAGTAGTAACTCTACATATACTTAGTGGAATGGAGAAGCTGAGGGTACAATATTGTGACTGGGTGGAAATGTACTTTTTTCTTTTAATTTTTTTTTAAAGGTTTTTATTTTATTTTTGAGACAGAGAGAGACAAAGCATGAGCAGGGGAGGGGCAGAGAGAGAGAGGGAGACACAGAATCTGAAGCAGACTCCAGGCTTTGAGCTGTCAGCACAGAGCCCAACACGGGGCTCGAACTCATGAACTGTGAGATCATGACCTGAGTGAAGTTGGATGCCCAACCGACTGAGCCACCCAGGCGCCCCTGAAAGGTACTTTTGATGGTCATTCTATGTATGGCTTCAACTAGAAAACAAAGAAAAACGGTACCTGGGTGGCTCAGTCGGTTAAGTGTCTGACTTTGGCTCAGGTCATGATCTCATGGTTGAGGAGTTCAAGCCGTGTGTAGGGCTCTGTGCTGACAGCAGCCTGGAGCCTGCTTCAGAGTCTGTGTCTCCCTCTCTCTCTGCCCCTCCCCCACTCACACTCTGTCTCTCTTTCTCAAAAAATGAATAAAAACTTTAAAAAAAAAAAAAAGGAAACTGATACTCTGAGGATGAACATACTTTTGTAAACAATGTACTGGGAAGCAAAGAATATCTAAGGAAATGCTTTTTGTTTTTTTGTTTTTACTTTTGAGAGAATACAAGAAAATTTCATGAAATCATCACATACTAGAAAGAAATAATGGTACAGAAGAAAAGACAACATGATCTTCCCATTAGGACAAAGAATTAAGTATGCCGGAGGCTTAAGGATGTTTGCTCACCTTCCACTGATATTTTCATGGAATGAAGGGGAACAAATGGACACTGCATTAGCTCTGGAAGTTAGGAGTATCACCCATCCACAGAATGATTTTCTAGTCCCCAAATTACTAAACGGGGCCCTAAGTGACAATAGCTGGCCCAGGAAGAATGGTGGATTTATATCATCTCCATAATGTACCCCAACATACAGACTTAACATTATGTGAAGGAAGGGAAAAACACACAAACGAAAAACCTTCAATGGTAGATTATATGCAAGTTCTAGATAGTATGATTATATGAGTTCTATATCTAGAACTATTATAAGTTCTAGATAGTATGTTGTATACACCAAATGACAGCTAATTTCTCCATGAGCTAGGGCATGAGTAGTGTCTTCAGGGATGACCAAGTCCATACAGGCATCACCAAAGGTAAAATTTGGAAAGATGGGAAGCTAATAATTACAGAACTCACTAAAAGTTTTGAACATTTCCCATATGGTAAGCATTACTCTGATGCTTTACAAGTTTTAACTTGTAAAAGGATATAGGATCCAATTAAATTAGTATTTGTTCCCATTTTATACAGGACCCAATTCTGTCACACACACTCTAAGGAACATGCCTCAAGTCATATAGGTAATAAGTGACAGAGCCCAGACTTGAACAAGTTGTCAGGCTTTAGCATGGAACCCATGGCACCACACAGTGAAGTAATGGACACAACAGTAAGAGTGTGTCGACAGAGGGCTTCCTAGTGGAGAAAACCTGAAACAAGTTCAAGGCTGAAAAATAAACACGGATAAAGATCAATATATATGTCTGCACACGTGCATGTGCACACAAAGTATTCCTACTGCTGTTACCTCATTTAGGTGATGGTGCAAAAAAGAATTAAAGGCCATGGAAAACATGTCAGGCATACCTTCAGAGTTAAAATAAATAAAAATTATTTATGAAATGAAACACACTGAAAATAACTGAAATCAAAGTACCAGTCTCTAAATGACATCTATGTTTAGATAAATCTTCATTATCTATGATTTTGTGTATTTTGTATGCATTTCAGCATTTCTAGTACAACGAACATGTATAAATTGTACAGAATGTAAATAAAAGTGTCAATGTTTTTCTCTTAGCCTACGACAAACACCTTGTAAAAACTTTTTAAAAATAGCAACATGTAAATCCAATCTCCATTAAATACATCCACAGAATTGTAGGAGCTGGAATCTGCGTGGAGATAGAGGGGCTGAGATAAGGTCCTGGGGTGAGCGTGAGCAAGCATGTCAGGGGGGACACTTCAGAGTGAGATGAGCATGGCCCAGTGGTAGTGCAGGACACAGAGGACAGAACAAGGAACCCAGATATGACTTTACCTGAGAAAGAGTCATTCTTGACTCCTGGACTTTCCTCCTCTGAGCTTCTGTCCCAGGCAAGAGGGGTCTCGAGACGTCAAACCTGAGTGTCAAATATATGCTGTTTAACGCTTAGAGTCAACTCACCCCTTTCTGTGCCACAACCACAGACAGGTAGACCTCCCCATGTGGGAGATGGCCCTCTGCTGCCCACTGCCAAAGAGGGGTTCAGAACAGTAAACTGCTACACAGAGACCTCTTCCTGCAGGAACGCACTCCCCTCCTGGTGAGGCACACACATAAGCTACAGCAGGGGGGATCTGGGCTGCACTAACCCTCCCCTTGGAGTCACAGGCTCCCCCAATAACACCCCATGTCAAGGACAGCCCGCCTCACCTCTCTCCCTGTCTCTAGATCCGGGGCTGGTTCATTCCTCATTAATGGATGAGCTAAGGCCCTGGGGCCCAATGCTGGATACAAATTAGAATCACCTGGGGCATTTTCAACACCACTGAGTCTGTTCCCCATCATCCCAAACACAAGAAGGGGAATTCCTGGTGACTGGGCATAAGAGGTAACTACAAAATGCCTCAGCAATCCAATGCAAAGTCAGGGTCGAGAACCACTCAGAGGGCACCAGCCCAGCACACCTCCCACCTGAGGCTCTGCTCTCTCCTGGGCCCCTGTCCCCTGTATCCAGACAGTGGAAGAGGAAAGAGCAGAGAGATCCATGCGGAGTAGGCATTACAGGCCAGAGCCGGGGTAGGGACGAGGCTAGGATGTGACAGGGCAGTGTCAGAGGCGGCCCCACAAGAAAGTGATATCAAGACAAAGACCTGGGGAAAGAAGTTCACCATGTGCATTTGAGGAGTCACAGAATTCTAGGCAGAGGGACCACCCTTGGGAAAGCCCTGAGGCAGTGCTGACCCTGGCCTCGGGAAGAGCAGACCTTTCAGTGCCTCTATCCCAGCGAAGGAGGAAGAGACAAGCCGGGTATTAGGTCACAGAAGTAGATCAGGAATAGCCAGTCGGCCATTGTCTTCAGACACTGTTCTCCCCCATCCCAAGTGAATTTTGGAAACCATGTAGTCTCTCATACATCTTAAGTTAGTATGTAATTATTATTATTATTTTTTACTGTATTTAAGTGAAAACACACACAATATAATATGCTGTGCATTTTGAAAACATGCCAAGATGGTCACCTAAGCCCCAGGAAGGATGGCACTACTCTTCACTGAGAAGTGGAGGACTGCAGGGAACATAATTGGGGGAGTTCAGGAGCTCATGTTTGGACTTCATTAAGGTGGAGATGCCTGTTAGACGTCCCAGCAGACGTGTCAAGGAGACAGCTGGACAACACAATCTGGAGTTCAGGGAGGAGGTCTGAGATGGAGTGTGTAACTGGGAGACTGAGGGGGTTTAAGGCCCTGAGATAAGGTGACATGGAAAGTCACCGGCTATAGATGGAGAAGAGAAGAGGTCCAAGACTATGCTATGGGGCCTTCCCCCAATCAGAGAGCAGGGAGTTTAGGAAAAATCAGCAGAGGAAACTGAGAAGTGAACATGGTGGGGAGAAGAAAACTGAAACGGACACACAGATGATAGATAAGATGTGTCAATAGTGGGATGTCCCAAAAGCCTTAAAAAAATGTCTTTAAAGGAAGAAGGAGTCATCAGTGTTCAACATGTTGCTGCTCAGACAGATGAGGAGAGCCAATTAGCCAACGTTTCTGTGAAATGAGAGGACATCAGTGCCTCTGACACGGAGAGTGGAACAACAGATGGGAAGCCCTGACTGGATGAGGGTCAGTGTTAATTACAGGGAAGACTGAAGAGAACATAGACAATTTTTGTGTATTTTGCTCTGAAAAGGAGCAAAGGGCTCTTACTAAAGAAGACAATGTCCATAAAAGAAAATTTTTGTTGTTGTTGTTGTGAAGATGAGAGAGAGAGTGAATGAAGGGCTTTGTTAAGGTTGGGCTATACTACAATCTGCGCATGATGGCTAAAATACTTCCCTAGAGGTAAAAACTGAGCACAATTTGGTAGGATACAATGTCCATGCTGAGATTTGAGGGGTCTGGGAAGTGGTGCACACCGTCAGGGTGGAGGACAGCTGTGTGAAGAGGGCGGTCCATTCCTCGTCCACAGTGAAGGAGAAGACCCAGATGCATGAGGCTTGTAGGTGGCCCAATCAGGGAAGATCTCTTTCTCATCGTTCCCAGGTGCTCAGACAGACCATCTTGGACTGAAGTGAAGACAGGAAAGGAGCAGATGGCCTTCTCGGGGGCCCTGGAAGAAAAGGTATGGTAGGCAAGTAGGGAAATTCCAGAGGAGGTGGTCCAGGAATTTGAAGGGAGACCAGTCAACCTTGGTTTATGTTTTCCTCTAGCTCTGATGGAAGACGGACACAGTAAGTAAGCAGAGCTGGAGGAGATGATGATATGGAGGAGAAAGCAAGGAAGTCAAGGGTTTGTAAGGGAATGGTTACATCAGTCCTTTGCAGGTGTTTAATTTGCGTGGCTATTAGTAAGTGAAAGGTTTGTCTGTCGCCATCTTTTAAAATAACCTGAAAAGGTGAGGAGGGCATATTCATAATGTTTACCATTTATCCCCCTACAGCAGAGAGGAAAAGCCTGGGCCCCACACACACAGAATGAATGATTGAAGGTCTCTAGTGTAACCCTCATGCAGTGGTTTACGCAAGGGTCCTTGATGTCTACAAGGGTCCTGGTTGTCCTTAGCATGGTCTTCTCACAAGTGAAGAGTGAGCCAGCCAGGGGCACCAGAAGAGGTCAGAGCCTAGGGTCCTTCACTGAGACCACTATCCTCACCCCTAGCAGGTAAGAAAGGCACACTTAAGAAACCGAGTCGGTTGAACCACTGCCGTAGCCACCTCGGGCGGAGCACACCCACTCCAGCAATAAAGGAGCCTGAACTCTGCAGAAAGAGCAGAGGCCTCTGGGCTGCTGAGAGCCACTGATGGCGATGGTCCTGGTGTCAAAGATTTCTGACTTTGCAATGACATTTGGCTGAAATATTCACAGCCCAGATGCTGACTTATTTGGTCTACGACTGTGCAAACTGAGAGGTGGAGCAGGAAGTGTGTGTGTGAACAGAACAGTACAGGGGAAGCTGGAAAACTGGAAGGAGGGGACACAGGAGAGGCACAGACAGACAAACCAGCTTTGTCCCTCAGGTCACCCACTTGGAAAAGCACCACTCTGCCATTCCAGAAAAGATGAAGGACAAAGGGGGAATCATGTATGTAGGGTGAATGTGTGCCTTGGGGGGAAATAACCCTTCTCTTTCCTTTTTTTAGTTTTTTTTTAAATTTTTTTTTTTTATTTTTGAGAGAGAGAAAGAGAGTATGAACAGGGGAGGTGCAGACAGAGAGGGAGGCACAGAATCTGAAACAGGCTCCAAGTTCTGAGCTGCCAGCACAGAGCCTGATGTGGGGCTTGAACTCACAAACTGTGAGATCATGACCTGAGCCGAAGTCAGATGCTTAACTGACTGAGCCACCCAGGCAGCCCTGGACTCAGACACTCTTACAAACCTCCCATGGAAGCCAATGCATTCCCTGGAGGCACCATCAGGATCCTTCTATTCAGCTATGGAATCCCACAACATATTCCAGGCCCCAATAACTCAAGCATTTATGATAGAATAATACACATAAAAATGCCCAAAGACCCACTGATCCCTGAAGCTGTATTTTCATTCACAGTGACCCCACCCCAAATGTTGGCACCTCCATAATCTACTAAATAAAATAACGTCTCCAATGATGTACATACCCCAACAAGACCCCAGCATCTTCTATGAAAGCACCTCAAATTATCATTTGTATCCTCCCAAATGCATATAAAACTTTGACTTCCACCCTAACCATTAGAGTTCCCCTAAAAGACCAAAAATAACCTCCAAAATCACCTCTATTTTCCCTGTAATTCCACTGTTGGTTGCATAATGAATCTTACACCCTCAAGACGGCCTACACAAGTCACTTGCGGAGCGATGCTAAGGTACAGCTCCTGGATCCACCCCGTCAGGACCAACGCACTCCTGTCCCTGCAGACTGAAGGATAAAGAGCCAGAGTCATCATGGCCAAGGAACAAAAAGTGCAGGGAAAAAGACTCGAGACAGAAAAAAACGTTAGTGTGTGGGAACAGAGAAAAGGCAAATGTGACTGAGGCACAGGTAGCCATGAGAGGAGGGTAAGTGCTCTGAATACATATATATATATATATATATATATATATATATATGTATATATATATGCCCCTTAAACAATAACTGCCATACCTCCCTGTCCCCCTGTGGCAACCACCACTCTACTTTCTATATCTGAATTTGGCTGCTCAAGGTACTTTACATAACTGGAAAAACACATTTGTCCTTTTGTGTCTGGCTCATTTCAATAAGCATATGTTCATAGTTTATCTATGTTGTAGACTGTTTCTGAATTTCCTTCCTAAATTTTTTTTTTTTACATTTATTTATTTTTGAGAGACAGAGACAGAGCACAAGTGGGGGAGGGGCAGAGATAGAAGGAGACCCAGAATCCGAAGCAGGCTCGAGGCTCCAGGCTCTGAGCTGTCAGCACAGAGCCCGATGGGGGGCTCGAACCCACGAACCATGAAATCATGACCTGAGCTGAGGTCGGACGCTTAACAAACTGAGCCACCCAGGTGCCCCCCCTTCCTAAATTTTTAAGCTGAACAAGGCTCTGTTGGATGTATATACATTTTGTTCATCATTCATCCACTGATGCACATGTGGGTTGCATCTGTCATGAACACAGGTATAAAAATACATGTTCGGGTCCCTGCTTTCTATTTCATTGGTACATACTCAGAAGTGGGATTGGTTGATCATATGGTAATTCTACCTTTTATCTTTTTGGGAAATCACTACATTCTCTTCCAGAGAGGGTACGCCATTACTTTCCCACCATCAAGGCACAGAGAGTTCAATTCCTTCACATCCTCTCCAATGCTGGTTATTTTCAGTTTTTTTTTTTGTTTTTTTTTTTTTTAACGTTTATTTCTGAGAGACAGAGAAGGACAAAGCACAAGTAGGGGACAGGCAGACAGGGGGAACAGAATCCAAAGCAGGCCAGGCTGAGCTGTCAGCATAGAGTGAAACATGGGGCTCAAACTCCCAAACCGCAAGATCATGACCTGAGCCGAAGTCGGATGCTTAACTGACTGAAGCACCCAGGTGCCCCTTTCGAGTTTTTTTTTTTTTTTTTTTTATAATACATATCACAAAAACTGTGAAGGTATCTCATTGTGGTTTTTATTTGCTTTCCAAAATGATTACAGATAATGAGCATTTTTTCACGAGCTTACTGGCTATCCGTATATCTCTTCTATGGAGAAGCGTCTTTTGCCCATTTTTATTTAAAAACAATTTTTTTTTTTTTAATTTGAGAGAGAGAGAGAGAGAGAGAGCGAGAGCACAGACGTGAGAAGGAGAGACACAGAATCCCAAGCAGGCTCTCTACTGTCAGCACCAAGCCCAACGTGGGGCTCAAACCCAGGAACTCTGAGATCATGACCAGAGCAGAAATCAAGAGTCAGCTCCTTAAATGACTGAGCCACCCAGGTGCTCCTTTTGCTCATCTTTAAATTGGTTGGTTTTTGTTCTTCTTGAATTGTAGGTCTTCCTTTCCCTACACCTACACTTTCCGGGGAACTCTTCACACCTATTTCGCCTTGTCCTACTCTTTCTCCCCAGTCTTTCTGACTGTTCCACTCGCCATACGTTTCTGCCTCTCTCTGCCCCCACGGGTGTCCCCTCTGCTCTCCCTGTTCCATTCCCGCTTTCCGGTTACACCCCCTCCGCCGGGCTCACTGGCACCCCCATCGGATCTCGCACCGCTGTTTCTCTCCCCGCTGTCATCCTACCCTCTCCTGCTGTCTCTGTCTCTGCCTCGCCCGCCCGCAACCTTTTGCTCCTTCCCGCTCTGCGTTCGAAGCGCCTCGCTCTTGTGGCCCCACTTCTGCTTGTGCTCGCTATTTTGCTCCCCTTGTCCTGGGGCGCCTCCCTTTTCTCCACGTTTCGCTCTTTTGTCTTCTCCACCTGCCACTCTCCCGAGTTACTGCGTCCGCTCCCACGGTCCCTGTGTGTCGACCCTCTCACTGATCCTCCCTCCCTCCCTCATTCTCTCTGTCTCTCTCTCCTCATCCCTGGCTTCCCTGCCGCAGTCACGGCTTCCACGAGGCCCCTCAGCCTCGCGTGCGGGACGTGACCCGCGCTCTGACACCCCGCGCTCTCCCGTCCTCGGTCCCGCTCCTGAAAGCCCCCGCTCCACAGTGTGCTCTTCCCGGGCATCCGTCCTCCCACCACATGCGGGGCTGCACGGGGGATTCCTAGGAGGCGGCGGGGTCTGTGCCACCCCAGGGCCAGACTCCGAGCCCCGATGGGCCCAGACCCGCCAGGCTGCGGGCACAGGCGCCGAGCGCTGCCATCCACCCCGCACGCCCATCTCCCGAGACTCACGCGGCGCGGGGGACACGGGTGTCCAGGGACACAAGGCGGCAGGCGGCGTCTGAAGGCCCGAGGGCCCCGAGCACCACAGGCGGGGACCGACTCCGAACGATCCGAACCGAAACCATCCGGGACCCCCGAGCCAGCCGCAGGGCTCGGTGTGTCCGCGACGCCACTCACCGCGGTGGGAGGCGCGGGGGAGGCGACGCTAACGTGCATTGAGACCCCAGACGCTGTGATGACCTTATAACCTCTCTAGCCACTTGTGTGAGGGGCCTGTAAAACGCCGCGCGTGCGCGTTAGTGGAAGGGCAGGGCTGAGGCGGGCCCTAGGGAGAGCACTACAGGCCACGTGTTGGGTACGATAAGTTACACGCCTTGGGCGTGGCCGACGAAGCGCTCTGGCAATGGGCAAGTTATGAATAGTTATTTATATAGTTATGAATAGGTTATGAATAATATTTAGCCCGGATGCTCACCTTGGCGGGGCCTGGGAGGAGCGCTTCCGGCAACCGCCCGCCGGTCCTGGTCAGACCTGGGTCGCAGTTCCGGGTCGCAGGATGGGGCGGAGGTTGGGGACCGCTTCCGGTAATGAGATGGGGAAATAGGCCCCTGGAGCCCGGGCGGAGGGAGCTGTGCTGACAGCTTGTAGCCCTGGAATCGCCCGTAAGTTTGCCCTGGCTGGTCCCTTGGGGGTGAGTCCAGGACCTCTGGAAGGGGTGGGCGGAGCCCCCAGGACGAGTCTTTTTTGGAATCTCTGTGTCCTGTGTCACAGGACTGCTCCCTGCCTGTTTTGAGTCGATGTCTCCAACAATTTGAGGTAGAGCTCAGAGTTGTGTGGGCCACGTGTGTTGAAAGCGAACATGTTTACGTTTTATCAAGGTGAGCCAGTTTTCGTTAAAACGCTTTTGTAATAGAGGTAGAGATTGGCCTCCTGGGAGAGGCGAGCTGGGCTCCGCTGTCTGGGACCTGGTCCTGGGTGCGGAGTGATGTGGGGCCACGGCTGGATCCAGGAACTGCTCCTCTGCTAGAATTTAATTTAAGCAATTTAACTAAGCCAAGGAGTCCACCTGTCTGTGCAGGAGATGCAAACTGAAATATGAAATGTGAAAACCTACCAATGTGAAATGTGCCATTTTTACAGACATTTTTCAGAACCTCATTTCCACTATATCGACTTTCACCATGTGCTTATTTCCAGAGACATTCATAGGCACACACTAGGGTGTGGTAGATGATTTTTTTTTTTTTTTTTTTTTTTTTTTTTTTTAATGTTTGAGAGAGAGTGCGAGAGATTGTGAGCAGGGGAAGGGCAGAGAGAGAGAATCCCAAGCAGCCTCTGGGCTGACATGGCCACTACCATGAGATCATGACCTGAAGCCAAAATCAAGAGTCTGACGCTTAACCGACTCAGTCACCCAGGCTCCCCAAGACATGTGATAATTTAGGTCACTAACCATTGCTTAAAAAAAAAAAAAAAAAAAAAAAAAAAAAATATATATATATATATATATATATATATATATATATATAATCATATATATATATAAAATCAGCACTGTTGACAATAGCCAAAGTATGGAAAGAGCCCAAATGTCCATCGATGGATGAATGGATAAAAAAGATGTGTTGTTGGGGCACCTGGGTGGCTCAGTCGATTAAGCGTCTGACTTGGGCTCAGGTCATTACCTCACCGTTCATGAGTTCAAGCCCCCCGTCAGGCTCTGTGTTGACGGCTCAGAGCCTGGAGCTTGCTTCGGATTCTGTGTCTCCCTCTCTCTCTGTACCTCCCCTGCTCATGCTCTGTTTCTCTCTGCCTCCCAAAAATAAATAAACATTGAAAAAAAAAATTTTTTTTAATGTGTTGTATACACACGCACACACACACACACACACACACACACACACACACACACACAATGGAGTATTACTCTGCAATCAAAAAGAATGAAATCTTGCCATTTACAGCTACGTGGATGGAACTGGAGAGTATTATGCTAAGAGAAATTAGAGAAAGACAAATATCATATGATTTCACTCCTGAGGAAGTTAAGATACAAAACAGATGAACATAAGGGAAAGAAAAGCAAAAATAATATAAAAACAGGAAAGGAGACAAAACATAAAAGTCTTAAATATAGAGAACAGAGGGTTCCTGGAGGGGTTGTGGAAGGGGGGATGGGCTAAATGCGTTAGGGGCATTAAGGAATCTACTCCTGAAATTATTGTTGCACCATATGCTAACTTGGATGTAAATTAAACAATAAATAAATTTTAAAAAAATAAAATAAAAATTTAAAAACCATAAAAAAGCCCTTTAAAACATAGATCTAAGTTGAGTTCTCTGTATTTTTATTTATATATTCATTTTGAGAGGGAGAGCACGTGGGAAGGAGAGAGGGAATCCCAACCAGGCTCCACACTGTCAGCTTGGAGCCCAATGTGGGGCTCTAACCCACGAACTTTGAGATCATGACCTGAGCTGAAATCAAAAGTCAGACACTTAACCTACTAAGCCACCCAGGCGCCCTGAGTTCTTTATATTTCTCATTGCATTCCACACCTAACATGACTGATAAATTCAAATAACTTTGAGCTGAACTTTTGTGACATTATAATTCATTGCTCAATAATTTCCAAATATAATTTCAAATCCACTTTACTTTTAGCCAAAGTAACGTGTTTTTATACAAAAATTATTTTAAATTTTGGCACTTCTGTTTTCTATTTCTGAATGCTCTGTGAGGTGTGGATTATAAAACTCTCTAACATATACATTCTTTAGAAGACTATTGAGTTAGTTTTCATTTAAATACTTTTGCAATATTTCCAGGGGCATTTGATAGGCATGTGTATTCTCATTATATGAACCCTAAAGAAAGTGAAGCTAGTTATCAATATTCCAATGGTTTTATTTATACTTTCAATAACCTTTAAGAGAATATCCATTAGTTACTATACACCATGAAATACAGGTTTCTCTAAAATACATTCATGTTAAAGATGAATTCCCCTGTAAGAAATGTTAATGAGATAAAGGTGTTTTGGATATGTATTTTAAACATATATTAAATTTACAAGGTTTCACTGTTCTATATATTACATAGTGTTTCATAAGCTTTAAGCATTAGTCATAGCCTTTTGATGTTCATTTCATTTGAATTACTTAACATTTACTATGGTTAAAGTATCATTACTCATAAAATTCTTAAGTTTTCACTCAGAAATTAATACCCTGGGGACACCTGGGTGGCTCAGTCGGTTGAGTGTCCAACTTTGGCTCAGATCATGATCTATCTCATGGTTCATGAGTTCAAGCCCCGCGTTGGGCTCTGTGCTGACAGTTCGGAGCCTGGAGCCTGCTTTGGATTCTGTCTCCCTCTCTCTCTGCCCCTCCCCCGCTTATGCTCTGTCTCTGTCTCTCAAAAATAAATAAATGTTAAAAAAAAATTAATATTGTGATGATCCCACAGGATTGAATTTTGGATGAAAATGTTTTAAGATTTCTCTGAGGTATTTGCTGGTTTTAGTAATGTTTGACCCCTTGGTTAAATACAGTGGCCCACTGAGTATAATTTTAAGATCTCCCAGTATGAATTTCTGATTAGCGAAGATTCATCCTGTCTAAAGACCTTCCAAATTCATTACATTTGCCAACTTGTTTTCTACACACTTGATCTTAGCCAAAAGGCCGAGAAGCGATTGCCAAGTTCTTTTCTAATATGTACAACTGTGATATTTAATTATCAACAAAGGATGGATCTATTTAACATGAGGCACCTGGGTGGCTCAGTGGGTTAAAGCATCTGACTTTGGCTCAGGTCATGATCTGGTGGTTCATGAGCTGAAGCCCTGCATCCGGCTCTGTGCTGACAGCTCAGAGCCTGGAGCCTGCTTCAGATTCTGTATCTCCCTCTTTCTCTCTGCCCCTCCCTTGCTTGCACAAAACTAACCCATGTAGCTTTAGAAAGGGGGGGATAGATCAAAACTTCCCACATTTATGCCAATGTTAGTTTTGACACCAGCAAAGCTTCCTTCAGTTTGTGAAACTAAGAAACCATCTTGCTACATGTATTTACCTGATTACATTTACAATGTGCATCCTCAGTTTTAAATGTCAGCAAGTCACTCAGGTGTAACTGAACGAGAATCCAATCCTATTATCAAATCATTCCATGTGTTTTTTTTTCTTGCATTTTAAAAAACATAACAGTGCTAAGGATAGACTTGGTGATCGTAATATTGACAACCAGCCATGTTGGCATGGAAGATTTCAGCACGGACTCCCATGTTCACAAGCAAGTAAGTGACTAGTGGCACTTTCACTAAACACTCCACAGTTGGGAAGAAGCCCATTATAAGTCAAAGTCATAGATCCATTTTGTTTATGGGGAATTTTGCTGCTTGTAAAATTTACAAGTCACTGGCTGCGGGGGACCCTTCTTTCCGGGGGCACGTCTGGAAGTCAGCTGAGTCCGCGGGCAGCACCCTTGACTGCAGCGCGGCTGAGAAGCTACTGCTTGGGCTTTGGGACCCGCCTGACTCGGCCGCCATGCGCTCCGGGCTCTACCTCCTGGTCCCTCAGCTTCCTCCTCCGTTTCTGGCCCGGGGAAGTTGCCCACAGACACCCCGAGTGCCAGCTCGAGTTCATCCCCCGAAGGCTGGAAGGCCTCTCCGCGCGGAGCAGTGGTTGCCCCAGCGCTCCGCTCCTGACCCGGAAGAGCTGGACTCCTGGGGTGGCGTGGGCCGCTCGGCCACCCCGTGTACTCCCCAAGCCCTCGGTGCGCGCAAGGCCAACCCCGCTGCTGGTCCCGCGGAACCACCTTGGGAGCAGGAGACTGAAAGGAGGGCGTGCGGGACAATCAAGGGACTGCAAAGGGGCAGTGACAGTCCTTACGGTGCGAAGGCTTCGGCTTGTCGCTCCCTTTGGGCTTCCCAAGGTCTGGCCCACACCCTGGCTTCCCCAACCAGACGGGGCTGAGATGTGGGGAACGCATGAGCCAAGCGAGCAGGACCCGATGGAAATAGTGCTTCCGTCGCTGCAGGTAAGGGGCTCAAAATCTTTTGGTTTTCACTAAAAATTAGCGAGAGTTGGAGGCTAAAGAAGGGCTGGAGGAAGGCACCTGAGCATGTATGTAAGTAAATAATCTTGCTTGCAGGGAATGCGGGGGTGGCCATCGTGTTGGGGGGAATCAGCCCTACACTTCCGTGTTTGAGCTGTGCGAGCAAGCTGGGTGAATCTGGTTCTTGGCGGTTTTCCATAAAGTGGAAGTCTCTACACCGTCACAGAACCAAGGACCTACTTCCAAGCTGACATTAAACGGAGGTTGTTTAATGGTGACCAAAGGGGAAGATTCACTAAGCGGACAGAAATCAGCCCCAGTCATGCTCCACGTTCTTACTGGGTCTTCCGTTAGTCCTCTTCGTGCCGCACGGTTTTCCTAACCGAAGAGAAAGTCAAGTCCCAGTGCTGTCCAGCCACACTTCGAATGAGCTCTGGGCCCCGGTGCATCTGCAGCTGCATGGAGCTGGGGAGGCAGTTCTCTGACCAGATGCGCTCATGTGGTGGCCCTTAGCTGCTGTTTTCCATCCCAGTAGCATTCCCTCCCTCACAGGAGACTGACTCCCTCTGGGAACCCTCCCCGCTCTGCCTTTTTCTGAAAAGTCCAGCTAAATTGCTCAGGAAACAGGCCAGCTTTCCTAATGTTCCAAGCTTCAGTCCTCAGGGCCTGCAGGGATGTTGGATGGGGGGCAGGTGCACCAGCCCCGCATTCTCCCTGGGACCCAATCCACACTGGCTATCCTGGTCAGCCAAGTCCCCAATTCCGAGGAGGCTTCTGTGGCTACCCGCAAGTTCTCCAGGATCCAAGTAGCCACTGAGGTGCACACCAGCCGGGGCGGGGCGGGGGGAGGGGGACGACTGGGGGTGGTGGTGGCTGTACATGTGCTCTCAGAGTCCCATTGTGAGAAAGGGAGAGTCTGGATGTGTGGACCCATCTCTAGCTCAGAGAGAGCTAGGGGAAGTTTCCTGAAAGTGAGAAGTGCTGCTAACTGTAGGAGCTTTTCCTCCAGATAAAAATAATAATAATAATAATAAAGTCATATTAAAAATTTAGACTAGTACAATAATAATAAATTGGTCAGGAACTTTAAAGTATGTATCTCTGAATGGCACTGAAGTTCCCTGCATCTTTGATATGGCTGTTGTGTCTGTTCCTCTCACAAACACATCCTTAAGAATTAAGGCACACAGGGTTGAGTGATTTCACTAACTTCATGCCTTGTTTAGCAGCAGACTGAAGACTTGAACTTATGGGGGGTGGTAACAAATCACAGGATTTAGCCATCATGATACACTGAAAAAGCTGGATGGCAATGTTCTTCCAGTAATCTAGATTTACATTTAGGTGTTTTCATAACTTGTTCTCATATTTTAGATTACTGGTATATTATTTATAATACTGGCTATGACCAGTTTCCATTTCCATTCTGTGCAAAGATTTATTTTATATGCTAATAAAAATTAGGCATAAAGCTTCTGAGATCTTAATAAACTATAGATACTCTGATTGCAACAGAGTACCATAGGAACCTGCCTCATGACCAAGCTGGACTTAATGACTGCAAGATTCACTTGATAATAGTATGATAACAGAGAGTTCTTTTATACTGGGAAGAAAACAGAGTGGCACCTGTCACCAAAGCATTGAACTATTTCATACAATGTCCCAAAGTATGGTAGATAAAATACCATTTACACCAAGGCTGCAGGCTACAAGGTTAAGGTACAAAAGTTAACTGCCTTCGGAGATACCAGAAATGAACAAGTGAATTGAAAATTAAAAACAAAACCCATTTACATTAGGACCAAAACAAAAGGTTCCATCACGGGCACTGTTAGGGCAATATGTGAAACGTCTGTGATGAAGACATAATGTCAATAATATATTTTCAACCACAGGTTCAAAGTCAGTAATAAAGTAACCTCATTAAGAAATCTAAAGGAACAGGGGCGCCTGGGTGGCTCAGTCAGTTGAGTATCCTGCTGAGGTCACGATCTCACAGTTCGTGAGTTTGAGCCTCACATCGGGCTCTGTGCTGACAGCTTAGAGCCTAGAATCTACCTCAGATTCTGTGTCTCCCTCTCTCTCTGCCCCCAACCCCATTCTGTAGCTCTCAAAAATAAATAATAAATATTTTTAAAAACAAAAAAAAAGAAATCCAAAAGAATAAAAAGATTGTATAAACTTAAGGGGTTTCCACAGATGTCCCTGCTCCTTTGACACCCATCATCTCATGAATTTTAAAGCATTTTGACTTTTAATTTACCTGCAGAGTGTAACATTTGATTTGATTAACCTTCAAGAACTAGACTAAGTTCTCATTATTAGGAATTCTCTAATGCACAGTACATTGTGGAACCTGCTTAAGCAACGTACCACCTAATTATATTTGTAGGGTTTTTTCCAACATGAAATCTTTGGTGAATCCTGAGATCAAGTCATGGCATGAGGGTCGTGCTACATTCTTTTGTAAAGTTTCTTCACAGTATTCATTCCCCTATGACTCCAAAGGTGAGAACATTTAATAAAAGTCTTAACACACCTTCTATACCTTCTCTGTATGTATATTCTGATGTCTACTGAGGCTTGAATACTGCTTAAAGGATTTGCCACATTCATGACATTTGTAAGGTTTCTCTCCAGTATGAATTCTTTGGTGAACTGTAAGACTTGAATTCTGACTAAAGGCCTTGCCACATACATTACATTTGTACGGTTTCTCTCCAGCATGAATTCTCTTATGCTGTGTAAGGTTTGAACTCCCAGTGAAGGCCTTTCCACACTCATTACATTTGTAAGGTTTCTCTCCAGTATGAATTCTCTCATGATTCCAAAGGTGTGAACGGGTGGTAAAATCCTTACCACACTGATTACATTTGTAAGGTTTTTCTCCAGAATGGATTCTCTTATGTTGAGCAAGATTTGAACACTCAGAAAAGGCTTTGCCACACACATTGCATTTGTAAGGCTTCTCTCCAGTATGAATTCGTTCATGGCCCCAAAGGTGGGAACGTATCATAAAATGCTTACCACATACATTACATTTATATGGTTTCTCTCCAGTATGAATTCTCTGATGCCTTGTGAGGTTCGAGAACCTGTTAAAGGCTTTGCCACACTCGTTACATTTGTAAGGTCTTTGCTCAGAATGAATTCTTTGATGATTAGCTAAGGTCGAACAATGGCTAAAAGCCTTCCCACACTCATTGCATTTGTAAGGTTTTTCTCTACTGGGGGTCTTCTCATATTGTGTCAGTAATGAAGGATGCATAAGAACCTTCCCATATTTATTAACAATGTTGGTTGTGACACTAGAAGCAATTCTTTGAGGTGGTGAAACTGAGGACGTTTTGGTAGACTTCTCAATTTGATTACTTTGAAAAATTTCCTCTTGGGTTTGAAATCTCTGCAGTTCAGCCAGATGTGAATGAAAGCTTACTCCAAGCTTATTGCCCAAGCAGTTCATATACTTGTTTCCTGAATGGCCTACCATGTAGTTTAGTTCCTTGTTTGTCATATCATGTTTATAATATGGAGATGTACTTCTTCTTATGGAAACACTGTGCTTTACAGGGAAATTATTCCAGAATTTAGGATGTTGTTGGTCTTCTCTACAGGTGAGATTTTTATAATGGGATGTAGTTATTCCTTCATAATATTTTTCTTCATAAATCCACGGAGTCTCAAGTTTGTTCACATCTTGCTGGTCTTTCTTCAAATCAAAGTCATCAAAGTCATGACTTAGGTCTCTTTCAAAAGTCAACGTTTGCAGTAATTCTCCATTATTAATGTAGTCTTTTGGTGGTAATTCTTTGCCCACACATCTAGTAGCCTTATCTGTAAGATATAAATAATCGTAGGCGTCTTATTAACCAGAGTTGAAGATGGGTATTTACATTGAAACGTATTACACCAAAAGTAAAACTCATAACTGACAAGGGTTATCAAGTTTCTCAACCATGGCGTGCAAATGTATAAACACAGAAAAGACATAAAATTCTTCAGTAAAGAAAGGATGACATATGGTTTAAATTATTTTCAGGGAAATCTATGTTCAAAAGCTCTGTGGTCAAAAGTTCCAACTGCCCTGGGGCGCCTCGGTGACTCAGTCAGTAAGGTGGCCAACTTCAGCTCAGGTCACGATCTCATGGTTCGTGAGCTTGAGCCCTGTGTCAGGTTCTTTCCTGACAGCATGGAGCCTGGAGCCTGCTGGGGATTCTGTGTCTCCCTCTCTCTCTGCCCCTCCCCCGCTTGTACTGTGTCTCTCTCAAAAATAAACATTAAAAAAAAAAAAAAGTTCCAACTACCTTGAAATAATAGAATTTTTGGGGCGCCTGGGTGGCGCAGTCGGTTAAGCGTCCGACTTCAGCCAGGTCACGATCTCGCGGTCCGTGAGTTCGAGCCCCGCGTCAGGCTCTGGGCTGATGGCTCGGAGCCTGGAGCCTGTTTCCGATTCTGTGTCTCCCTCTCTCTCTGCCCCTCCCCCGTTCATGCTCTGTCTCTCTCTGTCCCAAAAATAAAAAAAATAAAAAATGTTGAAAAAAAAAAAAAAAAAAAAAAAAAAAAAGAAATAATAGAATTTTCCCCAGGCACCCCAAAGTTTACAGAACCTCACAAGAGGGATAAAGGTGAATCATATTTGTAAAAAATATAAATATTAAAGCTAACTGAATACTTATTTTGTACACAATATTAAGACCACATTTTGAAGATAGTAAAATATTCTCCTGAAATACTTCTTCAAAAATATATCCATGCAAACAGGCATTCTGCAATGTTAATAATCAGTGCACTGAGGTTATATACTGTAATATACATAAAAATTAAGTGTTAATCAAAATAAAAAATAATAAAGATTTTAGTAACCCAAGGCAAATCCAGCACTAATTAATAAGTATGTTCATTTATTAAAAATATATGGACTTCAGAATTCTAAAGAACTCACCCATAAGAAAAAAAGAGGTTGTATTTCAGAAGCACATAATATCATAAATGGAAAACATGAATATTTTGAAATAGAAGTTCTGATAAATAAGTCATATTACAGAAATTAACAATGAGGAACTGTGACATCAAAATGGCAAGAAGGGAACTCCAAGTGTACCTCTTTTTACAAAGCAGGAGATAAACTAGCAAAAATTGTCAGAATGAAATTTATAAGACCTCTAGAAATTAGTCACAGGATTCTAGGCACCAGATACACTCTTAATCAAGAAAAAGGTATTTGTTTTAACTTGCTGTGACTCTGTGCTCTGCACCCCAGCTAGGAAGTGGCCTTGAAGATGGGAGCCTTTAAAGAATTGTGACTAGTCATTTGTTTGTTTCAATCTGTCTGCTGGCTCCCTGAGGGACTGGCTTAAAGTGTCTACCCTTCTTTGGCCTACCTCACATCTCTATCTAGGTGGAAGTGATAACTAGGGGCCATTTGTCACAAATATTTAAAGGTAAATGTAGTAGCCACTGCCATCTAGGGAAAGGGATAACAATTGGGGCAAATACTGGACAAACCAAAACCCTAAGAAAAACCTTGGGGAGTGAGGTGCAGTGGGGAATAAGGCTCTGAAGTCCCCCTACATGCTCCAGGGACTCTAGAAGGATACAGGTATGTCCAGGACCAGGCTCATGAGAAGACCTGAGAAACCCCCAAGCTTTTACCTCCTGCTGACCATCAGATCCTGAGCAAGCAGAAGTGAAGGGAAGGCACCACTGTAAACTTCTATACTGTGTGTTTCATGCACTCCCCAACACACACACACTCATCTACAAAGTATGGAAAGTTGGTTTGTTTTGTGTTTGGTTCCAGCTGTTCCAGGAAATCTGTTGAATCACTAGCTGACCAATAAGCGAAACAAAGACTTCAGTGGCTACCTGTAGCAAAGAAAATATGCCACACAAAATTTGTTGAGAGAAACAAACACACAACAGTAATCACAAGAGACATAAAAAACCCTAGGAAGGGAGAATATTATGATTTCCAAAGTATCAGCATATTCATATTCATAATGTCCCGTTTTTTTAAATTGTTTTTAATGTTTGTTTCTGAGACAGAGAGAGACAGAGCATGAGAGGGGGAGAGAGAGAGAGGGAGACACAGAATCAGAAGCAGGCTCCAGACTCTGAGCTGTCAGCACAGAGCCCAACACAGGGCTCAAACTCACAAACCATGAGATCATGACATGAGCCAAAGTCGGTCACTCAACCAACTGAGCAACCCAGGTGCCCTAATAATGTCCCATTTTTTAATAAGAAGGTACAAAGGAGGCAACACAACAATGTAGTGCGACCCATACAGAAAAATAAATAATAACAAAGCTTGACCCTAACAAAGCCCAAACTTTGGAATTATTAAACAAACACTTTAAATCAACTATTTAAGCTAAAGGAAATGATGGGCAAAGAATTAAAAAGAAATCAGAAAAATTGTGTTTAAATAAACAGAGAATATCAATAAAGAGATAGAATGTGGAAGATGAAACAAAACACTTTCTCAAGTTTAAATGTAAAATACTCAAAATGTAAAATACACAAAATGAAAAACTTCACAGAGAAGTTCAGTAACAGATTTCATGAGGTAGAAATAAGATTCAGCAAACTAGTAGGGAAGTCATTTGAAATCACCTTGTCTGAGCAGCACAAAGAATGAATACAAATGAACAGAGTCTAATAGTCCTAGCAGACAACATCATGGGGAACAATATATGAACAATGAGAGTCCCACAAAGAAAGGGAAGGAGGCAAAGGAATATGGAGAAAATATGATAGACAATTCTGTAACTGTTAAAAGACATGAATCTACAAATCTAAGTACTCAATGAACACACAATTAAGAAAAATTCAGAGACGTACACTGCAACAAGTCATGATCACTATGTGGAAAGACAAAGGTAAAAAGAGAATCTTGAAAGCAAGAAGTGAGAAGCGTCATGTACAAAGCACACACAATAACTTTCAGAGCTGAATGTTCAGCCAAACCATGAAGCAAAAGACCATGGGATAACATATTTAAAGTGTTGACAAAACAAAAACAAAAACCTGGCAATCAATTCAATCTCCAGAAACCCTGTCCTTTGAAAATAAGGGAGAAATTAAGGCTTACTAGAGAAACAAAAGGTGAGGAAGTTCCTTATAACTAAAATAACACTACAAGGAATAAACAATGGCACTTCTTAGTTTATTCTGAGGCAAACATTATTCTGATTCCAAACCAGACAAAGACATCACAAGAAAACTACAGAACAATACCCTTATTAATAAAGATGTAAAAGTCTTCAGCAAAATGCCAGCCAACTAAATAGAAAGCATATTAAAATCACACAACATAAGTAAAAGGGACTTATTCCAAGAATTCAGTGGTAGAAAGTTCAACATATAAACATCTATCAACGTTACAATCCACATTAATATTAGGAAGACAAAAAGAAAAACAAAACCTAATGATCTCATTGTATGCAAAATATCTGAAAAATTCTAGAACTCTTAAATGACAAAACACTCAGCATACTCAGAAGTGACTTTCCTCAACCTTTAAAGATTATTTATGAAAAACTACAGCTAATATCCTCTAAGAAACAGTAAAAAACTTCCCCCTGAGATAAGAAATAAGACATGAATATCCACTTTCACTGCTGGTATCTAACACTATTCTGCAAGTTCTAACCAGAGCAATAAAATAAGAAAAAAGGAAAACAAGCATAGATAATGGAAGAGAAAAAGGAAAATTATCTCTGTGTGAAAATGACACAGATAAATAAATATATATAATATACATATATGTAAATATATAAAAATATGTCTGTTCTATAGATTTTCTTTTTCTATTTTGTCTGGACTCTTCACAGCCCTTTGCAGTTCTGTATGTTTTGAGTCATGTTTTGCACTTTCTTTAAAAAAATTTTTTTTTACATTTGTTTACTTTTGAGAGACAGAGCAGGACCAGAGGAGGGGCAGAAAGAGAGAGGGAGAAAGAGGATCCAAAGTGGGCTCCACACTGACATACCCCCCCAACACACATACAACCTGCTAATGTTTAAAAAGATGTCAGGAAAGTTGCAGGATACGGTACCAAAATTCACTTGTGTTTTACACACTATAATGAACAATCTGAAAAGGAAATTTTAAACATGGTATCAAGTATAAAGTACCATCCAAAGAATAAAATACTGTGAAATAAATTTTAACCAAGGAGGTGAAAGACCTATAGGCTGAAAACTGTAAAATGCTGCTCAGAGAAATTAAACACATCAATAAAGAGAAAGACAATACATAATTATGGATTGGAAGATTTCATATTTTTCAAGATGGCAATATGAGGGCCCTGGGTAGCTCAGTCAGTTAAATGACCTTGTTCTCAGCTCAGGTCTTGATCTCAGGGTCGTGGGTTCAAGCCTGTATTGGTCTCCACGCCAGGCATGAAGCCTACTTTAAAAAAAAAAAAAAAAAAAAAAGGTAATATTGACCAAAGTGATCTGGAGATCCTACACAGACATGTCAAAACTCCAAAAACCATTTTTAAATAAGTGGAAAACATGGGGCGCTTGGGCGGCTCAGTCGGTTAAGCGTCCGACTTCAGCTCAGGTCATGATCTCGCTGTTTGTGAATTTGAGCCCCATGTTGGACTCGCTGCTGTCAATGTGGAGCCTGCTTTGGATCCTCTTCCCCCTCCCCTCCCCCTGACCCCTCCCCTGCTCCTGCTCTCTCTCAAAAAAAAAACAAACATTAAAAAAATTTTAAATACATACAGAATTGCAAAGGGCTGTGAAGAGTCCAGACAAAATAGAAAAAGAAAAACTACAAACAGATTAAACAGAGACAGAATGCAGACTGATGTTTCAGGGACTGGGGACAGAGGAAATTGGGGAAAAACTGCCTAATGGGTAAACTGGAGTGATGGAAATGTGCAACTAGGCAAAGATGATAGTTGAACAACCTGTAAATACGCAAACTGCTCACTTGAAAATGGCTAACTTTATGTTATGTGAATTCTACTTTAATTAGAAGTTCTTTTTAAACTAGCTAAGAACTGAAGTTATTAATTTCACAATAGATTAAAAAATTTGAAACTAAGTCTATTTATATAACGTAAAAATAATAGTGTCTCCTAGGCTAGCTTCCTCTCATACTCTGCAGTTCTATCACTGGATCTATCGCCATGAAACATCCATGAGGTGAGGGATGCTATCACCAAATGTATTAAAAAACATACAATTATCATGAATGAATAAAAATAACGTGCACTTGCCCAAAATTAATAAACCCTGACTTCACAAAACTATCAGGAGACTATAGATAACCTTAAGGGTCATATGACCAAAACAACAAGGAATAACTTCTAATGAAGGTGGTATTACCAGTAGCAGTTAAGGGCAGAAACAATATTTGCCAGTTCCAGAAGATCAATGGAAGAGGTTGGCTGTGCAGAGGTACCAACAATACAGGAAACAATAATGGTGGCAGAACAACAGGACAGCAGTATGTGGGTCAACAAGAACACCGTGAACCTTAGAGTTCAGGTTAAATAGAAGATGAGAAACAAAATAGTACTCATGGGTTAACTGAAAAATGGAATTTCCAGAACCTTAAAAATTTTGTGGAGATCTATGCCATAAGTAACAGTGATGAAGAAGTACATGAAAGAAATTGGTCATGTTGCTATAAAGTAAAATTAGATATTTAACTATTAGTTCAGTATACTCAGAGTTACACGGTGGATCTATACACAGAGATGACTAAAATAAAACATTTGAACCGAAATTAAACAATATATCAAATTCATATAAAACCCAACAAGTTATCTTTAGACAAATTAAAACATACTATAGAAAAGGATGATATCTTATATAACTTTATGGACGAAATTTTTATAATTCTGGAATTAACAGTCATTTCATAACAAAACTATATTCTCAAGATATCCAATATTCCCAATTTTAAAATCCAAATTCATTCAAAAGAGAAAAGTATTTATTATTTTAATGTTTATTGATTTATTTTGAAAGAGAGAGAGAGAGCTTGAGGAGAGGAGGGGCAGATAAAGAGAGTGAGAGAGAATTCTAAGCAGGCTCCATACTGTCAGTGCAGAGCCCAATGCAGGGCTTGATCTAGGGAACTGTGAGATCATGACCTGAGTTGAAACCAAGAGTCAGAAGCTTAACCAAGTGGGCCACCCAGGAGCCCCAAGAAAAGCATTTATTAATAATGTGTTATAATGTCAAGCAAAACTCATGCAGAAACAGTAACTATGATTTTACTCACCCCATTTTAGAGGTTATATAGGTTTTGGGAAAAGGTGTGCTCACCCATAACCCTTAACACTCAGGAAGGAAATCTTGTAAAATGTATGAGACAACATTCATTCACTGATTAAATAGTCCCACAAATTGCAGGTATAAGACTAACAACACTAACTTGAGGAGGAACAAGGGCATACACATGGAATGAATACTGTTGTATGAACATTAGTTTAGTCAACAATCTCAAAGACGGGTTTCTGAAGGCAGACAAAGATCTCACTAGAATACTTTCCTGTATTTCTTCACGCCAAATCAAAGGGGGATGACCCTTAGTGTACTCGATCACTATTACCACTGTGCCCTTGAGAGGCACTTTTGTGACACTCCAAAAACCAGAAGTCCTGGAGTCCTAAGCCAGGCTCTCATGCTACACTCGATGCCAGCATCCAGGAACATGCTGACCACTCTACTCAGGTGCTTTGGGGCACAACTCCACTTAGCAGAATGGTGCTGTGACATCTAAATATAAGTGTTCTGCATCTAGAATGTTCTTTTTACCACTAAAACTTTGTATGGAAGAGTTCACCACACAAGTCGTCCAGTACATAATGGGTAGGTTATCACAACAGAAAATACGAGGATAAAAGCTCAGACACTAAGGAAGTGTATTTCACAACCCAGAAAGTTTCAGAGGCAAAACCACACAAACTTAGGAGACTATGAAATCAGGGAGAGCCAAGGTTTTCCCACACTCCCAGACTAAGGAAGACCTGCAAGACAGAGACAAAGAAGATAAGAGACTAAGGAAAGGGGTTATACTTTGTGGGATGTTGAAACAGGACCTGGGATCTACCTACAGACTCCTGGCTGATGGCCTAAAGCCTGAAATATGGTTCCCATGAAGGACTGGGGATCAAACAACGGTCCCCCCACCCGACCATTCCCAGTACACATGCCCCTAGAGCGTGAAAGTGGAAATGAAGAAATGGCAGAGGCATGGAGCAGGCAGAGGGCTTGGGACAGCCCATGCACCTGCCTCTGGCCCTAGATGCAAAGAGTGTTGCCATCATGACAGGTCACTCAAGCACATGAAACAGGATACAAGCTGGAGAAGGCCCGCAGTCAGGACGAAGGGGGCCTCACCTAAGATCTGTGTGACTGACTAGAGAAGGAGACGCAACGAAGGAAGACGCCCCTTACAAACAGCCCTCCGTGTGCTCCCCAAGGTCGAACCAGTAAGGACTCCTGGGGGCAGAGAAGGGCATGCCTGGGTCGTGACAAAGACTTTGCCCTTGTCGCTGCCAGGAGCTGCACTACCACTGAGGAGGGCAGGAGACACGCACACACCAAGAAGAGGGTGAAGGAGGAGAATAACACCCTCCTTTGAGAGCCCACAAGAGATCAACTCTTCTTTTCCAAACACCTCTCCCACCCGGGAGAATGTCCCAAACAACATTTCAGGGAGTCAATTCCTCTCTGCCATCTGACCCTCACTTGCCTTCACATCTTTGATACCTTCCCACCCACCTGGCTTTTGCCGCTAGTTTCACCCCACTCCTGGCTGTGCAAGGCTCTTCCTTCCTCCACAGTGGAGATGATATTCAGCTCAGAAAGAGGGTCTTGCTGACAGGGAAACCGGTACATGATGTCCTGCAGCTTTTCCATAAACCAATCCCAGTTCCTGGACAGCTGAGACCAAGGACATTCAACACAGGCGGGTTGTGAATAGCGTTTCACAGACTTGTTCAGTGACCGACCTACATCTTCCAAATGCTTGAATGTTTGACAAATACAGATATCCAGCTCTCTTCCCAGAACTACTGAATCAAGAGTACAGGAGTAAAACCAGGCAATCCGATGTTTTAAAGTTTTGACATAAAGTCTTATGTCTCCTCAACTTCTAGCGCCACCACTAACCTGCATGTAGTGAGCACGTCATCGGACGAAAGGGGGCACTTCAAATCCAGACACCTCGGTGTGAAGCTTTTCATTTCTGGATCAACAGGGCTTCACTCTCAGTCAAACAGGGCAGGGACTCTCATGCGCCTCCCAAAAGAAACACAAAGGTAGCCTAGAGCAGTTCCCAACCTCTGCAGGGAAACTATCCTCACCCAGGGAGACCAGGTTCCTGTAGTTCTCCAGCATCACGTCCCTGTACAAGGCCCTCTGAGCGGGGTCCAGGCACTCCCACTCCTCCTGAGAGAAATCTATGGCCACATCCCTGAATGTCAACAGTTCCTGAAATGAAAGCACATTTCACCAAGAGGCCATCAGGAGAGTACTTCTTTCAGAAAAACGAGAGGAGGAGAGAGGTATAAGAGTTAATTATAAATGAGTAATTGGATAAGACACATCATTTTGAGCAAGTCATAAATCCCTGATTTTGCTTTGCTACACTTTCCATTAGAGAATTTCCATCAGCTAAACTACGGAGAATTTTACAATATTGTGCCAGATAAAATTCAAAAAGGAAAAACGTCAACAAATGGTAGACTATATGCAAGTTCTAGACAGTATGTTGTATACACCATATAACACTTAATTTCTCCATGACTTAGAGCATGAGTAGTGTCTTCAGGGATGACCAAGTCCAAAGTAGCATCAGTGAAAAGTGAAACTAGAAAAAATGAGAAGCTGATGACAACAGAATCTATTCAAAGTTTCAAACACCTCTCATATGGTAAATATCACCCTACTTGTAGAAGAACATAGCATCCAATTAAATTAGTAGTGGTTCCCATCTTACACAGGACCCAACTCACACACACACGCTAAGGAACCTGCATCAGTCAATCAGGTAATAAACGGCAGAGCCTGTCCCTAAACAAGTGGTCAGGCTTTAGCATGGAACCCACAGGGCCTCACAACAATGTAATGGACACATGGTAAAAGTCTGTTGACAGAGAGCTTCCTAACGGAGAAAATATGAAACAAGTTAATGGCTGAAACTTAAACCCGGATAAAGATAAATATATTTGTCTGCAACAGGCGCATGTGCACACACAGTATTCATACTGCTGTTACCTCATTTAGGTGATGGTGTAGAAAAAAATTTAAGGCCATGGAAAACATGTCAGACATACCTTCAAAGTTAAAATAAATATGAAACTTATTTCTGAAATGACACGGTGTTTTATACACACCACAGGCTCCTGCTCACACACGTGTGCACCTACAACACACACACTGAAAAAAAACAAACTCAAATTAACGGTCTTTAAGTAACATCTTTTTATAGGTAAATCTTCATTCTCTGTATCATTTTTACTCATGTGCATTTCAGCATTTCTGGTACAATAAACACGTATGAATTGCATTACAGGTAAATAAAATTGTAATGTTAAGCCTGCTTACAAAAACAACACTGCGAAGAAAAAAAAAAATCTACGTAATCACACTCCCAAAGTCTGGCTTGAACCTCCAGATCAAGAGTCACTTGATCTACCTACTGAGTCAGCCAGGCAGCCTCTTGCAAAAAAATATTTAAAAATAGTAACAAGCGACTCAATCTCCATTAAATACACATACAGTTGAAGTATGAGCTGGAATCTGCGTGGAGATAGAGGGGCTCAGATAAGGTCCTGGGGTGAGCGTGAGCAAGCATGTCAGGGGGACGCTTCAGAGTGAGATGAGCATGGCCCAGTGGTAGTGCAGGACACAGAGGACAGAACAAGGAACCCAGATATGACTTTACCTGAGAAAGAGTCATTCTTGACTCCTGGACTTTCCTCCTCTGAGCTTCTGTCCCAGGCAAGAGGGGTCTCGAGACGTCAAACCTGAGTGTCAAATATATGCTGTTTAACGCTTAGAGTCAACTTACCCCTTTCTGTGCCACAACCACAGACAGGTAGACCTCCCCATGTGGGAGACGGCCCTCTGCTGCCCACTGCCAAAGAGGGGTTCAGAACAGTAAACTGCTACACAGAGACCTCTTTCTGCAGAACGCACTCCCCTCCTGGTGAGGCACACACACAAGCTGCAGCAGGGGGGATCTGGGCTGCAGTAACCCTCCCCTTGAGTCACAGGCTCCCCCAATAACACCCCATGTCAAGGACAGCCCGCCTCACCTCTCTCCCTGTCTCTAGATCCGGGGCTGGTTCATTCCTCATTAATGGATGAGCTAAGGCCCTGGGGCCCAATGCTGGATACAAATTAGAATCACCTGGGGCATTTTCAACACCACTGAGTCTGTTCCCCATCATCCCAAACACAAGAAGGGGAATTCCTGGTGACTGGGCATAAGAGGTAACTACAAAATGCCTCAGCAATCCAATGCAAAGCCAGGGTCAAGAACCACTCTGAGGGCACCAGCCCAGCACACCTCCCACCTGAGGCTCTGCTCTCTCCTGGGCCCCTGTCCCCTGTATCCAGACAGTGGAAGAGGAAGGAGCAGAGACACCCATGCGGAGTAGGCATTACAGGCCAGAGCCGGGGTAGGGACGAGGCTAGGATGTGACAGGGCAGTGTCAGAGGTGGCCCCACAAGAAAGTGATATCAAGACAAAGACCTGGGGAAAGAAGTTCACCACATGCATTTGAGGAGTCACAGAATTCTAGGCAGAGGGACCACCCTTGGGAAAGCCCTGAGGCAGTGCTGACCCTGGCCTCGGGAAGAGCAGACCTTTGAGTGCCTCTATCCAAGCGAGGGAGGAAGAGGGAGGAAGAGACAAGCCGAGTATTAGGTCACAGAAGTAGATCAGGAATAGCCAGCTGGCCATTGTCTTCAGACACTGTTCTCCCCCATCCCAAGTGAATTTTGGGAACCATGTAGTGTTTTACCCATATTAATGTATTTTCTTTTAATCTATTTCTTTTTTTTAGCGTTTATTTTTAGGGAGAAAGCGTGCATGCACACATGCGGAAGTGGGGGGGGGGGGGGAGAGAGAAAGAGAGAGAAAGAGAAAAATTCCCAAGTAGGCTCTGCACTGGCATTGCACGAACCGTGAGATCATGACCTGAGCCAAAACTGAGTTAACCAACTGAGCTACCCAGGTGTCTGCCCCACCCCTTTTTTTTATTCTGTCTTAAGTAAAAACACACACAATTAATGTAATATGCTCTGGAATTCGAAAACATGCCAAGATGGTCACCTAAGCCCCAGGACGGATGGCACTACTCTTGACTGAGAAGTGGAGGACTGCAGGGAACATAATTGGGGGAGTTCAGGAGCTCATGTTTGGACATCATAAGGTGGAAATGCCTGTTAGACGTCCCAACAGACGTGTCAAGGAGACAGCTGGACAACACAATCTGGAGTTCAGGGAGGAGGTCTGAGATAAGACTGTGACATTGGGACCCCGCGAGGTATTTAGAGCCATGAGATATAGTGACACAGAAAGTGACTTGGTGTAGGCTGAGAAGGAAAATGTCCAAGACTATGTTATGGGGCCCCCTTTCAATTAGAGAGCAGGGAGCAGAGGAAAAGTGGGCAGAAGAAATGGGCAAGTGAACAGCAAGAAGAAAACTGAAACAGACACACAGATGACAGGTAAGATTTGTCAACAGAGGGATGTCCTGAAAGCCATTAAAAAAAAGTCTGTAAAGGAGTCACCACTGTTCAACATGTTGATAAGACAGATGAAGACAATGAATTAACCAGTAGATTTAGAAAACTGGAGGACATTACTGCCTCTGACAAGGAGAAAGAAATGGCAGATGGGAAAGCTGGGTTGGATGAGGACTGAGACAGAATATACACAAGCGTTTTGTGTTTTGCATAGAAGGGCTCTTTGGGTCTTTTGACTACTGTGAATAACGCAGCTATGAACATAGATGTACAAAATACCTGTTTGGGTCCCTGCTTTCAATTTCTTTGGGTATATACACAGAAGTAAATCTGGCGGATTATATGGTAATACTATGTTTAATTTTCTAAATTTATAGTGAAGATAATTACAAAATTATTTTATACAGGAGCTGTATAAACAGGAGTTCTGTAATTCTCTTTCCCATCGGTTCAATTCAAACAGGCAAATTTCAAGTTAAAAACCTTACGAAGACACAGGTCACTGGATCACAACTTAATCACCCATATCCCATCAACCACCATTCATCCAGACCTGGGTTCCCCCTTTTTTCTCCCTCCGTAGCACTGATTTCTATCAATCTGTTCACGTCTCCCTCTTTCCTGATTCTCTCCGCTGTTTTTCCTGTGTTTCCCCATCTCCTCCCTTGCTTTCTCCCCTTTCCTCTCTTCCTTTCCCTACACCTACACTTTCCGGGGAACTCTTCACACCTATTTCGCCTTGTCCTACTCTTTCTCCCCAGTCTTTCTGACTGTTCCACTCGCCATACGTTTCTGCCTCTCTCTGCCCCCACGGGTGTCCCCTCTGCTCTCCCTGTTCCATTCCCGCTTTCCGGTTACACCCCCTCCGCCGGGCTCACTGGCACCCCCATCGGATCTCGCACCGCTGTTTCTCTCCCCGCTGTCATCCTACCCTCTCCTGCTGTCTCTGTCTCGCCCGCCCGCAACCTTTTGCTCCTTCCCGCTCTGCGTTCGAAGCGCCTCGCTCTTGTGGCCCCACTTCTGCTTGTGCTCGCTATTTTGCTCCCCTTGTCCTGGGGCGCCTCCCTTTTCTCCACGTTTCGCTCTTTTGTCTTCTCCGCCTGCCATTCTCCCGAGTTACTGCGTCCGCTCCCACGGTCCCTCTGTGTCGACCCTCTCACTGATCCTCCCTCCCTCATTCTCTCTCTCTGTCTCCTCATCCCTGGCCTCCCTGCCGCAGTCACGGCTTCCACGAGGCCCCTCAGCCTCGCGTGCGGGACGTGACCCGCGCTCTGACACCCCGCGCTCTCCCGTCCTCGGTCCCGCTCCTGAAAGCCCCCGCTCCACAGTGTGCTCGTCCCGGGCATCGGTCCTCCCATCACACGCGGGGCTGCACGGGGGTTTCTCAGGAGGCGGCGGGGTCTGCGCCACCCCAGGGCCAGACTCCGAGCCCCGATGGGCCCAGACCTGCCAGGCTGCGGGCACAGGCGCCGAGCGCTGCCATCCACCCCGCACGCCCATCTCCCGAGACTCACGCGGCGCGGGGGACACGGGTGCCCAGGGACACAAGGCGGCAGGCGGCGTCTGAAGGCCCGAGGGCCCCGAGCACCACAGGCGGGGACCGACTCCGAAAGATCCGAACCGAAACCATCCGGAACCCCCGCGCGGGCAGCGCCGCCAGCACGATTCGGTGTGTCCGCGACGCCACTCACCGCGGTGGGAGGCGCGGGGCAGGGAACGTTAACGTGTTTTGAGACCCCAGACGCTGGGCGTGTGCGACTGTGGACTGGAGACGCTCACGTACAAAACAGAAAGTTCGAAACCCACTGAGGTCGATACGACCTTCGCTTCGGCCAGCCGCTTCCGGGTCTTTCAATAACTGCGCAAGAGCGCAGGTGGAAGATCCGGCATGGGACATGCCTGGAGGGAACGCTTCCGGTAATGGGCCGGGTGTGTCTATTGGCCAGGCCCCGACGCGCAACGGCTGAGGGCGGGGTTGAGGCGGGGCCTAGGTGAAGCTCTTCGGGCAACGGAGTGGACGCAGGCACCTGCCACACCTTGGCCCAAACGCTGCAGGCAGGATGGGGCGGGGCTTTGGAGGGGCGCTTCCGGTAATGGGAGGAAAACAAATATGGCCGCTGGACTGAGAGTATCCGGAGGGCCTTGACAGGGCGGTGACCTGAGCAGACTGTTTAGGCACCCGTTGAAACGCGATGTTCGTTCGGACTGGGGCTTGAGGGCAAGGCCAAGACTTCTGGGCGGGATGTGCGGGGGCGGGGGGGGGAGCCGTGCTGGTCTTCTCTGGGTGCCGATCCCTGGGCGTGTCTTGTTTTGGAAATTCCCACTCTCTGAATATGCTTTGTGTTCTCTGGGTCAAGACTGTTCCCTCCCCCCCAATAAATTTTTTTTTTACGTTTATTTTTATTTTTGACAGAGTGCGAGGGGGAAGGGACAGAGAGAGAGGCAGAATCCGAAGCGGGCTCCAGGCTCTTAGCTCTCAGCACGGAGCCTGACAGTGGGGGGTCATGACCTGAGCCGAAGTCAGAGGCTCCACCGACCGAGCCCCGGGGCGCCCCTAGAGTTTTAGAGTTGTGTGGGCCGCTTGTGTTGAAAGTTTACATTTTATCAAAGTGACAATGGCTTAACTCAAAAACTTTTCAGAACAATCTCTTTATCCCTCTCTCGCTGCCCCTTCCGCACTTGCACTTTCTCTCTCTCAAAATAAATGAACTTAAATATATATATATATTTCCACAACAAGAAACACTAAGCCCCTTGGCTGGGTGTGGAGACAAAGGAACTCCCTTGCACTGTTGCTGGGAATGCAAACTGGTGCAGTCACTATGGAATACAGTATGAAGATTGCTCATAGATTTAATTCTGTAACTACCTTATGACACAGTAATTTCATTGCTGGGTATTTACCCAACCAAGAGGAAAACACTAATTCACAAGGATACATGCACTCCTGCGTTTATAACAGTATTATTTACAATAGCCAGAGTATGGAAAGCAGATTAGTGTCCATTGATAGAGAAATGGGTAAAGAAGATGTGGCATAAATACACAATGGACTATTACTCAGCCGTAAAATGGAATGAAATTTTGCCATTTCAAAGAAATAGATGGAGCTAATGTATATTATACTAAGTGAAATAAGCCGGTCAGAGAAAACAAATACCATAGAAATTCACTCGTGGAATTTAAGGAAAAAAGAAAAAAGAAAGAACAAAGGCGGGGGGAAAGACCAAAAAAAAAAAAAAAAAAAGCCTTTTTATTGTTTTGAGAGAGAGAGAGAGAGTGTGTGTGTGTGTGTGTGAACAGGAGAGCAGCAGAGGGAGAGAGAGAGAGAGAGAGAGAGAGAGAGAGAGAGAAAGAAAGAATCCCAAGCCAGCTGTTCATTGTCAGCCCAGAGCCAGACACATTCTGGTCTTGATCTCACCTACTGTGAGATCATTACCTGAGCTGAAATCAAGAGTCAGACACTGAACTAACTGAACCACTCAGGTGCTCACCCCCTAAAACAGACCTTGAACCTTAGAAAATTTATGGTTAGCAGAGGGGGAACTGGGTGGGGATATGGGAGAAATAGGTGATGGGATTAAGACTATACTTATGATGAACACTGGGTAGTATACGGATTGGCTAAATCATGATACTGTACACCTGAAACTAATGTAATACTGCATGTTAACTATATTGAAATTAAATTTTAAAACTTAATTTAAAAAAAACTTTTCACAAAGTGGTAACAAGGTGAGAGGCTAAGAGAAAAATTACCAGGTGTACTCACAACTGCAAAGAAAAGATCTCCCCCCCCCCCCCCCCCCCACGGTCCAAAACCAGCCAGGGCGCCTGGTTGTAGTCTGACATAAAGGTGGGAACCAATCAAGTTCTGATGAATGGTTTAAAATAAAGGCGGGAACCAATCGAGTTCTGCTGAGCGTTCAAATTTAAATGTCAACCAACAACAGCTCTGTAACCTCTAAAAAAGGTCCCTAACTTGTTTGTGCCGGGCTGTAAAAGAAGCTGTAAGATCCTTACTCGGGGCCTCTCAGCGCCACCGGCAACGAGTGCGCGGAGCACCGGGTTCGAACCTGCAATAAACAACCCTTGCCGCTTGGCTTTGATTCTGGACTCTGGTGGTTTGTTTTCGGGGGGGGTCTCTCGAATCGGGGCATATCATTGGCACATCCTGTGAGAGGCAGGCAGGGTCTGCAGTCTGGGACCAAGTCACCCATGGAGAGTCTATGTGGGGCCATGGCTGGATCCACATATGTCTCCTGCATTAGAATTTAAGCAATTTAACTAAGTAAGGAGCGCTTCTGTCTGTGTAGGGGATGCAAACTGAAATGTGATATGCAATGCTCTACCAATGTGAAATGTGCCACTATTTACCGACATTTTTTCAGAACGTCATTTCCATTTCTATCCCCGTTTACCATGTGCTCAACCCTGTGCTCATTTCCAGAGATGTTCATAGCCACAACACCTGGGATGTGGGAGATGAGGGATAAGACATGTGATAATTTAGCTTACCAACCATTGCTAAAAAAAGAAAAGAAACCCAAAACTTCAAAATGTGAAACTAAGTTGAATTGTTCTTTATATTATTCATCGTGTTCCACACTTGAGGTGATTGATAAACTCAAATAAGTTTCAGGTAATCTTTATGACATAATAACTCATTTCTCAGTAATCTGTAAATATAATTTCAAAATCACTTTACTTTTTTAATTTCAGAAGATTTTTTTTATTTTTAAAAAATTGTTATAGTTTATTTTTATTTCCACTTAGCTAACATATAGTGTTAATATTAGTTTCAGATGTAAAGTAGAGTGATTCAGTAATTCTATACATCACCCAGTGTTCATCAGGACAAGTGCACTCCTTAATCCCCATCACCTTTTTAATCCATCCCTCCATCCACCTCCCCTGTGGTGACCATCAGTTGTTGTTTTTTTAATTTTTTTAAGTTTATTTCTTTATTTTTGAGAGAGACAGAGAAAGAGTGGGTGGGAGGGGGCAGAAAGAGAAGGAGAGAGAGAAAATCCCAAGCAGGCCCCTCACTGTCAGCACAGAACTGGTCACGGGACTCGAACCCACAAACCCTGAGATCATGACCTGAGCTGAAATCAAGAGTCAGATCTTTACCCAACTGAGCCACCCAGGCGCCCCCTACCCCCATCAGTTTGTTTTCTATAATTAAGAGTCTGTTTTTTTATTTGTCTTTCATTTTTTCCCCTTTGGTCTTTTGTTTTCTTTCTTAAATTACACATGAGTTAAATCGTGTGATATTTGTCTTTCTCCAACTGACTTATTTCACTTAGCCTAATACACTCTACCTCCATTCATGTTGTTGCAAATGGAAAGATTTCATTCTTTTTTATGGTTGAATAATATTCCAGTGTGTGTGTGTGGCACGTCTTTTATTATTATATTTTAATTTTTTAAAGTAAGCTTTACACCTAACATAACACTTGAACTCACAACCCTGAGATCAAGAGTTCTGTGCTTTACCGACAGAGCTAGCCGTGCCCCTATACTACATCTGCTTTATCCATTCACCAATCGATGGACATTTGGGCTGTTTCCATATCTTGGCTATTGTAAATAATGATGTTGTAAACATAGGGATGCATGTATCCCTTTGAATTAGTGTTTTTGTATTCTCTGGGTAAATACCCAGTAGTGTGATTGCTGGATCATAGGGTAGTTCTATTTTTAACTTTTTAAGGAAGCTCCATACTGTTTTTGACAGTGGCTGCAACAGTTTTCATTCCCACTAACAACGCGTAAGCGCTCCTTTTTCTCCACGTCCTTGCCAACACCTGTTGTTTCTTATGTTGTTGATTTTAGACATTCTGACATGTGTAAGGTGATACCTCACTGTAGTTTTGATTTGCATTTCCCTAATGGTAAGTGATGATGAACATCTTTTCATGTGTCTTTTGGCGATCTGGTTGTCTTCTTTGGAGAAATATCTGTTCATGTCTTCTGCCAAATTCACTTTACTTTTTATCTATAGTAACTAACATGTTTTCATTGAAGAAAATTATTTTATAGTTTAGCAATTTTGTTTCTTTCCTGTTTCATTTTGGATAAAGACTTTTAACATATTAAATTTGTAAGGTTTTTCTTCCTTACATGCATTATGCATGTAAGTAGTGCTTATAGTCTTTTGATGGTCATTACATTTGAATCACTTAACATTTACTAAGGTTTGAATATCATTACTCATAAAATTCTTAAGTTTTCATTACAAAATTAATAATGTGATTATCCCACAAGGATTGCATTTTGAATGAAAATGTTGCCACATATATGACATTTTAAGATTTCCCAGCACCTGAGTGGCTCAGTCAGTTGAGCATCCGACTTCAGCTCAGGTCATGATCTCGTGGTTTGTGAGTTCAAGCCCTACATTGAACTCACTGCTGTCAACCTATCAGCACAGAGCCTGCTTCAGATCCTCCACCCCCCGCACCCCCCCCTTCCTTCTCCCACTTGGGTTCTTTCTCAAAAAATAAATAAAACATTTTTTGTCAAGATGTCTCTGAGACACTTATTTACTGGTGTTTAGTAATGTTTGACTGTTGGCTAAATACAGTGCCCCATTCAGTATAATTTTAAGATCTCTCCAGTTTGAATTTCTGACTAGTGAAGATTTATCCTAAAGACTTTCCAAGTTCATTACTTTTGTAGTTTTGTTTTGTTTTGTTTTGTTTTTTGGTAATAACTGTGATATTTTATCAACAAAGAAGGGACCAAAACCTTCCCACATTTATACAAATGTTGGTTTTGACACTAGGGGAAATTCTTTCTGATTGTGACACAAAGGGACTATTTTGCTAGATTTCTTTACTTGATTACATTTACAATGTGCATCCTCAGTTTTAAATGCCTGGAATTCGCCCAGATAGATGTGAAAAGAGAATCCAATCCTATTATAAATCATTCCATGAATTTGTTTCCTGCACATTAAAAAAAGCACAGTGCTGGGGATATATTTGGGGATCTTCAGAAGGTAATGTATATAGATTATGCTGTATTACATAATATTAACAACCAACCATGTTGGTTTTAGAGATTTTAGCATGGACTCCCATGTTCACAAGCAAATAAGTGACTTGTGGAACTTCCATCAAACTCTTAATAGTTGGGGAGAGAAGCCAATTATTGGTTGAAGTCATGGACCCATTTTGTTTATGGGGAGTTTTGTTCCTTGTAAAATTTACAAGTCAGCAAAATTAAGACATTCACAGGAAAAAGAAGAGACTATCTCCTCAATCACAGGAAGATTTTGACATATGTCTCCCTGTTACATCATTATATAACAGATGCAAATTATTAAAGATGGAAGACTTCAAAATCATTAGACTTCAAACTTCAAAAAAAGCATAGGAACTAGCTTAACTAGGTGAATTAAAAATTAAACTGTACCACAAAAACAGAGACATTTTTAAAGAACACATATTTATCGGTATAAAAATTTTTAAATCTTGACTTAGATAAGGAGAGTATATACAAAACATTCTTGCAATAGAGAAAATTCTCTGATCACAAAATATGCAAATATTTCAAAGGACAGACAGAAAAAAAGTGTTTCTTTTATAAAAAGGAGTAAACAAGACCAGAGAGAAGAGGAGATGGGATAGTTGGATGAACAGGTGTCATGACCTATAGCTGATGAGGGAATGTTTTGCCCAGAGGTCAGCCCTCTCTTTGGATAGGCTATTAGGAGGAAGGATTTTTTCCTAATTATAATGCTCAAGGATGAGGCAATGTTCAGGGTCCTTAGGAGATAAACTTAAGTAACATTTGATTAAATCATTTACAAATATTAAATTCTGATTGATCAGTAGGACAATCAGTTCACCTAATTATTCATAAGAAATGGGAATTTCAAGGATCTGTGTCTGACCTTGTCCTAAGCAATCTATGGGCTATCTATAAGTCCTAACAAGTAATATAAGAAAGGGTGTTTTTTGCAGGAAGTTGTTTCCTGGAACAGATATAATTGGGGGAATTTCTTAACCATACTGTTTTCCAGGATCTCATACAGATAAATTTCAGTATTGTCACTACCCATTAGGAGACCCTAAAATGAATGTAGTTCGAAAAATGAATACATGTTATATTTGTAAAAAGTAACATTAAAAATGTGGATTAAAAATGTGATGATGAACTTGCCTAGGAACTTTGAAGCATATACCTTTGTATGTCACTGAAAGGCCCTGCATCTTTATTATGTCATTTTTGCAAAATTTTGACAGGAAGCTTAAAAATTATTATACAAAATACGATGAGGTGCAGAATGATAACCCCATTTTGTATGATAGTCTCACATTTTATGAGAGTCCATTTCATCTTAAAGGGGTCTTTTCTAAAAACCTGGAAAAGAGAGTCCATGTGTATTTTCCTAGGATGCAGGGGAACAGATCATATTTAGGTAAGCAGAAGAACATGGAGAAGTGACGGTCGTATAATTGACAAAAATGGTGATGTTTAGTTAGTTCAGCTAGTATGGTTATGACTGGGGAAAGATCAAAACAAGCTATGGGAACACCTACTTGTAGCAACCTAATTTGATAGATAACATACCTAGGCTTTCGGGTATAATCAGTAGTAGCATTTGGGAACTAAAGGCAAATTGGTTACAGTAAAATCAAGTGGTCTTCAACATAGTGAACAGATCACAATTTTTGGTGACAAATCCAACAGTCAGAAAGATTTTCCCCTTTTGGAATGGATTGACACAGTGTTGGAGTACTATCTAGGAAAGAAACCCCAGAAATTAAATCTTTGTGTGAAACCACAGAAGAGTTTTCCTTGCTCAAGCACATGAATAAGTCCTGGAATAGAAGAGGGGTAGTGAGGAAACCAAACCCTGACCACTGGCCCCTCCAAGACAATGGCTTATTTTTTGGTTGGGAGGTTTTGATAACAGATTCCACTTCCTTACTTGTCATCGGTCTGTTTAGATAGATTTTGTTTGTGATTTAGTCTTTGTAGATTGTATCTTTCTAGGCACTTTTTTAGGTTATTTAATTTGTTGGATGGTTCATACTTTCTTATGATCCTTTGTATTTCTATGTTATCTGTTGTAATGTCTCCTCTTTTCATTTGATTTTGAGTTTTCTTTCTTTTCTCTCCTAGTGTAGCTCAAGTTTTGTCATTTGTATTTATTTGTTAAAAAAAAACAGTCTTTAATAATAAAGGGGACAGTCCAACAAGAAAATATAACAATTATAAAATTTATGCACCCAACATAGAACACCAAATACATAAAACCATTAATAACAAACATAAAGGAACTATTTGATAATAATACAATCATAGTAGGGGACTTTAATACCCCACTTACATCAATGCACAGATAATCTAAATGAAATCAAGGAAACAATGGCTTTGAATAACACACTGGAACAAATGAATTTAACAGATATACTCAGAACATTTCATCCTAAAATAGCAGAATACACATCTTAAAGTGCACATGTAACGTTCTCCAGAATAGATCATATATTAGCTCACAAAACAAGACTCAACAAATTCAAGATAGAGTTCATACCATGCACATATTCTGATCACAATGCTATGAAACTAGAAGTCAACCACAAGAAAAAAATATGGAAAGACCATAAATACACAGAAGTTAAATAACATGTTACTAAGCAATGAATGGGTCAACCAGGAAATAAAAGAATAAATCTAAAAATATATATGGAACTAAATGAAAATGAAAACACAATGGTCCAAAACCTTTGGGACACAGCAAAAATGGTTCTAAGTGGGAAGTTTATAGAAATACAGGAGTACTTGAAGAAGCAAGAAAAATCTGTAATAAACAACCTAGCCTTACACCTAAAAGAGCCAGAAATGAAAAACAAACAAAACCTAAAACCAGCAAAAGGAAGGAAATAATAAAGATCAGAGCAGAAATAAATGATATAGAAAGTAAAAAACAAGAGAACAGATCAATGAGACCAGGAGCTTGTTCTTTGAAAAGGTTGGAAAATACACACACACACACACACACACACACACACACACTAAACCTCTAACCAGACTTATCAAAAAGAAAAGAGAAAGGACTCAAATAAAATTACAAATGAGAGAGGAGAAATAACAACCATCACCACAGAAATACAATTAGGGGCCCCTGGGTGGCTCAGACAGTTAGGCCTCTGACTTTGGCTCAGGTCATGATCTCACAACTCATGAGTCGAGCCCCGTGTCAGGCTCTGTGCTGACAGCTCAGAGCCTGGAGCCTGCTTAGGATTCTGTGTCTCCCTCTTTCTCTGCCCCACCCCTGCTTGCTCTCGGTCTCTCAAAACTGAATAAACATTAAAAAAAAAAAAGAAATACAAACAATTATAAGAGAATTATGAAAAATTATATGCCAAAGAATTGGACAACCTATAAGAAATGGATAAATTCCTAGAAACATAAACTACAAAAACTGGAGAAAGGAAGAAATAGAAAACTTGAAAAGACTGATAAAGAAATTGAATCAGTATCAAAAAACTCCCAACAAGCAAAAGTCCAGGGCCAGATGAATTCACAGGTGAATTCTACCAAACATTTAAAGGAGAGTCAAATCTTACTCTTCTCAAACTTTTCCAAAAAAGGAAAAGGAAGGAAACCTTCCAAATTCAATCTATGAGGTCAGCATTATCCAGATATCAAAACTGGATAAAGACAACACTAGAAAAGGGAATTATAGGTCAATATCCCTGATGAACATAGAGGCAAAAAAACTAAATAAAATACTAGCAAACCAATTAAAAGAATCGTTCACCATGATCAAGTGGAATTTACTCCTGGGTTGCAAGTTGGTTCAATATTTCCAAATCAGTGTCTACATCACATCAATAAGAGAAAAGATAAGAACTATATGATTATATTATTAGATGCAGAAAAAGCATTTGACAAAGTACAACATCCATTCATGATAAAAATCCTCAACAAAGTAGGTTTAGAGGAAACATATCTCAACATAATAAAGGCCTTATATGAAAAACCCACAGCTAACATCATCCTCAAAGGAGGAAAACGGAGAGTTTTGCCCCTAAGGTCAGGAACAAGACAAAGATGTCAACTCTCACTGCTTTTATTCAACATTGTACTAGAAGTTCTAGGCACAACAGACAACAATAACAACAACAACAAATTAAAAGACATCCAAATCGGTAAGGAAGAAGCAAAACTTTCACTATTTACACATGACATGATACTATATATATAGAAAACCCGAAGACTCCACCTAAAAAATTTGCTAGAACTGATAAATACAGTCAAGTTGCAGGATACACAACCAAAGTACACAAATCTGTTGCATTTCTATACATCAATAATGAAGCAGCAGAAAGAGAAATTGAGAAAACAATCCCAGAGCATCTGGGCGGCTCAGTCAGTTAAGCGTCTGACTTGGGCTCAGGTCATGATTTCACAGTTTGGGAGTTGGAGCCCTGCATTGGCTCTTTACTAATAGCTCAGAGCCTGGAGCCTGCTTCTGATACTGTGTCTCCCTCTCTCTCTGCCCCTCCCCCACTTTCTGTCTCTCAAAAAGTAAATAAACATTAAAAAATATTTTTTAAAATACCATTTACAATTGCACCCAAAGTAATAAGATACCTAGGAATAAAACCTAACCAAAGTGAAAGACCTGTACTCTGAAAACTTTAACACTGATGAAAGAAATTGAAGATGCATACAAATGGAAACACCCACACCCACCCATGAGCGCACACACACACACACACACACACACACACACAGGGAAAGACATTCCATGCTCATGGATAGGAAGAACAAATATTGTTAAAATGTCTATACTACCCCAAGCAATCTATACATTTAATATAATCCTTATCAAAATACCAATAGCATTTTCCACAGAACTAGAGCAAACAATTCTAAAATTTGTATGGAACTGTGGCACCTGGGTGGTTCAGTCAGTTAAGCGACCAATTTTGGCTCAGGTCATGATCTCATGGTTTATGGGTTTGGGCTCCATGTCAGGCTCTGTGCTGACAGCTCAGAGCCTGGAGCCTGCTTTGGATTCTGTGTCTCCTTCTCTCCCTGCCCCTCCCCCACCTGTGCTCGGTCTCTCTTTTTCTGTCTCTGTCTCAAAAATAAACATTAAAAAAATAATAAAATAAAATAAAATTTGTGTGAAACTGCAAAAGACCCTAAATAGTCAAAACCATCTTGAAAAAGAAAAGCAAAGCTGGAGGCATCACAATTCTGGACTTCAAGTTATATTACAAAGCTGTAGTAATCAAAACAGTATGGAATTTGCACAAAAATATTCACATAGATGAGGGAACAGATGGAAAGTTCAGAAATAAACCCACAACTATATGGTCACTTTCTCTTTGACAAAGCAAGAAAGAATATCCAATGGGAAAAGGACAGTCTCTTCAACAAATGGTGTTGGGAAAACTGGACATCAACATGCAAAAGAAAGACACTGGACCATTTTCTTACACCATATACAAAAATAAACTCAAAGGTCTAAATGTAAGACCTGAAACTATAAAAATCTTAGAACAGGCAGTAAACTCTTTAACATCAGCCATAGCAACTTTTTCCTAGATATGTCTCCTGAGGAAAGGGAAACAAGAGGAAAAATAAGTAACTGGGACTTAAAATAAAACTCTTCTGCACAGAGAAGGAAACAATCAACAAAACAAAAAGGCAACTTACAGAATGGGAGAAGATAGTTGCAAATGACATATCCAATAAAGGGCTAGTATCCAAAATATATAAAGAACTTATAAAACTCAACACCCAAAAACCAACTAATCCAATTAAAAACTGGGCAGAAGACATGAACAGAATTTTTTCCAAAGAAGACATCCAGATGGCCAAGAGATACATAAAACGATGTCATCACTTACCATCAGGGAAATGCAAATCAAAACTACAGAAAGATGACCTCACACCTGTCAGAATGGCTAAAATCAACAACACAAGAAATAACAGGTGTTGGCAAGGATGTGGTGAAAAAGGAACACTTATATATTGGTTGGTGGGAATGCAAACTGGTGCAGCCACTCTCTTTTGGTTTCCATTTACATGGAATATCTTTTTCCATCCATTCACTTTGAGCCTTTGTGTATCCTTAAGTCTAAAGTCTCTTGTAAGCATCGTGCAATTGGGTCTTCTTCTTTTTTTTTAAGACTTCCAACAACTGTCTTTGATGAGATAATTCATTCATTTACATTGGCTAATTATTGATAGGTAAGGGCTTACTAATGCCATCTTATCAATTGTTTTTCTGGCTGTTTTGTAGTTCCCTTATTCCTTTTTTCCTTTCTGGTTTCCTTTAGGAATTGATAATTTTCTATAGAGGTATGCCTTAGTTTCCTTTTCTTTTTCTGTGTATCTACTGCAGGTTTTTGCTCTGTGGCTATTATAAGGCTTACATAAACCATCTTGTAGATAAAAGTTCATTTTATGGTGATAAGAACTTAAATTTGATTGCATATAAAAACTTTATTCCCCTCTCACATTTTGTTTTCGATGTCACTGTTTTTACATTGCATGTGCATTAAAAAATAGTTATATTTTTATTACTTTTGTCCTTTAATTTTTTTATACTTGATCTAAGTGGTTAACACACCACTATATTGCAATATTAGAATATTCTGCATTTGACTACATACTTTACCAGTGTGTTTTCTATTTTCATATTTTTATATTACTAATTAGCATCCTTTCATTTCGGCTTGAAGTCCAATGTCTGGACATCCTCAAAGGTTGTTTCTGTTTTTTAATTTTTTTTTTGTTATTGTTGCTTTAATATGAAATTTATTGTCAAATTGGTTTCCATACAACACCCAGTGCTCATCCCAACAGGTGCCTTCCTCAATGCCCAGCACCCACTTTCGCTTCCCTCCCACCCCCCATCAACCCTCAGTTTATTCTCAGTTTTTAAGAGTCTCTTATGGTTTGCCTCCTTCCCTCTCTGTAACCTTTTTTTTTCCCCCTTCCCCTCGCCCATGGTCTTCTGTTAAGTTTCTCAGGATCCACCTAAGAGTGAAAATATATGGTATCTGTCTTTCTCTGTATGACTTATTTCCCTTAGCATAACACTCTCCAGTTCCATCCATGTTGCTACAAAAGGCCATATTTCATTCTTAATTTCTTTTTTCTTGTGACTGAGTCATACTTTTGTTTCTTTGAGTTCCTTGTAATTTTGGTAAAAACTTGCATTCAAAATAGTATAAAGTGGAACTCTGGAAATCAGATTCTCCTAATTTTTTAGAGTATGTTTTTGCTGTTTGTTATGGGTTATAATTCGCTTAGTGACTTTCTCAAACTAATTTTGTAAAGGCTGTTTCCATTATTATGTGTGATCAAGTCTCTCTTCCATTAGCTTAGTAATCATATTGTGGTTTGACAGATTTCACCAAATGTCTAGCACTAAAAGAAAGAAAAGAGGAAAAGAAAAAGAAAGAGGAAACGAAAAAGAAAGAGGAAAAGAAAATATTCTCCCATCATTTGCAGATTTGCTCTTAGTTGTGACACTCCAACTCTTAACCAAGCGGTTTACCACTCTGCTTTTACCTTTGTTTTACACTTTGTGCAGAGCCAGAGGAGACAGCTTATGGTTTTCTCAGGTACTTTATTCTCCAGTATATGTAGGCTTTATTCCATACACATTTTTTTTTTTTCTCAGCCTCTCCCCATGCTTTTGGTCTATTGCTTATCCTATTTTCAGTCTACTATGGTCAATCTTTTGCTTTTAAACACTGTATGATTCTCACTGGTTTGCTAATGAGAAAAACCTGGATGGAATTTGGAAGGCAAAGTGAAACAGAATATGTTAATCTCGGGAGAAACCAGTGACCGGATAAAGATTTTGCAGACCTCCCCACTAGCTCTAACTACATATTTAAGGCAACCAGAGGCAGTAATTTCTCAGATATATGCATGATTTTTGGCTTCTCCACCCACTGTGGATCTTTAAGATGTAACTGTTAGTAACTGTTCCTATGATCTACCAGTCTTTCACACATTTCACTGCTCAAACTCCTTCCAAAATCTTGCCTTAATTTATACAATTCTTACTCTTAAATAATTTTATGTATCTATTTCCCTGACCAAACACTGATCACTACAGTCCCTCAGAATACTACTATTTATGTATTTTCAAAGTCTAAAAATGTCAACCAGCCTGACTATATTGATTCCATGGCCCAGTGGTCTTATCATTTCTCTTAATAAAAGAGCAATTTTGATCTTTTTAAATATAGTAAAGGAACTCTGATGCATGCTTAAAAACATTGAATAGATGGAGGGGAGCCTGGGTGGCTCAGTTGGTTAGGTGTCCGACTTTGGCTCAGGTCATTGATCTCACAGCTTGTGAGTTCAAGCCCCATGTCAGGCCCTGTGCTGACAGCTGTCTGGAGCCTGCTTCAGATTCTGTCTCCCCCTCTCTCTCTCTACCCCTACCCCACTCATGCTCTCTCTCCCTCTCTCAAAAATAAACATTAAAAAATTAAAAAATATACATTGAATAGATGGGACAACTGGGTATCTACATGGAGAAGGATGAAGTTGGACCCCTACCTCACACCATATACAAAGGTCAATTCAGAGGTGCCTGGGTGGCTCAGTCGGTTAGTCATCCGACTTTCGTTCAGGTGATGATCTCATGGTTCATGGGTTCAGGCCCCACATTGGGCTTTGTGCTGACAGCTCAGAACCTAGAGCCTGCTTCAGATTCTGTGTCTCCCCCCCCCCCGCCCCTCCCTTGCTTGTACTCTCTCAAAAATGAATGTTAAAGAAAATTTTTTTTAAAAAGTCAATTCAAAACAGATCAAAGAACTTAATGCAAGAACTATAAAATATTTGGAAGAAAACATAGGTATAAGTCTTCCTGACATTTGAGTTAAGCAATGGTTTCTTAGATACAACCCCAAAAGTGCAAGGAACCCCTTCCCAAAATAAAGTTTCACCAAAACTTAAAAGTTGTGTGTCAAGGACATTGTCAAAAAAGTGAAAAGATAACCCACAAAATACAAATTATATACCTGATAAGGGTATAATATATCTATCATATGTAAATTATTCTTAAAACAAAAAACAACTTCTCAATTTAAAAATGTGTATAGCACTTGAATAGTTTTTTTTTTTCCTCCAAACAAGATATACCTATGGCCAACAAACACATGAAACACATTAGTCATTAGAGAATGCAAGTCAAAAACACAGTGAGATACCACTTTCACCTGTTGGGGTAGCTGTAATAAAAAAGGTGGAAAACAACTGTTAACGAGGAAGTGGAGAAACTGAAACACTTGTGTATGATTCTTTTTTTTTTTTTTTTTTTTTTTTTTATATTTATTTTTGAGACAGAGAGAGACAGAGCATGAACGGGGGAGGGTCAGAGAGAGAGGGAGACACAGAATCTGAAACGGGCTCCAGGCTCTGAGCAGTCAGCACAGAGCCCGATGCGGGGCTCGAACTCACATACCGCGAGATCGTGACCTGAGCCGAAGTCGGACGCTTAACCAACTGAGCCACCCAGGCGCCCCACTTGTGTATGATTCTTATGATACTACAATCTCAACTCAATACATGTACCCAAGAGAACTGAGAATGTCCACCAAACACACACACACACACACACACACACACACACACACACACCAAAAACCAAAACCCAAAAAGTTGTAAGTGCAACATTACTTAAATAGCTTAAAAGTAGGAGTCCAAAGAATTTCATACAATGATTTCATATACAATATTTCAGGACACTTATAATACTACAATTCAGCCATAAAAAGGACTCATGTAATGATCCATTACAACATGGATCAGTCTTGAAAACATTTTCACAGAAAAAAGACATGACAGGCCACATATTGTATGATTTCATTTATATGAAATGCCCAGAATAAGGACAAACATGGAAACAGAAATTACAGTGCAATTTCCAAGGGGTGGGGGTGTGAAGTGCTAAAGGGTATGGGGTTGCTTTATGGGGTGATGAAATTGTTCTGGAGTTAGTACTGATAGGTTTTACAAAATTGTGAATACAAAGTGACTTAATTGTACACAATTAAGGTGTCAGTTTTATGGCATGTGAATTATATATAAATAAAATGAACAAATATCCATTATATTTGCATTGAATTCAGGAAAACATTCTGACTGACTGTCCTGCAAGACCTTGGAGATATGGGTCCCAATCTCCATTGCAATAGAAGTGATGATGACAGCAATTTTAACAGCAGAACGAGCATGTATTTTAGAAACTTTTCAGGTGAAATGAGCATATTTTTTAACTAAAATTCTAGTGTGACTTTCAGGGAAGCACTAGGTCTCCTGCCTCCACATTACAAGATACCAGTTCATCATCCTGTACCATTGCAATTGTTACACTGAACTAAAGACATGACAGACCCTCTTTCTTTACATTCATAAAGCACTTTGTACCTCTCATTTTTATGTTGTAAAAGTTTCAGAAGCCCTTTGTCATACATCCTCCAAATTTTTTACTGACTAAAGGGATAAAATGTAAATTAAATATATAAGTTGATTTAAAAGATGTGAAGGGAAAAGTGGTAAGAAAAAAACTTATAAGAAAATCAACATGAGAGGTGCCTGGGTGGCTCAGTCGGTTAAACAGCTGACTTCAGCTCAGGTCATGGTCTCGTGGTTTGTGAGTTTTAGCCCTGCATTGGTCTCTGTGCTGTTGGCTCAGAGCCTGGAGCCTGCTTCAGATTCTGTGTTTCTCTCTCTTTCTATCTCTTCCCTGCTCACACTCTGTCTCTCTCTTCCTCTTAAAAATATATAAACATTTAAAAAGTTAAAAAAAAAAAAAGAAAAAGAAAATTAAAATGAATCTCCAGCAAAGTTGAAAAAGAACCATGAACCATAAGGCTTGTTACCATAATCCCAAATTGAGATTTTGATAGCCTTTGAAAAACTGCTTTCCTAGTAAAATCCCTAAACCATATCTATTGTCTGATAAAACTTCCTACACATTCATTTTCATCAAATTACCCTAAAAATGTCACAGGCAATTTATCTAAACAGTATTTCACAAACACTTTCAACATATTATATAAATGATCCTACATGTGCAGCAAAGGACACGCGATTATTAGCACGAGGAAAACTCATCTTTCCCAACCAAGAAGTGAAAAACTTAAAGAGTAAACAGTGTTAAATTAGTCTGACTTTATTTTTTGTTTATTCATTTTGAGAGAGGGAGGGAGGGAGGGAGGGACAGAGAAAGGAAGAGACAGAATCCCAGGCAGGCTCTACACTGTTAGTGCAGATCTGATGTTGGGCTCAAGCTCAGAAACTGCAAGAGCATGACCTGAGCCAAGATCAAGAGTCCAACGCTTAATTGATTGAATCATCCAGGTGCCCCATTCCAACTTCATTTTTTAATTATTTGACTATTAACGGCTTCAAGTCTCCCATCCCTCCTCCCTTCTACCAATTAGGTAAGCTGATTAGATAGCCTATCTACTCTTTCTTTGGCATTGGTTGGGAAGTTTAAGCCACATTCAATACTCTCCTCAGTTCCACTATAAAAGCCCCATACCAACAAATCTGGAGAAGAGGGTCCTTAACACATTGATCTTGATGACTGAGATCATAGTTTTACATCCACTATATGCCACCCACACTGTCACTCAAATTCATGGTTCTTGTTCTTGCAGGAAACTCTGGACATGGATGAACATCACCTAATGAAGTTTGCCCTTTTATCTTATTAAACCCTTCCAAGAGATCTTCATGGTGACATGAAAGGATTGTAATGAAGGTATAACATGAACAGATTTCAAACCTCAGGATGAAAATCAACAGTAACTTGGCCTTTTCAAGAAACCTGAAATAAACTATATAATAAGAGGAAAGTAACAGGACCTTTTCACAGATAGCCTTGTAACTTAAATAACCAATTAATAGGTATTATTTTGATTTTTTAACTAATCACTATTAACATTATTTGGAATTTTTTTTTAATTTTTTTTTTTTTTAGTGTTTATTTTTGAGACAGAGAGAGACAGCATGAGCCGGAGAGGGCAGAGAGAGAGAGAGGGAGACCCAGAATATGAAGGTTCCGAGCTGTTAGCCCAGAGCCCCATGCGGGGCTCGAACCCACAGACCGCGAGATCATGACCTGAGCCAAAGTCGGACGCTCAACCGACTGAGCCACCCAGGCGCCCCAACATTATTTGGAATTTAACTGAATAATCCTTCAGGAGAACTTAGACATTATCTTCTCCACTATGAATTATCTGATGTGTAGCTGATTGTGAGAAATGGTTAAAGAAATTATCACATCATTTCATTTTTAAGGTTTCTCTACAATATCAACTCTCTGATGAATCTTAAAAGTCAGACCATTGTCTAAAGGCCTTGCCATTTTCAATACATTTGTATGTTTTCTCTCATGGCCCCTAAGGTAAACATTTTAACATCTGACAAAAGTTTAACACATTCATTATATTTATATGGTTTCTTTCCAGTAGGAGACATTACATACGCTTGATCTTTGGATAAAAGCCTTGCCATACCCTTTACCTTTTTGTGGTTTCTTTCAAAGATGCATATTCTGGGGTCTAATTAAACGTGAACCCTCGTTACAAGCTTTGCAAATACATGACTTTTATATGGTTTCTATTCAGCATGGATTCTTTGATGTTGAGTAAGTCTTGAACACACATTAAAGGTTTTACTATAAACATTGTATTTGTGAGGTTTCTCTTCACTACAGATTCTCTGATGATCCCCAGTACTTGATTTTTGGACAATAGCATTTCTACACGTATTGAATTTACAGTGTTTCTATTCAGTATGCATCTTCTCATGTCTAGTAAGGTTTGCAAATTGAGTAAAGGACTTGCCACATTCATTGCATTTGTAAGGCTTCTCTCCAGTATGGATTCTTCGATGCCGGACAAGGCTTGAACACACATTAAAGGCTTTGCCACACTCATTACATTTGTAAGGCTTCTCTCCAGTATGAATCATCTGATGTATTACAAGGTTAGAGGACTGGTTAAAGGCTTTGCCACATTCTTTACATTTGTAAGGCTTTTCTCCACTATGGATTCTCTTATGTTGAGTAAGGCTTGAACCCTCCACAAAGGATTTGCCACACTCATTACATTTGTAAGGCTTCTCTCCTGTATGAACTCTCTGATGAATTACAAGATTTGAATATTGACTACAGACCTTGCCACACACATCACATTTATATGGTTTCTCTCCAGTATGGATTCTCTGGTGTCTAGTGAGGTGTGAGATGCAGTTAAAGGATTTGTCACACTCATTACATTTATAAGATCTCCGCCCAGAAGGAGTTCTCTGATGATTGGTGAGGTTTGAGCTGCCTCTAAAAGTTTTCCCACAATCATTACATTTATAAGGTTTCTCTCCAGAATGGATTTGTTTATGTCGAGTAAGGCTTGAATACTCAGAAAAGGCTTTGCCACATTCATTACATTTGTAAGGTTTCTCTCCCATATGAATTTTCTGATGCTGTGCAAGATTTAAATTTTGACTACAGCCCTTGCCACATATATTACATTTATATGGTTTCTCTCTGGTATGGATTCTCTGATGTCTAGTAAGTTTTGCAAATTGGGTAAAGGCTTTGCCACATTCTTCACATCTGTAAGGCTTTTCTCCACTATGGATTCTCTTATGTTGAGTAAGGCTTGAATGCTCCATAAAGGCTTTGCCACACTCATTACATTTGTAAGGCTTCTCTCCTGTATGAACTCTCTGATGAATTACAAGATTTGAATATTGACTACAGACCTTGCCACACACATCACATTTATATGGTTTCTCTCCAGTATGGATTCTCTGGTGTCTAGTGAGGTGTGAGATGCAGTTAAAGGATTTGTCACACTCATTACATTTGTACGGTCTCTGCCCAGAATGAATTCTTTGATGAAGGGTGAGATTTGAGCTTCCTCTGAAGGTTTTCCCACATTCATTACATTTATAAGGTTTCTCTCCAGAATGGATTCGCTTATGTCGAGTAAGGCTTGAATACTCAGAAAAAGCTTTGCCACATTCATTACATTTGTAAGGTTTCTCTCCTGTATGAATTTTCTGATGCCGTGAAAGATTTGAATTTTGACTACAGCCCTTGCCACATATATTACACTTATATGGTTTCTCTCTGGTATGGATTCTCTGATGTCTAGTAAGTTTTGCAAATTGGGTAAAGGCTTTGCCACATTCTTCACATCTGTAAGGCTTTTCTCCACTATGGATTCTCTTATGTTGAGTAAGGCTTGAATGCTCCATAAAGGCTTTGCCACACTCATTACATTTGTAAGGCTTCTCTCCTGTATGAACTCTCTGATGAATTACAAGATTTGAATATTGACTACAGACCTTGCCACACACATCACATTTATATGGTTTCTCTCCAGTATGGATTCTCTGGTGTCTAGTGAGGTGTGAGATGCAGTTAAAGGATTTGTCACACTCATTACATTTGTACGGTCTCTGCCCAGAATGAATTCTTTGATGAAGGGTGAGATTTGAGCTTCCTCTGAAGGTTTTCCCACATTCATTACATTTATAAGGTTTCTCTCCAGAATGGATTCGCTTATGTCGAGTAAGGCTTGAATACTCAGAAAAAGCTTTGCCACATTCATTACATTTGTAAGGTTTCTCTCCTGTATGAATTTTCTGATGCCGTGAAAGATTTGAATTTTGACTACAGCCCTTGCCACATATATTACACTTATATGGTTTCTCTCTGGTATGGATTCTCTGATGTCTAGTAAGTTTTGCAAATTGGGTAAAGGCTTTGCCACATTCTTCACATCTGTAAGGCTTTTCTCCACTATGGATTCTCTTATGTTGAGTAAGGCTTGAATGCTCCATAAAGGCTTTGCCACACTCATTACATTTGTAAGGCTTCTCTCCTGTATGAACTCTCTGATGAATTACAAGATTTGAATATTGACTACAGACCTTGCCACACACATCACATTTATATGGTTTCTCTCCAGTATGGATTCTCTGGTGTCTAGTGAGGTGTGAGATGCAGTTAAAGGATTTGTCACACTCATTACATTTGTACGGTCTCTGCCCAGAATGAATTCTTTGATGAAGGGTGAGATTTGAGCTTCCTCTGAAGGTTTTCCCACATTCATTACATTTATAAGGTTTCTCTCCAGAATGGATTCGCTTATGTCGAGTAAGGCTTGAATACTCAGAAAAAGCTTTGCCACATTCATTACATTTGTAAGGTTTCTCTCCTGTATGAATTTTCTGATGCCGTGAAAGATTTGAATTTTGACTATAGCCCTTGCCACATATATTACATTTATATGGTTTCTCTCTGGTATGGATTCTCTGATGTCTAGTAAGTTTTGCAAATTCAGTAAAGGCTTTGCCACACTCATTACATTTGTAAGGCTTCTCTCCTGTATGAACTCTCTGATGAATTGTAAGATTTGAATGTTGACTATAGACCTTGCCACACACATTACATTTATATGGTTTCTCTCCAGTATGGATCCTCTGGTGTCTAGTGAGGTGTGAGATCCGGTTAAACGATTTGTCACAGTCATTACATTTGTAAGGTTTCTGCCCAGAATGAATTCTTTGATGATTGGTGAGGTTTGAGCTTCCTTTAAAAGCCTTCCCACAATCATTACATTTGTAAGGCTCTTCATTATTATGTGGTTTTTGATGTGTAAGTAATGGAGGATGAATAAGAAATTTCCTGGATTTACTACACATGCTAATGTTGATATTAGAAGGAATTCTTTGAAATGGTGAAGCAGAACTACTGTTGATCAACCTCTCAACTTGATAACATGCATGAATTTTCTCTTCAGTTTGAAACTTCTGAAGGTCAGTCAGATGTGACTGAAACCTTAATCCAATCCCATTTTCAAAACATTTTATATACTTGTTTCCTGCACAAGTTATGTTACTTTCTAGTTTTAACAAATAACTTTTATATGACTTCTCGCATTTGTAAGATTGAGAAGTACTTTTCCTTACAGAAACATCCTGTTTTAGAGGGAAAACACTCCAGGAGATGTTATGCTGTTGATCTCTTCTACCAGTGAAACTGTGGTTATGGGCTGCAGTTACTCCTTTGTAATTTGTTTCAGTATATCCATAGTGACTCTCAAACTCATGTGTATTTTGCTGGACCTCTCTGAAACCCAAACCCTTGATGTCATTTCTTTTGTGTCTTTCCAACATCAGTGTTTGGAACAGTTCTTCTTTGTTAATATCCTCTTTTGTTGATAATTCCTTAATCACACTTCTAACAGAAATATCTGAAAGATATAAAGAGCCATAGGTTTGCTATTAACTAGAGTTGTAAAATGAATATTTTACCTTGAAAACATAACATTATGCCAAAAGTTATTCTTAGATAGTTCTAAAACTTCTCAACCAACATATGCAAATATTTAGGAATACAAAGGGAATTGGATTCCTCAATTAAGAAAGGGTGTTTACACATAGATAAAATTATTTTCAGGAAAGCCTACTTCCAACACCCTATGATCAAACCACTCAGAGTATTTACATAGGCCCTGAAACAAGTAGTATCTTTCTGTTGCCACCCCAAAGTACTCACCATTTGGCAGTAGATATTTGGGTGTCTCATATTTGAAGAAAAGCAGTATTATATTAATGCACATACACTGTAAAGGTACCTAACTATTTAGGTACAACAATAAAGGCTAAAGCAGAGCATTGATAATATAATGATAATTAATATCTTAATTTTTTTTAATGTATGTTTATTTTTGAGAGAGAGACAGACAGAACACGAGCAGGTGAGGAGCAGACAGAGAGGGAGACACAGAATCCAAAGCAGTCTCCAGGCTCTGAGCTGTTAGCACAGAGCCTGACGCTGGGCTCGAACTCACAAACCACAAAATCATGACCTGAGCCAAAGTTGGACACTTAACAGACTGAGCCACCCAGGCACCCCAATGATAAATAATATCTTAACAAATTTCTCTAATAAATAAATGGCAATTCACAATTACAAAATAAAAACAGCTCTGAGAAAATGAGGCAAACTTGATAAAACACCATTGTAAGAATAACAAAATATTGTTCTGAATTTCTATAATAAAACTATATTCATGCAGACATTAACCACTGGTGCATGACAGTCATAATACATAATGGATACTGAAAACCATTATCTGTAAATCATAATAAAATGAATCTAACATTTTTAGAAACCCACAGTAAATCTAGAAGATAAATAATAAGCAAACACAATTACAAACCATTTCAATCTGTGGCATTCTAAAGACTTCTTCCGTCAGAACAAAGAAAAAGGCTCCTATTTCGGAAGGAGTACGTACTATGAGCATTGCAGTCAAATGTTCTACCACTGAGCTATACCCCCACCATAATATGAGAATTGAAACATATGTTAAGAACCACTGATGTTTTAAATATCTGGTTCAGGTATATACATAATATTTTAAGATAAAGAATCTGGGAAGGCGATCAGAAATCAGAATTATGATTTCATACTTGCAGTTAACTAACAACCAATAGAGCTATTTCCTAACTATGAAACAACACTTAATTATGCAATTCTGCAATTAAGAAATACATGTACTAGAGGGGCGCCTGGGTGGCTCAGTCAGTTAAGTGACCACCTTCGGCTCAGGTCATGATCTCATGGTTCATGGGTTCGAGCCCCGTGTTGGGCTCTGTGCGGAACACTTGCTCGAAGCCTGGAGACTGCTTCAGATTCTGTGTCTCCTTTTCTCTCTGCCCCTCCTCCGCTTATGCTCTGTCTCACTCTCTCTCTCAAAAATAAATAAATGTTAAACAAAAAAAAAATTTTTTTTTAAAGAAATACATGTACTAGAGTATGTGCCTCGAAAATTTACTAAGGCAGAGACAACATTGAGATGAGACAAATTACAAAATGAATACAAACACCACACTGCAGGCAAAGGTCAATCACGTAAGAGGGATTAAAAAATATTAGAAAAACAAAAGTAAATTTTCAGTCCTTGCTATATGGTATACAAAAATCAAAATGTTCTCACAGCATTAACATATTTAATATTCTTGAGGTAAATCACCACATTACTTCAGGTAAAAACAATGGGCCCATGGTGTTTACGTATCCAATACTAATTCACCCAGAAAGTAAATGTGAAAGCCAAAACTTGAACCTGGGCCTGCAAGCTCAGAGCACAGGTCCTTGAGCACTAGACACCGCTGCCCACCCCAGGAAGTAAGCAAAAGGGCATAATAAATCCCATCAACCTGCAGAGAAATGCTTCAGGAAAACTACGGGAATTGAGTCATGTCACTAATATTGTTACTGACTCCTCCCTCCTGGATAACAGCATCTGAATCATCACTCCCTGAAAGTGTTGATTTAGAGAGTGACCAGGAGTGGTGCTATCCTGAGCAAGATGTCCTCTGGAAGAGTATGGATCTTTGTACAATGTGGGAGAAGGGGTAAGGATAGGGTTCTCTGAGGAGATTTGGGTGTCCAGGGGCTCAACAATAATACGCTAATAAAGGAACAGTGTGCTCCATTCAGATCAATGAACAATCTGAGAAAAGGTAGAAGAACAGAGCCTATGCTTGCAAATTTATGAGAATACAATTGTGCTGGGACAGTACAAATCTTTACCTTACAAAAAGACATGAACTGATTTATCAAGTGGCACAATACTGACCCATTCTTTAGGAAATGCACTATGGGTGTGGCAGCGGTGGGGCAGGGAAGAATGAAGAGATTAGAAAGGCAGTAGGTATGATACAGTGGGAGGAATATAGGTTTACCTTCCAACATTTGCCTTAAAATTTATCAAACCGGATATCCTTGGCTTTCTGTTTATAAGCATATACTCAAAAGAGTTCTACATACATATTACATCAGACATATACAAAAAATGTTCTCAACAGTTATCAAAAGCAAAATTCTTAGGGCGCCTGGGTGGCTCAGTCAGTTGAGCATCTGACTCTTGGTTTAGGCTCAAGTCATGATCTCATGGTTCATGGAAATGAGCCCTATGTGGGGCTCTGTATTGACAGCATGGAGCCTGCTTGGGATTCTCTCTCCCAGAGAGAGAGGTTCTCTGCCCCTCCCCACTGTGTGTGCGCTCTCTCTCTCTCTCTCCCCAAATAAATAAACATTAAAAAAAATAAAAGCTAAATTCTGGACATGGCCATCAAGGAGAGAATGGATGAATTCATTCCAGGTACACATGCAGATGCAAAGAAAGTCTGTCAAGAATTCAGCAATGGAGGGTGACACATGGCAAGATGATGAATCCCTGGTAGGGAAGACAAAGGGTTTGTTAGGAGGAAACAAATTTAGCAGCAGATTTTTGTCAAGTTCTGAACTTGGGGGGATGTGGTTAGATTAGCTAAAAAAATAAAAATAAGGGGCGCCTGGGTGGCTCGTTCGGTTAAGTGTCCAACTTCGGCTCAGGTCATGATCTCATGGTCTGTGAGTTCGAGCCCCGGGTCGGGCTCTGTGCTGACATCTCGGAGCCTGGAGCCTATTTCCAATTCTGTGTCTCCCCTCTCTCTCTGACCCTCCCCCGTTCATGCTCTGTCTCTCTCTGTCTCAAAAATAAATAAATGTTAAAAAAAAATTTTTTTAAATAAAAATTGAAAATATATATATATACCAACCAAATTATTTACATATTTTATAAATAGAAATTTACCAATTTTGGCATGTTAGCCTTTTTGAGGCTAAGTATCCTTGTTTGTTATGTAAAAATAAGAGTGCTTCTTTTGCACTCCCCTCTAGTTATCTGAAATCATATATTTGGATCTCTTCACACAACTGCTGGCATAAAGAGACATGAGGTAAAGGATGCTCTTACTATAGGTATTGGTGGATATATAGTTATTATGAATCAGTGGAAATTATGTATACTTAGCCAAAATTAATAAATTCTGATTTCATTAACAATTATCACAGCCTAGGCAACCTCAAGGGGAAAATAATGACTCACAGTGTGGAATGGATTCTACCAAAGGGTAATGTTAGTACCAGGTGACTCTACAGAAACAACTTGTGGCAGTGCCACGCAGGAGGCAGATGTGCAGAGAGGTGGTTAGCAATGTAAGCAGTTGACTGTAGCCAGGGAACTGCAGAGTACTGACAGGTGAGAGTCAACGAGGACCAGGTGAACTTTTTGTGGAATGCAGTTTAAAAGATGAAGATCAAAACAGCCTTCAGATATTAAGCGAAGAATGTAGTTTCCAGAACATGAAAAATTTGGTGGAAAATTCCAGGAGTTATAGAAGCAATAGTGGTGAGGATGTACATGGAGTGGAAGAGGTTGGCTAAATTCCCAGTAAGATAAAATGAGACATTCAAACATTAGTTTAGTATACCAAGATGTACATGATAAATCTAGAGAGGGAAATCAATTATCAGAGTAAAGCATTTGGGGGTGACTGGGTGGCTCAGTTGGTTAGGTGACTGACTTTAGCTCAGATCATGATCTCACTGTTCATGGGTTTGAGCCCTGCATCGGGCTCTGTGCTGACAGCTCAGAGCCTGGGGCCTGCTTCAGATTCTGTGTCTCCCTCCCTCTCTGCCCCTCCTCTCTCTTTCTCCCTCTCAAAAATAAATAAACACTAAAAAAATTTAAAAAATAAAGCATTTGTACCAAAATAGAAGAAGTCAGTAAAATTCAAGTAAAATCCAAGAAGTTGTATGTATGCATGTATTTATTTATTTTGAGAGAGCAAGAACACAAGTGGGGTAGGGGCAGAGAGAGGGAGAGAGAGAATCCCAAACAGGCTCAATGCCTGGTGTGAAGCCCGATGTGGGGCTCAATCTCATGACTGTTAAATCAATCATGACCTGAGCCAAAATCAAGAGTCTGATGCTTAACCAACTGAGCCACACAGGTGCCTCCAAGAAGTTGTATTTAGAAAACTTAAATATACTATTAAAAAAAAAAAAAAAAAAGCAAGGTATCCTATATAACAAATTGTGGCAAATCAATTTAATGGTTTCTGGGATGAACACAGTAACTTAATAAAAAAATATTTTCTCAAGATATCCAATAGTCCCACTTTAGAAATCCCATCAATTTGAGAAAAGGGTACTTTAGTAACAGGTAAACCAGGTGAAAGAGAAATAAAGGGACTAAGATAAATTTTTCACAAAATTAGGAGTTTGAATAGATTTTGGGGAAACTGCTGCTGAGCCATAACTCTCAACATTCAAGAAGCAAATCTTATAAAACACATTTAAAAATATTTATTACTTGATCCAGCAGCCCACAAATCACAGATATAAAACAGAATTCTGAATGTCATCAAAAACATATAATCAATGATTAAATTTTTGAAGTTCATTTTTTAAAAATGTTTATTTATTATTGAGAGAGAGAGACAGACAGACAGACAGACAGACAGAGTACAGGCGGGTGAGGAGGCAGAGAGAGAGGGAGAGAGAATCTGAAGCAGGCTCCAGGCTCTGAGCTGTTAGCACAAAGCCCAACAAGGGGCTGGAACTCATGAACCGCGAGATCATGACCTGGGCCAAAGTCAGACATTCAACTGACTGAGCCACCCAGGCGCCCCTAAAGTTCATTTTTAATATGTACATGGAAACATAGATAATGAAAACTGCTGTGGTTTAAATATAACAAATTAGAAGTTAAATGGAGGCATAATATTGTACACCTAAAACTAATACAACACTATGTTAAGTACACTAGAATTAAAAAAAAAAAATGGAGGCATCATTTAACTTCAGAAGTTCCCTCAAGATGGATCACAATCAGGGACGCCTGGGTGGCTCAGTCAGTTAAGTGTCTGGCTCTTGATTATGGCTCAGGTCATGATCTCATAGTTTCATGAGTTTGAGCCCCGTGTCGGGCTCTGCGCTTACTCTGCAGAAGCTGCTTGGGATTCTCTCTCTCTCTGCCCCTCCCCTGCTCATGCTCCCTCTCTCTCAAAATAAATAAACTTAAAAAAAAAAATCATTATTTGTTTGAAGCAGAGTAAACAATGGTGCATGCCAGGGGAAAAATGTGACATGAACCACAGTTTGGCCAAAGCCTCATAGACACACAGTTGTGACATTTTCCTTTGGATAAGTTCATACACCTTTGATTGCTGGCTCAAAGGGAATGATCATTAGATATTTGATCAATATCACCACACTGCCCTTGAGAGACAGGGTGACACCCCACCAACAGCAGAAAGATAACTATTATCACTGATCAGTCGGGCTACCCTGACACTTTCCACGTCAGCATCCCTAGGACTTGCTGACCACTCCACTCAGTGGCGTAACTGGGCACTTCCTGTAAGTAGCAGGACAGCACTGTAATACATTAATCAAAGCGTTCTTCAAAAATTTTGTTACCCACTAAGCCCCCTCCATAGGTAAGTCCAGCAGAGGTTGCCCATCATCTAAAAGTGGGTTATCAGAGCAGATAAAGAAGCTATTTCAGACCCTAGGAAAACAAGTTTCACGGGCAAAATTGCACTTATGAAAATTGTACTTAGGAAAAGACAAAATCTTGAAGAGCCAAGTTTCATCTGCATCCCTAGCCTAGGCAGAGCGCTGGAAGGACAACAAGGCAAGATAACAGAAGTAACGGAGTTAGATTTTATAGGGTCTTTGAGAAGACTAAGGCACGCTCCCCACATAGGACTGGGTTTCAAAGAGACGATCTCTCTGTCCACTGTCTTTATGGTACTGATGACTAACAATCTCAGAAGAGCCACCCCACTGCCTGATTATACTCTTGATGTGTGGCAACAGCAGGTCTGACAAAATGGCTATGAGGCCTTGAGGCAGTCCCACGAAGCCTTGGGGCCCAAATGCAATGGAGGAGCACTCAGTGTTTTTCTATCTCGTAAACAGTTCTCCCAAACACAGGAACTGAGGACGAAACCTGGACAGGTCCTGGGGCCAGGACTACAGAGGAACTGATGGATCAGTTGGAATCAGATGGAATCAAGTATGGGAGGAGAGACCACGGGAACGAGGGCCCCCGTGACACAGCCCTCCTCATCCCTCTCAAAGCCTAGGGCCCAAAAAGGTCACAAAACCAGATAATAGAGTGTTGTAGGTCATGATAAAGACTCTGCCTCTGTCTCTGCATCAGCTGGGACACCGTCAGAGGGTTGGAGGATACTACAACTGTACGACAGAGTAATGGGGGCGATTTCTTTGCGTGCTCACAAGTACTTCTCTTTTCCCAGACCTCTCCTTGTTGGGGAGGGTTTCTCAGACAATATTTGACGAAGCAGCTTCATCTCTGACTGTCTCAGCTGTTACCAGCGTTCACAGCTTTGACATAGATGTGGAAAACCGACTTGGTTTTCTCACTATTTTCATCTTGCCCTCCAGACCCCTGGGCTCTGTCCCTGGCTCCAAAACAGAGATAATATTCAGGTCAGAGAGATTCCTGCTTATAAGAAATGAAAGTTATGTGCTGGGGCTTTTCCAGAATATAATCCCAGCTCTTAGTTCATCTGAAGACGGAAGATGTTACAGATGGGTCTACACTAATTTCATCCACTGACTGCCTTCTTCTGCTTAAGGAACATTTTACATATATAGCCATCTAGCTCCCTTCTGAGAATTACTGGATCAAAAGCATGGGAGGAAAACCAGGGAATCCAGTATTTTAAAATTTTGCTGTACGGTCTGGTGATTACTCAGGTGGTGGAAGCAATACTAATCTAGGGAGGAGTGGGCAGATAATCTGAAGAAAGGAGGAGATGAAAGTCCAGATACCACTTCATAAAGCTTTCATTTCAGAGTCAAAACAGCTTTGATCACAGTCAGGCAGGGCAGAGGATCCCAAGAAACTCACTAGGGCAGATCCCAACATCTGGACGCACTTTATCCACACCCAGGGAGACCAGGTTCCTGTAGTTCTCCAGCATCACGTCCCTGTACAAGGCCCTCTGAGCGGGGTCCAGGCACTCCCACTCCTCCTTAGAGAATTCTATGGTCACATCCCTGAAGGTCAACAGCACCTGTAACGAGAAACACATTTGACTAAGAGACCATGAGGAGAGTTGTTATCTTCACGCAAATTATAAGAGAGAGATGTAAGGATTGATTTGGTGGTAGTGAGTTTTTTGACAAATCAGTAGAAGATATTTTTGAGCCAGTCATATAGCCCTAATTTTGTGTTATTATACTTCTCAAAGAGAGGACACACATCCACAAAGTCACTGTGCATTCTGCAATTTTGTGAACAAAATACACAAATTAAAAAGTTCATCACAAGGTGGACTACACAGAAGTGTTAGTATATTTTACACATTAATGATTTCTCTGATGAGCTACGCTATGAGTAGTGTTTTTAGAGACTACAAAATTCAGAGACTTTTAAGAAAGTCTGAGATCTAAGAATGTGAGGATGATTATAAGAACAGAGACAAAAAGTTTTTGAACATTTATAACGTGCTACATATTATTCAAATGGGTATCATTTTGGGTAATAACATTAAAATTTTTTTTTAATGTTTATTTATTTCTGAGAGACAGAGTGCGAGTTGGGGAAGGGCAGAGAGAGAGAGAGAGAGAGAGAGAGAGAGAGAGAGAGACACAGAATCCGAAGCAGGCTCCAGGTTCCGAGCTGTCAGCACAAAGCCTGATCCGCGTCTTGAACTCACAAACCATGAGATTAGGACTTGAGCCAAAGTCAGACGTTTAACTGACTGAGCCACCCAGGCACCCCTTAATTTGGGTAATAACATTAGAGAAATATCTGTTCCTGCCTTATAGAGGAGGCAACTGTCACAGAGACTCTAAGAAATTTGCCTTGGGTCAAATAGCTAAGAAATGGCAGAGCTGGAACCAAAACCAGGTGTTCGGAATTTAGACTTGAACCTAGAGTCCACAGTTAAGTAACAGAAGCAGCATTAAAATTACACTGAGGGGTGCCTGGGTGGCTCAGTCCGTTAAGCGTCCAACTTCAGCTCAGGTCATGATCTCACAGTTCATGGGTTGGAGCCCCCACATTGGGATCTGTGCTGACAGTGCAGAGCCTGCTTCAGATCCTCTGTCTCTCTCTCTCTCTCTCTCTCTCTCTCTCTGCCCCTCCCCTGCCCACATACTCTCTCTCTCTCTCTCTCAAAAATAAACATTTAAAAAAAAATTTTTTTTAACGTTTTTATTTATTTTTGAGACAGGGAGAGACAGAGCATGAACAGGGGAGGGTCAGAGAGAGGGAGACACAGAATCTGAAACAGGCTCCAGGCTCTGAGCTGTCAGCACAGAGCCCGATGCGGGGCTCGAACTCACGGACCGCGAGATCATGACCTGAGCCGAAGTCAGCCGCTCAACCGACTGAGCCACCCAGGCGCCCCAACAATAAACATTTTTTTAAAAAGTACATTGCTAGCAGGTTTTCTAAGTGAGAAAGCATGAAGAATTCAAAGCTGAAAACATGGACCTGCATATAATGTCATTATATGTGCACACACATAGTACATTACTATTCTTACCACTATTAATTTACTAATGAGTTAGTGCAGAAAAAAACTTAAAGCCATGAAAAGTAGGTAAGAACAATTATCAAAAGCTAAAATAAATATAAAAGTTATTTATGGGGGCTCCTGACTGGCTCAGTCAGTTAAGCATCTGACTCTTGATCTCGGCTCAGGTCATGATCTCAGTTTCATGGGTTCAAGCCCCATGTCAGGGTCTGCATTGGCAACTCAAAGCCTGCTTGGGATTCCCTCTCTTCACCCCTCCCTGTTCATGCTCTCTCTCTCTCAAAAATAAACATTTTAAAAAAGTTATTTATGAAACAATGTGTCTTTAATACACACAGTTTGTTTTTTTTTAATGTTTTTTAACGTTTATTTTTGAGAGAGAGAGAGAGAGAGAGAGAGTTAGAGCAGGGGAGGGGGAGAGCGAGAGGGAGACAAAGATTCTGAAGCAGGCTCCAGGCTCTAAGCTATCAGCACAGAGCCCAACATGAGGCTCAAACTCATGAACCATGAGGATCATGACCTCAGCCGAAGTTGGATGCTTAACCGACTGAACCACCCAGGCGCCCCTCACATCATAGGTTTCTTCTTGCATACATGCACACACACTTAAACACACTTTCATTAAAAGCAGTTGTCTCAGACAGATTTGGGGGATGAATTTTTTTAATCTATCATTTTTTTTACTCATCTGTATTTCAGTATTTTGGGTAAAATAACATTCAGAAATTGTGCTTAATTTTAATGAGGTTGTTGTTAACATTATTCTTGTATTAACCTAGTCATAAAAAAATAGAAAACTTTACCTTTTCCACTAAATACATATATATGTAAATATCAAAATTTTGTCCATTTAAATATAAGCCAAGCATAGTATATCCAATAAAACAATGATTGAAGATTATAAAATGCATTAATGTTCTACATCAATTTAATAGATTAAGATAGAAAAATGTTTTGAAAGCATTAGATCTTTGAAGATATTATTGGATAATTAAGTCATGCTGAATAAAAAATCAGAAGTGTCATTAAGCAAGAAAATTCTAGTAAACATCATGATCAGCAGTAAACAACAGAAGCATTTCCACTAAAACTGAGGCTGACACAAGGGACATTATGGCTCCTGCCATTCACCACTGCACACAGTGCCTGTTCATTGGGAACCATGTGGGATCCATGCATCCTCATTCAGAGAGTGCTTTTTTTTTTTTAAATGTTTATTTATTTTTGAGAGAGAGAAAGAGAGTGCAAGCAGGGAAGGGGCAGAGAGAGGGAGACACAGAATCCAAAGCAGGCTCCAGACTCTGAGCTGTCAGCACAGAGCCCGACGTGGGGCTCGAAACCATGAACCGTGAGATCATGACCTGAGCCGAAGTCAGACGCCCAACCAACCGAGCCACCCAGGCGCCCCTAGAGAATGCTTTAATGAGGATCTAAAAAGAACAAGCTGTCTCTATGTATACTGGCACGAAAACAACTCCACGATCTGTGTACGGAATAAAATAGCACAATATAACATTCACTGAATAATTTTAACTAAAATCAACTAATGTTGGTAAATGCATTTTTATAAGACTTGCACTTAATCTTGCACAGAACTAACAAAAGTTAGCGAGTGATGATGGAGGGCGTGACACGGAAGTAGATGTTTTACTTCTTAGTCCAGAACGTGCAACACTGTTTGGAGTTTCACCTGAAAACAAAGATATATAGCATGTGATGTTTAAAACAAATTGGTGTTTAGTAACAACTGGTGGGGCCAGAATTTGCCTCCAGGCACTCTGACGACAAAGACCAAGTTTTTTGCTTCACTGGAATTGCTGAAACATTTTTACGTCAAACACCTGCGCAAAAGCCCCAGGGTGAACAAGGTCTTCCCGGGATGGATATGCTTTGAGTGATCTTAAAGAACTTACTGTTAAAACGAATTACACAATAAAACACCCTTTATCATTGTTATGTTTCAGAACTTTCCATTCCAATCCAAATCATTACTATCTCAGAGCCAGAAACACGCCCATTCACTTGGTTAGTTTCAAACGCCTTGTAAAAGCAGGGACAACAGGTTTCCCCTCTTCAGTCTTCTTTTCCAGCTGTTCCTGCAGGTTAACTGGGCGCAGAAATGTGCAGTTCTTATTAATTTTTTTTTTAACGTTTTATTTATTTTTGAGACAGAGAGAGACAGAGCATGAACGGGGGAGGGGCAGAGAGAGAGGGAGACACAGAATCGGAAGCAGGCTCCAGGCTCTGAGCCATCAGCCCAGAGCCCGACGCGGGGCTCGAACTCACGGACCGCGAGATCGTGACCTGAGCCGAAGTCGGACGCTTAACCGACTGAGCCACCCAGGCGCCCCTGCAGTTCTTAAAGCTGTCTACAAGGACCTGACGGCGCGTTCCTATGCAACCCCTAAGACAATCCCCTTTGCCAACCTCACTGACACCAAAGGCCCACTCCCGGCTTCTGATCCAAACCTAGGCATGAAACCTTCCTCCCAGATGATCCCCAGCACGGCCTCTTCACAAATTCCACGTCTCCGGGTCTCCATGCGGGAGGAATGGAATCTAAGTGACGATGAGAGGTACTGAGACAAGGTCTGGGGGAGTTCCTGCACACGTGTGAGGCAAGTCCCTCGAGAGAAAATTACCAATTTCAGTTAAGAGACACAGCAGAAACAAACCAAGAATGTGACTGTTACCTGGGAACGATTCATTTCGACCTCCTCTTTCTTTCCTGTTCCTCGGGGCTTCTTTCTCGGATAAGAATCAGTCTTGAGAAGTGAACCCTGAGTGCTGAAAATAGGCTGTTTCATGCTTAGAATGAACAAACCGTCTTCCGGTGACACAACCACACGCAGAGGTAGAACCTCAACACGGGAAGGGACAGGGCTCTGCCGCCCCAGGAGGAGCCCGAGGAGGGGCTCGTGAACGCAGAGGCGAGCAAAGGAGAGGGTTCTTCCCCTTTTCTGCAGAACTCGTTGGCCTGCTGAGTGGCCCACGCAGCAGAGCGCGTGGACTGGGCTCCAGCAGTCCATCTGGGCTGGACTGAGGGACCTGGGCTGGACTGACGCTCCCCTCCAAGCCACAGACCCGGCCCTGACCAAACACCGCGCAGAAAAGAGCCCCTCCCCTCCCCCAACCCATTCTTGGACCAGGGACGGAGGAACAGGACAGTGAAGCACGTGAAGCGGCGGAGGGGCTGTAAGCGGAGCCGGACGCCGGGACGCGGGGCTACCGGGCCTCGGAACGTCTCACAGCCACGCCGGGACTCACCGTGAGCGGGAGGGCGAGAACGGTAGTTGTAGCCACCAGAGAACCTCGGAGTGGAGGACAGCAGGCTGTGCTGCCTCGAAACACGGGTGTGAGACTGGGTATCCCAAATTCACTCACCGGAGAGTTTCTGCCCGTCAGCTCGATTCACTTCCGGGTCTGAAGGAAACTGCGCACGGCGGCTTGGAGAAGAGGTTTAGGGGGCGGGGCCTGGGCGGGGCCTGGGCGGGGCCGCGTCCAGCGAAGGGCGGGACGTGGAGCGTAGGGACTGGGCAGGAAGCGCGCGGTGGGGGCGGGCCAGTGTGGGGGCGGAGCCTCGACTCTACTGGCCCTGCTCCGCCCCTGGCTGTTTATGGGTCTGTTAGTCCCTCTGCCCCGGCTGTGCTGGTTTCTCTGCTTTTTGATCGCTGTGGAACAGAGCTGCTTCCTGCGTGTTCTAAATTAACGTTTCTAACAATTTAAGGTAAGAGAGTAGTTATAAGGCCAATTATATTATAAGCTGAGATGTTTTCCTCAAGTTGAGGGTGACTAAATTCAAAAGCTCTTGGTGCCAGCTGGTGGAGACGTGCCTTGTGAGCGATGGACGCTGCAATGACATCTCAGGAAAGAACTAAGAAGTATCATCGGGAGCTGAGACCTGACAACGAGTAAGAAGGACCATCGTTTACATTTATTTTATTGCCACAGTTAGCTGAATTTACCAGTTTGCTTCTACAAATTAGTTAGAAAGGATTTGGATTTGATATAGGTCCTGAGTGTAATAATATGCTATATTGATGATATCATAAGAATATCAGAAACTTAAAAATAAGATAGGTAGAACTGATATAAATGCATTAATGGCACCAAAAAAGACTGGTTGTTAAATCTAGCAAAGATCTAGGGACTTGCCCAAATGGTGAAATTCTTGGGAATATTCTGGGCAGAAGCCATCCATGACGTTCCACAGGTGACTACAAAGAAACTAGTATCCTTACCTACCCCTAGAACTAAACAAGAAGCCTTATGTTTGAGTGGTCTATTTGGATTTTGGAGAATGCATAATCTACATCCAGGAATATTGCTAGTTCCTATCCATGAAACTATCTCAAAGGAGGCCATATTTAAACTAGGACCTAACAAAGACAAGTCATGCCTGATTTGCAAAAGTAGTGTCTCTCAATGTCTATCTTTGGACCCCTGTGATGCTTTAAGAAACGATTTTGGAAGGGACTGCAATGCAGAGTAGTGCAGACTGTAATTAAGGGTAAAAGCCTTTGAGTGCCACCTAGTGGCAGCCGCTAAGATATGGGACCAGAGGATGTTTGGATGCCTGGGCATTACATATACTATCTGAGATAAAGTTACTACCTTGCTACTGGGTGTTAACTGAGATGGCCATAAAGGACATAAAATAATATTGAAACACGAAATTATTATGCTGTTTCGGCCCATACTGGAGAAACACTCTGCTAAGGGATGAAGTGCCTATAAGTGTTCCATAATAAAAAGGAAACCATTTTCACAGGAGCGTGCTACAGGGGGAGTGCAAGTAGGCAGCCATCATATCCACGGCCGGTAGCCTCTTTTCTCCTAAGAACAACTTTAGCAACACCTAGCAACACCCGAATTACTGCCAGAGCCTACTGACACTTGTTTTTCTGGATGGAAAGCTATTAAACAGAATAGGAGAAAACTATGGGCTTCTGATGACCAGTAGGCATCTTACGGTGGGTCTGAATTCCCCTGGAAAACTGCCCCACCCTGAACCTAGGAAGGCAGTGGGAAACCCAATGACATACTCAAACTAAATTTTGTCTAGGTGTAACTACTATGCATTTAACTCTAGTTTGGGGGACTCCACATTTTCGGATACAAAACATGTATCACCCTCACGTACATATACATACGTTGGTGAGCCTTTATTAGTATTACATTGGGTTTGCAGATTATTAGCATTAAGAATTGATATATTCATGCTGTGAATGAAGATGCTCCCACTGACGAAGATGCTCTTTATTCAAGTCTTTCTCATATCCCAGCACTCTGAGGCTAACTCTCCTTGAAATTTGTCCCATGCAGATAATCCAAGATATTCTCTGCATCTCAAGATCCTTAATTTAATCGCATCTGCAAAGTCTCATTTGCTTTGTAAGGGAACATAGTCAAAGGTTCCAGGAATTAGAATGCAGAGATCTTTGGGGGGGGGGGGCATTATTCTTTATACTATAGGTTCTAAGCTTCTCTATTACATTAATTAATAACATGGAAAAATATATAATATATATTATATATGTAATATATATAATATATAATATTAGTATATAATATATATTAATATATATTATTAATATATTATATATTAATATTATATATTATATATTATATTAATATATAATATATATATATGTGGTTCTTTAAAGAATTGAGCACAGTATTTCTTTCAATGCCTGCTGCTCCTACTAAATTATAGCTCTTATATGGGCAGAGACTCTCACTGTTCACATTCTCACAGTTATGTGATAGCTTATTGGAACTTAAAACTGAGATGGATGACTGAATAAGTGACTATAATTGTGAGGAGAAAACATAAAATTATATCTGTCAAACAAGATTGGGGGATTTTATTCTTTTTATTTTTTAAGGTACACTTCACATCTTCACAGCATGGAGCCCAATGTGGAGGGCCTGAACTCATGACCCTGAGATCAAGACCTGAGCTGAGATCAAGAGTTGGATGCTTAACCCGCTGAGCCACCCAGATACTCCAAGATTGAGAGATTTTATATAACTTCTAGAGGTAAAGGAGACACAACAGAACCAGGATAAATGGGTGTGCCAACTATTGAAGGGGCTAACAGTTGAGAAGCATGAAGGCATTAGAGCAGAGGTGTTCAGGAACCAGCAACTGGAATTCTCCAAAACCACCATATAAATTGAATTAGAGGAAAGAGATGATGTAATAGGATACTAAGGTGCTCACTAAGACAAGGACATATCAGTTGGCCCTGGTCTCAGGGGAGGACCTGGCAGAGAAGTTGGTCCTGTGAATATGCGTCTGTATAGGATGAACGTCATGGAGCTTCTGGAGAAGTTTGTAAAGTCACAAATGTGCAACATCCAGAGAGATAACAATTCTGTATGGAATAACTGTGATTTTCTTACCAACCATTCCAGAACAATATGCCAGATCCTTTTGCTTTTGGGATATTTTTTGCTGCCCCATTTGCCAGAAACATACATAGGAATTATGATACTTACAAGCATTTGTATGGTCCAGAATAGGGTAACCAAAGAGCCAACGCACTTGGGACCTTACACTTTAAGCTCTGTTTGCTCTGAGTTCCTGGGGCTGATCGTCATGGCCTGGAAGACACTCAATAGGCCGATGGTGCCAATGGACACACCTCTGGCAACCCTGAATACTGAGAGAGTTTACATTCAAAATTACTAAAAAAAAAAAAAAAAAAAAAAAAAAAAGCTTTAATCCAAAAGCTTCCAGTGTATGAAGGACTCATTTAGAGACAATAAACAAGGAGTTGGCTAAAATCAGGTGCTTGAGAATCAGATCTCTAGACCTTAACATAACATCCAAGGAAGCAAAGGTAGTGGTAAATAAGAAAGAAATTCTCCAGGGTTCCAACTAAAGTCTGTGATAAGAAGATCATCTCTATTGACAAATTCCTGGTGGCCATTCTATCATTTCCCACTAAATAATATTCATATTCAGAGTCCTTCATGGAACCAAGAGGTTTGGGTTATTATTATCATGGCAACTGAAATCCTATGTTCTCCACCTACAATTTTTTTTCCAAGATATATCTCCTGTCCTTGTAAGATTGTCTAGGTTTGTACATTTTACTCAAGGAGAACCGCTTTTCCACATGTGAACACTTAATTACCTGGATTCTTGATAAGCCTCCTTCCCATACACAACATCACTCAGACTGAAATAGAAAGTACAGTAAAACCTTGGATTGCATGTAACTTGGTCTTCGAGTGTTCTACAAGACAAGCGAACATTTCTAACAAATTTTAACTTGATAAATGCGTGATTCTTGCGATACAAGTAGTACATGATGCCGAATATGACATGATCACAATTGAGCCAATGTTACCTAAATTTGTTTTCATATACAAGTGCTTTGGATTACAAGCCTATTTCTAGAGCGAATTATGCTCGAAAACCAAGGTTTTACTGTACTCACCTGATTCTTTCCTGATGATATGGACACCTCTGCCAGGATTACTCACAGGAGATATTCAGTTTAAGTGTGATGGCAGAACCAGCTATAAATTAAATTTAAGACACTTGCAATGGTTTAGAGTGCTGTACCAGGATGGAGGTTATTTGCTTCTGGAGGGAAGCCCTAGGGGCAGAGATTCGGAAAGACAAAATATCATCAACCCCCTCCCTCCTTGTATCTCCTGGGGCTAAGATGTTCCTTAAAACACAAACCAAGACAAAAGTAAAAACAGGTGCCAGTTTTTTGCTTTTCCTTTTCCTACAGAAATCAATGTATCCCATTTCAAGATCTACAGTTTTATTCTTCACAATCATCTCTTATTTCTATCCAGACATTTCATCCCAAAGAGCCAGGTTATAAGAGGGGCACTTTCTTCTGTATAAAATGTAACCAGACTTACATTTGGGTCCCATAACTCCCTTCGGGCTGGGTTACCACTTTGAGGTATACAAACCCATCTGGCCTGGGGTGGCCACTGAAGGAAGGAAAGCCACATTATGCCCAGGAATGGTCAGTGTGGAATTCAAATTTGGAAAACAGATCCATATAATCCCCACTGCTCCTTCCCTCCTTTTCCTGGAAGCAGCTGAGAGAAACTGATAATCCCTTTTTGATTATCCCTTTTTGACACTAACATCTAATCACCAAATTACCTTGTAACCAAGACATTGGACCAGCTGGAAGAAAGGAAGTAAAATGGGTCAGCCCATTTTTTAGTGGTTTTTGTGATAAAAAGCATAACATGGTCAAGGGTGCAAACGGACAGGAAAGTCTAAAAGGCGACACAGATTAGTTTCAAGGGGCACAGTGGTGTGGCTGGAGTCAATCTATAGGAATGTGTGAGCAGTAGTGAGGCATGACCAATAAACTGGACAGGCGGGTCAAAGGTCCAGTGAAGTCATTCCACCAGGAGTGACTGGGAGCCTTCCAAACCACGAAACAAACGGGTCAACTTTTTCCTGCAGCCACAACTCTGGCATGCAATGGTAGCCGATGCATCAACAGAGAGCTGGGTTTGATCAGCATCTTGACAGTGGTCAGTCTGCTCAGACAATAGGTCCTTACCATGGGCTTCCAAATGAGTGGCTCAGACAACAGGGCAACAGCTGAGATTTATTTCTGATTCACAGCCCCGAAGAAGGTGTCATTAATCAGACAGTCTATAGTCTCCAACACGGAAGACCAAATCACTAAAACATGGGCAACAACCCAAACCCCTGAGTTCTGACCCCTGAGTGGAGTGATTGCACTGCTTTCAGTTCTGCATGGCTGGCTCTGAAGCTAAACAGCCGCAGAGCCCAGAGGACATCAGCTCCTGTGACCCATCAGTGAACAAGGGACAGATATTTAGAAGACCCTTGGTGAACCAGGCACCCTATACAGCCAGCAAGCTTTGCTTCAGGCACTGGAGGGTGGCATAAAACGTCCATCGAACACAGCTCCAAAATTTTCCTGGATAGCCGAGAACTTGCTTGGGCAAGTCAGGTTTCCTTTTAAATATACCATATCCAAATACACCAATACATGTAAGTAAACTTCTGAGTTCTGTGAGCCGCTCTAGCAAATTAACTGAACCCAAGGAGGTGGAGGTCATTGGAACCTCCGGTCTATAGCTGGTCAGTCAGAAGCACAGGTTGACAACCTGTACTTGCAAGTGGCATCTGAAGGGTGAGGGAGGAGGGTGGTCTTGTGGGACTGAGCCCTTAACCTGTGGAATCTGATGCCAGCTTGGGTGTCAGAATTAAGCTGAGTTGTAGGACACCCTGCTGGTGTCTCAGAGAAGTACTTGTTGGTGTTGGGAACACCCTCCCCCCCCACACACAAACACACCCCCGCCACTGCCATACCCCATGGTGGAATTTAGTGCTCAGACCCCTTCTTAAGGATCCATACCTAAATAGTATGTATTTCCATGTGTCTGGCTTCTTTCACTCAATGTTAAGTTTATGGGATTCATCCATCTTGTTGAGTACAAATGAATTTTATTCATTTTTATTACTAGAGAATTATCCCATTGTGTGAGTAAATTATAATTGTAAACCACACCAAAAATACACACACACACACACCCTATATCTATTTGGCAAGCAAAGTCTTGGGTATTCTCTACCTACTAAGTTCATCAACCCCAAAATGAAAATATTGGACTAGGAAGGTCCATTCTCTACGGGTCAGGCTTCAGTTTTAATCAGAGCTCTGTAGCAACCAAGTAGCCTCTTTTGGAATCCACATCACTATTAGCTGTGACAGGGCAGCTCTGAGTCCAAGACCCCAAGGGGTGCCCTCAGATGCAGGCTGTCTCCCTTTGCCAGAGGCTTCAAATGACGAAATTACCAAGTTTTCTTTGGTCACTGGAAGAATCGAGTGTCATAAGTCTGCCCATATAGTTCCAACAAACTTTAACTGGATGACAGGACTCTGATTATTTTCAGGTTTTATCAGCCTTCCCTAGTGTCAGAGATGTAATACAGACAACTAAGTGCTATTGATACCGAGACTTACTACTTTCCAACAAAAAGACCATCTATAGGGTGAGCATTTGGATACCAGATGATAGAGACATCGTGCTAGATTCTGACCTACCCACAGGGGGCAAATGACAGTGGAGTGTGTCTCTTGAACACTTTGTTTTTGTTTACTTTTAAAAATTATTTTATTTTTTATTATTTTTTAAATATTTTTTTAATGTTTATTTGTTTTTAAGAGAAAGAGAGAGCGTGAGCAGGGAAGGGGCAGAGAAAGAGAGAGACACAGAATCCAAAGCAGGCTCCAGGCTCTGAGCTGTCAGCACAGAGTCCCATATGGGGCTCGAACTCACAAACTGTGAGATCATGACCTGAGCCGAAGTCGGACGCTTAACCGACTGAGCCACCAAGGCATCCCTAAAAATTATTTGAGAGAGAGACAATGTGAACAGGGGAGAGAGGCAGAGGGAGGGGGAGATTATTTATTTATTTATTTGTTTATTTATTTATTTTTTTGGGGGGGAGGGGCGCAGAGACAGGGAATCCCAAGCAGGCTCCACACAGGGCTCGAACTCATGAACTGTGAGATCATGACCTGAGCCAAAACCAAGAGTTGGACGCTTAACTAGGCACCAAGCTAGAGAGAGAGAGAGAGAGAGAGAGAGAATGAAAATCTTCAGCAGGCTCCATGCTTAGCTCCTGAATACTTTGAGACCAAACCCAAGTCCATCTGCCCAATGCACAGCAAAGCCGATCACTGAGACATCAGGCTTTCAGCAAGGAAAGGGTTTGAGAGGCAGCCAGACAAGAAGACAGGAGGGCAAGCCTCAAATACCCTTCCTCCAAGGTGGAAAAAATGAGGTGTTTTTTTTTAATGTATATATAATCATAGGGGTTGAGATTACATACATATTGATGAGAAGGGCCAGAAAAGGTATGACTATTCATGAGGAAAGATGGAACGTGCACACTGAACAAATATATGTAACATGCATTCTGTGTTCACTTTGGGGTGGAGACTTAACATAAGAATAGGGCAAAATTCAGTCCCTGACATCAGGAGTTTATCTTAGGACAAGGAGAAGGGCTATGGGTATGCTCTGAGAGCTGGTACAAACTGAATGGGGTCTTGGGCTCATTATCTCAGGTAAGCAATGCAGGACCTTGCTTGTTCATGGGCTGGAACCATATCAGTTGACCTTGAGCCCAGGCTTCTGTAGAGACAGCTAGTGGGTTTTTTAGTTGGGTCTGAAAAGGCACAATCTTGTTTCCTGAAAAACAAGATTTAAAATTTTTTGCCAGTTTCAACCTCATTAACCCTATGGGGCACGGTTTCAACTTCTCAGCAGATGGCAATAATCGCCTCTCACACTACGGGACCAGAAAGTACAAGGACATACTGTCTCAATCCCTATTATAGATGCTGATGTAGACACAGCAAGAGGACGTGGAATTAGCACCTGCATCATCATTGTAGCTTCATTCTGTCACTGTGGACCTTGCCCACACCTTATCAGTTGAGTTTGGGTCCTTTTTTTTCCCTGTGTGAACACGGATGAGGACATTTAACACCTGTGTGAGTCAGAGGCTGTAGTAAGATTATGTTATTCCCTGAACAGGAGCTTGGAAATGCAAGGGGCAAGAAAAAGCTAACATGGAAGGTGGGGATGGCCAGGGAGGTGGGGAGGGTACCCCTACTTTTCATTCTTTAATGCTTTTCACCTTAAGGTCTGATCTGGCTTCCTCCTTGCACATCCCAGAAACTGAAGGGTGGCCTGGTTTAGAGGTTTCTTTATTCCTGCCTATTTGCAACCATAGTTGACCCTATAGTCCTTGTCACTTAGCCTTCCCTCCCATCTAGTAAGATGAGGCATGGCACCTGATCTAACACAGCTATACAAGTTTGAGTTCCTTCCCTCCCTCAAGCATATTCAGCTTGCTGCTCAAGCTGTTGAAGTCTGAGAGAGACTGAGGTGATAGGCTGAGAGACACATCAGGAGGTCCAGAGGGAGAGAGTGACCCCGTGCTGTAAGCAAGGCGCTAGCAAGGCACATTGCCTTTTGGTTTCTAGTGGGCTACAGGCTGCGTGCAGCTCAATCACATTAACTTATAATGTTGATTCACCCGAACCTCTTTATTAGCTCTGGGGACTCCTTGTTCCTCCCTCCCCTGCATCAGAAGAAGAATGAGCAGTACTTCTAGACCCTTCCTCCTTCCTCCAGGGAGTGACTGAACAACAAACAAAGCACATTCAGGTTGCTTGCTTCAATCCTGCCTCTCACACAGCAGCCTCCTTAACAAGTAAGACAGTGGAAGGCCCTACTCACACCTTGTGCAACACCTGGGTGAGAGAATTTGCTACTGGTCCCAGAGAATCTTCTCTTATTCCCTAACCAGACCCATAAAGGGACCTTGTCCTTTTCTTTACAAAGAGTCATGCCTCTCTCACCACCCCATCCTTGTCACCAAGACTGCCAAGACTGCTGGCAAGACTGTTAGATTTTATAACTTATTTGCAAGCCAAAAAAATTAGCTTTCCAGTTTCATAGCTGTCAGCAGAAGGCGTGAGACTCCTGGATTGGCCACAAAGGGGCTTATTATTCCCTGTACAATTGGAAGTACAAACTTCAGTTCACGTGCCCCTTCCTCACCCCACATCCCACAAGGTGAGGCAAAGAGGCTCAGGTAGATGCTACACAAACAATAGATCTTTGTCACAGATGATGAAATTCAGTCCAGATCATTTGCCACTTATCACACACAACCATTCAACTTTTGTCTCAGAAGGAGGTATAATTGTTGTTATACTGGTCAGGAAATCAATCCATCCCTTGGTCTAGAGAAAGACACTACCACCATCTTACAACCATCTGTGGCAAGAGAACCTGGAACAGAGCTGACACAAGACATGAAAAAAAAAAACAAAAAACCCACCCAAAACTGAGATGCCCACAGAGAGGGAGAGAGAAAAAATGAGTGGGGGAGGGCAGAGAGAGAGAGAGGGAGACACAGTATCAGGAGTAGGTTCCAGGGGCGCCTGGGTGGCTTGGTTGGTTAAGAGTCCGACTTCGGCTCAGGTCATGATCTCACAGTCCGTGAGTTCGAGCCCCACGTCGGGCTCTGTGCTGATAGCTCAGAGCCTGGAGCCTGCTTTGGATTCTGTGTCTCCCTCTCTCTCTGCCCCTCCCCTGTTCATGCTCTGTCTCTCTCTGTCTCAAAAATAAATAAAATGTTAAAAAAAAATTAAAAAAAAAAAAAAAGAGAAGTAGGTTCCAGGCTCTGAGCTGTCAGCACAGAGACTGATGCGGAGCTTGAACCCATGATCTGCGAGATCATGATCTGAGCCAAAGTCAGATGCTTAACCTACTGAACCACCCAGGCACCCCCTCTTTTGTGAAAGATTTTTAAATATAAGGCATATATAAAAAATAGAATATATCGGTGAGAGATCTTGTGCATTATATACCTATAATTAACAGAGTTTGGGATTGACATAAGAATACTTTTTAGTCAGAGAGTGTGTCACAAGATACATTTGACCCTAACAGAGGTTCCTGGAAACCAATCATTATGAAGTTATCTTTTCATGAAATGCTGCTTCCCTAACTACAAGAGGGAAACAGTCTCACCATAATCAACAGACACAGGTGTTTTCAGTAGAGAACCATTCACTGTCTCCACTAAACCCTTCATGTACCCAGAGTTAGAGAAACATTTTCTAGTTTAGCAATTGCCTTCAGACTCATTGTTTCTGCACAGAATTAGATGATTTCTATAGATTCATCCCACTATTTATAACAAGCATGGAAGCGTTATAGGCACACTTCTAGCAATTCCTGAAAAGATAGTCTATGATTCTTATAAGGTAGACTGAACAACAGACTGATTTCAAAACTATAGTCCTCAAGCATAAAGTCTATAAGCAGAAAACCAGGTTTCATTACCACCTGGATTAAACTTCAACAACCAATGTCATTGTGGATTACACTAAATTATAAAGAAGTCATCAGAGGTTGGTATAGAATCTTGAACTCCCATCTCTCTTTACACGTCAGTTCATGTCTCAGCAATTACTCTTCCCTTCTTTGAAACTGGACCAGTTTCAAACTCAGAAGAGTCTCTTTTTCCAATTTAAATATTTGCCCAGATTCCTGATACACCTTCTTCCCTTATAGACTCTGCCTCTGACAGTGAAATAGGACACGCTCGCCTGCCTCCTTCCTGTTACCAGAACTCTAGTCTCAGTGTGATGGTCATTTGCTGCCTCTCCTCCCCATGGAACATAATTATCATCTCACCTTGTAGCAGCAATGGGAATGCCACCTTGGGGAGATGAGAATATTTCTTAAAAATTTGTCCCAGTTCATACTTACTGAAAACAATTACAAGTACCTACTTAGCATCTTGTAAAAGACTGCCAGAGTGTTTGGATGAGGCTCTTCCTTTTCTATCAACCCTAGATTCAAACCAGGTCTCACGTGAAGGAGAGCAGGAAATACCAAGGTCACACATGTGAGGGACTGGCAACAAAACATGTGTGGCTCACTAGATTCTCTGAGAGTACCTTTCCCTCTCACCTGGGAGCAACTCTCCACATCGGCCCAACTCTGGAGGCCTCTGTGCAGACAGTTTAACCATGAGATACTGCCTCACGACTGTCAGAGTGGCTAAAATAAAAAAGATAAGAAATAACAAGTGTGTCAATGATGTGGGGAAAAGGGCACCCTCAAGCACTGTTTGTGGGACTGTAAATTGGTGCATCTATTGTGGAAAACAGTATGGAGGTCTCTAAAAAAATTACAAATACAATTACCCTGTGATCCAGTAATTCTACTACTGAGTATTTATCCCCCCAAAATGAAAACACTAATTTGAAATGATATATGTACCCTCTGTATTTATTGCACCGTGTTTACAGTAGCCATGATATTGAAGCAACCCAAGTATCCATCAATAAATGAATGGATAAAGAAGATATTGTACACATGTACAATAGAATATTAAGCAGCCATAAAAAAGAATGAGTTTAGGGGCGCCTGGGTGGCTCAGTCAGTTAAATGTCCAACTTTGGCTCAGGTCATGATCTCATGGTTCACGGGTTCGAGCCCCACATCGGGCTCTGCGCTGACAGCTCAGAGCCTGGAGCCTGTTTTGGATTCTGTATCTCCCTCTTTCTCTGCTGCTCTCCCCCACACCACACACACACTCTCTCTCAAAAATAAATAAAAACATTATAAATGTTTGAAAAAAAGTGAATTTGTGCCATTTGCAACAATATTGATGGACGTAGTGGGTATAATGTGAAGAGAAATAAGTTAGTCAGAGACAAATACCATATGATTTCACTCATTTTTGAAATTTAAGAAACAAATGAAGAAAAAAAGACAGACAAAAACAAAAACAAAAACAAAACCCACATTCTTAAGCACAGAGAACAAACTGTCCCTCACATTCTTCTACTGCTCACAGACATTAAGTCTTAGGTGCCTTTTACTCGTTATTGGTCTTTGACCACTTTTTTCTATCTACCTACCTACCTACCTATCTACCTACATCCAAGTTAGTTAGCATATAGTGCAATAATGATTTCAGGAGTAGATTCCAGTGATTCATCCCCTATGTATAACACCCAGTGCTCATCCCAACAAGTGTCTTCCTTAATGCCCCTTGCCAATTTAGCCCATCCCCTCACCCACAATCCCTCCAGAAACTTTCAGTTTGTTCTCTGTATTTAAGAGTGTCTTATGTTTTTGTCCTCTCCCTCTTTTTATATTATTTTTGCTTCCCTTCCATTATGTTCATCTGTTTTGTATCTAAAATTCGACATATGAGTGAAGTCATATGATATTTCTTTCTCTAATTTCCCTTAGCATAATACCGTCTAGTTCCATCCATGTTGTTGCAAATGACAAGATTTCATTCTTTTTGATTGCCAAGTAATACTCCACTGTATGTGTGTGTACACACACACACACATACACTACATCTTCTTTATCCATTCATCTGTCAGTGGACATTTGGGCTCTTTCCATATTTTGGCTGTTGTCAATAGAGCTGCTATGATCATGGGGGTGCATGTGCCCCTTCAAAACAGCACACCTGTGTCCCGTGGATAAATACCTAGTAGTGCAATTGCTGGGCCATAGGGTAGTTCTATGGTAGTTTAATTTTTTGAGGAACCTCCATACTGTTTTCCAGAGTGGCTGCACCAGTTTGCATTCCCACCAGCAGTGCCAAAGAGATCCTCTTTCTCCGCATCCTTGCCAACATCTGTTGTTGCCTGAGTTGTTAATGTCAGCCATTCTGACAGGTGTAAGGTGGTGTCTCATTGTGGTTTTGATTTGTATTTCCCTGATGATGAGTGATGTTGAGCATTTTTTCATGTGTCGGTTGGCCATCTGGATGTCTTCCTTGGAGAAGTGTCTAGTCATGTCTTTTGCCCATTTTATCACTGGATTATTTGTTTTTTGGGTGTTGAGTTTGAAAAGTTCTTTATAGATTTTGGATACTAACCCTTTGATATGTCATGTGCAAATATCTTCTCCCACTCCATTGGTTGCCTTTTAGTTTTGCTGATTGTTTCCTTCGCTGTGCTGAAGCTTTTTATCTTGATGAGGTCTCAATAGTTCATTTTTGCTTTTATGCCTCCAGAGATGTGTTGAGTAAGATGTTGCTGCGACCAAGGTCAAAGAGGTTTTTGCCTGCTTTCTCCTCTAAGATCTTGATGGTTTCCTGTCTTATGTTTAGGTCTTTCATCTATTTTGAGTTTCTTTTTGTGTATGGTGTAAGAAAGTGGTCCAGGTTCATTCCTCTGCATGTCACTGTCCAGTTTTCCCAACACAATTTGCTGAAGAGACTGTCTTTATTACGTTGGATATTCTTTCCTGCTTTGTCAAAGATTCGTTGGCCATATGTTTTTTATGGGTCCATTTCTGGGTTCTCTATTCTGTTCCATTGATCTAAGTGTCTGTTCTTGTGCCAGTACCATACTGTCTTGATGATTACAGCTTTGTAGTATAGCTTGAAGTCCAGGATTGTGATGCCTCCTTCTTTGGTTTTCTTTTTCAAGATTGCTTTGGCTATTCAGGGTCTTTTGGGGTTCCATACAAATTTTAGGATTGTTTGTTCTAGCTCTGTGAAGAATGCTGGTGTTATTTTAATAGGGATTACATTGAATATGTAGACTGCTTTGGGTAGTATTCACCTTCAGTGATATTTGTTCTGCCAATCCATGAGCATGGAATATTTTTTCATATTTTTGTGTGTTATTTAATTTATTTCATAAGCTTTCTATAGTTTTCAGTGTATAGATTTTTTTTACCTCTTTGGTTGGATTTATTCCTAGGTATTTTATGGGTTTTGGTGTAATTACAAATGGGATTGATTCCTTGATCTTTTTCTGTTGCTTCATTATTGGTGTGTACAAATGCAACCAATTTCTGTGCATTTGATTTTATATCTTGTGACTTTGCTGAATTCAGGATCAGTTCTAGCAGTTTTTTGGTGGAATCTTTTGGGTTTTCCATATAGAGTATCATGTCATCTGCAAAGAGTGAAAGCTCGAGTTCCTCTTTGCTGATTTGGATGCCTTTTATTCCTATGTGTTATCTGATTGTTGAGGCTAGGACTTCCAATACTATGTTGAATTAACAGTGGCATGAGTGGACATCCCCGTCATGTTCCTGACCTTACAGGGAAAGCTCTCAGTTTTTCCCCATTGAGGATAATATTAGTGGTGGGGATTTCATATATAGCTTTTATGATCTTGAGGTATGATCCTTCTATCCCTACTTTCTTGAGGGTTTTTATCAAGAAAGGATACTGTATTTTGTCAAATGCTTTCTCTGCATCTATTGAGAAGATCATGTGGTTCTTGTCCTTTATTTTATTGATGTGATGTATCACATTGATTGTTTTGTAGATATTGAACCAGCCCTGTTTCCGAGGTATAAATCCCACTTGGTTGTGTTGAATAATTCTTTTAATGTATTGTTGGATCCAGTTGGCTAGTATCTGGAAGATTTTGCATTCATGTTCATCAGGGAAATTGGTCTGTAGTTTTCCCTTTTGGGTGGGTCTTTGGTTTGGAATCATAACCACTTTTTTCTCATGATCTTTTCCCTCTTAACCCACTTATTTCCATCATATTTGTAAGCCATCCACCCAGCATGCATCTCCAGCTCCCTGAACTTTCTGGCACACTTTGCCCCTTGTGCTCTTAAATCCTGCCCTTCAACACTCTGTGACTTTAGCCTTCTTGTGTCTTGTAACCTCTTTCCTCTCCTTCCATGTCCTGGGCTGTCTGCACCATTACCTATACACCCCTTCCCTTGCTCTCACTTTACCCCTCTCTCCCCACTTCCCCTTCCCATCCCCTCACATGCACACATGCATGGTCACTCTCCTGATATCACAGCTCTGCAGCTATGTGCCTTGAATGGAAATGACAGTGCTCACAGCACAATTGAAATGTTGTGCTTCGTAAATACCCTCTTTACAGGTTATTGGAGGGATGGAAGGAGTAACAAAGGTGAAAAACGCCCTTTTTGGGGCATCTAGTGGTGTGATGAAACTATTTTCCATTTTTGCACATCTTATCCAGATACACATGCAATGATGGTGTGTGACTTTGTGCAACTGTGTGTCATAAGGTGTACAAATGCAAATATGTGTTGATATGTGTTGAGCCGTGGAGGAGTCTGAGTTTATAAAGCAAAGTCTATGTAAGTGTGTGTGTGGTTAAGTATGTGAGGGTGTGTGACTGTATTTGTGTGGGTGTACATGCACATGTGTGTTTGCATCTGTGTGTAAGGGTATAAATTAGAGTGTGTGTGTGTGTGTGTGTGTGTGTGCATGTGCGTGTGTGTACTAGAGTTTGTCCACCATTATGGTATTAATCCCTGACTTTGAAATCGGGGGTGCATTAAATACTGAATGTGGATCATAGTGGGCATTTGTTTGTAGGAAAAAGCAATGGACTAATTAGAACTCATAGGGTTTTGTTGTTGTTGTTGTTGTTGTTGTTAATTACAGAAGAAAACAAGGCTCCTTATGAAAATTCAGGAAAAAAATAAATAAATAAGGGCATGAGACTGGTAATCATTCAGTGTTCTAGAATTGAGGAAGTGGCATTGGCTTATCTCATAGCTGAAGGAATTGTAAGAATTATCTGTACAAATCATCTGATCCTGCCTATAAAGCCATGCTTTATTAGCAAGTTCATAAACCTCTATCTTTCAATGGATTTTGTTCTATTTATAATTCATATCCCTACTGGGGGTGATAGGGAAGAGTGAATATGGGGAGATTACATATTGTTATAAGTTTTCCACATCACCTAGACTTCCAAATCAATTGCCATTGGGCTGTGGGTTTCTCGTCCAGAGATTTCCAGTGAAAATTGTCATCTGTGCTTCCTTGACATCTATCAGTTTCAAAATCCTTCTCAGGTATGTCATCTGTTTCCACTACTCTCCCGTTAATTAAATGATGGTGTGGCTTAGTGGTTTGAAGATTAAGACAGAACTCACTTTGGGCGGTGGGGGTTGGGGGGGGGAGACTTTTCTGGAAAGCAGAGAATCCAGTGAGACACATGAGCTTCCCCTGCCAGCTTCTCACATGTCAGACCTCAGAATTTCTTGCTCCTTCCATCCGATACCCTGTCTGTCTCCAGGGATAAAAGGAAGAGCTTCTTCCAAACTCCATAATGATCTCTTTGGAGATAATACCTACAAACTTGTAATTGCTTTTTTGGTAATTGGCAGCTGATGAAAAAAAAGTTTGTCACAAATATTCTCAGTTCGCCAAGGCTGTTTTCTCACTGCAGCTACAGGTGAAGAGACAATGCAGTTCCACAGGGAGGCGATGTCGCAGAACCACAAACACATATCTAGTGGTCTGGCTGCCTCCCTATCCATATGCTGGCTGTTGCAACTGTCACTCTGACATCCATGCTGACAGCCAGAGGAAGTCAGGTGAGTATTTTCTATTTTGGTCTGAGAGGTAGAGTCTGCAACCAAGGAATGGTATCAGGAGTCTGGGTAAGCGGTCATCTTGGGAAAAAAAGATTCTTCTGTGTTTCAACCTGGTCCAGAGCCAAAGACACAAGGGAAGGAAGTATAACTCTGAGGCTTGAATTGAACTAGTAAAGAGAGAAGGGGTTGTAGACATTTACCAATCTCTGATGGCTCCTGATGTGTTTAGTGTAATCCTCACTGAAAGTGACTATTGGTATTTAATCAAGTGATAAGGAAACCTGGTTCCTAGTGTTTAGGACTGAACTACCAAAATCAATCTGTTGTTCCCGCTATGTTACAGGAATCATAGACTAAATTCTCAGGATTGCCAGAGGTGCCTGTAACACTTCTGTGTTGTTAAAAAAAAAAAAAAAGTGGGATGAAACCACAGGAATCCTCTAACCTTGTGTAAAAAGGGTATTTCCAAATGATAAATGCAAGAGTAGAAAGGCTTTCTCTGACTGTGTTAAGTGTTTAATGGAGACAGTGATAGTTTCCTATTGAGAATATCCAGGGTATGTTCATTTTAGTGAGAAACAGCAGTAAATGAAATGATAACAGAGTAACAATTGGTGTCAGATAGTGGCTTTAGGCCCAATGTATCTGTTGATGTACTATCTGATTTAAAATTTCATGGCACCTGGGTGGCTCAGTAGTTTGTTTGAGTGTCTGACTCTTGATTTCAGATCAGGTCATGATCCCAGGGTTGTGGGATTGAGCTTCCTGAGCTGAGCATGGAGCCCGCTTAAGATTCTCTTCCTCCCTCTGTCCCTACCCTGCTTACACACTCTGTCTCTCAAATAAAAAATAAGTTATCTCATGAATTTTAAACTTTTTAATTTCAATTTATAAAATACACATACATCACATTCTTGAGATTCTGTTTTGAAATGAGTCTATATTTTAATAGTTCATAAATCTTGCCTTATTGTTAGCACTTTTTACTTTAGCCATGTATTAATAAACAGGTTAGTTTATGATTTGAAAATGCTAATGTTTAGTTTCTACCTTACATGATTTTATCACATACTGTGGTTCATGTCCCACAGTTCAGGGACCGACATCGTGTTAAATGATTCCTGTGATAGGTGCCATATTGCACCCAGCATAAAAGCATATTAGTGTTTCTGTTGCCATCCCAGAATAGAGCCAATTGTACCTTCTTTAAAGATAATTTGTCATAATGCAGTCCCTGACAGATATTTTATTATGAAATCTAAATCTATATTTGTATTTTGTAACGGCCTATACACATAAACGGAAACTTGTCACACAAAATTGCAAAACAAAGTAAAACCAATCTAGAATAAGACAAAGTATGAAAATGAATAAACATACATCTGTATTCTTCAGGAACACAGTTAAGTAGTCATGTTAGAATAGTTTAGTGGGTTTTTTTAAATGTTTATTTTTGAGAGAAAAAGAGACCTGGGGGTGGTTGGGAGGGTCAGAGAGTGGGGGACAGAGGATCAGAAGCAAGCTGTGTGCTGACAGCAGTGAAGCCAACAACGCAGAGCTGGAAGTCCTGAACCTGAAGGTCCTGAACTCAGCTGAAGTCTGACGCTCAACCAACTGAGCCACCCAGGTGCTCCAGAACAGTTTAGTGTTTAAATGCACTGTTTTTGGGGGCCTGGGTGGCTCAGTTGGTTAAGCGTCCTACTTGGTCTCAGGTCATGATCTCATGGCTCATGGGTTTGAGCCCCGGGTCGGGCTCTGTGCTGATGGTTTGGAGCCTGGAGCCTGTTTCAGATTCTGTGTCTCCCTCTCTGCCTCTCCCCCACTCGCTCTCTCTCTCTCTCTCTCAAAAATAAATAAACATTAAAAAATTCTTTTAACTCATTGTCTTTTTACCAGCCAAGCCAAGTCCACCCTTTGCCCATAATATGGCTTACATTTAGAGAAATCATTAAACTTTATCTGTCCAAGTCCTCCCTATTTTTCCAATAGAAATAACGCTATTGCCTGTCTCATGGAGTTATGAAGAACACAGAATTTATTATAGGTATGGCCTCATTGGAGTGACTTGTATTTCGTGAGAGCTTTTCAAAGGTGATGTATTCAACTCTTAAAAACGCGTAATAAGAATCATTGAGTAGATATTTCTAAGTATGAACTAAAATTAGTGGAGAACATTGAATTCCAGCCAACATGACATGTGCCTCACGCCTCCTGTTCCCATGCAGGAACCTGGCTCAGAAGAAGAATTTCACTCCTTGGGATTTTGAAGAATGACCGCCATTGATTTGGTAATGGTAATGATCTTCTTATTACAAACTATAGTTGGACTTCTGGGGAATTTTTATCTTCTTTACCATTATCTCTTACTTTCTCTAACGGGATCGGGGTTCAGGTCCACAGATTTGATTCTCAAGCACTTGACTATAGCCAACTCCTTGGTCATTCTCTCTAAAGGAGTCCCCCACATGATGGCAGTTCGGGGACTAAAAGAATTCCTCAATGATATTAGATGCAAATTTGTTTTCTATGTTCACAGAGTGTGCAGGAATGTGTCCATTGGCACTGTGTGCCTCTTGAGCCTCTTGCAGATGATCATCATCAGTCCCAGGGATTCCAGGTGGGGAGGGCTAAAAGTGAAAGCTTCCAAGTACCTGGGCAGCTCCAACATCCTCTGTTGGATCCTGAACATTATGTTTAGTATTATCATTCCTATGTATATAACTGGCAAGTGGAGCCACCCAAATGTCACAAAGGCAAAGAGTTATGGCTATTGTTATTCTAGAGGTCCTGACTACATAGCACAGTTACTGCATTTAGCATCAGTATTATTCCATGATGTTTTCTGTTTGGGGCTCATGATCTGGGCCAATGGCTCCATGGTCTTAATCCTGCACAGGCACAAACAGCAAGTCCAATACATTCACAGCAACAATTTCTCCACCAGATCCTCCCCTGAGTCTACAGCCACCCAAAGCATCCTTATCCTCGTCATCACCTTTGTATTTTTGTGCATTCTCTCCTTCATCTTTCACAATTGTTCAGTGATTTTTGACAATCCCAGTTGGTGGCTGATGAACACCACTACACTAATCACCGCACGTTTTCCAACTGTAAGTCCCTACATCCTCATGAGCCATGACTCTAGATTGTCCCGGTTCTGCTTTGTCAAGAAAAGAAATACAAAATTGCTTAAATTTATCATAAATGTGTAAATAATATGCATATCCACAACAATTAGTTTTTTTATTCATTAATTCATTTGATGGTTTAACCACAATCCTGAAACCGTCATATTACAAGAGGGTGATAACACAGACTAGGCTTCTGCTGTGAAATGAATAAGTGAAATGCAATTATAAATGAAATATTATATGATTATCATATAAATACTATATAATATAAATGTCTTAATATTTGAAGTGAGGGAGTTTGAAACCCATGTACTATTAAAACAGCAGTTCCTGAAACAATCTGGAGATTATGAAGTCATTGAGCATGTAACTTTCAATGTGACATAATAAATTTTCTGCAAAATTAACTAGTCATGGGATTCTATGACAAATTCCCTAAACTAGGGACACCATTTGACATGGTCATTTAATATACTGAAGACAACAAAAACTTCCGCAGAATAATGGATAACCCGGAGTTAAGCTGAAGAGTAAATTTGTTTTCAGAGAATGGAGGCATCACAGGCCAAGTATGAGTTTGGTATGTCACACTCTTCTAGAGGTGTTAATCATTTGAAGTCTGATGTTTAGAAGGGAGACTTAAGCATTTTCTTATAGAAGGGCCACACTGACCTGGTGTAGGACAAGGAAAACACAAAATAAGTTTTGCTGGTTTTTAAAAAAATATTCAACTGAGTGTTGACTCTTAAAAAAACACATGTTGTCTGGGATAAAAATGCATAGATTTGGGGGTCTGTGGAGGTTTGATCTTGATCTATTATGCAAAGATGCCATGAAGGCATGTTGGCAAGAAACAGTCTCCATGGTGCACTTTCTTGGGTAAGGAAATAACTTTATTTAGGGGACTTTCATTGAACTTGAGTAGTGGGGGAGTAGCCATTGGAAGAATAAGTCATGGATCCGTTTTGTTTATTTGGGGTTTTTGAGTGAGGTTGTCAAAAGATGAAAATGGACATTTCCTTAACTTTAGGAAATATTTTAATGTAGCTGTCTCTGTACTTATAAAGTTGATGTAAATATTAATGATTCATAATTTGAAAAACAGAAGAATTAGTTTGATCTAATGGATATATATTGACCTCTTTGCCACAAAAAATAGAGAAATGCATACTTTTTTAGCTCATGTGAAACACAGAAATATTTACCATACATTAGAACCACAAGCAGTATGTAGATGGATAGATATAACATATCTATGTTTATATTTGTGTATATATATGTGTATGAGTTTGTATATGTGTATATATGTACATATATGCTCATATAAGTCATTTTTTCTGTCAGTAATATTGGAAAACTAAATTGAGGAATAAATATAATACTCATTATCATAATATGTTTTAACTGTAAATTGTATATTATCTGATCTCTCCATCCTAGTGGTTTAATTGGTAGAAGTTATATAGAATACATTTTTAATTTTTCTATTTTAATCCTTATGTCTTACCTATATCTCTGGAAAATGAAACCAATTGAATATAGTAAGAAAATGTTTGACTTTATTAGTTGTAATTAGCCTTTTATGGTTAGTATAAGAGTGCATATATCCAGAATTGGATTTATCAGCTTTTTATATGCTCATTACACCTGTTCTATTTTCTTATCCTTTCTCCATTAACTTATTCTGTATCATGTTTTAAACATTATTTTAGAGAGAGAGAGTGAGCGCGTGAGTGAGGGAGAGGGGTGGAGGGAGAGGAAGACAGAGAATCTTAAGCAGGCTCCAAGCTTGGTGTGGAGCTGGAGGTGGGGCTCCATCCCACAACTGAGATAATGACCTAAGCCAAAAACTAGAGTCAGATGCTCAACCAACTGAGCCACCCAGGTGCCCCTGTATCCATTTTTTAAAATAACTCTATATTTTGTCCCCCCTTTTTTGGAGTATGTGTAATTACTGGGAAAATTATATAGAATATGTTTTTCTTTTTTCTATTTTAATCCTTATATTTAACTTTATCTCTTGAAAAATACTCAGCTGTATATAGTAAAATGTGTTTGACTTGAATGAGATTAGTCTCTTATGTTCAGTATCATATTAAATATATTTCAGATTGCATTTATCAATTTATACTATGTTCTTCATTATGCCTATAGTCCATTCTTAGTTTGCCAGTTCTAACTTCTTCTGCATTAATTTTAAATAACTCTACATTGTACCTCTCTTATCTTGGAAGTCATACATTCAGTATTTCTTAGTTTTTAACCTAGAAATTATAGTGTACTTTAAAAAACTAGTCAGAATCAGGCTCTATGCTTTCAGCATAGAGCCTGCTTTAGAACTTCTGTCATTTTCTCTCTCTCTGCCCCTCCCCAACTTGTGCGCGCTCTCTCTCTCTCTCTCTCTCTCTCTCTCTCTCAAAAATAAACATTTTAAAAAACTAGTCAGAATGTAGTTATTTAATACATCTGTCTCTACCTGGACAATATGATGGCAATCCAACACTAGTAGATTAACTTTCACTCAATTTGTTTTTGTTTATATGCTCTATATGATATCTTTGGGACTTATTTATTTTATAGATGGAAGTCTGTACCTTTCAACCACCTTCTCCCATTTCACCCTTGTCTCTGGCAATCACTGATCTATTCTCTGGATTTATGAGTTCAGGTTTTGTTTGTTAGTATGTTTGTTTTAGATTCCAGATATAAATGAGATTATATGGTGTTTGTCTTTGTCTGACTTATTTCACTTAGCATAATTCCCTCAAAGTCCATCCATTTTGTCACAAATGGCAAGGTTTCTTTCTTTTTTAAGGCCAAATAATATTCACAAATATACTACATCTTCTTTATCCATTCATTCATTGATGGACCCTTAGGTTGTTTACATGTCTTTGCTAGTGTAAATAATGCTGCAGTGAACACAGGAGTGCATATATCTTCTTGAGTTAGTATTTTTGTTTCCTTTGGATAAATACCCAGAGGTGGAACTACAGGATATGGTAGCTTCAGTTTTAATTTTTTGAGGAACCACCATACCATTTTCCATAGTGGCTGCACCAGTTTACATTCCCACCAACAGTGCACGAGGGTTTCCTTTTCTGTGCATCCTCATCAACACTTGTTATTTCTCATCTTTTTACTAATAGCCATTCTAATGGGTGGGAGGTGATATCTCATTGTGGTTTTAATTTGCATTTTCCTGATGATTTATAATCCTGAGCACTTTTCGTGAACCTGTTGCCCATCTGTATGTCTTCTTTGGAAAAATATCTATTCAGATCCTCTGTCCCTTTTTAAATCAGATTGCTTGTTTCTTTTTGTTGTTCTTGTTGGTGTTTGTGGTAGTAGTTGTTGTTTTTTGCTATTGAGTTATATGTGTTCCTTATATTTTTTTGATACTAATCTCTTATCAGGTATACAGTTTGCAAATATTTTCTTCCATTCAGTAGGTCGCCTTTTCATTTTGTTGATGATTTCCTCTGCTGTGCAGGAGCTTTTTACTTTGAAGTAAAAGTATTTATTTTTGCTTTTGTTCCTTTTGATGTTAAATCCAGAAACAACATGGATGAACCTGTAGAACATTATGCTCAGTAAAATAAGGCAGATACACAAAGAGAAGCACTGCATGATATCCCTTATTTGTGGAACCCTAAAGAGTTAAACTCGGGGCGCCTGGGTGGCTCAGTCGGCTAAGCGTTCGACTTCAGCTCAGGTCACGATCTCACAGTCCGTGGGTTCGAGCCCCGTGTCGGGCTCTGTGCTGACAGCTCAGAGCCTGGAGCCTGTTTCAGATTCTGTGGCTCCCTCTCTCTCTGACCCTCCCCTGTTCATGCTCTATCTCTCTCTGTCTCAAAAATAAATAAACGTTAAAAAATTTTTAAAAAAAAAATTAAAAATAAATAAAAATAAAAAAGAGTTAAACTCAATATATTTAAATATATATTTAAACTTTGCTAAGAGAGTAGATCTTTAGTGTTCTCCCTACACACACACACACACACACACACACACACACACACACACACAAAAGGTAACTGTGTGTGGTGATTGATTTGTTAATTAATTTTATTTCATTAATCACTTCACAGTGTATACATCTACCAAAACATTATGTTGTCCACTTAAAATATAAACATTTTGGTTTGTGAGACCTCAATAAAACTGGAGAGAAATAATTTATTTAAGATCTGTCTCACTATGTCTGACTTTGTGAATAAGATATATATTATACTTTGGAAACATTAAAGAGGTTTTCATTATGCCCTATTTCAGCACAAAACCTCAAGACCTAGGCCAAGTTGGGTGGAGGATATCCAGGCACCTCTTTCTTTCACTGAACACCCAGTACCAGTTAACAGCCCCTCCTGCCACCTAGCTCACATCCTATATACTTGTTATTCTGAAAGAAGAACAAGATGGCTGGGCCATTGTGCACCCCAAGTCCCACATGCAGACATCTACTCTATGTTCAATTTAAAGTATTTTGGTGGTTTGGGGGTGGGGGGCACCTGGCTGGCTCTATCAGTAGAGCATGCAACTCTTGATCTCGGGGTTGTGAGTTTGAGCCCCACACTGGGTGTAAAGATTGCCTAAAAATAAAAATAAAATCTTAAAAAGTATTTTAGGGGTATTTTATATAGGCACTTTTTTGGCCTAATGAGCTGAAATTAGAATCTATTTATGATTAAGTTGTGACTCAGTCCTCTACGAGGGAAATAATGAATGGCACTGAACTGTTGACTTCCAAATTGCCCTTGTGACTTTCATTACAACAGCCTGCATTTTGCACCTAGCTCTTCCTCAGTGACCTCCACCCTCATGAACTGCAGCCCTCCCCTAAAACTACCATAGACACCCCCACCATTCCAACACTCCTAGATTGTTTACAACTAACCCCTATCTCCATCTTGTGAACTTTATAACCTCAAAATCTTCAAAAGTTCTATCCCCACATTTCAACGACCACACACAAATGCTCTTTACTTTCCATCCCCCTTGAATGCACCAGCCTCCATTCCCTCCTTCTTCCTGTCCCTAAATTCACCCTCCTGTTCCAATTATCTCAGGCCATTTCCCATGTCCCCTGTGGCCCTAGGCCTCCTCAGCCCTTAACCATTGGATTGCCTCATTTTCCCCATGACTTCCATGCCTTGTGCCTACCCTACAATCCCTACCCACTTCTCCTGGTCCCTTTAGCTCAAGATTCCCACCATCCTTCCCAGCTTCCAGCAGCACTCTGCTCCCATTTTGCCTCTTTGTACCCACTCCCAACCCTCAAGTTCCATCTCTCCCTCCACCCTGCATCTCTACTTTCATCAACTACTCCTATGAACTGAAGGCCCCAATGGATATACCCCTTCATTTGTCATATTATCTGACTTCTCACAGACAATAACTATAACGTACCTTTTACCTACTCCTGCACTTTAACCACCTCCCGCCATTATTATTCCATCCTTAGTGGCCCCTTCATCCCCATGACCTTCTCCATCATCCATCCACCAAGTCCACAAGTTCTCTAGTACCCTTAACTTCCTTTCACTCTAGACCCCTTGTGCCAATAAATCTTTCTGTTTAGCTTCTCAGTTACTTGAACCCACTTGTTCCTTTTACCCCTCTTTCCTCTCTCTCCCTATGGTTGGTTTGTACCCTTCTCTGCAGCTTCCCAGATGTTCTCAGAAACTGGCCTCTATACATGGAGGTCAGGGAGAGAGGAAGAAAGAGGCAGGCCACTCCACATTGGTAGGTGGCAGTTTAATAAGTAAAGGGAACTTACATAGGAGGCTTGTCTTGGGCAGTGGCACAGTGAGCAGATCCCTATACCTGCCTGTCCAGTCTTAAAGTTGATAGAGAGAGAAGACTTAACCAGGCTCATGCACATCATGTAGGTGTTCTCCACACCATGTCACCATCTCAAGGCTGTGTCCTTGGAGCAGCCTCTGGGAGTGGGAAAGGCAAGTGGAACCCACATTCCAAGGACGGGGGAGCAGGTGAGGAGCCTCTGAGTGCCTGGGGGCCAGCTCATGGGGCAATCAGTGATCACATTTCACTTTTTTGATGATATTTCCTGGTACCCCTGAGCTCTCCCTCTCTTCACTCCCCATGCTGTCTGCACCCTACCTGTATGCCTTTTCCCTGTGTCTTCATTTTACCTTGTATGCACTCTTGGGGCGCCTGGGTGGCTCAGTCAGTTAAGCATCTGACTTCAGCTCCGGTCATGATCTCATGGTTCATGAGTTCGAACCCCACTTGGGGCTCTGTGCTGACAGCTTGGAGCCTGGAGCCTACTTCGGATACTGTGTGTGTGTCTCTCTCTGCCCCTCCCCTGCTCATGCTCTCTTTCTCTCTCTCAAAAATGAATAAACATTAAAAAAAATTAAAATATCTGTGTGTGCTCTCTCTCTCTCTCTCTCTCACACACACACACACACACACAGCCACTCCCCCAACATTTCACCTTTCCTGCTATGCACCTTGACATGAAGTAGTAATGCTCACAGCAATTTCTAATGTTGCACATTCTGAATATCTTTGTAGGTTGTTCAGAGATGGAAAGAGTAAAACACGGCCTCCCTTCCTGTACCTCCAGAAGGTCGGAACATATCATGATTCTTTCACATGTGAATACCTTTCTGAGATACGAATATCTGTGTTGATGGTGTGACTGTTACTTTATGAATATGAGTGAGCTGTGTGAGCTTGTGTGTGTCATAGTGTGTATGACACACTGTGCATATGTGTATATACAGTGTGTGTGTTTATATATAGTGAGTTTGGGATGAGTGAGAGTTTGTTACAGAAAGTGTGAGTGTATATGTGTTCAAGTAAGTGAGCGCGTGTGACTGCATTTGTCTGTGTGTGAACACATGTGTGCGTTTGCATCTGTGTGGAAGGCTGGAAAGCACATGTAGACGAGAAACTGAGCACCATCAGGATTCTAATCCCACACTTGGAAAGTAGGGGCTTTAGATAGAGGAACTAGATCCTATTGTGGATTTGTTTGAAGGAAAAACAAAAGGATTAATTTGGACTCATATTTTTAAAATCAATTATGAAAGCAATCAGGCTCATTACTAAACATTCAGCAAAAAACATTAAAAAAAATAGGGGCGCCTAGGTGGCTCAGTCGGTTCAGCTCAGGTCATGATCTCGCGGTTTGTGGGTCTGAGCCCCGCCTTGGGCTCTGTGCTGACAGCTCAAAGCCTGGAGCCTGCTTCGGATTCTGCGTCTCCCTCTCTCTCTCCCCTCCCCCGTTCATGCTCTGTCTCTCAATAAATAAATAAATAAATAAATAAATAAATAAATAAATAAATAAATAAATAAATAAAACGTTAAAAAATAAGTAAATAAAATAAATAAATAAGGTTTGAGGGGCGCCTGCGTGGCTCAGTTTTGCATCCGACTTCAGCCCAGGTCATGATCTCACGGTTCATGAATTTGAGCCCTGCGTCTGGCTCTGTGCTGACAGCTCAGAGCCTGGAGCCTGCTTCAGATTCTGTGTCTTATTCTCACTGTTCTACTCCCATTCATGCTCTGTCTTTCTGTCTCTCAAAAATAAATAAATATTTAAAAAATTAAAAAGATAATAAAGCTTGAGGACCAACGTAACCATTCAATGCTCTTGGATTAAGGAAATAATATTTGCTTATATGCTAATTAAAGGATTGTAAAATTATCTCTTTAAATTATCTGATCCCAGGGGCGCCTGGGTGGTTCAGTTGGTTAAGCATCCAGCTTCATCTCAGGTTCATCACAGTTCATGAGTTCAAGCCCTGCGTCGGGCTCTGTGCTGACACCTTGGAGCCTGGAGCCTGCTTCGGATTCTGTGTGTGTCTCTCTCTCTGCCCCTCCCCCAGTAGTGCTCTATCTCTCTCTGTCTTTCAAAAATAAATAAATGTTAAACAAATTTTAATTATCTAATCCTGTCTGAAAAAAGCACGCTTTCATTGGTGAGAGGCTCATTAACTTGTGTGTTTCTATGGTTGTTGTTGTTGTTGTTGTTATTATTATTATTATTATTATTATTATTATTATTATTTAAATAAGTAGGCTTCACACCCATCACGGAGCTCAATGCAGGGCTTGAACTAAGGACCCTGAGATCAAGGGTGGGACGCTTAACCAACTGAGCCTCCCAGGTGCCCCTCTACAGTTATTACTCTGTTTAGATTTCCTATATTACATGGGTGGGAGAAATGGTGAATATTGGTACACTATATTTTGCAATATATCTGGCCCGAAGACTAGAAATAATTTATTTGGGGAAGAAAAACTTTTCAAGGGAACAGAGAATTCAGTGAGACACTGTGGGAGGCCGGACCCCGGTGCCAGGCTAAGACTGGGTTGAGCAACCGCTCCCTGTTGATTCAGCCGACCCGGTGGTTCCCCTTTCCGTTCCACCACTTACAAAGGCATACAAAAGCCTTGCCAAGGCTGAGAAAAATAATTCCTGAAGCCTGTGGTCTGTGGGTGTTGGCAGTAATGTCACCCCTTTCTACCCCGGGTCAAATAGGAACAAACATGGGAACTGTGCTTCGCTAGCAATCTATCAACAGGGTCTTGCGGTGACCCATTTAGAAAGTTCACAATGTACACGGAACTAAATGTTTTGGTTGGCAGCGATCATGCGAAACCTGTTTATTCTTAGAATGGCCTGACCCATAAGAATCTTGATATAAAAGATTGTGTACCGCAACAATAAAGTCGTCACTTGGGCCATCAGCCCAGGGGACCCTCCTGTTCCCAAACTGGCTTCTCTTTTCTTTCTTACATTCCCCTACCCTTAGGACCCTGATCTCGGTGTTTGTCGCGCCGGTCGTGACAAGACACACGTATTTCATGGCTAGTCCCACACGTGTCAGACTTCAGTATTTCCTCCTTCCTCCCTACGAGACCCTGTCTGCCTCCAGGGATCAAGGAGAAGAAAGAGCCCTCCAAATACTTGCAAAGGTCTCTTTGGAGATGATAAATAGAAACCTGCTGTTGTTTTCAGCAATTAATAATTGGGAAAAAAAGTTTGTCACCCCCAAACCTGTACTGTCACTGTGGATACAGGTGAAGAGAAAATTGCAGTTCCATAGGGAAGCGACATCACAGAACCGCAAGCCCATATCTAGTGGTCTCGCAGCTTAACCTCTCTCTCACATGATACTAGCTGTGGTGACCATCGTGTTAACCCCCCTGTCCTGACAGCCAGAGAGACTCCAGTGAATATTTCTATTTCACTCTAAGGGGACAGAGTCTGCAAGCAAAGAGGGGTATCAGGAGTCTAGGTAAGTGATCATATTGGGGAAACAAAATGACGCTTCTGGGTTTCAGCCTGGTCCAGTGCCAAAGCCACACAGGAAGGAGGAATAATTCTGATGCTTGAGTTGAATTGGTAGAGACAGGGTCCTAGACTTTCACCAATCCCTGATGGTTCCTGATGTGATTTAGTATAACCCTGTCAGTGACCGTTGGTGTTTAATCCAAGTGATTATGAAATGTGACTTTTAATGTGAATCATGGCTGTAGTTCTAAAATAGATCTGCAGTCGGGCTACCTTACTAGCGTGGGTCAGGATTACTACAGGTGCCTATAATACCCCCATGGTTAATAAATGCTAGAAAAAATCTACAGAATTATTAAATCCTATGCAGAAGCAGTGCATATGAATGACAATGGCTGGAGGAGAAATGTTTCTCTAACTCAGGGTGTGTGACGTGATTAGTAGAGACATTAATTTTTTCCTATTGAAAACATCCATGATCTGTTGATGTTAGTAAGACTATTTTTCCATCTTTGAATTAGGGGAGGAGCACTTAAAGAAATGACAATATTACGAAATGGATTTCAGATGGCCATTAGACACAAAACTATCTTGTGAGCAATTCTCCTTTTTAAAATTTTATCATATCAGGGCACCTGGGTGGCTCAGTCGGTTAAGCGTCCAACGTCAGCTCAGGTCATGATCTCACGGTCTGTGAGTTCGAGCCCCGAGTCTGGCTCTGTGCTGACAGCTCAGAGCCTGAAGTCTGCTTCGGATTCTGTGTCTCCCTCTCTCTCTCTGCCCCTCCCCTGCTCATGCTGTGTCTCTCTCTGTCTCAAAAATAAAATAAAAACATTTAAAAAAATTTTAAAAATATTATCATATCAATCACAAGCTCTGAAATTTCAATTTATAAAATGTACAAGTTTTCACATCTTAGAGATTTCATTTTATATATGTGTCATAGGTAAACATGTTTAACAAAGCTTGCCTTATTTCCAATGTGTTTTCTTTTTTTAACTTAATTTATTTGAGAGAGAGAGTGTATAAGTAGAGGAGGGGCAGAGGAAGGGAGGCAGAGAGAGAATCTCAAGCAGGATCCACATTGTCAGCACAGAGCCTGATGTGGGGCTCAATCTCACAACCCTGGGATCATGACCTGAGCCAAAATCAAGAATCGGATGCTTAACCAACTGAGCCACCCAAATGCCCCGTCAATGTGTTTTCTTAAGCTATGTTACTAAACACATTGGTTTGGAACTTGAAATTAGTGATACTGAGTTTCTACTCTATAGTACTTTATCACATATCGGTGTTTCAAGTTCCATAGCTCAGAGCATAATAGAGCATTAAGTGATTTTTGTGATAGGTGTCATTTCATTGCTGATATAAAAGCAAATTAGTGTTTCTGTGGCCAATCCCCACAGCCAGTAGTGCATTCTTTCAATATAACTTGTCATGGAGCTATATATATTATACTACAATCTATATATATTATACTATACTATACTATATATATATATAATATATATAGTATATAATATATATTATATATATAATATACTATATATATTATACTACAATCAGTGCACCTAGATTTTATGAAGATATTTATAACCTTATTCATAATAGGTCTTAGCCTATATAATAAAAATTTACACATGAATGGAAACTTGTTACAAAAATATAAAAACGCCAAGTATAAAATTATATGTACAAAAACATCTAAATATACACCTGTATTTTGAAGAATACATCTAACTAGCTTTGTTAGAACCGCATTGTGCTTAAAGGCACTGCCATTATACCAGCCCAGTCAGGTTCAAATGTCCGCATTCCCGTAAAAACTTTGAATCTGACAAATCACTAACCTTTCTCCATCTCAGCGCTCCTTATTTTGTCCATGAAAATGCTCATACTGACACTCTCATGAAGTTGTGAAGAATCCAGGATGTACATACACACCTTTTCTAGTATTAATCACACTCTGTAGAAAGTACCTAACATTAACAGTCAATACATGAAAACCTGTTAAAATGTGTTAATTGTAAACAATTATTTCTAAGTGGGAGCTAAAGTAAGAAGAAAATATTGAATTCAAGCTGACATGACACATGTAATCATGCCTCACGTCCCCACACAGGAATCTCTGGCTCAGAAGATGACTATTGCTCCCCGGGAACTGGGAGAAAGGCCAATAGGGATTTGGCAATGAGATTGATCTTTCTATTACAGACGATAGTTGGGGTTCTGGGGAATTTCTCTCTTCTTTGCCATTATCTCTTCCTTCACTTGAGAGAATGCAGGGCAATGTCCACAGATCTGATTCTCAAGCACCTGATTGTGGCCAATCTCTTAGTTATTTTTTTCCAAAGGAATCCCCCAAACATGGTAGGTTTGGACGTGGAACATTCCCTTAGCGATTTTGAATGCAAACTTGTTTTCTATGTTCACAAAGCGGGCAGGAATGTGGCCATTGGAACCATCTGCCTCTTGACTGTTTTCCAGGTGATCATGATCAGTCCTGTGGACTCCAGGTGGGCAGGGCTTAAAGTGAAAGCTCTGAAGCACCTGGGCACCTCCAACATCCTCTGCTGGGTCCTGAACATAACGCTAAATATTATGGTTCTTTTCTTTATGACCAGAAAAAGGAGCAACACAAACATAACAAGGAAAAGAGATTATGGCTACTGTTATTGCATAAGTAGTAGCTATATAGTACAGTCACTGTATGTAGCATCAGGATTATCCCATGATGGTTTCTGTTTGGGGCTCACAATCTGGGCCAGTGGCTCCATGGCCTTCATCCTGTGCAAGCAGGCACAAGCAGTAGGTCCAATACATTCTCAGGAACAATCTCTCCACCAGATCCTCCCCTGAGACGAGAGCCACCCAAAGCATCCTTGTCCTGGTGAGCACCTCTGTGTCCTTGTGGGCACTGTCATTCTTGCACATTTGTGTGGTAGTGTTTAACAACCCCAGCCTGTGGCTGAGGAACACTTCTACACTAATCGCTGCATGTTTCCCTATGGTCAGCCCCTGCATGCTCATGAGTTATGACCCCAGAGTGTCTACCCTCTGCTTTCCTTATAAAGGAACACAAATCACTTAAACTTGTCACAAATATGTAAACTGTATGTTTATTCAAATGGTTATTTGTTTATTCATAATCCCCTTCAGTGTAGAAATACAGCTATGAAATAGTCACAAGAGTAGCAAACAAGAATGACCAACCTTCTGCTCCTAAGTAAATAATGTGAATGGCAACTGTAAATGAAATATAATCATGTTAATATTTATGTAATTGAAATTTATTTATTTATTTACTTATTTATTTTTGAAATTTTAATCTTTATTTATTTTTGAGAGAGAGAGAGACAGAGCCCCAGTGGGGGCGGAACAGAGAGAGAGAGGGAGACACAGAATCCGAAGCAGGCTCCAGGCTCTGAGCTGTCAGCACAGAGCCTGATGTGGGGCTTGAACTCATGAACTGTGAGTTCATGACCTAAGCCGAAGTCGGACACTTAAACGACTGAGCAACCCAGGTGGTCCTATGTAATTGAAATTTATTAATGTTTGCTGTGGAGGAGTTCAGCTTCTATAAAGTGATTATTCCAGAAACAATTTGGAGATTATAAAGAAGTCATTAAGAATACAACTGTCAGGGCATCTGGATGACTCGGTTAAGCATCCAACTCTTGGTTTCAGCTCAGATCATGATCTCATGGTTTGTGAGATTGAGCCCTGTGTTGTGCTGTGTGCTGACAATGGGGAACCTACTTGGGATTCTTTCTCTCTGCCTGTCCCTCACTCATGTGCTCTCTCAAGATAAATAAGACTTTTAAAAAAACAAAAAGGATACAGCTTTCAACCTGACACAAATTTTCCAGACATTGAGTGCTAATAAGATTGTAGGAAAAGTTCCCTAAAACAGGAGCACCAATATAGATTGTCATTCAAGAAACTGAAAAATGAAGAGCAGTAAGTGAAATTGGTGGGTAAATTCAATTTCAGATAGTACAGCCATTGAGGGATAAGTAATGGATTTTACATTACATCTTCACAGAGACCCTAGTCATTTGAAATAAGATGTTATGAAAGGAGAGGAGTATATTTAAAACATTTTCATGGGGAAGTAGCCATTTAAACTGAAGTCAGACAAATGAGATATAATTTTGCAGATTTTTTAAAAATATTGTGCAAAGTGTTGCTTATTAAAAATGCATTCCACTTGGGATAAAATTTTATGGATTTGGGAATCTGCATAAGGTAGTTTCTTTCTATGATGTGAAGATGCCAGTTGGGCATGTTGGCAGAAATACGTTCCCAAGGTGCAATCCCATGACCCAGAGGTAAAGAATAAGGTTAGGGCAGTGTCTTCCATTACTCAAGAAGTGATGGGGGAATGGCCATTTGGAGGGGTAAACCATGAATCCACTTTATTGACGTGTAATTTTTGGCCTGTGGCTATTGAAAGGAAGAAAATGGACATTTCTACAATTTTACAAATTATTTTAATACTGGTTTCCACTATATTTATATCATAAAGCTAATAGGAAGAACTGAAGTTTTAAATATCAGAAACAAAGAATTTGTTTTGCCTGATATATATATATATATATATATATATATATATATATATATGTTCTATCAAAGAAATGAGAAACATATCTTAAACTCACGGTACACTTAAAGATATGTACAACATATTACACACTAAACGATATGCTTGTGTGTATTTCCATCTGTGTATTTGTATTTGAATGTATATACATATGTGTATTCATGATTGTTATGCTTATAAATGCACAAGTATACATTTAAGATCAAATTATGTTTGTTTTGCATCCAAAACATTGGAAAATTGTAAATTAATGAAAAATAATAGCAAACTGCTTTAACATTAAATTCTATTTTATTTGATATGTGTATCCAGACGTTAGTTGTTTAAATTTACATGAAACACATTTTTCATTTTTTTAATATGAATCCTTAAATTTGAGGTATCTCTCTTGGAAAAATACCCAAATGAATACACTAATTTTTTTTTTTTTTTTTTTTTTTTTTACTTATTTAGAAGTAGCCTTTATGGCTAATACAAAAGTGCATATATTTAAGAATGGATTCAACAAGTTCGTGTCCAATCTTCATTATACCTGTTATATTTTCTTATTCTTTCTAAATTAATTTTTTCATATCAAGTATTTAAAATAACTGTAACTTGGGACACCTGAGTGGCTCAGTTGGTTGAGCATCTGACTTCAGCTCAGGTCATGATCTCACAGTTAGTGAGTTCAAGCCCCACATCAGGCTATCTGCTGTCAGCACAGAGCCTGCTTCAGATCCTCTGTCCCTGGCTCTCTGCCCCTCCCCTGCTCTCTCTCTCTCTCTTTTTTCTCTCTCAAAAATAAACAACATTTAAAATAACTAGGTGCTTCTGGGTGGCTCAGTCGGTTAAGCATTGGACTTCAGCTCAGGTCATGATCTCATAGTCTGTGAGTTCGAGCCCTACGTCTCACTCTGTGCTGACAGCTCAGAGCCTGGAGCCTGCTTCAGATTCTGTGACTCCCTCTCTCTCTGCCCCTCCCCCGCTCACGGTCTGTCTCCCTCTGTCTCAAAAATAAATAAAAACATTAAAAAATTTTTTTTAAGTTTTTAAAATGCTTCTTCTGTTATGTCCTGCAGATCCTAGACAGCCAGAAGCATTCATTCTTGGGTAAAGATTTGAGGGAATTTGAGTTTAGGGCTGAACTTTGTGTTATTGATGGAAGAGGTCATCAAGAAGATGTGACCACCGCTTGACTTAAGAGCTTGCCCTAGGCAACAGGCTCCTCATTCCCTCTCCTTCCCTTGGAACGTACACTCTGCCCACTGTGCCTAGTAGGAGCTGTTCCAATGACATAGCCTTGAGAGTAAGAGGTTGTTGAGACCATCTATGCAGTACATGTGACTAAATCCTGCTAAAACCACTCCATAAACTTCTAAGATTCTGGCAGATGGGTATGAAGATCTACTCATCTTGTGGCCACCCAAGACAAGCCTCTTAAATTCCTTTGCTCATTAAAGCTGCCACCTACCAAACTGAGTGGCCTGCCTCTTTCTTCAGTGTCTGTCTACCCTCTGTGGACTGCCAGTTTCAGATTTCACCCAGAAGCTCATGAGTTTGTGACCCAACAGTTATGCTAGAAGTACCAGGTAATCTGGAGGCATCTGTGAAGGGCCAATTTAGAATAGGGTCTATGGGGAGCCCTATTCATTTATACCATGCAAGATGGTTCTGGGTGTCCAGTTCCAGGACCTTGATGTTAGATTTCAGGCAGGTGATTTACAGGAAGCACTGGATTCAGGTATGCACCTCTGTCCTTGGGCACCCACCAATAATGGATTTATCTTACCTATCTCCCCATACATCCATGGGAAGGAAGAGAATTAAAATAGGGGAGGAACAATGAAGCACCCATGGAGGGGATGGTATCGAGTTGGTGGAAAGAACAGTTTTATGCTACAGATTCTGGCCTTAGGAGTGCCTGGGCTCTGACTCAGACCTGTGCTCTTGAGGCCAAGTGCATTCTAGGTAAGTGGTTCATAGGCTGAGGTCTTTGGAGGGACCAGCTTCCTCTACTGGCCTTCGTGGCCAGTATGGAGCAGGGATGTGCTGGGAGTCTTTTGGACACATAATCTAATGTGTGGCATTTGGGTGGGGACTACTTGGAGCACTAGCATGTGAGGAGTAAGTCCCTGGGACTCAGTGGGAACCCAGGGGCCAGAGTCACAGCATTGCTCTGGATATACACCTGGGTCTGCAGGGTAGAAGATCCCCACATTTCAATGTAAGAATTCCTCTCTCCAGTCCCTTTTTCCTGGGAAGCCTCCACTCTTTCTGAGGCCCTGCCACACTGGGGAAGAGGTACAGGAAGCCCCAGAACAGAAAAGGAAATAAAAAATATATGGTGTGGCATGTGAAGTCACAGTTGGTGGGACATTATGTTTTATATCCAAGTGCAAGGACCTATTAGCAATTCCCCATCAATAGTGAAAGTGTGCTCATGATGGTGAATGAATCCCATGTCTCAGAACCATATGGATAACCCACATGTGCACAGATCAATATGATTAATGATCTATTTGTCATAATGTGTCTGACAGCAGGTGACAGACATATTTAGCCCTGGACATGTATAAATAGGAGGTGTTTCAAAAAGATGGTTCATTGGTAATCAACATGGAATATGATGTAGCATTTCAGAGATTTGGTATAAGAATATCTCCTTCCTAGGTCACTGATTGAGGAAGGAAAAATTATTGAATAAGTGTAATATGATAATATTTATGGAAATATTGAACCAAGAAAAAAAGAATGTTAATGCTGTGTGTGTATATTTTTCATACAATTTGGGACATAGTCTAAAATTCCATAAGAAGGAGGATACAATTGGCACAAAAACAGACACATAGACCAATGGAATAGAATAGAAACCCCAGAACTAGACCCACAAAAGTATGGCCAACTAATCTTTGACAAAGCAGGAAAGAATATCCAATGGAAAAAAAGACAGTCTCTTTAACAAATGGTGCTGGGAGAACTGGACAGCAACATGCAGAAGGTTGAAACTAGACCACTTTCTCACACCATTCACAAAAATAAACTCAAAATGGATAAAGGACCTGAGAGACAGGAAACCATCAAAACCCTAGAGGAGAAAACAGGAAAAGACCTCTCTGACCTGAGCCACAGCAATTTCTTCCTTGACACATCCCCAAAGGCAAGGGAATTAGAAGAAAAAATGAACCATTGGGACTTCATGAAGATAAAAAGCTTCTGCACAGCAAAGGAAATAATCAACAAAACTAAAAGGCAACCAATAGAATGGAAAATATATTTGCAAGTGACATATCGGACAAAGGCCTAGTATCCAAAATCTATAAAGAGCTCGCCAAACTCCACACCCGAAAAACAAATAACCCAGTGAAGAAATGGGCAGAAAACATGAATAGACACTTCTCTAAAGAAGACATCCGGATGGCCAACAGGCACATGAAAAGATGCTCAACGTCACTCCTCATCAGGGAAACACAAATCAAAACCACACTGAGATATCATCTCATGCCAGTCAGAGTGGCCAAAATGAACAAATCAGGAGACTATAGATGCTGGAGAGGATGTGGAGAAACAGGAACCCTCTTGCACTGTTGGTGGGAATGCAAACTGGTGCAGCCGCTCTGGAAAACAGTGTGGAGGTTCCTCAAAAAATCAAAAATAGACCTACCCTATGACCCAGCAGTAACACTGCTAGGAATTTATCCAAGGGATACAGGAGTACTGATGCATAGGGGCATTTGTACCCCAATGTTTATAGCAGCACTCTCAACAATAGCCAAATTATGGAAAGAGCCTAAATGTCCATCAACTGATGAATGGATAAAGAAATTGTGGTTTATATATACAATGGAGTACTACGTGGCAACGAGAAAGAATGAAATATGGCCCTTTGTAGCAACATGGATGGAACTGGAGAGTGTGATGCTAAGTGAAATAAGCCATACAGAGAAAGACAGATACCATAGGTTTTCACTCTTACATGGATCCTGAGAAACTTAACAGGGACCCATGGGGGAGGGGAAAGAAAAGAAAAGAGAGAGGTTAGAGTGGGAGAGAGCCAAAGCATAAGAGACTCTTAAAAACTGAGAACAAACTGAGGGTTGATGGGGGGTGGGAGGGAGAGGAGGGTGGGTGATGGGTATTGAAGAGGGCATCTTTTGGGATGAGCACTGGGTGTTGCATGGAAACCAATTTGACAATAAATTTCATATATTTAAAAAATAAAAGGAAGGAGGATACAAGACAAACAGCTAAAACTGGATGCGGGATAATTAATGTGGGATTTCTTTTACTTCGTTCTATAACTCTTTTATAATTACATTTATTTCCACATGTACAGGCATACCAGAAATATTGTGGGTTTGGTTCTAGACAACCCTGACAAAGTGAGTATCACAATAAAGCAAGTCAAGTAAATGTTTTGGTTTCCTAGTGCATATAAATGTTTACATGACACTGTAGTTTATTGAGTATGCAATAGCATTATGTCTAAAAAAAAAAAGTGTATATACCTTAATTTTAAAATACTTTATTGCTACAACGTGCTAACCATCATCTGAGCTTTCACTGAGTTGTGATTTTTTTGCTGGTGGACAGGGTCTTGCCTCCATGTTGATTTGGCTGCTGACTTGTCAGAGTGGTGATTGCTGAAGACGGGGTGGCTGTGACAGTTTCTTAAAATAACAGTGAAGTTTGCCACATGGATTGACTCTTCTTTTCACTAACAATTTCTCTGTAGCACGTGGTGCTGTTCCATAGCATTTCACCCAGCAGAACTACTTTCAAAATTGGAGTCCAGGGGCACCTGGGTGGCGCAGTCGGTTAAGCGTCCGACTTCAGCCAGGTCATGATCTCGCGGTCCGTGAGTTCGAGCCCCGCGTCAGGCTCTGGGCTGATGGCTCGGAGCCTGGAGCCTGTTTCTGATTCTGTGTCTCCCTCTCTCTCTGCCCCTCCCCCGTTCATGCTCTGTCTCTCTCTGTCCCAAAAATAAATAAAAAACGTTGAAAAAAAAATTAAAAAAAAAAAATTGGAGTCCATCCACCCAAGCCCTGCTGCTGCTTTATCACCTAAGTCTATGTAATATTCTAAAGATTTTGTGGTCATTTCAACAATCTTCCACAGCATCATCACCAGGAGTAGATCCCAACTCAAGAAACTACTTTTATTGCACATCCATAAAAAGCAACTTTTTCATCCATTAAAATTTTATCATGTGATTGCAGCAGTTCAGTTCCATCTTCAAGTTCCACTTTTTTTTTTAACGTTTATTTATGTTTAAGAGAGAGACAGAGAGAGAGCATGCACGCACACACACAAGCAGGGGAGGGGCAGAAAGAGAGGAAGACACAGAATCCAAAGCAGGCTCCAGGCTCCAAGCTGTCAGAACAGACCCTGACGCAGGGCTGAAACTCATGAACCACAAGATCATGACCTGAGCTGAAGTCGGACGCTTAACCGACTGAGCCACCCAGATGCCCCCAAACTTCTAATTCAGGTTCTCTTGCTGTTTCCACCACATCTGCAGTAGGTTCTTCCCTGAAGTCTTGAACCCTTCAACTTCATCCATGAGGGTTGGAATCAACTTCTTCCAAACTCCTGCTCATATTGATATTTTGAGCTCTTCTCATGAATCAGAAATGTTCTTTTTAAAAAAATATTTTATTTATTTTGACAGAGAGAGAGAGAGAGAGAGAGTCAGGAAGGGACAGAGAGAGAATCCCAAGCAGGCTCTGTGCTGTAAGCACAGAGATCAATGTGGGGCTCGATCTTGTGAACTGTGAGATCATGATCTTATCTAAAATCAAGAGTCGGATGCTTAACCTACTGAGCCACCCAGGTGCACCTGAGTCAAAAATGTTCTTAATGGCATCTAGAATGGTGAATTCATTCCAGAAAATTTTCAGTTCACTTTGCCCAGATCCACCAGAGGAATCACAATCTATGGCAGTCAAAGCCTTATGAAATTGCTTTCTTTTTTTAAAAAAATTTTTTTAACGTTTTTTTTTTTTTTAATTTTTGAGACAGGGAGAGACAGAGCATGAACAGGGGAGGTTCAGAGAGAGGGAGACACAGAATCTGAAACAGGCTCCAGACTCTGAGCTCTGAGCTGTCAGCACAGAGCCCAACTCAGGGCTCGAACTCACGGACCGCGAGATCATGACCTGAGCCGAAGTCAGCCCCTTAACTGACTGAGCCACCCAGGCGCCCCGAAATTGCTTTCTTAAATAATAAGACTGGAAAGTCAAAATGGCTTCTCAATCCATGGATTGCAAAATGGATGTTGTGTTAGCAGGCATGCAAAGAACATTAATCTCATTGTGTGTCCCCATCAGAGCCCTTGGGTGACCAGGTACGTTGCCAATAAGCAGTCACATTTTGAAAGAAATCTTTTTTTTTTTTTTCCTGAGCAGTAGGTCTCAACAGTGGGCTTAAAATATTCAGTAACTGTGTTGTAAACAGATGTGCTGTCATCCTGGCTTTGCTGTTCCATTTAGAGAGCACAGGCAGAGTAGATATAGCATAATTCTTAAGGACTCTAGGATTTTCAGAATGGTCACTGAGCACTGGTTTCCACTTAAAGTCAGAAGCTGCATTAGCCTCTAAAAGGAGTCAGCCTGTCCTCAGAGGCTTTAAAGCCAGGCATTGACTTCTCCTCTCTAGCAATGAAAGTCGTACATGACATCTTCCAGTAGAAGGTTGTTTTGTCTACACTGGAAATCTGTTGTTTGGTGTAGCCACATTCACAAAAGATCTTAGCGAGCTCTGGACAACTTGTTGCAGCTTCTACATCAGCACTTGCTGCTTCGCCTTGTGATGTTACGGAGATGGCTTCTTTCCTTCAGCTTGCTGAACCACCTCCGCTAGCTTCAGACTGGTCATCTGCCGCCTCCATGCCTCTCTCGTGGCCTTCACAGAATTGAAGGGATTCAGGGCCTTGCGCTGGATTAGGCTTTGGCTTAAGGGAATGTTGTGGCTGTTTTGATCTTCTCTGCAGACCATGACAGATTTCTCCATATCAGCGTAGGCTCTTTTGCCTTCTTATTTGTGTGTTCACTGGACTAGCACTTTTAACTTCCTTCAAGAACTTTTCCTTTGCATTCACAGTTTGGCTGTTTGGTACTACAGACCCAGCTTTCAGCCTGTCTTGGCCTTTGACATGCCTTCTCACTAAGCTTAATCATTTCTAGCTTTTAAGCTGAGAGGCATGTGACTCTTCCTTACACTTGGAAGCCACTCCCTCTCTCTCTGCTCCTCCCCCCTTTCTCTGAATAAATAAACTTATATTAAGTCGCCTGATCTCAATGCTGTTGTGTCTCAGGGAATAAGGAGGTCTGGGGAGAGAGAGAGAGAGAGAGAGAGAGAGAGAGAGAGAGAGAGAGAGAGAGAAAGACGGGGACATAGCTGGCCAGTGGAGCACTCAGAACACACACAACATTTATCGATTAAGTTTGTCGTCTTACGTGGCTGTGGTTTGTGGCACCCCAAACAATTACAATAGTAACTTCAAAGATCACCAATCACAGATCACCATCACAAATATATTAATGGAAAAGTTTGGACTATTGCAGGAATTACCAAAACGTGACAGAGACACAAAGTGAGCAACTGCTGTTAGAACAATGGTACTGATAGATTTGCTGGAGGCGGGGTTACCAGAAAGTTTCAACTGAAGCAAAACAAAGTGAAGCATAACAAAATGAGGTATGAGTATTTTGTATTTCCAACCTAACAAATTGCCACATACTTAGTGGCTAATATAACACCCACTTATGGTCTCACAGTTCATAAATCAGAAGTTCTGTAGGCTTGGCTGGGTACGCTGCTTAGAAGCTCAAAAATCAAAAATCCAGAGGGCAACCCACATGGGCTCTTCTGTGTAACACTAGGGAAGAATTCGGCTTCCAAGATCCTTTGGTTATTGGCAGAAATTATTTCCTCCTCATGGTTTCCATGTGCCCCTAGTCACCTGTCTCCAAAGAGAGTCACAGCATGGGAAGAGACCCTCAGGCCTCTCATCTCTAACTTACTCCTTGGTCTAAGACTTCATCTGGTTACACTGCGCCCATTCGATAAACACTTTTTGTGGTCACTTTATCACCTACACACAGAACCTTAAGGACATCTGCAACCTTAAAGACATCTGCAAAGTCCCTCTTATAAATTTTTTTTTAACGTTTATTTATTTTTGAGACAGAGAGAGACAAAGCATGAACGGGGGAGGGTCAGAGAGAGGGAGACACAGAATCTGAAGCAGGCTCCAGGCCCTGAGCTGTCAGCACAGAGCCCGATGCGGGGCTCAAACTCACAGACCGTGAGATCATGACCTGAGCCTAAGTCGGCCGCTTAACCGTCTGAGCCACCCAGGCGCCCCTGCAAAGTCCCTCTTGTAATGCGACATGACATAAACCTCCCAGTTACAACAGTGGGTGGAGATGTATTAGCCACATTATGAGACCAGTGATTTTTCTCAATAAAAACATAGGTTTAAAATAAATTTCAGTAAATCTACAAAAATAGTACACCTCTTCAAATGGTTTCCAATAAGGGGACAAAATAAAAGAAAAAAGAATACTTAGAAATTTAAGTTTTACCTTGCTCTGTCTCATATTTTAATAAAGCACATATTATATTCTAGCAACAGTGGAACAAAGGGATTTTCACCATTAACTGTGAGGTACTCAAGGTCTTCAAGACATAGGTAAAGCCAGATAAGGGACATTCTGACACCACTTTCCATCACTGAGTACCTGATACTGGTTAAAGGTGGCTCCTGGCCAAACTGCCATGGTCACACTCTTTGCTTCACATCTTAAAGGAGCAAAATGAGGGCACCTGGGTGACTCAGTCAGTTAAGCATCTGACTCTTGATTTTGGCTCAGTTCATGATCTCATGGTTCATGAGCTTGAGCCCTGCTTCATCAGGCTCTGCACTGTCAGTGCAGTCTCCAAAGACTGGGATTCTTTTTCTCCCTCTCTGCCATGCCCCCCTTTCTCTAAATAAATAAATAAACTTAAAAAACATATTAAAAAAAAAGAGCAAAATGGCTGTGGCTTGTAGTACACCCCAATTCCTGCATGCAGTTCTCCACTACATATTCAATTTCAGGTATTTTATGCCTAAGTTTTTTTTGCCTTGTGAATTAAACCTAGAATCTTTCCAAGATTAAGTTGTGAGTCAAATGTAAATGAGGGAATTAATGAATGTGGTGAGTGAATTAGTGATATCCCAGTCTTCCCCTGTGACCTCCATCACTCCAGGCTCCATCTGTCCCCACCCTTTGACTTTCCCCACTCCCACTCACTTGACCTTGAATGTCCCCTAAAACTCCATAGGACCTCACCACCATATGATCCTTCAAAACTCCTCTATTGTGCTCTGAACTCAAATCTCCACCCCTCCTGCCCTACTGCATTCCAGATATCACAGACGAGCTTTCTTCACCAGCCATCACCCTTCTGTTAGCCCTCCAGGGCTGCCTTTCCCTAGACATAAATCAGTCTTCTGTTCTAGAGATCCCAGTCTGTTTCCACTGAACTCAGTGCTCCTGGAACCTAGCAGCCCTGGGCCCCAATCACCCAGCTTTCTTCTCTCACCCAACAGCCTCACACACCATCTCAACCATGAAATCCCCGCCCCTTTCCCTGGGCTGTTTAGCACATGGTGGAAGTATCCTCCCAATCTCCGTTCATCACTCTTCCGCCATTTTGCCTCACTCTTCATTACCATGGCCCACAGCTCTACCTCCCCTTCTACTCTTCGCCACTGTTTAGGCTCATTAACCACCCCCAGGACCTGCATGCCCTACTTGTAATACCCCCTCACCCATCACAGTCTTTAACCTCTCAAAGATGTAAAGTCCCTTTTACCCACTCTCCTTAACCACCTTCTCCCATTACCTGCCCATTCCCATTAAGCCCTTCTTTCCCGGGACCCCAAACCGCTTATTCACCCAGCACACACAGTATCTTCCTACCTTTAACTTCTCTGCACAATTTGCCCCTCACTTAGTGAAACCTACACTTTAACTGCTCTATGAATCAACCACTCCTGTATCTTTTAAACCCCTTTCCTCTGCTCCTCAATTTCTGTCTCCCCACATGCCCATGCTCTCTAAACCATATCTATACCCCCATCCTGTGCCCTTGTTGTAGGTCACTCTATCCCACATTCTCGTTCTCTGTCACACATGCAGAGCAGCACATCCCCAACACCCCAACTTTACCACTGTGTGCCTCAACCTGAAGTGGCCTTATCACAGCATCTTTGAAATGTTACAGTTAGTAAATAACATCACAGGGATGGAAGGATGTAAAATGAGCAAGATATGTCCACTTTGCAAGTATCTAGAGTTCTGGAGCTACCACTGTTCTACACGTGAACCCCTTTTTAAGACTTATTGGGGATTATTAGGGTTGTGTGTCATAGTCACATAGGAATGTGACTGTGGCTGATCATGAGTTTGTCACCGAAAGTACATGCGAGTGTGAATGTGTTTAAGAAGTGTATATTTGAGTGTGTTGATATGTATGTGTGTAAATTTACCATTGTGAAAGTGTATGTGTGTGTAGGGGTTATCATCATTATGTCTCTAATCCCTGATTTGTAAATTGGGGAAACTGGATAGTGTAATAGTGTTAAATATTGGATTTGTTTCTTAGGCAAAAAAAAAAGAAAAAAAAAAAAGCAATGGATTAATTGTAGAAGTTCCACCATTAGCGGTCTTGAAGTAGTATCAACTTATTTCATAGTTTAAAAATTACACAATCAGCCTGAATAACCATCTGATTTTAGTGCTTGTCTTTTAACAGACACCTATAAATCTCTAATGTTCCATGGATGTTGTTCTGTTTAGACTTCCTATTGGAAGTTTTTATAGACTTCTTCTATGGAAGAAAAAAAATCCCATATCACCTAAACTACCAAATTAATTGACACTGACTTCTGGGGGGAAAAGAGTCCAATGTTTTCTAATATAAATGATTATTATGTTCTTTTTTTAACCACATTTTTTAACTGCTTTAAAAATCCTTCTGAGGTACATTGTCTGGTTTATGTTCTCGTAATTTAAATGATGGAACAGAACACTGGCCTGAAAATTAGTTAAGGCTCACTTCTGGGATGAACAACTCAGGGGAGCAGAGAAGCCCATGAGACACCTCAGCCTTACTGCCAGTCCCACACGTGTCAGACCTTAGTATTTCCTGCTCCCTCCCTATGAGACCCTGTCTGCTTCCAGGCATTAAGGAAAAGAAAAAGCCCTCTTAACACTTGCAAAGGTCTTTTAGGAGCTGATAACTAGAAACTTGTCATTATTTTCAGCAATTAGCAACTGGGGGAAAAAGTCTGTCACAAATATTCTCAGTTCCCCAAGCCTGTCCTCTCACTGTGGCTACAGGTGAAAAGATAATTCTGCAGGGAGGTGAGATCATAGAACTGCAAACCCATATCTTACGGTCTGGCTGCCTCCCTCCCTATCACACAAACCCTGATTGTCGTGACCAGCGCACTGAGCCCACCGTCCTGGCGGCTGGAGGGAGTCAAGTGAGTTTTTTCTTTATCAGTCTGAGAGGCAGAGTCTGCAAGCACAGTGGGGTACCAGGAGTCTTGGAAAGTGACGGTCTCAGAAAGAGAGAGTCTTCTGGTTGAGTGCCAAGGGTGCACAGGAAGGAGGAATAATTCTGAGGCATGAGCTGAGCTAGTAAAGGGAGATGAGTTCCTAGACCTGATGGCTCCTGATGTGATTTAGTGTAATCCTAACTGACAGTGACTACTGGTGTTTAATCCAAGTGATAAGGAAAACAGACTTTAAAGTACTTAAGGACTGTGTACGGGAATCATAGACTACATTTTCAGGATTTGTAGCAGTGTGACTCTAACATCTGCATGCTAGATTAATAAGTAATAAGGATTAAAATAAATCTACAGGAATCCTCTAAACTAGTGTAAAACCAGTGCATCCAAAAGGCAATTTCTGATATAGGAATGATTTCTCTAATTCTGGGTGTATGAAGAGCTATGGAGACAAGAATTGTTTCCTACTGAATATATCCTTGGTCTATTGAGTTTGGTGAGACTGTTGTCCCTCTTCAAATTAAGGGGGAAGCAATTGAAATAGTAACGTTACAAAATGGGTTTCAGACAGCAACTATTACCCGGGAAATATCTTGTGATGTATTCTCTGGTTTAAAACTAGTCTTATATTAACCCCAAACTCTACAATCTCAATTTATATAATACACACACTTTCAAGCTAAGAAATTCTCTTGTGTAAGTCTTACATTTTGATTTTTCACAAACCTTATCTTATTGCTAATACCTTTTCTTAAGTGGTGGTAAACAGAGCAGCTTAAGATTTGAAATTAGTAATATTGAGTTTCTATTCTATACCAGCTTATCACATATTGGCATTTCAAGTCTCACTATTTACGGCATGACATGGCATTCAATGATTTCTATGGTAGGTGTCATAAAAGAAAAATAGTGGATCAATTGCCAATACGCTAGAAAGCTAACGACACACTCTTTTCTTTAAACACAATTTGTCATGGAGCAGGTCCCTAGAATTATACTACAGTCAGTGAGTCTACATTTGATTGAGATATTAAAATATTCATTATTGTTAGTGGTCAACACAAGAAATCTTTAAACATAAATGAAAAAATGTTAGAAAAAATACTACTTATCTAAAATAAGATCACAAGGTATGAGAATGTCTGAATATATGCCTGTATTTTGAATGTTTTTTAAAGTTTATTTAAGTAATCTGTACACCTGATGTGGGCTCTAACTCACAACTCCCAGATCAAGAGTCACATGCTCTTACAACTGAGCCATCCAGGCATAACTATAGATCTGTATTTTTTTTAAATATTTATTCAATGAGCGATTGAAAGAGAGAGAGAGAGAGAGAGAGAGAGAATGAGAATGAATCCCAAGCAGGTTCCACACTCAGTGCAGACACCCTCAGATCACGACCTGAGCCAAAATCAAAAGTTGGATGCTCAAACGACTAAGCCGCCCAGGTGCCCCTATACACCTGTATTTTGAAGAATACGTCTAATTAGCTTTGTTAAAACAGCACTGTGTTTAAATTCACTGCCATCATACCAGCCCAGTCAGGTTCTAATCTCCCCATTCCCATTCAAATGTCAAAACATTTGAATTTGACAAATCACCAAACTTTCTCTGCCTCCTTATCTTTTCCATGAAAATACTGGACTCTCAACAACTTATGAAGAATACAGAATGTACTACATACACAGCCTTTATAGCAATGATCTACGTTACGTAAAAAGCTCTTCTAGTGTTCTAAGTTCAGCCCTTGGAAACTTGTTAAAAAGTAAATATTCTAAATAATTATTTTTAAGTGGGAACTCAAGTTAAGTGGAGAACATTGGATTTTAACCAATGTGACACACGTGCCTCACACCTCCTGTTCCCATGCAGGAACCTGGCTCAGAAGAAGAATTTCACTCCCTGGGATTTTACAGAATGACCACCAGGGATTTGACGATGGCAGTGATCTTTTTCTTACAAACTACAGTTGGACTTCTGGGGAATTTCTCTGTTTTTTACTATTATCTCTTCCTTTATTTGACAGGATACAAGCTTAGGTGCACAGACTTGATTCTCAAGTATCTGACTGTAGCCAACCTCTTAGTTATTTTTTCTAAAGGAATCCCTCAAACAATGGCATCTTTTGGGTTGACACATTTTCTCGATGATTTTGGATGCAAACTTGTTTTCTTTGTTCACAGAGTGGGCAGGGATGTGGCCATTGGAACCACCTGCCTCTTGACTGTCTTCCAGGTGATCATGATCAGTCCTGGGGACTCCAGGTGGGCACAGCTTAAAATAAAAGCTCCCAAGTACGTGGGCACCTCCAACATCTTCTGCTGGGTCTTGAATATAGTGCGAAGTATTGTGGTTCCTTTTCATCTAACTGACAAAAGGAATAACATAAACGTCACAAAGAAAATAGATCAGGACTACTGTTACGCGATATCTTATGACAAAATCGCAGAGTCATTCTATGTGCCATTGCTATTATCCCATGATGGTTTCTGTTTGGGGCTCATGTTCTGGGCCAGCAGCTCCATGGTTTTCATCCTGCACAGCCACAAGCAGCGGGTCCAATACATTCGTAGGAACAATCTCCCCCCCAGATCCTCCCCTGAGAGCAGAGCCACCCGAAGGATCCTTGTGCTGGCGTGCTTCTTCCTTTCTTTATGGATGCTGTCCTCTATCTGCCACATTTGTTTGTCAGTTTTTAACAACTCCAGTCTGTGGCTGAGGAACACTTCTACACTACTCACTACGTGTTTTCCTACTCTCAGCCCCTACATCCTCATGAGACATGACCCCAGAGTGTCCACCCTCTACTCTGCCTGGATAAGGAAACAAAACCCCCTAAACTTATCATAAATATGTAAGTTATATGCCTATTCACAGTGGTTATTTATTAACCCCTTTCAATGTGCAAGCACATTTATGAAATATTCATATTATGAGAGAGGGGTAAACGAGACAAACTGAGCTTCTCCTAAATAAACAACATCCAGAGCAATTATAAACGAAATGTGGTATAGTTATCAAGTTAAAATACAGTAGCACCTCCTTATCCAAGGTCTCACCCTCTGCAGTTTGAGTTCCATGTGGTCAACGGCAGCCCACGAGCAGACAATCCTCCTTCTGATTTATGGTCAGAAGCTCCATAGCAGCCTACCGCTAAATCACAAGCCTACCTCATTCCCCTCACTTCATCTCATCACGTAGGCATTTTATTGTCTCACATCATCATAAGAAGTGTGAGGACAGCACAATATTTTGAGGGAGGAGGAGAGAGAGGGAGAGAGAGAGACCAGATTCACAGTATTATTACAGTATATTGTTATAATTTTTATTATTACTCATTATTGTTAATCTCTTACCACGTCTGACTCATAAGTTAAACTGCATCATAGATATGAGATATGTATGTGTGGAAAAAATCTCGTATGTATACAGTTCAATACTATCTGCAGTTTCAAGCATCCACTGGATCTGGAATCCGGAACATATCCCGAGTGGATAAGGGAAGACTGCGGTATATTTCTACGTATATGTTGCCAGATTAATATCTTCTCCATCAAATAATATTGGATAATTGCACATTCAGGAACATTAAAATAATTCTTAGTCCAATAACTGCAAACTGCCTTTTCTTTAAATTCTTTTTAATCTGATATTTATCTCACCATGCTGGTTGATTAATTGGGTGAAGTTGCATGCTTTTCAGTTTTCTACTATATTCCTTATGTTTTAGCTCTATCTCTTAATACATGTCAAATTGTATATACAACGTTTGATTTTAACAAGAACAATTTGATAGGATGTATATTTTTAGGATTTGCTTTACATATATGTTGTGGGCTCTCAACGACATGTTTTAATTTCTTATTCTAGCTTACTTCTCTCGTGTTTTCTTTTTTTTTTTTTTTACATTTATTTAGTTTTGAGAGACAGAGTGTGTGAGAAACAGTGGGGGAGGAGCAGAGAGAGAGGGAGAGAGAGAAACCCAAACAGGCTCTGTCAACTCAGAGCCCGATGTGGGGCTCAATCTCATGAGACCATGACCTGAGCTGAAATCAAGATGTGGATGCTTAACCAACTGAGCCACAATCAGGTGCCCCTTTTGTGTTAATTTTTAAATTATTGTACAATTTATCCTTTTTCTTTAGAGATTGTAATATTCACGATCTCTTCGTTTTTAACCCAGATATTACAACAGATTTTTAGGGTTTTTTTTCAAAGTTTATTTATTTATTTTGAGAGAGAGATGCGGGAAAGGCAGAGAGAGAGGAAAAGAGAGTCCCAAGCAGGTTCTGCACCATCAGCCCAGACCCTGATGCGGGTCTCAGACCCATGAACCACAAGACCATGACCTGAACCAAAACCAGGAGTTGGATGCTTAACTGACTGAGCCACCCAGGTGCCCCACAAAAGACTTAAAAACTAGCCAAAGTGCCAAGTTATTTAGTATCTTTAACTTATACCTGGAAAACATAAGGACATTTCAACACTAACATATTTACATCTTCCCAGCTTTTTAACATTTCTTTGCAATGATAAGCCTTGTATCTCCTACCCAGAGACTCATGCCCTCTGCCAGCATCCATGAAACTTACAGGTAACTTGTTGGTTTGCAAATAGGATAAAATGGAAAACTCTCCATGCTTCTTGACAGTTTTGGTAAGGGGAATGATAGAAGAGGAAGAGAGATTTTCTGGAAGAGAAAATGACAAGGCCCTTTGTGGGGCTGGTTAGGGGAAAGTCTCCTGAAACCGGTAGCTAGTGCTCTTCACCAATGTGGGTAAAGTTGCAGAAGAGCCTCCACATCCTCCACGGTGATGAGGCTGGAGGGTGAGTGGCAGGACTGAACCAAGCAGCCTGTAAGAGCTTTGTTTGTCCATTTACCACCTGGCAGGAGGGAAGGCCAAGGAGCCCCCAAACTTGAGGTAAAACTTGGAATGAATCAAAATACAGTAAAGCCTTGGTTTGCGAGCATAATTCATTCCAGAAACATGCTTGTAATCCAAAGCATTGGTATATCAAGTGAACTTCCCCATAAAAAATAATGACAATTCAGATGATTGGTTCCACAACCCAAAAATATTCATATTAACGATTACAATACTGTAATACAAAATAAAGAAAACATAAAATATAAAGAAAAATAAACAAATCAACCTACACTTACCCTTGCAAACCTTCATGGCTGGTGCGAGGGAGACAAGAGGGAGGAGTGTTATCTATTAGCACAATAGTGCTAACCTGTGGGGGGTCAGAACATATCGTGAACTCTTTTCCACAGTAGAGATATAGATCACATATACCATGTGATCGGGCTACTCCAGATCTTCTAGCTCTTTATACGAGAGAATCTTCTGCAGAAGTGCACATGGTATATGCTTCTGCTTTCCCACCCCATACAGCCTGGGATGATCCCCAAAACTCGACTGTATCTTGGCACCTGTGGGGGGCCAGAACATATCGTGAAGGTCTTCACATGCCACGTCCTCTTTTCCACAGTAGAGAGAGGGTGTTTGTTGTGAACACCAAGCGCTTCTGTCCCAATAGCCCGGATAAGGATTGAGTCTTCTGTCCGTGACTGTGGTGAATAAAGCCCTGGTGAAACTCTGAGTCCTGTTTTCACTTTAAGGCTTTTTGGAACAATGAGGTCAGTTTATACTGCTCTACTCTTCCAGAAGTTAGGGGAAGTGGGCGGATTCTTTTTTTTTCTCCCAATGTTTGTTTTTTTCACATTTTTATTTAAATTCTGGTGAACATACAGTGCAATATTGGTTTCAGGAGTGAGTTTCAGTGATTCATCACTTACATACAATACCCAGTGCTCATCCAAACACAGGTCATCCTTAGGACCCATCATCCATTTAGCACATCCCCCACCCACTTCCCCTCCATCAACCTTCAGTTTGGTCTCTATCATTAAGAGTTTCTTTTGGGGGGCGTCTCGGTGGCTCAGTTGGTTGAGCACCCGACTTTTAAAAAATTTTTTTAAAATTTTCCCCTTAATGTTTATTTATTTTTGAGAGAAAGAGAGATGAAGCACAAGTGGGGGGAGGGAGGGAGAGAGAAAGATGGAGACACAGAATCTGATGCAGGCTTCAGGCTCCCAGCTGTCAGCATAGAGCCTAACACAGGGCTCTAACTCACTAGCAATGAGATCATGATCTGAGCTAAAGTGAGATGCTTAATCAACTGAGCCACCCAAGCACCCCGGACTGATTATTTTATGATCCAGAACCTCTGGCAAAGGGAGGCATCCTCCACCTGAGGGCCCCCCTTGGGGCTTTGTTTTATGGGCTCCCTCTCAATACTACTAGCTACACTGCCTTTGGAAGTCAATTATTATCTTGCTACTTAGCTTTTGCCAAAACTGATGCCTGAACTAGAGAGGCTCTTTGGCTCCCCAAACTGAAATTCCCTCTTTAAATTCCCTCTTGAACTCCATGACTAACAACTTTAAAGGGTGCCCAAATCCTTGACAAATAGAAGTGTAATATTCAAGAACAAAACCAGACTCCCCCAGGAACGTCTCAATAATATCGGAAACGACTGAGAGAGAGCTCTCTTTGGTGTAAATGATATGCCCCCTTCAGGCACAGGAAGGAGAGTCTTGTGGAAACTTTTCATTACAACAACCCTCCCTCCTGAACACACAGTGACTTGAATTTCAGGGGTGAGGGGATCCATTCATCTTGTTGCTGTTCAAGACAAGTCTGGTATAAAAGCACCCTTTGCTTCTTAAAACTGCCACCTACTGCCCCCTGAGTGGTCTGCCCTTTTCTTCAACTCTCCCTGCCCTCTGTACAAGGGCTTGTTTCAGATTTCACCTGGGAAGATCCCAAGAAAGTTTCAAACTGACAGCCATTTACATCCAACCATCTTATCTCAAAACAGAAACTCATGGATGGTTCTCCATGAAGACCACCTGTCACTCCCTGGAAAGAGCACTTTCTTTGCTGCCCTTTTGGAAGATGAGAAGTTAGTGATGTGGGAAACAAAGGCAAATGAAAAGTTTCCTTACAACTTACAACCCATGAACAAGTCCTTGAGACAGGCAGAGTGACCTTCTGCTGGGAACTCAACTCCTCCATGAGGACACTTTGCTAAGGGCAAAGGCAACCTTAGCCTGGCCCCCCAGGATCCCAGAAGTCTCCTATAATTAATCAAAATTCCTTTGGAAATTTCCCTTAGCTCTACCCCCGGAGATATAGGCTGGCAATCATACTCCAAGCTTATGACCCAGTGTTACACATTTGAGGGGTCTGATGACTCAGGTTTTACTACACAGTAATAAACGACCTTTTCCTAACAGTAGCTAGCCCCTCAAGGTCCGGAAACCTCGTTTCCAAAATTCCTTAGAGACTTACTCTATCCCCAACCCCCTCCCAAACCGAAGGCATATCGCCAGTCACTCTTCACAGCCCCAGTACAGCAATTCCTGCTGCAGGTCCTGTCCCTGTGCTTTAATAAAACCACCTTTTTGTACCAAAGACGTCTCAAGAATTCTTTCTGGGCTGGTGGCTCCAAACCCCAACACTTCAAACCCCACCAGTGACTTGCAGGAAGCAGCACTCGGAGTCTCACTTTATTGGGGGAACAACATGCATTTATTCACCAGAGTGGTTCTTACTGAGCATCTCCTCTGGGCTCACACGTGTGTTAGTCAAGGGGCACTGTGAACAGGGCTCTGTGACTGGAATCCCACATGTGTGTACAAAACCCAGGACGCACTCACATAAATGATTGGATATTGGCGAATATAGATAAGGAGTCACCTTCCTGAGTGTGGACCATGGTGGGTAAACCTAATGGAAGAGAGGGGAGTAGGAAGGGGATGCAGACCAGTGGTTCTGAAGGATCTTTGATCATCTGTCCACTTGTGCTCCTGTAGTTGGGTGGTTTTTAGCTAATGAATGTGGAGCTCATAAAGGGCCTCCAGGAACGGACAACCAAATACTGAAAGGGATTCGCGTACCACAGATTCTATCCTGAAAGAGAATCCTTTCAGCAAATGTTAAGCCCTTTGCTTCACTTTTTCTGTGTCCAGGTATCAGGATCAGAGAATATTTTTGAAAACTCCCCCCACTCCCAGTTGTTAATTACTGAGAAACAATTACAAGTTTGTAGTTATTTCCAAAGACTGTTGCAGCGTTGAGGAAAAACTCGTCCTTTCTCCCTGGAGGCAGACAGGATGTCCCATGGAGGGAGCAGGAAATACCTGTGGGACTAGGAATGAAACTCTGCTATCTTATCCTATTTTCTGATCCCCAGAGAAATTTTTCTACCCCAAAAAGAAGGGTTCCCCATTTTCAGACACCTGGCCTGCAGCATCATTAAATTATGAGTAGACATATTTAGCCAAAGTTCCTGGGAAGGATTTTCAAAGAGATACAAGTAAAAGGAAGAACACCATGACAATAATTTGCATTAGAAACCACTGGACATTTTTGGTTTTTTTGGTTGTTGTTCACTATTAATTTGAAGTGTAGGGGAGTTGGAAATTCTTTAGCATAGTTTATAACATTGATCTCTCCCCCCAACCTCTAGTAGGGATACAAGGGCCGAACAATATCCATCAGAAAAATATAAAACGATCTCCTACAAATAAAAGCACACGGATCAGATGAGTCAATGGGCAGATTCTAGAAGTCTGGGATAAGCCCGTGCTGCTTACTCATTTTAATGGCATTGTGGGTTACATTTTTCTGCACCTATTTTTTGCTGAATGTGCAGTAATCACCTGTGATTGTTTTAAATTAAGAAACATAAAAGGAGCTCAAATCAATTCTTTGGGGTTTTTTTCCTAAAAAAATCAACATACAATTTGATGTCCACTATCTAGTACTCCCCATATGCAAGTCAGGGATTAGAGGCATAACTGTGGACTACCCTTACCGCACACACACGCCCGAATACAAACACATTTCTACATAAATGACAACACACGTATATGCAAAAAACGTATTCGGATACAGGCATATACCCTCACATCTTCCTCTGTAACTCACGCGGACCATACTCACACGTTCCCATTCACATTAATAAAACCACATACATGCCATCAATTGTGTATCTTGATGATATGGTTCTATACGGGAAGGGGAGATATATTGTAAAGCATTGGCCCACGGGATTAATGGAGGCTGAGAAATCCCAAAACCTGGGGGCCTGGGTGGCTCAGTCGGTTGAGCGTCTGACTTCAGGTCAGGTTATAATCCCGCAGTTCGTGAGTTCGAGCCCCACATCTTTCTCGCTGCTGTCAGCACAGAGCTCGCTTCAGATCCTCTGTCCCTCTCTCTCTGCACCTCCCCCACTTGTGCAGTCTCTCAAAAATAAATGAAAACAGTTAAAAAATTTTTTAAAAATTTATTTTTGAGACAGAGAGAGACAAAGCATGAATGGGGGAAGGGCAGAGAGAGAGGGAGACACAGAATCTGAAACAGGCTCCAGGCTCTGAGCTGTCAGCACAGAACCCGACACGGGGCTCAAACCCACGAACCGTGAGACCATGACCTGAGCTGAAGTCGGACGCTTAACTGACTGAGCCACCCAGGTGCCCCAACATTAAAAAATTTTTTAATAAAGATCCCCAAATTTGTCCTTGGTAATCTGGAGACGCTACCTCTCCAAGTCCAAATGCAAGAGAAAACCTGTGTCCTGGCTCAAAGGCACAGAGAACAGGTTTCCTTTACTCAATATACTTGTTCTGTTCAGGCCCTGGAGGAATTGGAGAGGGGAATCGGCTTTAATCCACGGATTCAAATGTCAATCTCCTCACACACCCTCACAGACACACAGAATGATGTTTAACTCAATATGGGGACACCCCATGGACCGGGCAGGCTGACACATAAAACTGCCCATCACAGCACTGAACGCCACAGCCGTCCTGCCGCTCAGAGAGCTGCGTGGTGATGGGGCAGAGTGTGCAGAGAGGAGGCGGCTGGGTCCCGGGCGACTTCCTAGAACACCTGTCACATCTGAACGGCAGCCCCTGGACATCCTATTACAGGAGATGGTAAACCTCCTACTGATCCGGTCACCATGGTCCAGCTGCTCCTTCCTCCATAATCCTAACTGCCTGTGCTTCTGACCAACGGGTCATGGATCCGAGGTTCCAAACGCCATCCCCCACCCCACCCCCACCCCCCCGCCGGGATTGATGAACTTGCTAGAGCTGCTGACAGAGCTCAGGAAAATAGCTCACACGCTAGATTAGGTGTTCATTGTTAGAGCAGAGAACTCGGGAATAGTCAGACGGAAGAGATGCACAGGGCCACGTGGGGGCACCGGGCCAGGCGGGGGCACCGGGCACGGCACTCCCACGCCCTCTCCAGCCGGGGAAGCTGCCCACGTCCCATCAGGATCCCCTTCAAACAAAGGCGAGCCCTTCCCCTGCCCCTTGAGGCACATGGGCCCAAAAGATCATGCACAGTTCCTCGAGAGGATGTTCTAATCACTCGTCCTGGCATCAGCAGTAGGAATAGGGGTGCGGGCTGGCAGCCCTGGGCCACGACGCGAGTGGGCTGTGGGGACAGCAGCAAGCAATTTCATGCCCCGCAGCGCTCTCTCGCTCTCTCTCTCCTATGACAAAGCGGCGTCTTCTTCCTACAGGAAGTCTTCCCCCGGTTGTAATTTTTTATTTGAGGCAGATTCTGCAAAAGTTGCCTCTGACAATGCTTGCCGGCCCTTCAGCTGCCTTTGTGGACAGATGGGGCCTGGAGTTTCATTCAATCGCTCCACCATCTGTTTTTTGTTTGTGTTTGTTTGCCGCAAAAAGCCTTACTGTTTCCATCTGGTCCGCAGCTTGGGCGAGGGCTCCAGGGGGGTTAAAAAGCTGCCTCGTGGCTGCAGGCGCAGGCTCAGGCACGAGTCCTGGCACCTGGGGGATGCCAGAGGGGCCCCTAAAGGTCTGTGGGCTCCAAGTCGTGCCTGACCATGAGCCTTTCCAAGTGATTCTTGCGCAGCCCAGCCTGGGGGCCAGCGAGCCCACGGAGGTTAGTCAGGTGGTCAAACATCTTGAAGTTTCCCCTCCCGATCTAGGAAATGGATCCTCAGGACATCACAGAGATGGGGGGCCTGTGCGAGGACAACCCAGGTCACGCAGGTTCGAGAGGGCCTGGTTCCGGTTCTTGTCCAGGACCACAACGGCTGGTTTCATGGAAATCAGTGATGCCATTTGATTACACGCAACTGATCCAACCGGGTCAGGATGGAGTGGTTGCACAGAGACGGCGCGGCTTACAAAGACTAAAACGGTTACTATCTGGCCATTTAAAGAAGAAAAGTAAACGGCCATTTCTGATGCGGATTCACATTTGTCACGTATGTATAAAACTACAAAACTTCAGAAATAAAAGGACACAGCAAAGTCCATTTTAGAGTCAAGCTTTAAGCAAGGGGGACACAAGATTGGGCTCAGCTGAAAGGAAACCAGCAGTCATTCCCAGCCACCAGGTGTTGGATTGAAAACAGGGTGAATAGAGAGATGAGGGCTTGTATTGTAATGTGGTTGAGATTACAATCTCTCTTGTTAAAATATTTTCCTTGATGACTTTAACATTGAAGTTACAGGGTGGGGACACTGCAGGTTACAATTTTTTTTTTTTTAAGAAACCCACTAATTTCACTTGCTGCGTGCTCATAAGTGAAGGGAGCACCACCCCCTGGGTGGCTGCCGTGTTAGGCTCCAGGAGAAGGCTGTGTCCTAAAAAGTACATGCAGTGCTACGATCACAGACCTCAGGCAGTTCTGGCAAGCGACGTCAACGGTCTTCCCATGACTTCATTATTTCACCCCACCCTAGGAATTACTGATGTTGTCCTAAAGGAAATGGCCCAGGAGTTCCCCAAAAAGGTCATCCAGATTATGGATCCGCTATTCATATATGAAGATCCCTAGGGAATTTTTTCTTTAGGTTGGTCCTAAAAAGAAGTATCAGTCATCAAAAGTATACAAAATAAGTTTACATAGGTCTGGACTTGAATGTTTATTTATTTTTAAGATGGAGGGAGAGAGAGAGAGCGAGCGAGCGATCACGAGCAAGCAGAGGAGAGGCAGAGAGAGAGGGAGACACAGAATCCTAAGCAGCTCCAGGCTCTGAGCTGTCAACACAGAGCCCGACTCGGGGCTCAAATTCACAAACCGGGAGGTCATAACCCGGGCAGAAGTCAGCTGCTTAACCAACTGAGCCATCCAGGCGCCTGCATAGGTCTGGAGTTTTAAGTCTTGGAGATTTGAAAAAAATCTGAAATCCCAAATTGTATATTATTTTTAATTTTTTTAATATTTATTTTTGAGGGAGAGAGACAGTGTGAGCAGGAGAGGGGCAGAGAGAGAAGGAGACAGAATACAGAACAGGCTCCAGGCTCTGAGCTGTCAGCACAGAGCCTAATGTGCAGCTTGAACTCACAAAGTGCGAGATCATGACCCGAGTCAAAGTCGGATACTTGACCTACTGAGCCACCCAGGCGCTCCTGAAATCCCAGATTTTAAATATGTGCAATAGAAACTTACACGCCTCATAAATATATCCTCAGCATTTTACACCATCATGGTAAATATATCCCCACCCCAGAAATTTTCTATTTTCTCTGCCTAAAAGCATTTTTGTCCCCATCTGCAGGAAGCACTACTTCATTCATTTCAGTAAGAATCAGAATACTGGCATCTTGATTGTCCCCAAATGCTAAAATCTAGATCACCAAAAAACAATAGCTTTACTGAGATATTTTCAAAAACCAAGAATTAATAACAGCTCTACAAGGAGTTTTAAAAATATTCAGAATTGGAAATATATATTGAACATAGGAAATTGAACATTTCCTGTGATGAATGTTTTCCATTCTGTCAATTTTTCAATAGTATATGGTTACCAAATTTATACCAAACACTTTAAAACTATTATCTGTTGCTACCTTATCTCATTTTTACTGTTTCTCTCAGTTGTTAAACCTCTCCCAGTAAATTCTAGGCTCAATAAACTAGGTTCAAACTCAGTCCCAAAAGTTCACTAGGTATTTTATACAATATTCTCATCAAATGGGAATTAAGGTGTCTCATGAATGTGTGGTTTTATACATTAGTGTAATGACAACACAATTTATAATATAAAAAATGTTCATAATATAAACAGTTAAATGACATCTAATGTGTAAGTGTTAAATTATTACTTGAGACCTTTTTATTTGTGTATTTTTTTTTGTAGCATGAAACCCAGGAACAAACCATCAATTTCTTGATGTTAAAAGTTATCCAAGGAATATTTTCTTAACATTCTAGCTCCTTGCCATTCAAGGGGTGATCCATACACCCCAAAATTTGACATCACTGGACCTTGTCACTTGTTAAAATGTGGAAATCTCAGGGCCCACCCCAGACTTCCTGAAAGAGAGTCAGCATTGTAACAAGATCCCAATACAATCTTGTGAACATCAAAATTTGAAATGTACATTTTCCACTAACCCGACTTCTCCCATATGTGAAAAGTAGGGCATGTTGTCTGTATGATACCAAGAACACTCAGTACAGTAGGTACATATGTGTGTGTTGCCTCTTACACTGGCCACCTACCCATCTAGAGCGACCTGCCTCTTTCTTTGGTCCCTCCTGGCCCTCTGTGCAGGGGGCTGGTTTCAGATCTTAGCTGGGAAGCTCTCAAGTTGGCAAACCAACACTTGGTGTATCCTCTCTCTTTCCATTGGCACCTGTACATCTACACTAGGAATCAGGGCTGTCAGGAAGACAGAATGACCTAAAGTGGTAAAAAACCACTTAGTTCGGCTCCCGACATGGACCAAATGTTAGCAGCAAGAAGGATGTTGTCATCATATTACAATTAGATTTGCTACTGTCCTTCATACAGTGTTTAGGCATACTATGGAAAAGAAATCCAATATCAAATGTATATTTAAATTTTTATTATTTATTTACCTATTTATTTATATAGAGAGAAAGAGCACATGTGTGCAAGCAGGGAAGGAACAGAAAGAGATGGAGATATAGAATCTGAAGCAAGATCTGGGTTCTGGGATGTCAACACAAAGCCTGACACGGGGCTTGAACCCACGAACTGCGAGATCATGACCTGAGCTGAGGTTGGACGCTCAACCTACTGAGCCACCCAGATGCCCCACAAATGTATATGTTTTAAATAGTTACATGTATGAAGAACTTACCAAAGTCAACACCCAAAAAACAAATGATCCAGTGAAGAAATGGGCAGAACACGTGAATAGACACTTTTCCAAAAAAGACATCCAGATGGCTAACAGACACATGAAAAGATGCTCACCATCATTATCAGGGAAATACAAATCAAAACCACAATGAAATACCACCTCATCCATGTCACAATGGCCAAAATTAGTAACTCAGCAAACAACATGTTAGCAAGGATGTGACAAAAGGGGAACCCTTTGGTACTGTTGGTGGAAATGCAAACTGGTTCAGCCAGTCTGGAAAGCAGTATGGAAGTTCCTCAAAAAATTAAAAAGAGAACTACCCTACAACCCAGAAATTGCACCACAAGGAATTCACCCAAAGGGCTACAAAAATGCTGATTCAAAGGGGCACGTGTACTCCAATGTTTATAGCAGCACTATCAACATTAGCCAAAGTATGGAAAGAGCTCAAACATCCATCAACTGATGAATGGATAAAGAAGATGTGTGTATGTATGTATGTGTACACACACACACTGGAATACTAATTGGTGATGAAAAAGAATGAAAACTTGCCATTTGCATCAACCTGGATGAACTAGAATATATTATGGTAAGCAAAAAAAGTCAGAGAAAGACAGGTATCATGTGATTTCACGCCCTATGTGGAAATTGAGAAACTCAACAGATGAACAAAGGGGACAGGAAGGAAAAATAAGACAAAAACAGAGAGGGAGACAAAACCACAAGAGACTCTTAAATACAGAGAACAAACTCAGGGTTGCTGCATGGGGGATGGGTGGAGGAATGGGTTAAATAGATAACAGGCAATAAGGAAGACACATTTCCTGTTGGTCCATGGGCGTCATATGTTAAAGGTGAATCACTGGGTTCTACTCCTGAAGTTAAGACTACGGTGTATGTTAACTGACTTGAATATAAATAAAGAAAATAAGGAAAATGAAACCACTTATTTTCACTAATTTTTTTTTTTTAAGTTTAAGCATGTGTGGATCTAGGAAGATCCACAAGTTTTTGGCAGAAAAGATAAAGAATAAATTCATAAAACGGAAAAGATAGTTACATGTACAAATAAATTCTTTTAAATAAAAAAATGGGAGACAAATATCTCCTTTCAAAGGTATTCAGTCCCGGGTTGGTCCAATCGACCAGCTGGGTAATAGAGGGAAAGAGTATCTAATGCCGGAGATTACACCATGAACACCAAATGCAAAGCAGGTGAGTCTTTGAGTCGAGATTTCCCTGTGAGTGTTTGTTAGTACTTGTCTCTAGATCACCTGCCTCAAACACACCCAGGACACTAACACGAATCACAGGTTCCTGAATCAACATAGTGAGAATTTCTTTTGAGGATCCTGAATTTCCACTTATCAAAGCATCTGGTGATAGTAGGGCTCACGTTTCCAACTGCTCTTAGCTTTCTCCAACTTGCTGAGCAGGCGCGGGGACAAAGGAGCCTGGGGACTCACTGAGACTTGGAAGCTTATGTCTGTATCATGTTGTTATCCTGCAGTCCCTGATGGGAATCCTGGGAGTGTGGTTTCAGTTTCCAAGAAACCCCATTGCAGCAACCTGGGTAGCCCCAAGGTGAAGAACCGGTGCTGATGTTGAGTCTTTTGATCTCCCCCTGTCTTTTCACGGGTTTGGGGCCCTCGACCAGGGGGCTGCCTGGACAGTCCTATCACATTGCCTGTTAGGGACAGAGTCCTAGCAAGACAGAGAAGCTCTCCTGAGACACAATCTCACAGGGAAAAATGGGACATCAGGTTTGCTCCCCTACTGAAATCCCACTCTGCTGAAAATGTGAAAGTTGAATGGACACGGTGCCCCTTATGTCCAGGGGTTTTCACGTGGAGCTGGGAGGCCATTCAGGAGGCAGGTCTTATGCCTGTCCTCACCAGGTGGAACCAGGAACTTTGAATGAGGCCAACCCACAAATATCTCCAGGACTGTGGATGAACACGCCTTTGAGTTCCTACAGTAACTGACTTTGGCTCAGCGAGAGCTTTAGCAACCAGTTGTGTTCAACCAGGATTGGATTTTTGCCGCCAATACCAATCAAAATTCTTTGTAAACAATGTATTCGTGCGTCCCCTTTTGTCTTTAAAAGTCCCTGACTTCTCCCTTGTGAGACACTATGGGGGTTGCCACCCAAGTCTGTATCCCCTGCATTGCAATTCTTTGATCCTAGATTAACGCTTTTGCTTAATTATTGCCTCCTGGCAATTTTAGGTGATGAGAGCCATTTGCTGTTGTTGATTCAAGACAGAGCTTTCCCCAGAATTAAAAGAGAAGAGAGGTTAATGATGTGTTATCTTTGCCCTCTCCCTCCAGCTTCCTGGCCTTGGTTGCATGTTACAAATAACCACAGTGGGTTTAACACCCAAACACCCAACATCCACACAGATAAGGAAACAGTTTCTATCTCCTGCATCTCCACTAAGGTCACACAGAGCACTTCACTTGTGACATTTCTGGGCCCCACAGGTGGGCAGTTTTCCGAGACCAACAAGCAAGCCTCCGACACCAGCTGGGTGTCCAAGAATTCAGCTCAATTCTGCCACCATCTACCCGAGACAGCAGCAAGTTCCAGGGTGAGGGCTCAGCCCCAAAGGCCACCCCACACACACATACACACTTCGAATGCCTGTTATCACCCGGGGTTCAGAGCAATGGGCGACAGACCAGAGGTTCCAACAACCCCTCCTTGAGTTTGATTAATTTGCTAAAGCAGCTCACAGAACTTAAGGAAACACTTACATTTATCACTCTATTAAAGAGCTGGGATGCGTCGCCCTCCTGGTATGGGTGTGTGCGCCAGGCTGGAAGCTCTCCAAATGCTCCACCTTTAGGATTTTATGGAGGCTTCCTCACGTGAGCAAAATGGATCATTAACTCCATTTCTAGCTCCACCCTATGGGGAGAAGGGAGGTGGGGGTGGGGCTGAAGGAAGGTGGTGGCTTGCTCTTGCTGGAGACCAGCCCCATCCAGGAGCCCACCCAGGGTCACCTATTAGCGCCTATTAGTGATAATGCTCTTATCACTCACAAGGATATTACAGGGACTTTAGGAGCCCTGTGTCAGGAACCTGGGGCAGGTTCCATATCCATATATATATATATATATGTATATATGTGTATAGTCTATATATATACACATATTTTTCAAGTTTATTAATTTACTTGAAAGATCATGCTCACACAAGTGGGGAAGGGGCAGAAAGAGAGAGAGAGAGAGAGAGAGAGAGAGAGAGAGAGAGAATCCCAAACAGGCTCTAGGCTCATTGCACAGGCCAATGCGGGGCTCGAACCCACAGCCGTGGGATCATGACCTGAGCTGAAATCAAGAATCAGCCACTTAACCACTGAGTCATCTCTACATATTTTTCTATTATCTCCTGCCACATTTCAAATCCGACCCAGCAAATGAATATCCCCAGGAGTGAACCACATTATGGTAGTTAAAACTTACCAGGTGATTCTGATGTGTCAATTAAGAACCATTCCATTTTCACTCTTCAACCTGCATTTGGAATGCCTGGGATTGTTACTGAGAAACCCCAGATCCTGGTTCAGTAGGGCTAGCTTGTGCCTGAGAGTTTCTATTTCCTACAAGTTACAGGTCCTTGGATTGGACTGTGCATTCCCTTTTGTCTTTAAAAGTCCCTGACTTCTCTCTTGTGAGACACTATGGGGTTCACACCAAGGTCCTCATTACTCAGGTGAAATTGGATGAAGAAAAAGAAACTGACCTGAGGTGTAAGGAAAAATGACAAAAGTTGAAATACACGTTCCATTTCAGACAATTTTATTCATATTGAAAGAAAGTAGTCAAACATAACATTGCAACCATTTTTAATAACAAAATGTGCAAGGTTAAAAGAATATTCCCATTTCCCCAAGGCAAGGAGAATTTCCACTGAAATTCCTCCAAAGTCAAAATCTCGATAACCAGGAGAGGGCACTCTTCCGGAGGGTTCAGGCCTTCTCCACCATCACAGAGAGGCCTTTTCCCCAGTTACCCAAATACTAGTCATTTCTCCACCCACACAGATGAATTAATAGCTTTCCATTCATGTTAGGGTACAACATAGCTTCCCCTTGTTGACTTAGTTTCTTAAATAGCGTCTGATTTACAAAGGACTACCCGTGACAATTTCATACGCTCCATTCCCACCGTGACTTAAATGCACAAAATGTAACGGTGATGTCTGTCTGGTGACCACAGTGTCACCTGGAGCCCCAGCAGGTGCACAGGCACCACCGGCAGAAATGCCGACTCACGGGACACAGCTGTTCCTGCCTCTTTTCCCCCCTTTCAGCCACTTCCAGGGTGGGACATTGGCCACACTCAGTCATTCTCAGCAGGGGAAGAGACCAGGAGGTCCTCTCAGTGGAACACAGGGCACCTGTCTCTCCGAGGCCTCTGAGATGGGAGGGCTCTGACCAGCGGGTGGAGACTTCTCCAGAGGGAGACAGGAACAGTGGAAAACCTGGAGCCCTGCCACGCCCTGTCCCATCTCATGTCCCACCCTCGCCCCTGCTGGCCTGGAACATGCCTGGGTGGTCAGGGTTAGGGGACAGCACAGGTCTGAACGGGGCTCAGACCAGGTGAGTCAGGTGGAGCCTGGCGTTCAAGACTGGGCATTAGGACCGGTATCTTCCCGGTCACTTGAGGTATCTGTTTGGATACTGGGGGGTAGCTGAGACCGGGACAACCCCCAGACCAGGTCACTGAGACCCACCTGGGAGGGGGGTTAGAAGAAGTTGAATCTTGCTTTCTTTGGAGGGTTCTGGGAAGGCTGCATGGGGACCTGGGGAGACCTCTTCCCCTGTGCCTGGATGCTGACTTTGGAGCTCTGGCCCTGTGTTCCCGTGGCAGGCTGTGGGTGGGGCTTTGAGTCCACAGGAGGATGCTCGGCTTGTGCCTGGCGGTGACACACAGGACCCAGCGCCAGTGCCTTCCTGGCCGACGGGGGAACATCACGGGAGGAAACCTCAGGCCAGCCGGCTGTCGACTTGGAAATGACAGCCTGGTCCCAGAGGGAGCTCTTTGGATCTTCGCAGGGCAAGTCCGCCCCGCATCTTCGGGCTGGTTCACAAGCACGCACTTCAGGGGCCTTATAGAGGGGCCGTGTAGGGCAGGACGACCGCATGTCAGCTGTCCTAGCAGGTGGCTGACCCGTGGGGACAGGGCCCAGGACAGATGGCTTCGTATTGGTTTGGACGGGCAACGGCCTGGTGGGGCGCTGTGGGAGAAGGAACCTCATATTAGACACCTCAGGAGTCAGGACAAGTTGGGATTCTCTCTACGTCAGGGAGGAAAAAAGGAGCAACCCAATTTAAACAGACAACTCATGCAATACTAAGTGTCACCGAAAACGACGTGCTCGTAGTCACTGCACATTTGCAGAGATCCGCTCCTCAGAGGTGGTGGGGGGAAACAATTACAAGGCCCATCTGGTTTTTGCTGCTTCTCAGATATGACAATTGAACCTTCCCTTGTCTTTGTTGTTAAGATCCAGGGAACACACAATGTGCAGAGTATAAATGGCAACCATCCTTTTCAAGGGTGATTTGGGTATTTACAAAAGTTTAAAAGAAGCCTCATCTTGGGCGTCTGGGTGGCTCAGCCGGTCAAGCGTCCAACTTCAGCTCAGGTCACGATCTCCCGGTTCATGGGTTCAAGCCCCGCCTTCGGCTCTGCACTTGTGGTGCAGAACCTGCTTGGGATTCTCTGTCTCTCGCTCTCTCTCTCTCTTTGCCCCTTCCCACTCATGTTTGCTCTCTCTCTTTGTCTCAAAATAAATAAATAAGGAAACAAATAACTTTTTTAGAAGTCTGAATTATGAAAAAGATAAAAATAAATAAAAGAGGCCTCGTCTTGACAAAGGATCACAGAAGGCATCCGACAGAACCCTTCACCTGTGCACAGAAATGCCCCCACCAGCGTCGGCTGGCTGACTTGCACAAAATCGGGAAAAAATACATTTTGAAAATAAAGAAGCTGGGATTTGAAAACTCCCAGGACGCCTGTGCGGCTCCTACAGTCCAGCCCGGAAGTGAACATGGCCCTGCAGTCCCCAGCAAGTCACAGATGGAGACGCAGAGCTTCCTAGAAGCAGGAGCGAGCAAGACTCACCCGCAGGTGGGCGCCCGAGTCCGCGGGTTCCCTGCAGGCGCTCTGCGGCTTCCGCTGGGGTCTCCCGGGTAATTTCCGGGGCAGCTCTTTCTCTTTCCGCTCTTCTTGCCTGCGGAACAAATCACGGGAACTGTCGGATGCCCCCGACCCCGGTCGCCACCACTGACTGGGAACCAAGAAGACCCCGGAGCCCAGTCGTCGGCCTGGTTTAGGGGCGACGGAGGCCCCGAAGCCCCTGTGGACTTTGCCAAGGCAGCTCCTTCCGGGACCTCAGCGCAGCCCCCGCTTCCAGGAAGCATCCCCTTCCCCGCCGTGGCTTCAGCATGAAATACTCTCACTTAGACTCCCTGCGCCTCTGCCGCGTGCAACACCCCAAGATAGACATTCCCGGCCCGACTGCTTGGAAATCCCGAGGACTCGAGGGAGCTCTGAGGTCAACCCCGGGCACGGCTTGCCTACTTCTCTCCGGTCCGTGCCTGACACAGCTGCACGGGGACAGCAGGGGGGCGGGGGGTGCTCCCCGTCCTCGGGGCTCCGTTGCCCCAATCATTCTGACCCTGCGAGTCCTCACCTCTGTCCTGGTTCCTTCCCGCTGCCAGTCGTGTGGAAGGACCCTGGGGTGTGGCAGTCCTGAGGCCTCCTGGGTTCCAGGTTTTCATTCTTCCTGGAGCCCAAGGGCTCGGGGGCAAGGGCCCCACCCCAGCGCTTCATGGGGCACCTTCTGCTGCTGGCCAGGTGCCCAAAGGCTCCGCAGTTCTCGCACTTCACCTGTGGATGGAGGGAGAGGGTCCTCCGTGAGCCCGCGGAAATCAGGGCAGAAATGAAAGGTTAACAAAAGGACAGGTATTTGGAGATCAGTCGAGTGGGGGGACGACATAGACCCAGGGCCCCTGGCCAGGAAATCCGAGAGGCTATGGTCCTGCCCAGGGCCCGTTTCACAGAAAGTGACCTGAGAGGAAGGAACTTCGTGGCTAAAGGTGATGACTATGAACTGGATTTCAGTGTGGCACCAAGCTGAACGTGCCGCTAAATACGGAGTCAGTTTGCTCCTCAGAGGATCCGAATGGGCCCGTCTGCCAGCTGAGGCCCTCACAAACCCGGCCAGCCTTGGATAAGCAAGAATCCCTGAGGACAGAGACACACAGGTTTCTGTTGAAACCCGCTCTTTGGGGTCCATGCCGATCCTCTGGTTCTTGAAACATGCACGCCTCCGCTTACCCTGGTATTCTCCTCTTCTGGTGGGGGATTCCTCTGCCCCACCGGTCCCTTCTGGAGCTTCTTCGGGTTCTGAGTCATGGGGAGTCTTATGGGCCGCTGGTGTATGTAATGACGTGCCATCTGCCCCATGTCCTTGGGCCTCCGGTCATTCTTCCTCAGGACCTGATTGTTGGATTTCCTATTCACAAGCAAAGGACAAAAAAAGAAAAGAAAAAGATGTAGACACGGAGACAGAAGTCCCTCATAGCCTTTTACCTCTCTGCATGGAATGGGTGGGGGACTCGCTGATCACTGAGTGACCCCCCAGTGATGGGGTCTTCTCATGAACTGAGGTCCCATTGTGTGCCATTTTGTGACCTGTTTTCCATCATTGCGTACTCCCAGAATAGGACACTGCCTGAGAAAAGGCCACTTGGAATAAACATGGTGAAATGAGATTGGCAGCCATGAATGTCTGTACAGGTCCTCCCCGAAAACCTCAGTGTCGCTCAGGCCTGTGTGCTGGGTTTTTGTCCAACTGCTTCCTCCAAGCTTAAAGCGTCTACCCATATTTATCAAAACCAATGAGCAGGCCAACACTATTGAGTTTTTCCCCCTACGCATTTCCAGAAAACTCGCAATTTTCATAGAACGTCTTCCTGAGAAAACCTGCCATTTCCTCTGACAAAGGTTTGCAGAGATTTGATGTGACGCTAATGAACACCTGTGAAATGTCATACGTGACCCCCGTAACCACATGCCAGTTCTCAACAGAGGCATGCACAAACTCACGCGGGGACACGCAACCTGTGGACGCCCGTGCCAGCTCACATCCACGTGCAAGCTCACAGAGAAAAGCCTGTGCGACGGTGAGGGACACACAAGTCAGAAGCCCCTTCCTCACCCCCCCTTGGTCTGAGCAGAAGTCTACAGCCCACACCTGCGCCCGGAGGGGATTTTTTTTCCCCCCAGGCTCTACCCACGTCACTCCTGACGTTTGCCCCACCTCTCCTCTTGGTCTTTGTGTCTTTGTGAAGCCATGAGCCGGTCCACTGAAGGCTGACATTTCTTATTGGAGACACAGCGGGCACCTGGATCCTCTCCCGGCATCAGTGGGAACCGTAGCAGAACCTCCACGGCGGCATCAACGACCCATTTCTCTGTCATCGAGTCAATCTGACAGAGAGTAAAGAGAACCAAGATACAATCAGAGTTCTGCACGGACGAGGAAGCCTTGAGATATGAGAAGATAATAAACCAGCTCCCAATTCTGTGAGTTCTTCCACTCAGTGTTAATCAGAGAGTAAAGGCTCTTTCCTCTGGTTCAACAGTGAGTTTGCCCATGACCTCCACGCGGGGGAGCCCTGTGCTCGGGGAATGCTGGCGGTCCCAGGAGGGAACTGAGATTCCTGTACCCTGCCCTCTGATCACTGCACATCCCTGTAATTGGCCAGCCGGCAAATATCCACATCGCTAATCACGGGCTTTCACCCATGGTCACCGTCATGGGAGGGGAAGCTGCCTCAGCACTAGACTGGGAGGCCACCTCCTTCCTCCACATGTCACCTGCCCAACCTCTCCCACACTTACATCTCTCTGCGGAATTCCAAGCTGCTTTAAGAACTCTTTCCCCTGTTCCATGGAAAGCCTGTTGGGGTCCATCGGGGTTGGTCAGTCCCAGGGACTCTGTTGCCCTGTGCGGGATAGAAAATGAAACCACTGAACGCTGCACACCCCTGGACCCCCCCCTGCTCCATGCTCAATGCAGCCAGCTCCTACCTCTCTGCCCACCATCTCCCCTTTCACCTTTTGTTCAAACTACATGTGCATATCCTTCTACTAGTAACATAGTACCAATGAATGAGAAATAAGACGATAGATTTTTTCTAAATTTCTCCACTAGACTTAACATGTTTTATATATACATGAGATGCAGATTCCATATTTAGAGACCTTATGTAATACACCATAAAACCCTTGGAAAAAAGTGATCACATAGTTGGTTTCAAAGAGAAAATTCAAAATGTAAGAAAAGTGGATATTTTACATTCTCTAGTTCCCCTCTGGCATAAATGAACAAAATTAAATATAACTACATTATTTAACTTCTTTATCAGATGAACTATTTTCAAACTATGCAATATATTTCCAGCAATTTCTGAAATCAGATTCCTTAAAATCAAAAATGAAATTCAAATGGAAATTATAAAAAAGAGAAAAAAGATAAAACAGTTTATGCCAAAATTTAGGAGCAGGGCAAAACGTGGTTTAGGGGTAAATTCCTTAGTCTAAACACGCATATTATCTACAAACATAAAATTTATAGGAAGTTTTCATCATAAGAAATTGGAGCAAGGAAAATAAAAGATTACAAAAGGAAGAAAGAAATGAAATTGATGAATCAAAAACTAAATAGGATTAGGAGTGCTTGGCTGGCTCAGATGGTGGAGCATGCAATTCTTGAAATCGAGGTGGTGAATTTAAGTCCCACATTGGGTATAGAGTTTCCCATAAACAAACAAACAAGTAAATAAAAGCTAATGGGAAAATGAAGCATAATAGGAAAATATATTGTATCTTCGAAAACAGCAATAGAATACCTTATCCGAGACTGTCATAATAAAAAGACAATAAAATTTATCGTAATAGATTATATTAGGAGGAAAAAAAAGATGAGGGGCATGTGGGTGGCTCAGTCGATTAAACTTCCGACTCTTGATTTTGACTAAGGTCATGATCTCACGGCTGATGAGTTTGAGCCCCGAAATGGGCTCTGCACTGAGACTGTGGAGCCTGTTGAGATTCTCTTTCTCTCTCTCTCTCAAAATAAATACATAAACTTAAAAAAAAAGACCATTTTCCCATAGAAACAGGAAGGAAAGGGGTCAGGGAATCTGTATCTAATCTCAGGGAAACATATTTGAAAACCTAGAATAAAGTATATGTTCCTTTTCAATTTTTATTTTATTTAAGTAAACTCTGTGTCCAACATGGGGCTGGAACACCTGACCCCCTTTTCACATTTTTAAAAAATGTTTATTTATTTTTGAGAGAAAGAGTACCAGCGAGGGAGGGGCAGAGAGAGGGGGACAGAGGATCTGAAGCAGACTCTGTGTTGACAGCAGCAACCCCGATGCGGGGCACAAACTCATGAACTCTGAGATCCCTGAGATCGTGACCTCAGCCAAAGTCAGACGCTCAGCCAACTGAGCCACCCAGCCACCCCTATCCTTTTCACATTTCAAATGGCCAAAACTGAGTAAGGAGGAAGCCTTTCCCAAGTACAAATGAAGGTAGAGTAATTCTTGCCTCTCCATTCGACTGGGAGCTTCATAGCTCAGGTACTGCTGTTTTATTTACAGGTTCAGGATCAGGGTTCCGAATTCCAACCAGCTTTCAAACAAGTTCTCATGAATACATTGGCATAAAAGATAAATTACTAAATCACCCACAGTTTTAAAAACCCTGGGTCTGGGTGATCATTCTCTGCAATGATCTAAAAGTTAACATTTGCTTGGGGCTCCTGGTTAAGGGTCTGACTCTAGACTTCTGCTCAAGTCACGATCTCACGATTCTTCAGATTAGGCCCCAAGTCAGGCTCCTCACTGGCAGCACGAATCCTGGGATGCTCTCTCTGACCCTCCCCTGCTCATGCTCTCTCTCCCTCTCGCTCCCTCTCTCTCTCTCTCTCTCAAAACTTTAAATAAACTTTAAAAATAAAAAAGGGCCATCTGGGAGGCTCAGTTAGTTGAACAACCAACTATGTTTGTGCTCAGGTCATGATCTCAGGGTTCTGGGATAAAGCCCCATGTCTGGCTCCTTGCTGAACATGAAACCTGCTTAAGATTCTCTCTCTCTCTCTCTCTCTCTCTGCCCCTCCCCCCATCACTCTCTCTCTTTCTCTCTCTCTTAAATAAAATAAAATAATAAAAGTTAACATTTGTCTAAAAATTAACATTTTTGAAATAGTTTTTTAATCAGGCTCTGTGCTAAAAATTCCATTAGTTAAGGGGCGCCTGGGTGGCTCAGTGGGTTGAGCGTCCGACTTCGGTTCAGGTCATGATCTCACAGCTTGTGAGTTCGAGCCCTGTGTCCAGCTCTGTGCTGACAGCTCAGAGCCTGGAGCCTGCTTCAGACTGTGTGTCTCCCTCTCTCTCTGCCCCTCCCCCACTCATGCTCTGTCTCTCTCTGTCTCAAAAATAAATAAACATTACAAAAAGTTTTTAAAAAATAAAAAAATTCAATTAGTTAAGGAATCCTTACTTCAACACGTAAAATGGCCCTCTCCCCTTATTTCCTCCTATTTCTGTGAGGGGTAAAGGGAGGCCCCAAATAGTCATGGAAACTAACCTGGATTTTGTGCCTGTCAGTGGCCACTCAGATAACGTAGACGTTGGTCCAATACTACTGGACCCAGAAGGGTTTCCGGGATGACTGAGAAGGTCAGGTCTTCTGCTGGGCTTTTATACAGCTCAGGAATCCCAGGAAATCCCCTTCCACCGATAATCAGCTTATCTTAATTGAGTGTGAGCTCATCTTTGTGTGTGAGCTGGTTTTAGCCGGCTCACCCAGGATGGGAAAGGACGTTTTATTGGAAGAAATGTTTATTGAGTTATTGAGTGTTTACACCCTCAGCACTTTCATTGTATCTCCTATGTCTGTGTCTGATACAATACACTATAATTTGGTCTTTGCCATTCCCAGGGATTTTTAAAAGATAAACCTATAACTAGGCAATTTTAACACTATACACAATGCTGAAAATGTTTACACACATGTTGCCAATGGGAGGGGTTGTGCCTGCATGGGGGCGGGGCTCTATTGGAGATCTCTGAACCTCTGCTCAGTATCGTTTGAGCCAAAGATTGCCCCAAAGAATAAAATCTCATTTTTAAAAAATAGTTACGCTTATGCCAACGCACTGGCTGATTCCTTCTGCATCTTGCTGCAGATGGGATAAGGTTAGTCTCCCCAAGGCAAGGAGCTCATTGGCATCCAGGGATTCAAAAACCAAGGGGGAAGAATGGCTTTCTTTATGCAGGGAATCAGAGCCCCGCTCAGATGCAGGGAATGCCAGCATTCCCGGACTCCACGGCCAGGGCCAGGTTCCAGGATAGCGCAGGCAGGATGCTGCTCTCCGGTCCCCAGGGGACCTGCAAACCAGCAGGTCTGGCTGAGCTGGGAGGGAGATGCTCTGCCATGGAAAGGGATCTCGGGAAGATTTGTTTATGAGGACAGAGGGGTGCAGAAGGAGATGGGCGGAGCTCAGCAGAATTCACAGGGAGGCATTTCGCTGGGTGGGGTCGGCATTCAGGTGGGTTTCTCCACCCACATGCTTCCTGACTCTCTCCTAGGACTGGGGAAAGGGAAGGCTCTTCTGCATTTCAGAGTCCTTCTGCCAGGGGATGCGGGGGCGATGTGGGGGTGGGTATATTGATGACCCATTTCTCAAAACGCAGGGGTGATGTCCAAGATAATCTCATCTGAAGGCGAAGCTCAGAGAATTAGGAGGAGAAAGAGAAGGGGAAGGAGGAAGGAATGACTGGTTTCAGGTAAATGTCCCATCCTAGATGGATTAATGTGTTCTCCCTGTCTCTACAAACACCATATACTTAGACCTTGAAAACACTGATTTCTCTACCTCTGATGTTCCAGCCTAGTGAGTTTTTTTTTTTTTTAATTTTTTTTTCAACGTTTTTTTATTTATTTTTGGGACAGAGAGAGACAGAGCATGAACGGGGGAGGGGCAGAGAGAGAGGGAGACACAGAATCTGAAACAGGCTCCAGGCTCCGAGCCATCAGCCCAGAGCCTGACGCGGGGCTCGAACTCACGGACCGCGAGATCGTGACCTGGCTGAAGTCGGACGCTTAACCGACTGCGCCACCCAGGCGCCCCAGCCTAGTGAGTTTTTAAAACCACTTTGTTCCCTCGATTCTCATTCAAGTCAAGGTTGGCTCACTCGAAAAATAAAAACAGATTATTTTTGTGGTTTTATGTATTCTAATGTGAAAAGCATTTAGAACGGTTTCCAGTAAATGGAAAATGGTAAAATTCTTTGTTTTTGCTCTTCTCAAAACTACTTTTAACCCTGTTATTTCTCTAAAATTTCTTGATTACAAAGTGCTTCGTTAAACCTTTCCTCAGTATCTTAATTCTCTGTCACTCAGAGTGTGAACCACAGATTGGCAGTATTCGCATCAGAGATCTTCCACAAATGGAGAAGCTTTGGTCCCACCCAGCATTTTTCTATAAAGTTCTGCTATTTAACATGGTCTCCAGGTAATCATTGAGTACATGAAAATTTGAAAAGTGCATTACTTTTTTTTGTAAGAAATATACCAGTAAGTTTATTTCAAATTTAAAAAAAAAATTTTTTTTAACGTTTATTTATTTTTGAGACAGAGAGAGACAGAGCATGAACGGGGGGAGGGTCAGAGAGAGAGGGAGACACAGAATCTGAAACAGGCTCCAGGCTCTGAGCTGTCAGCACAGAGCCTGACACGGGGCTTGAACTCACGACTGTGAGATCATGACCTGAGCTCAAGTCGGACGCCCAACCGACGGAGCCACCCAGGTGCCCCAGTAAGTTTATCTCAAAATCTATCTGCATACAAAAGTGTTTATGTTTATAAGGAGTAAAGTGCATTTCTAAGTCACCCTGCACCTCCTGAAAAATACACAACACTATGTATGATTTAAAAAAGAGCTCTTAGGGGCGCCTGGGTGGCTCAGTCAGTTGATTGTCTGACTTGGCTCGGGTCATGATCTCACAAACTGTGAGCCCCATGTCGGGCTCTGTGCTGACAGCTCAGAGCCTGGAGCCTGGTTCGGATTCTGTGTCCCCCTCTCTCTATCTGCCCCTCTCTCACTTGCTCTGTCTCTCCCTCAAAAATAAGTAAAAACATTTAAAAAAAAATTTTTTAAGAGCTCTTAGATACGCATATAGGTGCGTATTAGATAGGTGGACAGGTGCTGGATAGACAGACAGACAATCTGTGTTGCTTCCATGCCTGTATGTTTTTTTGTTCCTCAAAAATATTGTACTGATGATAGTTTAACAACTCTCACGTTACCCTCTTTCTTTCCATCAGTATCTAAGACTAAATTAAAGAATATTATTCGCCCAGGGAGCGTGGGTGGCTCAGTCAGTTAAGCATCTGAGTCTTGATTACAGTTCAGATCATGATCTCATGGTTGGTGAGACTGAGCCCCATGATGGGCTCCGTGGGATTCTCTCTCTCCTTCCCTCAGTGCCCCTCCCCCACTTCTGTGAAAGCACCGACGTTCTCTCTCTCTTTCTCAAAAAGAATTTAAAATTTTTTAATTAAAATAAGTATTATTTCCCCAAAAAGTTACTTATTGAATCCATCAGATCGCTCATATCAACTGAAACGGTTCTTGCAACCCTTTCCTTTTGTCTTGGGGTAAATTAAGAAGTCTTCTCGCGAGTCTTGCCAAATGTGTTTTCATTTCAGAAAATGTTTCCCTTCAGAATTTTATGTCCATGTAAAATTGACAGTGGGAATGCCTGGACGCTCTTTAACCTTGAACTGAAGTGGAAACACTGCTTGGATTTTGTCCTTGAGCGCTGGGCTATGCAGAGATAGATCGGGAGTTTGGGACAGAAGCCCTATGTATCCCCGTTCTCATGGAAACTTCAGCCCCGCTCACACTGCTTCTTAGAAGGACGATGTTCTAATCTTTCCTGAGATTCCCTCTCTTCCATTGTCTCCTCACTGCAGTATAATTGATTCTAAGTGGGAAAAGGAAAATGCTGGCCGCTGAGAGGAGAACTGTCTTACTCGATTATTCTGTTTTACACACATTCTGATTTTTTTTCAAAAAACAATTCTTCTGTAGGCAGCTGGGAAAAAGAAAGAGGCGCTGCACCCCACACGGGATCTGTGAGGCACCGAGCCCAGCTGCACATCACCACAGGCACAAGTGTCCTCAGACGACACTTAGCAGTCTTCTGTCATCAGAAGACATACCTCAGGTGGACCTGTGGGTGGAGACAGAAGTCCCAGGTCTGCATCACAGAGGAATGGAGCAGTCATGAAGGAGACCCAAGTATGGAAGCTGGAGCCAAAAGAAGGAAGTGGACCCTCCCCTCGCCCACCCTTCTCCAGTCCTGCAGACCCTCCACCTCCCCTCTTGTCATATCGTGCATATTTTTTTGTTGACTCTGTTTATTCCTCATGCAACCCCTACATCACAGGGGTCCACCTTCACTCTCTGGAAATCTTGGTTATGATACCATCCTTTCTACAAATTTAAAGGTCAGAAGCTTCCCCAAGAGTTGTTGCCAATTCTCAGGGATCAATACTCTCATGATTTTCTCTGTTCTCCCCTTAACCTTCCCCCATAAAACCCATCTTTGCCTCATATCCACACAGACCTAGAACTCAGCCCCCAACATCACCAACCTGAAAGAATCCACGTGGAGACAAAATGGGCTAGTTCTCCATGTGGTCTTTATTAAAGACTCTGAAAGCGTGATGGTGGGCGAGGAGCCCTGGCACACCCAGCAGTGTAATGAGTGCAAATCCGCACAGCACATTTCCACTTGACCCAAGAAAATAATTCCACATATTGACATTTCCACTTGACCCAAGAAAATAATTCCACAGCATGGTATATTATTTACCGTATAGACTCCGCCTATGCCAGAAAGGAGGGCATCCAGGACATGTGCAATATCAGACCCCCAACACTCCAGCTTTTCCACTTTGTGCCTTAACCTAGAGTAGCAATACTCACATCATTTTTTATACATTGCACATCATGATATCCTTGTGGGTGGTTGCAAAGAGGGAAGTATAAAAGATGGATTCATAAAGAGGCAGGTACTGCTCTCTTCTTGCATACATGGCTATGATGGCTAGATACACATACATGCGTGTGAGTGTAATTTTTGAGATATGGTGGGACTGTGGGAGTCCATGTGAATGTGAGTCGTAGTAGGCATGTATGATTTTGGCTGAGAGTTTGTACATAGGGATGGGCATGAGTTGGTGAGAGAATATGTGTGTCTATAAGTATGTGAGTATATGTGACTGTGTATGTGATTTATATGGAGGTGTGTGCATGTGTTTGTATGTGTGTACATGCGTGTGTGCTCACATGCATGTGCAGTAGAGGCTGCCCACCGTATGGCTCTCATCCCAGGCTTGGAATTTGACAGGCATTGGATAGTGGGCCTGGATAAGATGTAGATTTGTTTGTAGGAGAAAACTAATGGGTAATCTGAACTCCTATTTTATATTTCTTCATGTGTTACAAAAGCAACAGTTCTCATTACTGAAAATACATCAAAAAACAAGTATGGAAAACTGTGGTAACCATCCAGTGCTCTTGAGTTGCATATGTAGCATTTATCTCATAGAAAAGGAACCATCTGAGGCTTAATTTAGACTCCCAAAGTAATTGGCATTGAGTGCCTTTGAGTTTCAACTTTTGAAAACCCTCAGGTATTTTTTCTGGTACCAACTTTTTGCTTCTAATTTAATGGTAGTTCACCTCTGTGGTCTGAAGATTAGGAAGAAATCACTCTTGGGTGGAAGAACTTGTCAGCAAAGCAGAACCAGGGAGAGACACCTACTCGTTCCCAGTCCCTCACCTGTCAGACCTCTGCGTTTTGCTCCCCTCCACGTGAGACCTGTCTGCCTTCAGGAATGGAAAACAGCCTGTACCAGTCATTTCAATGGTCCCTTTGTAGTTATTAACTGGAAATTGGTAATTGGTTGCAGTAATTACCAACTTCAGAAAACAAGTTCTTTATAAATGTTCTCAGATCCCCAGCCGGCGCTGTCATGGCCACTAAAGGTGAAATGATAATTGCAATTCTGAAGGGAGGGGAGGTCACGATCACTGCCCCATATCACAGGGTCTCGTGGCTGCCTCCCTCCCACATGCATGAGCCCTCATGACCTTGCACTGAGCTCACCATCCACACAGAGGGATGTTTCTGGGAAAATATTTTCCATTTCAGTCTGAGAAGCAAGTCTATAAGGTATAGACATCTATGGGGAGTAAATGTGGGTAAGTGATTGTATATGAAACGGGGATTATTCTGGGTTTGAGACGGATCCAGTGTCATAGCCACAGAAACATGAGCTGGGTTAGTAAAGAGAGATGGGGTCCTAGACTTTACCTAATGCCTGCAGGCTCCTGGTGTGATTTAGTGTAATCCACAATGACAATTATTGTGGGTATTTAGTCCAGTGAAAAGGAATCCTGATTTTTCAGGTAATTTGGGCCAGAGTTCTTTTTTTTTTTTTTAATGTTTATTTATATTTGAGAGACAGAGAGAGACAGAGGGTGAGCACGGGAGGGGCAGAAACAGAATCGGAAACAGGCTCCAGACCCTGAGCTGTCAGCACAGAGCTCGACGTGGGGCTCGAACCCACGAACTGTGAGATCATGACCTGAGCAGAGAAGTTGGACCCTTAACCAACTGAGCCACCCAGGCGCCCCATTTTTTTCCCTGGCCTGTACATCTGAAAGCAATTGCTTTCAGCCTACCTTACAGGAATCAAAGACCAACTTGGTAGCATTACTAGAGGTGTGCCTGTAATCCCTACATGTTTATAATAAGGACTAGGATAAATAAATCTGTACGGGGGGCGCCTGGGTGGCTCAGTCGGTTAAGCAGCCGACTTCGGCTCAGGTCATGATCTCGCAGTCTGTGAGTTCAAGCCCCGCGTCCGGCTCTGTGCTGACCGCTCAGAGCCTGGAGCCTGTTTCAGATTCTGTGTCTCCCTCTCTCTCTGACCCTCCCCCATTCATGCTCTGTCTCTCTCTGTCTCAAAAATAAATAAACGTTAAAAAAATTTTTTTTAAAAATAAATCTGTACGAATCATGCAATCTTGTGAACAAACAGGATATCCCAATGACAACTGCCAGAATAGAAATGTTTTCTCTAACTCTGAGTATGATGTGCTTAATGGAGACAGTAGTATCTCTGCTGAAAATATCATGGTCTGTGGATTACGGTGAGACTGTTTTCTTCTGGAAGCTATTGAAAATAGCATTTAAGGAAAAGACAGTTCTGTAATAATGTGTTTCAAAGAGTAGCTGTTAGGCTTACGTGTATCCTATGGTGTTTTATCTGGTATCAGTTGTAAATTCTATAACATCAATTTGTAAAGCACACAACGGTCCTGTATTAGAGTTTATAATTTGCATATGTCATATTTTAATATATTTCAGAGAACTTACCACATGGTTAATAGTTCCTAACCTGGTATTAATAAATAAGCATATGATCTAAATTACTAATACTTCAGTTTTTACCTTACTCTATTTTATCCCATATTAGAATTCAACATCCCATACTTCAGGGCAAGACATGAGATTATGATAGGCTTCCTTATACTTTTGTTCTTGACATAAAGGCAAATGCCCCAAAGGTTTTTTTCTTTCTGTTTCCATCCTACTCTTGAGTCATTCTTGCTTGCATTCATTCAATTCAATTTGTCATGGGACAGGTTCCTATAACATGAATCTGCAATCAGTGCATCTACATTTTATTAAATCTCTAAAGCTTTATTCATTTTGATATTGGTCTACAGAACAAATCTTTACACATCGTGAAAGTTATAACAAAAATTATAAAGTAACATACTATCAAGCTAAAATAAAAAGGCAAAGCTAAAACCAAAACTCTATATATAGATTTTTCAAAGAACAGAGCTGTCTAGCTTACTTAGCATAGTATAGCCATTAGATGCACTGTGTCTGCAAACAACTCAGCCAGATTCAAGTCCACACTTTGCCCCAAGTACGGTATGAATTTAGGCAAATCACCTATCCTGTCTGCGTTCTCCTTGTCTTTAAAATGAAAGGGATAGTAGTGATGACTCAGAGTTTTGTTTAAAAAGTAAGTTACAACATGTATGAACCTCATAGCAATGGCTCGTACATTGTTATTTGCTTTAAATGCCTGGGGCGCCTGGGTGCCTGAGTCAGTTGCACATCTGACTTCAGCTCAGGTTGCGATCTCCTGGTTCTTGAATGTAAGCCCTACATCGGGTTTGCTGCTGTCAGCACGGAGCCTGCTTTGGCTATCCCAATGCTCACTCTCTCTCAAAACTGAATAAACAATTTTTTAAAAAAGGTTATATACTCAACTCTTGAAAATCTCTTTAAAAATTAATATTTCTCTTGTTAACCTTTATTGATATACAATTGACGTGCCAAAAATCGCACATATTTAATGTATATATTTTGATGAGTTTGGAAATCTGCTTACCTATGTGATGCCATCACCACAATCAAGGTACTAAAATATCCAGCACTTCCAAAACATTCCTTGTGTTCCTGTGTGTGTGTGTATGTGTGTTTGGTCAGAGCACTTCACTTAAAGTATAGGCTCTTTTCATAATTGGAAGTGCACAATACTGTACTACTAACTATAGTCACCATATTGTACAACAGATCTCTACAACTCACTCATCTCGTAAAACTGAAACTTTACACACATTGAACAATTCCCCATTCCCCCTCCCTCCAGCCCCTGGCAACCACTGTTCTATTCTCTGCTTCTATGGGTTTGACTATTTTAGATTCTGCATGTAAGTGAAACCATACCGTATTTTTCTTTCTGTGATTCGCTTATTTCACTTAGCATAACGTCTTTTATGTTCATCCAAGTAGGAGTTCCTTCTTTTTGAAGCTTAGATACTATCTCATTGTATGTATATACTCCACTTTCCTCATCCATTCATAGTCAATGGGCATTTCAATTGCTTCCATAACTTGGCTATTGTGAATGATGCTGTAATGAATGTGGGAATGCAGACACCTCTTTGAGACCTTGGTTTCAATTTTTTTGGATATATACCAAGAAGTGGGATTTCTGGACGATGAGATAGTTCTATCACATTTTTTTTTTTGAGGAACTTCTATACTTTTCCATGGTGGCTGCAATATTCTACATTTCTACCAGTAGTGTATAAGGACTCCAATTTTTCCACATCCTTACCAACATTTGTTATCTCTGGGGCTTGGAAGATACTAGTCATTCTAACAGATGTGAGATAACATCTCATTGTGGATTTGATCTGCATTTCCCTGATGATTAGTAGAGTCGAGCAGCTTTTCATATCCTTGATCATTCATATGTTCTTTGGAGAAATGTCTATTCCTAAAGTTGCCCATTTCTTAATTGGGTTATTTGGTGGTTTCTTCTATTGAGTTGTTGGAGATTCTTATGTTTTGTATATTAAACCCTTGTCAGATGAATGCTTTGCAAGTATTTTGTCCCGTTCCATAGATTGCCTTTTCACTTTCGTGATTATTTCCTTTGCTCTGCAGAAGCTTTTTAGTTTTATATAATCCCACTTGTGTTTTTTTGGTTTTGCTGCCTCTGCTGTTGGTATCAGATCCAGGAAATCATTGCCAAGACCAATGCCAAGAAGATTTTCCCCTATGTTTTCCTGAAGGGGTTTTACAGTTTCACATCTTATGTTTAAGTCTTTCATCCATTTTGAGTTGATTTGTTGTGTATGGTCAAAGATAGGGGTCCAATTTCACCCTTTTACATATGGATATCTGGTTTTCTCAACACCATTTCAAAGGAGAAACTAATGATAAGTGGAGAATATTGGATTTTAGTTGACAAGACGCATGATGCCCACACCTCATATTCCCATGCAGGATCCTCTGGTTCTGAAGATAAATCTCAGTGACTGGAAACTGGCAGAATGGCCTCCAGGGATTTGGTCATAGGAGTGATCTTCTTAACCCAAACCGTGGTCGGAATCTTGGGGAATTTCTCTCTTCTTTACCATTATCTCTTCCTCTCCTTCACTGGGTGCAGGTTGAGGCCCACAGATTTGATTGTCAAACACCTGGTTGCAGCCAACTCCTTATCCCTCCTCTGTAAAGGAGTCCCCCAGATGATGGCAGCTTTCGGGTGGAACAATTTTCCAGGTGATTTTGGATGCAAACTTCTTTTCTATCTTCACAGAATAGGCAGGGGTGTGTCCATAGGCAGCACCTGCCTCTTGAGTGCCTTCCAGGCCATCACAATCAGCCCCCAGAATGCCAGGGGGACAAAACTTAAAAGGAAAGCTCTCAAGTACATTGACTTCTCTATATTCCTGTGCTGGACCGTCTACATGCTGGCAAATATCATTTGCCCTATCCATGTGACTGGCAAACGGAACAACGTGAGCATCTCAATGAGAAAGGATTTGCAATACTGTTCTGGGACAACTAATAACAAAATCACACAATTGCTACATGCAGCGTTGTTATCATTCCCTGATGTGTTATGTTTGGGGCTCATGGTCTGGGCCAGTGGCCACATGGTCTTCATCCTGCACAGGCACAGGCAGAGGGTCCAGCACATTCACAGCACTAATGTCTCCCCCAGATCCTCTCCTGAGTCCAGAGCCACCCAGAGCATCCTCGTCCTGGTGAGCACCTTTGTGTGTTTCTACTCCCTCTCCTCCATCTGCCAAGTCTTTATTGCTGTTTTCGATAATCCCAGCTGGTTGCTGGTGAGCGTCTCCGCCTTCATCAGTGGATGTTTCCCAACTGCCTGCCCCTTTGTTCTCATGAACTGTAACTCCTGTGTGTCCAGGTTCTACCTTCCCTGGCTGAGGAACACAACATCCACGAAAGTGATAACAAACGCGTAAATTGTACGTTTTTGCACAGTGTACAGTTGTTACTTCATTCATTCCCCGAGCTGCCAGCATAATGACGCAACAATCACACCCCAGGAGAGTGGTCAGCAAGCCAGAATGAGCATCTGTCCCAATAAAAAACAATCAGTGGTAATAGTAAATGTGCATGAAATATTAATGCAATTATTATGAAAATACTTATGTAATTGAAATTTTGTTCACATTTCCAGTGAAATAGTTTGGAATCTGTGCAATTAAAACATGTTCCTGAAACAATCTAGAGATTGTGAGGGAGTATTTGAGTGTTGTAATTTTTAATTTGACATACTAAATATATCCAGAAATTAACTACGCTTGGAATTGTTGGAAAAGTTGCAAGAGAAGTTAACATGTGAGACGGCCATTCAAGAAAGTGAAGAAAAGAATGTTCTCAAGTAATAATGAAGTAGGATGGGGTGATGGTGGAGGGCAAATTCAGGTTCAGTTAGGAACATTTGGGACTAAGTTATAAAATTTGTAGTTTAAACCTTAGGGAGACAGTAATCTTTAAAATATGATGACATGGAGGGATATTAGCACATTTAAGGCATTTAACATAGAAATGGACAAAGGGACCTGGGTTGGGACAAAAGAGAGCACAAAAACCTGTTGTCACTGATGAAAAAAGTGAGTGGGTGGCAATTTTAAAAAACACATCAGGCAACCTACTGAATGGGAGAAGATATTTGCAAATGATATATCTAATAAGGGGTAAGGGGTTAATGTTCAAAATATATAAGGAGCTCACACAGCTCAACCAAAAAATAATAATAATCTGATTTTAAAATGAGCAGAGGAGTGCATCTGGGTGGCTCAGTTGGTTAAGTGTCTGACTTTAGCTCAGGTCTTGATCTCAGAGTGTGTGAACTCGAGCCCCACATCAGGCTCTGTGCTGACAGCTCAGAGCCTGGAGCCTACTTCAGATTCTGTGTCTCCCTCTCTCTCCCCCTCCCCTACTCTCACTCTGTCTCTCTCTCTCAAAAATAAATAAACATAAGAAAACTTTTTAAAAAAATGGACATGGGGGGCGCCTGGGTGGCTCAGTCGGTTGAGTGTCCAACTTCGGCTCTGGTCAACAAACTCACAGACTGTGAGTTCAAGCCCCGCGTCGGGCTCTGTGCTGACAGCTCAGAGCCTGGGGCCTGTTTCAGATTCTGTGTCTCCTTCCCCTGTTCATGCTCTGTCTCTCTCTGTCTCAAAAAAATAAAGGTTAAAAAAAAATGGACATAGGACCTGAATCGACATGTTTCCAAAAAAGACACTCACATGGCCAACAGACACATGAAAAGATGTTTCATATCACTAATCGTCAGGGAAATGCAAATCAAAACCACAATGAGATATCATCTCACACCAGTTAGAGTGGCTAGTATCAAAGATATAAGAAATAACAAGTGTTGGCAAGGATACAGAGAAAAGGGAGCCCTTGTGCATTATTGGTAGAAATGTCAGTTAGTGCAGCCACTTTAGTGGCCACTAGTAAACAGTATGGAGATTTCCACAAAGTATTAACATCAGAAATATAATACAACCCAGTAATTCTACTTTTGAGTATATGCCCGAGGAAAATTAAAACACTAATTTGAAAAGATACACACAATGCCGCTGTTTACAGCATTAGTTACAATAGCTAAGGTATGGAAGCATTCTGGGTGTCCATCAATAGATAAAAATGGGATATATATACATGATGGAATATTACTCAACCATAAACAAGAATGAAATCATGTCATTTGTGACAACATGAATAGACCTAGAGTTTATTATGTTCCATGAAATAAGTCAGAGAGAGAAGGACAAATACCATATGATTTCACTTATTTGTGGAATCTAAAAATCAAAAGAAACGAATGAATGAACAACAACAACAAAAGAGACACATACTCACAAACACAGAGAATGAACTGGTGGTTGCCAGTGGGGAGGGTGTAGAGGGATAGATGAAAGAAATGAAGGGGACTAAGAGGCACACACTTTCAGTGGTAAAATAAATAATCCATGAGGATGAAGAGTTACAGCATAGGGAATATAGTCAATTATACAGTAACAACTGTGTGAGGCGACAGATGGTGACCATACTTATCATGGTGAGCATATCAGAATGTACATAGTTGTCAAATCACTACGTTGTACACCTGAAACTAATATGATATTATGTGTCAACTCTACTTCAATTAAAAATTTTAAAAAAGGAAAAAAATGCAAATACATGCCATCTGGGATAAACTGGCATGAATTTGTAGAAGGTAGGTTTTTCTTTAAAGTGTGAGGATACCAGTTGGCCATGTTGGAATGAGGGAGATTTGGGAGGAGCACCCTCAAATATCTAAGGTGAGGAAGTAAGGGGAGGCTTCCACTTTACTGAAATTCACTTCAATGGATAAAGAAAATGTGGTGTATCCATATACAATGGAACATTATCCAGCAACACAAAAGAAGGAAATCCTACCATTTGCAACAACACAGATGGCTCTCGAGGGCATTCTGCTAAGCAAGATAAGTCAGATAGACAAAGATGCATATATGACATATATGATATTGTTTGCATGTGGAATATAAATAAAACCAAACTCCTAGACAATAGAATGGTCATTGACAGGGATGGGTGCCAGGGGAGATGGGGAGACGGTAGTCAAAGGGTACAAGCTTCCAGTTATAAGATGAATAAGTTTCTGGGGTTCTAATGTACAGCATGGTGACTACAGCTAACAATACTGTGTTATATACTTGGAAGTTGCTAAGAGAATAGATTTTAAACATTCCCAATACACCAAAAAAAGAATTACGTAATGAGATAAAGGTCTTAACTACCCCTGTTGTGGTATTCATTTTGCAATATATATGTGTATCAAATTGTCACGTTGTATATCTTAAACTTGCACAATGTTACATGTCAATTGTATCTCAATAAAACTGGGAGGGAAAAACGCTCATTGTCTTCATGGTGGTTGCTTAAGATATTAGAATCCCTTCCATATTGTGGGAGGATGCCAATAGTTTTGCTTCTTTTTTGGTTTTTTGTTTTGTTTTGTTTTGTTTTTTTGAGAGAGAGAGAGCACATGCAAATGGGTAGGGGCAGAAGGAGAGATAGGGAGAAGAGGATCTTAAGCAGGCTCCATGCTCAGCATGGAGCTCAGTGTGGGGCTTGATCTCATCACCCCGGGATAATGACCTGAGCTGAAATCAAGAGTCCAAAGCTTACCTGATTGAGCCACCAAGGAGCCCCTCTATTTTTCTTACTTGGACCATTCCTGCTGGGCACTGCAAACCTTGTGCACACTGTGACTGCCAGCATGGCAGTGAAATTGGGGTCCTGGCCAAAGTGCTTGGGTGCAGCATGGGGTGCATCAATAAGTCCACCTCCCATCCTAAGGCTGGTTCATGAGCTAAGAGAGAATTCAGTTCAAGTCTTTTTTTATTTTTTTAAGTTTGAGAGAGACAGAGAGAACACAAGTGGGGGAGGGGTGAAAGAGAGGGAGAATCCCAAGCAGGCTCTGTACTGTCAGCACAGAGCCCAACATGGGGCTTGAACTCACAAAACGACGAGATCATGACCTGAGCTGAAATCAAGAGTCAGATGCTCAGCCGACTGAGCCACCCAGGTGCCCCTTCAAATCAAGTCTTTAGATGGAGGGCTGGATGGATCCACATGGGCGGATGTCATCTCAGGTTTCCTGACAAGTCAGATCTATTCCTGGATATGTGGGTAGGCGTCAGCCTGGTAGGATGTTGTAGAAAAACACCAGTCAAATAAAATATGTTTTACCCTCAATGAAGAGTAAAAAGACACCTCAAAATAGGAAAAAGAGACCTAGGACCTATGGAAACATTTCACAGTAAAAGAAATGCAAATGGTCATTTCACATATACAGAGGTATCCAACCTCAAGGGGCGCCTGGGTCGCTCACTTGGTTGAGCATCCGACTCATGATTTAGAGTTGGTGATCTCACAGTTGGTGATCTCACAGTTGGTGAGTTCCAGCCCCAAATCAGGCTCTGCGCTGGCAGCACAGGTCCTGCTTGGGATTCTGTCTCCCTCTCTCTCTGCCCCTCCCCCACGTAGTCTCTCTCTCTCTCTCTCTCTCTCTCTCTCAAAATAAATAAAAATAAACTACAAAACTAGAAATTTCAGCATACATATTCCTTAAATTTTATAATTTTATTTTTTGTTTTTATATATTTTATATACAATACAAAATTTAAAATATATGTAATATAATAATATATAGAAATTTAAACATTATATATTAAATATGTATCTGTTATATATAACATACAAGTTATATATATCATATATATTTACATATATTATACAATTTAAAATATATGTGTTATAGGGGGACCTGGCTGCCTTAGTCAGTGGAGCATAAAACTCTTGATCTCAGGGTTATGAGTTTGAGCCCCAAATTGGGTGCAGAGATTACGTGAAAGTAAAATCCTTAAAAATATGTTATATATATATATATATATTTCATATATTTATATAACATAAAATATATATTTACGTATACAATGGGTAAATTTTTATGTATTATTATATTCTATACATATATTATTATTATTTATCATTTTGCGTTCCTGAGTGAGGAACCCTGAAAACTATTGAGCTCTTTCTATCTTTCTGTCGAATCTCTGTCTGAGCTTGGAGATGGCTGTGCATGCAGAACAAAGAAAAAGACATCGGATTCCAGCATCCTTGGATTCCAGTTCTAAGAATGGCTTCAACCACCCAGATTCCTCACCTTTGCCTTTTTTGCTTCTGTCAGTCTTGCCAAGAGGCCCGGGGTCTGGAATTGCTGAGGCTTCCTTGGTTCCAGGTTCTTCTCCTCCCTGGAGGCCGAGGGCTGGGAGACAAGGGCCCCAGCCCAGCCCTTCAGGGGACATCTCCTGGTCCTCGCCATGTGTCCACAGGCCTGATAACAGGTCTTGCACATTATCTGTGGGTCGAAGAGGACAGTGGTCAGTGAGACAATCACAGGCAGTTTTCAAAGGTTACTATCAGGACAAGTGTTTTGCTTTGGGAATTGTTTTTTCTGGAGGGGACACAGACATGTAACCTGTTAAGTGTCTGGAACTTCATGATGCAATCAATAGTCATAACCGCAACTCATTTTGTTTAAAAAAAATTTTATTTAAGTTTTTATTGAAATTCCAATTCACAACCTATTTTAAATCGGGAACCAAGGACAAAAGATCAAAAGATCTGAGGAGGATGATAATGGCTCAGCTGTCCTTGCAGTTCAAATTTTGGAGGCCGAGCAAACTCCATGGGACATATTGAATATGTCCAGGATAATTGAGAAAGGATGAGGCGGACCAGAAGCCTCCCCCTCCAGCTGGCTTTTTTACTGCCCGAGGAGGCCCCGCTCAAGCTTTGGAGCTCACCGCACCAGCTGGAGACAATCCACTTTCATTAATCACTCTGAAGATATAAAGGGATTATTTCCTGTTTATTTTCCTCTGCATTTTTATTTCATTCTTATTTGTTTTTTATTTTGCCACACATCTGATATCATCAACTATAATTTGATGAGTGTCATTTCCAAGCATTTAAGATATTTTAACATATATGCACCTATTTTTTAAATTATATATTGCTTTCTGCAAGTGCAAGATATGTATACACATCCAAATACTGTTCAATTCTGTATCATGACGTTTCTCTCAATTGTTTCTGAAGATTCTCCCTTTCACACATATACCTGTAGTTCATCCCGTTTCAGCACTGTTTGCCATTTACTTGGACTGGACCTTTGGTTTTAATCTCTGATCCTATTCAAGGGGACTTATGTTGTTCCTAATATTTTCCTTCCACTGGCAATGCTGCCACGAACATACTTGGCCCATGTTCTTGTTTGCTATGAATTCCCTGTTGCTATAAACAGAAAGTGAGGAACCAAATTTCCGGATCATGGTTTTCAGGCATCTTCATATTTAGTGCCCATATTGTCCCCTGAAGGGGTTAAACCAATCACAACCCACACTAACCCTGGAGGAGAGTCTTCAATTCCCCACATCCTTGATACACAGGGTAATGTCTGAATTTTTACTAATTACATGCATGTGAATTGGTGATGTTGTTTGTTTATTTCCATTTGTTTTATTGTAAGCAATGCTGTACATAACATAACATCATATTCATCACAGTCTTACTAACACGTGAATTGTCCTTTTGAATTTCTTATTCAATTCACTGCGGATTGTTTTTCTTTCCTTTTAATGGGTAGACATTAATTTTTATATATTCTGGATATATTTCTCTCAAAGTGATGGGAATTGCAAGTATGCACTTCCATTTTGTACCTGGCCTTAAATTATATTTTCAGACAGAATGTACCAGATAGTAAGTATTAGTAATGTAGGAACTTTATTTAGATCCTTGTTCAAAACAAAGAAAAACAATTTAAAAATGTGTTTGAGTAATTTGGGAGAATGTGACTATGAACTGGGTATTAGATGATATTAAGAAACTAAACAATAGGGGTGCCTGGCTGGTTCAGTCAGTAAAGCATGTGACTTTTGTATTCAGAGTTGTGAATTTGAGTCCCAGGTTGGGTGTAGAGATTACTTAAAAATAAAATCTTCAAAAAAATAAAGTAAAAAGTAATTTGTGTTGTAATAGACTGGGAGTCTTTTTATTATCTTTTATATCCTTGAGTAGTTATTTATTAGAGATGAATTTTATGGCTCGCCACTGGTTGATTACAGAAATCCTGAATTCCACGATTTGCACTCAAGATTTCAGCCCCATTTCCCACCGAACCCCCATTCCAAAGGAGAAGTTTTCAGTGGATGATACGAGAATGGCAAAACACCGACGCATTTTGAGGTGGCCTTAAAAAACAGATTCACTTTATTTTCTTTAATTGTGTGAATGCTTGAAATTTCCATATTAATACCTTTAATGAGGGCGCTTGAGTGGCTCAGTCAGTGAAGCTCAGGTCTTGATCTCAGGGTTGGTGGGTCGAAGACCCACATGGTGCTGAGCACTGTGAGTGAGGAGCCTGCTTGGGATTCTCTCTGCCCCTCCCCCCACTTGCACGTGCATTCTCTCTCTCAAAATAAATAAACTATTAAAAAGGCTTAAAAACCTTTAATGAAAATCAATATTGGCGAACTATCTTCACCGTGAATTATTTTTAGTTCATTGCTGGTTTCACTTTTATATAAACATGTGGTATTTGTCAGATGTACTCATAGGTAAGATTGACTTGTTGATGTTCCTACAGTGACATCCAGTCGTTAAAGGTCCAGGGCAGAGTTCCCGCTGTCTTTGGCCAAGAATGGAAACACAGGAGAGAAACACGCCCTTTGCATCAGAGGGGTCTGGTGGACATTTTTATTAAGTCCGATTTTCCTGTGACTTACTCAGAACGAAATTATCAGCGAGAAGAATACTGACAATACATGTTTTCCAACGATATGGAAGAAATCTTTCTGATAAACCTACCTAATTCCTGTACTCTTGGGAAGAAGAAACACAAATCCAGTAAGGTCTTAACTAGCTGTGGGTGGGAGTTGGACCAGAAGTAAGACAGGGAGGAGTCCCCAGCCTTCCAGTCCCTCTGCCCCCTGGCTTTGTTGTCCCGCTTTTTGTCACCACGACAGGCCCCTGCAAAAGGCTCCCCTTGGCTGCGTGGGGCCCCCCACAGGAAGCACGAGCGGCCACGTTCCATCTCTCGCGAGAGCCCAGGTTCCCGAGCGGCAGGAAGGTGGAATTTTTCCAGCCAATAGGAGCGAGCCACGCCCTGCGAGGGCGCCTATAAAAGGCAGGTGCCAGCGGCCAGTCTGCACTTGGGAGACCTGGCGGTGCAGGGAGAAGGCCGTCCCCGGGGGCTTCCAGATGGACTCTGGAACTGAAGGCTCAGAGCCCCGCTGCTCATCCGTGCGACACCCCACTGACCGGCCGCCCTGCCACCAGAACTCGTTCACAGAAAGCGGCCCAGATGTGGAGGAGAAAGCACTGGAAGGGAAAGAGGAGACGTTACTGTCGCCGTTGAGAGAGAGCCGCACCCAAAGGCGAGGTAGGAGTCGGGTGGTTTGTGTGGGGGGGCTGGAAGGAGGGGTAGGGGTCAGGGTTGTATTCGGAAATCGGTGGCAGGGAGCATCACCCAGCTCCAGGGAGGCTTTGAGAAACGGGGCATTGATCCCCCGGGCCCAACTTGCTCAGGTTCACCTCGGACCCTGGCTGAACAGGCTGTGTTGAGAGAACCGTCCACAAATCGGGGTCTGGGATGGACTAGAGGGTTCTGCGGGCCTCGAGAGAGGCCACTGGCGCAAACGGCCTCTTTTCCCCCAGGGCCAGAGCCCAAGACCGAGGAGGAGGATCCCAGGGAAAGTGAGCCCAAAAGGGACAGCTGCATTTCCGGATCAGGTGACAGCTGGTTTTGCTGGGGAGGGGGCACAGGACGTGGGGCGGCTCAGTCTCCCCGGTCAGGGAACTGGAGCTCGGTGGCACCCTCGCACATCCTGGGCTCTAGGAAGAGCTGGGAGCCTGGCCTTGGTCGCCAGCCCCGGTCCTCGCGTGTGCAGGACGGATTAGGGCCGCGAGGGGTCGGCCCGAGGCGGCCACAGAACCTCTGGCCTTGTCCGCAGAATCGGAAGGCTGCTCCAGCTGGGAGGGCTCCGGCAAGAGGAAAGTCACTTCCAGCGACAGCACCTGCCCCCCGGCAGCAGGTAGGATCTTGCTTTGGGGCGGAGGTGCGCGGAGAGGAAGGCAGGTCAAGCACGCGGGGCGTGGGCACAGAGGGTTGTTGAGGGGCTGCATCGGGTGAGGAGGCCCTGGAATCCAGGGAGCTCTGGGGGACCCGTGCCGGGCCTGGCCTCGCCTCGTCCCGGAGCCGGGGCAGGAAGGCTTGGGAGACCGGCGGGGTTCACCCGAGGGGGTGGGGTCCCCGGGACTCCAGCTGGCGGGGCGCTCGGCCACGTGCTGCCTCCGCAGGGGCCTCTCCAGCAGGTGAGCGCAGTGTGACTCCGGGAAAGAGGAAACGGACGACGCCGGACTCGGGCCAGGGCAGCGAGAGCGAGGAGACCGCGGGTGCCCGGCGCCGGAGACGCGGGGCGCGGGGCGCCGGGCGCGGCCGGCGGAGCAGGCGCGGGTCCCCGGGAGACCGGCCGCCCCCACTTCGGAAGAGGCTGGTGACCGCCGTGCGCGCCCTGTCTGAGGCGGTCCGTCAGGACGTGGCCGGGGCGTGGGAGCAGCGGGAGCGTTCCCCGCTGACCTGGGAGCAGCGCTCGGGGCTCGGGCGGCTCTGGGCGCCTCTGGGCGCGGCCTTGCAGACCGTCTACACCATGGCCAACCAGGCGGCCTACGTCTTCCCTGCAGAGAGCTGGCTCGTCCCAGCCCCGCCGCCGGGCCCCCGGGCTCCAGCTGGGGATACAGGAGAAGCCCGGGGCTCCCCCCGCGAGGGACACGGGGCCTCCCCTCCCCGGGTCGGGAGCGAGGCCGCCAGCGCTCCGTCAGGCACCCGCGCTGCCGCAGAGCTGCGCGCGCAGCCCCCGGGGCGAGACCAAGGCCCCGCTACCGCCCACACTGCGGGTACCGCGCGTGTCAGACTTGCGGTGCTCCGAGCAAAGGCACTGCCAAGACCGAGTGCGGAGCTGACGAGCTCGCGTCCGATTTCGTGTTAGGCACTGTGGTGTGTTTTGAGGGTCTTAGGACGGCCGAGCATTATTTCATGATGAGAACAGGTATCGGGGTGTAATTCCTATGTTGTTGCCCACGTCTGGCCAAGTAAACATACTTCTCTCCTCCCCTTTGATCCGAAAAGGCGCTAAGTCTTGGGTCCCCTGCCTCCAGTCTTGGAGGACTGAAGCCGCAGGCCTGGGGGAGCATCTATGTGGCGGGATGGTTGTACTGTTCGGTTTGGTGAAGTCACCATGTCGGTTTGCCCTTCGCTTTTCAGTTACTCTATATGAAACCTGGTTCAAGATACATTAGTGTTATTGACCGTATGTGCTTATTCTCACAGCTGGCTCATATGCCAAATTTTAAATTTTCTTCTATTTTGCAGATTTCAAGTTATCCTATTTATGAGAGGATATTAAATCCAAGATAGATGCTGTCATTTTGTATATATTTTATGTACTTTCCAATTTGTATTTTACACTGGGATCATGTAGTCTTTCATCTATAAATGTGCAGAATTTTATGTAAGCAAAATAAACCTTTTTCCGTATTGTCTTCTCCTTTGGTTCCTAATTTCCACATAACAGCGATAAAATAAAAATTAATGCTGCTCATGGATTGTAGGTGTTAGATAATTTCATATTTATCTAGATGGAGTTTGTTTTATGGCAAGTGAGGGTTAGGAAGGAGGCTGTTTTCTTTTCACCTCTACTGCATTTCCACCTTGACTTTCCTACACCTAGCAGCTCTTATTGTAGGACAGGGATAGCAGTTAATTATCCCACTGAATGGGGCAATTCAATTATAACATATTATAAATCAGTTTGAACCCATGCCATGGCTTCAAATTATACAAAACAAGTGCCTGCATGTGTACAAAAAATTACAATTGGCAAGTTACATTTGGGGATTGGAGGTGCTATTACCAAAGGATGAAAAATAAAATTTTAAAATAATAAAATAATACAACAAAATAAAATAAAAAACAGAACACCTGGGAATAAATCCAATAAAAATGTATCAAGTGTATATGAGAAACCATATAAGATTTCAGAAATATATGAAAGTAGACATAAACAAATATAAAATCACATCATTGTTCTTAGGTAGAAAAACTCCATATTATCAAACATCAATTGTCCCTAAGCTAATCTATAAATTTAATTTGTTTCTGAAACAGATACCACCAGTTCCTTATTGAATCCAAGCATGTTATTACAAAAAAAAAATTCCCTACAGCTAAAAATACAAATAAAAATATGCAAGAAAACTCTGAAAAAGAAAAAAAGATGAGGGTAAACTTTTAGTTAAGCAAGAGCTCCAGAGATCTGTACAACATCGCACATGTAGTCATCAATGTATTTGTACACTTAAAAATCCATTAAGAGTGGGGCAAGTGGACATGCACCCCAATGTTTAGAGCAGCGCTATGGACAATAGCCAAATTTTGGAAAGAGCCCAAATGTCCATTGACTGATGAAGGATAAAGAAGTGGTATATATATATGCAATGGAGTACTACTCAGCAATCAAGAAGAATGAAATCTTGCCGTTTGAAACAATGTGGATGGAACTAGAGTGTATTATGCCAAGCAACGTAAATCAGAGAAAAACAAACATATGATCTCACTCATATGTGGAATTTGAGAAACTCAACAGATGAACATAGGGGAAAGGAAGGGAAATTAAGATAAAAACCAAGAGGGAGGCAAACCATAAGGGACTCTCAAGTACAGAGAACAAACTGAGGGTTGCTGGAGAAGGGGTGTGTGGGGGGAATGGGTTTTGGGTGACGGGCATGAAGGAGGGCACTAAGACCACTAAGGTGACCTATCATATAAGTTATAAACATAGAAATGAAATGAAAGTACCTGAAAAGGATTTTCAGAGTTACAATCAAAGAGAAGAACATGCCAACAATAATTTACATCAGGGATCACTGGATTATTTGCACAACTCAGTTTCAGTATATTTGGAAGTGTACATGTTGCGGAAATTTGGTACGAAGATATGCTTTACCAATATTGATCTCCCTAGTGTTAACAGGAAGTCTAAACAGACCAGTATCTACAAAAAGGGAGAAGTTTCTGAGACCCTCACAAATAAAAGCACCAGGATCAGAAGGTGAAATGCGAAGATTCAATAATTCCTTTAACTCTCGGTTAAGCCAATATTCATTTAAATTAAATTAATTTTAAAAAATTTAAATTTAATTTGAGAGAGAGAAAGAGAGAGAACAAGCACACAAGTAGGGGAGGGGCAGAGAGAAAGAGAGAGAATCCCAAGCAGGCTCTGGGCTGTCGGCACAGAGCCTGACATAGAACTCAATCTCATGAACTGTGAGATCATGACCTGAGTCGAAATCCAGAGTTGGATACTTAACCAACTGAGTCACCCAGGTTCCCCAATACTCTTTTAAATAGCATTGGGTGGTTACCACATCTTTCCACACCTGTAGTTTTGCTGATTTTTCAGTCATCAGCTCTGATTAACTTTATTATTAAGAAACAAGAGTTCAGGGGCACCTGGGTGGCTCAGTCGGTTAAGCGTCCGACTTCAGCTCAGGTCACGATCTCACAGTCCATGAGTTCGAGCCCCGTGTCAGGACTCTGGGCTGATGGCTCAGAGCCTGGAGCCTGCTTCCAACTCTGTGTCTCCCTCTCTCTCTGCCACCTCCCCCCCCCCCCCCCGTTCATGCTCTGTCTCAAAAATAAATAAATGTTAAAAAAAATTAAAAAAAAAAAGAAACAAGAGTTCAAATTAATCCTTTGTTTTCTCTACCCACAAATACACAATCAAATACTCCCCATATCCAAGTCAGACACTAGAACCATAATGGTGGACAACCCTTAGTTCACAAATATAAATACCGAAACATTACACATAGAGGCAAACACACATGCATATGCACAACATACACTCAAATGCACAGCCATACACATTTACACACTCACATACACTCCATAGCAAACTCACACTCATGCACACGCTCATCAAATACAAGCACACACTCACATTTACACACTCACCCATATTCCTACACTCCCAGTCCCGTGTATGTAATTACATTCAAACTGTCTGCATGCACATGTGTGTCTCGACAATATGCTCCCATGTTGGAAGAATACAGGAATCTCCTGACCTTGGAAGCCTGAAAGCGGGGGGCACTTTCCACCTTTCTAACTTCTTCCATCCCTGCAACAACCCCAAACATGATATTTACCACGTGCTACATCTTAAAGTGCTGGGAGCATTGCCACCACAGGTGCAGGCAAATAGGGCAAAGTTGGAAGGTTGCAGGTGTGTTGGAGCAGGGTCCAAATGAGGCCAGAGGGAGAGGGTATAGTTAGTGTGCAGAGAGCACGGGAGCATGGAGAAACAGATGCAAAACTCTTCAAAGGCATAAGATGCCACAGTACTTGGTAAATACAGACAGGGACAGAAAAGCAAGGGGGAAATGCTAAGATGAACCCTGAGTATGGGATCAGAGTCAGGGACATCAGTATGTGCACAGAGTTGGCTGTAGATGTGCAAGTAAAATCACTATGAAAAATAATTCAGTAAGCTAATAGGATATACTATTGATATACAAAGAAAAATGAAAGAGGGCTCATGAAATAAATAGCTTTAAAAAAATAAAATGAGGGGCGCCTGGGTGGCTCAGTCGGTTAAGCGGCCGACTTCGGCTCAGGTCATGATCTCGCGGTCCGTGAGTTCGAGCCCCGCGTCGGGCTCTGTGCTGACAGCTCAGAGCCTGGAGCCTGTTTCAGGTTCTGTGTCTCCCTCTCTCTGACCCTCCCCCGTTCATGCTCTGTCTCTCTCTGTCTCAAAAATAAATAAACGTTAAAAAAAAATTAAAAAAAAAAAAAATAAAATGAAATAAACCCACCAGGTATGAACCTAACAAAAATGTGTAAAGCCAATATGTAGGAAAAATAAAATATTCCTGACATATACAAAAGTAGAAATAAATGAATGTAAATTTACATCATGTTCTTGAGTGGAAAAACTAAATATTATAAAAGGTCAATTTTCCTTAAGCTAATTTATAAATTTAATTGGATCACGATACAGATACCATCAGTTAGTTTTTCGAATTAACAATGTTACTGCAAAAATCTAACAGAATAATGAACAAAGAAGAATAGGCACAAAAACTCTAAAAAAAAAAAAGAAAAGAAAATGGGTATGGTTATCCTTCTGAGATGTTTTTTTATTAACAGACTATTAGGTGAGTGAAGTCAAAAATTGAGAAGTATGCCAAAGTGCACAAGAAAAGTTAATAACCAGCAAAAACTAAAGTGGGGACACATCATTAACGCTTGGTATTTGGGAAATGGGAATTCCTATCAAAATGACCATGAATGGTCTTTTCTTTAAATCCCTCAGCAAGATAAAGGTCAAACAAAAGGGAAGTCTATAGGGTAAAAAATAATTAAAACAAGGTTAAATTCTTCGTAAGACTTGCTTCTTTCTCCCTGAGTAAACTTTTCTTAAAAATCTAATTTTCAAGCATAAAATAGTCTTCCAAAGTAACTGAGAACAAAGGTTTTTTAAAAATTGCGATTGCAATGATATTTAGCAACTAAGGAGCTTAATCAATATACAGGTGCAATCTGGTAGTTCTGAAAGGCGTTTGGATTTATAATTCATCTCGAGAGGTGCAGATTCGAATATCAAAGAGAGAAAATTGATGACCACCCACAGAGGCAGAAATGTTTGTTCCCTTAAAACAACAAGCCGCCCTCCACCCCCCACAGCCCAGGGCCCAGCGGTGAACGCCAGGGAAGGCAGTCCAGCAAACGGGGAGCAGAAATGATACTTCAGTGCAAAGCTCTTGATGGGGAGTTAGTACCAAACGGCACATTGTCCACAGAACAGTTTTGCATTTCGCAATGTAGCGTCCATCACCGCCACTGACCACCCCGGCTTTTGCTGCATTAAACAAGGAGCTGTCCTTGTCCGAGTCTCAGTCGCCTCTCAAAGACCCCAGGTCACAGGTTCCCGCACAGCTCCGCCTCACTAGCCGGAGCGCGTCTCCACCGCTGGCTACAAATGTTTCCCAGGGTACTGAGATCAACTTGTCAAATACCACCACTCCCAACAGAAGCGGCCCACCCTTCCCTAACGTTGTACCCAGGCTGGATCCGAACGACACCAGCGAGATTGGAATGAATCCAAAAGCGGAACCCGAAACCGCGGGTCTGCAGGACAGAGGACCAAACGCCAGGCGAAGGACGGTGCCGGAGGCGAGACCCGGCTCGTCCAGGCCCCCCCCCCCGCCCCGCACCCGCCTCTTCCTAGACCGCTTCGGCCCCACCCAGAGATCGCCCCGCCCGTTCGTCTCGACGCACGCGCATGCGCGCCTTTCTGCAGACCCGGAAGCGGATCCCGCGGAGCAACGGTCGAGCTGGCGGGAGTGAGTCTCCATTTTTCTGGATCTTGCCCTGGAGGCGTTCCTAGTCCCCGCCTCCACATCCAGATTTCGGGGATCGCCTGGTAAGGTAGAATCCTTGAACCCTCTCACCCCTCTCGCTGGGAGTTCGTCCCTTTCGCCTTCGCGGCGTTACCGTAAGACGTTTCGATCCCAGTCGCTCGGTGCGGGTCCCGGGCGTCCGCGTCGTTTTTGGTTAAAATCTCTCTGAGGCAGGTTCGGGCCAAGCCTTTCTGCCTCTGGCCCTTGCAGACCCCAGTCGCCTTGCCAGTCGCTTTCCTGCTCAGAACCTTTCTCTGACTCCCGAAACTTCCCCCTCCCCTCAACCGCGTCCGGCACAGTCGTCACTAGGAAGGTGGATGCAGGCCCTTCGCCCCGCCGCAGGTAGGGCATAGTGGGGACAGAGATGGCAGGGGAAGACGCAGGAATCTGCGGAGTTAGAGGGTCATCGGAAAGTGTGGGGAGAAAGAACGGTGGGGATTCAAACAAAGGCTGCCACAGAGTAGGGTGAAACTTTTGGAAGAGGAGTAGTGAGGGAGGGAAACGGAAATGGACTAAAGGAGAGAAGAGAAACAAGGACACAGAGAGACTTATTCAGAGAACAAAACATGTAGTGATCTCAAAGCACGGGACCCAAACGCTAGTGAGTACAGAAGATAGTAAGTTGTGAAGTACCGATTTGTGGCTCTATGATCTTGTTAATCTAAACTTTGGTAAATTTTTTCAGTTGTGCAGAAGAAAGTGAGAGTTGTGAAACCTGGTGTTTGAGGCAACTGCACTTTCTAAGTATTGCATCGGAAGATAATTCCATTTGCAACCCCTACTCATCTAGAGGGCAGAGGTCTAGCTCAGTCAGTCAATGGGGGAAGACTTTCTGTAACCACATGGTGCTTTTTACAGTGGCCATTATTAACAGTACTGTTTCTCTCCCCCTTTTTTTATGGCTCATGGCATTCTTTTCTAAACTTGATGTATCCTCTTTATCTTTAATATCATAATCCATTGGATAGCTTTTTAATTTCCAGATTATTTTACCTCTTAATTTTATCGTTCAGATTATGAGTTTTACTTTCTTACCTATCATATATTGGAAGTATTCTGGATGTCTGTTAAAGAACTTTATAGTATTTCATTACACATCCGTTAAGGATGTTGATAATCTCTTAACACTCAAAACCTAGTTTAGCCAGTTAATTTAATATTCAATAGTTCTCTTCTTCCGCTAAGTTATCTTTTAAATTACCAAGTGCTGAGCCGAAATCTCCAACTAAATAGATGTTCCCCTCAAGTCCCCTCTGCCTTCTCTGTACAGATGTTGAAGGGTGGTCTGGATTGATATGGAACTTTGTTCCAGCAGTGCTCATCTGTTCATAATACAGAGATTGCTCAGAGCTCATCCCCACAGGTGACCCTTTTTCATGTTTTCCAGGACTAGTAACTATTTGTAATTTCATATAGGTTTTCTGGAAAAGAGGAATTAAATGCTTGGGTTTGCTTAAACCCATGAAAGAGAAGCTTCTCTTGTTCAGGAATATGAACAGTAATCTGGAATTAGGATAAGCCCTTTGTACTTAAACCTGTCCAGACCACCTTTTCAGAATTTACTTACACACAGTTCTGCTCACTCTACTCAGATTTCTTAAGGCTAACTTGGTCAAATTACTCCCCTTTGGAGTGCACCCACCTGTAACGTGAGATGATAGGCCAAGAATTCTGAACCTGGGCTAATAAGATCCCTGAAATGATTTTCAGAATTGGGTGTGTGTTTGTCTTTGGCCATTTTCTAGGAGAGGGTGTGCAGTTATCATTAGAGTTTACAGTGTGGGCTAGTTCCAAAAATAATGAAAACCACTAAGAAAGAGGCAGGAGCATAGTCTTAGAGACAGGGATATGCCTCTGTCAGCTCCATCCTCTCTGTGTATCCTGGCTAAATCTTAAACATTTGATCATGTCATCTTTTGACATTAAACCCTCTTACAGGCTTCCCATCACCATCAAGACAAAGATCTAAACTCTCAGTATGGCTACGAGGGAGCTCTGGAGCTGGGGTGACCCTTAAGAATTATTCCAAATTGATGGCATGGACAGGCTTCTGTATCCTGCATCAACCATTCCTTGGATGCTGGCTGCCTAGGGAGGAGCCAAGAACTTGAATGAAACAATTCCTTTTGGTCAAGTGCCGGAATAACGTAGACTGTGGAGTGTGTTGGTTTCAGCAGCGGGGAGGGCTTTCTGAAGGAATGGGTGAAAAATGCACCTGTTGGACTCCATATAAGACTTTATTGTCCCTGCATCCCTCCTTTTGCAATGGGCAACAAAGAACTCTTTCTCCCACAGTGAGGTTCTCTCTATGTATTGTGGCAGAGGAAGGGGTTATGTTGATTCTAAACATTAAACAACATACCTTTTGCCACACAGTATAACCTTACCTGAGAAAGAAGACCAGAAGAGGGAAAAAAGGAGGAATGGCTCTTTTCCAGGTAAAAGTCATATTTTTCACTGATTGTTCTTTTTCCTAAAATGTCACACTTTGGACTCATTAATCTTCTCTGTCTCCATAGTATCCTGCCTAAATTATTTACTGACACCCACGGCCTTCTCCCTATTTCCTCTCATCTCCATGTAGATTCCATCTCACTGTGACCCAGTGACATGGCACTTGGGAAGACTCTCCTTTTAGGTGGTCATCCTGTGAGGGATTTTCTCCGCAGGCAGGAACTGGAGATGGGGAGTAGGCTCTGTGGTGTCCATGAGGTTGGGCAGTAAGGATTCTTCACAGACCCCTTCTGGATGCCCTTCAGCTCATATAAACCAGAATTAAAGAGATTACTATTATGTAAGTAATGTGTTAACATGCACAAGTACCTGAGAAACCCTGAAAAATAAGACGACTAATGGGGGAAGTTTGCTTGTCCAATTTTATAATGCCGTTTGACGTTAAACAAGGGAATCAGTGTGCTTCTGACTACAAAACATTAATATTTTGGGATAGAATGGGAAGTTCAAAGTAGGAATAAGGAATAGAGAGGGTGTTTTATTTAATTAACATAATTAGTTTTATTTTTTTGTTTTGTTTTTTTATTATTTTTTTTTAATATATGAAGTTTATTGTCAAATTGGTTTCCATACAACATAATTAGTTTTAAAGTGTAGAATCAACCTATTTCTCTAAAAGTAAGTGTTCTGTGAATTATTTATAGCACATCCATCTCAAAAGACCATGGTGTTCCTTTAGGAACTCTTACACCATACATCTTTTAGATAAAAATGTTTATAACTTAACCAGACATAGGAGCAGAACTTTCTGTCATCAGAGAGGCTGATGCTCAATTTTCATTTTATGAATTATTGTTAAATATTGTTACTTTTATATTTTTCTATTAAACTCCCCTAGAATATATATTTTTGTGGTTCAGTTCCACACAGGTATGTATTCTGGAAACTAAGAAGTAAAATACCTCCTTCGCTGTCATATCTTCCACCATCAATGATTGTCTTCATCAGGAAGTGGTGTTCTCTTTAGTGCAGATCTTCTAAAAATGCATTTATATATTATAATGTGATTTTAGAAAATATTCTTCTATAAATGTTTTATCACATTTTCTGCAAATTTGAAATGTTTACATATGATATGTTTGGATGTTGTTTTCATGTTAGTAAACATAGAGATAACTGCTTTTTTTAGATCCTCATTGGAACTTTCTGTAAGTGAAGATATGTGAGTCCTTTACAATTTCTTACTGTTACAAAGAATGCCATGGTTGCTGCTTCTGAGCAGGCCGACTTCACTACAGACTTCTAAGGATATCTTATGATTCTGCACCTTAAGCATGATTACCAGATTAATGATGGTCTTTCTGAGGAGACAGAGACGTTCCACTTACTAAATAAAGATTTTAAATCAACTGTCTTGAACATCCTCAGCTAAAGGAAAACATGGAAGAGAACTAAGAAGTAGAGAAACAGTGTATCAACAAATAGAAAATATCAGTAAAGAGACAGAAATTATAGTAAAGGGAAGGAATAGAAAGTCTAGAGTTGAAAGAGTATAAACACCAAAATTAAAAATTCACTAGAGGGTTCATTAGCAGATGGGCAATAAGAATAATCAGTGAACCTAAACATCGATTAACTGAAATTATCAAGCAGAAGAAAGGGGGAAAAAAGCTGAATAAAAGGGGAAAAAAAGAAGAAAAATGACCAGAGACTAAGAAACCTTTATGATACTATCAAGAATACTGATATACATATAATAGGAGTCCCAGAAGAAAAGGACAGAAAAAAAAGGTACAGAAAGAATATTTGAAGAAATAAGACCTGAAAACCTAATTGTATCAAAAACAACCTACATATTCAAAAAACTCAATGAACTTCAACTCTGACAGGTGCATGGAGATCCCTGGCAGTCACATAATCAGTCAAATTTTATAAGACAAAAAAGAGAATGTGGAAAGCAGCAAGACAGAAAAACTTCTTGCATACAGGGATTCTGAATACGTTTAACGGCCTGTTTCTCATCAGAAACTGTGGAGGCCAGGAAGCATTCTCATGACGTATTTAAAGTTTGAAAGATTAAAAAAAAAATCTATGAGGAATTCGTTATCAGGCAAACTATGCTTTAAAATTGATAGCATAATTAAGAGCCTCCTACATGAACAAAAGCAGGTGGAGTTCACACTTACAGACTCAGCCTACATGAAATACCAAATGGAGTTCTTCAGGCTGAAATGGGTAGTAATTAGTGGTACATCACTAATAATAAAGAACACTAGTAAAGGTAACTACGTAAGTAAATACAAAAGCCAATATTATATATTTGTTTTCTAAGTCATTTTTTCCTATGTGTCTTAAAAGACAAATGTGTAAAACAATAAGCAAACCTGACTTCGAGTGAGTGAAACATCTGTTCATTTGTTATAAAGTAGTTTTGACAGTAACATAAAGGGAGACTGTATAGCAGCAGTTGTTGTATGCTATTAAAGCTAAGTTAATATCAACTAAACTGTAAACTGTAGTTCCCAGGATATCCACTCAGAAAATAACTTGAAAATAGACAAAAATAAATACAAAGGCAATCAAAATGTTACGCACACACATAGACACCGAAAGAAAGGAGGAATTCTGAAAGAAAATAGACAAACAGCAGATGTCAGAAGTATTTCTTACCAGTTGTAATTTAAAATATGCATAGATTAAACTCTTTAATAAAAGACAAAGGAATTGAGTTTTAAAAATGATTCCACTCTATGTCTATAAAAGGTTCACTTTTTAAAAGTCTTTATTTTTATTTTGAGAGAGAGGTTGAGTGGGGGAGTGGCTGAGACAAGGAGAGAGAGAATCTTAAGCAGTCTTCACACTGTCAATGCAGAACCAAATGCAGGGATCGAACTCATGAACTGTGAGATCATGACCTGAACTGAAATCGAGAGTCAGATGCTTAAGCGACTGAGCCACCCAGGTGCTCCAAGGCTTACTTTAGGTACACAAATAGGTTGAAAGTGGAAAGATGGAAAAAGATATTCCATGCAGATAGTAATGAAACCTAGCTGGGTAATTATACAGATATCAGCCCAAATAGAGTTTAAGTTGTAAAATTGTTATCAACGATGTGGAAGGACCTATACTGAAAAAAGTGCTGATCCATCAGGAAGATAAAACAAGTATAAGCAATATGTACATGGAAGCAAAGCCCCCAAATTTTTGAAGCAACCATTGAGGAGATGGTTCTATAGTAGTTGGAGACCTCAATGCTCCCTTTTTTTTAAATAATGCATAGAACAACGAGACATCAATAAGAAAGGAGTGAGCAATGCTGTAAACCAGCTAGGCTCCGCAGACACATACAGAACACTGCATCCAACAAAAACTGAAAAATTAGGAGTAGAAAGGAACTTGCTCAGTCTGAAAAAGTGTATTATTAAAATTCCATGGCTAACTTCATACTCAATGAACAGCTGAAAACTTCCCCTTAATATCAAGAACAAAACAAGTGTGACTCATTTTGCCACCACATATCAACACTACTGGAAGTTCTAGCCAGAGAAAACACAGAAGAAAAATAAATACAGTATGTCAAAATTGGAAAAAAAAAATCAAACTATCTATATTCATAGTATACATGATCTTCTACTTAGAAATAAAGAATCCTCAGAATGAATTCATTGAAGTTACAAAATACAATATCAACACTCAAATTTAGTTGTATTTCTTCTGTACAGTAGCAATCAACAAATGGAAAGTAAGTAAACAATTCCATTTACAAGAGCAAGAAAATGAATGAGAATAAATTTAACTGAGGAAATGGAAGATTTATATACAGTGAAAACCAAAAAGTTGCTGAGGAAAATTAAAGAAAACTTAAATGTCAAGATATCCAGTGTTTGTGGATTGGAAGACTGTAAAATGTGAGTCCTCCCCAGAGCAGTATAAAGTAGTACAGTCCTCAGCAAAATCCCAGCAGCGTTTTTTGCCCAAATGGGAATCCTGATTCTAAAACTCATATTGAGTTGGTAAGGATGCCACATAACCAAAATAAACATGAGAAAGAACAAAATTTGAGGACCTACAATTCCCGACATCAAACCTTCTACAATAACTTGGAGTAATCAAAAGTATAATTGCATCATAGGCTAGAAATATTGATCAAAGTGATAGAACTGAGTGTCCACAAATAAACCCATACATCTATAATCCATTGCTTTTTTACAAGTGTGTCAAAAACAGACAGTGGAAAAAGAATAGTCTTATAAATCGTACAACTAGTTGTCTGTGTGAGAATGAAATTGAAACTACCTTGTACCATATAAGGAAATCAATTCAGAATTAATGATTAAATGTAAGAGCTAAAACTATAAAAGTCTTAAGTGAAAACATAGGGGTAAATCTTTAGTACCTTAGGGTTGGCAGTGGATGTTTACACGTGACCCCAAAAGCAAAAGAGAAAAAGACAAAGTAGATAATTTGGTCATCATCATAATTAATCATGTCTGTGCATTGAAGGACATTATCACATAAATGAATCGGTTTACTTAATGGGAGGAGATAATTTGCCAATCCCATATCTACTAAGGGTCTAGAACCTAGAATATAAGAACGTATACCGTATACATTTCATTATACATTAACATGTACAATATATGAAGAACATATACAAGTCAACAACCAAAATACAAAGAACCCAACTTAAAAAATGGTCAAAGGATTTTAATAGCCATTTCTCCATAGAAGATACACAAAGGAAATAAGCACATGAAGAGATGTTCAGTGAAAGGAGTCATTAGTAAAATGCATATCAAAACCACAATGAGATATCATTTCACACCCACTAGGATGACTATTGTAAAACAACAACAAAAAAAAGTGTCTGTAAAGAGGTGGAGAAATTAGAATCGTGACACACGGTGTTAGAAGGTATCTGCTGTGGAAAAGAGTGTGGCAGATTCTTAACAAAATTAAACCACGTGACCCAGTAATTACACTTCTAGGTATTTATATAACCAAAAGAATTGAAAACAAATATCTAAGCACTTACTTGTACTCGAAAGTTCATAGCAACTTACTAATATTAGCCAAAGTTGATAACAACGAAATGCCCATCAGTAGTTGAGTGAATATGGTCTAGTCCTGCAGTGGAATACTCTGCAGCCAGAAGAAAGGAAATGTTCCACTGATATATACTATATCATGGATGAACCCCAAACATTATTCTAAGTGAAAGAAGGCAGATGCAAAAGGTCACATTTTTGATACCATTCCATTCACATGAAAAGTCCAAAATCGGTAAATCCGTAGAGACAAAGCATTAGTGGTTGCCAGGGACTGGGCAATAGGAAGCACCTGTTAATGGGTAAAGGATTTCCTTTGGGGATGATGAAAATGTTTTCAATCTAGACAGAGGTGATGTTTGTGCAACACTGTGAATGCACTAAATGCCACTGGATGGTACTTTAAAATGGCTAATTTTATGTTAACTGTAGCTCATCAAAATTATTTTACACGGAAAGGGAACACTCACTCCAGCCTAGTCAGTCTTTACACATCTCTGCTTCTCTAATTTTGTGTCAAATAAGAACACTTTCCCTGTCCACTTGGTGAAATGTCTTTTCTTTTCAGGGACGGTTGACATTCAGGGATGTGGCCATAGAGTTCTCTCAGGAGGAGTGGGAATGCCTGGACCCTGCTCAGAGGGTCTTGTACAGGGATGTGATGTTGGAGAACTACAGGAACCTGGTCTCCCTGGGTGAGGATAACTTCCCTCCAGAAGTCGGTAATTACTTTTTATGTCTTTGCATTTTCTACTGAGAGCCACTGTTTTGATCATAGGAGTTTCAAATTCCTGTTCTTAAGGGAGTGATTGCAGCTGTTTTGATTGAGAATGGAAAGACTTCATAATGTGGCAAATGGATTCTAACTTCGTTTTCTTCAGAAGTTCTGCATTCCTGCATGTTTAGTTGGGAGGTGATGACAGGCACTTGATGTCATATGTAAGTGATGAATCACTAATTACTACTGAAACCAATATTATACTATATGTTAACCAACTAGAATTTAAAATCTGGGAGTTTGGGAAATAGGATTTAAAAACCCTTAAATTCTTAGTAAAGTCAACTCTCATTGACAGCTTTAAAGATAAGGCTCAGAGAGAAGTTACTTAAAGTTGGGGGAAAAAAGAAAACCTTATAGTCAATTTTCATAAATATCTGATTCTGTGGTCTTACCCTTGTGCTTTTGGTTAGTCGTTCTTGGAAAAGAACCAGATCTCTGCATTCCTACAATAATCCTTAAGCATTCTGGCAGTTAGCTGATTAATTTTCGAAATATGTTTCTACACCCACATAAAATGAATGTCCTTTTTTCTTTGCTGAACAAAGAGCTGGGAATGTATTCTGGAAGAGCAAAGCAGATCATGTTCTGTTTTTCTTTATAAATGGAAATCTCTTCTTGAGCTGAATATCATCTCCATTTTGGAAGAAGGGAAAGATCCCAGGACTGTGGAAAGTGAACTGAATATATGGGAAAATCTAGACAGGTGGGAATGTGTTGGGATGTGAGCACAAGTCAGAGCTCAGATGGGCACAGAGTAAGCAGCTCCAGTAAACATTGTTTGGGAAGGATCTGTGGGAAAATAAAAGTTTATTTCTTAGGAGCTTTCAAAGGAAATCCCCTGCCACCCCCTACACACTTCTCATTCTGTTATTCAGATGAGTAAATCAAATATGTACGAGGTTTTAAACTCCAACTTTTAGAACCTATAACACAATTACCTGGCCTCTCTGACCATACTGGTTCCGAGCTTTCAGAGGGGCTGGGATAGCTGTCCCTAAGGAGTCTTTTCCCTGATCTCTCTTGGTTCTCATTCCATACAGGTCAGAGCTGAGGCCTCTGTAGTGCAGACCCCAGGACCTATTCACTTTCCATTTCCATTTTGTATCCTTGGGAGAACTTCTAAGGAGACAAACAAAATGTAATCAATGTCTAATAAAGTAGAGCTAAAGTTTATCTCTTTCTTTCCTGGGCCATCCTGGCTTCTTGAGGTCGGGTGCTTTTGCATTAATTAGGAGGAAGTCGTGATGTGGATAATTCCAAAAAGTGAAATTCCAAAATTAGATGTAGTTTACATATAGCACAGCTTAACTGATATCTCTAGTTAGCTTTTCTATTGAAAAAAACCTGTATTATTCCATAGATGTTTATTGTATTCTCAGTATACAGAAAGTACCATATTGATACATATATATATTTTTGTTTGTTTGTTTGTTTGTTTGTTTCCTGCAGGAGGGGGGAGTTGTTTTAAGAACTCGACGCAGCAGCAATTTTTGTTTTGTTTTTAAGTAATCTCTGCACCCTTTTGATCCCTTCACCCGTTTGTGCCACCATCCCCTCAACTTCCTGCCTCTAGTAACCACAAATATGCTCTCTCTATCTAAGAGGGGTTGTACTGTTTTTTTAAGATTCCACATATGAGAGAAATCATACTGTCTTGGTCTTGTACTCATTCTACTTAGTACAGTGTCCTCAAGGTCCGTCCCTTTTGTCACAAATGGCAAGATTCTACTCTTTTTTATGGCTGGATAATGTGTCATATACACACATCTTTATTTACCCATCAATGGACATTTAGATTGTGTCTGTATCTCAGCTATTGTAAATAGTGCTGCAGTGAACATTAGAATGCTTCTATCTTTTTGAGTTAGTATTTTGATTTCTTCAGATAACTACTCAGAAGTAGAATTAGCGGATCACACAGTAGTGTGTGGCCACACCAATTTTGGCTCCAACCAATAGTGCACAAATTCTCCACCCATCACCAACACTTGTTGTTTATTTCTTGTCTTTTTGATAATTGACATTCTAAGAGGTGTGAAGTGAAACCTGATTGTGATTTTGATTTGCATTTCCTTGATGATGAATGATGTTGAGCATCTTTTCATGGTCCTGTTGGCCATCTCTAAGTCTTTGGAAAATGTCTATTCAGATCTTCTGCCCATTTCTTAAATTGGGTTATTTGAGCATTTTTGGGTAATATTTTAGATTACCAGTCCATTATCAGATACATGATTTGCTAATATTTTCTCCTATTCAGTAGGTTCCCTTTGTATTTTGTTGAAAAGGTGTTTTTTTGCTGTGCAGACACTTTTTAGTTTGATGCAGTCCCACTTACTTTTGGTTTTGTTGATTTATCTTTTGGTGTCAACAGTCACAAAAACAAAGACAAAAACAAAACCATCATTCCCAGGATCTGTGTCAAGGAGCTCTTCCTATACCCCTATCTTATAGGAATTTTATGGTTTAAGGTCTTAAGTTTAAGTCTTTAATGCATTGTGAGTTAATTATCGTGTATGATGTCAGACAGTGGTCCAGTTTCACTCTTTTGCCTGTGGCTGTCCAGTTTTCCCAAACCATCTATTAAAGAGATTGTGCTTTCCCCATTGTATAGTCTTTTCTCCTTTGTTGTAAATTAAGTGACCATCTGTGTGAGTTTATTTCTGGGCTCTATTTTGTTTTGGTGATCTATGTGTCTATTAGATTTATGCTAATACCACACTGTTTTAATTGCCACAGATTTGTAATCAGGGTGTTGAAATCAGGGAATGTGATGCCTCCAGCTTTGTTCTTTCTCAAGATGCTTTCACTTTGCAGGGTCTTTTGAGGTTCCATACATATTTTAGGATTTCTGTTTCATGTGTAGGTTTTTATGTGGACATAAATTTCAACTTATTTGTGTAAATACCAAGGAGTACAATTGCTACATCACATTTGAGAGTATGTTTAGTTTTGTAAGAACGTGCAAACTGTCTTCCAGACTGGTGCACCATTTTGCGTTCCCACCAGCAATGAATGAGAATTCTTATTGGTCCACATTCTCACTAGTATTTGTGTTAGTGTTCTGGATTTTGGCCATTCATCTAAATGTGTAGTGATAACTCATTGTTACATATTTACCTCAGTTAAATTTATGACTTTTTTTAAAAAACATTTTTGAGAGACAGCGTGAGTTGGGTAGGGACAGAGAGAGAGTGAGAGAATCTGATGTAGGCTCCAGTCTAAGAGCTGTCAGCACAGAGCCCGACATGGGTTTCAAAACTAAAAACCATGCAATCATGACATGAGTCAAAGTTGGACGCTCGAACGACTGAGCCACCCAGGCTGTCCCTATGGCATTCTTTAAACTGAGTGTTTCTGATATCTTGAGAACGTATTTTTTTAAGTTACTGCTTTAGTCAGAGAGATATCATTAACTTGATTTGTCATAGGTTTTTAAATAATGATACATTATTTTTGTGAGCTTGTGTGTCTCAGTCGGTTAAGCGTCTTGACTCTGGATTTTGTCTGAGGTCATGATCTCACAGTTCCTGAGTTCGAGTCTGGCATTGTGCAGTGTGCTTACAGTGTGAAGACTGCTTGATATTCTCTCTTCCTGCCCCTCCCGTATTCACAAGCTTGCTCTCGCTCTCTAAGTGAATAAACTTAAAAAAAAAAAATTCTTGTACATGTCTCCTGGAACATGTATCTATTATATAATTCTTTTGATTATATACCTGGAAAAGGAATTCGTGGGATATTTAGTTTGATAATTTTTAGAGCAAATACTGAAATAGATATAAGCCTACAGTCTTCTTATAATACCATACTGTCTCCCTGTTGAATGTTTTCTACTGTTACTTCATACCCGTAGTATAAGTTCTTACAGAATGAGTCACTATTATGCCTGTTGCTAAATCAGTTCCTTTTTCTAACATCAGGCTTTAAACTTATAACACAATCATATTCCCATAGATGTGCAAGTACAAACACTGTCCCCACATTTATAGAAAGAAAACTTAAAAACATAGTAAATAACAATAGTGTTTGAAGTCTGTGCTTGAGAAACTCCTGTATTCATTATAAAATAATATTTTGGTGTTAATTATGGAATTTAGTATAAAATATTTACCTTCCAATTCTATTTGATAGGGAGTTCTGCTGGATTGGCAATCAAGGAATTATCACCAATACAGGACATTAATAAAGGAGAATTTTACCACTTAGTGATATTGGAGAGAAATGAAAGTCCTGACATCAAGGATTTTGATCTCAAGGAAGTCTGGGAAAATAGGCATGAGTTTGAAAATAACTGGGGATATGATGCAAGAAATTACAAAGAAGTGCCTTTGACCCATAACAAAAATGTCACATGGAGAAAAGATCAAAAACTTAATCAGCCCTCAGTTACTCTTCCTCAAAAGCAGTGTGCTTCTGTAAGAAATAATACATACCTGTATTTCATGGATTATGAGCCATTTGTAAGGAATGTATTAAAAATGGACAATAATAGAAGTGGTGCTGGAAACCAGTACATAGACTGCTTGGAAAATAGAATTGGATTAAGTTTACAGGCACACCTGGCTGAACTGCAGACATTTCATAGTGAGGAGAAAATGTATGAATGTAATCCAACTGAGAAGTCTGTCAGCAATGGTTCCTCAGTCTCACCACTTGAAAGAATTCCTCCCAGGACCCAAAACATTTGGAATAAGTCTAGGAAGATTTTTAAATATCGTTTGTTACCTGCACAAGACAGGAAAGCACACACTAGAGGAAAATCTTACAAATGTAATGAATGTGGGAAGGCTTTTAGCAAAAGCTCAAACCTCATGAGTCATGAAAGAATTCATTCTGGACAGAGACCTTATAAATGTAATGACTGTGGCAAAGCCTTTACGGAGCACTCACATCTCACTCAACATAAGAAAATCCATACTGGAGAGAAACCTTATAAATGTGATGAGTGTGGCAAAGCGTTTAACCAATGTTCGAACCTCACTAGGCATCAGAGAATCCATACAGGAGAGAAACCATATAAATGTAACATATGTGGCAAGGTCTGTAGTCAAAATTCAAACCTTGCAAATCATCAGAGAATGCATACTGGGGAGAAACCTTACAAATGTAATGAATGTGGTAAGGCTTTTATCCAACGTTCACACCTTTGGAGTCATGAGAGAATTCATACTGGGGAGAAACCTTACAAATGTAATGAATGCAGCAAAGCCTTTGCTGAGCGTTCAAGCCTTACTCAACATAAAAAAATTCATACTGGAGAGAAACCTTACAAATGTAATGAGTGTGGCAAAGCTTTTAAACAGTGCTCTCACCTCATTAGACATCAGAATACACATCCTGGAGAGAAGCCACACAAATGTGATGTATGTGGCAAGGCTTTTATCCAGAGTTCTAGCCTTGTAGAACATCAGAGGATTCATACAGGAGAAAAACCGTATAAATGTAATAAATGTGATAAAGCTTTTATCAGACGTTCACACCTCTGGGGTCATGAACGAACTCATACTGGAGAGAAACCTTACAAATGTAGTGAGTGTGGCAAAGCCTTTGCTGAGCGCTCAAATCTTACTCAGCATAGAAAAATCCATACTGGAGAGAAACCTTATAAATGTAATGAGTGTGGCAAAGCGTTTACCCAATTTGCAAACCTTACTAGGCATCAGAAAATACACACTGGTGAGAAACCACACAAATGTAATGTGTGTGGCAAGGCTTTTATCCAAAGTTCAAGCCTTATGGAACATCAGAGAATTCATACAGGAGAAAAACCTTATAGATGTAATAAATGTGATAAGGCTTTTATCAAACGTTCACACCTTTGGGGTCATGAGAGAACTCATACTGGAGAGAAACCATACAAATGTATTGAGTGTGGCAAAGCATTTACGGAGCGTTCACATCTTACTCAGCATAAGAAAATCCATACCGGGGAGAAACCTTATAAGTGTAATGAGTGTGACAAAGCTTTTACCCAATTTGCAAAACTTACCAGGCATCAGAAAATCCATAATGAAAAGAAACAGTATAAACCTAATATGTGTTGCAGTGCTTTTATTCAAAGCCCAAGCTTTGGAGATCATCAAAGAACTCATAGGAGAAAGAAACCTTGCAAATAATATGAGCAAGTATTCAACACTTACTTAACATCAGAGATTCCATCATGGAGAGGAACCATATGAAACTAACATATTTGGGAAAGCTAGTAACCAGGGTTCACACTTCACCTGATATCAGAATACAAATTTCTGAAAGGAAGCACACTGAAGAAATGTATGGCAAGGCTTATCCAAAGCTTGTTACACCTTGTGGAACATAAATTTTACCAGAGAATTCTTACAAATGTAATGAGTGTGGTCAGGTTTATAAAAAATGTATAAATTGGGGAGGGGGGTAAAATAGATGAATGGGATTAAGAGGTACTGACTTGCAGTTATAAAAAAAAATGTACAACTCTGCTTTGTGGTCTTGAAAGCATTCACATAACATGGAAGCCATACAAATATGTCAAGGTCTTTACCTCAGGAAGCACCTAAGAATTTATCCTGGACAGAAACATTACACATGTAATGAAGGCAATAATTTCTTTAGCCAGTTCTCTCAGTAGATTGCAATTAAAGAATTCACACTAGAGGGAACTAGGTCTGTTTTGAGGATTAACTATTCTTAAGTATTAAATTCCACAGAAAATTAAAATTATTTAAAACTCATGAGATAATGTATGTCAACGGAACAAGTAGATCTGTGGAAAGACCTAATCATCTTCTGTTTAGATATTTTGTAAAGATTTTATTTACCTCTCTACACCCAACGTGGGGCTCAAAGTCACAATCCTGAGAGCAAGAGTCATGCTTTTCCAGCTGAGCCAGCCAGGAACCTCTATGACGTTTTTCACTCAGTTATTTAAGGTTTCTTGATGCTACATTATTATTGATGACTTACAACCTCAAGTTTGGAATCCACTGATGTTATACTTTCATTACATGTGTTTCATTTGTCAACCATCGTGGTGGTCTCAGAGAAAGTATGAAAGGAACCTTTTTTATTAGGTGGGGCTTAGTCATACCTATATACCCTGGAAAAACTAGGATGCTGGTTTTAAGATGTAGAATAGTATATATTTTGGAGCAAAAGGAGTGACCAGGAATAAATCTAAAAGCTATTATGTAAATTACCATGTTTTCTATGGTCACAGCCCCTTCTCTGGATTTGTTGGTATGATTGAGAGCCTTGGTTGATAACTATATGAAAGGGTTATGCTATCAAATATGTGATCGTGAAACACTAGACTGAGACATTGAGACAATGATATTTTCATGTGGGAATGAGGGGTTATTAAGGATGGTATTTATGTTAGAGAAAATGGAGGGGGAATGATGGTCTCTCCCTCTTTTGAAACGTAATAGCTATTATATATCATGGATGAGTAAAAATTAGTCTTAATTTTGGAAACTGAAGAGAAAGTTCTAGAGGACATTTAAATCAAAAGAACCAAAGTAGGAGCACATAGGTGGATCAGTATGTTTAGTATCTGCCTCAATTTCTGCTCAGGGTCATGGGATCAACCTCTATGTTGGGCTTTCCTCTTGAGTGTAGAATCTGCTTACAATTTTCTCTCTCTCTCTCTGTCCCTCTTGCCTACTCATGCTCTTTCTAAAAAATAATAAGTAAATAAATAACCCAAAAGAGTATGCTTGTGAAAGACCCAAATTTGGCCACTTAAAATGCATTTTCATACCATTTTATTTAGGGTACCCTATTTCCCATATCTAAGTAAGTAAAATATAAGCTTTTATGTAACCCTGAATGAATCCTGTTCCTTTTATTATCCCAAGTGCATCACACTTCTTTGGGGCATTTCATAATGAACACTAATAAAACATCCTTAGACTCTTAGGTTGAATGTCATCCATAACAATTTTTTTTCATGTTATATTCAAACCTACAGTTTTGGAAATATATGTTGAATTTCAGAGTTACCCACCCATAGCACATCCCAAGTATTTTTGTGGTTCTAATTAAAATACCATAGCAATGCAGTTTCAAACTCTGACCCATCACAATTTGCATCCCCATTCATGAATACAGACCATGATTCTATTTCTGCCTGCCTTTTGTGCTGAAATGAGACCCATGGTTTGCTTTAAGTGAAATTTACATTAAATGAAATTAGAAAAAGAGCAAGCATATGAAAAGTATTATGAACTGAAGGAAAATTTGAGGAGTAAGGATAAAGGTAACACAATCTATATTTTGTGCTGGAGTGCTCAGGGAATAATTTGAAAAGATAAATCTTCATGAGTTTACTCTCAAGAATGAACAACACAATGGGAATCTTGTTTGATAACTAGAAATCTCACATATTTACCCTCTAAAACATTTTTTGCTTTTGTTTGCATTTGTGCTTACTCCACTGGGACAGGATGTTCGGATGTCAAGAATGATGACTCCGTTCACTCAAGTGTTCGGAGAATGTTGGTTATATAATGACGCTTTCTCGGGAGAGCAGGGCAGACTTCTCAAGTTCTGAAAATGGCTAGAGAAAGCAGGCAATGGTGACTACTTTGTTACGATGCATCCTGTGTGGGGCCGGGGTGATGGTACTCATTGACACTTTGAACTTAGAACTGCTGCGAAGGGAAGGGCCTCTCGGGCTTTATTATTAGCTCTTCCTGCCCAGATGAGCAGAATAGTAAGAGATAATGACGCTTCACAGGTATCATTAGTCGGCCATCAAGAGTAGAGTCAGACTCTTCTATAAAACTGAATGTTTACTCCTGACTGACTTGGTTGGGAAAGACCACAATCTTCCTCATGCTAACTACTACCTTCTTTTTCCAGCTGTATATGTAGCCCCCACCACACAATATGATTGTGGAAAAGGGTTATGATACACTGTTTAGATCAGTTACTTAAGGTATTTTTAGACTTGTTATGATGTCAGGATTTTTTAAATTAAGTTATAGCCTAATATTAAAATACATTCAGAAATGATACAGTATTTCCCAACTACAAACCTTTTGTAGATTGTTCACTTTAAGGGAGGTTAGAATGAATTGAATCTCAAAATCAGTCCTATCATTTTTCTAGCAAGATGCTAGAATCAGAGAGTGCCTGAGTGGCTCAGTCAGCTAAGAGTCCAACTCTTGATTTTTTGTTCAGGGCATGATTTCATGATTCATGGGTTTGAGCCCCGGGTCAGGCTCCACACTGAGTATGGAAAAATAAACAAACTTTAAGAAACTGTTTTAAAAAGTACTAGAATCAGAATATCTGTATTGAAACTTTGCAAATCAGTGTTAGATGCAGGTAAATAAAATTAACTTAAAATTAATAAATTTCAAAGGAAATAAATCTGTAAGTTAGAAAACACTAAGGACTAATAATTTTGACACATTTGGAACACCTATGACACTTTTCATGGGTTGCATGCAGTATTACACACTGAGGATAAAGAACAAAGTCTGGTGATGAAATCTGTCCCATCCACGGTTCTCCTTGACAACCTTGATCTTTAATATTAATAAGGAGTATGTTTAAATTTGTTCTGCAAAATGTTTTCTTTACCATCTTTTTCTTTTACCTTCTGTTGTTTAGGCATGAATATGAAGTTTGAAAATTCCCCAATATACTTAATTAATTAATTAGAGAGAGAGAGAGTACACACAAGTGGGAGGCAGGGACAGAGGGAGAGGCAGAGAATCTTAAGCAGGTTTCACTCTCAGTGCAGAGCTGACACAGGCTCGATCCCAAGTCCCTGGGATGTTGGCCTGAGCAAAAATCAAGAGTGATGCTCAACTGACTGAGCCACCCAACTGCCCCCTAATATTCTTATAAAATTGCATTATTAAAATGTGTAGCTAATTGGGAAAAAAACCTCCTGGGATTATATCCACGTAAATAAGACAAAACCTAATAAAAGGCCTTTTGCCCCTCCCCATTCATCCTTCTTGGTCCTACAGCACCCATCCTGCTGTAGGGAGAGAGAGTGCTGAGTCCTAAGGGAGGTGGAGCATGCAGAGGACTGCCCAGGGGACCCATCCCATCCCAACCTGCATCTCTGGGCTTCCTGTTATGTGAGAATGATAGACCACCTAGTTGTTTCAGCCACTAACTTCCAGGAGGTCTGTCCTTCACAAATTAAAACTGTCTGACCTGACCAGTAAGATTAATATTTGTATTGAGAGTAGAATGGAGCATTTGAGAGGGAATCTTGAATTTAACATTTTGTAGCTGAGAAAAGCTGCAAAAAGCATCATCCTTCACAGATGGGTTAGAGCTGTTTGGCACATGTTGCCTAAAATTCACAATGTGAATGAAACAAAATATAGCGTGAGAATTTATGACAAATGTTCAGGGTGCTAGGGTAGAGACTTACAGGAGTAAGGAATTTGGTGCCATAAATGGAATAACATGTTTACTTGAGTATATGAACTATTAGTCTCTGAGTGTATACGCTGCAGTAACTTTCTACTTTGGACAGATAAAATGCATTCACTCATTCTACCAGTCAGAAACTATTCTAATCACTGATATTAGCAGGAAACAAAACTCCTGTCTTCAAGTAACTTATATTCTATAAGGTTGAGTCTATAAGGATAAAATATGATAGTGATAAGTACCATAAACGTGTTTATATGTAATGATCGGCTGACAGGGTTTCCTAATTTAAACAACATTTTCAGGCAATGCCCACATGCTGAGGTCATCTTTGGGCAGAACCACTGAAAGTATCATGCAAATACACATGGAGAAGGGCAAGTGGGTGTAGGAAAGAAGCAGAAAATCACCACAATGGGAACAGAATTACGGTGGATCAGGAATACCCACAATTGGCATGTGGCTTGGTGAAATGTGAGGCTAAGTTTCTACTGGAGACCTTTAAAATTTGGGAAACCTTATAGTTAGAATTTGTACAATTTTAATAACAAAACTCCCCAGAAGGCTTAGGAGCATATGTGATAGATCCAAAACCATGACCTGTTTGGAGAATGCACAGACCTATTTCTTTGTGGCAGCCTTACCACTATTGAGAGAACACAGCAGTGAGGTGGGGTAATGAATTAATGGAAAGATGGTAAATACCATTTGTGAAAACTGTCTAGGGAGTTGATCCCAGGACTTGTTAAGATACATGCTTTTCCTGTCGTCTATGCTTATACCCAGCCAAGGGTATGTTGCTTCTTCCACTTACGAATGTGTACCAAGTAATACTAGTCAGGTCGTTTATGCCCCAGTTATATCTTCAATGTCAATATCATCAAAAAAAATTGTTTACATGTAAGAAGATACTGTACTTACAAATTGAATAGTAACAATATCACATATTTCATGTTTTCCTCACTAATTCAAGACCTAGTAACTCCCAATTATTCCTAGTTTTATTCTTCCAGTTGAGACCAGTCTTGTGTCAGCGTTGCCTAATATTTTGACTATAAAAGTGACTTTTCAGTATGTTTCATATCCCAATTTTATACTAAATCAGATGTGATGAGAATGGGACTATGTGCAAGGTCGGCAAACATTTATTTAAGAAACATATAGTAAATATTTTATTCTTTGTAGGCAATACTGTTTCTGTTACCACTCTTCCAGTATGTCCTTATTGAGTCAAAAACACCTAAATATGAGTGTCCCTGCATTCCAGTTACACTTCACTTAAAAACAGACTGTAGGTTGCATTTGGCTCATGTTCTGTAGGTGGCAGACTCCTGATCTACCCAAAGGAATTAAGAGCGCTATATAGTAATAGTAACTATATGGTAAATAAAAACTGTCTTCCCTATTTTTAAGCCTCGTTAAAGAAACTAACAGTCTAGTGTATATGTGTATAGCATATGTAAAAGAAACCTATACTAATGGTAGCACAGGGCAGGAGTGGAGAAATGGAAGTCCATGTGGAAAGGAAAGGTCGGATGCTCTGTATGAAGGAGTATAAACACACGTGAAGGTATACTGTGGTCATCTGTGTAGGATAACCTCTACAGCAAACAAAAGCAGTACTTAGAGCTAACAACAGTGAACCACAATAAAGGATTTAAAACCATCTGTAAAAATCAGTTATTTCAAAGAAGACAGAAAGAGAGGGAATAGAGCAAAGGAGACATTATAAAAGCAAGAGCAAAATAATTTAAATCTATCTGTAAAACGAAATCATCTAAAGGCCCCATTGAAAAGCAAAATTGTCACTGGATTTTTTTTTTAGTTTTATTTATTTTGAGAGAGAGAGACTCAAGGAGGCTCTGTGATGTCAGCGTAGGCCCAACATGGGGCTCCATTTCAAGAGCCATGAGATCATGACCTGAGCTGAAATCAAGAGCCTTACACCAATAACCATGTGAGCCAACCAGGCGCCCCTGACAATTGGACTTTTTAAAGACAACACAATATTTCCTATGAGAAATTCACAAATTAAGGACACAAAGTAAACTCTTGAACAAAAGATAAACAAATGCTATAAAAAAAATAGCTATATTAAGATCAAAGTAATTTCAAGACCAAGCAATATGACTGGGGAAAATGAAATCTATTTCCTAATCATAAAGAGGCACATTCACCAGAATGACATGAAAATCCTAATCCCTTGTTTTCACTACAAACAAATATGTAATCAAATACTCCTCATTTCCAAGTCAGACACTAGACCATGATGGCGGACATCCCTTAGTTCACAAACACACACACGCACACACACACAAGCATCACACATAGATGCAAACACACATGCATATGTGCAACATACACTCAAATGCACAGCCATATACATTTACCCACTGACACTCACATGCACTTCACAGCAAACACACTCATGCACACACTCGTGAAATACAAGCACACACGTTTACACACACTCATCCGTACTCCTACATTCCCAGTCCCGTGTATGTAATTACATTCAAAGAGTCTGCATGCACATGTGTGTCTCCACAATGTGCTCACATGTTGAAAGAATACAGGAATCTCCTGACCTTGGATGCCTGAAAATGCCTCCAACTTTTCACGTTTTTTACTCATTCCATCCCTGCAACAACCCCCAAAAATGATATTTACCACATGCAATATCTTAAAGTGCTGTGAGCATTGCCACTGCAGGTGCAAGTGAACGGGGCAGAGTTGGAAGGTTGCAGGCATGTGATAGAGCAGGGTCCAAATGAGGCTAGAGGGAGGGGGTTATAGGCAGTGTGCAGAGAGCATGGGACCGTAGAGAAACAGATGCAAACCTCTTCAAAGGCATAAGATGCCATAGTACTTGGTAAATACAGATAGGGACAGAAAAGCGAGGGGGAAAGGCTAAAATGAACCCTGAAGTATGGGAACAGAGTCGGGGACATCAGTATGAGAACAGTTAGCTGTAGTTATGCAAATAAACTGACAGGTAAAGAGACAACTATAGATATGGGTGTGAATAGGTTATTCCCGGGTCAGTCTACTCAGAGAGTCTTAACAGCAATGACATCCCAGTAGCAAGAACACTCAGCACCCACATCTTGGTTTCTAACACTATTCTCTAAAAAAAAAAAAAAAAAAAAAAAAAAAAAAAAAAAAAAAAGGCTCCTTGTAATTATGGCTGATTCTATGGCAGGAGCAGGGAAAATACAAGATTAGTACAGCGACATTCACCAGCCACCAACTAGAATTATCCAAGAGAGCCAAGTAAACAAATGATGGACAAAACAGCATAAAACCGTACAAAGGTGGTCACCAAAACAAGGATGCTTTGGGTAGCTCTGGTCTCACGGTATCACTGGAGGGCCTCGGGGAGAGATTATTCCTAATGATACCCTGGACCCTCTGTTTGTGCCTGTGAAGGAGAAAAACCATGGAGTTTCTGGGCAGGGTCATGTGTCCCAAACACAAAATGTCATGGAAAGATGTCATTGCTGCATCTAATGAGCCTGTGATCTTGTCTCTACGCTGTGAAGCAGAACAATATACCAAACCACTTCTTTTGGTAATAGTTTTGTTGTTCCATTTACCAGTCATATAAATAGGAAAAAAAACATGTTTACGAACATGCGGAACACCCTACACAGGATAGTGGAGGGGCCAATGTATTTTGGAGCTTTGACTTTAAGCTCTGTCTGCCTTGAGTTCCCAGGGCTGATCATGATGGCCTGAAAGACACAAATGGACATACCTCTGGCCACTCTGTGAACACATAAGAGAACATAGCATCCATAATGATTGGTGAAATGTTTCAGCCCTAGAGGTGCCATGGTCTCTGGGATTCCTCTAGAGAGAATGTGCAAGGAGTTGGCTACAGTCAAGTGCCTGAGAATCAAATTCATGGGTTTGCCTTGCATCCTCTGAAGCAAAGGGACATCTAATGATAGAAGAGGGAGAAATTGCCCAGGATTCTAATGACAATGTGGGATAGGAAGATCACTGCTATATACAAATGCACTGAGGCCATTCTATCATTATTTAGAACACAGTATTCAAATTCACAGGCAGCTAGTTCTGCCTGAAAAGGTGTTTCAGACTTCATGGAAAATAAAATGTCCACTTACCTTTCCTTTCCCTTCAGAATGAACATCTAAACTGTATTGTCTTTTGTTAGGAGATGTCCAAAGTTACATGTGTGTCTTTTTATAGCACTTACAATGTGTGGGTCACTGTTATTACTGCTTTCCCTATTGTAACTTATATAATATTCACAACCCTATGAGTTAGGAACTAACATTACTCTCATTCTATAGACAAGGAGAATTTAACCATGGGAAGTTAAGTGACTCATGTAAATAGTAGTAGAATCAGGATTTGAACCTGGGTAGCCTAGTTGCAATGACACGAATGCTTCCTACTATACTATAGTCTGCCAGGAACCTCGTTATGGGCATAAACACACATACAGATGCCTTCTCATATTTTAAATTTATTTTACTTAATAAACCTGGTTTGATCATTTCCCACTTTTGTTTAAGTATCCTTTATAACGAATGTAACTAAGGAGTGAAGATTCAAAGGTCTTAATAAATTATACTTGCACTGAATAGTTTTATATGAGCCAGTCAGATTTCTTTAATGTAGACAACTGTTAGGATAGTAGCTGAACTCATTTCATTTTTTTCCTGGACCAAAAGGACAATGGCATCCATAACAAATTATTGTGCTGAACTGCACTATGTGCTAACATATAGGACATGAAATATCACATAGTGATAAAGCATGTTAGGGCATAAAATAAGTTAATCCTATTTAAAGATCACATCCCTGTATGTTTCTTGTTTTAGAGTAAACAAATGGAAACTCAAATCGATATTTGATTTGGAAAAGCTATTAAAATAAGTAAATAAATAAATCTGCAATATGGAATTTGAAGACTTGGAATCATGGGCATCTAATGAATTGAAAAGCAAGATAGGTGAGTGGTGAGCTGGGAATACTATTGAAGTGATTTTCACCAGAAGAAACATGGCTTAAAATTGCTTTTTTTTTTTTTTTTGATGAGATTATATTTTTAATTAATTTATTATTTTAAAATGAAATTAAAATGTAAAAATAAAGTCCTTAATACTTTGCTCTTTAAAACCCTCTATAGTGATGTTATCTTTTTCTTAAAGGATCTTTCCTAATTTTAGGAAAGAAGATTCTCTCACATATCAAGAGTCCACAGAGATTTTCAGTAGAGACACATTTACTGTCTCCATTAAGCACATGAAACTCAAGTTACAGAAGAGTAAAGTTCAACAGTTCGCATTCAGTCACGCTGTTTCTGCTGTGAATCAGGTATTTCAGTTAGTTCCATCATACTTATTGTAACATGCACATGCGTTCCCAGGGCTCCCAGTATTGCTCCTGAAAATGTCTCTGTGACTCTTGCTCATGTTATTGAATAGCAGACAAATTCTGAAAGTATGATTTTTTTTTAAGTAGACTGTCCCTGCCCACTGAGGGATTGGAACTCATGACCCTGAGATCAAGAACTGAGCTGAGGTCGAGAGTTGGATGTGTAAACGACTGAGCCACCCCAGTGCTACCTGAAATTATAATCTTGAAGCAGCATAAAATTCAGCCTCTGACAGCACTTGGATCAAACACAAAGCACCCCTTCAATGAGGATTTTGGTGAATTACATCATGAGCAGTCATGCACTGATTGACCAGTCTCTCTCAAGCTCAGCCTGTGCCAGAAGATTCTTTCCCAGACATGCTCACCTACCCAGATTCCTGCTGCATCTCCCAACTGTAGAGACTGTGGTCTCACACTAAACTAGAAGATACTCACAGACTCCTTCCTGCTGCCAGGACTGGAAGCTGGGTGTAAAGTAGCAGGCAAAGCACGTGTGGGAGGGAGGAAGCCAAACCCTGAGATAGAGGTTAGTGATTCTGTGACCTCACCTCCCCAAAGAATTGCCATCAACATGTCAGCTGTAGTGACAATGATAGTTCAACACTTGGGGAACTGAGAACGGTTCTGAAAAACTCTTTAATTACCAGGATCTATTAGAAGTTTCTAGTGAACATATCCAAAGTGACTGTTGGAGTGTTTGAGAGAGACTCTTCCTTTTCCGTTATTTCTGGAAGCAGACAGGGTCTCACATGGAAGGAGGAAATGCCGAGGTCTGAGCCACTAAAGACCAGCCTCATTGGATTCTGTGCCTCCCTGAGAATTTCTTTTACTCCTGTCTAATTCTTTGTTAGTCTTCAGACCCAAGTACCACCACCATTTAACTGATGGGTAGAGAGAAAGAATCCTCCAAATTACTCAAGAAGGATTTTCTATGTTTAAAATTTTCAATATCTGCAATTCATTTTAAATTTTCAATAAATGGAAATAAAGGACATGAGGTCAGTAAGTGAGATTAAAAATAACTTGTTCCACTTCCCCAACTCAAAACAAATTAACTAGAAAGCCTACATAAAATGGACATTTACTAGGAAGATACATTTTGCCAAAATTGACTTCAGTAGGAGGGAATTTAACCAGATCAAAATCCATAGAGAAGAGGAAGACATTTATCAGAGTCCCTTATGAATAAAAGCACCTGGATCAGATTAGCAGCCAGATTCTTCCATTCTTTTAAATACCAGGTAAGCTAATGCTACTTACTCAATTCAAGAACATCAAAGAGGAAGTAACATTTCCAAATTATCTTTATACATCACATAAAATTCTGAAACTAAAGCATCCTAAAGTTTGTACCAAAAAGAATACCACAGAAAGATGTCACCTTTTCCTACAGATGGTACCATGTAAAATAATGTAGCCCCAAACCCCTGAGAAATAAAATAAAAATATGATGAGCAAAGAAATTCGTGTCTCCAATTCAAGAATGATTCATTATTAGGAAGTTCATTAGTATGCTTCATCATATTTATGAAGAGAAATCAAGAAATCTTACTCATAGTTAAAAAACATTTTTGGAAGAATTCATCATGTAAGAATGTTAAATCAAAACACTAGGAAATTCTTTAGAATCTTTCCAAACTTGAGAAAACAAAGTCTTCATCCTGCTCATAGGAAATCACTAGAGATATTCCACTAAGGCCAGAAAACCACAGTAAAAAAAGGACGTGATCACCTGTTCTATTTATTTATCACTGTGTTGCAGGGTTAGCCAGGGCCATTTAAAATGGCAGAGGAATTCGAAAGAAAGACCTAGAATTATGTTTTCATATGATGCAAGTATACCTCTGGAAACATAAAGGAACTCATAGAAGATCCACTTGGAAAAACAATTCAGTATGCTAATGGGTTATACTGCTGATATACAAAAACAATAGGCTTTTGTACATAGGGTATTATTTTTAAGATTATATTTTTAAGTAATCACTACAACCAACATGGGTCATGATCCTGAGGTCAAGAGTGGCAGGCCCTACCAAGTAAGCCACCCAGGTGCCCCTGTACATAGCATATGTTTGAACAATAGCCTATGTACAACAAAGAATCATTTATGAGTTTTAGCAGGAGTGTCTCCAATTAAAAAGTGTAATATAAAATGAAAGAGGGGAATAGGGGACTCAGTCAGTTAAGAATATGACTTTTAATTTCAGCTCAGGTTGTGATCCCAGGGTCATGGGATTGAGCCCTGTGTCTTGTGCTGAGCATCAAGCTTGCTTGGGATTCTCTCTCTCCCCCTCTTTCTCTCTCTCTCTCTCTCTCTCTCTCTCTCTCTCAAATAAATGAACAAACATACAAACAAATATTGTTGTAAAAAAATAAAATGAAATAAAGTAACGAGGAATGAATCTAACAAAAATGTGTAAAGTCTATATGGGGAAAAGAAATTCCTGAAATATAGGAAAGGAGAAATAAATGAATGGAAATTTACATCATGTTCTTGGGTGTAAAAACTCAATATTATAGAAAGGTCAATTCTCCTTTAGCTAATTTATAAATTTAGTTTGATCCTGATATAGATACGATCAGTTTCTTCAAACTATCAATGTGACTGTAAAAATCTTACAGAATACTGAAGAATAGGCACAAAAACGTCCTCATTGAGTTTTGATGCAACTTGTTTTGTATGTTCCGAATGGCCAGTGGTGTATCCATTGGCAACACCTGCTTCTTGAGTGTCTTCCAGGACATCACGATTGGCCCCAGGAACTCCAAGATGATAGAACTTAAAATAGAGGCTCTGCGTGCCTCTCTAACAGTCAGCTGCCCAATCGTAACTTGGTGGTAAATACCACTTTAATCTTCCTGTGACTGACTGAACCGTGAAAACATCACATAGAAACATGACTGGGGGTGCTGAATACCAAGATCACACAATCACCACTTTTAACCTTCCCTCCTGTCAGACATTTGGGATTCATGCCCTGGGGCAGTATCTCCCTAGTTTTCAAGCTTTTAAGATACAAGCAGTGGGTCCAGCACATTTACAGGAACATCTCCAGAATTTCCCCAGAGGTGAGGTCTAAGGCATCCTTGTCTTGGTAAGCACCTTTGTGTCTTTTTAAGCTCCCTCTTCCACCTTTTCATGTCATTTGGCTCTTTCTGAAAATCCCAGTTGGTGGGAGCTGAACCCCTGTGCTCTAATCACTCCATGTTTTTTTTTTCTTAACAGTCAGCCCTTTTGTTCTCTGGAGCCCTGACCTTAATTGTGTCCAGGATCGTCTCTGCACGCTGCAGAAGGAATACACAACTGTCTAAAATGACAAGATACCTATAAACTATTGTAAACTGTTAGACAATGAGTAGTTACTTTTTACTTCACTCCTTGCAGAGATTTAAGCCCTGGAAGGGTCAGTCACATAATAGAGAGGATGTGAAAAGCAAATGCAGCCAGCACCACCTTCAGAATTTCCACAGGAAACAGAAGAGGAGCTATTAACTGGCACATTTCCTATTAAAAATTATTAAGAGTGTATATGAGGCTGCTGAAAACATGAAACACTAGTGGTAGAGTTTGCTTGCACCATTTACGTACAGAACAGAAATCCTTATCACATGTTTGTGGAAATACTTAACCAGTATTGCATCAGTACTAGGAAAAGTTACATCTCTCTGAAGGAGTCCACCTTTTAGAAGCTTCCTTATCGGCCCTTGACACCAAGCAATCAGAAACAGAAAACAAAAGGATCAGTTAAAATATCTAATTTTCTGGGTACCTGGGTGTCTCAGTTGGCTGAGCCAGGGACTCTTCGTTTCGGCTGAGATATCTCAGGGTGTGTGATATCCAGTCCAGACATGGGGTGAGGGGCGGCGTACAGAGGGCTCTGCTCAGAGCCTGCTTGGGATTCTAGATCTAGCTCTCTGCCCCTTCCCGCTTGCATTCCCTCCCGTGCTCTCTCTCAAAATAAATAAATTTTTAAAACTCTAATTTTCAAGAAAAAAATAGACTTCTAAAATACCTGAGAACAATTTAATTAAAACTGCAATGAAATTTGGCAGTTAAGGGCTTAAGCACATACAGGTCCCACTGGTAGGTCTCAAAGACATTTGGATTTGTAATTCATCTGGAGAGGTGTGGAGTTGAATATCAAATTTAAGAGAGAGACATTAATCAACACCCATTGACGCAGAAACTTTTATTCCTTTAAAGCAACGTGCCAGCGCTCCGTCCCACAGCCCAAGGCCCGGCGGGGAAAGCCTGGAGTGCAGTCCAAGGAATAGCGAGAAGTGACAGTTGAGTGAAAATTCTGAGGACGAGTTAATACCGAACAGCACAATTCCCACAGGACAGTGTTTATTTCTTTTAATGTTTATTTTATTTTTGAAAGAGAGAGAGTGCGAGCGAGGTAGGGGCAGAGAGAGAAGGAGACAGAATCCAAAGCAGGCTCCAAGCTCTGAGGTGTCAGCACAGAGCCGGATGGGAGGCTCCAACCCACCATAGGGAGATCAGGACCAGAACCAAAGTCAGGCTTAACCTACTGAGCCACACAGGCGCCCCCCGCCCCCCAGAACAGTTGTGCGTGTCGCATTCTAGCGTCCATCACCGACACTGACCACCCCGGCTTTTACTTCATTTAAACAAGGAGCTGTCACTATCCGGGTCTCAGTCGACCCACGAGGACCCCGGGCGCCAGGTCCCCACACCGCTCCGCCTCCCCGCTAGAGCGCATGTCCACGGCTCTCTAAAGACTTTTCTCTCACCCCCCCACCCCAACCCGCCCCCCCTCCCAAAAAAAAATTGCTTCCCCGGGCACCGGGCTCAACTTGTGAAATAACGCCGCTCCCAACAGAAGCGACCCACCCTTCCCTGAGGTTGCACCCAGCCTGGCTCGAAACGACACCAGCGGGATTGGGCGGAATCCAAAAGCGGAACCCGACCCGCGCGGCCGGAAGAGAAAACAGACCCGCAGACGCTGGGAGGAGAGTGGTGCGCTGGACCCGCCCCACCGGATGTGTCCTGGACACGCCCCGGCACCGCCCCGCGACGCACGCGCATGCGCCATTTTCTGCAGCCCCGGAAGCTGATCCAGCAGGGCAACGTGCGCTGTGGGGTGAGCGAGTCTCCATTTTTCTGGTTCGCACCAGCGGTTGCGCTGCTCAGTGCCTGGGGCTCCACCCCAGGTTCCGGGGTCGCCTGGTAAGGTAAAATTCTTGAACCGTCTTCTCCCTTTCATCGCTCGTCGCCTGGCTCTAAGACGTTCCGAGTCCTTTCTCTCGGGGCGGGTCCCGGGGGTCTGTGGTCGTTTTCGGTTAAAATCGCTCCGAGGCAGGTTCGGGCCAAGCCGTTCTGCCTGTGGCCCTTGCAGACCCCGATATCCTTGCCGGTCACTTTCCTGCTCAGAACCTTTCTCTGACTGCCGAGTGTCCCCCGTGCCCCCAGCCCCATACTGCGTCGGGCACAGTGGTCACTAGGGAGGTGGGTGCAGGCCGTTGGCCGCAGGGTGGCCGTCCGTCTGGGTGTGGACGGAGATGGCGGGGAAGGACGCAGAAATCTGCGGAGTTAGAGGGTCATCAGAAAGTGTGGGGAGAAAAACCGGCGGGGGTTGACACAGGCTGCCGCAGAATAGGGTGAAACTGTCTGTTGGAGGAGGAATAGCGACGGAGGGAAACGGAAATGGACAAAAGGACTGAAGAGAAACAAGGACACAGACTTCTACAGAGAAGAAAACGCGTAGGGGTCACAGACAAGGCACAGGACCCAAACCGTAGTGAAGAACCGAGGATATCAAGTTGTGAAGTACCGACTTGAAGTTTTATGACCTCGTTAATCTAACATTTGGTGAATTGTTTCAGTTGTGGAGAAGAGATTGAGAGTGTGAAACCTGGTGTTTGAGGCATCTGCACTTTCTAAGCATTGCATCAGAAGATCATGCCATTGGCAACCCCTACTCATCCAGGGGGAATAGAACTGTCAGTTAAAGGGGACTTTCTGTAACCACATGGTGCTTTTACGATGGCCATTGTTAACAATACTGTTTGTCTCTCCCCCTTTTTTCGTGGCTCGTGGCATTCTTTTCTGAATTTGATGTATCCTCACACTTGTTGTGACTTTAATCTCAGATTCCACTGGAGAGCTTTTCAACTTCCAAATTATTTTTTCTTGTAATTTTATTGTTCAGAGTAAGAGTTTTATATGCTTTCTACTCTACCATATGTTGCAAGGATTCTTTGATGTCTGTTAAAGAACTTTATGGTATTTCATTACACATCCGTTAAGGATGTTGGTAACCTTTTAACACTCAAAACCTAGTTTAGTGTGCTATTTTAATAATTCAGCAGTTCTCTTCTTGTGTTAAGGCAGTTTATAAATTATCAAGCTTTGAGCTGAGTTCTCCAGCTAAGTAGATGATCCCCTCAAGTCCCCTCTGTCTTCTCTGTACAGATGTTGAAGGGTGGTCTTGATTGATGTGGAACTTGGTTCCAGCAGAGCTCATCCGTTCATAATACAGAGAGTGTTCAGACCTCGCGCCCACAGGTGACCCTTTTTCATGTTTTCCAGGACCAGTAACTTTGTAATTTCATATAGCTTTTCTGGAAAAGAGGAATTAAATGCTTGGGTTTGCTTAAACCCATAAAAGAGAAGCTTCTCTCCTTCAGGAATATGAAAGGTAATCTGGAATTAGGACAAGGCCTTTCTACTTCAACCTGACCAGGCCACCTTTTCAGAGATTTCTTACACCCAGTTCTGCTCATTCAACTGAGACTTCTTCAGGGTAACTTGGCAAATTAACTCCCCTGCTAACCCCCGATGGACCCACCTGTAACAGGAGACAATAGACCAAGAATTCTGAACCTGAGTTAATAAGATGCGTGAAATGATTTTCAAAACTAGGTGTGTCTTTGGTAGTGTTGTGGGAGAGAGTGTGCAGTTATAATGGGAGTTCACAATGTGACCCAGTTCCAAAAATATCGAAAGCCACTAAGAAAGAAGCAGGAGCATAGCTCAGAGACAGGGATGTGCCTCTGTCACCTCCACCCTCTGTGTATCATGGCTAAATCTTAAAAATTTGATTGTGTCGTCCTTTGACATTAAACTCTCTTACAGGCTTCCGGTCAGCATCAGGACAAAGGTCTAAACTTCTCAGTATGGCTTCCAGGGAGCTCTGGAGCTGGGTGGCCCTTAAGAGTTGGTCCATATTGATGGCATGGACAGTCTTCTCTGTCCTGCATCATCCATTCCTTGGATGCGGGCTACCTAGGGAGGAGCCAAGAACTTGAATGAGCCCATTCCCTTTGGCCAAGTGCCAGGTAGACAAGACAATGCAGTTGCAGTGGAGTGTGTAAGTTTGAGCGGTAGGGGAGGCCTTCGTGAAGAAGTGGGTAAAAAATGCACTTGTTGGCCTCCACATAGGACCTTATTGTCCCCGCATCCCTCCTGTTGCAGTGGGCAGCAAAGGCCTTTTTCCCATGGCAAGTTTCTCCCCATATGTATATTGTGGCAGAGGATGGGGTCATGTTGATTCTGAAAATTAAACAACATCCTTTTTGTCACACAGTATAACCTTACTTGAGAAAGAAGACCAGAAGAAGGGGGAAAAAAGAAGGAATGGCTCTTTTCCAGGTAAAATCCCATTTTTTGTTGATTTTTCTTCCTAAAATGTCACTTTGGACTTGTTAATCTTGTCTGTCTGTGAGGTGTCCTGCCTGAGTTGTTTACTCACACCCAGGGCTTTCTCCCAATATCCCCTCCTCTCTATGCATATTTCTTCTTACTGTGACCAAGTGACGCGGAACTTGGGAAGAGGCACCTGTTAGGTGGTCATCCTGGGAATGTTGTTCTACACAGGCTAGGACTGGAGATAGGGAGTTAGCTCTTTGGTATCTTCAGGAAGGATTCTTCAGAGATCCCTCCTGGATCCTTTTTCAGCTCATATAAACCAGGATTAAAGAGATTATGTATGTAAGTCATGTATTAACGTGCAAAAGTACCTGAGGAACCCTGGAAAATAAGAGTGCTGGAAATTTACTTCATCCGGTTTTACAAATGCATTTTGATGTTAAACCAGGGACTCATTGTGCTTCTGACTCCACGATATTAATACTTTGGAATAGAATAGAAAGTTGAAAGTAGGAATGAGAAGTAGAGAGGATGTCTTGGTTTATTAACATAATTGGTTTTCAAATGTAGAATCAACTCTCATGTCAAACAGTGTCACAGACGATGAGACTGGAGTTCTCTCTTGTCCAGAAGAGAGCAGATGCAGAATGGAATACGAGAAAGGGTGACGTCTGCGAGGAGACAGGGGCCCCCAACAGGGGTTTTGTCTCAGTATTTATTGAGCCCATGAGATATTACACATGTGGTACACATGAAGAAAACAAGTACTTACACACATGAACGTGGAGAAACCATGAGACAGGAACATTAACTTGTGTGTGTAGGAAGCAGAGGGTCTGGAGGCAAGTGCAGTGTGTGACCAAAGTACATTAGTAGATTGGCGTCAGATGGAAAGGAATTTCCTGCAGGTGCTGTAAGAAGTTACTCGTGATCCCATTGCAATATCTTGCTAGCTAACTTCGGGCACGTTCGCCCCATGGTGGGAGATTTTCGCCCTAAGCTTTTCTGTAGCTAATGACTTTACCTTGGGTGCTTTTGTCCCGTGGTGGCAGCTTTCTGCCCTAAGCTTTCTAACCTGTTTGTGGAAGTCTAAGGGATTCTTGAACCTATTTCCCCCTGGCTCCCCATTTTGGTTTTTTTCATCTTAAGTTTGCGTGTGAGGACAGTCATGATGGCTACCTGATCCGTATTTTGCTGTCTGGTGGTTTGGAGAGTGTTTCTGCAATGGCATAAAAGGAGACATCGTACAAGTATTCCGCTTCACAGAGTTATAATGGAGGTTTAGCACCTATTGTCTTTTTTCTATAAGTTGGATGGCCGCCATAAGGGCCTGAGGCATGCCATTATTTGTTTGTAGAAGTTTGGCTTATTAGCTCTTTGATAGTGTTGACCATAACTGGGTTAAGTACATGTGCAGTTTCAGTGTGCTGAAGACTAATTCGAGCAATGGTAGCAGAAGCTATAACGCTTACTGTGGCTTGGATCCCCATGAGTAAGAGGCCTATGAAACGCCTTTGTCTGGTTAATGAATACCAGTGATGGAGATCATTGCCATCAGATGCAAATCAGGTGTGTAGGCTATACCACTTCGTTGTAAGAGGAAGCGGGCCTGGTTTGACAGGCGTTTAGGCTTCCCTCATGTTATATGAGGAGCTAGGAATTGCATTTGTGGAGCGACTTCAGGATGAGGAACAGTGAAGTGGTTTCTTCCATCCTGAAAATGGAGCGGTGGTCGTTCATTCTGAGTCATTCTCTGGAAGTCCTGGTTGATTGGAAGGTGTTCTGGGGTCTCCCCCATGCTGTGAAAGAGCTTCACCAACCAAGAGGGAATCCCCAGAGGTCCAGAATATGAAAGAATACAAGCATATTCTCAGACCCAAGTGAGAAGTTTGAACTGGCACCATAGGATGAGAGGGTTTATGGAATTTAGGAAAATGGAGCTTAGCTGCATTAGTCCTTGAGGGTCAAGATTTGAAAACGTAAGAGTGATCATAGTGTGATCGAGGAGAAGTTGAGCTTGTAATGTAGACAACCATGGGTAATTCTGCCTTTTTTGTTGTTTTTAACATATTTTTATGTTTATTATGTGCTTGTTCTACAATTGCTTGTCCTTGCGGATTGTAGGGAATTTTAATTTTATCTGCCATTTCCTTCTTCCTTTGTTCCACATTGCTCCCCCTGAAAGTTTTGACTCTTAAAATCTTCAAGGTTGCTGAGGGTGGATGGTCTTCTCTTCTATAACTTCTTCTTGTTGAATAGGGCCATAGAGAGTCCATCCCTAGGGGCAACATTGGTAAGTTGGGGTAGGTATAGCAGAGTTAGGAAAAGGAAAGACAGTGCAGGGTAAACAGCCTCCTTGAGTATAAAGGATCATCTGTCTACTGGGAGTGATAGCGGTGAAGAAGTCTTCCAACAGGAGTCGCAAAACTATGACAAAAAAAACTCAAAAATGGACATGATTAAAAGATCTAATGCAGGTGAGAAGGAAATTCAGTTATTTCTGTGGCACATAACACTTCAATTATCAGAATATCAAGTGATGACCTTATGCCAAAAAATATTAAAGGTAGGAATTGCATATAATCTCTATAATAGGTATAGCATGTACTCAAATGTAACCTAAGGATTATTATTTGTTTGACAGTGCTTCCAGAGTAATTCAACTTACTAAAGAAGCCTAATTGGTCAAAAAGACTTCATTTACAATTTAAATCTTTGAAAATTTGTTAGTAAAATACTCAGAAAGTTGTAATCCACCAAGTATGTTTACCATCAGACCCCGATATCCTCACTTTCCCTGCAATAAGAAGCTGAAAGCAGATGAGCCTTACTTAGGAATCAGTGATTTAGCATCCCATCCTATTTAGAAAAGGCCTAGATGTCCCAACAAATTCAATCCCAATTTATCATGCACGGAAAACTTTTCGAGTTACTAAAGCCTTTGAAAGCTAGTGTAACAATGACTCATGAAACCTGTGAGACCAAGTTTCCAATTACTTTAAGTTGTAACATGAGCTTATTTGACCTTTGATTAACAGGTCTGTTTCAAACCAACAAACTTACATTAGGGTCCCCCTAACACAGTTTGTTCCCCATGGTTAATTTTTATCTGAAACACTGGTGAGGAAGTCTGAAGTGGATGGTCTTGTCTCGTTGACATCTCAGAGACAATTTTAAGGTTGGGTAAAGGTTTTTATAGGTCATGATATGGCTTGCAGTTATGAATATTAGGTAGACCCTGGTTCAGTTTATAATATGTGTTCCCATTTTTTTCCAATTTTCCAAAGGCAAGAAGTCTTGTGAGTTTTCTTGAGGTGTCTGTAAACACCATAAGGGCATTCTTAGTAGGTTGTTGCATCGGAGTGAGGATATCTTCAGAAGGAATCTTTTGTTCCTTTAACAGGTTAGATTTTTCCCATTGACAAAGTGGGGAGTTGGCATTCTCAGGGTGTAGGGGTGCTGAAGGGGCTGGCTGACAATAAGGAGGTTTAGGTTCCGTGGCAGAAGGTTTTATTTACTTTCAGTGGGTCTACATCTTCATAAACATCTTCTGCACTCAGGGGGAAAATGACCATAGGGACAGTAGACTATATAAGAATAACTCAGGCAGAACATTGGCGCCTTCCATATGTCATTCCTTTAGTGTGTCTTACCTATTCGTTCCAAATGTCTAAGTCGAAGGTTCCTTGCTCAGGAGACCAAGGACAGTGTTGCTGGATAACCATTAGTAATTTAAGGAGTGCTGTATGAATTTGTTGTTTTCTGTTCTAGGGATAGGGAGTCTCCCATAATAATTCTCTCAAAAGTTCCACAGCAGTGAATAATAATATAGTTTTGCTTTTCTCTTACCTCATCAGGAGAGATTGTAGACCCGTGCAGTTTTTCTGTTTGTAGAGTTCTAGTCGTTCTGTGGCTTTCTGCAGTCCCTGAGTTACATTCGCTTCTTAGCCACGTTGGCCTCTAGCTCCATTGTGTTCTACCACATTGTCTTCTTAGACACATCCCCTGCTTCACGTCGACTTCTTAGTCACGACGGTTTTTCTTCTAATTATGTTGACTTCACGTCACCTTCTATCACATTGACTTTGGTCACCTTGGTTTTTATCATGTCGATTTCTATCCCATTGGGATCACCATCTGGCAAAGATTATGAGCCTTGAGTTCTCTCTTGCCCAGCGAGAGAACAGACCTAGAATGGAATACGAGAGAGGCTAATGTCCGGGAGGAGACAGGAGGCCCCAACAGGGGTTCATCTCTGTATTTATTGAGCTCCCAAGATACTACACACATGGTGAATGTGAAGAAAATAAGATCTTACACGCGTTAATGTGGACAAAACCATCAGACAGGAATCATTAAATTGTGTGGGTAAGAAGCAAAGGGTCTGGGGTGTAGGTGGAGTTTGTGATTAAAGTACGTTAGTAGTTTGGTGTCAGATGGAAAGTAATTTTCTGCAGATGATATACAAAGTTGCTCAGTATCCCATTACAATATCTAGCTAACTAACCTCGGGTGATTTTGCTCCATTGTGGCTTCTTTCTATCCTAAGCATTTCTCTATTTAATGACTTAACCCTGGGCGCTTTAGCTCCGTGGTGGCATCTTTCTGCCTTAAGCTTTCTTAACCCATTTAGGTAAGTATAAGTGATTCTAGAACCTATTTCTCCACATAATAGTAAATGTTGTATAAATTAGTGATAGCACATCCATCTCTTAAAGACCATGGTTTCTTTTAGGAACTCTTATACGTTGTACATTTTTTGGAGAAAAATGTGTATAATTTAGCCAGACATAGCATAACTTTCTGTCATCACAGAGGATGGTGCTCAATTTTAATTTTACATATTATTATTAAATTTTATTATTTTTGTGTGTATGTATTAAACTTCAGTTGTACAGATTTTTGCAGTTCATTTCCACACACTAATGCATTTTTGAAACTAAGAAGGAAAACATCCTCTTCCCTGTCATGTCTTCCACCATAACAGATTTTCTTCATCAAGAACCGATGTTCTCTTTCGTGCATATTTTCTAAACGTGCATTTATGTATTGTAGTATGATTTTAGAATATATTCTACTGTAAATGTTTAATCCTATTTTGTTCTGCAAATTGGTATCTTTACATGCCATATGACTTGAAGTCGTTTTCATGAAAGTCAACAAGAGGTAACTGCTTTTTTAGATCCTCATGGGAGTATTCTCTAAATGAAGATCCATGGGTCCTTTACAACTCCTTACTGTTTCAAAGAATGCCACGATGGCTGCTTCTGAGCAGGCCGACTTCACTACAGACTTCTAAGGATGTTTTAAGATTGTACATCTTTTAAGCATGATTACCAGGTTGATGATGGTCTTTCTGAGGAGGCACAGACATTCAACTTAGTAAGTAAAGATTTTAAATCAACTGTCTTGACTATCCTCAGCTAAAGGAAAATGTGGAAGAGAACTAAGAAGTAGGAGAACAATGTTTCAACAAATAGAAAGTATCAGTAAAGAGATAGAAATTATAGCAAAAGGAGGGAATAGAAATGCTGGAGTTAAAGTATAAACTTTATACTTTATATACACACACACACACACACACACACACACACACACACACACACACACTTTATATACACCAGAATTGAAAATTCACTAGAGGGTTCATCAGCAGATGGACAAAAAGAATAAAGAATCAGTGAACTTAAACATAGGTTAACTGAAATTGTCAAGTGTGAGGAGGAGAGAGGGGAATAAAGCTGAATAAAAGGGAATAAAAGAAGAAAAATGGTCAGAGGCAAAGAAACCTTTGGGACACTATAACTAATACCCCTGTAAACGTAATAGGAGTTCTAGAAGGAAGGGCAGAAAGAATAATTGAAGAAAGAAGAGCTGAAAACTTCCCAAATTTATCAAAGAGAACCTACACGCCCAAAAAACTCAATGAACTTCAACTAGGTCCAATGCATGGAGATCCCTGGCAGTCACATAATCAGTCAAGTTTTATCATAATAAGACAAAGAATGTGGAACGTAGCAAGACAGAAAAACTTCTCATGTACAGGGATTCTGAATAAGATTAATGGTCTGTTTCTCGTTAGAAACTGTGGAGGCCAGGAATCCATCTCCTTTGGTATTAAAAGATTGAAAAATTAAAAAAAAAAAAAAACACCATATCAGGAATTCCTTACAAGGCAAACTATACTTCAAAATTGATAGTGAAGTTGAGATTCCTAGATGAACAAATGCTGAGGGGGTTCACACTTACAGACTTAGACTATAAGCAATGCCACGTGGAGTTCTTCAGGCTGAAATGGATAGAAACTAGCATTACCTCAAAGCCATAGGAACAAGTAAACAACGCTAGTAAAGGTAACTACATAAGCAAATATAAAAGCTAATTATTGTCTTTTTGTTTTGTAACTCATTTTGTCCTACATGTCTTAAGAGACAGTAAAACAATCAGAAAAATCTGCTCTTGAGTGTGTGCAACATCTGTTCGTATCTTTTATGAAGTAGTTTTTAACAACAACATAAAGGGAGAATGTATAACAGCACTTGTTTGTATGCCATTAAAGCTAAGTTAGCATCAACTGAAATTCAAATATTAGTTGTTTAATATGTAAGCTATAACTCCCAGGATAACCACTCAGAAAATAACTTGAAAATGTACAGAAAAATAAATAGACCATCAAAATGGTATGCACGCACAGACACCCAAAGAAGGAAGGAATTATGTAACAAAATATTAGCCATACAAACAGCAGATGTTAGAATAATTCTTACCAGTAGCAATTTAAAATGTACCTAAATTAAACTCTTCAATAAAAGAGAAAGGAATTTTACAAATGGTTCCACTCTATGTCTGCATAGGGCTCACTTTATTTTTTCAAAGCATTTTTTGATTGTGAGAGAATGTGAGTGGAGGAAGGGCAGAGAGAGCGAGGGAATGAGAAATTCTCTCAAGCAAGCTCTGCACTGTCAGCCCGGAGACCAGTGTTGGGTTGGAACCCACAAACTGTGAGATCATGACCTGAGCTGAAACGGAGAGTAAGACGCTTAAGCGACTAAGCCACCCAGGCGCTCCAAGGCTCACTTGAGATACACAAATAGGTTGATAGCAGGATGGAAAAAGATAATTCCATGCAGATAGTAATGAAACCTAGTTGGGGAGCTATATAGATATCAGACTAAATAGAGTTTAAGTTGTAAAATAGTCATCAAAGATATTGAAGAACATATATTGAAAAAAGGGCCAATCCATTAGGAAGATAAAACAAGTATAAACGATACTTACATAGAAACAAAGCCCCCAAGTTTCTGAAGCAAACATTGAGAAGCTTGTTCTATACTAGTTGGAGATCACAGTGCTCCCTATTTAATAATGGATAGAACAACCAGATATCAATTATAAAGCAGTGAGCAGCACTGTAAACCAGCTAGGCTCCACAGACACATACAAAACACTGCGTCCAACAAAAAGTCAAAAATTGGGAGTAGAAGGGAACTGGCTCAGTCTGAAAAAGCGTTATTAAAATTCCATGGCTAACCATATACTCAATGGTGAACACCTGAAAACTTCCCCCTAATACCAAGAAGAAAACAAGCATGCCCCATGTTGCCTCCACTTAGTCAACACTCTCCTGGTAGTTCTAACCAGAGAAATCACAGAAGAAAAATAAATAAAATGTGTCAAAATGAGAAAAGAAATCAAACTATCTCCATTCATAGATTACATGATCTCCTATTTAGAAATAAAGAATCCTCAGACTTAGAATGAATTCATTGAAGTTACAAAATACAATATCAGCACTCAAAATTCAGTTACATATCTGTACAGTAGCAGTTAACAAATGGAAAGTAAACAATTCCATTTACAAAAACAAGAAAGTAAATGGGAATAATATTAATCAGGGAAATGGAAGATTCATACAGAGTGAAAACTACAAATGTTGCTGAGGAAAATTAAAACCTAAGTAAATGTCAAGATATCTTGTGATTCTGGCTTGGAAGACCATAAAACAGAGGGATCCCCAGAGCGATATAAAGAGTAATAGAGTCCTCAGCAAAATCCCAGCATGTTTTGCCCAAATGGGAATCCTGATTCTAAAACTCATACTGAATTGGTAAGGATGCCACATAACCAAAATAAACATGAGAAAGAACAAAATTGGAGGACCTACAATTCCCGACATCAAACCTTCTACAATAACTTGGAATAATCAAAAGTATAATTGCATCAGAGGCTAGAAATATTATTCAAAGATACAGAACTAAGCATCCACAAATAAACCCATACATCTATAATCCATTCCTTTTTTCCAAGTGTGCGGGAAACAATGGAAAAAGAAAAGTCTCTTTAATAGTACTGACATATCTAGGTATCTGTGAGAATGAAATTGAAACTACCTTGTACCATATAAGGAAATCAGTTCAGAACTAATCAAAGACTATATGTAAGAGCCTAAACTATAAAAGTCTTAACTGAAAACATAGGGGTAAATTTTCATGACCTTAGGGTTGACAATGGATTTTTATACATGATCCTAAAAGCAAAAGTGAAAAAGACAAAGTAAATAAATTGGTCATCATCTCAGTTATTCACGTCTGTGTGGTGAAGGACATTATCACCTAAGTGGAACAAATGGGAGGAAATAATTTGCCAACACATATCTACTAAGCGTCTAGAACCTAAAATATATGAAGAACTTACACAAGTGACAACCAACATACCAAGAACCCAATTTGAACAACAGTCAAAGGATTTTAATAGACACTTCTCCATAGAAGATACACAAATGAACCCAGCACATGAAGAGATGTTCAATGAAAGTAGTCATTATTAAAATGTAAAATCAAAATCACAGTGAGCTATCGTTTCACATCCACTAGGATGACTATTATGAAACCACAAAAATAAAGAGGTTGAGAAATTCACATCATGACACGTTGCTATAAAAACGTAGGTACTGTGGAAAAGAGTGTGACAGAGTCTGAAAAAATTAAACCATGTGACCCAGTAATTCCACTCCTAGGTATATAACCAAAGGAATTGAAAACAGGCATCCAAACACTTAACTTCTACTGGAACTTAGTAATATTAGCCAAAGGTAGTAACAAACAAATGCTTTACAGTAGTTGAGTGAATATGGTCTACTCCTGCAATGGAATATTCTGAAGCCAGAAGAAAGGAAATGGACCACTGATGCATACTATATCGTGGATGTACCCCAAGGATGATTCTGTGTGAAAGAAGGCAGATGCAAAAGGCCACATATTTGATCCTTTTCCTTTTATATGAAACGATCCCAGATCGGTGAATCCACAGAGACAAAGCATTAGTGGTTGCCAGGGACTGGGCAATAGGAAGCACCTGTTAATGGGTAAAGTCTTTCCTATGGGGCTGATAAAAAAAGTTTTGGATCTAGACAGAGGTGATGTTTGTGCAATATTTGAATGCAATAATTGCCCCCTAATGGTATTTTAAAGTAGCTAATTTTATGTTCACTGTAACTCACTCAGAATTATCTTACACGGATCAAAGAACACTCACTCCAGTCAAGTCAGTCTTTACACATCTGTGCTTCACTTGTCTTTGGTCAAATAAGAGCACATTCCCTGTGCACTTGGTGAAATGTGTTTTCCTTTCAGGGACGGTTGACCTTCAGGGATGTGGCCATAGATTTCTCTCAGGAGGAGTGGGAGTGCCTGGACCCCGCTCAGAGGGCTTTGTACAAGGATGTGATGTTGGAGAACTACAGGAACCTGGTCTCCGTGGGTGAGGATAACTTGCCTCCAGAAGTCGGTAATTACTTGTTATCTGTGTGCTGTGCCTTTTCTATTGAGAGCCCCTGTTTTGATCATAAGAGTTCCAATTCCTTGTTCTTAAGGGAGTGATTGCAGCTGTTTTGATTGAGAGTGGAAAGGGTTCATAATGTGGCAAATGGATTCTAACTTCCCTTTCCTTCAGAAGTTCTGCATTCCTGCTTGTTGATGTGGGTGCAGAACTTAGTAGTCAGAAAAGCCTAAGGGAGGGAACTGGTGATGAGGAGCCCTGGTCGTTGTATGTAACTGATGAATCACTAAATTCTACTCCTGAAACCAGTACTACACTCTGTTAAGTAACTAGAATTTAAATAACAATCTGGGAGTCTGGGGAATAGGATATAAAAACGCTTATATTCTTAGCAAAGTCTAATTTCGCTGAAATCTTTAAAGATAAAGCTCAGAGACAATAATGTTATTTAAAGTTGGGGGGAAAAGGAAACCTCGTGGTGAATTTATTTAAATCTCTGATTCTGTGGTCTTACCCTCGTAAGGGTTTTGGTTGAGTAGTTCTTAGAAAAAACCCAGATGTCTGCACACCTAAAATAATCCTTAAGCCCTCAGGCACTCATTTGAGTAATTTTTGAAATACGTGGTTTCTACACCAAGCAAAACGAACGTTCTTTCCTGTTTGGTGAACCAAGAGCTGGAAACGTGTTCTGGAAGAGCAGAGGAGATCATGTTCTGTTTTTCTTTATGAATGGAAATCTCTTCTTGAGCTGAATATCATCTCGGTTTTGGAAGAAGATAAAGAGCCCTGGACTGTGGAACATGAAGTGAGGATAGGGAAACATCCAGACAGGGAATGTGAATGTATTGGAATGTGAGCACAAGTCCGCTCAGAAGGGCAGAGAGTAAATTGCTCCAGTAAATATTGTTTGGGAAGGATCTATGGGAAAATACAAGTGTATTTCTTAGGAGCTTTCAAAGGAAATCCTCCCCCACCCCACACACACTTCTCATTCTGTTATTCAGACGAGTAAATCAGATGTGTAGAAGTTTAAACTTCCAGTGATAATACCTACAACACTGTTACCTAGCCCCTCCGACCATACTGGTGCTGTGGCTTGAGAGGGACTGAGATGGCTGTCCCCAAGGAGTCTTTTCCCTGATCCCTCTTGGTTCTCATTCCATACAGGTCAGAGGTGAGGCCTCTGTAGTGCAAACCCCAGGACCTATTCACTTTCCATTTCCATTTTGTATCCTTGGAGAACTTCTCAGGAGACACAAAAGTTGTAGCATCTGTCTAATAAAGTAGATAAAAGTCTATGTCTTCCTCGGCCATCCTGGCTTCTGAAGGTTGCTCCCTTGTGCATTAATTAGGAGGAAGTCATGATGTGGATAATTCCAAAAAGTGAAAATCCAAAAGTAGATGTAGTGTAAATACAGCTCAGCTGTACTTGGTGATACCTAGTTAGCTTTTCTGTAGGAAAAACATGTATCATTCCACAGATGGTTATTGCATTCCTGGTATACCAAAAACACCATATTGATATTTTTTGGTTTTGTTTGTTTGTTTGTTTTAAGAACTCAAGAGGCAGCAGCAACTTTTGATTTTAAGTAATCTCTACAACCAGAGTGGGGTTTGAACTCAACTGCAAAGTCAAGGGTTGCATGGTGTACTGACTGAGACAGCCAGGCAGCCCAGTTTTTTTCTTTATTAACCTTTTGATCACCTTCACCCTTTTCTGCTCAGCTACCTGTGTGTAGCAACCACCAGTATGTTCTCTGTATCTAATGGGTTTTTGTTTCTTTAAGATTGCACACATAGGAGCAATCATACTGCAGTGGTCTTTGACTCATTCCACATAGCATATTGTCCTCAGGGTCCATCTCTGTTGTCACAAATGGGAAGATTGTATTCTACTTAGTGGCTAGATAATATTGTGTTGTATATACACATCTTTATCCATTCACCCATCAACGGACACTTAGATTGTGTTCGTATCTCAGCTGTTATAAATAGTGCTGCAGTGAACATCAGAATGCTTCTGTCTTTTCTAGTTAGTATTTTTGTTGTCTTCAGATAAATACCCAGTAGAATTGGTGGATCACACAGTAGTTCTCTTGGCTACACCAATCATTCTCCACCCGTTGACAACACGTGTTGTTTCTTGTCTTTTTACTAACTGCCATTCTAATATTAGGTGTGAAGCGATATTGTGGTTTTGATTTGCATTTCCCTGAGGATGAATGACGTTGAGCACCTTTTCATGGTCCTGTTGGCCATCTCTAAGTCTTTGGAAAATGTCTATTCAGATCTTGTGCCCATTTCTTAAATTGGGTTATTTGAGCATGTTTTGGCGATGTTTTAGATTACCAGTCCATTATCAGAAGCATGATTTGCTAATAGTTTCTCCCATTCAGTAGGATGCCTTTTCATTTTGTTCAAAAACTGTTTCCTTTGCTGTGTAAACACATTTCAGTTTGATATAATCCCACCTTTTTTACTTTTGTTGTTTTTCCTTTTTGGTGTGGAGAGTTAAAAATAAAATCATTGCCCACACATGTGTCAAGGAGCTCATTACCCAACTTTTCTTTCTTTTTTTCAATTTTTTTTAATGTTTATTTTTGAGAGACAGAGAGAGGCAGAGTGTGAGTGGGGAAGGGACAGAGGGAGAAAGACACAGGATCTTAAAAGGCTCCAGGCTCTGAGCTGTCAGCACAGAGCCCGATGTGGGGCTCGAACTCACAATGATATCATGACCTCATCCAACGTCAGAAGCTTATCCAGCTGAGCCACCCCGGCCCTTCACCCCTAACTTTTCTTAATAGGAGTTTTATGGTTTCAGGTCTTAGATTTAAGTCTTTAATCCATTCTGAGTTAGTTTTTGTGTATGATGTCAGATAGTGGTCCAGTTTCATGCTTTTGCCTCTGGCTGTCCCGTTTTCCCAAACCATTGATTGAAGAGATTATACTTTCCCCCATTTTATAGTCATGTCTCCTTTGTTGTAAATTAAGTGACCATGTGTGTGGGTTTATTTCTGGTCTCTATTCTGTTCTGTTGATCTATGTGTGTATTTTTATGCTAATACCATACTGTTTTAATGACTATAGCTTTGTAGTCCGGGAGTTTGAAATCAGGGAACGTGATGCCTCCAACTCGTACTTCTTTGTCAAGATGCTTTGGTGATTCGGGATCTTTAGCGGCTCCATAGAAATTTTAGGATTTTCCCTTTTGCGGATATGTTTTCATGTGGACAGAAATATTACACTTTTTTGAATGAATACCAAGGAGTGGGAATGCTAGGTCATATTTAAGAGTACATTTAGTTTTGTAAGAAAGTGCAAACTTCTCCAAAGGGGAGTACCATTTTGCATTTCCACCAGCAATGAATGAGAGTTCTTATAGTTCCACATTCTCACTAGGATTTGGTGTTGGTTTTGTGCATTTTGGCCATTCTCATAAATGTGCAGTGATATCTAATTGTTACAACACATATTTTCCTTGATTAAAGTTACCACTTTTCTTTAACGTTTATTTATTTTGCGAGAGAGAAAGAGAGGCAGCAAGGGAGCAAGCGTGAGCAGTATAGAGGCGGAGAGAGAGACACACAGAATCCAAAGCAGGCTCCAGGCTCTGAGCTGACACAGAGCGTGTCGCAGGCTTTGAAGTCCTAATCTGTGTTCATGACCTGAGTTGATGACAGGCACTTAACCAACTTAGCCCCCCAGCTGATCCTATGGCATTCTTTAAATTAAGAATTTGTGATATCTTGGAAACATATTTTTTAAGTTCCTGCTTTAGTCCCAGCAGTATCATTAACCTGATTTGCCGTAGCTTTTTCTATAATGATATATTATTTTGGGGCTTGGGTGGCTCAGTCGGTTGAGCATCTGACTCTTTTTTTTGGCCTAGGTCATGAAGTTACAGTTAGTGAGTTCAAGTCCCACATTGGGCAGTGCGCTTGCAGTGTGGAGACCTCTGGGGAATCTCTCTCTCTCTCTCTCTCCCTGCCTCTCCCCCATTCACAAGCTTGTTCTCAGTATCTCTCTCTATAAGTAACAACCTTAAAAACGTGTCTCCTGGAACATGTATGCATTATATAATTGTCTTGAGTATATACCTAGAAGCGAAGTCTTGGTATATTTAGTTTGATAATTTTTAGAGCACATATTGAATTAGATATAACTGTACAGTTTTCCTGTAACCCCCTACTGTTTCCCTGTTGAATGTTTTCCACCTTTGCTTCATGCCCGTAGTTGCGTTCCTACAGAATGTGTCAGTATTATACCTTTTGCTGGATGTGTTTTCTTTTTCCCCAAGGTCCTGCGTTAAACTTATACCACATTCATATTCCCATAGATGTGCAAGCACAAGCACTGTCCCCACATGGTCATTTACTTCTTATGCTTCACTCTTGCTTTTCTGAATCCAAGTCCTGGCCTTTCCTCAGATGTTTCATTGAGCTAAACAAACCACCCTCGTATATCCTGGTATATTAATTTTGATCAACAAAGCACCTCAGTTTACACAGCACCTGACTCCCCTGCCCTCCGTACTGCAGAAGGAACCCTATTCATACACAGGGGACATGTGTATGAATTGCTCAGGACAGCAGCTTGATCTGGTGGTTAATTATACTGTGTGTTTACTAATGTATGAGCATATGATGAAAGAAACAAGGTATTTTAAGGACTCTGTATGTTACAACCTGCATGTTGATCTAGGGGGTTAAGTTAATAAGTAACCATAGTTACACAAACTAGTAGTCTCTGGAATTCTAAAGCAGTTTTTCTTGGAGACGTAAAGACAGGATTTACATTCCATAAGTAACTCCTACTAGAAGGAATGAAAGATTCATTGAGCATCACTGAATTATGAGGTATTGGGTTCAGGTAAACACGTTTTTATAAAGATTAAGAATTAAGGAAGAGAGACAACTCTATAATTTCATGCACAGTTATAAAATAGCCATTGTATAAATGGGGTCAGTAATCATGAAGTTTCATTTAATTATCCAGTTATGTGTCCAAAAAATATGGATAGTGTAAAATGTGTTTCGAAAAATTACCTTAAAATCAGAGAAATTGTTAATATGGAAAACGTTATAAAAAGAGAACTCAAAAACATTGTATATGACAGTAGTGTTTGAAGACCATGGTTGATTAACATCCTTTGTTTATAATAAAGTGTTATTTAGGTATGTAATTATGTAATTTAGTATAAAATATTTATCTTCCAACTCTATTTGATAGGAAGCCTTTCTCCTGGATTTGCAGTCAAGGAATTGTCATCAGTAGAGGACATTTATAAAGGAAAATTTTACCACTTAGTGATATTGGAGAGAAATGAAAGCCATGGCATCAAGAATTTTGATCTCAAGGAAGTCTGGGAAAATAGGCATGAGGTTGAAAATCGGTGGGGAGATGATGCAAGAAATTACAAAGAAGTGCCTTTGACTCATAACAAAAAGCTCACTTGTAGGAAAGATCAGCCACTTAATCAGCCCTCATTTACTCTTCCTGAAAAGCAGAGTGTTTCTGTGAGAAAAAATACATACCAGTATGTCATGAATAATGAACCATTCATCAGGACTTTGTTACAACAGGACAGTAACATAAGTGGTTCTGGAAACCAGTATATAAACTGCTTGGAAAGTAGAATTGGATTAAGTTTGCAGGCACACCTGGGTGAACTCCAGAGATTTGACAGTGAGGAGGAAATGTATGAATGTAGTAATCCAATTGAGAAGTCTGTCAGCAATGGTTCCTCAGTCTCACCACTTGAAAGAATTCCTCCCAGGACCCAAAACATTTGGAATAAATCTAGGAAGATTTTTCATTTGTTACCTGCCCAAGCCAGGAGAGGATACACCAGAGGAAAATCTTATAAATGTAATGAATGTGGGAAGGATTTTAGCAAGAGCTCAAACCTCATGAATCATGAGGGTATTCTTTCTGGACAGAGACCTTACAAATGTAATGCATGTAGCAAAGTGTTTGTTGAGTGTTCAAGCCTTACTCAAGATAAGAAAATCCATACCGGTGAGAAACCTTACAAAGGTAATGAGTGTGCCAAAGCGTTTACCCAATTTGGCAACCTTAGTAGTCATCAGAAAATACATGCTGGGGAGAAACAGCACAAATGTAACATGTGTAACAAGGCTTTTATCCAAAGGTCAAGACTTAAGGCACATCAGGTAATTCATACAGGAGAAAAACATTATAAATGTACTAAATGTGATAAGGCTTTTATCAAACATTCAGCACGTTTGCGTCATGAGAGAACTCATACCGGTGAGAAACGTTACAAATGTATTGATTGTGGCAAGGCCTTTTTGAGGAGTTCACACCTTACTCAGCATAAGAGAATCCATACTGGAGAGAAACCTTACAAGTGTAGTGAATGTGGCAGGGCTTTTAACCAATTTTCACACCTTTGGTGTCATGAGAAAATTCATACTGGCGACAAACCTTACAAATGTAATGAGTGTGGCAAAGCCTTTACCCAGGCTTCAAGACTCACTAAACATCAGAGAGTCCATACAGGACAGAAACCATATAAATGTAATGAATGTGGTAGGGCTTTTATCCAATCTTCACACCTTAGGCGTCATGAGAAAATTCATACTGGTGACAAACCTTACATATGTCATGAGTGTGGCAAAGCCTTTACCCAGCGTTCAAAACTCACCACACATCAGAGAGTCCATACAGGAGAGAAAGTATATAAGTGTTTCGTAAGTGGCAAATCCTATAGTCAAAATTCAAACCTGGCAAATCCTCAGAGAATGCATACTGGAGAGAAACCTTACAAATGTAAAGAGTGTGGCAAATCATTTACACAATTTGGAAATCTCACTATGCATCAGAAAATACACACTGGGGAAAAACCACACAAATGTAATGTGTGTGACAAGGCTTTTATCCAAAGGTCATACCTTGTGGCACATCAGAGAATTCACACAGGAGAAAGACCTTATAGATGTAAAAAATGTAGTAAGGCTTTTGTCAACCATTCAGAACTTTTGCGTCATGAGAGGACTCATACTGGTGAGAAACCTTACAAATGTATTGATTGTGGCAAGGCCTTTTGGAGGAGTTCACATCTTATTCAGCATAAGAGAATCCATACTGGTGAGAAACCTTACAAGTGTAATGAATGTGGCAGGGCTTTTAACCAATTTTCACACCTTTGGTGTCATAAGAGAATTCATACTGGCGACAAACCTTACAAATGCGATGAGTGTGGCAAAGCGTTTACCCGACTTGGAAAACTTACTAATCATCAGAAAATACACACTGGCTAGCAACCACCCAAATGTGATGTGTGTAACAAGGCTTTTATCCAAACATCAGGCCTTTGGCACCTCAGAGAATCCGTATAGGAGAAAAACCTTGTAAATGTACTAAATGTGATAAAGCTTTTAGCACACGTTGAGACCTTTGTAGTCATGAGAGTACTTCTACTGGAGAGAAACTTTACAGATGTAGTGAGTGTGGCAAAACCTTTGCTGAGCACTCACATGTTAACAGAAAAATCCATACTAGAGAGAAACCTTAACAGATGTAATGAGTGTGGCAAAGCGTTTACCCAATTTGGAAACCTTACTGGGCCTCAGAAAATACACACTGGGCAGAAACCACACAAATGTAATGTGTATAACAAGGCTTTTATCCATTGTTCAAGTCTTATGGCACATCAGAGAATTCATACAGCAGAAAAACCTTACAAATGTAATATGCGTAATGAGGCTTTTATCAAACATTCTCACCTTTGGTGTCATGAGAGATCTCATACTAGAGAGAAAGTGTACAAATGTATTTAGTGTGGAAAAGCCTTTATGGAGCATTCACATCTTACTCAGTGTGAACCTAATATGTGTGGCAGTGCTTTTATTCAAAGCTCAAGCTTTGGGGAGCATCAAAGAATTCATAGGAGAAAAAAACAATGAGCAAGGGTTCAACACTTGCTCAGCATCAGAGATTCCATCATGGAGAGGAACCATATGGAACTAACATAACATAAGTGGGAAATCTTGTAACCAGGGTTCACAACTCACCTGAGAGGAGAATAGAAGCCTCTGAAAGGAAGAACACTGAAGGAATGTATGACAGGGCTTATCCAAAGCTTATTTTAAGTTGTGGAATGTAATTTCTACTAGAGAGAAAAACCTTACAAATAAAATAGGTTTGATCTGGGTTATAAAAAATGTACAAATTGGGGAGGGGATAAAAATAGGTCAATGGAGTTAGGAGGTACAGACTTCCAGTGATAAGAAAACAAAATGTACAACTTTGTGCTTTGTGGTCTAGAAAGAATTCACATAACACGGAAACCATACAAATGTGTCAATGTCTTTATCTCAGGAAATACTGAAGAATTCATGCTGGACAGGAACATCAACGTATAACGAAGGCGGTAATTTGTTTAGCCAGTTCTTCAATGGACTACAATTTAAAACTTCACACTAGGGGGAAGTAGGTCTATTTTGAGGATTAACCAATCTTAGGTGTTAAGTTCCACAGAAAATTAAAATTATTTAAAACTCATGAGATGGTGTGTCAATGGTACAAGTATATCTGTGGGAAGACCTAATCATCTTTTGTTCAATATTTTATAAAGATTTTATTTTCTTCTGTGCACACAACATGGGGCTCAAACTCACAACCCCCAGAGCAAGAGTCACATGCTCTTTTGGCTTAGCTTGCCAGGTTAACATTTTTTACTCAATTATTTGAGGTTTCTGGTTTGTTTTTTTTTTTTTTTTAATGTTTTTATTTTTCATAGAGTGAGAGGAAGAGAGATCTAGTGGGAGAGGGGGAGAGAGAGAGGGAGGCAATCGGAAGTAGGCTCCAGGCTTTAAGCTGACAGCAGAGAGCCAGACTGGAGTGTTGAACTCATGAACCACGAGATGACCTGAGCCGAAGTTGGATGCTTAACCGACTGAGCCATCCAGGCACCCCAATTATTTGAGGTTTCTTGACACTACATTATTATTGATGACTTATAACCTCAAGTTTGGATTCCATTGATGTTATAATTTCATTATATGTGTTTCATTGACAACCATAGTGGTGGTCTCAGAGAAAGCATCTGTATGGTGAATGGAACCTCTTCAATGGGGGTGAGGGGCTTAGTCATACCTATATACCCGGGAAAACTGGTATGCTAAGTTTAAGATAGACTATACTATATACATTTGGGAGCATAGGGAGTGGCAAGGAATAAACCTAAAACTCTTATGTAAATTGTAATGTTTTCTTTGTGGTCACAGCCCCTTCTCTGGATTTGTTGGTACGATTGAGCACCTTTGTTGATTACTACAGGAAAGAATTACTCTATCAGATAGTTGACCATGAAGCAGTAGGTCAGGACATTGAGAGAATATTTTCATGTAACGCTGGGTTACTTGGGATGGCATTTGTACTAGAGAAAATGGACAGTGAGCAATGGCCTCTCCTTTTGAAAGGTAATAGCTATTATATATCATGGATGAGTAAAAATTCATCTTAATTTTGGAAACTGAAGAGAAAGTGCTAGAGGACATTTAAATCAAAAGAACCAAAGTAGGATTGCCTGTGTGGTTCAGTATGTTGAGTATTTGACTCCATTTTGGCTCAGGGTCATGGGATCAATCTTTACGTTGGGTTCTCCACTGAGTGTAGAGCCTCCTTACAATTCTCTTTCTCTCTCTCTGCCGCTCTCTGCTACCTGTGCTCTCTCTCAAAAAACAAAACAAAACAAAAATACACCCAGAAGTAGTATGCTTGTAAAAGATGCAAATTTGGGCACTGAAATTGCATTTTGATTCCATTTTTTTTAGGATACCCTATTTCTCATATCTAAGTAAGTAAAATATAAGCTTTTGTGTAAACCTAAATGAATCCTGTGCCTTATTATCCTGTGTGCATCACACTTCTTTGGGGAATTTCATAATGAACACTAATCATACATCCTTAAGCTCTGTATGTTGAATGTCATCTGTAGTAATTTTCATGTTATATTTAAACCTATAGTTTTGGAAATATATATTCATAAGTTGAATTTGAGAGTTACCCACCCATTGTATATCCCATAGTATTTAGTGGCTCTAAGGGAAATACCATAGCGATGCAATTTCAAACTCTCACCCTCTACAACCAGCCTCCCCATTCATGAGTATACATCATATGATTCTATTTCTCCCTGCCTTTTCTGCTGAAATGAGACCCATGGTTTGCACCTTTACATTAAATGAAATTAGAAAAATAGCAAGCATATGAAAAGTATTAGGAACTAAAAGAAAAGTTGAGAAGTAAGGATAAAGGTAACAATATTTTGTGCTGGACTGCTCAGGGAATAATTTGAAAAGATAAGTTGTCCTGAGTTTACTTTCAAGAATGAACAACACAATGGGAATCTTGTTTGATAACTAGAAATCTCACATACTTAGCCTCTAAACCATTTTTTGCTCGTTTGCACTTGTGCTTACTCCTCGAACAGGATGTTCAGATGTCACGAATGTTGACTGCACATACACTGAAGTGTTAGGAGAATGTTAATTATATACTGATGCTTAGGAGAGCAGGGTAGACTTCTCAAGTTCTGAAAATGGCTGGAGAAAGCAGGGAATGGTGACTACATTGTTATGATGCATCCTTTGTGGGGCCAGGGTGATGATACTCATAGGCACTGTGAACTTATAACTACTACCAAGGGAGGGTCCTCTCCGGCTTCATTATTAGCTTTTCTTGCCCAAATGGGCAGAATAGTAAGAGGTTGTAATGCTGCTTCATAGGCATCATTAGTCAGGCATCAAAAGTACAGTCAGACCCAGTAATACAAAACTGAAGTTGACTCCTGACTGAATTGGTAGGGAAAGACCACAATCTTCTTCAGGCTAACTACTACCTCCTTTTTCCTGATGCACACATAGCCCCATCACACAGTTGATTATGGAAAATGGCTGTGAAATAACTGTTTAGAGCAATTACTGAAGACATTTTTAGACTTGTATGATGTCATGGTTCTTTTTCTATTAAGTTATAGTCTAATATTAAAATATTATTCAAAACCGAGAGAATATTTTCCAACTCCAAGCCTTTTGTAGATCTGTCACTTTAAGGGAGAAAGCAATGAATGGAATCTCAAAATCACTGCTTCAGTTTTTCTCCCAAGGTACTAGAATCAAGGAATTGCCAGGTCAGCTCAGTCAGTGAGGCTTCCAACTCTTGATTTTGGCTCAGGTCTTGGTCTCACAGTTCAAGGGATCACGCCCTGTATTGGGCTCCACACTGAGTGTGGAAAAATAACTGAACTTTAAAAAACTTTTTAAAAAGGTCCTAGAATCAGAATATCTGTATTGAAACTTTGCAAATTAGTGTTATATTCAGGTAAGTTAAATTAATAAATTTCAAAGGAAAGACATCTAACTCAGAAAACACTAAGGACTAATAAATTTTGACTCGTTTGGAACACCTATGACACTGGTGATAGGTTGCATGCAATATTATACATACAGGATAAAGAAAAAGTCTAGTGATTAAATCTGTCATCCTGTTATCCTTGACTACTTTTTCATTTAATATTATTGTGGGGTATATTTAAATTTGGTCTCCAAATGTTTTCTTTACCATCTTTTTCTTTTACCTTCTGTTGTTTAGGTATGAATATGAAATTTTAAAATTCCCCAATATCCTGATTTTAATTAATTTATTAAGTTTATTTTAGGAAGAGAGTGCACACAAGTGGGGGACAGGGGCAGAGGGAGAGGGAGAGAATCTTAAGCAGGCTACACGCTTGGTGCAGAGTGTACACAGATCTCGATCCCACAACTCTGGGATGTTGGCCAGAGCCACCTGACTGAGCCACCCAACTGCCCCCCTAATACCCTTTTAAAATTGTGTTATTATTTTTTTATGTTTTTATTTATTTTTGAGAGACATATTGCGAGCAGGGGAAGGACAGAGAAGAACGAGACATAGAATCCAAAGCAGGCTCCAGCCTCTTGAGCTGTCAGCACAGAGCCCAATGTTGGACTCGAAGTTTTGACCCACTAGATCATGACTTGAGCCAATGTCAGAGGCTTAAGTGATTCAGCCACCCAGGAGCCCTTCATTCATTTTTCTTGGTCATACAGCAGCCATCCTGTTGTAAGGAGAGAGAGTGCTGAGTGCTAAAGGAGGTGGCCCATCCCAACCTGCGTCTCTGGGCTTCCTGTTATGTGAAAATGGTAAACCACCTTGTTGTTTCAGCCACTGATTCCAGGAGGTCTGTCACTCACAAATAAGAACTGTCCTATTGTGACCCATAAGATTAATATTTGTATTGAGAGTAGAATGGAGCATTTGAGAGAATCCTGAATTTGACATTTTGTAGTGTGGAAGAGCTACAAGAGGCATCCTCATTCCCAGATGGGTTATAGCTGTTTGGCACGTGATGCCTAAAACTCAAAGTGTTAACCAAACAAAATACAGCTTGAGAATTTATGACGAATGTTCAGAATGCTAGGGTAGAAAGTGGAGCATGTGAACTTAGTCTCTGACCTTATGCACTATAGTAACTTTTTACTTTCCACAGATAAAATGCATTTGCTCATTCTACCAGTCAGGAACTATTCTAATCACTGATATTAGCAGGAAACAAAACTCCCTGTCTTCAGGTAACTTACATTCTATAAAGTTGAGTCTGTAAGGATAAAATATGATAGTGGTAAGTACCATAAACATGTGCATGTACAATGATAGATCACAGGGTTTCCTAATTTAAACAATGTTTTCAGGCAATGCCCACATGATGAGGTCATCTTTGAGCAGAACCACTGAAAGTGTATCATGCAAATACCAATGAGGAAGGGCAAGGGGGTGGAGGAAAGAGGCAGAAAATTGCCCAAATGGGAACATGTTTATAGTGGATTGGGAAAATCTACAATTGGCATGTGGCTTGGTGAAATGTGAGGCTAAGTTTCTACTGGAGATATTTAAAATTATGGACTCCTTGTAGTTAGAATTTTAAAAATTTTAATAACAAAACTCCCCAGAAGGCTAAAGAGTATATGTGATAGATCCAAACCATGACCTGTTTGGAGCATACACAGACGTATTTCTTTATGGCAGCCTTACCCCTACCAAGAGAACACAGCCATGGGGTGGAGTAATGAATTAATGGAAAGTTGCTAAATACCGTTTGTGAAAACTGTATAGGGAATTGATCCCAGGAGTTGTTAAGATACATACTTATCCTGTTGTCTACGCTTATACCCAGACAAGGGTATATTGCTTCTTCCACTTACGAATGTGTACCAAGTAATACTAGTTGGGTCTTTTATGCCCCAGTTATATCTTCAGTGTCAATATCATCAAAAAAATTTTTTTACATATAATAAATACTGTACTTACAAATTGAATAGTAACAATATCGCATAAGACATACTCATGTTTTCCTCACTAATTCAAGACCTAGTAACTCCCAATTATTCCTAGTTTTATTCTTCCAGTTGAGACCAATCTTGTGTCAGCGTTGCCTAATATTTTGACTATAAAATTGACTTCAGTATGTTTCATATCCCAATTTTATACTAAATCAGATGTGATGAGAATGGGACTATGTGTGAGGTCAGCAAATATTTATGTAAGGAACATATAGTAAATATTTTATTCTTTGCAGGGGACACTGTTTCTGTTACCACTCTTCCAGTATGTCCTTATTGAGTCAAAAACACCTAAATATGAGTGTCCCTGCATTCCAGTTAACACTTCACTTAAAAACAGACAGTAGGTTGCATTTGGCTCATGTTCTGTAGGTGGCAGACCCCCGATCTACCCAAAGGAATTAAGAGCGCTATATAGTAATAGTAACTATATGGTAAATAAAAACCGTCTTCCCTATTTTTAAGCCTCATTAAAGAAACCTATACTAATGGTAGCACAAGGCAGGAGTGGAGAAATGGAAGTCTTTGTGGAAAGGAAAGGTTGGATGATCTATATGAAGATGTATAAACTCTGTGAAGGTACTGTGGTCAGCTGTATAGGATAACCCCCAATGCAAACAAAAGCAATACTTAGAGCTAACACCAGTGAGCCAAAGGAAAGGATTTAAATCATCTGTAAAAATCAGTTAATTCAGAGAAGACAGAAAGAGAGGGAATAGAGGAAAGGAGACTTTATAAAAGCAGGAGCAAAACAATTTATCTGTATTTATCTGTAAAAGGGAATCGTCTAAAGGCCCTATTGAAAAGCAAAAATTGTCACTGGATTTTTTTTTTTTTCAGTTTTATTTATTTTGAGAGAGAAGGAGAGAGACACTCAAGGAGGCTCTGTGATGTCAGCATAGGCCCAACATGGGGCTCCATTTCAAGAGCCATGAGATTATGACTTGAAAGAAATGCGGAGTCTTATACCAATAACCATGTGTGTCAACCAGCCATCCCTGACCATCAGATTTTTTAAAGACAGGCAACACAACATATCCTATGAGAAATTCACTTCACAAATTAAGAACACAATAAAATCCTGTACAAAAGATAAACGTTATAAAAAATAGAATGGCTATATTAAGATCAAAGTAATTTGAAGAGCAAGTAATATGACGGGATAATGAAATCTATTTCCTAATCATAAAGAGTTACATTCACCAGAATGACATGAGAATCCTAATTAATCCCTTTGGTTTTCACTACACACAAATACATAATCAAATACTCCCCATATCCAAGTCAGAGACTAGGACCATGATGTGTGCACAAACGCACACACTCATACATAAATATTACATATAGATGCAAACACACGTGCATGTGGGCAACATACACTCAAATGCACAGCCATATACCCTCACACTCACATACACTCCATAGCAAACACACACTCACGCACTCATTCGTGAAATACAAGCACACGCGTTTACACACACTTGCCCATACTCCCACATTCCCAGTCCCGTGTATGTAATTACATTCAAACAGTCTGCATGCACATGCGTGTCTTGACAATATTCTCACATGATGGAAGAATTCAGGAATCTTCTGACCTTGGATGCCTAAAAATGGGGAGCACTTTCCATGTTTTTTACTTCTTCCATCCCTGCAACAACTCCTAACGATATTTGTCACATGCAGTATCTTAAACTACTGTAAGCATTGCCACTGCAAGTCCAGGCGAACGGGGCAGAGTTGATAGGTTTCAGGGTAACCTATCAGAGTGATAGAGCAGGGTCCAAATGAGGCCAGAGGGAGAGGATTATAGTTCGTGTGCAGAGAGCATAGGAGCGTGGAGGAATAGACACAAAACTCTTCAAAGGCATATGTTGCCATAGTGCTTGGTAAATACAGACAGGTACAGAAAAGCAAGGGGGATAGGCTAAAATGAACTCTGAAGTACAGGATCCGAGTCGGGGGCATCACTATGAGCACAGAAGTAGCTGTAGATAAGTAAATAAAACGGCAAAGAGAAAACTATAGATCTGTGTGAGGACAGGTAATTCCCAGGGCGGTCTACTCAGAGAGTCTAAGAGCAATGACACCCCAGTAGCAAGGAGAACACTCAGCATCCACATCTTGGTCTCTAACACAATTCTCTAAGAAAAAGACTCCTTGGAGTTATGGCTGATTCTATGGCAGGAGCAGGGAAAATACAAGGGGAGCCTAGAGGATCTTGAAGTGACAGAATGTTAAGAGTAAGGAAGTAATAAAAAAAAAAAAGTACATATCAAAGGGACATAATAGCCAAACCTGAAAGAGCTCCTGCAGCCTGTCACCAAATCTCTGGTACCAACTGGGTGTCATGCAATTCAATATAATTCTGACTTTATCTGGTGTTAGTAGAGACCCCACAAGTTAAGATCAAGGTCCTTCCCGGCACTGCCCCCACTTCAGACACCAGTTACAAGTCAGGCATTCCCATACCTGTGCATCTCCAGCCAACTACAAATTTAAGGCTTCCTCCAAGCCTCTCTGCTTCAATATTTGCTGGGAAGACTCACAGAACTTGGAAAGTGCTATCTGTATGGTAATCCTTGATAAAGTTACCTTGTATTTTGGGACCCACAAAAATGGAGGCCATGCCAGTGGCCCACCCACATCACAAATCTAAACCTAAGTCAGCCTGCTCTTATGTGAAACATCAGAAGGAAACCTAACATACACCAATCATAATCCTCCAACTCAGCTTCAGCTAGTGGACCTTACCCTGGAAAACAGCAGGTCTTGTAAGGAAATCCCCCATCTCCTGGCCAGTCATGCCCTGTTTCTGTACTGCCTCTTCTAAAACTCAATCTTGCCCAAATCCCTCAGGAAGAGCACTCCATTCACTGTATGAGAGGCTCTGTCCTCCCCCAAATCAAGGGTTGTCTTCCCTGGAATAAATTACAGCAAACTTGTTACTAAATTGTTTTAGTTTTGTCATTTCACATCTTATTGTAAAGGATAGCAGTGAAGAGCCAGATGAAGGCATCCATAGAGTAAGGTTTGGGAGGAGGACTGCCCATACAGTAGCTTTTGTCCCCCACCAAGCTCCTCCCAGGAGCTTCTCCAGGTGTTTAATCAGGGCTTCACTACCTAGACTTGGTTGAGTAAATCATTGGCCATATGACTGAACCCAATCCCCAGCCAGCCTCCTTTCTCTTCCCAGAGGTTGGGCTGCTGAGCATTTCCATCCAATCATGTAGCTGGTCTTTCAGAGGTGTCCAGTACCCTATTTTGAAGTCCTGTGTTGGAACTCACGAACTGCGAGTTCATGACCCAAGCTGAAGCCAGATGCTCAATAGACTGAGCAAGTCAGGCTCCCCTAACATATTTCATTTAAGAAATGTTTATTTTTAAGTAATCTCTACACCCAATATGGGACTCAAAGTCACTATCCGGAGATTAAGAGACACATGCTCTACTACTGAGCCAACCAGGTCGCCCTAAAATAGTTCTATGTTTGAGTTACATCATTTTTTCCCTTTCAACGGTGTCTACATTGTCTTTTTGGTGGTTTCAAAAGTGATACTACCCCTTGTTAGACAAAATATGTTCATATACTCCACCTGCAAATTGCTACTCGCCTCCTGCACCATGCTTGATAAAATGGTCCTCCTGTAATGTCTTGTATCCTCAAGACAGAAAAGTGGAAGACCATCTTGCAATCTCTTTCTCACCAACACACCTAACTGGTGTCAAGATTTAACACAGAACAGTCTACCTTCTAAACATCTCAAAAGTACGTTCAGTCTTTTTCCCACATACCCAATGTGTTTACTGGCTGCCACCCATCTGCACCCTTTGTAAAATTCAGCTGACACCTATTCCTGTGTTCCTGTTTGTCCTCTGCAGTTTAGTGTTCAAATGTTGACCAGAAAATATTTTAATTAAAGCACTCATCTTGCTCCACAAACGTGATCATATTTCAAACATCCCCAATATCTCTTAAATACGAGGCATAATATTCACAACATAACCGCCAAAGCCAACAATTGTAAAACCTGTCATAGAATCTTGATTTCTCCATGGTTATCAATAAAAATAAAACTAAGTACACACATATTAATTCAAGAAGATTTCATGTACCATGCTCTTTAATATTAGGCTGGGTGTCAGTCTGTCTCATTCAGCCATGTCTCTGCAAGAAACTACTCATAATTTTCTTAACGTTCTTTGAGATCTCAGTGTATCCATGTCTGAACATGTGAAGACAATTCATATTTCCCTGATGAGGTAATTATGTATTTCTTTCACAGCAGACACAGTACAGCCTGAATATGTTGGGGTCATGGTGCATGAGAGAAAAAGGGCTAATAATTGGAAAACAACATGCAATGATTAGTACAGTAACATTCACCAGCCACCAACTAGAGTTCGAGAGCCACTTAATCATAAATGATGGACAAAACAGCATAAAACAATACAAAGGTAGTCACCAAGACAAGGATGCTTTGGATGGCTATGGTCTCAAGGGAGGGTCTGGGGGAAAGATTGTTCCTATGGATGCCTTGGACCCTCTGCTTGTGACTGTGAAGGAGGAAAACCATGGAATTCCCTCACAGAACTTCAAAATGGGGGACTTGCTGGCTAAGGTCATGAGTCTCAAACACAAAATGCCATGGAAAGATGTCATTGCTGCATATAATGAGCCTGTGATCTTGTCGGTACACTATAAGGCAGAACAATATCCCAAGCTACTTTTTTTGGTACTTTTTTTGTTGTTCCATTTACCAGCCATATAAATAGGAAATAAATAAAAACGTATTTACCAACATGTGGAACACCCTGCTCAGGATACTGGAGGGGCCAATGTACTTTGGAGCTTTCACTTTAAGCTCTGCCCATCTGGAGTTCCCAGGGCTGATCGTGATGGCCTCGAAGACACACAAGGGGCAGGTGGAACAAATGGACATACCTCTGAACACTTTGTGAACATATAAGAGAATGTAGCATCCATAATAATTGGTGAAATGTTTCAGCCCTAGAGGTGCTATGGTCTCGGATTCCTCTAGAGAGAATGTGCGAGGAGTTGGCTACAGTCGGGTGCCTGAGAATGAAATTGGTGGGTCTTGGCTTGCATCCCCTGAAGCTAAGGGACATCTAATGATAGAAGAGTCAGAAATTGCCCAGGATTCCGATGACAATGTGGGATAGGAAGATCACTGCTATATTCAAATCCACCGAGGCCATTCTGTTATTGTCCAAAACTCAGTATTCAGATACACAGGGAGAAGGTTCTGCATGAAAATATGAGTTACAGGCTACATTTTCCTGGAAAATAAAATCACTTACTTTTTCTTTCCCCTGAGAATTGACATGGAACTTCCCTAACCTTATGAGTTAGGAACTAACATTACTCTCATTCTATGGACAAGGAGAATTTAACCGTGGGAAGTTAAGTGACTCATGTAACTAGCAGTAGAATCAGGATTTGAACCTTGGTAGCCTAGTTGCCATGACAAGAATGCTTCCTACTGTACTATACACCGCTAGGAACCTCATCATGGGTACACACACACACACACACACACACACACACACCACACCTCATATTTTAAATTTATTTTAACATGGTGTGATCATTTCCCATTTTTGTTTAAGTATTCTTTGTGAGTAATATAACTAAGGAGTGAAGATTCAAAGGTCTTAATAAATTATACATGCACTGAATAATTTTATATGAGCCAGTCTGATTTATTTAATATAGACAATGTTAGGATGACAGCAGAACTCACTTCATTTTTTTCTTGGACCAAAAGGATAATGACATCCATAGCATATTATTGTGTGGAACTGCACTGTGTGCTAACATACGGGACATGAAACATCACATACTGATAAAACATGTTAGGGCAGAAAATAAATTAATCCTATTTAAAGATCACATAACTGTATATTTGTTATTTTAGAATAAAGAAATTGAAAATTAAATTGATATTTGAGTTGGAAAAGCTATTAAAATTCTATATAAACATGCAAAATGGAATTTGAAGACTTGAAATCTTGGGCATTTAATGAATTGAAAAGCAAGAGAGGTGAGTGGTGAGCTGGGAATACTATTGAAATGATTTTCACCAGTAGAAACATAGCTTAAAATTGCTTTTTTTCTTGATGAGATTATATTTTTAAATTAATTATTTTAAAATTAAATTACATTTTAAAAATATACTCCTTAATATTTTACTCTTTAAAACCCTCTATACTGACGTTTTCATTTCTTTTTTCTTTCTTTTTTTTGACGTTAACTTTTTCTTAAAGGACCTTTCCTAATTTTTGGAAAGAAGATTGTCTCACAGATCGAGAGTCCACAGAGATTTTTCAGTAGAGACACATTTACTGTCTTCATTAAGCACATCACACTCAAATTACAGAAGAATAAATTTCAGCAATTCCCGTTAGACATGCTGTTTCTGCTATGAATCAGGTATTTCAATTAGTTCCATCATTCTCATTATCACATGCACATGCCCTTACAGTGCTCACAGTATTGCTTCTGAAAATGTCTCTGTGACTCTTGCTCACTGTATTGAAAAGCAGATTAAATCTGAAAGTATAATCTTTATGTTTTTAAGTAGACTGTCCATGCTCAGTGTGGGGCTTGACTTTGAGATCAAGACCTGAGGTGAGATCAAGAGTTGGATGCTTAAATGACTTAGCTACCCAGGTGCCCCCTGAAATTATAATCTTGAAGCAGCTTAAAATTCAGCCTCTGACAGCACTTGGATCAAACACAAAGCACCCCTTCAATGAGGATTTTGGTGAATTACATCATCAGCAGTCATGCACTGATTGAGCAGTCTCTCTCAAGCTCAGCCTGTGCCGGAAGATTCTTTCCCAGACATGCTCACCTACCCAGATTCCTGCCGCATCTCCCAACCTTAGAGACTGTGCTCTCACACTAAACTAGATTCTCACAGACTCCTTCCTGTTGCCAGGACTGGAAGCTGGGTGTAAAGTAGCAGACAAAGCATGTGTGGGAGGGAGGGAGCCAAACCCTGAGATACAGGTTAGTGATTCTGAGACCTCACCTCCCCAAAGAATTGCCGTCATCATGTCAGCTGTAGTGACAATGATAGTTCAACACTTGGGGAACTGAGAATGGTTCTGAAAAACTCTAATTACCAGGATCTATTAGAGTTTGTAGTGAGCAGGTCCAAAGGGACCGTTGGAGTGTTTGAGAGAGACTCTTCCTTTTCCATTATTTCTGGAAGCAGACAGGGTCTCACATGCAAGGAGGAAATGCTGAGGTCTGAGCCATTAAAGACCAGCCTCATTGGATTCTGTGCCTCCCTGAGAATTTTTTTTATTCCTGTCTAATTCTTTGTTAGTCTTCAGACCCAAGTACCACCACCATTTAACTTATGGGCAGAGGGAAAGAATCCTCCATATGACCCAAGAAGGATGTTCTAGTTTTAAAATTTTCAATATCTGCAATACATTTTAAATTTTCAATGAAGGGAAATAAAGGACATGAGGTCAATAAGTGACATTAAAAATTACTTGTCCCATTTCCCCAACTCAAAACAAGTTAACTAGAAAGCCTACAAAATAGACATTTACTAGGAAAATATATTTTGCCAAAATTGACCTCAGTAAGAGGGAATCTAAACAGATCAAAATCCATAGAGAAGAGGAAGACATTTATCAGTATCCCTCATAAATAAAAAGCACCTGGATCAGATTAGCAGCCAGATTCTTGCATTCTTTTAAATAGCATATAAGCTAATGCTGCCTACTCAATTCACGAGCACTAAAGAGGAGGTAAAATCTCCAAATTATCTTTATACATGACATAAAATTCTGATACTGAAACATCCTAAAGTATGTACCAGAAAGAATACCACAGAAAAATGTCACCTCTTCCTACAGATGGTACCATGTAAAATAAAATAGCCCAAACTCCTGAAACTATATGAAAATATGATGAGCAAAGCAATTCGTGTCTCGAATTCAAAAATGATTCACCTTTAGGAAGTTTATTAATGTACTTCATCATATTTATGAAGAGAAGTCGGGAAATCTTACTCGTAGTTACAAAACCATTATTTGGAAGAATTCATCATAGACGAATGTTAAAACACTCAATATTAGGGAATTCTTTAGGATCTTTCCCAACTTGACAAAACAAAGTCTTCGTTTTGGTCATAGGGAAGCGCTAGAGATACTCCACTGAGGCCAGAAAACCCCAGTAGAAAAAGTACACGATCACCTGTTCTATTCATTTGTCATTGTGTTGTAGGTTTAGCCAGGGCCATTTAAAATGGTAGAGGAATTAGACGTAGAACTATGTTTGCAGACAATACAAGTATACCTCTGGAAACAGAAAGGACCTCGTAGAAAATCCACTTTGAAAAATAATTCAGTAGGCTAATAGGTTTTGGTACTGATATACAAAACCATAGCCTTTTGTACATGGGCTATTATTTTGAAGATTTTATTTTTAAGTTGGGATGAGCACTGAGCGTTGTACGGAAACCAATTTGGCAGTAAATTATATTTAAAAACAAGATTTTAAGTAATCTCTATACCCAAGATGGGGTTCAGGTCATGATCCTAAGGTCAAGAGTGGCAGGCTCCACGAACTGAACCACCTAGGTGCTGCTGTACATATTATTTGTACAATAGATTATGTACAACAAAGAATCATTTATGGGTTTTAGTAGGAGGGTCTGCAATTACAAAAGTATAACATAAAATAGGGACACATGGGGGGCTCAGTCGGTTACGAGTACAACTCTTGATTTCAGCTCATATTGTGATCCCAGGGTTATGGGATCAAGTCTTGTGTCTTGGTCTGTGCTGAGCATAGAAACCACTTGGGATTCTCTCTCTCTCTCTCTCTCTCTCTCTCTCTCTCTCTCTCCCCCACCCCATCTCTATCTCTCAAATAAACAAACAAGTAAATAGCTTTAAAAAAGTAAAATGAAAGAAACTACCAGGAATGAATCTAACAAAAATGTGTAAAGGCTATATGGGGAAAAAACTAAAACATTCCTGAAATATGTGAAAGGAGAAATAAATGAATGTAAATTTACATCATGTTCTTGGATAGAATATCTCAATTTTATAAAATCCCAATAATATAAAAATCTCAATATTATAAAAGAAAATCTCAATATTATCAATTCTCCTTTAGCTAATTTATAAATTTAATTTGATCCTGATATAGATATGATCAGTTAGTTTTTCGAACTAATAATGTGATTGCAAAAATGTTACAGAATACTGAACAATAAAAATAGCCCAAAGTCTAAACAAAACAAAAAACCCAAAATGAGTATAGTTATCCTTATGAGACGTTATTTATAAACAGACTATTATATCAGTGAAGTTAAAAAGTTAAATGTATGCCAAAGTGCATAAGAAAAGTTAATAACCAGCAAAAACTAAAGTGGGGATAATATTAATGCTTGGTATGCGGGAAATGGGAATTCCTATCAAAATGACAATAAGTGTTCTTACTCTTCACATCCTAGAGTGGGATAAAGGTCAAACAAAAGAGAAGTCTATACAGTAAAAAATAATTAAAAATGATTAAATACCTTCCTAAGACCTGCTTCTCAAGCACCTAACTGTAGCCAACCTCTGGCTCATCTTCATTAAAGAAGTTGCTCAGCAACACTTTTGGCTTGAAAAACATCTTTATTGAGTTTTGATACAACTTGTTTTGCATGTTCCGAGTGGCCAGTGGTGTATCCATTGGCAGCACCTGCTTCTTGAGTGTCTTCCAGGACATCACGATTGGCCCCAGGAACTCCAAGATGATAGAACTTAAAATAGAGGCTCTGCGTGCCTCTTTAACAGTCAGCTGCCCAATCGTAACTTGGTGGTAAACACCACTTTAATCTTCCTGTGACTGACTGAACCGAGAAAACATCACATAGAAACATGACTGGGGGTGCTGAATACCAAGATCACACAATCACCACTTTTAACCTTCCCTCCTGTCAGACATTTGGGATTCATGCCCTGGGGCAGTATCTCCCTAGTTTTCAAGCTTTTAAGATACAAGCAGTGGGTCCAGCACATTTACAGGAACATCTCCAGAATTTCCCCAGAGGTGAGGTCTAAGGCATCCTTGTCTTGGTAAGCACCTTTGTGTCTTTTTAAGCTCCCTCTTCCACCTTTTCATGTCATTTGGCTCTTTCTGAAAATCCCAGTTGGTGGGAGCTGAACCCCTGTGCTCTAATCACTCCATGTTTTTTTTTTCTTAACAGTCAGCCCTTTTGTTCTCTGGAGCCCTGACCTTAATTGTGTCCAGGATCGTCTCTGCACGCTGCAGAAGGAATACACAACTGTCTAAAATGACAAGATACCTATAAACTATTGTAAACTGTTAGACAATGAGTAGTTACTTTTTAATTCACTCCTTGCAGAGATTTAAGCCCTGGAAGGGTCAGTCACATAATAGAGAGGATGTGAAAAGCAAATGCAGCCAGCACCACCTTCAGAATTTCCACAGGAAACAGAAGAGGAGCTATTAACTGGCACATTTCCTATTAAAAATTATTAAGAGTGTATATGACGCTGCTGAAAACGTGAAACACTAGTGGTAGAATTTGCTTGCACCATTTATGTACAGAACAGAAATCCTTATCACATGTTTGTGGAAATACTTCAAAACCAGTATTGCATCAGTACTAGGAAAAGTTAACATCTCTCTGAAGGAGTCCACCTTTTAGAAGCTTCCTTATCGGCCCTTGACACCAAGCAATCAGAAACAGAAAACAAAAGGATCAGTTAAAATATCTAATTTTCTGGGTACCTGGGTGTCTCAGTTGGCTGAGCCAGGGACTCTTCGTTTCGGCTGAGATATCTCAGGGTGTGTGATATCCAGTCCAGACATGGGGTGAGGGGCGGCGTACAGAGGGCTCTGCTCAGAGCCTGCTTGGGATTCTAGATCTAGCTCTCTGCCCCTTCCCGCTTGCATTCCCTCCCGTGCTCTCTCTCAAAATAAATAAATTTTTAAAACTCTAATTTTCAAGAAAAAAATAGACTTCTAAAATACCTGAGAACAATTTGTTTAATTAAAATTGCAATGAAATTTGGCAATTAAGGGCTTAAGCACATACAGGTCCGACTGGTAGGTCTCAAAGACATTTGGATTTGTAATTCATCTGGAGAGGTGTGGAGTTGAATATCAAATTTAAGAGAGAGACATTAATCAACACCCATTGACGCAGAAACTTTTATTCCTTTAAAGCAACGTGCCAGCGCTCCGTCCCACAGCCCAAGGCCCGGCGGGGAAAGCCTGGAGTGCAGTCCAAGGAATAGCGAGAAGTGACAGTTGAGTGAAAATTCTGAGGACGAGTTAATACCGAACAGCACAATTCCCACAGGACAGTGTTTATTTCTTTTAATGTTTATTTTATTTTTGAAAGAGAGAGAGTGCGAGCGAGGTAGGGGCAGAGAGAGAAGGAGACAGAATCCAAAGCAGGCTCCAGGCTCTGAGGTGTCAGCACAGAGCCCGATGGGAGGCTCCAACCCACCATAGGGAGATCAGGACCAGAACCAAAGTCAGGCTTAACCTACTGAGCCACACAGGCGCCCCCCGCCCCCCAGAACAGTTGTGCGTGTCGCATTCTAGCGTCCATCACCGACACTGACCACCCCGGCTTTTACTTCATTTAAACAAGGAGCTGTCACTATCCGGGTCTCAGTCGACCCACGAGGACCCCGGGCGCCAGGTCCCCACACCGCTCCGCCTCCCCGCTAGAGCACATGTCCACGGCTCTCTAAAGACTTTTCTCTCACCCCCCCACCCCAACCCGCCCCCCCTCCCAAAAAAAAATTGCTTCCCCGGGCACCGGGCTCAACTTGTGAAATAACGCCGCTCCCAACAGAAGCGACCCACCCTTCCCTGAGGTTGCACCCAGCCTGGCTCGAAACGACACCAGCGGGATTGGGCGGAATCCAAAAGCGGAACCCGACCCGCGCGGCCGGAAGAGAAAACAGACCCGCAGACGCTGGGAGGAGAGTGGTGCGCTGGACCCGCCCCACCGGATGTGTCCTGGACACGCCCCGGCACCGCCCCGCGACGCACGCGCATGCGCCATTTTCTGCAGTCCCGGAAGCTGATCCAGCAGGGCAACGTGCGCTGTGGGGTGAGCGAGTCTCCATTTTTCTGGTTCGCACCAGCGGTTGCGCTGCTCAGTGCCTGGGGCTCCACCCCAGGTTCCGGGGTCGCCTGGTAAGGTAAAATTCTTGAACCGTCTTCTCCCTTTCATCGATCGCGGCCTGGCTCTAAGACGTTCCGAGTCCTTTCTCTCGGGGCGGGTCCCGGGGGTCTGTGGTCGTTTTCGGTTAAAATCGCTCCGAGGCAGGTTCGGGCCAAGCCGTTCTGCCTGTGGCCCTTGCAGACCCCGATATCCTTGCCGGTCACTTTCCTGCTCAGAACCTTTCTCTGACTGCCGAGTGTCCCCCGTGCCCCCAGCCCCATACTGCGTCGGGCACAGTGGTCACTAGGGAGGTGGGTGCAGGCCGTTGGCCGCAGGGTGGCCGTCCGTCTGGGTGTGGACGGAGATGGCGGGGAAGGACGCAGAAATCTGCGGAGTTAGAGGGTCATCAGAAAGTGTGGGGAGAAAAACCGGCGGGGGTTGACACAGGCTGCCGCAGAATAGGGTGAAACTGTCTGTTGGAGGAGGAATAGCGACGGAGGGAAACGGAAATGGACAAAAGGACTGAAGAGAAACAAGGACACAGACTTCTACAGAGAAGAAAACGCGTAGGGGTCACAGACAAGGCACAGGACCCAAACCGTAGTGAAGAACCGAGGATATCAAGTTGTGAAGTACCGACTTGAAGTTTTATGACCTCGTTAATCTAACATTTGGTGAATTGTTTCAGTTGTGGAGAAGAGATTGAGAGTGTGAAACCTGGTGTTTGAGGCATCTGCACTTTCTAAGCATTGCATCAGAAGATCATGCCATTGGCAACCCCTACTCATCCAGGGGGAATAGAACTGTCAGTTAAAGGGGACTTTCTGTAACCACATGGTGCTTTTACGATGGCCATTGTTAACAATACTGTTTGTCTCTCCCCCTTTTTTCGTGGCTCGTGGCATTCTTTTCTGAATTTGATGTATCCTCACACTTGTTGTGACTTTAATCTCAGATTCCACTGGAGAGCTTTTCAACTTCCAAATTATTTTTTCTTGTAATTTTATTGTTCAGAGTAAGAGTTTTATATGCTTTCTACTCTACCATATGTTGCAAGGATTCTTTGATGTCTGTTAAAGAACTTTATGGTATTTCATTACACATCCGTTAAGGATGTTGGTAACCTTTTAACACTCAAAACCTAGTTTAGTGTGCTATTTTAATAATTCAGCAGTTCTCTTCTTGTGTTAAGGCAGTTTATAAATTATCAAGCTTTGAGCTGAGTTCTCCAGCTAAGTAGATGATCCCCTCAAGTCCCCTCTGTCTTCTCTGTACAGATGTTGAAGGGTGGTCTTGATTGATGTGGAACTTGGTTCCAGCAGAGCTCATCCGTTCATAATACAGAGAGTGTTCAGACCTCGCGCCCACAGGTGACCCTTTTTCATGTTTTCCAGGACCAGTAACTATTTGTAATTTCATATAGCTTTTCTGGAAAAGAGGAATTAAATGCTTGGGTTTGGTTAAACCCATAAAAGAGAAGCTTCTCTCCTTCAGGAACATGAAAGGTAATCTGGAATTAGGACAAGGCCTTTCTACTTCAACCTGTCCAGGCCACCTTTTCAGAGATTTCTTACACCCAGTTCTGCTCATTCAACTGAGACTTCTTCAGGGTAACTTGGCAAATTAACTCCCCTGCTAACCCCCGATGGACCCACCTGTAACAGGAGACAATAGACCAAGAATTCTGAACCTGAGTTAATAAGATGCGTGAAATGATTTTCAAAACTAGGTGCGTCTTTGGTAGTGTTGCGGGAGAGAGTGTGCAGTTATAATGGGAGTTCACAATGTGACCCAGTTCCAAAAATATCGAAAGCCACTGGGAAAGAAGCAGGAGCATAGCTCAGAGACAGGGACGTGCCTCTGTCACCCCCACCCTCTCTGTGTATCCTGGCTAAATCTTAAAAATTTGATTGTGTCATCTTTTGACATTAAACCCTCTTACAGGCTTCCGGTCAGCATCAGGACAAAGGTCTAAACTTCTCAGTATGGCTTCCAGGGAGCTCTGGAGCTGGGTGGCCCTTAAGAGTTGGTCCATATTGATGGCATGGACAGTCTTCTCTGTCCTGCATCATCCATTCCTTGGATGCGGGCTACCTAGGGAGGAGCCAAGAACTTGAATGAGCCCATTCCCTTTGGCCAAGTGCCAGGTAGACAAGACAATGCAGTTGCAGTGGAGTGTGTAAGTTTGAGCGGTAGGGGAGGCCTTCGTGAAGAAGTGGGTAAAAAATGCACTTGTTGGCCTCCACATAGGACCTTATTGTCCCCGCATCCCTCCTGTTGCAGTGGGCAGCAAAGGCCTTTTTCCCATGGCAAGTTTCTCCCCATATGTATATTGTGGCAGAGGATGGGGTTATGTTGATTCTGAAAATTAAACAACATCCTTTTTGTCACACAGTATAACCTTACTTGAGAAAGAAGACCAGAAGAAGAGGGGAAAAAAAGAAGGAATGGCTCTTTTCCAGGTAAAATCCCATTTTTTGTTGATTTTTCTTCCTAAAATGTCACTTTGGACTTGTTAATCTTGTCTGTCTGTGAGGTGTCCTGCCTGAGTTGTTTACTCACACCCAGGGCTTTCTCCCAATCTCCCCTCCTCTCTATGCATATTTCTTCTTACTGTGACCAAGTGACGCGGAACTTAGGAAGAGGCACCTGTTAGGTGGTCATCCTGGGAATGTTGTTCTACACAGGCTAGGACTGGAGATAGGGAGTTAGCTCTTTGGTATCTTCAGGAAGGATTCTTCAGAGATCCCTCCTGGATCCTTTTTCAGCTCATATAAACCAGGATTAAAGAGATTATGTATGTAAGTCATGTATTAACGCGCAAAAGCACCTGAGGAACTCTGGAAAATAAGAGTGCTGGAAATTTACTTCATCCGGTTTTACAAATGCATTTTGATGTTAAACCAGGGACTCATTGTGCTTCTGACTCCACGATATTAATACTTTGGAATAGAATAGAAAGTTGAAAGTAGGAATGAGAAGTAGAGAGGGTGTCTTGGTTTATTAACATAATTGGTTTTCAAATGTAGAACCAACCTACTTGTCAAATAGTGTCACAGACGATGAGACTGGAGTTCTCTCTTGTCCAGAAGAGAGCAGATGCAGAATGGAATACGAGAAAGGGTGATGTCCGCAAGGAAACAGAGCCCCCAACAGGGGTTTTGTCTCAGTATTTATTGACCTCACAAGATATTACGAGGTACACGTGAAGAAAACAAGATCTTACATACATGAACACGGAGAAAACCATCAGACAGGAATCATTAATTTGTGTGTGTAGGAAGCAGAGGGTCTGGGAGGCAAGTGGAGTGTGTAACCAAAGTACATTAGTAGATTGGGGTCAGATGGAAAGGAATTTCCTGCAGGTGGTCTAAGAAGTTACTCGTGATCCCATTGCAATATCTCGCTAGCTAACTTCGGACACGTTCGCCCCACGGTGGGAGATTTTCGCCCTAAGCTTTTCTGTAGCTAATGACTTTACCTTGGGTGCTTTTGTCCCGTGGTGGCAGCTTTCTGCCCTAAGCTTTCTAACCTGTTTGTGGAAGTCTAAGGGATTTTTGATCCCCCTGGCTCCCCATTTTGGTTTTTTTCATCTTTAAGTTTGCGTGTGAGGACAGTCATGATGGCTACCTGATCCGTATTTTGCTGTCTGGTGGTTTGGAGAGTGATTCTGCAATGGCATAAAAGGAGACGTCGTATAAGTATTCCACTTCACAGAATTACAACAGAGGATTAGCACCTTTTGTCCTTTTCCTATAAAATGGATGGCAGCCATAAGGGCTTTTAGGCATGCCATTATTTGTTTGTAGAAGTTTGGCTTATTAGCTCTTCGATAATGTTGACCATAACTGGGTTAAGTTACATGTGCAGTTTCATAGTGTGCTGAAGACTAATTCGAGCAATGGTAGCAGAGGCTATAACGCTTACTGTGGCTTGGATCCCCATGATTAAGAGGCCTATGAAACGCCTTTGCCTGCTTAATACCAGTGGCGGAGATCATTGCCATCAGATGCAGATCAGGTGTGTAGGCAATACCACTGCGTTGTAAGAGGAAGTGGGCCTGGTTTGACAGGCGTTTAGGCTTCCCTCATGTTCTATGAGGAGCTAGGAATTGCATTTGTGGAGCGACTTCAGGATGATGGATGAACAGTGAAGTGGTTTCTTCCATCCTGAAAATGGAGCGGTGGTCGTTCATTCTGAGTCATTCTCTGGAAGTCCTGGTTGATGGGAAGGTGTTCTGGGGGTCTCCCCCATGCTATAATACGGCTTCACCAACCAAGAGGGAATCCCCAGAGGTCCGGAATCTGAAAGAATACAAGCATATTCTCAAACCCAAGTGAGAAGTTTGAACTGGCACCATAGGTGAGAGGGTTTATGGAATTTAGGAAAATGGAGCTTAGCTGCGTTAGTCCTTGAGGGTCAAGATTTGAAAACGTAAGAGTGATCATAGTGTGATCGAGGAGAAGTTGAGCTTGTAATGTAGACAACCATGGGTAATTCTGCCTTTTTTGTTGTTTTTAACATATTTTAACATATTTTTTAATGTGCTCATTCTACAACTGCTTGTCCTTGTGTATTGTAGGGAATTTTAATTTCATCTGCCATTTCCTTCTTCCTTTGTTTCCCACATTGTTCCCCCCCTGAAAGTTTTGACTCTTAAAATCTTCAAGGTTGCTGAGGGTGGATGGTCTTCTCTTCTGTAACTTCTTCTTGCTGAATAGGGTCATAGAGAGTCCATCCCTAGGGGCAACATTGGTAAGTTGGGGTAGGTATAGCAGAGTTAGGAAAAGGAAAGACAGTGCAGGGTAAACAGCCTCCTTGAGCATAAAGGATTATCTGTCTACTGGAAGTGGTAGCGGTGAGGAAGTCTTCCAACAGGAGTCACAAAACTGTGACAAAACAGACACAAAAATGGACATGATTAAAAGATCTAATGGAGGTGAGAAGGAAATTCAGTTACTTCTGTGGCACATGACACTTCAATTATCAGAATATCAAGTGATGACCCTATGCTAAAAAACATTAAAACTAGGAATTACATATAATCTCTATAATAGGGTATAGCATGTACTCAAATGTAACCTAAGGATTATTATTTGTTTGACAGTGCTTCCAGAGTAATTCAACTTACTAAAGAAGCCTAATTGGTCAAAAAGACTTCATTTACAATTTAAATCTTTGAAAATTTGTTAGTAAAATACTCAGAAAGTTGTAATCCACCAAGTGTGTTTAGCATCAGACCCCGATATCCTCACTTTCCCTGCAATAAGAAGCTGAAAGCAGATGAGCCTTACTTAGGAATCAGTGATTTAGCATCCCATCCTATTTAGAAAAGGCCTAGATGTCCCAACAAATTCAATCCCAATTTATCATGCACGGAAAACTTTTTGAGTTACTAAAGCCTTTGAAAGCTAGTGTAACAATGACTCATGAAACCTGTGAGACCAAGTTTCCAATTACTTTAAGTTGTAACATGAGCTTATTTGACCTTTGATTAACAGGTCTATTTCAAACCAAGAAACTTACGTTCGGGTCCCCCTAAGGCAGTTTGTTCCCCATGGTTAATTTTTACCTGAAACACTGCTGAGGAAATCTCAAGTGGATGATCTTGGCTCGTTGACATATCAGAGACCATGTTTAAGGATTGGGAAAGGTTTCTATAGGTCATAATATGGCTGAATTTTGGGTAGACCCCGGTGTAGTGTATAATATATGCTCCCAGTTTTTTCGAGTTTTCCAAGGGCAAGATGTCTTGTGAGTTTTCCCGTGGTGTTTGTAAACATAGTAAGGGCATTCTTAATAGGTAGTTGCAAAGGAGTGAGGATGTCTTCAGAGGGAATCTTTTGTTCCTTTGACAAGTCAGATATTTCCCATTGACAAATGGTATAGTTGGCATTCTCAGGGTGTAGGGGTGCTGACGGGGCTGGCTGACAATAAGGAGGTTTAGGTTCCATGGAAAAAGTTTTTATTTACTTTGAGTGTGTCTATATGTTCATAAACATCATCCGCACATAAGGGGAGAGTGTCTGTCAGAACAATAGATCACGTAAGAATAACTCAGGCAGAACATTGGCGCCTTCCATATGTCATGCCTTTAGTGTTTTACCTGTTCATTCCCAAGTGTCTAAGTGAAAGGTTCCTTGCTTAGGAGACCAAGGACAGTGTTGCTGGATAATCATTAATAATTTAAGGAGTGCTATATGATTGTGTTTTTTCTGTTCTAGGGATAGAGAGTCTCCCATAATAATTCTCTCAAAAGTTCAGTGGCAGTGAATCCCTATAGGTTCTGTTTCTCTTACCTCATCAGGAGAGATTGTAGTCCCGTGCATTTTTCTATTTTTGGAGCTCTAGTTGTTAAACAACTAGTTGTTTCCGCATCCTTGAGTAATGTTGGCTTCGTAGCCATGTCGCCTTCCAGTCTTGTCGGCCCTTAGCCACATTGGGTTCTCCCACATTGCCTTGTTAGCCACGTCCCCTGCTGACACACCCACTTCTTAGTCACGCTGGCTTTTCTTCTAATCATGTTGACTTCTCATCGCCTTCTATCACGTGGACATCTGTCACCTCGGCTTTTATCATGTCGACCTCTATCCTGTCGGGGTCACCATCTGGCGAAGACTAGGAGCCTGGAGTTCTCTCTTGCCCAGCAAGAGAGCAGATGCAGATGGAATACGAGAGAGGGTACTGCCTGGGAGAAGACAACAGCCCCCAACATGGGTTTCATCTTGTATTTATTGAGCTCTCAAGATACTACATACGTTGGGAACATGAAGAAAAGAAGATCTTACACATGTGAACATGGAGAAAGCCATCAGACGGGAATCATTAACTTGTGTGTGTAGGAAGCAGAGGGTATTGGGGGCAAGTGGAGTTTGTGATCAAAGTACATTAGTAGATTGGGGTCAGATGGAAAGTAATTTCCTGCCGGTGATGTAACAAGTTGCTCGGTATCCCATTACAATATTTCCCTAACGAATCTCGAGTGATTTTGCCCCTTGGTGGCGGCCCTCCGCCACAAGCTTTCGTAACTTATTTAGGTAAGTATAAGTGATTCTAGAACCTATTTCCCCCCATAACAGTAAATGTTTTATAAATTATTGGTAGCACATCCATCTCATAAAGACCATGGTGTTCTTTTAGGAACTCTCACATGTTGCACATCTTTTAGAGAAAAATGTGTATAATTTAGCCAGACATAGGAGCAGAACTTTCATCACAGAGGATGGTGCTCAGTTTTAATTTTACATAATATTATTAAATTCTTTTTATTATTTTTGTGTGTATGTATTAAACTTCAGTAGTACAGATTTTTGCAGTTCAGTTCCACACACTAATACATTTTTGAAACTAAGAAGTAAAACATGTTCTTCCCTGTCATATCTTCCACCATCACTGATTTTCTTCATTAAGAACCAATGTTCTCTTTCGTACATATTTTCCAAACGTGCGTTTATATATTGTAGCATGAGTTTAGAATATATTCTACTGTAAATGTTTAATCCTATTTTGTTCTGCAAATTGGTATCTTTACATGCCATATGACTTGAAGTCGTTTTCATGAAAGTCAACAAGAGGTAACTGCTTTTTTAGATCCTCATGGGAGTATTCTCTAAATGAAGATCCATGGGTCCTTTACAACTCCTTACTGTTTCAAAGAATGCCACGATGGCTGCTTCTGAGCAGGCCGACTTCACTACAGACTTCTAAGGATGTTTTAAGATTGTACATCTTTTAAGCATGATTACCAGGTTGATGATGGTCTTTCTGAGGAGGCACAGACATTCCACTTAGTAAATAAAGATTTTAAATCAACCTTCTTGACCATCCTCAGCTAAAGGAAAATGTGGAAGAGAACTAAGAAGTAGGAGAACAATATTTCAACAAATAGAAAATATCAGTAAAGAGATAGAAATTATAGCAAAAGGAGGAAATAGAAATGCTGGAGTTAAAGTATAAACACCAGAATTGAAAATTCACTAGAGGGTTCCTCAGCAGATGGACAAAAAGAATAAAGAATCCGTGAACTTAAACAGAGGTTAACTGAAATTGTCAAGTGTGAGGAGGAGAGAGGGGAAATAAAGCTGAATAAAAGGGAATAAAAGAAGAAAAATGGCCAGAGGCAAAGAAACCTTTGGGACACTATAATACTCCTATAAACGTAATAGGAGTTCTAGAAGGAAGGGCAGAAAGAATAATTGAAGAAAGAAGAGCTGAAAACTTCCCAAATTTATCAAAGAGAACCTACACGCCCAAAAAACTCAGTGAACTTCAACTAGGTCCAATGCATGGAGATCCCTGGCAGTCACATAATCGGTCAAGTTTTATAAGATAGAGTGTGGAACGTAGCAAGACAGAAACAACTTCTCATGTACAGGGATTCTGAATAAGATTAATGGTCTGTTTCTCGTTAGAAACTGTGGAGGCCAGGAATCCATCTCCTTTGGTATTAAAAGATTGAAAAATTAAAAAAAAAAACTGTATCAGGAATTCCTTATGAGGCAAACTATACTACAAAATTGATAGTGAAGTTGAGATTCCTAGATGAACAAATGCTGAGGGGGTTCACACTTACAGACATAGACTATAGGCAATGCCACGTGGAGTTCTTCAGGCTGAAATGGATAGAAACTAGCATTACCTCAAAGCCATAGGAACAAGTAACGCTAGTAAAGGTAATTACATAAGTAAATATAAAAGCTCATTATTGTGTTTGTTTTGTAACCCATTTTTTCCTACATGTCTGAAGAGATAGATGAGTCAAACAGAAAAATCTGCTCTTGAGTGTATGCAACATCTGTTCATATCTTTTATGAAGTAGTTTTTGACAACAGCATAAAGGGAGAATGTGTAACAGCAGTTGTTTGTATGGCATTAAAGCTAAGTTAGCATCAACTGAAATTCAAATATTAGTGGTTTAATATGTAAGCTGTAATCCCCAGGATAACCACTCAGAATATAACCTGAAAACATACAGAAAAATAAATAGACCATCAAAATGGTATGCACGCACAGACACCCGAAGAAGGAAGGAATTATGTAACAAAATATTAGCCATACAAACAGCAGATGTTAGAAGTAATTCCTATCAGTAACAACTTGAAAAGTACCTAAATCAAACTCTTCATTAAAAGAGGAATTTTTAAAAATGGTTCCACTCTATGTCTACATACAGCTCACTTTATTTTTCAAAGTATTTATTGATTGTGAGAGAGCGTGAGTGGGAGAGGGGCAGAGAGAGGGAGAGAGAAATTCAAGCAGGCTCTGCAGTGTCAGTGCAGAGACCGTTGCTGGGTTCGGTCTCACAAACTGTGAGATCATAACCTGAGCTGAAATTGAGAGTCAGATGCTTACGCGACTGAGCCCCCAGGCACTCTGAAGCTCACTTTAGATATACAAATAGGTTGAAAGTTGAAGGATAGAAAAAGATATTTATGTGGATAGTAATGAACCCTAGCTGGGTAGCTATACAGGTTTCAGACCAAATGGGCTTGAAGGTGTAAAATTGTTACCAAGCATGTTGAGACTCATTATATATTGAAAAAAGGACAAATCATCGAGGAAGTAAAACAACTATAAATAATAGGTACATAACAACAAAGCCCCCAAGCATTTGAAGCAAACATTGGGGAGATTGTTCTACTATACTAGTTGGAGCACTCAATGCTCCCTATTTAATAGTTGATAGAACAACCAGACATCAGTAATAAAGCAGTGAGCAACACTGTAAACCAGCAAGGCTCAGCAGACATATACAGAACAGTGCATCCTGCAAAAACTCAAAAATTAGGGGTAGAAGGGAACTGGCTTAGTCTGAAAAAGCTTATTACTAAATTTCTATAGCTAACCTCATATTCGCTGGTGAACACCTGAAAACATCCCTTAATGCTGAAAACAAAACAAGCATGCCCCGTGTTGCCGCTCCAACTGAGCACTCTACTGGAAGTTCTAACCAGAGAAATTACAGAAGAAAAATAAATAAAATGTGTCAAATGGGAAAAGAAATCAAATTATGTTTACTCATAGTATACATGATCTCCTCTTTAGAAATAAAGAATACTCATTCCTAGAATGAATTTACTGAAGTTACAGAATACAATATCAACACTCAAAATTCAGTTGCATTTCTGTACACTAGCAGTCAACAAAGGGAAAGTAAGTCAACACTTCCATTTACAAGAGCAAGACATCAAATGGGAATAAATTTAATTGAGTTTGAAGTTGTATACAGAGTGAAAACTACAAATGTTGGTGAGGGAAGTTAAAACCTAAGTAAATGTCAGGATATCTTGTGTTTCTGCCTTGGAAGACTGTAAAACGGAGAGCTCCCCAGAGTAACATAAAGAGTAATGCAGTCCTTGGCAAAACCTCAACAGTGTTTCTTGCTATGTTGGGAATCGTGATTCTCAAACTCATATTGAATTGGTATGGACACCACATAACCAAAATAAATGTGAGAAGGAACAAAATTGGAGGACCTACATTTCCCAACATCAATACTAATATAGTTACGTGAAGTAATGAAAAGCATGATTGCACCAGAGGCTAGAAATATTGATCAAAACGATAGAACTGAGCATCCACAAGTAAACCCACACATCTTCAGTCCATTCCTTTTTTTACAAGTGTGCTGAAAACAGACACTGGAAAAATAAAAGTCTCTTAAATGGTACTGACACATTTAGATATCTGTGTGAGAATGAAATTGAAACTACCTTGTGCTGTGTAAGGAAATGAATTCAGATTTAATCAAAGACTAAGTGTAAGAGCCTAAACTATAAAAGTCTCACGTGAAAACATAGGGGGTAAGTCTACATCACCTTCGGGTTGGCAGTGGATTTTTACACATGATCCCAAAAGAAAAAGAGAACCAGACAAAGTAGATAAATTGGTCATCATCTCAATTATTCATGTCTGTTCACTGGAGGACATTATCACCTAAGTGGAACAATCTAGCAAATGGGAGGAAATAATTTGCCAGCACATATCTACTAAGCATCTACAACCCAGAATATGTGAAGAACTTATACAAGTCACAACCAACATACAAAGAACCCAACTTGAACAATGGTCAAAGGATTTTAATAGACATTTCTCCATAGAAGATACACAAATGAACCCAGCACATGAAGAAATGTTCAATGAAAGTAGTCATTATTAAAATGTAAAATCAGAACCACAGTGAGCTATCGTTTCACATCCACTAGGATGACTGTTGTGAAACAAAAATAAAGATGTGGAGAAATTCGAATCATGACACGTTGCTGTAAAAATATAGGTACTGTGGAAAAGAGTGTGACAGAGTCTGAAAAAATTAAACCATGTGCCCCAGTAATTCCACTCCTAGGTATATAACCAAAAGAATTGAAAACAGGCATCCAAACACTTCTACTGGAACTTAGTAATATTAGCCAAAGGTCATAACTACCAAATGATTTACAGTAGTTGAGTGAATATGGTCTACTCCTGTAATCGAATATTCTACAGCCAGAAGAAAGGAAATGGACCACTGATACATACTATATTGTGGATGAGCCCCAAGGATGATTCTATGTGAAAGAAGGCAGATGCAAAAGGTCACATTTTTGATCCCTTTCCTTTTACAAGAAAAGATCTAAGATCGGTGAATCCACAGAGAAAAACATTAGTGGTTGCCAGGGACTGGGCAATAGGAAGCACCTGTTAATGAGTAAAGTCTTTCCTATGGGGCTGATAAAAAAGTTTTGGATCTAGACAGAGGTGATGTTTGTGCAATATTTGAGTGCAATAATTGCCCCCTAATGGTATTTTAAAGTGGCTAATTTTATGTTCACTGTAACTCACTCAAAATTATCTTACACGGATCAAAGAACACTCATTCTAGTCAAGTCAGTCTTTACACATCTGTGCTTCTCTTGTCTTTGGTCAAATAAGAACATGTTCCCTGTCCATTTGGTGAAATGTGTTTTCCTTTCAGGGACGGTTGACCTTCAGGGATGTGGCCATAGAGTTCTCTCAGGAGGAGTGGGAGTGCCTGGACCCCGCTCAGAGGGCCTTGTACAGGGACGTGATGTTGGAGAACTACAGGAACCTGGTCTCCGTGGGTGAGGATAACTTGCCTCCAGAAGTCGGTAGTTACTTTTTATGTCTGTGCTGTGCATTTTCTAATGAGAGCCCCTGTTTTGATCATAAGAGTTCCAATTCCTTGTTCTTAAGGGAGTGATTGCAGCTGTTTTGATTGAGAGTGGAAAGGGTTCATAATGTGGCAAGTGGACTCTAACTTCCCTTTCCTTCAGAAGTTCTGCATTCCTGCTTGTTGATGTGGGTGCAGAACTTAGCAGTCAGAAAAGCCTAAGGGAGGGAACTGGTGATGAGGAGCCTTGGGTGTTCTGTGTAAGTGAAGAATCTCTAAATTCTACTCCTGAAACCAGCATTACATTCTCTGTTAACTAACTAGAATCTAAGTAACAATCTCAGAGTTGGGGAATAGGATCTAAAACCCTTATATTCTTAGCAAAGTCCAAGTTTGCTGACATCTTGAAAGATAAGTCTCAGAGAGAAAAACCGTATTTAAAGTAGGAGGGAAAAAAGGAAACCTCGTGGTGAATTTATTTAAATCTCTGATTCTGTCGTCTTACCCTTGTGCCTTTGGTTAAGTGGTTCTTGGAAAAAACCCAGATGTCTGCACACCTAAAATAATCCTTAAGCACACAGGCACTCATTTGAGTAATTTTTGAAATATGTTTCTACACCACTTAAAATGAATATCCTTTCTTGTTTGCTGAACCAAGAGCAGGGAATTTGTTCTGGAAGAGCCAAGCAGATCATGTTCTGTTTTTCTTGATAAACGAAAATCTATTCTTGAGGTGAATATCATCTCTGTTTTGGAAAAAGAGAAAGAGACTTGGATAGTGGAAAGTGAAATGAAGACAGGGGAACATCCACATAGTGGGCAATGTATTGGGGTGTGAGCACAAGTGAGAGCTCAGATGAGCAGAGGAAGCTGCTCCAGTAAATATCGTTTGGGAAGAATCTGTGAGAAAATACAAGTTTATTTCTTAGGAACTTTCAAAGGAAATCCGCCTCCACCCCCCAAACATTTCTCAATCTGTTAAATGTGTAGAAATTTAAACTTCCACTATTATACCTACAACCCTTTACCTAGCCCCTCCGACCATACTGGTGCCGTGGTTTGAGAGGGACTGGGATTGCTGTCCCTATGGCGTATTTTCCCTGATCCCTCTTGGTTCTCATTCCATACAGGTCAGAGGTGAGGCCTTTGTAGTGCAGACCCCAGGATGTATTCACTTTGCATTTCCATTTTGTATCCTTGGAGAACTTCTCAGGAGACACAAAAATTATAGCATCTGTCTAATAAAGTAGATAAAAGTCTGTGTCTTTCCTCGGCCATCCTGGCTTCTGAAGATCACTGCCTTGTGCATAAATTAGGCATAAGTCACGATGTGGATAATTCCAAAAGTGAAAAATCCAAAAGTAAATGTAGTGTAAATACAGCTCAGCTTGGTGATATCTCTAGTTTGTTTTTCTGTAGGAAAACCATGTATCATTCTACAGATGTTTATTGCATTCCTGGTATACTGTAACTACCATATTGATTTTTTTGGTTTTGTTTGTTTGTTTTAAGAACTCAAGAGGCAGCAGCAATTTTTGATTTTAAGTAATTTCTACAACCAGAGTGGGGTTTGAACTCAACTGCAAAGTCAAGGGTTGCATGGTGTACTGACTGAGACAGCCAGGCAGCCCAGTTTTTTTCTTTATTAACCTTTTGATCACCTTCACCCATTTCTGCTCACCTACCTGCGTGTAGCAACGACCAATATGTTCTCTGTATCTAATGAGTTTTTGTTTCTTTAAGATTGCACACATAGGAGCAATCATACTGTAGTGGTCTTTGACTCATTCCACATAGCATATTGTCCTCAAGGTCCATCTCTGTTGTCACAAATGGGAAGATTGTATTCTACTTAGTGGCTAGATAATATTGTGTTGTATATACACATCTTTATCCATTCACCCATCAACGGACACTTAGATTGTGTTCGTATCTCAGCTGTTACAAATAGTGCTGCAGTGAACATCAGAATGCTTCTATCTTTTCTAGTTAGTATTTTTGTTGTCTTCAGATAAATACCCAGTAGAATTGGTGGATCACACAGTAGTTCTCTTGGCTACACCAATCATTCTCCACCCGTTGACAACACGTGTTGTTTCTTGTCTTTTTACTAACTGCCATTCTAATATTAGGTGTGAAGCGATATTGTGGTTTTGATTTGCATTTCCCTGAGGATGAATGACGTTGAGCACCTTTTCATGGTCCTGTTGGCCATCTCTAAGTCTTTGGAAAATGTCTATTCAGATCTTGTGCCCATTTCTTAAATTGGGTTATTTGAGCATGTTTTGGGAATGTTTTAGATTATTAGTCCATTATCAGATACATGATCTGCTAATAGTTTCTCCCATTCAGTAGGATGCCTTTTCATTTTGTTGAAAAAGTGTTCCTTTGCTATGTAGACATGTTTCAGTTTGATATAATTCCAAACGTTTTTGCTTTTGTTGTTTTTTCTTTTGGTTTTGAGAGTCAAAAAACAAAAGCAAAAGTCATTGCCTAGACATGTTTCAAGAAGCTCATTACCCCCTAACTTTTCTCAATAGGAGTTTTATGATTTCAGGTCTTAGGTTTAAGTCTTTAATCCATTCTTAGTTAACTTTTGTGTATGGTATCAGATAGTGGTACAGTTTCATGCCTTTGCCTCTGGCTGTCCCGTTTTCCCAAACCATCAATTGAAGAGATTGTGCTTTCCCCCTTTGTATAGTCATGTCTCCTTTATTGTAAATTAAGTGACCATGTGTGTGGGTTTATTTCTGGGCTGTATTCTGTTCTGTTGATCTATTTGTGTATTTTTATGCTAATACCATACTGTTTTAATTACCACAGCTTTGTAGTCAGGGGGTTTGAAATCAGGGAATGTGATGCCTCCAGCTACGTACTTTGTTGTCAAGATGCTTTGGCCATTCAGGATCTTTAGTGGCTCCATAGAAATTTTAGGATTTTTCACTTTTGTGGGTATGTTTTCATGTGGACAGAAATTTTCCACTTATTTGTGTGAATACCAAAGAGTGGGACTGCTAGGTTGTATTTAAGGGTACGTTTAGTTTTGTAAGAAAGTGCAGACTGTTCCAAAGAGGAGTACCATTTTGCATCCCCCCCAGCAATGAATGAGAGTTCTTATGGCTCCACATTCTCACTAGTATTTGGTGTTAGTGTTGTGGATTTTGGCCATTCTCATAAATGTGCAGTGATATCTAATTGTTACAACAGATATTTTTCTCGATTAAAGTTATGACTTTTCTTTAATGTTTGTTTACTTTTGAGAGAGAGAGAGGAGGGAGGGAGGGAGCATGAGCGGGGTAGGGGCAGAGAGAGAGACACAGAATCCGAAACAGGCTTCTGGCTCTGAGCTATCAGCACAGAGCGTGTTGCGGGCTTTTGAAGTCCTAAGCCTGCAATCATGACCTGAGTCGATGTCAGACACTTAACTGACTGAGCCCCCCAACTGATGCTATGGTATTCTTTAAGAATTTGTGATATCTTGAAAACATATTTTTTAAGTTCCTGTTTAGTCCCAGAAATATCATTAACCTGATTTGCCATAGGTTTTTCTGTAATGATACATTATGTTGGGGTGCTTGGGTGGCTCAGACAGTTAAGGATCTGACTCTTGATATTGACTCAGGTCATGAAGTCACATATGTGAGTTTGAGCCCTGCATTGCACAATGCGCTTACAAGCTGGAGACCTCAGGGGAATTTCCCCTCTCCCCCCTACCCCCACCCCTCCCCCTTTTGCAAGCTCGCTCCCTCTAAGCAACAACCTTAAAAAGCATTCTAGTACATTTCTCCTGGAACATGTATACATTATGTAATTCTCTTGAGTATATACCTAGAAGTGGAATTCATGGGATAGTTTGATAATTTTTAGAGCAAATACTGAAATAGATACAACTGTACAGTCTTCCTATAACCCTGTCTCCCTGTTGAATGTTTTCCACCTTTGCTTCATGCCCATAGTTGTGTTCCTACAGAATGTGTCAGTATTATACCTTTTGCTGAATGTGTTTTCTTTTTCCCCAAGGTCCTGCATTAAACTTACACCACAATCATATTCCCATAGAGATGCAAGCACAAGCCCTGTCTCCACATGGTCAGTTACTTCTTATGCTTCATTTTTGCTTTTCTGAATCCAAGTCCTGGCCTTTCCTCAGATGTTTCCTTGAGCTAAACAAACCATCCTCGTATATCCCGGTATATTAATTTTGATCAACAAAGCACCTCAGTTTACACAGCACCTGACTCCCCTGTCCCCTGTACTGCAGAAGGATCCCTATTCATACAGGGGAACATGCATATGAATTGCTCAGGACAGCAGCTTGATCTGGTGGTTAATTATACTGTGTGTTTAATATTGTGTGAACATATGATGAGAGAAACAAGATATTTTAAAGACTATGTTACAACCTACATATTGATAGATCTAGGAGGTTAAGTTAATAAGTAACCATAGTTACACAAACTAGTAGTCCCTGGGATTCTAAAGCAGTTTTTCTTGGAGACGTAAAGACAGGATTTACATTCCATAAGGAACACATACTAGGAGGAATGAAAGATTCGTTGAGCATCACTGAAATATGAGATACTGGGTTCAGGTAAACACGTTTTTATAAAGACTAAGATTTAAGGAAGATAGACATCTCTATGATATTCATGCACAGTTATAAAATAACCAGTGTGTAGATGGGCTCTGTAATCATGAAGTGTCATTTAATTATCCAGTTATGTGTCCAAAAAATATGGATAGTGTAAAATGTGTTTTGAAAAATTACCTTAAAATCAGAGAAATTATTAATATGGAAAACGTTATAAAAAGAGAACTCAAAAACATTGTATATGACAAAAGTGTTTGAAGACCATTGTTGACTAACTTCCTTTATTTACTGTAATTATTTAGGTGTGTAATTATTGAATTTAGTATAAAATATTTACCTTCCGACTGTATTTGATAGGAAGTCTTTCTGCTGGATTTGCACTCATGGAATTGTCACCAGGGGAGGACATTTATAAAGAAGTATTTTACCACTTAGTGATATTGGAGAGAAATGAAAGCCATGGCATCAAGGATTTTGGTCTCAAGGAAGTCTGGGAAAATAGGCATGAGTTTGAAAATCGGTGGGGAGATGATGCAAGAAATTACAAAGACGTGCCTTTGACCCATAACAAAAATCTCACTTGTAGGAAAGATCAGCCACTTAATCAGCCCTCAGTTACTCTTCCTGAAAAGCAGAGTGTTTCTGTGAGAAAAAATACATACCAGTATGTCATGAATAATGAACCATTCATCAGGACTTTGTTACAACAGGACAGTAACGTAAGTGGTTCTGGAAACCAGTACATAAACTGCTTGGAAAATAGAATTGGATTAAATTTGCAGGCACACCTGGATGAACTCCAGAGGTTTCACAGTGAGGAGAAAATGTATGAATGTAATCCAACTGAGAAGTCTGTCAGCAATGGTTCCTCAGTCTCACCACTTGAAAGAATTCCCAGGGCCCAAAACATTTGGAATAAATCTAGGAAGATTTTTCATTTGTTACCTGCACAGGCCAGGAGAGCATGCACTAGACAAAAATCTTATCAATGTACTGACTGTGGGAAGGATTTTAGCAAAACCTCAAACCTCATGAGCGATGAGGGTATTCTTTCTGGACAGAGACCTTACAGATGTAATGCATGCAGCAAAGCCTTTGCTGAGCGTTTAAGCCTTACTCAAGATAAAATCCATAGTGGAGAGAAACCTTACAAATGTAGTGAGTATGGCAAAGGTTTTAAGCAGTGCTCACACCTCTTTAGACATCAGAGTACACATCCTGGAGAAAAACCACACATATGTGATGTGTGTGGCAAGGCTTTTATCAGAAGCTGTAGGCTTAATCAACATCGGAAGATTCACACAGGAGAAAAACCTTATTCATGTAGTAAATGTGATAAGGCTTTTCGCACGCGTTCTCACCTCTTGGGTCATGAGAGAACTCATACTGGAGAGAAACCTTACAAGTGTAGTGAGTGTGGCAAAGCCTTTACCGATGGTTCACATCTTAGTCAACATAGAAAAATCCATACTGGAGAGAAACCGTACAAATGTAATGAGTGTGCCAAAGCGTTTACCCAATCTGGAAACCTTACTAGGCATCAGAAAATACACACTGGTGAGAAACCACACAAATGTAATGTGTGTGACAAGGCTTTTATCCAAAGTTCAAGCCTTATAGCACATCAGAGAATTCATACAAGACAAAGACCTTATAAATGTAATAAATGTGATAAGGCTTTTATCAAACATTCACAGCTTTGCGGACATGAGAGAACTCATACTGGAGAGAAACCTTACAAATGTAATGAGTGTGGTAAAGAGTTTATCCAGTCTTCACGCCTCTCTACTCATCAGAGAGTCCATACAGGAGAGAAACTATATAAATGTAACATATGTGGCAAGGTCCATAGTCAAAATTCAAACCTTGCAAATCATCAGGATATGGATACTGGAGAGAAACCTTACAAAGTCAATGAGTGTGCCAAAGCGTTTTCCCAATTTGGAAACCTTACTAGGCATCAGAAAATACACACTGGGGAGAAACCACTCAAATGTAATATGTGTGACAAGGCTTTTATCCAAAGTTCAAGACTTATGGCACATCAGAGAATTCATACAGGAGAAAAGCTTCATAAATGTACTAAATGTGATAAGGCTTTTATCAAACGTTCAGAACTTTTGCGTCATGAGAGAACTCATACTGGAGAGAAACCTTACAAATGTATTGATTGTGGCAAGGCCTTTTCATGTAGTTCACATCTTACTCAGCATAAGAAAATCCATACTGGAGAGAAACCGTACAAATGTATTGATTGTGGCAAAGCCTTTGCGATGCGTACACGTCTGACACAGCATAAGCGAATCCATACAGGAGAGAAACCTTACAAATGTAATGAATGTGGTAAGGCTTTTACCCAACGTTCACATCTTTGGAGTCATGAGAAAATTCATACTGGTGACAAACCTCACAAATGTAATCAGTGTGGCAAAGCCTTTACCCAGCCTTCAAAACTCACTAGACATCAGAAAGCCCATACAGGAAAGAAAACATGTAAATGTAACATATGTGGCAAGTTGTATACTACAAATTCAAACTTTGCAAATCATCAGAGAATCCATACTGTTGAGAAACCTTATAAATGTAATGAGTGTGACAAAGCGTTTACCCAATTTCAAAGTCTTACTAATCAACAGAAAATACACACTGGCTAGAAATCACACAAACAATATGTGTGTAACAAGGCTTTTATCCAAATGTCAAGCCTTTTGGCATTTCAGAGAATCCATACAGGTGAAAATCCTTGTAAATGTACTAAATGTAAAGCTTTTAGCACAAGTTCAAATCTTTTTGGTCATGAGAGTACGCATACTGGAGAGAAACCTTACAAATGTAGTGAGTGTCGCAAAACCTTACTGAATGCTCAAATCTTACTCAACATAAAAAAAAATCAATACTGGGGAGAAACTTTACTAATGTAATGAGTGTGTCAAAGCGTTTACCCCATTGGGCAACCTTGCTAAGCATCAGAAAATATACACTGGCATAATGTATACCATTATGTAATTACAAATGGTAATTTGTAATTTTCCAAGCATTATGTAATTACAAATGTAATTACAAATGTAATGTGTGTAACAAGGCTTTTATCCAGTGTTCAAGCATTACAGAAGATTAGAGAATTCATTCAGGAGGAAAACCTTTTAAATGTAATAAATGTGGTGAGGCTTTTAGCAAATGTTCTCACCTTTGGGGTCATGATGGAACTCATACTGGATAGAAACTGTACAAATGTATTGAGTGTGGAAAAGCCTTTATGGAGCATTCACATCTTACTCAATGTGAACCTAATATGTGTGGCAGTGCTTTTATTCAAAGCTCAAGCTTTGGGAAGCATCAAAGAACTCCTAGGAGAAATAAACAAATGAGCAAGTGTTCAAGACTTGCTCAGTATCAGATTTCACCATGGAGAGGAACCATATGAAACTAACATAAGTGGGAAAGCTTGTAACCAGGGTTCATACCTCACCTGATAGAATAGAAGCCTCTGAAAGAAAGCACACACTAGGAATGTATGACAAGGCTTATCTAAAGCTTCTTATACTTTGAGGAATGTAATTTCTTCTAGAGAGAACCCTTACAAATAAAATGAGTGTCATCTGGGTTATAAAAAGTGTACAAGTTGGGGATGGGTTAAAACAGGTGAATGGAGTTAAGAGGTACAGACTTCCATTGATAAAAAAACAAAATATACAACTTTGTTCTTTGTGGTCTAGAAAGAATTCACATAACATGGAAACCATATAAATGTATCAAAGTCTTTACATCAGCATACACCAAAGAATTCTTACTGGACAGGAACATTAAAGAGTAATGAAGGCGATAACTTCGCCAATTCTTCAATGGACTACAATTTAAAACTTCATGCTAGGGGGACCTCGGTTTGCTTTGACAATTAACCAATCTTAGGTGTTAAATTCCAGAAAATAAAAAGTATTTAAAACTCATGAGATGATGTGTGTCAATGGAATAAGTATATATGTGGAAAGACCTAATCATATTCCGTTGAAATCTTTTTATAAAGATTTTATTGTCAGGGCGCCTGGGTGGCTCAGTTGGTTAAGCAACTGACTTTGGCTCAGGTCATGGTCTCACAGTTTGTGTTCAAGCCCCACGTCGGGCTCTGTGCTGACAGCTCAGAGCCTGGAGCCTACTTTAGATTCTGTGTCTCCCCGTCTCTCTACCCCTGCCCTGCTCACCCTCTGTGACTCTCTGTCTCTCAATAATAAATAAATGTTAAAAAAAAGTTTTTTCAAAGATTTTATTTTCCTCTGTATATCCAACATGGGGCTCACACTCAGAACCCCAAGAGCAAGAGTAACGTGCTCTTTTGACTGAGCTAGCCAGGTACCCCTGTAACTTTTTTTACTCACTTATTTCAGGTTTCTTGACACTGAATTATCATTGATGACTTGTAACCTCAAGTTTGGACTCCACTGATGTTATACTTTAATTTTACGCATTTCATTTGTCAAGTGTAGTGGTGGTCTGAGAGAAAGCATTGGTAAGGTGAAAGGAACCTCTTTCATTGGGGGTGCTTAGCCATACATATATACCCTGGAAAAGCTAGGATTCTAAGCTTAAGATAAAGTGTACTATACATTTGGAAGCATAGGGAGTGGCAAGGAATAAACCTAACACTGATATGTAAATTGTCATGTTTTCTGAGGTCATGGCCCCTTCTCTGGATTTGATGGTATGATTGAGTTCCTTTGTTGATTATTATAGGAGAGAATTACTCTGTCAGATAGGTGATCATGAAATAGTAGGTTGGGACATGGAGAAAGAGATTTTCTTTTTTTTTTTTAATTTTTTTAACATTTATTTATTTTTGAGACAGAGCATGAACAGGGGAGGGTCAGAGAGAGAGGGAGACACAGAATCTGAAACAGGCTCCGGGCTCTGAGCTGTCAACACAGAGCCTGATGAGGGGCTCGAACCCACAGACTGCGAGATCATGACCTGAGCCGAAGTCGGACGCCTAACCGACTGAGCCACCCAGGTGCCCCGAGAAAGAGATTTTCATGTGAGAACTATGGGTTACTTGGGATAGCATTTGTACTAGAGAAAATAGAGGGGGGATGATGGTCTGTCCATGTTTTGAAAGGTAATGGCTGTTGTATATCACAGATGAGTAAAAACTAGTCTTAATTTTGGAAACTGAAGAGAAAATTTTAGAGCATTTAAAGGAACCAAAGTAGGCATGCTTGGGTGGCTCTGTTGGGTGACTGACTCAATTTCGGCTGAGGGTCATGGGGTTGACCTCTGTACTGGGCTCTCTGCTGAGTGTAGAGCCTGCTTGCTGTTTTCATTCTTTCTCTGTCTCTCTCTGTCTCTGTCCGTCTCGCCTGCTTGTGCTCTAAAAAGAAAAGAAAAACTAAACTCAAATGTAATATGCTTGAGAAAGACTCAATTTTGGCCACTTAAACTGCATTTTGATACCATTTTGTTTGGGATACCCTATTTCTCATTTTTGGGTCATTTCATAATGAACACTAATAATACATCCTTAGGGTTTGTGGTTGAATGTCATGTATAACAATGTCATTTCATGTTAGATTTAAACATACAGTTTTGGAAGTATATATTCATAAGTTGTATTTGAGAGTTACCTACCCAACGTATATCCCATAGTATTTTTGTGGCTCTAATGAAAATACTATTGCAATGCAATTTCAAACTCTCACCCTCTACCACCGGCCTCCCCATTCATGAATATACACCATATGATTCTGTTTCTCCCTGTCTTTTGTGCTGAAATGTGACCCATGGTTTGCACCTTTACATTAAATGAAATTAGAAAAATGGCAAGCGTATGAAAAGTATTAGGAACTAAGAGAAAATGTGAGAAGGAGAAAAGTAACACAATCTTTATTTTGTGCTATAGTGCTTAGAGAATAATTTGAAAAGATAAATTATAATGACTTTACCCTCAAGAATGAACATTACACAATGGGAATCTTATTTGAAAACTAGAAATCTCCTATTTACCCTCTAAAACATTTTTTGCTCGTTTGCATTTGTGCTTACTCCACTGGAACAGGATGTTCACATGTCAAGATTGATGGCTGCATGCAGCTAAGTGTTAGGAGGAAGTTGAGTATCTGATGGTGCTTTCTTGGGAGACCAGGATAGATTTCTCAAGTTCTGAAAATGGCTAGGGAGAACAGGGAATAGTGAACTACTTTGTTATGATGCATAATGTGCAGCGTCAGGTTGATGATACTCATTGACGCTTTGAACTTACAACTACTGCCAAAGGAAAGGCTTGTCTGCCTTCATTATTAGCTTTTCCTGCCCAGATGGGCAGAATAGTAAGAAGTTGTAATGAAGCTTCACAGGTATCATTAGTCGGGTATCAAAAGTACAGTCAGATCCTGTAATACAAAACTGAAGTTTACTCCTTACTGACTTGCTTGGGAAAGACCACAATCTTCCTCGTGCTAACTAATACCTTCTTCTTTCTGATGCATTCATAGCCCCACCACACAGTATGATTGTGGAAAATGGTTGTGAAATACTGTTTATTTCAGTTACTGAAGATATTTTTAGACTTTTGATGTCACGATTCTTCTATAAAGTTTTGGTCTAATATTAAATACATTCAGACATGATAGAATATTCTCAGCTACAAACCTTCTGTAGATGTTTCACTTTAAAGGAGAATGGAAAGAATGGAATCTCAAAATCATTCCTTCCATTTTGCTACCAAGACACTAGAAGCAGGGACTCCCTGGGTGGCTGTCGGTTAAGCATCCAACTCTTGATTTTGGCTCAGGTTGTGATCTCATGGATCATGGGATTGAGCCCTGGGTCAGTTTCAACACTGAGCATGGAAAAATAAACAAAATTTAAGAAGCTTTTTAAAAAAGGTACTAGCATCGGAAGCTCTGTATTGAAACTTGGCAAATTCGTGTCAAATTCAGGTAAATAAAATTAAAATTAATAAATTTCAAAGGAAATAAATGTGTAAGTTAGAAAACACTAAAGACTAATAACTTTTCACTCATTTGGAATACCTATGATACTGGTCATGGGTTGCATGTGATACTATACACTCAGGATAAAGAAAATCTGTGATGAAATCGGTCTTATCCACAGTTATCCTTCACTACCTTTTCAGTATTATTGAGTACGTATTTTTTGTTTTAATTTTTTAACATTCATTTATTTTTGAGAGACAGAGCACAAGTGGGAGAGGAGCAGAGAGAGAAGGAGACACAGAATCCTAAGCAGGCTCCAGACTCTGAGCTGTCAGTGCGGAGCCCGACACGGGGCTCGAACTCACAAACTGTGAGACGTGACTGGAGCCAAAGTCAGATGCTTAACCGAATGAGCCACCCAGATGCCCCAGTTATGGGGTATATTTAAATTTGGTCTGCAAAATATTTTCTTTACGATCTTTTACTTTATGTTGTTTAGTCATGAATATGAAATTTGAAAATTCCCCAATACCCTTATTTTAATTTATTCATTTATTTATTTTACAGTGAGGGTGCATGCTAGTAGGGGACAGGGGCAGAGGGAGTGGGAGAGAATCTTATGCAGGCTCCACAGTCAGTGCAGAGCCTACCCAGGTCTCCATCCTACAACCCTGGGATGTTGGCCTGAGCCCAAATCAAGAGGCAGATGCTCAACTGACTGAGCCACCCAGTCATCCCCCTAAGACCCTTATCAAAATTGAATTACAATGTGTAGCTGATTGGGATGAACCTCCTGGGATTATTTCCATGTAAATGAGACAAAACCTAATAAAGAAAAGGCCTTTGCCCCTTACCATTCATCCTTCTTGGTCCTACAGCAGCCATCCTGCTGTAAGGAGAGACAGTGCTGAGTGCTAAGGGAGGTGGAGCAGGCAGAGGACTGCCCAGGGGACCCGTCCCATCCCAACCTGCATCTCTGGGCTTCCTGTTATGTGAGAATGGTAAACCACCTAGTTGTTTCAGCCACTGATTTCCAGGAGGTCTGTCCCTCACAAATAAGAACTGTCCGACCTGACCAATAAGATTAATATCTGTATTGAGAGTAGAATGGAGCAAGTGAGAGGGAATCTTGAATTTAACATTTTGTAGCTGAGAAGATCTACAAAAGGCATCATCCTTCACAGATGGGTTAGAGCTGTTTGGCACGTGCTGCCTAAAACTCACAAGATGAACCAAACAAAATACAGCTTGAGAATTTATGAGGAATGTGCAGAATGCTGGATAGAGAGTTACAGGAGTAAGGAATTTGGTGCCACAAATGAAATTACATGTTTACTGGAGCATGTGAACTATTAGTCTCTTAGCTTTTATGCAATACAGTAACTTTCTACTTTGTAGCAGGAAACAAAAATCCATGTCTTCAAGTAACTTAGATTCTCTCAACGGAAGTGTATAAGATACAATATGATAGTGGTAAGTACCATGAACGTGTTCGTGTGTAATGATCAACTGACAGGGTTTCCTAATTTAAACAGTGTTTTCAGGCAATGCCCACATGCTGAGGTCATCTTTGTGCAGAACCACTGAAAGCGTATCATGCAAATACAAATGGGGAAGGGCAAGTGGGTGGAGTAGAGAAGCCAAAAATTGCCCAAATGGGAACATACTAAACTGGTTGAGGAATATCCACAATTGTTGTTTGTCTTGGTGAAATGTGATACTACATTTCCACTATAGACATTTGAAATTTGGGACTCCTCGTAGTTAGAATTTTTATTTTTTATTTATATATTTTTGAAGTTTTTTTAATGTGTATTTATTTTTTAAGAGATGGAGAGATGGTGTGAGTGGGGAAGGAGCAGAGAGAGAGTTACAGAATCCAAAACAGGCTTCAGGCTGCGATGTCAGCACAGAGCCTGATGCGGGGCTCAAACCCACCAGCCATGAGATTATGACCTGAGCTGAAGTGGGGCGCTCACCCAACCGAGCCACCCAGGCGCCCAGTAGTTAGAATTTTTGAAATTTTAATAACAAAACTCCCCCAGAGGGCTTAAGATTATATGTGATAGATCCAAAACCATGACCTGTTTGGAGAATGCACAGACCTATTTCTTTACGTCAGACTTACCACTACCGAGAACACAGTGGTGGGGTAGGGTAATGAATTAATGGACAGATAGTAAATCTCATTTGTCAAAACTGTCTAGGTATTTGATCCCAGGACTTGTTAAGATACATACTCTTCCTATTGTCTACCCTTATACCCAGCCAGGGGTATGTTGCTTCTTCCACTTACAAAAGTGTATCAAGTAATATTGGGTGTGTCTTTTACACCTCAGTTATATCTTCAATGTCCATATCATCAAAAAAAATTGTAAGATATAAGAAGATATTGTACTTGCAAATTGAAAAGGAACAAAATCGCATTATTTCATGTTTTCCTAATTTAAGACCTAGTAACTCCCAGTTCCTAGTTTTATTCTTACAGTTGAGAGGAATCTTGTGTTACCATTGCCTAATATTTTGACTATAAGATTGACCTTTCAGTACGTTTTATGTCCCAATTTTATACTAACTGAGATGTGATGAGAATGGGACTCTATGTGCAAGATCGGCAAATTTTTATGTAAGGAACATATAGTAGATATTTTATTCTTTGTAGGCCATGCTGTTTCTGTTATCGCTCTTCCAGTATGTCCTCATTGGGTCAAAAGTACCTAAATATGAGTGTGGCTGCATTCCAGTTACACTTCACATAAAAACAGATGGTAAGCTGTACTGGGCTCATGTTCTATAGGTGGCAGGGTCCTGATCTACACAAAGGAATTAAGAGCACTAGAAGTAGTAATTATATGAGTAAATAAAACCTGTCTTTCCTATTTTTAAGCCTCTTTAAAATATAGTGGACTGTGTAAGACACTAACAGCCTAGCATATACGTGTATAGCGTTTGGAAAAGAAACCTACACTAATGGTTACGCAGGGCAGGAATTTAGAGATGGAAGTCCATGTGGAAAGGAAGGGTCAGGTCAGATGCTCTATATGAAGAAAGTATAGACTCACGTGAAGGTAGATTGTGGTAAGCTGTACAGGATAACCCTTAAAGCAAACAAAAAACAATAGTTACAGCTAACACCTGTGAACCAAAGAAATGGATTTAAAATAAAATCATTTGTAAAAATTCAGTCATTTCAAAGAAGACAGAAAGACAGGGAACAGAGGAAAGGAGACATTATAAAAGCAAGAGGAAAATAATTTACATCTATATATGTGTAAAAGGAAATCGTATAAAGGCCCCATTGACGAGCAAACATTGTCACTGGATTTTTTTTCTTTTTGTTTTTTTGTTTATTTCTTTTGAGAGTGAGGGAGAGTGATAATCTCAAGCAGGTTCTGTGCTGTCGGTGTAGGTCCATCATGGGGCTCCATTTCAAGAGCCGTGAGATCATGACCTGAATGAAATGCAGAGTCTTAACCAATAACCATGTGAACCAACCAGGCGCCCCTGACAATTGGACTTTTTGAAGACAGGCAACACAATGTATCCTAAGAGAAATTCACTTCATAAATTAAGAACACAAAATAAAATCCTAGACCAAAGATAAATGGAAACGCTATAATGAATATAGTGGCTATATTAAGATTAAAGTAATTTCAAGAACAAATAATATGACCAGGGATAATGAGAACTATTTCAATATCATAAAGAGGTACATTCACCAGAATGACATGAAAATCCTAATTAATCCCTTGTTTTCACTACAAACAAATATGTAATCAAATACTCCCTATTTCCAAGTCAGACACTAGGACCATGATGGTGGACATCCCCTAGTTCACAAACACACACATACAAACATTACACATAGATGCAAATACATGTGCATACACACAACATAATCTTAAATGCACAGCCATACACCCTCACACTCTCAACATACACTCCATACCAACTCACACTCATGCACACACTCGTGAAATACAAGCACATATGTTTACACACACTCCCCCGTACTCCCACATTCCCAGTCCCTTGTATGTAATTACATTCAAAGAGTCTGCATGCACATGTGTGTCTCCACAATGTGCTCATATGTTGGAAGAATACAGGCATCTCCTGACCTTGGATGCCTGAAAATGGGGGGCACTTGCCACCTTTTTTACTTCTTCCATCCTTTCAACAACCCCCAAGGATGATATTTGTCACATGCAATATCTTAAACTGCTGTGGGCATTGCCACCTCAGGTCCAGGTGAACGGGGCAGAGTTGGAAGGTTACAGACGAGTGATCCAGCAGGGTCCAAATGAGGCCAGAGGGAGGGGGTTATAGGCAGTGTGCAGAGAGCATGGGAGCGTGGAGGAATAGATGGAAAACTTCAAAGGCGTATGATGCCATAGTACTTGACAAATAAAGATAGGGACAGAGAACCTAGGGGAGAGGTGAAAATGAACCCTGAAGTATGGGATCTGAGTCATCTACATCAGTATGAGCACAGAGTTAGCTGTGGATAAGTAAATAAAATGGCAAAGAGAAAACTATAGATCTGTGTGAGGACAGGTAATTCCCAGGTTGGTCTACTCAGAGAACCTAAGAGCAATGACACCCCAGTAGCAAGGAGAACACCCAGCACCCACATCTTGGTTTCTAACACTATTCTCTTAAAAAAAAAAAAAAAGTGCTCCTTGTAATTATGGCTGATTCTATGGCAGGAGCAGGGAAAATACAAGATGAGCCTGGGAGATCTTATAGTGACAATGTTAAGAGTAAGGAAATAATGTTTTTTAAAAAAATGGGGACATATCTAGGGGACATAATGGCCAAACCTGAACAGAACTCCTGCAGCCTGTCACCAAATCTCTGATACCAACTCAGTGTCCGGTGATGCAATGTAATTGTGACTTTATTTGGTCTTAGTACAGACCCCACAAGTTAAGGGCAAAGTTGTTCCCGGGACTGCCCCCACTTCAGACACCAGTCATGAGTCAGGCATTCCCAAACCTCCCACACATTTCCAGCCAGCTAAAAATTTAAGGTTTCCTCCACAGTTCCCTCTGCTTCAATATTTGCTGGGATGACTCACAGAACTCGGAAAGTGCTATATGTATGATAATCGTTGATAACTAATTTCTATATTGGGACCTAAAAAATTGTAGGCCACATTAGTGGCCTGACCCACATCACAAATCTAAACCTAAATCAGCCTGCTCTTACGTGAAACATCCAGCAAAGAAACCAAACATACACCAATCACAGTCCTCCAATGAAGCTTCAGGTAGCCGATCTTACCCTGTATTCAGCACCTCCTGGTCTTCCAAGGAAATTCCTGACTTCCTAGCCAATCATGCCCTAATCATGCCCTTTAGATTGAGTTCTAAAACTCAATCTTGCCCCAAATCCATCAGGAAGAGCACTCCACTCCCTGCATGGGAGGCTCTGTCCTCCTCAAATCAAGGGTTGTCTTCCCTGGAATAAAACACAGCAAACTCGTTACTAAATTCTTTTAGTTTTGTCATTTCACATTTCATTGTAAAGGATAGCAGTAAAGAGCCAGATGAAGGCATCCATAGGGCAAGGTTTGGGAGGACTGCCCATACAGTAGCTTTTGTCCCCCACCACGAAGCTCCCAGGAGCTTCTCCAGGAGTTTAATCAGGGCTTCACTTAAGTCATTGGCCATATGACTGAACTCAATCTCCAGGCAGACTCGTTCCTCTCCCCAGAGGCTGGGGTGCTGAGTGTTTCCATCCAATCATGTAGTTGGTCTTTCAAAGGTGTCCAGTCCCCCATTTTGAAGTTCTGTGGGGGAACTCGACAAACCGCGAGTTAATGACCCAACATGAAGTCAGAAGTCCAAGCAACTGAGCCACCCAGGTGCCCCTAAAGTATTTCTTTTTTTAAATTTTCTATTTTTAAGCAGTCTTGATACCCAATATGGGACTCAAAGTCACTATCCAGAGATTAAGAGACACATGCTCTACTGACTGAGCCAGCCAGGCCCCGCAAAAGTCGTTCTATGTTTCAGTTATATCTTTGTTTTCCTTTCAATGGTGTCCATGTTGCCTTGGGGGTGATTTCAAAAGCAGTACTACCCCATGTTAAAATACGTTCCTATACTCCTGTCACAGAACCTGGTCTGGATCACCCGGTGAAGAATCAAGTGGCACTTGAAGAAATTGGAAGGCAGGAGGTTTATTTCACACTGGCGGGCTCAGAGGAGATCACTCTCCAGAGATCTGAGCCCCGAGCACAAGGATGGGGAACAATTTATAGTCTGTTACTTCTGCATTAGTAGTAATTTGGTGCGTGGCAAGCAGGGTAGGAAAAAGAACCCAGAAGGGGAGTCTTCGGGCAGCGACTGAAATTCTCCTACCAGTCCTGTCGGTCATCTTCTAACATAATTTTTCCCTATCACTCCCGCTTCAAATTGCTAGTTCTCTCTGGCACCAAGCTTGATGAAAGGGTCCTCCATAACCTCTTGTATCCTCAAGTTGGAAAAGCAGAAATCCGTCTTGAAATCTCTTTATCGCCAACACAGCCAACTGCCATCAAGATTTAACACAGTACAATCTACCTTCTAAACATCTCAAAAGTCATTTAGTCTTTTCCCACATACCAATCTGTTCACTGGCTCCTTCCCACGTGCTCCTTTTGTAAAATTCAGCTGACACTTCCCCCTTGTTCCTCTTTGTCCCCTGCAGTTTACTCTTCAGAAGTTGACCAGAAAATATTTTCATGCACTCCTCTTGCTCCTTAAGCGTTACCGCATTTTCAAACATCCCCAATTTCTCTTAGATATGAGGCATAATATTCATAGCATAGCCTCCAAAGCCAGCAATAAATAAAACCTGCCCCCCCTCCTCCCGCCACCTTCACCCAAGGCCATTTGCGTGACAAATCAGGCTTTACAATTGCATTTTCAAGTACATCTTGGGAAAGTTTAATATCTCAATTTTAAAGTTACACATTGAAACATAATTCCAGTATGTTCACAGTATTTCAAGACTTTTATGGAATCTATCCTTCTGTGACCAGTAATAATACAACTATAGAAGTACATCGATATTAATTACAGATGATTTCATGTACCATGCTCTTTACCATTTCATATTAGGTTAGTGTCAGTGTGTCTCATTTACCCCTGTCTATGCAATGAAATTGGCTCATTGTTCTTAACATTCTTTGAGGTCTCAGTGCATCTATACTGAACAGGTAGGTGGAAGACAATTCATATTTCCCTGATGGGATGAGGGAATTCTAGATTTCTTCCACAGCAGACATGGTACAGCCTGAATATGCTTGGGTCATGATTCATGAGAACAAAACGGCTAATAGTTGAAAAATATGTAGTGATTAGTCCAGTGACATTCACCAGCTACCAACTAGAATTATCAAGGAGATCCAAGTAAACTTGAATGATGGACAAAACGGCATAAAATGATACAATGGTGGTCACCAAAATAAGGGTGCTTTCGGTGGCTCTGGTCTCATGGTCTCACAGATGGGTCTGGGGGAGACAGTGTTCCTATGGATGCATTGGACCATCTGTTTGTACCTGTGAGGAAGAAAAACCATGGAGCTGGTGGCCAAGGTCATGAATCCCAAACACAAAATGTCAAAGAAAGATGTCATTGCTGCATATAATGAGCCTGTGATCTTGTCGCTACACTGTGAAGCAGAACAATGTCCCAAACCACTTTTTTTGGTAGTAGTTTTGTTATTCCATTTACCAGCCATATAAATAGGAAAAAACAAGTTTATGAACATGCAGAACACCCCACACAGGATACTGGAGGGGCCAATGTATTTCGGAGTTTTTACTTTAAGCTCTATCCACCTAGAGTTCCCAGGGTTGATTGGGATAGCTTGGAAGACCCTCAGGGGGCAGATGGAACAAATCGACATACCTCTGGTCACTCTGTGAACATACAAAAGAACATAGCATCCATAATAATTAGTGAAATGTTTTAGTCCTAAAGCTATCATGGTCTCTGGGATTCCTCTGGAAAGAATGACCAAGGAGTTGGCTACAGACAGGTTCCTAAGAATCAAATTCATGGATCTCGGCTTGCATCCCTTGAAGCAAAAGGACGTCTAATGATAGAAGAGTCAGAAATTGCCCAGAATTCCAGTGACTCCAGGATAGGAAGATCATTGCTATATTCACATCCACCGAGGCCATTCTGTCATTGTCTAGAATTCAGTATTCAAAATCACAGGCAGTGAGTTCTGCATGAAAACATGAGTTTCGGCCTACATTTTCCTGGAAAACAAAATCTGCACTTACATTTCATTTCCCCTGAGAATGAACATCTAAACTATATTGTCTTTTGTTAAGAGATTTCCCAAGGTACATATGTGTCTCTTTATAGCACTTACAATGTGTGAGTCTGTTATTAACGCTTTCCCTATTGTAACTTATATAATATTCACAACTCTAGGAGTTAGGAATTAACATTACCCTCATTCTATAGACGAGGAGAATTTAACCGCAGGAAGTTAAGTGACTCATGTAAATAGCAGTAGAATCAGGATTTGAACCTTGGTGGCCTAGTTGCCATGACACAAATGCTTTCTACTGCTCTATACTCTGCCAGGAACCTCGTCATGGGTACATGCACACACACACACACACACACACACACACAGACACCTCATATTTTAAATTTATTTTACTTTCTAAACCTGGTTTGGTCATTTCCCAGTTTTAAGTATTCTTTATAACTAATATAACTAAGGAATGAAGATTGAAAGCTTTAATAAATTTTACATGCATTGAATAATTTTATATGAGCCAGTCTGATTTATTTAATGTAGAGAACTGTTAGGATGACAGCAGAAGTCATTTCATTTTTTGCCTGGACCAAAAGGACAATGGCATCCGTAACAGAAATCATTGTGCGGAACTGCACTGTGTGCTAACGTATGGGACATGAAACATCACATAGTGATAAAGCTTATTAGGGCAGAAAATAAATTAATCATACTTAAAGATCACATCACTGTATATTTGTTATTTTAGAATACACAAATTGAAACTCGAATTGATATTTGATTTAGAAAATCTATTCAAATACAATACAAACCTGCAAAATGGATCTGTAGACTTGGAGTCTTGGGCATTTAATGAGTTGAAAAGCAAGAGAGGTGAGTAGTGAGCTGGGAATACTGTTGAAATAATTTTAAACCAGAAGAAATGTAGCTTAAAATTGTCTTTTTTTCTTGATGTGAATTTTTAAATTAATTTATTATTTTAAAATTAAAATATAAATTAAAGTCCTTCATTTTCCCCCCTTGAATCACTCTATAGTTAATAACCTTATCTTAAAGGACCTTTCCTAATTTCAGGAAAGAAGATTGTCTCACAGATCAATATTGCACAGAGGTTTTCAGTAGAGACACAGTTACTGTCTCCATTAAGCACATCACACTCAAATTACAGAAGAATAAATTTCAGCAATTCCCATTAGACACGCTGTTTCTGCTGTGAATCAGGTTTTTCAGTTAGTTCCATCGTACACCTTATCACATGCACATGCCTTTACAGTGCTCACAATATTGCTTCTAAAAATGTCTCTCTGACTCTTCCTCACGGTATTGAATGGCTGCTTAATTCTGGAAGTATTTTTTTTTTTTTTTTTTCTAAATAGACTGTCCATGCCCAGTGCGGAGTTAGAACTCACATCCCTGAGATCAAGACCTGAGTTGAGGTCGAGAGTGGATGCTTAAACGACTGAGCCACCCCGGTGCTCCCTGAAATTACCATCTTGACGTATCTTAAATTCAGACTCTGATGGCACTTGGATCAAACACCAAGAACCCCGTTAATGGGGGTTTTATTAAATTTCGTTAGCAGCACTCATGCACTGATTGAGCAGTCTCTCTCACAAGCTCAGCCTGTGCCGGAAGATTCTTTTCCCAGACATGCTCACCTATTATGCTCAGCAGATTCCTGCTGCATCTCCCAACCGTAGAGACTGTGGTCTCACACTAAACTAGAAGATACTCACAGACTCCTTCCTGCTGCCAGGACTGGAAGCTGGGTGTAAAGTAGCAGGCAAAGCACGTGTGGGAGGGAGGAAGCCAAACCCTGAGATAGAGGTTAGTGATTCTGTGACCTCACCTCCCCAAAGAATTGCCATCAACATGTCAGCTGTAGTGACAATGATAGTTCAACACTTGGGGAACTGAGAACGGTTCTGAAAAACTCTTTAATTACCAGGATCTATTAGAAGTTTGTAGTGAGCAGGTCCAAAGGGACCGTTGGAGTGTTTTAGAGAGATTCTTCCATTATTCCTGGAAGCAGACAGGGTGTCACATGGCAGGAGGAAATGCCAAGGGATGAGCCCTGAAAGACCAGCCGAGAAGCACATGAGCCTCATTGGATTCTGTGCTTCCCTGAGGATTTCTCTGACCCCAGTCTAATCCTCTGTTACTCCCCAGACCCGAGGACCACCACCATTTAACTTATGGGCAGAGAGAAAGAATCCTCCAAATGACCCAAGAAGGATTTTCTGTTTTTAAAATTTTCAATAAATGCAAATAAAGAGCTTGGTGAACAAATGAGATTAAAAATCATTTGTCCACCTCTGCAATTCAAAAATAACTAGAAAGCCTATATAAAGTGGACATTTTCTCAGAAAATACATTTTACCAAAATTGACTTAAGATAGGGAGTCCAAACAGACCAATATTCATAGAGAAGAGGAAGTCGTCTTTTTTTCATTTATCAGTCCCTCACAAAAAAAAAAAAAAAAAAAAAAAAAAAAAACACGAAAAAAACACCAGGATCAGATAAGCCACCAGATTCTTCCATTTCTTTAAATAGAAGACGTGCTAATGCTGCTTACTGAATTCAAGAGCATTAGAGTGGAAGTAAAATTTCCAAATTATCTTTATACTTCAAATGACATTCTGAGACTAAAACATCCTAAAGTTTGTACTAAAAAGAATACTATAGAAAGATGTCATCTCTCCCTACAGATGGTACCATGGACAATAAACAGCCAAAACCCTGAAGAAGAATAAAGAATTATAATGAGCCAAGAAATTTGTGTCTCCCATTCATGAATGAGTCACTGTTAGGAAATTAATATACTTCATATTTTTGAAGAGAAATCAGAAATCTTACTCATAGTTACAAAAACATTATTTGGAAGAATACAACATCTAAGGATGTTAAGTCAAAACACTTGAAATTAGGAATTTCTTTCGGATCTTTCCCAACTTGGCAAAACAAAATCTTCTTCTTGTTCATAGGGAAGTGCTAGAGATACTCCACTAAGGCCAGAAAACGACACTAAAAAAAGTACATGATCACCTGTTGTATTCATTTCTCATTGTGTTGGAGGTTAGCCAGGGCAATGTAAAATGGCATAGAAATTAGAAACAAAGACATAGAAGTATGTTTTTCAGATGATAAAAGTTTGTCTGGAAACACAAAGGAACTGTTAGAAAATCTACAACAAAAAATAATTCCATAAGCTAACAAGACAGGATACTGACATTCAAAAACAATAACGTCTTTTTGCATAGGGTTTTTTTTTTTTTAATTTTTAAATGTTTATTTATTTTTGAGAGAGAGACAGAGTGTGAGAGGGGGAGCGGCAGAGAGAGAGGGAGACAGAGAATCCAAAGCAGACTATAGGCTCCGAGCTGTCAGCACAGAGCCCGACATAGGCCTCGAACTCACCAACCACGAGAGCACGACCTGAGCCAAAGTTGGACGCCTACCCGACTGAGCCACCCAGGTGCCCCAATAGGGTAGTATTTTTAAGATTTCATTTTTAGAAATCTCTACACCTAACATGGGGCTCAGGTCATGATCTTGAGGTCAAGAGTGGTAGGCTCCACCAACTGAGTCACCCAGGTGCCCCTGTACATAGGATATGTTTGTACAGTAGCCTAGGTACAACAAATAATTGTTTATGACTTACAGTAGGAGGGTCATGCAGTTACAAAATTGTAACATAAAATGAAATAGGGGCACATGTGGTGCTCAGTCGGTTAAGCATCCAACTCTTGATTTCAGCTCAGGTTGTGATCCCAGGGTCAAGGGATTTAGCCTTGTGCCTTGTTCTGTGCTGAGCCTGGAGCCTGATGGGATTCTCTCTCTCCCTCCCTCTGCCCTTCTCCCTCACTCTTTCTCTAAAACAAACAAATAACTTTAAAATCATAAAATGATATAATCTAACCAGGAATGAATCTAACAAAAATTTGTAAAGCCTATAGGGAAAAAAAAACATTCCTGAAATATATGAAGGTAGAAATGAATGTAAATTACATCACGTTCCTGGGTAGAAAAACTCAATATTATAAAAAGGTCAATTCTCCTTTAGCTAATTTATTAATTTAATTTGATCCTGATAAGAGATACCATCAGTTTTTCAAACTAGCAATGTTGCTGCAAAAATCTCAGAGAATAGTAAGAATAGCCACAAAAAGCTCTAAAAAAAAAAAAAAAAAAAAAAGAAGGAAAACCCAAAATGACTACAGTTATCCTTCTGAGATGTTTATTTTTGAACAAACTATTAGATCAGTGAAGGTAAAAAGTCAAAAGTATGCCAAAGTGCGTAAGAAAAGTTAATAACCAGCAAAAACTAAAGTGGGGATAACATCATAAACACTTGGTATTTGGGGAATGGGAATTCCTTTCAATAAATGGTCTTATTCTTCACATCCTACAGCGAGACAAAGGTCAAACAAAGAGAAGTCTATATGGTAAATAATAATTAAAATGGTTAAATTCCTTCCTAAGACCTGCTTCTCAAGCACCTGACTGTAGCCAACCTCTGGCTCATCATCTTTAAAGAAGTCATTCAGCGATAGCTTTGTGTGTGAAACGTCCTCATTGAGTTTTTATGCTAACTTGTTTTTTTAATGCTTTTATTCATTTTGGAGAGAGACAGATGCGAATGGGGGAAGGGCAGAGAAAGAGGAGGAGACACAAATTCGAAAGCAGGGTTCAGGCTCTGAGCTGTCAGCACAGTGCCTGACATGGGGCTGGAACTCACGAACTTCGAGATCGTGACTGGGAGAGAAGTCAGATGCTCAACCCATGGAGCCACCCTGGTGCCCCATATGCAAACTTGTTTTGTATGTTCACAGTGGCCAGTGATGTATCCATTGGCATCACCTGCTTCTTGAGTGTCTTCAGGACATCAAGATTGGCCCCAGGAACTCCAAGATGATAGAACTTAAAATAAAAGCTCTGCATGTATCTCTAACAACCAGCTGCTTGATCCTAAGTGTGATGGTAAATACCACTTTGTCTCTTCCTGGGACTGACTAGGAACAGTGAAAACATCACAAAGAACTTTGGAGGGGCGCCTGGGTGGCTCAGTCAGTTAAGCCTCTGACTTCAGCCCAGGTCATGATCTCAGTTCATGAGTTCGAGCCCCGCATCAGGCTCTGTGCTGACAGCTTCAGATTCCGTCACTCCCTCTCTCTCTCTCTCTGCCCCTCCCCAGCTCATGCTCACACCCTGTGTCTGTCAAAAATAAATAAACTTAAAAAAAATAATTAAAAAGTTTTTTAAGAAGTTTGGGGATTCTGAATAACAGTATCTCACAATCACCACTTGCCCTACTTTTAGCCTTCCCTCCTGTCGATATTGGAATTCATGATCTGAACCAGGAACTGCATAATTTTCAAGCTCTTAAGATATAAGCAGTGGGTCCAGCACATTCAGAGGAACAACATATCCAGATTTTTTCCGGAGGTGAGGTCTACCCAAGGCATCCTTGTCTTGGTGAACACCTTTGTATCGTTTTAGGCTCTCTCTTCCACCTTTTCTTTTTTTTTTTTTTTTTTTTTTTAATTTTTTTAACGTTCATTTATTTTTGAGACAGAGAGAGACAGAGCATGAACGGGGGAGGGTCAGAGAGAGGGAGACACAGAATCTGAAACAGGCTCCAGGCTCTGAGCTGTCAGCACAGAGCCCGACGCGGGGCTCGAACTCACGGACCGTGAGATCATGACCTGAGCCGAAGTCGGACGCTTAACCGACTGAGCCACCCAGGCGCCCCTCTCTTCCACCTTTTCATGTCATTTGGCTCTTTCTAAAAACCTCAGTTGGTGGGTGCTGAATCCCTGTGCTCTAATCACTCCATTTTTTTTTTTTTAATAATCAGCCCTTTTGTTCTCTGGAGCCCTGACCTTATTGTGTCCAGGGTCGTCTCTGCATGCTACAGAAGGAATACTCAACCGTCTAAAATGACAAGATACCTATAAATTATTGTAAACTGTTGAACAATGTGTAGTCATGTGTTCATTCACTCCTTGCAGAGATTTAAGCACTGGAGGGGGCAGTCACATAATAGGATGCGAAAAGCAAATGCAGCCATCACCTCCTTCAGAATTTCCACAGGAAACAGAAGAGGAGCTACTAACTTGCATATTTCCTGTTAAAAATTATTGAGTGGATATGATGCTACTGAAAATGTGAAAAACTACTTTTACAATTTGCTTGTATTATTCACATAAAGAACAGACATCCTTATCACATGTCTCTGTTAATATTTCAAAACCAGTATTTCATCAGTACTAGGAAAAGTTAAATATCTCTGAAAGAGTACACCTTTAGGAAGCTTCATTATCTGCACTGGGCACCAAGCATTCAGAAACAGAAAACGAAAAGATCAGTTGAAATATCTAATATTCGGGGTGCCTGGGTGACTCAGCGGGCTAAGCCTCAGACTCTTGGTTGTGGCTCAGGATCTCAGGTTTTGTGATATCCAGCCCAGAGGTGGGGGGGGGGGGGGGGGGGGGGGAGGGGCGGCGACAGAGGGCTGTGCTCAGAGCCTCCTTGGGATTGTAGATCTAGCTCTCTGCTTCTCCCCGCTTGCACTCCCTCCTGTGCTTTATCTCAAGATACATTTTTAAGAATCTAATTTTCAAGGAAAAAATAGCCTTCCAAATAACTGAGAAGAAAGATTATTAAAAATGCAATTGCAATGATATTTAGCAATAAGGGCTTAAGCAAATACATGTGCCATCTGGTAGGTCTCAAAGGCGTTTGGATTTATACTTCCTCTCGAGAGGTGTGGATTCGAATATCAAATTTAAAAACAGAGATTAAATTAATGAACTCCCATAGAGGCAGAAATGTTTGTTCCTTTAAAGGAACATGCCAGCCTTCATCCCCCACCGCCCAGGGCCCAGCGGGGAAGGTCAGGGAACACAGTCCAGCTAATTAGAAGTGACAATTCAGGGAAAAGCTTTGATGGGAGCTAATACCAAACTGCACATTCCCCAGAGAAGAGTTTTCGCATTTAGCGTCCATCACCGACACTGACCACCCCGGCGTTTGCTTCATTAAAGAAGGAGCTGTCACGTCCGGGTCTCAATCGTCCCATGAGGACCCCCGACCCCAGGTTCCCGCACTGCTCCGCCTGCCGCTGGACGCGCGTCTCCACTGCTCGCTACAGAAGTTTCCCCGAGCACCGGGCTCAGCTTGTGAAATACCGCCGCTCCCAACACAAGCGGCCTACCGTTCCCTGAGGTTGTACCCAGCCTGGCTCCAAAGTACACCAGCGGGTCTGGAAGGGATCCAAAAGCAGAACCAGAAAACGCCAGACAGGAAGGACAGACTGGCCGACGTTACGAGATTGGCAAACGGGGTAGCACCCTGCGCGCCCAGGCCCCGCCCCCAACCAACACGTCCTTTACCTGCCTTGGCACCGCCTCGCCACGAACGCGCCTGCGCGGTTTTCTGCAGCCCCGGAAGCTGATCCCGCAGAGCAACGTGCGCTCTCGGGTGAGTGAGTCTCCATTTTTCTGGTTCACACCAGCGGTCGCGCTCTTTAGTGCCCGCCTCCACCCCAGGTTTCGGGGTCGGCTGGTAAGGTAAAGTTCTTGAACCGTCTCCTCCCTCTCCCCTCTTGCGGCGTGGCTGTAAGAAGTTCCGAGTTCTTTCGCTCGGGGCGGGTCCCGGGGGTCTGCCGTCGTTTCCGGCGTAAATCGCTCCGAGGCGGATTCGGGCCCAGCCTTTCTGCCCGCGGTCCTGCAGATCCCGATATCCCTGCCGGTTACGTTCCTGCTCAGAACCTTTCTGTGATTCCCGAGTCTCCCCCCGACCCCATCCCCCAACTGTGTCGGGCCCAGTCGTCACTAGTGAGGTGGATGCAGGCCGTTCGCCCCGCCACAGGGAGGGCAAAGAGGGGACACACACGGCGGGGAAAGACGCAGAAATCTGCGGAGTTAGAGGGTCATCAGAAGGTGTGGGGAGAAAGAACGGCGGGGATTGAAACAGAGGCTGCAGCAGAGTGGGGTCACACGTTTGGAGGAGGAATAGCGAGGGAGGGAAACGGAAATGGACCAAAGGACAGAAGAAAAACAAGGACACAGAGAGACTTATACAGAGAACAAAACACGTAGTGGTCTGGGCCAAAGCACAGGACCCAAACTCTGGTGAGTACTGAATTGATTGGGTATGGGATGTTACGTCGTGACGTACTGATTTGTGGCCCTATGACCTCATTAATCTAAAACTTGGTGAATTGTTCCAGTTATGCAGGAGAGATTGCGAGTTTTGACACCTGGTGTTTGAGGCATCTGCACTTTCTAAGTATTGCATCAGAAGATAATGCCATTTGCAACCCCTACTCATCTAGAGGGCAGAGGCCTAGCTCAGTCAATGAGGGAAGACTTTCTGTAACCACATGGTGCTTTTTACAGTGGCCATTATTAACAGTACTGTTTCTCTCCCCCTTTTTTATGGCTCATGGCATTCTTTTGTAAATTTGATGTATCCTCTTTATCTTTAATATCATAATCCATTGGATAGCTTTTTAATTTCCAGATTATTTTACCTCTTAATTTTATCGTTCAGATTATGAGTTTTACATGCTTTCTACTCTATCATATATTCGAAGTATTCTTGGATGTCTGGCAAATAACTTTATAGTATTTCATTACACATCCGTTAAGGATGTTGATAATCTTTTAACACTACCTTAAACCTACTTTAGTGTGCTAATTTAATATTCAACAGCTCTCTTCTTCCCTTAAGTCAGTTTTTAAATTACCGAGCAGTGAGCTGATATCTCCAAATAAGTAGATGATACCCCCAAGGCCCCTTTATCTTTCTGTAAAGAAGTTGATGGGTGGGCTGGATTGATGTGGAACTTTGTTCCAACACTGCCCATCCTTTCATGATTGCTCAGAGCTCAACCCCACAGGTGACCGTTTTTCATGTTTTCCAGGACTAGTAACTATTTGTAATGTCATACAGTTTTTCTGGGAAAGAGGAATTAAATGCTTGACTTTGATTAAACCCATAAAAGAGAAGCTTCTCTTGTTTATGAGTATGAAAGGTAATCTGGAATTAGGACAAGCCCTTTCTACTTCAACCTGTCCAGGCCACCATTTCAGAATTTACTTACATCCAGTTCTGCTCACTCAACTCAGACTTCTTTCTTTTTTCACAAACAAGTTGGATTTATTTTAGGAATAAAAGAATGGTTTAACATTTCAAAGGCAATAATGTAATCCATTACATTAACAGAAAAGAAGACTATATGATCATCAGAATAGAGGCAGAAAAACATCTTTGATAAAATTCAACACTTATTCATGTGTGAAAAAATCTTGGAAAACTAGGAATTGAAGGAAAGTTTCTTAATTAGATAAAGGGTTTTAAAACATTCCCAACACAAGGCATGTTAATAGTGAAATATTGGAACCTTTCCCTCTAAGATGACAAATGAGACCTGGTTGTCTGTGTTACCGTTTCTAATCACACTTGAACTGGGTGTTTTAGAAGATAAACTAAGAAAGAAAAACAGATCAGGGTGCCTGGGTGTCTCTGTCAGTTAAGTGTCAGACTCTTCAGTTTGGGCTCAGGTTGTGATCCCACAGTTTTCTGAGTTGGAGCCCCACATCAGGCTCTGTGACAACAGTGCTGGACCTGCTTGGGATTCTCTCTCTCTCCCCCTCTCTCTCTGCCCCTCCCTCGCTCGTGCCATCTCCATCTCTCTCAAAATAAATAAACTTAAAAACAATTAAGAAAGAGAACCGGATCTTACAAAGATTGAAAAGGAAGAAATAAGTGTTTCATTACTTACAGATGACATGGCTGTGTGTGTGGAAATTCTAAAAGTATTTGCAGAAAAAACTTACGAGAATTAATAAATAAGTTTAGCAAGTTTAACAGATAGAAGGTCACCAATAGGATATATTTAGGAAAGGAGGTATTATGAGCAATTGCTTTACACAATTAGGGAGGTTGTGAAGTTCCTCAATTTGCCATCTGCAGGCTGGAGATCCAGGAGAGCCAGTGGTGTAACTCAGTCAGTCTGAAGGCCTGCGAATGAGGATCCAGGCCAGCAGGAGAAGATTGATACCCCAGCTCAAGCAGTTAGGTAAGAAGGGCTCAATTCTTCCTTTGCCTTTTTTTTTTTAATTTCATTTTTTTTAATTTACATCCAAATTAGTTAGCATATAGTGGCAACAATGATTTCAGGAGTACATTCCTTAGTGCCCCTTACCCTTTTAGCCCATCCCCCCTCCCACAATGCCTCCAGTAACCTCAGTTTGTTCTCCATACTTATGAGTCTCTTATGTTTTGTCCCCCTCCCTGTTTTTATATTATTTTTGTTTGCCTTCCCTTATGTTCATCTGTTCTGTCTCTTAAAGTCCTCATATGAGTGAAGTCATATGATTTTTGTCTTTTTCTGACTAATTTCACTTAGCATAATACCCTCCACTTCCATCCACATAGTTGCAAATGGCAAGATTTCATTCTTTTTGATTGCCGAGTGATACTCCATTGTATATATATATATGTATACCACATCTTCTTTATCTATTCATCCATCAATGGACATTTGGGCTCTTTCCATACTTGGCTATTGTTGATAGTGCTGCTGTAAACATGGGGGTGCATGTGTCCCTTTGAAACAGCACACCTGTATCCCGTGCATAAATGCCTAGTAATGCAATTGTTGGGTCATAGGGTAGTTCTATTTTTAATTTTTTGAAGAACCTCCATACTGTTTTCCAGAATGGCTGCACCAGCTTGCATTGCCACCAACAATGCAAAAGAGATCCTCTTTGTCCGCATCCTCACCAATATCTGTTGTTGCCTGAGTTGTTAATGTTAGCCATTCTGACAGGTGTAAGGTGGTATCTCATGGTGGGTTTGATTTGTATTTCCCTGATGATGAGCATTTTTTCATGTGTCGGTTGGCCATCTGGATGTCTTCCTTGGAGAAGTGTCTATTCATGTCTTTTGCCCATTTCTTCACTGGATTATTTGTTTTTTGAGTGTGGAGTTTAATAAGTTCTTTATAGACTTTGGATACTAACCCTTTATCTGATATGTCGTTTGCAAATATCTTCTCCCATTCTGTCAGTTGCCTTTTAGTTTTGCTGATTGTTACCTTTGCTGTGCAGAAGCTTTTAATTTTGATGAGGTCCCAACAGTTCATTTATGTTTTTGTTTCTCTTGCCTCCAGAGACGGGTTGAGTAAGAAGTTGCTGTGGCCAAGATCAAAGTGGTTTTTGCCTGCTTTCTTCCCAAGGATTTTGATGGCTTCCTGTCTTACATTGAGGTCTTTCGTCCATTTTGAGTTTCTTTTTGTGTATGGTGTAAGAAAGTGGTCCAGGTTCATTCTTCTGCATGTCGTTGTCCAGTTTTCCCAGCACCATTTGCTGAAGAGACTGTCTTTATTCCATTGGATATTCTTTCCTGCTTTTGTCAAAGATTAGTTCGTCATACATTTGTGGGTCCATTTCTGGGTTCTCTGTTCTGTTCCATTGATCTGAGTGTCTGTTCTTGTGCCAGTACCATACTGTCTTGATGATTACAGCTTTGTAGTATAGCTTGAAGTCTGGGATTGTGATGCCTCCTACTTTGGTTTTCTTTTTCAAGATTGCTTTGGCTATTCGGGGTCTTTTCTGGTTCCATTCAAATTTTAGGATTATTTGTTCTACCTCTGCGAAGAATGCTGGTGTTATTTTGGTAGGGATTGTATTGAATATGTAGATTCCTTTGGTTAGTATCAACATTTTAACAATATTTGTTTTTCCTGTCCAGGAGCATGGAATCTTTTTCCATTTTTTTGTGTCTTCTTCAATTCTTTCATCAGCTTTCTGTAGTTTTCAGTGTATACGTTTTTCATCTCTTTGGTTGGATTTATTCCTAGGTATTTTATGGGTTTTGGTGCAATTGTAAATGGGATTGATTCCTTGATTTCTTTCTGTTGCTTCATTGTTGGTGAATAGGAATGCAACCGATTTCTGTGCATTGATTTTATATCCTGCAACTTTGCTGAATTCATGAATCAGTTCTAGCAGTTTTTTAGTGGAATCTTTAGGGTTTTCCATATAGAGTGTCATGTCATCTGCAAAGAGTGAAAGTTTGACCTCCTCCTGGCTGATTTGGATGCCTTTTATTTCTTTGTGTTGTCTGATTGCAGAGGCTAAGACTTCCAGTACTATGTTGAATAACAGTGGCGAGAGTGGACATCCCTGTCTTGTTCCTGACCTTTGGGGGAAAGCTCTCAGTTTTTCCCCATTGAGGATGATATTAGCGTTGGGTCATTCATATATGGCTTTTATGATCTTGAGGTATGATCCTTCTATCCCTACTTTCTTGAGGGTTTTTATCAAGAAAGGATGCTGTATTTTGTTGAATGCTTTCTCTGCACCTGTTGAGAGAATCATATGGTTCTTGTCCTTTCTTTTATTGATGTGATGAATCACGTTAATTGTTTTGCAGATATTGAACCAGCCCTGCCTCCCAGGTATAAATCCCACTTGGTCGTGGTGAATACTTTTTTTAATGTATTGTTGGATCCGGTTGGCTACTATCTTGTTGAGAATTTCTGCATCCATGTTCATCAGGGAAATTGGTCTGTAGTTCTCCTTTTTAGTGGGGTCTCCGTCTGGTTTTGGAATCAAGGTAATGGTGGCTTCGTAGAATGAGTTCGAAAGTTTTCCTTCCATTTCTATTTTTGGAACAGCTTCAAGAGAATAGGTGTTAACTCTTCCTTAAATGTTTGGTAGAATTCCCCTGGAAAGCCATCTGGCCCTGGACTCTTGTTTTTTGGGAGATTTTTGATGACTAATTCAATTTGCTTACTGGTTATGGGTCTGTTCAAATTTTCTATTTCTTCCTGTTTCAGGTTTGGTAGTGTATATGTTTCTAGGAATGTGTCCATTTCTTCCACATTGCCCATTTTATGGCATATGGCATATGGCTTCTGATTTCATTGATCTGTTCTACTGGTTTTTTTGGTTTTGATAGCATTAATTTCTGCTCCAGTCTTTATTATTTCCTGTCTTATGCTGGTTTTGGGTTTTATTTGCTGATCTTTTTCTAGCTCTTTAAGGCATAAGGTTAGGTTGTGTATCTGAGATCTTTCTTCCTTCTTCAGGAAGGCCTGGATTGCTATGTACTTTCCTCTTATGACCTCCTTTGCTGTGTCCCAGAGGGTTTGGGTTGTGGTGTTATCATTTTCATTGGCTTCCATATACTTTGTAATTTCCTCTTTAACTTCTTGGTTAGCCCTTTCATTCTTTAGTAGGATGTTCTTCAGTCTTCAGGTATTTGTTACGTTTCCAAATTTTTTCTTGTGGTTGATTTTGGGTTTCATAGCGTTGTGGTCTGAAAATATGCACAGTATGATCTCAATCTTTTTGTACTTGCTGAAGGCTGATTTGTGTCCCATTATGTGGTCTATTCTGGAGAACGTTCCATGTGCACTGGAGAAGAATGTATATTCTGCTGCTTTAGGATGAAATGTTCTGAATATGTCTGTTCAGTCCATCTGGTCCAGTGTGTCATTCAAAGCCATTGTTTCCTTGTTGACTTTTAGATCAGATAATCTGTCCAGTGCTGTGACTCGGGGGCCTTTTTGATTTGTTCAGGCTCTCCACAGATTGGATGATACCATTTCACCCTGTGGGTGTGTTTGTTTTTGGCAGCTTTCTGGGAGAGGGTGTGCAGTTATAATTGGAGTTCACAATGTGACCAGTTCCAAAAATATTGAAAACCACTAAGAGGCAGGAGCATAGCCTCAGAGACAGGGACATGCCTCTGTCAGCTCCACCCTCTCTGTTTATCCTGGCTAAATCTTAAACATTTGATTGTGTCAACCTTTGACATTAAACCCTCTTACAGGCTTCCCATCACTATCAGGACAAAGATCTAAACTTCTCAGTATTGCTACCAGGGAACTCTGGAGCTGGGGTGGCCCTTAAGGGCTGGTCCATATTGATGGAATGTACTGGCTTCTGTGTACTGCATCAACCATTCCTTGGATGCTGGCTGCCTAGGGAGGAGCCAAGATCTTGAAAGAGGCCATTCCGTTTGGCCAAGTGCCAGGCAGACAAGACAATGCAGTTGCAGTGGAGTGTAAATTTGAGCAGTAGGGGAGGCCTTCGTGAAGAAGTGGGTAAAAAATGCACTTGTTGGCCACCACATAGGACATTATTGTCCCTGCATCCTCCTGTTGCAGTGGGCAGGAAAGGACTTTTTCCAACAGTAAGTTTCTCTCCTTATGTATATTGTGGCAGAGGAAGGGGTTATGTTGATTCTAAACGTTAAACAACATACCTTTTGTCACACAGTATAACCTTACCTGAGAAAGAAGACTAGAAGAAGAGGGAAAAAAGAAGGAATGGCTCTTTTCCAGGTAAAATTCTTTTTTTCGTTGATTGTTCCTTTTCCTAATGTGTCACACTTTGGACTTGTTAATCTTCTCTGTCTCCAAGATGTCCTGCCTAAATTGTTTACTCACACCCAGAGCCTTCTCCCAGTCTCCTCTCCTCTCCGTGCAGATTCCATCTCACTGTGACCCAGTGACATGGAACTTGGGAAGATGCTCCTTTTAGGTGGTCATCCTGTGAAGGATTTTCTTCACAGTCAAGAACTAGAGATGGGAAGTAGGCTCTGTGGTGTCTGTGAGGTTGGGCAGTAAGAATTCTTCAGAGGTCCCTTCTGAGTGCCCTTTCAGGTCATATAAACCAGGATTAAAGAGATTACATATGTAAGTAATGTATTAATGTACACAAGTACATGATAAACCCTGGAAAATACGTTTGACGGAAGTTTGTTTCGTCTGTTTTTACAAACACCTTTTGATGGTAAAGATGGGTCATTGTGCTTCTGACTGCGCAATATTAATACTTTGGAATAGAATGGGAAGTTCAAAGTAGAAATAAGAAATATAGAGGGTGTTTTATTAACATAATTAGTTTTCAACTGTAGAATCAACCTGCTGCTCTAACAGTGTCACAGCGTATGAGTCTGGAGTTCTGTCTTGTCCAACGAGAGACAGACGCAGAATGGAACATGAGAGAGGCTAATGTCCAGGAGGAGACAAGATCCCCGAACAGGGGATCTCTGTATTTATTGAGCTCACAAGATATTACACACATGGTAAATGTGATGGAAACAAGATCTTACAGACGTGAATGTGTAGAAAACAATCAGTAATCATTGTGTGTGTAAGAAGCAAAGGGTTTGGGTCAGGAGGTGGAGTTTGTCATCAAAGTACATTAGTATATTGACGTCAGATGGAATGTAATTTCCTGCAGGTGATGTAGTAAGTTACTCCTGATCCCATTACAGTATTTCCCTAGCTAACCTCAGGAAGTGTTCTTTAAATTATTTATAGCACATCCATCACATAAAGACCATGGTGTTCTTTTAGGAACTCTTACACGCTGCACATCTTTTAGCCAGACATAGGAGCAGAACTTTGTATCATCGGAGAGGCTGGTGCTCAATTGTCATTTTGCAAATTATTGTTAAATCTTATTATTATTTTTGTACTAACCCACTCTAGTATATATTTTTCTGGTTCAGTTCCACGCAGTGATGCAATTTAGAAACTAAGAAGTAAAATGTCGCCTTCCGTGTCATATCTTTCAGCATCACTGATTGTCTTCATCAGGAACCTGTTTTTTTAGTGCAAATCTTCTAAAAAATCATTTAAATATTGTAATGTGATATTAGAATATATTCTTCAATAAATGTTTAATCATATTTTATTCTGCAAATTGAAATATTTACATCCCATATAAATGGAAGTTGTTTTCATCTTAGTAAACATGGAGATAACTGCTATTTTAGATCCTCATTGGCGCATTCTCTAAATGAAGATACTTGGGTCCTTTAAGGAATGTTTTAAAGAATGCCATGATGGCTCTTTCTGAGTAGGCTGACCTCACTACAGACATCTAAGGATATCTTAAGATTGTACATCTGTTAAGGAAGATTAGCAGGTTAATGATGGTCTTTCTGAGGAGGCAGAAACATTCCACTTATTAAATAAAGATTTTAAATCAACTGTCTTGAACATCCTCAGCTAAAGGAAAACATGGAAGAGAACTGAGAAGTAGGAGAACAATGTTTCAACAGATAGAAAATGTCATTAAAGACAAAGAAATAACAGTACAGGGATGGAATAGAAATTCTGGAGTTAAGGGGCGCCTGGGTGGCTCGTCGGTTGAGCGTCCAGCTTCGGCTCAGGTCATGATCTCACAGTCTGGTCCATGGGTTCGAGCCCAGCATCGGGCTCTGTGCTGACCAGTCAGAGCCTGGAGCCTGTTTCGGATTCTGTGTCTCCCTCTCTCTCTGACCCTCCCCCGTTCATGCTCTGTCTCTGTCTCAAAAATAAATAAGTGTTAAAAAAAAAAAAAAAAATTCTGGAGTTAAGAAAGTATAAACACCCAAATTGAAAACCACTAGAGGGTTCATCAGCAGATGGTCAAAAAGAATAAGAATCCGTAAACCTAAACATAGATTAATTGAAATTATCAAATGTGAGGAGAAGAAAGGGGAAAAAAGCTGAATAAAAGGGAAGAAAGGAAGAAGAATGGCCAGAGACCAAGAAACCTTTGGGACATTATAACGAATACTGATACAAACGTAATAGGGGTTCTAGAAGGAAAGGCAGAAAGAATATTTGAAGAAAGAAGAGCTGAAAACCTCCCATGTTTATCAAATACAACCTACACATCCAAAAAAAACGCAGTGAACTTGAACTAGGTCAAATGCGTGGAGATCTCTGGCAGTCACATAATCATTCAACTTTTATAAGACAAAAAGAGAATGTGGAACGTAGCAAGATGGAAACTTCTCAGGTACCGGGATTCTGAATAAGTTTAACAGCGTGTTTCTCATTAGAAACTGTGGAGGCCAGGAAGCATTCTCATGACATAAAGTTTGAAAGATTAAAACAAAATCTACCAGAAATTCATTATCAGGCAAACTGTACTTCAAAATTGATAGTGAAATTAAGAGACTCCTAAGTGAACAAAGGCTGAGGGAGTTCACACTTACAGACTTAACTTACATCAAATGCCAAATGGGTTCTTCAGGCTGAAATGGGTGGAAATTAGTGGTACCTCGAAGCCATAGGAACAAATAAAGAACACTAGTAAAGATAACTACATAAGTGAATATAAAAGCCAGTATTAATTTATTTTTGTTTTCTAACTCAGTTTTTCCTGTGTGTCTTAAAAGACAAATGTGTAGGGGCGCCTGGGTGGCTCTGTCGGTTAAGCATCCGACTTCGGCTCAGGTCATAATCTCACAGTTTGTGTGTTCGACCCCTGTGTTGGGCTCTGTGCTGACAGCTCAGTGCCTGGAGCCTGCTTCGGATTCTGCGTCTCCCTCTCCGCCCCTCCCCTGCTCATGCTCTGTCTCTCTCTGTCTCAAAAATAAATAAAAACATTAAAAAATTTTAGAAAAAAGACAAATGTGTAAAACAATAATAAAAATCTGCTCTTGAGTGTATGAAACATCTGTTCATATCTTTTATGAAGAAGTAGTTTTTGACAAGAAGATAAAGGTTGTATAACAGGCTTGTTAGTATGCTATTAAAGCTAAGTTAGTATCAACTGAAATTCAAATATTAGTAACCTAATATGTAAAAACTGCAATCCCCAGGGTAACCGCTCAGAAAATTACTGGGAAATATACAGAAAAATCAATACAAAGGCAGTCAAAATAGTATGCACACACAAATACAGACATCCAATGAAGGGAGGAATTACGAAAGAAAATAGTAGACATACAAGCAGCAGATGTTAGAAGTAATTCTTAACCAGTAGTAACTTGAAATGTGCATAAATTCAACTCTTCAATAAAACACAAAGGAATTGTATAAAATGATTCCACTCTGTTTACAATGGCTCACATTTTTTTTAAAGTTTTTATTTATTTATTTTGAGAGAGAGTGTGAGTGAGGGAGGGGCAGAGAGAGAGGGAGAGAGAGAATCTCAACCAGGCTCCACACTATCACCGCAGAGCCTGATGCAGGGTTCAAACTCATAAACTGTGACATCATGACCTTAGCTGAAATCCAGAGTCAGACACTGCATCCAACAAAAACTCAAACATTAGGAGTGGAAAGGAACTTGCTCAGTGTGAAAAAGGTCATTATGAAAATTCCGTGGCTAACAACACACTCAGTGGTGAACAACTGGAAACTTCCCCCTCTTACCAACAACAAAACAGGTGTGCCCCATTTTGCCACCACAAATCAACACTCTACTGGAGGTTCTAACCAGAGAAAATACAGAGGAAAAATAAAATGTGTCAAAATTGGGAAAGAAAGCAAACTAGCTTTATTCATAGCATACATGATCTTATATTTAGAAATAAAGAATCCTCAAACTTAGAGACAGTGTATTGATGGAAGTTACAAAATACAATGCCAACACTCAAAATTCAGTTGCATTTCCATGCAGTTACAACCAATGGAAAGTAAGTAAACAGTTTCATTTACAAGAGCAAGAAAACAAATGGAGATAGATTTAACCATGAGAATGGAAGATTTATACACAGTGAAAACCAAAAAGTTACTGAGGAAGATTAAAGAAAACCTAAATAAATGTCAAGATATCCTGTGTTTGTGGATTGGAAGACCATAAAGTGGGAGTCCTCTCCAGAGTGATACAAAGAGTAATGCAGTCCTCAGCAAAATCACAACAGCGTGTTTTACACAAATGGGAATCCTGATTCTAAAACTCATATTGAATTGGTAAGGATGCCAAATAACCAAAATAAATGTGAGAAAGAACAAAATTGGAGTGCCTACGATTCCCAACATAAATCTCACTACAGTCACTTGGAGTAATCAAAACTGTAATTTCATCAGAGGCTAGAAATGTAGATCAAAGTGATAGAACTGAGCATCCACAAATAAACCCATACATCTGCAATCCATTCCTTTTTCACAAGTGTGCCAAAAACAGACAGTAGGAAAACAGTAGTCTCTTAAATGGTACTGGCACAACTAGATATCTGTGTGAGAATGAAATTGAAACTACCTTGTACCATATAAGGAAATCAATTCAGAATTAATCAAAGACTAAATGTAAAAGCTAAAACTATAAAAGTCTTAAGTGAAAAGATAGGGTTGAGTCTTTACGACCTTAGGGTTGGCACTGGATTTTTATCCATGACCCCAAAAGCAAAAGAGGAAAAGACAAAGAAAATAAAATGGTCATCATCAGAATTAATCATGTCTGTGCACTGAAGGACATTATCACATTAAGTGAAACAATCTACCAAATGGGAGGAAATAATCTGCCAATCACATATCTATGAAGGGTCTAGACCTAGAATAAAGGAAGAACTTGTACAACTCAACAACCAAAATACAAAGAACCCAACTTAGAAAATGGTCAAAAGATTTTAATAGACATTTCTCCAGAGAAGGTACACAAATGAAACCAGCACATGAAGAGATGTTCCATGAAAGTAGTCAATTAGTAAGATGCAAAATTAAAACCACAATGAGGTATCCTTTCACACCCACTAGGATGACTATTGTAAAACAACAACAATTACAAAAATAAAGATGTAGAGAAATTCGAATCATGACACGTTGCTGTGAAAACATAGCTGCTGTGAAAAAGCTTGTGGAAGATTCTGAAAAAAATTAAACCATGTGACCTCGTAATTCCACGGCTAGGTACAAACGAAAAGAATTGAAAACAGGTATCCAAACACTTAACTTGTACTAGAAAGTTCATAGCAACTTATTAACATCAGCAAAGGTAACAACAAAATGCCCATCAGTAGTTGAGTGAAAATGGTCTAGTCCTGCAATGGAATACTCTGCAGACAGAAGAAAGGATATGGACCACTGATGCTGCTATATCATGGATGAACCCCAAACGATTCTATGTAAAAGAAGGCAGATGCCAAAGGTCACATTTTTGATACCTTTCCTTTACATGAAAAGATCCAAAATTGGCAAATCCATAGAGACAAAGCACTAGTGGTTGCCAGGGACTGGGGACTAGGAAGTACCTGCTTAATGGGTAAAGGATTTCCTTTGGGGATGAGACGTGATGTTTGTGCAACATTGTGAATGCACTAAATGTCACTGAATGGTACTTTAAAATGGCTAATTTTATGTTATCTGCTCTTCAAATTATCTTACATGGGTAAAAGAACACTCACTCCAGCCAAGTATAATTTTGCTTCTCTCATTTGTGTCAAAATAAGAACAGTTTCTGTGTTCACTTGGTGAAGTGTGTTTTCATTTCAGGGGCGGTTGACATTCAGGGATGTGGCCATAGAGTTCTCTCAGGAGGAGTGGGAGTGCCTGGACCCCGCTCAGAGGGCCTTGTACAGGGACGTGATGTTGGAGAACTACAGGAACCTGGTCTCCCTGGGTGAGGATAACTTCCCTCCAGAAGTCGGTAGTTAATTTTACGTGACTTTGCAGTTTCTTGAGAGGCCCTGACTTGATCATAGGAGTTTCACATCCCTATTCTTTTTTTTAAATTTTTTTTTTTTTTTCAACGTTTTTTATTTATTTTTGGGACAGAGAGAGACACAGCATGAGCGGGGGAGGGGCAGAGAGAGAGGGAGACACAGAATCGGAAACAGGCTCCAGGCTCCGAGCCATCAGCCCAGAGCCTGACGCGGGGCTCGAACTCACGGACTCACGGACCGCAAGATCGTGACCTGGCTGAAGTCGGACGCTTAACCGACTGCGCCACCCAGGCGCCCCTCACATCCCTATTCTTGAAAGGACTGACTGAAGCCGTTTTGATTGAGAATGGAAAGGCTTCATAATGTGGCAAATGGACTCTTAACTTCCCTTTGCTTCAGAAGTTCTGCATTCCTGCTTGTTTAGGTGGTTGCAGAACTTAGCAGTCAGAGAAGCTAAAGGGAGGGAACTGGTGATGGGTGTTCTATGTAAGTGAAGAATCACTAAATTCTACTCCTGAAACCAGTACTACACTCTGCTAACTAACTAGAATCTAAGTAAAAATCTCGAGTCTGGGGAATAGGACCTAAAACCCTTAAATTCTTAGCAAAGTCCAATTTCTCTGACCTCTTTAAAGACAAGGCTCAGAGAGAATAATGTTATTTAAAATTGGGGGGAAAAGGAAACGTTATGGTGAATTTATTTATATCTCTGATTCTGTGGTCTTACCCTTGTGCTTTTTATTCAGTAGTTCTTAGAAAAGAACCAGATCTCTGCATACTTAAAATACTCCTTAAGCATTCAAGCAGTCAGTTGATTAATTTTCACCCACATATAATGAATGTCCTTTCTTCTTTTCTTTGCTGAACAAAGTGCTGGGCATGTGTTCTGGAAGAGCAAAGCAGATCATGTTCCTTTTTTCTTTTAACTGGAAATCTCTTCCTGAGCTGAATATCATCCCCATCACCTGTTTCCAGAGAAAAGAGCCCTGGACTGTGGAAAGTGAAGTGAATATAGGGGAACATTCAGGGAATGTATGGGGATGTGAGCACAAGTCAGAGCTCAGATGAGCAGAGAGTAAGCTGCTCCAGTAAATATTGTTTGGGAACAATTTGTGGGAAAATACAAGTTTATTCTTAGGAGCTGTCAGAGGAAATCCTTCCCCACCCACACACACTTCTTATTCTGGTATTCAAATGAGTAAGTCACATGTGTAGAACTTTAAACTCCCACTGATAGGACCTACAACTGATAGCACCTGGCCCCTCTGACCATACTGGTGCCTTGGTTTGCGGAGGACTGAGCTGAGGCCTCTGTAGTGCAGACCCCAGGACCTATTCACTTTCCGTTTCCATTTTGTATCCCTGGGAGAACTTCTCAGGAGACAAACAAAACGTAGTATCTGTCTAATATAGTAGAGCTAAAGTTTATCTCTTTCTTTCCTGGGCCATCCTGGCTTCTTGAGGTTGGATGCTTGTGCATTAATTAGGAAGAAGTCATGATTTGGATAATTCCAAAAAGTGAAAATCCAAAATTAGATATAGTGTAAGTACAGCACAGCTTACTGATATCTCTAGCGAGCTTTTCTGTGGGAAGAACTTGTATCTTTCCATAGATGTGTATTGTATTCCTGGTATACAGAAAGTACCATATTGATATTTTGGGGGGCTTGGTTTTGTTTTGTTTTCTTTTTATTGTTTTAGGAACTCAAGCGGCAGCAGCAATTTTTGTTTTGTTTTTAAGTAAACTCTGCACCCATGGTGGAGTTTGAACTCACAACCCCAGGATCAAGGGTTGCATGCTCTACTCACTGAGCCAGCCAGGCATCCCTCATTTTTTTTTTAAACATTTTAATCACCTTCACCCTTTTCTGCCACCGTCCCCTCAATACCTGCCTCTAATAACCACCACTATGTTCTCTGTATCTAAGAGGGGTTGTTTTGTTTTTTTAAGATTCCACACATAAGAGAAATCATAATGTATTGGTCTTTGACTCATTCCTCTTAACATAATGTCCTCAAGGGTCCATCCATGTTGTCACAAATGGCAAGATTCTGTTCTTTTTTATGGCTGGATCATACTGTGTTATATATACACAACTTTACCCATTCACCCATCAGTGGACACTTAGATTGTGTCTGTATCTCAGCTACTGTAAATGATGCTGCAGTGAACGTCAGAACACTTCTATCTTTTCGAGTTAGTAGTTTTGTTTTCTTCAGATACATACTCAGAGGTAAAATTGGTGGATCACACGGTAGTTCTCTTGGCTACACCAATTTTGGCTCCACTAACAGTGCACAAATTCTCCACCCCATCAGCAATACTTGTTATTTCTGGTCTTTTTGAGAACTGCCATTCCAATAGGTGTCAGGTGATATTGTGGTTTTGGTTTGCATTTCGCTGATGATGAATGGACGTTAAGTCTCTTTTCACAGTCCTTTAGGCCATCTCTAGGTCTTCGAAAATATCTATTCAGATCTTCTGCCCATTTCTCTAGTTGGATTATTTGAGCGATTTTTGTCTATGTTTTGGATTATTAGGCCCTTATCAGATACTTAATTTGCTAATATTTTCTCCTATTTACTAAGGATGCCTTTTCATTTTGTTGAAAAAGTGTTTCGTTTGCTGTGCACTTTTTAGTTTGATGTAGTCCCACTTCTGCATTTGTTGTTTTTTCTTTTGCTGTCAGCAGTCAAAAACAACAACAAGAAAAGAAAAACCACATCATTCCCTAGACCTCTATCAAGGAACTCATTACCCCCTATCTTATAGTAATTTTTTGGTTTCAGGTCTTAGATTTAAGTCTTTAATCCATTGTGAGTTACTTTTTGTGTATGGCATTAGACAGTGGTCGAGTTTCAGTCTTTTGCCTGTGGCTGTCCAGTTTTCCCAAACCATCTACTAAAGAGATTGTTCTTTCTGCATTGTATAGTCATGTCTCCTTTGTTGTAAATTAATTGACTGTGTGTGCGTTTATTTCTGAGCTCTTTTCTGGTGATCTGTGTGTCTATTTTTATGCTAATACCTTGCTGATTTAAAAAAATTTTTTTAATGTTTGTTTATTTTTGAGACAAAGAGAGACAGAGCATTAATGGGGGAGGGTCAGAGAGAGGGAGACACAGAATCTGCAGCAAGCTCCAGGCTCCGAGCTGTCAGCACAGAGCCCAACGTGGGGCTTGAACGCAGACTGTGAGATCATGAACTGAGCCGAAGTTGGATGCTTAACCGACTGAGCCACCCAGGCGCCCCTAATACCCTGCTGATTTAATTACCACAGCTTTGTAATTAAGGAGTTTGAAATCAGGGCATGTGATGCCTCCAGGTTTGTTTTTTTCTCAAGATGCTCTGGGCTTTCACAGTCTTTTGTGGTTCCATACACATTTTAGGATTCCTCTATTTCGTGTGTAGGTTTTTATGGGGACATAAATTTTTAACTCATTTGTGTGAATACCAAGGAGTGTGATTGCTAGATCATATTTAAGAGTACACTTAGTTTTCTAAGAAAGGGCAAACTGTCTTCCAAAGTGGCATACCATTTTGCATTCCCATCAGCGATGAATGAGAGTTCTTACTGTTCCACATTCACACTAGTATTTGGTGTTAGCATTCTGTATTTTCACCATTCTCACGTGTAGTGATATCTCATTGTTATAATACATATTTACCTCAATTAAATTTATCTCTTTTTTATTAATGTTTATTTTTGAGAGAGAGCGAGCATGAACAGGGTACGGGTGAGAGAGAGAGAGAGAGAGAGAGGGAGAGAGAGAGAGAGACAGTGTCTCAAGCAGGATCCAGGCTCCAAGCTGTCAGCACAGAGCCTGAAGCAGGGTTTGAACCTATAAACGGTACGATCATGACCATAGTCAAAGTCGGGCACTCAACAGACTGAGCCTCCCAGACGCCCCTGTGGCATTCTTTAACCTTAGTATTTTTTATATTTTGAAAGCGTACTTTTTTTTTTTAAGTTACTGCTTTAGTCACAGACATATCATTAACTTGATTTGCCATAGCTTTTGTATATAATGATACATTATTTTGGTGAACTTGGGTGGCTCAGACTGTTAAGTGTCTAACTCTGGATTTTGGCTGAGGTCATGATCTCATAGTTCCTGAGTTTGAGCCCCGCATTGTACATTGCGCTTACAGTGTGAGGACTTCTTGGGATTCTCTTTCTCTCCCTGTCCGTCCCCCATTCACAAGCTCAGTCTTTAAATAAACTTCAAAAAAAAAATTCTTGTATGTGTCTCCTGGAACATGTATATATTATTTAATTCCTTGGAGTATATACCTAAAAATGGACATGGGATACTTAGTTTGATAATTTTTAGAGCAAATACTGAAATAGATGTAAGCCTACAATCTTCCTATAACACTATACTGTCTCCCCGTTGAATGTTTTCCACTTGTCCTTCATATCCATAGTATAAGTTCTTACAGGATGAGTCAGTATTATGTCTATTGCTACATCAGGTGCTGTTTGTAAGGTCAGGCTTTTAATAACACAATCATATTCCTATAGATGTGTAAGTATAAGCACTATCCCCACATTTATAAAAAGAAACTTAAAAACATTGTATTTAGCAATAGTGTTTGAAGACCATGTTTGAGAAACTTCCTGTGTTCAGTGTAAAGTATTTTGGTGTGTAATCATGTAATTTGCTATAAAATATTTACTTTCCAACTCTATTTGATAGGAAGTACTTCTGCTGGATTTGCAATCAAGGAATTATCACCAACAGAGGACATTAATAAAGGCGAATTTTATCACTTAGTGTTATTGGAGAGAAATGAAAGTCATGGCATCAAGGATTTTGATCTCCAGGAAGTCTGGGAAGATATGCATGAGTTTGAAAGTCAGTGGCAATGTGATGCAAGAAATTACAAAGAAGTGCCTTTGACCCATGACAAAAATCTCACTTGGAGAAAAGATCAGCAAGTTAATCAGTCCTCAGTTACTCTTCCTGAAAAGCAGGGTGTTGCTGTAAGAAATAGTACATACCAGCATTTCATGCATGATGAACCATTTATAAGGAATTTATTAAAAATGGACAATAACAGAAGTGGTGCTGGAAACCAGTACATAAACTGCTTGGAAAATAGAATTGGATTAATTTCTCAGGCACATCTGCCCAAACTGCAGACATTTCATAGTGAGGAGAAAATGTATGAATGTAATCCAACTGAGAAGTCTGTCAGCAATGGTTCCTCAGTCTCACCACTTGAAAGAATTCTTCCCAGTACCAGAAACATTTGGAATAAATCTAGGACGATTTCTAAATATCCTTTGTTACCTGCACAAGCCAGGAGAGCATACACTAGAGGAAAATCTTACAAATGTAATGAATGTGGGAAGGCTTTTAGCAAAAGCTCAAACCTCATGAGTCATGAGATAATTCATTCTGGACAGAGACCTTATAAATGTAATGACTGTGGCAAAGCCTTTTCTGAGCGCTCACGTCTTATTCGACATATGAAAATCCATACTGGAGAGAAACCTTACACATGTAATGAATGTGTCAAATCCTTTAACAGGGTTTCGAGCCTCACCAGACATCAGAGAGTCCATACAGGAGAGAAACCATATAAATGTAACATATGTGGCAAGGTCTGTAGTCAAAATTCAAACCTTGCAAATCATCAGAAAGTGCATACTGGAGAGAAACCTTACAAATGTAATGAATGTGGAAAGGCATTTATCCACCGTTCACAACTTTGGAGTCATGAGAGAGTGCATACTGGTGAGAAACCTTACAAATGTAATGAATGCAGCAAAGCCTTTTCTGAGCGTTCAAATCTTACTCATCACAAGAAAATCCATACTGGAGAGAAACCTTACAAATGTAATGAGTGTGGCAAAGCTTTTAAACAGTGCTCACATCTCATTAGACATCAGAATACACATCGTGGAGAGAAACCACACAAATGTGATGTATGTGGCAAGGCTTTTATCCAAAGTTCTAGCCTTCTAGAACATCAGAGGATTCATACAGGAGAAAAACCGTATAAATGTAGTGAATGTGATAAGGCTTTTATCAGACGTTCACACCTCTTGGGTCATGAGAGAACTCATACTGGAGAGAAACCTTACAAATGTAGTGAGTGTGGCAAAGCCTTTGCTGAGCGCTCAAATCTTACTCAACATAAAAAAATCCATACTGGAGAGAAACCTTACAAATGTAATGAGTGTGGCAAAGCTTTTACCCAGTTTGCAAAGCTTAGTAGGCATCGGAAAATGCACACTGGAGAGAAGCCACACAAATGTAATGTGTGTGACAAGGCTTTTACCCGAAATTCAAGCCTTGTGGAACATCAGCGAATTCATACAGGAGAAAAACCTTGTAAACGTAATAAATATGCTAAGGTTTTCACCAAACGTTCAGACGTTTAGAGTCATGAGAGAAGTTATACTGGAGAGAAGCCATACAAATGTATTGAGTGGCAAAGCCTTTAGGGAGCATTCACATCTTATTCAGCATAAGAAAATCCATATTGGAGAGAAACCTTATAAATGTAATGAGTGTGGCAAAGCTTTTACTCGATTTGCAAAACTTACTAGGCATCAGAAAATACACTGTGAAAATAAAGTATAAACCTAATATGTGTGGCAGTGCTTTTATTCAAAGCTCAAGCTTTGCAGATCATCAAAGAACTCAGAAAGAAACCTTACAAAAAATGAGCAAGTGTTCAAGCCTTACTCAACATCAGAGATTCCATCAGGGAGAGGAACCATGTGGAACTAATGTATGAGGGAAAGCTGATAACCAGGGTTCACACCTCACCTGATATCAGAAACAAATCTCTGAAAAAAGCACACAAAATGGATGTATGGCAAGGCTTATCCAAAGCTTATTATCCCTTATGGAACATAATTATTATTAGAGGGAGCCTTACAGATGTAATGAGTGTGATCAGGTTTATTAAAAATGTAGAAATTGGGGAGGGGGATAAACAAGGTTAATGGGATTAAGAGGTACAGACTTCGAGTGATTAAAAAGACCGTAAACAGTGATTTAAAAACACTGATTAAAAAAATGTACAACGTTGTGCTTTGTGGTCTTGAAGAAATTCACATAACATGGAAACCATACATATGTGTCAAGTTCTGTACTTCAGGAAACACCAAAGACTTCATACTGGACAGAAACATTACACATTTGTAATGAAGGTCATTTTTTTTTAATATTTTTGAATGATTATTTTTGAAAGAGAAACACAGTGTGAGTGGGGGAGGGGCAGAGAGAGAGAGAGAGAGAGAGAGAGAGGGAGACACAGAATCTGAAGTAGGCTCCAGGCTCTGAGCTGTCAGCACAGAGTCTGACATGGGGCTCGAACCCACCAATTGTGAGATCATGACCTGAGCTGAAGTTGGACGCTTAACTAACTGCCTGAACCACCCAGGTGAAGGTCATCATTTCTTTAGACAATTCTGTCAATATAAAAATTCATACTAGGGGGAACTAGGTCTGTGTTGTGAATTAACCAATCATAGGTGTTAAATTCCACAGAAAATTAAAATTATTTAAAACTCATGAGATGAAGTGTGTCAATGGAACAAGTGTATCTGTGGAAAGACCTACTAATCATCTTCTGTTTAAATCTTCTTTAAAAATCTCATTTTTCTCTCTATATCTAACCGTGGGGCTCAAATTCACAACCCTGAGATCATGAGTCACATGCTATTCTGGATGAGCCAGCCAGGCACCCCTATAACTTTTTTTACTCAATTATTTGAGGTTTCCTTTTTCTTTTTTTTTTATTAATTTTTTTTTTTTTTTTTTTTTTTTTTTTACTATTATTTGTTTTTTAATTTACATCCAAGTTAGCATGTGGTGCAACAATGATTTCAGGAATAGATTCCTTAATGCCCCTTACCCATTTAGCCCATCCTCCCTCCCACAACCTCTCCAGCAACCCTCTGTTTGTTTTATATTTAAGAGTTGATTATTTGAGGATTTGTGAGGCTACATTGTTATTGATGACTTACAACTTCAATTTTGCAATCCACTGATGTTATACTTTACACGCGTTTTATTTATCAACCATGGTTTTCACAGAGAAAGGATCAGTTATGTGAAAGGAACATGGGGCTTAGTCATACCTGTATATCCTGGAAAGGCTAGGATGCTAATTTTAAGATACAGTGTAGTATAAATTTGAGATCATGAGTAGTGACAGGGAATAGATGTAAAAGTATTATCTAAATTGCCATGTTTTCTGTGGTCACAGCCTCTCTAGATTGGTTAGTATGATTGAGAGTCTTTGTTGATTAGTACAGGAAATGATTCCTCTATCAGATGATCATGAAACACTGTAGGTGGGGACATTGAGAGAATGTGATTTTCATGTGAGTGATGGGTTACTAGGGGTGGCATATGTGGTAGAGAAAATGGAGGGGGAATGGTGGTCTCTCCCTCTTTTGAAAGGTAATGTATAAAATTACTCTTATTTTTGAAAACTCAAGGTTATAGAGGACATTTTAATCAGAACCAAGGTAGGGGTTCTTGGGTGGCTCAGTATGTTGAGTGTCTGACTTGATACCAGTTCAGGGTTGTGTCGTTGGGCTCTCTGCTGAGCGTGGAGCCTGCGTAGGATTCTCTCTGCCCCTCTCACCTACTTGTGCTGTCTGAAAAAACAAACAAAATGCAAAACTAGTACGCTTGTGAGGATTGAAACTTGGATTTTGATACATTTTGATTTATTGTACCCAATTTCTCAGATAATATCTAAGTACGTAAAATATAGGCTTTTGTGTAACCCTAAATGAATGATGTTTTATTAGCCCATGTGCATCCCACCTCATTGGGCCATTTTATAATGAACACTAATGATACATCCTTGTCCTCTCTAGGTTGAGTGTCGTCCATAACATTTTTTTTTCCGTGTTGGATTCAAACCTGCAGTTGTAGAAATATATATTCATAAGTTCGATTTGGGAGTTACACACTCCATAGTATATCCCAGATTATTTTTGTGGCTATAATGAAAATAACATAGCAATGCAATTTCAACTCTCACCCTTTACAACCTGCCTTCCCATTCAGAAATATACACCATATGATTATATTTCAGCATGTCTTTTGTACTGAAATAAGACATATGTGTTGCACGTTACATTAAGAGAATAGAAAAGTAGTGGGTATATGAAAACTATTAGGAACTAAAAGAATATTTCAGAGGTAAGGATAAAGGTAACAATGTATACTTTGTGCTGGAGTGCTCAGGGAATAATTTGAAAAGAAATCTTCATGAGTTTACTCTCAAGAATGAACATACTCAATGGGAATCTTTTTTGATAACTAGAAATCTCATTTACCTTCTAAAACATTTTTTGCTCGTTTGCACTTGTGCATACTCCACTGGAACAGATGGCAGATGTCAAGAATGATGACTCCATTGTCTGAAGTGTAAGGAGAATGTTTATTACATAATGATGCTTTCTCGGGAGGGCAGGATAGGGTTCTCAAGTTCTGAAGATGGGTAGAGAAAGCAGGAAATGGTGACTACATTGTTATGATGCATCCTGTGTGGGGCTGGGGAGAAGGTACTCATTGACACTGTGAACTTACAACTACTGCCAAGGGTATGGCCTCTTGGGCGTCATTATTAGCTTGCCCTGCCCAGATTGGCAGAATAGTAAGAGGTTGTAATGACCCTTCACAGGCATCATTAGTTGGGCATCAAAAGTGGAGTCAGACTGTTTAATACAAACCTGAATGTTTACTCTTGACTGACTTGGTTGGGAAAGACCATAATCTTCCTCATGCTGACTACTACCTTCTTTTTTTCTGATGCACAAATAGCCCCTACTGCATAGTATGATTTTGGAAAATGGTCATGAAATACTGTTTAGATCAATTACCGAAGATATTTTTAGACTGGTTATGATATGGATATGATAACTATTAAGTTATAGTCTAATTTTAAAATATATTCAAAAGTAGTAGAATATTTCTCAACTCCAATCCTTTTGTAGATCCTTTTGTAGAATGGAATGAATGGAATCTCAAAATGAGTTCTCCCATTTTTCTACCAAGATGCTAGAATCAGGGAATGCCTGGGTGACTCACTGGGTTAAGCTCCCAACTCTTAATTTTGGCTTCAGTCATGATCTCACGGTTCAAGGGATCAAGCCCTGTGTTGGGCTCCACACTGAGTGTTGAAAAATAAACTTTAATAAACTTTTTTAAAAGGTGCTAGAATCAGTATATCTGTATTGCATATTGGCAAATTAGTGTCAGATTCAGGTAAGTAAAATTAATAAATTTCAAAGGAAATAAATGTGTAAGTCAAAACATTAAGGACTAATTATTTTTGACTTATTTGTTACACCTATCAGACTGGTCATGGGTTACATGCAATGTTATACTCTCCGGATAAATTACAGAGTCTGCTGATAAAATCTGTCTCAGCCTACAGTTATCCTGACAACCTTGTCATTTAATTTTAATAAGGGGTAATTTTACATTTGATTTGCAAAATGTTTTCTTCCCCATCTTTTTCTTTTACCTTCCTTATTTAGGCGTGAGCATGAAATTTGAAAATTCCTCAGTATCCTTATTTTATTTTAATTTGTTTGTTTTTGAGAGAGAGAGAGAGTATGCAAGTGGGGGACAGGGGCAGAGGAAGAGGGAGAGATCTCAAGCAGGCCCCACGCTTGGTACACAGTTGACACAGGGCTCAATCCCATGACCCTGGGATGTTGGCTTGAGCCAAAATCAAGAGTCTTGACGCTCACCTGACTGAGCCACTCAGCCGCCCCGAATATCCTTATCAAAATGGCATTATTAAAATATGTATCTAATTGGAAAAACCTCATAGGATTATTTCCATGTAAATAAGACAAAACCTAATAAAGAAAAGGCCTTTGCCCCTCCCCATTCATCCTTCTTGGTCCTACAGCGGCCATCCTGCTGTAAGGAGAGAGAATGCTGAGTGCTAAGGGAGGTGGAGCAGGCAGAGGACTGCCCAGGGGACCCGTCCCATCCCAACCTGCATCTCTGGGCCTCCTGTTATGTGAGAATGATAAACCACCTAGTTGTTTCAGCCACTGATTTCCAGGAGGTGTGTCCCTCACAAATGAACACTGTCTGACCTAACCAATAACATTAATGTTTACACTGAGAGTAGAATGGAGCATTTGAGAGAGAATCTTAAATTTAATATTTTGTAGCTTAGAAAAAGCTTTCTTAAAACATTACTTCCCTGATGAGTTAGAGCTGTTCAGCATATGTTACCTAAAACTCACAATGCGAATGAAAAAAAAATACAGCTTGAGAACTTATGACAAATGTTCAGAATGTTATGTTAGAAAGTTACAGGAGTTAGGGGCACCTGGGTGGCCCAGTTGGTTGGGCGGCCAACTTTGGCTCAGGTCATGATCTTGCAGTCAGTGAGTTCGAGCCCCGCATCAGGCTCTGAGCTGTCAGCCTGCTGAGCAGAGCCTGCTTCAGATTCTGTGTCCCCCCTCTCTCTGTGCCCCTCCCCCACTCGTGCTCTGTCTCACTGTCTCTCTAAAATGTTAAAAAAAATTTTTTTTTAAGTTACAGGAGTAAGGAATTTGGTGGCACAAATAGAATTACATGTTTACTTGACCATTTCAACTATTAATCTCTGAGATAATGCGCTGCAGTAACTTTCTACTTTGCATGGATAAATGCATTCACTTCTATCAGGAACTATTCTAATCACTGACATTAGCAGGAAACAAATTTTCTGCCTTTAAGTAGCTTATATTCTATACGGGTAAGTCTATAAGGATAAAATATGATACTGGTAAGTACCATAAATGTGTTCATGTGCAATAATAGAGTGACAGGGTTTCCTAATTTAAACAATGTTTTCAGGCAATACCCACATGAGGTCATCTTTGACCAGAACCACTGAAAGTGTATCATGCAAATACCAATGAGGAAGGGCAAGTGGGTGGAGGAAAGCAGCAGAAAATTGCCCGAATGGGAACATATTTACAGTTAATGTTTGTAATGTTTACACATTGGTATCCACAATTGGTGGATTGTGGAATATCCACCATTGGTGTGTGGCTTGGTGAAATGTGATATTAAGTTTCTACTGGAGACATTTAAATTTTGGGACTCCTTGTACTTAGAATTTTTAAAATTTTAACAATAGAACTCCCCAGAGGGCTTAAGAGCATATGTGATAGATCCAAAATCATGACCTGTTTGGAGAATGCACAGACCTATTTCTTTATGGCAGCCTTACCACTATTGAGAGAACACAGCAGTGAGGTGGGGTAATGAATTAGTGGAAAGATGGTAAATACCATTTGTGAAAACTGTCTAGGGAGTTGATCCCAGGACTTATTAAGATACATACTTTTCCTGTTGTCTACCCTTATACCCAGCCAAGGGTTTATTGCTTCTTCCACTTACGAATGTGTACCAAGTAGTGCCTGGTGGGTCTTTTACGCCTCAGTTATATCTTCAATGTCAATATCATCAAAAAGTTTTTAACCTGTAATAAGATACTGTACTTGCAAATTGAAAAGTAACAATTGCATATTCCATGTTCTCTTCATGAGTACAAGACCTACTCCCAATTATTCTTAGTTTTCCAATTGAGACCAATCTTGTGTCACCATTGCCATTTCATTATGTTTCATATCCCAAATTTTATACTAATTCAGATGTGATGAGAATGTGACTCTGTGTGCTAAGTTGGCAAACTTTTATGTAAGGAACATACAGTAAATATTTTATTCTTTGTAGGCCATACTGTTTCTGTTACCATTCTTCCAGTATGTCCTTATTGGGTCAAAAGTACCTAAATATGAGTGTGGCTGCATTCCAGTTACACTTCACGTAAAAACAGACGGTAGGCTGTACTTGGCTCATGTTCTGTAGGTGGCAGACTCCTGATCTACACAAAGGAATTATGAGCACTAGAGTAGTGGGGTGCCTGGGTGGCTCAGTTGGTTAAGCATCCAACTTCGGCTCAGGTCATGATCTCACAGTTTGTGAGTTCAAACCCCGCATTTGGCTTTGTGCTGACAGCTTAGAGCCTGGAGCCTGCTTCCAATTCTGTGTCTCCCTCTCTGCTCCTCCCCCACTCATGCTCTGTCTCTCTCTCCTTCAAAAATAAGTAAAAACATTTTTAAAAAATTTAAAAAAAGAGCACTAGAAGTAGTAGCTATATGGGTAAATAAAAACTGTCTTTCCTGTTTTTAAGCCTCTTTATAGTGGACGGTTTAAGAAACTAACAGTCTAGGGGCACCTGGGTGGTTCAGTTGGTTGAGCGTCCGACTTAGATGCAGGTCATGATTTCAAAGCTCATGAGTTTGAGCCCCGCATCGGGCTCTGTGCTGACAGCTCGGAGCCTGGAGCCTGCTTCAGATTCTGTCTCCCTCTCTCTCTGCCCTTCCTCTGCTCACTCTCTATCTCTCAAAAATAAATAAATGTTAAAAAAGAAAAAAGAAAAGAAACTAACAGTCTAGTATATATGTGTATAGTATATGTAAAAGTAATCTATACTAATGGTAGCACGGGGCAGGAGTGGAGAAATGGAACTCCTTGTGGAAAGGAAAGGTCGGGTGCTCCATATGAAGAAGTATAAACTCACATGAAGGTATAATGTGGTCAGCTGTATAGGATAACTCCTAAAGCAAACACATAAAAAATAGTTATCGCTAACACCAGTAAACAAACAAACAAAAAGTATTTAAAGCAAAATTATCTATAAAAATTCAGTTATTTCATGGGCACCTGGGTGGCTCAGCCCATTAAGGGTCTGACTTCGTTCAGGTGATGATCTCACGGCTAATGAGTTTTAAGCCCTGCATCTAGCTCTGTGCTGACAGCTCAGAGCCTGGAGCTTGCTTCAGATTCTGTCTCCGTCTCTCTGCCCTTCCCTCACTCAAGCACAGTATTTCTCTCTCTCTCTCTCTCTCTCTCTCTCTCTCTCTCTCTCTCTCTCAAAAAGAAACATTAACAAAAATTCAAAAATAATATTCATATACTTCAAAGAAGACAGAAAAGGAACAAAGGAGACGTTACAAAAGCAATAGCAAGATAATTTATATATTAATATCTGTAAAACAAACTTAAGGCCCTGTTGTAAAGCAAACATTGCCACTGATTTTTTTTAGTTTTATTTATTTTAAGACAGAGAGAGAGGGAGAGAGGGAATCTGAAGCAGGCTGTATGCTGTCAGTGTAGGCCCAACATGGGGCTGAATCTCAAGAGCCATGAGATCATCACCTGAGTTGAAATCAAGAGTCTTGCACCTAACCATGTGAGCCAACCAGTTGACCCCATGAATTGAATTTTTAAAAGACAGGCAGCAAAATATTTCTTACAAGAAATTCACTTCAAAAATTAAGGACACAAAGTAAATCATGAAAAAAAAGATAAACATAAATGGTATTAACAATAGAGTAGCTATATCAGATTAAAGTTAATTAAAGAGCAAATTGTATGACCAGGGATAATGAAATCTATTTCACAGTCATAAAAGGATACATTCCCCAGAATGACATGAGAATCCTAAACCATACACATGGCAACAGAACTTCACAACCCCTGAGAAAACGGACAGGAACGCAATGACAGACCAATCAACAATGACAGTCAGAGATCTCCATGTCCCTTCTCTCCATAATAGAACAAGTAGACAAAATCAGTACCTCGGCGACTGTAACATGACTATCAAGGAAACTGCCCCAATTGACATTTACAGAGCTGTGAGATAAAAGAAAAAGTATGTATTGTTCTCTGCTCCTGGCTCCTACATGGAACCCCTAACGTCCTTGTATTTCCTAAGTGACGAGGGTAACAGCAGCATCTTTTGTTCTAATGAGGCCTCTCCTGTGTGGGCTCTTTGGGTGGGGCTGCTCACCGGAAGGATGGTGATTTTGAGCCTTATCCCCTCATCCTCCAGAGAGAGGACAGGGGCTGGAAATGGAGTTAATGACTGGTCATGCGTATATGAGGAAGTCTCCTCAAAAGCCCAATGGCTGGAGGTTCAGAGAGATTTCAGGCTGGCGAACACCGCCCCTCCAGGAGGTGACACACCCCAACTCCATGGGGACAGAAGCTTCTGCACTGAGGACCTTCCCAGACCTCATCCCGTGTGTCTCTTCATCTGACTGTCCATCCGTATCCTGTATCATAGCCTGTAATACACTGGTAAATGTGTTTCGCCCAGTTCTGTGAGGGGCTCTAGCAGGCTAGTCACAGACAGTGAGGGGGTTGTTGGCACCTCTGATCTAGACCAGTTTGCAGAAGCACGTGCATCAGCCTGGACTTGCGGGGCGGCTGGAGTGTGTGGAGGGGCATCCAGGGAGAGGGTGTCACAGTTGAGGTGAATGGTAGGAAGCCAGCTGGTGTCGGAGACTGCTTGTGGGTGGGGGAAACCCTCCATGTATTTGTGACCAGAAGTGTCAGAAGTGAAGTCTTCCGTGTGAGTAGTGAGGGAGACAGGATAGAAGCACACAGTAGGGGAAAAAACAGACTTTTCTCCCTACACAGGAGAAATACTGATTTTTTTCATTCATAAGAACGCTCCACCTAACCAGGGAATTAAACACAATCTTTAAAAGTGCACACAGTACTTTACCAAGAGAAACCATATTCTGGGCCATCAAACTAGTCTCGCTAAATTTTAAAAGAATTCACATCACACAAAATATGTGTACGACCACCATGGAATTATGATAGAAATCACTAATAGAAAAGCCTCTGGAAAATCCACAAATACTTGGAAAATAATGACCCCCTTGTGACTAACCCTGGGACAAAGAAGACGTAGAGAAAGAAATGAGAATGTAGCCTGAAGTGAATGAAAATGAAAGCAGAACATTCATAATTTGCCACCACAGCGGGAGAAACTGAAGACCACGTCCTTGGAAAAGGGCTAGCCACAGAACACCTAAGCCAAGGACTCTTCCTTTTTGTTTGCGTGTTTCCTTTGGGTGTTTGCCAAGGAGTGTGAACCTCCTCCTAAGTGAGCTCATGCAGTTCTGAGGCTTACTTAGGTGAAGCAGGACAGTGAAGACGGCAAGGTTCATGAGGTTATTTATAAATATTTGATTGTGATAAACCAGCTGAAAATGTTGTGACTGAGAACACATAGTCCACTGATGGTAGGTGGATTGTAAAGGGCAATATATTTCTAGATGCATTAAAATAAATGGGGGTACCTGGGTGGCAGAGTCAGTTGAACAGAGCGTGGAGCTCCCTTAAATTTCTCTCTCCCTCTCTCTGTCTCTGCCCCTACCCCACGTGTGCATGAGCTCTCTCATGAAATAAAGTTACAAAATTAAAACAATAAAATTAAAAATAAATGGATATTTTAATGGAAGTAGAGAATATAACATGGCAGATATGAGGGTAGTAATATAGGGAGGGAGTAAGTGAAAACATGATTTCAAAGGTGGTACAATGACTGGAGACAATGACTTTGGGTAGTTAAGATGGGTAAGGAGAAAAGAAAAGGTCACAAAGTACCAGTCAGCTTTCTAGAAGGGTTTTGTATGGTAACAAATATCCCTGAATTCTCTTGGGTTCATCAGAACAAACATTTATTTCTTCCTCATATCACTTCTATCATTAGTCACCTCTTGCTTGGTTCTGTCATTTGAGTCTGGGATTCAGGATAGAACTTCAGTCTATGTGGTTATAACTATTCTTGCGCCAGAGAGAGAGAGAAGGAGCAAACAAAGCTTTGAAAGCTTCTGTTTACACTTAAAATATGCCATTCTACTCACACTGCATTAGTCAAGGTGGCTATAAATTGGGAAGGACGTGTAGTCCCCTCAAAAAGAAGAAGGGTTGTGTAAGTCAAGTGGCCAAACTTGATATCAAAGAGCAGAGACATATAATCTCACAAGAGGGTGATAATTAATTGGAAATATTACAATGTACGATAGTACAACTTCTATCAGAAATCATTTATCCCTTCTTTGTATTTCACACAAAATACACTTAGGTTTGTCCCGAAAGAAAAAATTTCTACCCAAACATGACTACAGTCACATGGGAGGGTCTTGCAACAGTCTCGTGAGATTCCTCTTGGTTGAGAGCCTGACGTGGAGTCCTCACTCCTAACACATTATGGTGCAACAGAAAAAAACTCAATAAACCCTCCCATTCGGAAAAGAAAAGGAAAGGAGGGACCCAGCAGTCTCTGGTCCACAGCAAACAGGGAGGGGCAGGAATGAGGAAGGATCTTTTCTTAGGTTCTTACTTTTCCCCTGAGAATAGCTTTCCAGTCCTTTGTGTTTCACCGTTCTTGACTTCATGTAGTTACATCTGCTAAAGTGTCAGAAACCCTGTCTTCCTTGCACAACCAGCCGTTTTCCCCAGTGACCTCCTTGCCATCATAATGTACATCACCAAACATTACTGCATGATCACAGTTTCCTTCTGGTGCAAACTTGGCGCATCGTGGACAGCACAGTATTTTTAAATAGCACTTTATGTGATACCAAACAGCTACATCTATTAGCTACGCCCACCATATTTAGCTAGACATGCCATGCTCTTCGTATTTATTTCAGGGTCATTGAGCCTCTCGGGCCCCTCTAATAGAGCCACGCCTGTGCTTTCCGTTCACTAAGCCATGCTGTCCAAGAGAAGCAATCCCACAGGACCTACTGCAGTCAACGGCAGGTAACTTCATAGGGCATTAATTAGGGCCATGTCTTTCATGTAGACTTTGCCATGATTTTGAATTTTAACTTGTGCTTGACCTCAAAGGATTTATTAATGGTAAGTTTTACCCGCTAGAGATGAGACACAGTTACGTCCTTAAATCCTACTTGCAAATCAGGTCATTCACTTCTGACATCAGGTCTTTCTTGGAATACTGTGTTAAATGCAGCTGAGAACAAAGTGGCATGGTAGTATCTTTTGCTTTCCTGATCTCTATATTGGTGGAATTGATATACAGGGGGGATAACCATCCCCCACCTCGGGAGCATTTGCAAAGTTCTGGGGACATTTTTAATGTCATCATTGCCGCGGTTCCACTACTATCTAGTGGGTACAGGCCGGCGATGCTGCTAAATATCCCACAATGCACAGTACAGCTTCATACATGAAAGAGTTATCTGAGCCCCAATGTCTACAGAATAGTATAACTTATACCATGTAAACCTCAATCAAAAGAAAGCAGGAATGTCTATATTAATACCAGATAGAACAAATTTCAGAGAAAACAAAATTACTGAGGATAGAGGGGGAAATTACATGATTGACGGGTCAAACAAGGTGACTTTGCAATGCTGAGTGTATATCCACCAAAGAATAGCTGCAAAATATGTTAACCATCAAATGATAGAACTGAAAGGAGAAACAGACAAATTGACAATTACAGCTCGAGACTTGTCTCAATAATTGATAGAATAATGACAGAAAGTCAGCAGGACACTGGTGAACACTACAACACCATCAAGTCACATGATCTCATCAACATTTTTATAACACCACCCAAACACAGGAGATTACACATTTTTCCCCCTCAAGAACATATATCAAGACAGTTCTTCTGCTGGGTCCTAAGGCACCCTTCAGCAAAGTCAAAAGAATAGAATCCTAGAGGGTGTTCACTGCCCACAATGGAATCCAAATCCAAAAAGAAAACAAAACAAAAAAATTAACTGGAAAATCTCCAAACATTTGGAAACTAAACAAAATACTTTCAAATACCCCACAGTTCAAAGTGGAAGACTCAAGTGAAATATACAGGCTGAAAGAAAATGAAAATACAACCTGCCATTTTTGTGAGGTTCAACTAAAGCAGTACTGAGAAGGAAACTGATAGGACTCAATGTACTAGAAAAGAGGGAAAATATCCAAGAATAATCTAAGTTGCAGTAAGAAATCAGAAGGAAAAAAAAGAAACACAACCGAAGCAGAAAGAAGGAAATAATAAAGGCAAGAGCAAAAATAAGTAAAACTGAACACAGGAAAACAGTAGAGATAATAAAGCAAAGAGATGGTTCACTGAAAAAAATAATGTTCATGATTCACTAGCCTAACTACCAAATAATATAAGAGAAAACACAAATTCCTCCTAACAAATTAAAAAGGGAATATTACTCCAGAACCTGGAGACATCAAAAGGGTAGTAAGGGATTAATACAAAACTCTACACAGATATACTTGAAAATTTAGGTGAAATAGATCAATTCCTCTAAAGGTACACCTTACCACAAGTCACCCATGTGAAAAAAATGATAGGAATGCTTTGAATTGCAGAATAAGGTTGTAATCTTGAAATTCCCTCCCAAAAAAGAAACCTGCAGGTACATAGAGTGAGTGTTGAGAGTTTAGCTAATACTGGTGCCTCAGGATCCATTCTGTGTGGCCAGGTGGTCTGTAGGGACCTTGAACTGATACTAGCCTTTCCCTTGAGCACATACCCTAATAAGAGCCACGAAGTCAGAAGCAAACTGTACCTTTTCTTTCAATGGTGTCCATATTGCCTTGGTGGTGATTTCAAAAGCGATACTACTCCTTTTGAAACAAACTACATCGTGTACTCCAGCTTCAAATTACTACTCATCTCCTGCACCAAGCTTGATGAAAGGGCCCTCCATAACCTGGGAGTTATGAGTGTGGGATTCAGGATAGAACTTTGTTTTTATATTTTAATATTTAAATAATAAATTTATTTAAAAATATCTCATCAAGAAAAAAAGACAATTTTAAGCTATATTTCTTCTGGTTTAAAATCATTTCAACAGTATTTCCACTTCACTAACTCACCTCTCTTGCTTTTCAAGATCCTCTCTCTTGTATCCTCAAGTTTGAAAAGCAGAAGTCCATCTTGAAATCTCTTTCTCCCCAACCATGCCAGCTACCATCAAGATTTAACACAGAACAGTCTGCCTTCTAAACATCTCAAAAGTATGTTCAGTCTTTTCCCACATACCCAATGTTTACTGACTGCCTCTCACCTGCACCCTTTCTAAAATTCACCTGACACCTCTTCCTATGTTCCTTTTTGTCCCCCACAGTTTACTCTTCAAATGTTGAGCAGAAAACATTTTCATGCACTCATCTTGCTCCATGAGCATTACCATATTTCAAATGTCCCCAGTTTCTCTTAGGATATAAAGCACAATATTTCACGACATAGCCTCCAAAGCCAGCAGTAAGTAAACCTGGTTTTCCCTCCGCCTTCACTCCAGGCCGTTTGTATCACAAATCAGGATTCACAATTGCAATCTCAGGTACATCTTGGGAAATTTTAATATCTCAGTTTGAAATTTACACATTCAAAGATCTATCCAGTATGTTCACATTATTTCAGGACTGTTTTGTAGAATCTTAACTTCTCCACTGTTACCATTAATAAAAATAGAAACTATATAACTACACACATATTAATTACAGATGATTTCATGTACCATGCTCTTTACTATTTCCTATTAGGCTGGTGTCCGTGTGTCTAGTTCACCCCTCTCCCTGCAGTGAAACTGGTTCATTATTGTTCTTCACATTCTTTGAGGTTTCAGTGCATCCCTGACTGAACAGGTGGAAGACAATTCATATATCCCTGATGAGATGAGGGAATTATGTATTTCTTCCACAGGAGACACAATACAGCCTGAATATGCTGGGGTCATGGTTCATGAGAACAAAAGAGCTAATACTTGGAAAACATGCAAGGATTAGTACAGCGACATTCACCAGCCACCAACTAGAATTATCAAAGAGAGGCAAGTAAACATAAATAATGGAAGAAATGGCATTAAACAATACAATGGTGGTCACCAAAACAAGGATGCTTTGGGTGGCTCTGGTCTCAGGGGAGGTCTGGGGGAGAGATTGTTCCTATGGATGCATTGGACCATCTGCGTGTGACTGTGAAAGAGAAAAACTATGGAGCTGCTGGCCAACGTCATGTGTCCCAAACACAAAATGTCAAGGAAAGATGTCATTGCTGCCTATAATGAGCCTGTGATCTTGTCTCTACACTGTGAAGCACAACAATATCCCAAACACTTTTTTGGTAATAGTTTTGTTGTTCCATTTACAGTCATATAAATGGGAAAAAACTTATTTGCTAGCATGTGGAACACCCTGCACAGGATACTTGAGGGGCCAATGTACTTTGGAGCTTTCACTTTAAGCTCTGCCCACCTGGAGTTCCCAGGGCTGATCGTGATGGCCTGGAAGACACTCAAGGGCAGGTGGAACAAAGGGACATACCTCTGGCCACTCCGTGAACATATAAAAGAACGTAGCATCCATAACAAATGGTGAAATGTTTCAGCCCTAGCGCTGCCATCGTCTCTGGGATTCCTCTAGAGAGAATGGGCAAGGAGCTGGGTATACTCAGGTGACTGAGAACCAACTTTGTGGATCTCGGCTTGCATCCCCTGAAGCAAAGGGACATCTAATGATAGAAGAGTGAGAAACTGCCCAGGATTCCAATGACTATGTGGAATAGGAAGATCACTACTATATTCAAATCCACCGAGGCCATTCTGTCATTGTCCAGAACTCACACGTAGAGGATTCTGCATGAAAATAATGAGTTTTGGGCTACACTTTCATGGAAAATAAAATCTTCACTTACCTCTCCCTTTCCCTGAAAGTGAACATCTAAACTCTATTGTCTTTTGTTAAGAGATGTCCAAAGTTACATGTGTGTCTTTTTATAGCACTTACAATGTGTGGGTCACTGTTATTACTGCTTTCCCTATTGCAACTTATATAATATTCACAACCCTATGAGTTAGGAACTAACATTACTCTCATTCTATAGACGAGGAGAATTTAACCATGGGAAGTTAAGTGACTCATGTAAATAGCAGAGGAATCACGATTTGAACCTTGGTTGCCTAGTGGCAGTGACATGAATGTTTGCTACGGTACTATACTATGCCAGGAACCTCATTATGGATACACGCACACACATACACACACACACAAACACCTTGTCATATTTTAAATTTATTTTACTTACTAAATCTGGTTTGATCATTTTCCACTTTTGTTTAAGTATTCATAACTAATATAACTATGGAGTGAAGATTCAAAGGTCTTAATAAATTATACATGCACTGAGTAATTTTATTGAGCCAGTCTGATTTATTTAATGTAGACAACTGTTAGGATGGCAGCTGAACTCATTTCATTTTTTGCCTGGACCAAAAGGACAATGGCGTCCGTAACAGAAATTATTGGGCAGAACTGCACTGTGTGCTAACATATGGGACATGAAACATCACATAGTGATAAAGCATATTAGGGCAGAAAATAAATTAATCCTATTTAAAGATCTATCACTGTATGTTTGCTATTTTAGAACAAACGGAATCTGGAGCCAATATTTGATTTGGAAAAGCTATTAAAATACAATACAAACATGCAAAATGGAATTTGAAGACTTCAACTCTTGGGATCTTGAAAAGCAAGAGAGGTGAGTTAGTGGATTGGAAATACTGTTGAAGTGATTTTAAACCAGAAGAAATATAGCTTAAAATTGTCTTTTTTTCTTGAGGAGATATTTTTAAATAAATTTATTATTTAAATATTAAAATATAAAACAAAGTCCTTAATTTTTTGCTCTTTAAATCCCTCTGTGGTGACATTAGCTTTTTCTTAAAGTATCTTTCCTAATTTCAGGAAAGAAAATTGTCTTGCAGATCAATAGTCCACAGAGATTTTCAGGAGAGGCACACTTACTGTCTCCATTAAGCACACAAAACTCAAGTTATAGAAGAATAATTTTCAGCACTTCCCATTCAGTCACACTGTTTCTGCTGAGAATCAGGTATTTCAATTGGTTCCATCATATTCATTATCACATGCACATGCCTTCACAGGGCTCACAATATTGCTCCTGAAAATATCTCTGACTCTTGCTCATGGGATTGAATAGCAGATAAGTTCCTAAAGTATAATCTTTTTTTTTTTTTTTTTTTAAGTAGACTGTTCATGCCCAGTGCGGGGCTTGAACTCATGACCCTGAGATCAAGACCTGAGCTGGGATCGAGAGTTGGAAGCTTGACTGAGCCACCCAGGCGCCCCCTGAAATTATAATCTTGAAGTATCTTAAAATTCAGACTCTGAGCGCACTTGGATCAAACACGAAGAACCCCGTCAATGAGGATTTTGTTAAATTATGTTAGCAGCAGTCATGCACTGATTGAGCAGTCTCTCTCACAAGCTCAGCCTGTGCCGGAAGATTCTTTTCCCAGATATGCTCACCTATGCTCAGCAGATTCCTGCTGCATCTCCCAACCGTAGAGACTGTGGTCTCACACTAAACTAGAAGATTCTCGCAGACTCCTTCCTGCTGCCAGGACTGGAGGCTGAGTTTAAAGTAGCAGGCAAAGCATGTGTGGGAGGGAGGAAGCCAAACCCTGAGATACAGGTTAGTGATTCTGAGACCTCACCTCCCCAAAGAATTGCCGTCATCATGTCAGCTGTAGTGACAATGATAATTTAACACTTGGGGAACTGAGAACGGTTCTGAAAAAGTCTTTAATTACCAGGATCTATTAGAAGTTTCTAGTGAGCATAGCCAAAGGGATCGTTGGAGTGTTTGAGAGCGACTCTTCCTTTTCCATTATTCCTGCAAGCAGACAGGGTGTCCCATGGAAGGAGGAAATGCTGAGGTCTGAGCCATGAAAGACCAGCCGAGAAGCACACGTGCTTCATTGGATTTTGTGCTTCCCTGAGAATTTCTTTTACCCCAGTCTAATTCTTTGTTACTCCTCACACCCAAGTACCACCACCATTTAAAACTTATGGGCAGAGAGAAAGAATCCTACAAATGACTCAAGAAGGATTTTTCTATTTAAAAATTCTTCAATATCTGCAGTACATTTTAAATCTTCAATAAATGCAAATAAAGAACATGATGTCAATACATGAGATTTAAAAATATTTGTCCCACTTCCCCAACTCAAAACAAATTAACTAGAAAGCCTATATAAAAATGGACATTTTTTAGGACTATACATTTAAAAAAAATTTTTTTAATGCTTATTTATTTTTGAGAGAGAAACAGTGTGTGTGTGAGCAGGGAGCAGGCAGAGAGAGAGAGAGAGGGAGACACAGAATCCAAAGTAGGCTCCAGGCTCTGAGTTGTCAACACAGAGCCTGACATGGGGCTCGAGCCCACAAATCATGAGATCATGACCTGAGCTGAAGTGGGTCGCTAAATGGACTCAGCCACCCAGGCGCCCCTCTAGGACAATACATTTTATCAAAATTGATTTCAGTAAGATAAGGAGTCCAAACAGACTAATATTCATAGAGAAAAGGAAGACATTTATCAGAGTCCCTCACAAATAAAAGCACCCAGATTCTACCATTCTTTTAAATAGCAGATAAGCTAATGCTACTTACTCAATTCAAGAGCATCAGAGAAGAAATAAAATTTCCAAATTATCTTTTTATGTCAAATAAAATTCTGATACTAAAACATCCTAAAGTTGGTACCAAAAAGACTGCCACAGAAAGATCTCACATCTGCTTAGATATGGTACCATGTAAAATAAATATAGGCAAAACCCCTGAAAATAATCTAAAAATATGATGACCAAGTGAAATTTATGTCTGGAATTCAAGAATGATTCACTATTAGGAAATTCATTAATATAAGTTCATCATATTTGTGAAGATAAATCAAGAAACTTACTCATAGTTACAAAAATATTATTTGGAAGAATTCAACATGGAAGAATGTGGAATCAAAATACTCAAAATTAGGAATTTCTTTAGGATCTTTCCAACTTGATAAAACGAAGTCCTGTTCTTGCTCTTAGGGAAGCCCTAAAGATAGTCCACTAAGGCCAGAAAAACCACAGTAAAAAAAGTACATGATCACCCATTGTATTCATTTATCATTATATTAGAGGTTTAGCTAGGGCAATTGATGTATGTGTGTATTTATATTTTTATTATTTATTATTATTATTTTTAAATATAGTTTATTGTCAAATTTGGCTAACATACAGTGTGTAAAGTGTGCTCTTGGGTTTTGGGGTAGATTCCCCTGGTTCATTGCTTACATATAACACCCAGTGCTCATCCCAGCAAATGCCCTACTCAATGCCCATCACCCATTTTCCCCTCCCCCCATCCCCTCAGTTTGTTCTCTGTATTTAAGAGTCTTTTATGGTTTGCTTCCCTCCCCCTCTGTTTGTATCTATTATTTTTCCCCTTCTCTTCCCCCATGGTCTTCTGTTAAGTCTCTCAAGATCCACACATGAGTGAAAACATACGATATCTGTCTTTCTCTGACTGACTTATTTCACTCAACATAATATCTTCCAGTTCCATCCACGTTGCTCCAAATGACAGGATTTCATTCTTTCTCATTGCCAAGTAGTATTCCATTGTATATATAAACCACATCTTCCATATCCATTCATCAGTTGATGGACATTTAGGCTCTTTCCATAATTTTAGCCAGGGCAATTTAAAATGGCAGAGGAATTAGAAACAAAGATGTAGAACTATGTTTGCAGATGATACAAGCATACCTCTAGAAACACAATAGAAAATTCACTATGAGAAATAATTCAGTAAGATAATAGGATATAATACTGATATGCAAAAACAATAGCCTTTTTGTACATAGGCTATTTTTTTGAAGATTTTATTTTTAAGTAATCTCTACACCCAACATGGGGCTTAATCTCACGATTCTGTGATCAAGAGTTGCAAGCTCCACCACCTGAGCCACCCAGGCGCACCTGTACATAGGATATTTTTGTACAATGGCCTATGTATGACAAATAATCATTTACAAGTTATAGTAGCAGGGCCTGCAATTACAAAAGTGTAATGTAAAATGGGGTCGCATGGGTAGCTCAGTTGGTTGAGCATCCGACTTCAGCTCAGGTCGTGGTCTCAAGATTCCTGGGTTCAAGCCCCGAGGGAGGCTCTGTGCTGACAGCTCAGAGCCCGGAGCCTGCTTTGGATTCTGTGTCTCCCTCTCTCTCTCTGCCCCTCCCCCACTTGTGTGCACTCTCTCAAAAATAAATAAATAAACGTTTAATGAAAAAATGTAACATAAAATGAAATAGGGACACGTGGGCGGCTCAGTCAGTTGAGCGCCTGACTCTTGATTTCAGCTCAGGTAGTGATCCCAGGGTTGTGGGATCCGCCTTGCTGAACATGGACCCTCTTGGAATTCTCTCTCTTTCTCTGTCTGCCCCTCTCCCCTGCCTTTGCACTCTCTCTAAATAAATAAATAGCTTTAAAATATGAAATTAACTAGGAATGAATCTAACAAAAATGTGTAAAACCTATATGGGGGAACCAATAAAACATTCCTGTAATATATGAAAGTAGAAATAAATGAATGTAAATTTACATCATGTTCTTGGGTAGAAAAACTCAATATTATAAAAAGATGAGTTCTTCTTCATCTAATTTATGAGTTTAATTCAATCCTGACATAGATACCCTCAGTTAGTTTTTTGAACTAGCAATGTTACTGCAAAGATCTTACAGAATAAAGAACAAATAAGAATAGCCACAAAAACTGTAAAGAAAAGAACACCAAAATGAGTATTGTTATTTTTATGATATGTTTATTTATGAACAGACTATTACATCAGTGACGTTAAAAATTCAGAAGTATGTCAAAGTGCATAAGACAACTTAACCAGCAAAAACTGTAGTAGGGATAACATCATTATTAATGCTTGGTATTTGGGAAATGAGAATTCCAATCAAAATGATAATAAATGGTCTTATTCTTCACATCCTACAGCGGGGTAAAGGTCAAAAGAGAAGTCTATATGGTAAAAAATAATTAAAAATGGTCAAATTCCTTCCTAAGACCTGCTTTTCAAGCACCTGACTGTGCCCAACCTCTGGTTAATTGTCTTTTTAAAAAAATTTTTTAAATGTTTTTATTTTTTTTTTTGAGACAGAGAGGGACAGAGCATGAGCAGGGGAGGGGCAGAAAGAGAGGGAGACACAGAATCCAAAGAAGGCTCCAGGCTCTGAGCTGTCAGCAGAGCCCGATGCGGGGCTCGAACTCACGGAGTGGGAGATCATGACCTGAGGTGAAGTCGGACACCCAACCAACTGAGCCACCCAGGTGCTCCTGGTTCATCATCTTTAAAGAAGTCCCTCAGCAACAGATTTGGGTTGAAAAACGTCCTCAATGAGTTTTGATGCATATTGTTTTGTATGTTCAGAGTTGCCAGTGGTGTCTATTGGTTCCACCTGCTTCTTGAGTGTCTTCCAGAACATCATGATGGTCCCAGAAACTCCAAGATGTTAGAACTTAAAATAAAAGCTCTGCGCGCCTCTCTAACAATCAGCGGCTGGATCCTAACTGTGGGGGTAAATACCACTTTCTCTCTTCTTGTGACTGAGAATGAACAGTGGAAACATCACAAAGAAGTTTGACTGGGGGTGCTGAATAACAAGATCACACAATCACCATTTGCCTTACTTTTAACTTCCTTCCTGTCGGCCATTTAGGATTCATGATCTAGGCCAGCATCTCCATAGTGTTCAAGCTCTTAAGATATAAGCAGCGGTCCAGCACATTCACAGGAACAACATCTTCAGAATTTCCCTGGAGGTGAGGGTTACCCAAGGCATGCTTGTCTTGATAAGCACCTTTGTATCGTTTTAAGCTCTCTCTTCCACCTTTTCATTTCATTTGGCTCTTTCTGAAAATCCCTGTTGGTGGGTGCTGAACCCCTCTGTCCTAATCACCCCATGGTTTTTTAACAATCAGCCCTTTTGTTCTCTGGAGCCCTGACCTTATTGTGTCCAGGGTCATCTCTGCACGCTGCAGAAGGAATACACAACCCTCTAAAATGACAAGATACCTATAAACTATTGTAAACTGTTAAACAATATGTAGTCATTTGTTCATTCACTCCTTGCAGAGATTTAAGCACTGGAGGGGGCAGTCACATAATAGGATGCGAAAAGCAAATCCAGCCATCACCTCCTTCAGAATTTCCACAGGAAACAGAAGAGGAGCTATTAACTTCCATATTTCCTATTAGACATTATTAAGAGTGGATATGATACTACTGAAAATGTGAAAACCTAGTTTTACAATTTGCTTGTATTATTCACATATAGAATAGATATCCTTGTCACATGTCTCTGGAATTATTTCAAAACCAGTATTTCGTCACTACTAGGAAAAGTTAAATATCTCTGAAAGAGTACACCTTTTAGAAGCTACGTTATCTGCCCTTGGTACCAAGCATTCAGAAACAGAAAACAAAAAGATCAGTTAAAATATTGAATTTTGGGGGCACCTGTGTGGCTCAGTTGGTTAAACCTCGAACTCTGGGTTGTGGCTCATGTCAGGATCTCAGAGTTTGTGAGATCCAGCCCCAGTAGGGGCAGGGGCTCTGCCCAGAGCCTGGTTGGGATCCTCTCTCTGTCTGCCTCTCCCTTGCTTGCGTTCTCTCCCTTGCTCTCAATATAAATAAACGTTTTTTAAAATTTTAATTTTCAAGTGAAAAATAGTTGTCCAAAATAACTGAGAACAAGGATCCTTAAAATTGGAATTGCAGTGATATTTAGTAATTAATGGCTTAAGCAAAATATAGGTGTCATATGGTAGCTCTCAAAGGCGTTTGGATTTATAATTCATCTCGAGAGGCGTGGATTCGAATATCAAATTTAAAGAGAGAGAGAAACTAATGCACACCCATAGAGGCAGAAATGTTTGTTCTTTTAAAGTACCGTGCCAGCCCTCCGCCCCCACAGCCCAGGGCCTGGAGGGGAACGCCAGGGAACGCAGTTCAGCGAATGGAGAGCAGAAGTGACAATTCAGTGAAAAGCTCAGTTAATACCAAGCTGCACATTCCCCACAGATCAGTTGTGGTGGTTTTTTTTTTTTTTTTAATGTTTATTTTATTTTAGAGAGAGAGTGAGACACAGTGCGAGCAGGGTAGGGGCAGAGAGAGAGAGAGGGAGATACAGATCCGAGGTAGGCTCCAGACCCTGAGATGTCAGCACAGAGTCCAATGGTGGGCTTGACCCCACAACCCGGGGATCATGACCTGAGCTAAGTAGAGGCTTAACCTACTGAGCCACTGAGGCTCGCCCTCACAGAAGAGTTTTGCATGTCTCATTCTAGCGTCCAACACCCACACTGACCACCCCGGATTTTGGTACATTAAACAACGAGTTGTCAGGTGGGTCTCATTCGCCCCACGAGGATCCCCGATCCTAGGTCCCCGCACTGTTCCGCCTCCCTCGCTGGCGTGCGTCTCCACCACTCGTTACAAATGTTTCCCTGCGCACCGGGCTCAACTTGTCAAACACAGTCACTCCCAACAGAAGCGGCCCACCCTTCCCCTAAGGTTGTACCCAGCCTGGCTCCAAACGACACCAGGGGGATTGGAAGGAATCCAAAAGCACGACGCGAACCCGCCGGGCAGGAAGGACGCACCGGCAGAAACCCGGAGGAGGATGGCCTGCGGGGCGGGATCCAGCGCGCCTCGGCCCCGCCCCACATGCCACGCCCTCGACCCGCCTCGGCCCCGCCCCGCCGCGCACGCGCCAGAGCGCTTTCCCGCAAACCCGGAAGCGGATCGAGCAGAGAAGGGGCGCGCTCGGGTGAGTGAGTCTCCCGTTTTGCTGGTTGGTTCCAGGGCTCGCGCTCCTCAGGCCCCTCCTCACAGCCAGGTTTCGGGGGTCGCCTGGCAAGGTAGAATCCTTGAACCCACTCGTCGTTCTCGCTGGGAGTTCGTCCCTTTCGCCTCTCGCGGCGTGGCCATAAGACGTTCCGAGCCCAGTCAGTCGGTGCGGGTCACGGGCGTCTGCGTTCGTTTCCGGTTAAAATCTCTGAGGCACGTTGGGGCCCAGCCTTTCTGCTTTTGGCCCTTACAGACCCCATTTACCTTGCCGGTCATTTTCCTGCTCAGAACCTTTCTCTGACTCCCGAGTCTCCCCCCGGCCCCCACCCCCCACCCCCAACCGCGTCAGGCACAGTCGTCACTAGGGAGGTGGATGCAGGCCCTTCGCGCCGCCGCAGGGAGGGCAGAGTGGGGGCAGAGATGGCGGGGAAAGACGCAGAAGAAATCTGCGGAGTCGGAAAGTGTGGGAGGAACGGCGGGGATTGAAACAGAGGCTGCAGCAGAGTGGGGTCACACGGTTGAAGGAGGAATAGCGAGGGAGGGAAACGGAAACGGACAAAAAGACTGAGGAGAAACCAGGACACAGAGAGACTTACACAGAGAACAAAGCACATGGTGGTCTCAGACAAAGCACGGGACCCAAACCCTGGTGAGTACTGAATTGATTGGGTATGGGATGTTACGTCGTGACGTACTGATTTGTGGCCCTATGACCTCATTCATCTAAAATTTGGTGAATTGTTCCAGTTATGCAGGAGAGATTGCGAGTTGGGACACCTGGTGTTTGAGGCATCTGCCCTTTCTAAGTATTGCATCGGAAGATAATGCCATTTGCAACCCCTACTCATCTAGAGGGCAGAGGCCTAGCTCAGTCAGTCAATGAGGGAAGACTTTCTGTAACCACATGGTGCTTTTTACAGGGGCCATTATTAACAGTACTGTTTCTGTCCCCCCTTTTTTCTGTGGCTCATGGCATTCTTTTCTAAACTTGATGTTATCCCCACACTTGTTTTGCCTTTAATCTCAGAATCCATTGGATAGCTTTTTAATTTCGAATTATTCTACCTCAATTTTATTGTTCATGAGTTTTACATGCTTTCTACTCTATCATATATTCGAAGTATTCTTGGATGTCTGGCAAATAACTTTATAGTATTTCATCACACATCCGTTAAGGATGTTGATAATCTTTTAACACTCAAAGCTAGTTCAGCCAGTTAATTTAATATTCAGCAGTTCTCTTCTTCCCTTAAGTGATCTTTTAAATTTCCTAGTTCTGAGCTGAAGTCTCCAACTAGGTAGATGTTCCCCTCAAGTCCCCTTTGTCTTTTCTTTTTCTTTTTATTTAAAAAAACATTTTTTAAATGTTTATTTTTGCGAGAGAGAGAGACACACACACACACAGAGTGTGGGTGGGGGAGGTGCAGAGAGAGAGGGAGGACAGAATCCAAGGCAGGTTCCAGGCTCTAAGCTGTCAGCACCGAGCCCAACGCGAGTCTCGAAGTCATCATCCACGAGATAGTGACCCGAGCCAAAGTTGGTCGCTTGATTGACCGAGCCACGCAGGCGTCCCCCCTTTGTCTTTTCTGTACACATGTTGAAAGGTGGTCTGGATTAATGTGCAACTTTGTTCCAGCAGAGCCCATCTGTTCATAATACAGAGATTGCTCAGACCTCATCCCCACAGGTGACCCTTTTTCGTGTTTTCCAGGACTTGTAACTATTTGTAATTTCATATAGTTTTTCTGGAAAAGAGGAATTAAATGCTTGGGTTTGATTACACCCATGAAAGAGAAGCTTCTCTTGTTCAGGAATATGAAAGGTCATGATCTGGAATTGGGACAGGCCCTCTCCACTTAAACATGTCAAGGCCACCATTTCAGAATTTACTTATACCCAGTTCTGCTCACCCAACTCAGACTTGTTAAGGGTAACTTCATAAAGTATTTCCCCCTCTGACCCCCATTTTACTCACCTTTAACATGACACAATAGACCAAGAATTCTGAACCTGAGCTAATAAGATGCTTGGAATGATTTTCAAAATTGGGTGTGTGTTTGGCAGTTTTTTTGGAGAGTGTGTGCAGTTATCATTAGAGTTTCAATGTGACCCAGTTCCAAAAATAATGAAAACCACTAAGAAAGAGGCAGGAGCATAGTCTCAGAGACAGAGGCTTGCTTCTGTCAGCCCCACCCTCTCTGTGTATCCTAGCTAAAGCTTAAAAATTTGATTGTGTCATCTCTTGACATTAAACCCTCTTACAGCTTCCCATCACCATCAGGACAAAGATCTAAACTCAGTGTAGTTACCAGGGCATTCTGGAGCTGGGGTGGCCCTTAAGTGTTGTTCCAAATTAATGGAATGGACAGGCTTTTATGCCCTGTGTCAACCAGTCATTGTATGCTGGGAGGAGCCCAGAACTTGAGTGAGGCAATTCCTTTTGGTCAAGTGCCAGACAGACAGAGGACAATGTAGTTGCAGTGGAGTGTATTTGAGCAGGGGAGGGCTTCCTGAAGAAATGGGTGAAAAATACACTTGTTGGAATTTATATAGGACTTTATTATCCCTGCATGCCTCCTGTTGCAATGGGCAGCAAAGGACTGTCTTTCTCCTACATTACAACTCTCACCAAATGTATATTGTGGTAGAGGAAGGGGTTATGTTGATTCTAAACATTAAACAACATACTTTTTGTCACACAGTATAAACTTACCTGAGAAAGAAGACCAGAAGAGGGAAAAAAGGAGGAATGGCTCTTTTCCAGGTAAAAGTCATAATTTTGTTGATTGTTCTTTTTCCTAAAATGTTACATTTTGGACTTGTTAATACTCTCTGTCTCAGAGGTATCCGGCCTACAATGTTACTCACACCCAGGGCCTTCTCTCATCTCCATTCGGATTCCATCTCACTGTGACCCAGTGACGTGGAACTTGGGAAGATGCCCCTTTTAGGTGGTCATGCTGTAAAGGACTTTCTGTGCAGGCAAGGACTGGAGATGGGGAGTGGGCTCTGTGGTGTCCATGAGTTTGGGTAGTAAGGATTCTTCAGAGACTCCTTCTAGATGCCCTTTCAGGTCATATAAACCAGAATTAAAGAGATTATATATGTAAGTGATGTATTAATGTGCACAAGTACCTGAGAAACCCTGGAAAATAAGACTGATGGGGGAAATTTCCTTTGTTTCTACAAATGCCTTTTGATGTTAAACAAGGGAGTCAGTGTGCTTCTGACTCCAAAATATAAGTACTTTGGACTAGAATGGGAAGTTCAAAGTAGGAATAAGGAATAGAGAGGGTGTTTTGTTTTGTTAACATAGATTTAAACTGTAGACTCAACAAATTTGTTTAACAGTAAATGTTTTTTAAATTATTTATAGCACATCGATCTCATAAAGACCATGGTGTTCTTTTAGGAACCCTTATGCCACAGATCTTTTAGATAAAAATATTTATAATTTAGACAGACATAGGAGCAGAACTTTCTGCCATCAGAGAGGATGTTGCTCAATTTCATTTTGCAAATTATTTTTAAGTGTTTTTTTTTGTTGTTGGTATAAACCCCTCCAGTGTATATGTTTTTTTGGTTTCAATTCCATACAGTGATGCAGTTTAGAAACTCAGTAGTAAAATATCCCCTTCCCTGTCATATCTTCCACCATCACTGATTGTCTTCATTGGCAACGGATGTTCTCTTTATTGCAAATCTTGTAAAAGTGGATTTATATATTGTAATGTGATTTAGAAAATATTTTTCAGTAAATGTTTTATCCTGATATTTTATTCTGCAAATTGAAATATTTACATACTACATGTCTTCAAATTGTTTTCTTGTTAGTGAACATAGAGGTAACCGCTTTTTTAAAAAGACCCTCATTGGAACATTCTCTAAATGAAGATACATGGGTCCTTTACAATCTCTTACTGTTTTGAAGAATGCCATGGTCACCGTTTCTGAGCAGGCCAACTTCACTACAGATATATAAGGATATTTTAAGATTGTACATCTTAAGCATGATTACCAGGTTAACGATGGTCTTTCTGAGGAGTCACAGGCATTCCACTTAGTAAAGATTTTAAATCAACTGTCTTGAACATCCTCAGCTAAAGGGAAATGTGGAAGAGAACTAAGAGGTAGGAGAACAATGTTTCAACAAATAGAAAATATCAGTAAAGAGATATAAATTATAATAAAGGGATGGAATAGAAATTCTGGAGCTCTGGGCGCCTGGTGGCTCAGTTGGTTAAGTGTCCGAGTTCAGCTCAGGTCATGATCTCATGGTCCGTGAGTTCAAGCCCCGAAATGAAAACATAGAGGTAAATCTTCATGACCTTAGGGTTGGCAGTGGATTTTTATATATGATACCAAAAGCAAAAGAGAAAATGACTAAGTAGATAAATAGGTCATCATCACAATCATGTCTGTGCGCTGAAGGACATTATCACATAAGTGAAACAGTCTACCAAAAGGGAGGAAATAATTGCAAATCACAAATCTAGTAAGGGCGCAGAACCTAGAAATATATGAAGAACTTCTACAACTCAACAACCAAAATTCAAAGAGCCCAATTTGTGAAATAGTCAAAGTACTTTAATAGACGTTTCTCCATAGAAGATATACAAATGAAACAAGCACAAGAAGAGGTGTTCAATGAAAGTAGTCATTAGTAAGATGCAAAGTCAAAACCAAATGAGTTATCATTTCACACCCACTAGGATGCCTGTTGTAAAACAACAACAACAAAAAATAAGTGTTGGTAAAGATGTGGAGAAATAAGAATCACAGCACATTGCTGTTAAACTATTGCAGCTGCTGTGGAAAAGAGTGTGGTCGATTCTCAAAGTATTAAACCATGTGACCCAGTAATTCCACTCCTAGGTGTATATCCCAAAGAATTGAAAACAGATATCCAAACTTACTGCACTTGAAAGTTCATAGCAACTTATTAACATCAGCCAAATGTGGTAACAACCAAATGCCCATCAGTAGTTGAGTGAATATGGTCAGTCCTATGGAATACTCTACAGACAGAGGAAAGGAAATGTACCACTGATACATACTATATTATGGATGAACCCTAAACATTATTCTACATGAAAGAAGGCAGATGCAAACAGTCACATTTTTGATATCATTCCACTTACATGAAAAGACCCAAAATCGGTAAATCCATAGAGACAAAAGCATCAGTGGTTGCCAGGGACTGGGGAATAGGAAGCGCTGTTAATGGGTAAAGGATTTCGTTTGGGGATGATAAAAATGTTTTTGATCTAGACAGGTGATGTTTGTGCAACACTGTGAATTCACTAAATGCCACAAAGTGGTACTTTAAAATGGCAAAATAGTTCTTTAAAATGGCTAATTTTATGTTAATTGTAGCTCTTCAAAATTATCTTGCACGGATCAAAGGGCACTCACTCCAGCCAAGTCGGTCTTTACACGTCTCTGCTTCTCTAATTTTGTGTCTACTTGGTGAAATGTGTTTTTATTTCAGGGATGGTTAACATTCAGGGATGTGGCCATAGAATTCTCTCAGGAGGAGTGGGAGTGCCTGGACCCCGCTCAGAGGGCCTTGTACAGGGACGTGATGCTGGAGAACTACAGGAACCTGGTCTCCCTGGATGAGGATAACTTCTCTCCAGAAGTTGGTAATTAACTTTTTATGTCTTTGCATTTTCTATTGAGAGCCCCTGATGTGATCATAGGAGTTTCAAATCCCTATTCTTTTTTTTTTTTTTTAATTTTTTTTTTTTTTTTTAACGTTTATTTATTTTTGAGGCAGAGACAGAGCATGAACGGGGGAGGGGCAGAGAGAGAGGGAGACACAGAATCCGAAGCAGGCTCCAGGCTCTGAGCCATCAGCCCAGGGCCCGACGTGGGGCTCGAACTCATGGACCATGAGATCGTGACCTGAGCTGAAGTCGGACGCTTAACCGACTGAGCCACCCAGGCGCCCCTCAAATCCCTATTCTTAAGAGAATGATTGCAGCTCTTTTTATTGAGAATGGAAAGGTTCATAATGTAGCAAATGGACTCTAACTTCCCTTTTCTTCAGAAGTTCTGCATTCCTGCTTATTTAGGTAGTTGCAGAACATTAGCAGTCAGAAAACCTTAAGGTTTTCTGCTCCCTTAAGGTTTAAGGGAACTGGTGATAAGGAACATTGGGTGTTATACGTAAGTGATGAATTACGAAATTCTGCTCCTGAAACCAATATTACACATGTTAACTAACTAGAATTTAAATAAAAATCTGGGAGTCGGGAATAGGATTTAAAATCCTTAAATTCTTGGGGCACCTGGATGGCTCACTCAGTTAAGTGTCTGACTTCAGCTCAGGTCATGAGCTCACTGTTCCCAGGTTTGAGCCCTGCATCGAGTTCTGTGCTGCCAGCTCAGAGCCTAGAGCCTGTTTCAGATTCTGTGTCTCCCTCTCTCTCTTTCTGCCCCTCCCCTGCCCATGCCTTCTCTCTCTCTCTCTCTGTCTCTCTAAAAAATAAAAAACATTAAAAAAAATTTTAAACCTTGAAAATTCTTAGTAAAGTCAAATTTCACGGACATCTTTAAAGATACGGCTCAGAGACAATGAAGTTGGGGAAAAAAAGGAAACCTTATGGCGAATTTTTTAAAATATCTGATTCTGTGGTCTTACCCTTGTGCTTTTGGTTTAGTAGTTCTTGCAAGAGAACCAGATCTCTGCATACCTAAAATACCCATTAAGCATTTAGGTAGGTAGTTGACTAAGTTTTGAAATATGTTTCTACACCCACATATACTGAATGTCCTTTCTTGTTTGCTGAACAAAGAGCTGGAAATGTGTTCTGGAAGAACAAAGCAGATCATGTTCTGTTTTTCATTATAAACGGAAATCTCTTCTTGAGCTGAATATCATCTCCATTTTGGAAGAAGGGAAAGAGCGCTGGACTGTGGAAAGTGAAGTGAAGATAGGGGAACATCCAGACAGGTGGGAATGTATTGGGGTATGAGCACAAGTCAGAGCTCAGGTGCACAGAGAGTAAGCTGCTCCAGTAAATACTGTTTGGGAACGATTTGTGGAAAAATACAAGTTTATTTCTTGTAAGCTTTCAAAGGAAATCCTTCCTCACCCACACACACTTCTCTTTCTGTTATTCAAATGTATATATCAAATGTGTACATGTCTAAACTCCCACTGTTATGACCTACAACACTGTTACCTGGCCCCTCTGACCATACTGGTGCCGTGGTTTGAGAGGAACTGGGATGGCTGTCCCTAAGGAGTCTTTTCCCTGATCCCTCTTGCTTCTCATTCCATACAGGTCAGAGGTGAGGCCTCTGTAGTGCAGACCCCAGGACCTGTTCACTTTCCATTTCCATTTTGTTTCCCTGGGAGAACTTCGCAGGAGATAAACAAAGTGTAGTATCTGTCTAATAAAGTAGAGCTAAAGTTTATCTCTTTCCTGGGCCATCCTGGCTTCTTAGGGTCGGGCCATTGTGCATTAATTAGGAGGAAGTCATGATGTGGATAATTCCAAAAAGTGAAAATCCAAAATTAGATGTAGTTGAAATATAGCACAGCTTACTGACATCTCTAGTTAGCTTTTCTGTAGGAAAAACATGTATCATTCCACAGATGTTTATTGCATTCCTGGTATATGCAAAGTCATCATATTGATAAATTTTGGATTGTGGTTTTTGTTTTGTTGGTTTTGGTTTTGGTTGCTTTAAGCACTCAAGAGGCAGCAGCAAGTTTTGATTTTAAGTAATTTCTGCATCCAGCATGGGGTTTGAACTCACAGCCCCCAGGTCAAGGGTTGCATGCTCTACAGACAGAGCCAGCCAGGCATCCCTCTTTTGGTTTTTTTTGTTTGTTTTTTTTTTAACATTTTAATTACTTTCACCCATTTCTGCCACTGTCCTCAACTTCCTGTCTTTAGCAATCACAAATATGTTCTCTGTATCTAAAAGGGGTTGTTTTGATATTTTTAGACTCCACATACAAGAGAAATCATACTGTATTGGTCTTTGACTTCTTCCTTATAGCGTAAAGTCCTCGGGATCCATCCATGTTGTCACAAATGGCAAAATTCTGTTCTTTTTTATGGCTGTATAATATTTTGTTGTATATATGCATCTTTATTCTTTCACCCGTCAATGGACATTTGGACTGTTTCTGTATCTCAGCTATTGTAAATAGTGCTACAGTGAATATCAGAACACATCTGTCTTTTTAAGTTAGTAATTTTGTCTTCTTCAGATAAATACTCAGAAGTAGAATTGGTGGATCACACAGTAGTTCTCCTGGCTGCACCAATTTTGGCTCACACCAACAGTGCACAAATTGTCCACCTTGTCACCAACACTGGCTATTTCTTGTCTTTGATAACTGCCATTCTAATAGGTGTGAAGTGATAGCTCACTGTGGTTTTGACTTGCATTTCCCTGATGATGACTGATGTTGAGTATCTTTTTATGGTCCTGTTAGTCATCTCTAGGTCTTTGGGAAGTATCTATTCAGATATTCTGCCCATTTCTTAAATTGGATCATTTGAGCTTTTTTTTGGCTATGTTTGGACCATTAGCCCCTTATCAGATACATGATTTGCTAATATTTCTCTCATTCAGTAGGTTGTCTTTTTGTTGAAAAAGTGTTTCCTTTGCTGTGCAGACACTTTTTAGTTTGATGTAGTCCCACTTATTTTTGCTTTTGTTCATTTTTCTTTTGGTGTCGAGAATAAAAAAAAAAAAAAATCATTGCACACCTGTGTCAAAGACCTCATTAGACCCTTTCTTTTCTTTTAGAAGTTTTATAGTTTCAGGTCTTAGATTTAAGTCTTCAATCCATTCTGAGTTAAGTTTTGTGTATGGTATCAGACAGTGGTCCAGTTTTATGCTTTTGCCTGTAGCTGTCCAGTTATCACAAACAATCTATTGAAGAGATTGTACTTTACCCATTGTATAGTTATGTCTCCTATGTTGTAAATTAATTGACCATGTCTGTGAATTTATTTCTGCGCTCTATTCAGTTCTGTCCATCTATGTGTCTATTTTTATGCTAATACCATACCGTTTTAATTACCACAGATTTGTAATCAGGGAGTTTGAAATTGGGAATGTGATGCTTTGTTCTTCTTTCTCAGGCTGCTTTGGCCATTCGGGGTCTTTTGTGGTTGCATAAAATTTTAGATTTTTCTATTTTGTGTGTAGGTTTTTATGTCGACAAATTTTCAACTTATTTGTGTAAATACCAAGGAGTATGATTGCTAGATCATATTTAAGAGTATGTTTAATTCTCTAAGAAGCTGCAAACAGTCTTCCAAAGTGGCGTACCATTTTGCATTCCCATCAGCAGTGAATGAGAGTTCTTACTGCTCCATATCCCCACTAGTATTCAGTGTTAGTGTTCTGGATTTTGGCCATTCCCATACATGTGGAGTGACAGATCATTGTTATAACACACATTGTCCTCAACTAAATCTATGGCATTCTTTAAACTGAGAATTTATGATATCTTGAGAACATACTTTTTTTGTGGTTTTTTAAAGTTACTGCCTTAGTCACAGAAATATCATGAAATTGATTTGCCATAGCTTTTTATACAATAATACATTATTTTGGGGCACCTGGATGGATCAATCAGTTTAGCATCTGACTCTGGATTTGGGCTCAGGTCATGATCTCACAGTTCAAGAGTTTGAGCTCTGCACTGGGCTCTGTGCTGACAGTGTGGAGCCTGTTTGGGATTCTCTCTCTCTGCTCCTCCCCCACTCTCCCTGTTACTCTAAGTAAATAAACTTCAAAAAAAAATTATTGTATGTGTCTCCTGGAACATGTATATATTAAATAGTTCTGTTGAGTACCTAGAAATGGAATTCATGGGCTATTCAGTTTGATACTTTTCAAAACAAATACTGAAACAGATGTCAGTCTACACTCTTCCTATAACACCATACTGTCTCCGTTTTGATATTTTCCACTTTCACCTCATACCAATACTATACATTCTTACAGGATGAGTCCGTATTATGCCTGTTGCTAAATCAGTTCCTTTCACCAAGGTCAGGCATTTAACTTACAACACAACCATGTTCCCATAAATGTGCAAGCACAAGCACGGTCGCCACATGGCCTGAAACTCCTTGGGCTTCACTCTTGCTTTTCTGAATCCAAGTCCTGGCCTTTCCTCAGATTTTTGATTGAGCTAAGAAACTATACTGGTATCTCCAGGTATATTAGTTTTGAGCACCAAAGCACCTAAGTTTCCACGTGATATGCTCCTCCCCACAGTGCAGAAGGACCCCTCTTCATACACAGTACAAGTTGCTGAAGACTGCAACTTGAACTGGTGTTTAATAATAATGTGTGTTTAATAATGTATGAGAATATGATGAAAGAAAGAAGATATTTTAAGAAACCTGTATATTACAATCTAAAAATTGGTAGCTCTAGCAGGTAAAGTTAGTGAGGAATCACAGTTACACAAAATAATAGTCTCTGGAATTCTAAAGAATTCTTCCTTGAGAACTAAAGACAATTTGCATTCCATAAGGAACACACAGTAAGAGAAATGAAACATGTTGAGATTCACTAAATTATGAAATATCAGGTTCAGGTGAACACACATTTTTTAAAGATTAAGAATTACGGAAGATAGAAATCTCTATGACTGTATGCACAGTTGTAAAATAGCCAGTTTATAGATGAGCTCTTTAATCATGAAGTATTTCATTATACAGTTACATGGCCAAAAAATATGGATAGTGTATACTGTATGCTTGGAAAAATGACATTAAGATCAGAGAAACTATTAATATGGAAAAACTTATAAAAAGAAAACTTAAAAATGTTGTATACTACAGTAGTGTTTGATGGCCATGCTTTAGAAACTTCCTATGGTCACTATAAAGTGCTATTTTGGTGTGTAATTATGTAATTTAGTAGAAAATATTTACCTTCCAATTCTATTTGATAGGAAGCCCTTCTGCTGGATTTACAGTCAAGGAATTATCACCAGTAGAGGACATTAATAAAGGAGAATTTTACCACTTAATAATACTGGAGAGAAATGAAAGTCATGGCATCAAGGATTTTGATCTCAAGGAAGTCTGGGAAAATATGCACAAGTTAGAGAGTCAGTGGGAGTATGATGCAAGAAATTACAAAGTAGTGCCTTTGACCCAGGACAAAAATCTCACTTGTAGAAAAGACCAGCAACTTAATCAGTCCTCAGTTACTCTTCCTGAAAAGCAGAGTGTTTCTGTAAGAAATAATACATACCAGTATTTCATGGATGATGAGCCACTTACAAGGACTTTGTTAAAACGGGATGGTAACAGAAGTGGTTCTGGAAACCAGTACATAAACTGCGTGGAAAATAGAATTGGATTAAGTCTGCAGGCACATCTGGCTGAACTCCAGAGATTTCACAGTGAGGAGAAAATGTATGAATGTAATCCAACTGAGAAGTCTGTCAGCAATGGTTCCTCAGTCTCACCACTTCAAAGAGTTCCTCCCAGTTCCAAAAACATTTGGAATAAATCTAGGAAGATTTTTAAATATCCTTTGTTACCTGCACAATACAAGACAGCATACACTAGAGGAAAATACTACAAATGCAATGACTGTGGGAAGACTTTTAGCAAAAGCTCAAACCTCATAAGTCATGAGAGAATTCATTGTGGACAGAGACCTTACAAATGTAATGACTGTGATAAAGCCTTTACATACCGTTCAAATCTTACTCGACATAAGAAAATCCATACTGGAGAGAAACCTTATGAATGTAACGAGTGTGGCAAAACATTTACCCAATGTGCAAACCTTACTAGGCATCAGATAATACACACTGGAGAGAAACCACACGAATGTAACGTGTGTGGCAAGGCTTTTAACCAAAGTTCGAGCCTTATGGCACATCGGAGAATTCATACAGGGGAAAAGCCTTATAAATGTAGTAAGTGTGATAAGGCTTTTATCAAACGTTCAGACCTTTGGTGTCATGAGAGAACTCATACTGGGGAGAAACCTTACAAATGTAGTGAGTGTGGCAAAGCCTTTGCTGAGCGTTCGAATCTTACTCAACACAGAAGAATCCATACAGGACAAAAACCTTATAAATGTAATAAATGTGATAAGGCTTTTCTCAAACGTTCAGACCTTTGGGGTCATGAGAGATCTCATGCTGGTGAGAAACCTTACAAATGTAATGAGTGTGCCAAAGCGTTTTCCCATTTTGCAACCCTTAGTACACATAAGAAAATACATACTGGAGAGAAACCACACAAATGTAATGTGTGTGACAAGGATTTTATCCGAAGTTCAAGCCTCAGGAGACATCAGAGAACTCATACAGGAGAAAAATCTTATAAATGTAATAAATATAATAAGGCTTATATCAAACATTCAGACCTTTAGAGTCACAAGAGAACTCCTACTGGAGAGAAACAGATGTAATGAGTGTGGCAAAGCCTTTACGGAGCATTCACATCTTGCTCAGCATAAGAAAATCCATATTGGAGAGAAACCTTATAAATGTAATGAGTGTGGCACAGCTTTTAGTCAATTTGCAAAAGTTACTAGGTTTCGGAAAATACATAGTGAAAAGAAACAGTGTAAATCTGATATGTGTGGCAGTGCTTTTATTCAAAACTCAAGCTTTGGGGATCATCAAAGAACTCATAGGAGAAAGAAACCTTGCAAATAAAATGAGCAAGTGTTCAGGCCTTACTCAACATCAGAGATTCCATCATGGAGAGGAACCATATGAAACTAACGTACGTGGCAAAGTTTGCAACCAGGGTTCACACCACACCTGGTATCAGAATATAAATGTCTGAAAGAAAGCACAGAAATGGAATGTATGGCAAGGCTTATCCAAAGCTCATAGCTTGCCGACCATAATTCTTGCTAGAGAAAAACCTTACAAATGTAATGAGTATGATCAACTTTATAAAATTGTACAACTTTGGGGAAGGGGATAAAAATAAGTGAATGGGATTAAGAGGTACAGTCTTTCAGTGATAAATGTACAACTTTGTGGTTGCAAGAATTCACATACAATGGAACCCATACCAGTGTGTCATGGTCTTTACCTCAGGAAACACCAAAGATTTCATACTGGAGAGAAACATTACAAATGTAATGAAGGTGATCATTTGTTTACCCAATCCTTTGAAAGGACTACAGTAAGAAAATTCATACTAGGGGGGGAACTAGGTTTATTTACAGCATTAACCAATCTTAGATGTTAAATTCCACAGAAAATTAGAATTATTTAAATTCATGAGATCAAGTGTTTCAGTGGAACAAGTGTATCTGTGGAAGGACCTAATCATCTTCTGTTTAAATCTTTTTTAAAGATTTTATTTTCCACTCTACACCCATCAAGGGGCTAAAACTCCCAACTCTGAGATCCAGAGTCACATGCTTTTCCGACTGAGCCAGCCAGGCACCCCTATAACTTTTTTTCTAAATCGTTTGATGTTCCTTGAGACTACATTATTATTGATGATTTATAACCTTAAGTTTGGAATCCTCTGATGTTATACTTTAATTACATGCATTTCATTTGTCCACTGTGGTGGTCTCAGAGAATCCTGGATCAGTCAGGTGAAAGGAGCCTGTTTGATTAGGTCGGGTTCAGTAATAGTATATACCCTGGAAGAACTAGGATGCTAATTTTAAGATAAGTTTTAGTATAAATTTGAGAGCATGAGGAGTGGCCGGAAATAGATGTAAAAAACTATTATCTGAATTGCCATGTTTTCTGTGGTCACAGCCCCTTTTCTAGATTCGTTGGTATGATTGAGAGGCTTTGTTGATTTTATTACAGGGAAGGATTCTCTGTCAGGTGATCATGAAACAGTAGGTTGGCACACTGAAAGAATGAGATTTTCACATGAGAATGATAGGTTACTAGGGATGGCATGTGTGGTAGAAAAATGGATGGAGAATGATGGTCTTCCCTCTTTTGAAAGGTGATAGCTATTGAGTATCATGGATGAGTAAAAATCAGTCTCATGTTTGGAAACTGAAGGGAAAGTTCTAGAGGAGATTTTAATCAAAAGAAACAAAGTAGGAGCGCCTGGGTGGGTCAGTATGTTGAGAGTCCGTCCTGATTTCGGCTCAGGGTTGTGGGATAAACCGCATTGTTAGGCTCTCTGCTGAATGTGGGACCTGCTTAAGATCGTCTCTCTCTGCCCTTCTCACCTACTCATGCTCTCTCTGAAAAAACAAAACAAAAACCTAAAAGTAGTGTACTTGTGAAAGATTCAAATTTGGCCACTGAAATTCCATTTTGATACTATTGTATTTAGGATACCCTGTGTTTCATAGTGAGTGAAACGCTTAGTGAGTGAAAGCTTTTGTGTAATGCTGAATGAATCATGTGCCTTCTCTTAGCCCAAGTGCATCCCAGCTCATTGGGGCATTTCATAATGAATACTAATAATACATCCTTGGGCTCTCTAGGTTGAATGCGATCCATAACAATTCTTTTCCATGTTAGATTCAAACCTACAGTTTTGGAAATAAATATTCATAAGTTGAATTTGAGAGTTATGCACTCAATAGTATATCCCAGATGATTTTTTTGGCTCTAATGAAAATACCATAGCAATGCAATTTCAAACTCACCCCCCTACAACCTGCCTTCCCATTCATGAATATACACTGTATGATTATATTTCTAACTGCCTTTTGTGCTGAAATGAGACCCGTGTGTTGTACCTTTACAATAAATGAAAATATAAAAGTCATAGGCATATGAAAAGTATTAGGAACTAAAACAGTATTTCAGAGGTAAGGATAAAGGTAACACAGTCTATATTTTGTGCTGGAGTGCTCAGGGAAATAATTTGAAAATCTAAATCTTCATGAGTTTACTGTCAAGAATGGACATACACAATGGGAATCTTTTGATGACTAGAAATCTCACATATTTACCCTCTAAGACATTTTTTGCTAGTTGCACTTGTGCTTACTCCACTGGAACAGGATGTTTGGATGTAAAGAATGACGACTCCCTACAATTAAGTGTTCACAGAATGTTTATTACATAAAGATGCTTTCTCAGGAGAGCAGAGTAGACTTCTCAAGTTCTGAAAATGGCTAGAGAAAAGCAGGAATGGTGGCTACTTTGTTATGATGCATACTGTGTGGGGCCAGGGTGATAGTAATTTACAGTGTGAACTTACAACTACTGCCTAGGGAGGGGCCTCTCAGGCTTCTCTCCATAATAGTACAAGTAGACAAAATCAATACCTAGTGACTGAAAGAACTAGTCAGTTTTGCAGAAGCTTTTCTGCAAGTATCCTTGAATTCTCATGGGTTTATGAGAACAAACATTTATTTCTTCCTTCTATCACATCTATCATTATTCACCTCTTCCTTCGTTCTGTCATTGAGTCTGGGATTCACAGTAGAACTTAAGTCTATGTGGGACATAACCATTCTTGCACCAGGGAGAAGAGAGGGTTAGAAGAACCAAACAAAGGTTTTAAAGTTTCCATTTGCAATTAAAATGTGTCAATCTGCTCACATTGGTCTACTCACATTGGTCAAGCTGTCTATTAATTGGGAAGAAAGTATAATCCCCTCAACAAGAAGGAAGGGTTGCCTAAGTCAAGTGGCCAAGTTGATATCAAAGAGCAGAGACATATACTCTCACAAGAGGGTGATAATTAATTGGAAATATTAAAATGTATGATAGTACAACTTCTATCAGAAATCATTTGTCCCTTCTTTGTATTTCACACAAAATACTTTTGTCCCAAAAGAAAAACAAAATTCTACCCAAATGTGACTATGGTCACACATGAGGGTCTCGTAACAGTCTCATGAAATTCCTCTTGGTTGAGACCCTTATGTAGAGTCCTCATTCCTAACATATAGTGGAATAGAAAAAACTCAATAAACCTTCCCATTCAGAAAAGAAATGGAAAGGAGGGACCCCGAATTCTTCCCCATCTCCTAAAGTCTTCCCCTTGTGCCCTGTAGACAAGACCCTCCCCACCCACCTCCAAAAGCTTGCCAAAACCGTGCTCTGTTTGGTTTGAATTGACCAATGCGGCCTGAGCTCAGGACCCCAAAGCATTCCTTTGAGGGACCCTAATAAAGGCATGCGCCCTTGGTCCTGCCCTAGGGATCTCTGCCTGCACCCTGCCTTAATCTTCTCACACAGCCCCCATAGGTGTGCAGAAGAGCTCCCCCACGATCTGTGAGTAATAAACTTCTCTACTTTCCCTTATAATCTGTTGAACCATGGCTCACCATCTGACATCTAGGACTCTACCTAATAAATACTAGTACAACAAAGTCACAACAGCAACACTAGGCAATTCTGTCAAACCTACAAAGAATTAACAGAAATTCTCCACAATTTATTTCAAAAAATAGAAGAGTGAATGCTTTTCCCAACTAAATGTATGAGGCCGGTATTAGCATAATTCCAAAACCACACATAAACATTAAGGGTGGGGTGGGGGTGGGGAAGATAACTACCAACCAAATCCCAAATGAAGGTGCAAAAATTCTTAGCAAAATATTAACAGAAGTCAGCAATACACAGAAAGAATTGTACACTATGACTAGATAGATTTATTTGAGGGACAGAAGGCAGTTTCAAATTCCAGTCAATATAAGCCATCATGTTAATAGGCTGAACAAGAAAAACCACAGGATCCTGTCAATTGATACAGAAAAACATTTGATACAATTCAGTGCTATAAACTTTAAGAAAGCTAGGAAGAAAGGAAAATTTCCTCAACTCAGTAAAGAACACCTGTGAAAATCTTATAGCAAACTTCATACTTACTGGTGAAAGATGGGATGTTTTTCCCCCAGAGACTGAGATCAAGATAAGGATGTCCACTATCACCACTGATATTTGACATGTTTTTATAAGTTCTAGTCAGTGAAGTAAGGGAAGAGATGCAAACAAAAGTAAAGAGAAAAGATAAAATAGTGTAGCTACTTGCAGAAGACATCATGGTTGTGGTAGGCTGGATAACACCCTCATTCCAAAGTATGGCCATGTCCTCGTGCCTATCACCTGGGAGTGTTACTGTAATGTTGTAAGGGAGTCTGCAGATGTGCTCTGGTGAAGATCATGAGGTGGGCGATTATGCTGGATGATCTGGTAAATGTGATACGGTCCCGAGGGTCTTTATAAGAATGCAGGTAGAGTTACTCATGTAAAGGTTGGTGAAGTGATGACAGAGGTAAACAAGATTGAAGATGCTGTTTTGCGGGCTTTGAAGAGGGAGGAAAGGGACCATGAGGCAGAGAATATAAGCGGACTCCGGACATGGGAGGGTGTCTTCTTTGGAAAACTATCTGTACATCTCTTCTGCTCATTTCTTCACTAGATTATTTGTTTTTCAGGTGTTTGGTAAGTTCTTTATAGATTTTTTATACTAACCCATTATCCAGTATGACATTTGCAAATTTCTCCCATTCTTTCGGTTGCCTTTTTGTTTTGTGGATTGTTTTCTTTTGCTTTGCAGACACTTTTTATCTTGTTGAGGTCCCAGTGGCTCATCTTTGTTTTTATTTCCCTTGTCTTAGGAGACATGTCAAGTAAGAAGTTGCTGCAGCTGAGGTCAAAGAGGTTGCCTGTTTTCTCCTGTAGGATGTTAATGGTTTCCTGTCTCACAGGTCTTTCATCCATTTTTAATTTATTTTTGTGTATGGTATAGGAAAGTGGTCCAGTTTCATTATTCTGCATGTTTCTCTCTAGTTCTCCCAGCACCATTTGCTACAGAGACTGTCTTTTTTCCATTGGATACTCTTTCCTGCTTTGTCGAAGATTGGTTGGCCATACTTTTGTGGGTCAATTTCTGGGTTCTCTCTTGTATTCCATTGGTCTGTGTGTCTGTTTTTGTGCCAATACCATACTGTCTTGATGATTACAGCTTTGTAAGCTAGACTAAACTCCAGGATTGTGATGCCTCTGGCTTTGATGTCTTTTTCAACATTACTTTGCTTACTTGGGGTCTTTTGTGGTTCTGTACAAATTTTAGGTCTTTCTTTTCTATCTCTGTGAAGAATGCTGGTCCTGTTTTGATAGGGTTTGCATTGAATGTGAAGCTTGCTTTAGGTAGTATAGACATTTTGACAATATTTGTTCTTTCTGATCCATGAGCCTGGAATGTTTTTCTGTTTCTTTGTGTCTTCTTCAGTTTCTTTCATGAGCTTTCTATGGTTTTCAGCAAACAGATATTTTATCTCTGGTTAAGTTTATTCCTAGATACTTTATAGTTCTTGGTGCAATTATAAATGGAATCAATACCTTGATATCCCTTTCTGTTGCTTCATTATTGGTGTAGAGAAATGCAACCAATTTCTGTACATTGATTTATATCCTGGTACTTTGCTGATTTAAAGTATCAATTGTAGCAGTTTTTTGGTGGAGTGTTTGGGTTTTCCATGTAGAGTGTCATGTCATCCGTGAAGAGGGAAAGTTTGACTTCTTTGGTAATTTGGATGCCTTTCATTTCATTATGTTGTCTGATTGCTGATGCTGGGACTTCCAACACTGTGTTATTAAACAACAGTGGTGAGAGTGGACATCCCTGTTGTATTCCTGATCCCAGGGGGAAAGCTCTCAATTTTTCCTGAGATTGATACTAATTGTGGGCCTTTCATATATAGCTGTTATGATGTTAAGGTATGTTCCTTCTATCCCAAATTTATTGAGGCTTTTTATTAAGAAAGGATGCTGTATTTTGTCAAATGCTTTTTCTGCATCTATAGACTGGATCATAGGGTTCTTATCCTTTCTTCTATTAATATGATGTATCACACTGATTGATTTGTGAATATTGAACCAGGCTTGCAGCCCAGGAAGGAATCCCACTTGATCATGGTGAATAATTCTTTTAATGTACTGTTGAATTCAATTTCTAGTATCTTGTTGAGGATTTTTGCATCCATGTTGATCAGGGATATTGGCCTGTAATTCTCCTTTTTAGTGGGGTCTTTGGTTTGAGGATCAAGGTAATGTTGGCTTCATAGAGTGAGTCTGGAAGCTTTCCTTCCATTTTTATATTTTGGAACAGCTTGAGAAGCATAGGTATTAACTCTTTTTAAATGTCTGGTAGAATTCCTCTTGGGAAGCCTTCTGGCCCAGGACTCTGATTTGTTAGATTTTTGATAGCTGATTCATTGTCTTTGCCTGTTATGGATCTGTTCAAATTTTCTATTTCTTCCCTTTTGTGTTTTGGTAGCTTGTGAGTGTCTAGGAATTTGTCCATTTCTTCCATATTGTCCAGTTTGGGGCATATAATTTTTTATCGTATTCTCTAGTAATTGTATTTCTGTGATGTTGGTTGTAATCTCTACTCTTTCATTTATGATTTTATGTATTGGGGTTCTCTCTCTTTTCTTTTTGAGAAGTCTGGCCAAGGGTTTATCAATTTTGTTTATTCTTTCAAAAAATCAGCTCTTAGGTTCATTGATCTGCTCTCCTAATTTTTTGGATTCTATATTATTTATTTCTGCCCTAATCTTTTTTATTTCATTTCTTCTGCTGGCTTTGGGCTTTTTTTTTTTTTTTTTTTTTTTGCTGCTGTCTTTCTAGTTCCTTTAGGTGTAAGGTTAGGTTCTGTATTTGTGACCTTTCTTGCTTCTTGAGATAGACCTGGATTGCAGTGTATTTTCCTTTAGGATGGCCTTTGCATCCCAAAGTGTTTGGACTGTCATGCATTCATTTTCTTTTACTTCTATATATATATTTTTTTTGTTTCTATATTTAAAAAAATTTCTTCTTTAATTTCCTGGTTAACCTGTTCTTCTTTTATTAGGATGTTCTTTAACCTCCATGTATGTGGGGGCTTTTCAATTTTTTACTTGTCTTTGATTTCAAGTTTCATATGATCCGAAAAATATTTATGGTATGATCTCCATCCTTTTATACTTGTTGAGGACTGTTCTGTACTTGATGAAGGCTTTTTTTCACCCAATATGTGATCTATTTTAGAGAATGTTCCATGTACCCTTGAGAAGAGTATGTATTCTGCTGCTTTTGGATGAAAAGTTCTGAATATATATGTTAAGTCCATCTGGTCCAGTGTGTCATTCAGAGCCATTGTTTCCTTATTGATTTTCTGCCTAGGTGATCTGTCCGTTGCAGCACAGTGGAGTATTAAAGTCCCCTACAATCACAGTTTTAGTATTTATACATTTATTTATGTTTGTGTTTAATTGATTTATGTATTTGAGGGCCCTCAGGTTGGGGGCATAAATAATTACAATTGTTAGCTCTTCTTGATGGATAGATCACTCAGTGATGATATAATGCCTTTTTCATCTCTTGTTACAGTCTTTGTTTTAAAATCTAGTTTATCTGTTATAAGTATGGCAACTCTGGCTTTCTTTTGACATCCATTAGCATGATAGATGGTTCTCCATCCCCTCACTTTCAATCTGCAGGTATCCTCAGGTCTAAAATGAGTCTCTTGTAGGCAGCATATAGGTGGATCTTGTTTTGTTTTGTTTTTTATCCATTCTGATACCCTGTGTCTTTTGATTGGGGTATTTAGTGCATTTATATTTAGAGTGATTATTGAAATATATGGATTTAGTTTCATTGTGTTATCTATATGTTTCGTGCTTGTGATGATGGCTCTGGTCTTTGTAGTCTCTGCTGCTTTTCACTCACAGAGTCTCCTTTAGGATCTCCTGTAGGGCTGGTTTAGTGGTCATGAACTCCTTTAGTTTTTGTTTGTCTGGGAAAGCCTTTATCTCTTCTCTTCTGAATGACAGCCTAGCAAAGGAAAGGATTCTTGGCTGCATGTTTTTCTATTCAGCACATTGAATATTTCCTGCCACTCCCTTCTGGCCTGCCAAGTCCCAGTGGACAGGTCTACTACTACCCTTCTGTGTCTACCCTTGTAGGTTAAGGCCCATTTGTCCCTAGCTGCTTTCAGAACTTTCTCTTTGTATTTGCTGGTTTCACTATGATATGTTGTGTTGTTGGCTTGCTTTTGTTGATTTTCATTGGAGTTCTCTGTGCCTCCTGGACTTGGATGTCCATTTCCTTCCAAAGATTAGGGAAGGTCTCAGCTATAATTTGTTCAAATAAACCCTCTGCCCCCCACTGTCTCTCTCTTCATTCTGGAACTCCTATGATACAGATATTATTTTGTTTCATTGAATCACTTAGGTCTCTAATTCTCCCCTCGTGGTCTAGTAATTTCTTTTCCCTCTTTTTCTCAGCTTCATCATTTTCCATAATTTTATCTTCTATCTCACCTATTCTCTCCTCTGCTTCTTCCATCCTTGCTGTCACTGTATCTTTTGCATCTCATTTAAAGCATTTCTTAATTCATCATGACTATTTCTTAAGTCTTTGATCTCTGCAGCAATAGATTCTCTGCTGGCTTCTATGCTCTTTTCAAGCCCAGCTATTAGTCTTATGACTATTCTAAATTCTTGTTCAGATAAATTGTTAAATCTGTTTTGAGCAATTCTTTTGCTGTCATTTCTTCCTGGAATTTGTTTTGAGGAGAATTCTTCCATTTCATCGTTTTGGCTAGGTTTTTGTCTTTTATGTGTTTTAATAGCTTGTTGTGTGTCCTGCACCTGCAAGTACTACTATATTAAAAAGGGGTCATGGGGCACCTGGGTGGCTCAGTTGGTTAAGCGACTTTGGCTCAGGTCATGATCTCATGGTTTGTGGGTTCAAGCCCTGCGTCGGGCTCTGTGCTCACAGCTCAAAGCCTGGAGCCTGCTTTGGAGTCTGTGTCTCCCTCTTTCTCTCTGTCCCTCCTCTGCTCATGCTCTGTCTCTCCCTCTCAAAGATAAATAAACATTTAAAAACTTTTTTTAATTTAAAAATAAATATAAAAAGGGGTCATACACTGTCCAGAATCTGGCACTTCAGGAAGTGTTTTTAGAGTGTGTTGTGTGCACTCTGTTGTTGCGGCTTTGGCTGTTCAATCCCACCGCTCATAGTGGTGGATTGTTTGGACCTTCCACTAGGTGTGCTTTGATTTGGAAAAAAAGGGGGGAAAGGGGGGGGGAACTTATCCTGTACAGAGAGAGAAATCAAAGGGGCGAGAAAAAAAAGATCAGGCAGAGAATCAAAGAAAATATAAGACTTAATCCAGAGAGAGAGAGAAGAAAGTAAAGAAGGAGATATAGAAAAGGTGAAAGAGAATAGAATAAAAATACCTCATCAAACAACCAGAACAGAGAAAGAAAGGGAACAAAAGACTATATATGTATGTATGTATGTGTGTATGTGTATGTGTGTGTGTATATATATATACACATATATGCAGATCAGAAACTGAACCTGAATCCAAAGGGAGAAAAAAAGAGGAGAGTAGAAAGAAAAAGAAGAGAGAAGGGAAGGAAAAAAAAGAAAAAATAATTAAAAACTCAAAAAATAAACAGACTAATACACAAAACCACAGGCCAGTTGTCTGTCAGTGCCTGGGAGTGATGGCTTTGCTGGTCTGGAGGAGAGTCCATCTTGCTTGTTCAATGTCAGTCTCATTCCAGTAGATAAGCAGTTACCAGCCACAGAGGGGCAGGGTTTGGTGTAAGCAGGTCCTGCCTCCACTAGGGGCTCTGTCTTGTTCCCTGAAGCCTCACCATGTTAGTGATAGGGGGATAAATGATAACACCCCAGTCTCTCCTCCCTGGACCATGTGTCTCAAACCACATTGTTCAGTGGTTTTGTTTGTTTTTCATGAATTTGATGTAATGGGGCACAAAAATAACGTTACTTTCTATACAAGTTATATGTTATATTTATTCCAATGGGAAATTAATGAAATGTGAGCACTAAAATATTCCATGCTAGAAAGAATGCATTCCCCCCCCCCCTCCCCCGCGCATTATTACTGTCTTATGTTTTTATCCATGGAGGACCTACTACCTGCCAGGTGCCAGTAATAAGGAAATGGGTAAAACACAGTTGAAAATCCCAAAAGAGCCCTCACAGAGTAAAGTAGGTGGTCTGCCTGTCCTGCTTCACAGTTTCCCATGCCTCCTGGGTGCTGTGCTGGGATTGAAAACCCAACGTCTTAAAGAATCCAGCACCCCACAGATCTGGTTTTGAGGCAGAGCCACTCTGCGCAGCCGACAAAGGGCCGGTGGCTGACACTGGCAGGGTCTTTTGTCCTTGGGGGCAATAAACCCTCTTCCCACAGTACTCGAGGGAAGGGACTGCTCTCTCCCAGTGTTCTCCCAAAATCCCTGCTGCACCTTGGGCCGGCTGCCCTTCATCCCAGGCACTCACAGCAGCAGCTCTGGTCCAGAGAAAGTCGTGCATGCCTGAAAACTCTCATCTTTAGCTTTAAGGCTGTTTGCAAAATAGAAACTGGTTTCTCCCAACTTTTGGTTCTCCTGCCCCTCGTGCAGGGAGGTTTTTCTCTTGTCCAAGTACAATCTCACACTTCCACAGTCTCTCTTTCTCTTCCTTTTGTCTCTCTACAGAAGGCGTCCCCTCCCCTCCTGTGCCTATGCTGCCCACAGCTTTATCTATCCCGATTCGCAAACACACACCTCTGTCCTGCTGAGCTGTCTCAGTGCACCTGTGGAGATTATTCTGTCACTCCACCGACTGATTTCCTGGGTGTTCTAAGTGTTCTGACTTCAATACAACTGTGTTTGAGGGAGGAGGGAAATCCCGGTCCCCCTACTTTTCCGCCATCTTGACTACTCCCTCTGGGAATTTTACAGTTTTATGACTCATGAGTTTAGGTGTCTGATCCATTTTGAGCTAATTTTTGTGTATGATGTAAAATAATGAACCAACTACATTTTTTTTTTCATGTGGATATCCAGTTTTTTCAGATCTTTCATTGAACAGACTGCCTTTCCTCCACTGAGTGCTCTTAATACCCTGGTGGAACATCATTTACTATATACAGAAAAATTTCTGACATCTGTATTCCATTTCGCTGGTCTCTGTCTTTCTTTATGCCAGTACTACACTGTTTTGATTACTTTAGCTTTTAATAAATTTGGAATAAGGAAGTGTGAGACCTTCAACGTGGTTCTTGTTAAGTTGTTGCTATGCAGTGGTCCTTGAGATTCCATATGAATCTTAGGATAGGATCATGTACTTCATCAAAAGATTTTATTAGGGATTGTATTGAATCTGTTGATTGCTTTGAAGAGTATTGACATCTTGGCAATACTAAGTCTTCCAATACATGAACTTGGAATATCTTTGCATTTATTTGTGTCTTCTCCCCAAATTTCTTCAGCAATGTTTTTAGTAAGAGTGTACAAATCTTTCCTCCTAGGCTAAATTTAAGCTTAATTATTTTATCCCTTTTGATGCTATTGTAAATGGAAATGTTGTCTCAATTGCCTTTTTGGATTGTTCATGGATAATGTGTAGCAACACAATTGATTTTTGCATGTTGGTTTTCTCTCTTGCAATTTTTCTAGATTCATTCTTCAGTTCTAGCAGTTACATGTTTTGTGTCTGTGTATGTGTGTGTAATACACAGGATTTTCTACATATAATATCATGCTGGCTGTGAACAGAGGTAATTTTGCTTATGCTTTTTTTTATTTGAATACCTTTTATCTCTCTTCCTCTTTTTGCAGGGGCGGCTATCTGTTACGGCTAGGACTTCTAGTAGTACGTTTTATAGAAATAGAGCAGGCATCCTTGTATATATAAACTCTGTGAGTCTACTCACAGGGTTGGAAAAATGCTGCTAATTTAGCTGAATTATTTAAAAGCAAATTAGTGCTGTTAGATGCACTGAATATTGCATGTTTTATAGTAGACTCAGAAGTTACTTTTGTAAGATGAGAGGTCTTAACAAATGTAATGAGTGTGGCAAGACTTTTAGCAGGGATTTACACCTTTGACTTCATGAGAAAATTCATACTGGAGAAAAGCCATACAAATGTATTGAATGTGGCAAGGCTTTTAGACAATGGTCTGACCTCAGGATTCACCAAAGAATTCGTCCTGGAGAGAAACCTTACAAATGCCATGAGTGTGGCAAAGCCTTTACTCGAGGCTCACCCCTCACCAGTCATCAGATAATCCATACTGGAGAGAGCCTTATAAATGTACTGAATGTGGCAAGGCTTTTAGATATTGCCTTAAACTCAGGGTTCACCAAATCGTTCATATTTACAAATCCAACAAATGTAGCAAAGTTTTAAATTAGTACTCTTTACTAGATATGAGTAAATCTCCTGGAGAGAAACCACACACGTGTAATGTGTGTGGCAAGGATTTTACCCAAAGATCAAAATTGCAGGAACATACTAGAGCATTTACCTTATAAATGCAATGAGTGTGGCAAAGCTCTTAGCTTGAGTTCCAAGTATTTTGCAACAAGAGTCCATGTTGAAGGGAAACCATGTAAATGTTTGTGGCAGAGCCATTTTCCATGCCTTACAATGAGATTAAAATATATACCTTTCAGACAAACCACACAAAACTAATGTGCATGGTAAGTCTTTTGCCTCAAGGTCAAAACTGTGGAACATCAGAGGATTTATATTGGAGAGCCACCTTATAAATGTAAAGAATATCATAAAATTTCAATAAATTGTCATGCCTTTAGAGTAATGAGAGAATTTATTCAGGGGAAACTATACCAAATATGCTGAATGTGGAAATACCTTTAAAAAACTGTGTGTCCTCAGGATTTGACAACAAATTTGTACTGGTGAGAATCCTTGCAAATCCTTACAACTTTGGTAAATATTTTGACCAATTCACAGAACAGACCACACATTAGAAAATCCAGGAATAACTGGATCCAGCTGGAATAACTAAGTCTGTAGGTCTCAGTGATTAATGTGAAATGTTACACACTGCAGAATAATTATGTCACAAAATGTTAAAACATCTATATCACGGGAACAAGGACATGTGGAAGTAGCTCATGATTTTCTGTGTATAAGATATTTGAGTTCTCTTGAAAAGGCTACATTACTATTTATGAGTTTCACCCTCAAGTTTGAAATCTGTTGATCTTAAGCCTTCCTTACAGGCCTTTCCTGACGGTCTCTGAGGAGCAGTCATAAGATGAAGGGGCCTACTTCCTTGGGTGTGACCCATTCATATCCATGTTCCCTAAACTACAAGGACATGGAGTTGTCAGATTCAATTTTGTGTGAATTTGCTTTGGGGAGGGGCAGAGAATAATGCAAAACCACCATAGAAGTCATCCTGCTTGTTATGTTCAAGGCATTCTTCTCTAGATAGACGCTTCTTTAGATGAGTTACAGGGACTGACCTTTTCATGAGATGATGGTGATAGTTTGTTTGCTAGGGACGGATCATGTGGTAGAAACAATGCAGGGGAAGATAGGAATAGCTGTGCTATACTGTCAATGACAAACTGATGGATCATTAATGCCATTTCCCTTTTCTTGGAAAATGAAGAGAGCAGTTATCTGAGAGGGCAGTTGAATCAAAAGAACCAGAACAGTTTGTGCATGATTCATACTTAACCCCTGCCGTTACATTTTGCTATTGTTTACTTTGGAATGTATCACAAGTCTCATGTTTTCATTAATGAAGTTTAACTAATTTTTCTCCATAACCCTGAAGGAGTCATGTTCTTTTTCCAACATAGTTTTATCCCATCTCTATAGAGTACTTTGTAACACATAGTAATAAGGTGCCATTAGGCTCTCAAGGTTGAAAGAATCTATAATAATGTCCTTCCATGATGGAATAAAAGAATGGACAGTTTGAAGATTATATACTTAACACTTTGCATTTGAGTTGTTCTCTCCACACTTTGCCCCAGGATATTTATGTGGCTATAATAAAAAATGCCACAGCAGTGCAAGTTCAAGACTCTGATTCCCTAAAACCTGCCCCCCATTCAAGAATCTGCACCATATGATTCTCTTTCTTCATGTGTTTTGTGCCCAAATAAAACCCATGGTTTCTAACATGGTTTAAATAAAGTGAAAATAGGAACATAGTACACATGAAAAATTCAGAAATAAAATTTCAGAAATAAGGCTAAAAATAATCATTTTTAGCTTGGAGCACTAAAGAAGTAATTTAGAATGAACAGCATACAATGGGAGCATTTGTTTCATAGTTAAACTAGAAATTTCACATATTTATTGTCTAACACATTTTTTGTTAACTTCTACTTGTGGCCATCCACTGGAACAGATGGAACCCTAACCAAAGTTGGGTTTGGATATCGAGACTGGTGGTGCCATGCACTAAAAGTGTGATGAGAACACATGTAATTAAGATTTCTAGGGAGAGCACAGACTTCCAAGCTGGTCAAAAAAAAAAAAAAAAAAAAAAAAAAATGGCTTGAGGGAACAGGAAATGGTGAGTGGTTTGGTGTCTTTTGGGTGGTGACTGGGTGAAGCTGGGGGGAGGATGCCTTCTGTGGTTTGAAGTTCCGGCTGATACCAAAGGAAGGAGCACCAGGCTTTTCTCTCAGCTTGGGCAGGTGGGCAGAACAGATGTGGTGGTGAGGCTTAAAAGGTGTCAGTCATCAGCCACCAAAAAATGGATACTCTTTAGTAATATACTGAATATGTAGTCTTGAAACTCCTATTTCTTGGTTGGGAAAGACAAACTTTTCTTCATGCTAATTTATTACATCCCTTTTCCTTCTGTACGCCTAGATTCCATTGTATGATGTGCTTGTTGATATGCTTATAGAATACTATTGAGATAAATTGCCTTAAAATATTTTTATCCTAGCTTAATGAAGATGTTTGGAAATGTTTATTAGATCATAAATGTTACTAAACAATTTTATTAGAACAATTTTCCAGAGGATTTTAAAATGTGAATTTCAAAGTATGGTCTTGAACAATTCGTTCCATGGTTCATTTTCAACTGTAGTAAAACTTCTTCTTTTTATACAATTTTCCCTTGTCATTATCTTTTCTTTCCACACATTGTGACCCAGATTATATGTTTCATTTACATTTTTTTCCCAGTTTACACCAAGGGTTACATAAATCAGTGGGTTGTTGGGACTCTTGTGACGTGAAAAATGCATATGAGATGGGGACAGGTACAAAGTAGGTGCTAAATCTGAAGAGTTCCTTCAGGTCTTGAGTGAAGTAACTTGAAACGTCTTAACTGTAGTAGTTGGCTGTGGTCTGGTGCTTGGAAACCAAGTGTGTGGAGGTTAACGAGCACACAGTGAAGTAAATGAAAAAGTAAATAAAAAATGAAAAATGATGAATAAGATAGAGTCCCCGCGATTCCAACCCCGGTGTGTGACAAGGAGATGATGGCCTCAGTTGCCTGGAGGCCATTCTGCCATTTCCCAGTGACTGATTCTTGTGTTCAGAGCCACAGGTCCCTGCACTGGAATGTGGGCTCATATTTCTTTTACTTTTTCTTTTCTAAGCAATCATACATGGATTGTTTTTAAGTAGGTTTCATGCCCAGCTCAGAGCCCAATGGACGGCTTGAACTCCTGACCCTGAAATCAAGACCTGAGCTGAGGTCAAAAGTCAGACACCTAACCAACTGAGCCACCCAGGCACCCCGGTATTGTACTTTTTTGAGACAGGGAGAGACACAGCATGAACAGGGGAGGGTCAGAGAGAGGGAGACACAGAATCTGAAACAGGCTCCAGGCTCCGAGCTGTCAGCACAGAGCCCGACGCGGGGCTCGAACTCAGGGACCGCGAGATCATGACCTGAGCTGAAGTCAGCCGCTTAACTGACTGAGCCACCCAGGCGCTCCTGTACTTTTAATTTCAGGTTCAAGGTGTAAATTGCTAGTATATAGAAATGCAATGGATTTTTGCATGCTTCTGTGTTCTGACACTTTGTAAATTTTCGTTCTTCTAGAAATTTCTGTACGTTCCTTTGTATTTTCTATACATACCACTTCAAAAATATTCCTGTTGATGCTGTGACAAATCACCACAGCCTGAATGACTTTAACAAATTTATTCTCTTACAGTTCTGGAGGCGAAATGTGTAAAATGGATCCATAGCGCCGTGCTCCGTCTGGATATGCCAGGTCAGATTTTGTTTCCTTACCTTCCCATGTCTGGAGGCCACTTATATCCTCTGCCTCATGGTGGTCCCCTTCCTCCCTCTTTGAAGCCAGCAGGATAGCATCTTCAAACTTGTTTACCTCTGTCATCACTTCAGCAACCTTTACATAAGTAACTCTACCTGCATCGTTCTTATAAGTCCCTCGGGACCATATCGCATTTACCAGATCATCCAGGATAATCGCCCGCCTCATGATCTTCACCAGAGCACATCTGTAGACTCCCTTACGACATTTACAGTAACACTCCCGTGTGATAGGCACGAGGACATGGCCATCCTTTGGGATGGGCGTGTTATCCAGCCTACCACAACCATGATGGCTTCTGCAAGTAGCTACGCTATTTTATCTTGCTTTTCTCTCGTTACCACTTTTGTTTACTCCTCTTCTGTCACTGACTAGAACTTCTACTAACATGTCAAATGTCAGTGGTGAGAGTGGACTGGACGTCCTTGCCTTGTTTCCAGTCTCTGAAGAAGAGCATCCAGTCTTTCACCATTAGGGATGAAGTTTGCTGTAAGTTTTTTGCAGGTGTTCTTTACCGAGTGTAGGAAATTTCCCTCTGTTCCTAGTTTTCTGAAAGTTTAGATCATAAATAGGTGTTGAATTTTGTCAAATGCTCCTCTGTATCAGTTGACAGGATCCTGTGATTTTTCCTGTCCAGCCTGTTAACATGATGGCTCATACTGCTGGAATTTGAAACTGCTTTCTGTCCCCCAAATAAACCCATTTGGTCATGGTGTACAATTCTTTCTGTGTATTGCTGACTTCCAGTGTTAATGTTTGCTAAGAATTTTTGCACCTTCATTTGGGAATTCTTTGGTACTTATCTCCCCCTGCCTCCTTAATGTTTTTGTGTAGTTTTGGTATTACGCTAATACCGGCCTCATACGCTTAGTTGGGTAAAGTATTCACTCTTCTATTTTCTGAGAGACATTGTGTAGAATTCCTGTTAATTCTTTGTAGGTTTGATAGAATTGTCTAGTGTTGGTGTTGTGACTTTGTTGTACTAATATTTGTTAAGTAGAGTCCTAGATGTCAGATGGTGAGCCACGGTTCAACAAGAGATTGTAAGGGAAAGTGAAGTAGAGAAGTTAATTACTCACAGATCGTGGGGGAGCTATTCTGCACACCCATGGGAGTCATGTGAGGAGATTAAGACAGGGTGCAGGCAGAGATCTTAGGGCAGGGTCCCTCAATGGAATGCCTTGGGGTTCTGGGCTAAGGCCACAATGGTCAATTCAAACCAAACAGAGTAGGTTTTGGTAAGCTTTTGGAGGTGTGGGGGGTATTATCAAAAGGGGACAAGGGGAAGACCCTGGGAGATGGGGAAGAATGCTTATCATAGGGAAGATTAGGAAAGTCCTATCAGGAAATCACGTTTGCTTCTGTCTCTGTGGGCTCTTATCTAGGGTATGTGTTCAAGGGAAGGGCTGGTTATCATTTCAGGGTCCCTACAGTCCAGTCCACCTGGCTACACGGAATGGATGCTGAGGAACACTCAACACTCACTGTGTGCCTGCAGGTTTCTTTTTCGGGAGGGAATTTTCAGATTGCAGACTTACTCTGCAGTTCAAAGGATTCCTATCATTCCTTTCACATGGGTGATTTGTGGTAAGGCGTACGTTTAGAGGGATTGGTCCATTTCCCCTAAGTTTTCAAGTATATGTGTGTTTTGTATTAGTTCCTTACTATCTTTTTGATGTCAGCAGGTTCTGGAGTTATATTCCCTGTTTAATTTATTATGAGTCATTTATGTTTTATATTTTTTGGTAGTTTTGCTAGTGAATCATGAACTTGATTTTTTTCAGTGAGCCGGCTCTTTGTTTTATTTTCTCTATTGTTTCCTATGTTCAGTTTTACTTATTTTTGTTTTGCCTTTATTTCCTTCTTTCTGCTTCATTTGTGTTTCTTTTTTTCCCTTCTGATTTCTTGCTGCAATTTAGATTGTTCCTGGATATTGTCCCTCTTTTCTAGTATAAGCATTGAGCATCAATGTCCCTCTTAGTACTGCTTCAGTTGAATCTCACAGATAATAACATGTTGTATTTTCATTTTCATGCAGCCGTATATTTCCCTCAAGTCTTCCTCTTCTTCCTGTGGATTATTTGGAAGGTGTGTTGTTTAATTTCCAAGTGTTTGGAGATTTTCCTGTTAACTTTATGTTTTTGTAGTTGGATTCCATTGTGGGCAGTGAACACCCTCTAGGATTCTATTCTTTTGAATTTGCTGAAGGGTGCCTTAGGACCCAGCAGAAGAACTGTCTTGATATATGTTCTTGAGGGGGAAAAATGTGTAATCTCCTGTGTTTGGGTGGTGTTATAAAAATGTTGATGAGATCATGTGACTTGATGGTGTTGTAGTGTTCACCAGTGTCCTGCTGACTTTCTGTCATTATTCTATCAATTATTGAGACAAGTCTCGAGCTGTAATTGTCAATTTGTCTGTTTCTCCTTTCAGTTCTATCATTTGATGGTTAACATATTTTGCAGCTATTCTTTGGTGGATATACACTCAGCATTGCAAAGTCACCTTGTTTGACCCGTCAATCATGTAATTTCCCCCTCTATCCTCAGTAATTTTGTTTTCTCTGAAATTTGTTCTATCTGGTATTAATATAGACATTCCTGCTTTCTTTTGATTGAGGTTTACATGGTATAAGTTATACTATTCTGTAGACATTGGGGCTCAGATAACTCTTTCATGTATGAAGCTGTACTGTGCATTGTGGGATATTTAGCAGCATCGCCGGCCTGTACCCACTAGATAGTAGTGGAACCGCGGCAATGATGACATTAAAAATGTCCCCAGAACTTTGCAAATGCTCCCGAGGTGGGGGATGGTTATCCCCCCTGTATATCAATTCCACCAATATAGAGATCAGGAAAGCAAAAGATACTACCATGCCACTTTGTTCTCAGCTGCATTTAACACAGTATTCCAAGAAAGACCTGATGTCAGAAGTGAATGACCTGATTTGCAAGTAGGATTTAAGGACGTAACTGTGTCTCATCTCTAGCGGGTAAAACTTACCATTAATAAATCCTTTGAGGTCAAGCGCAAGTTAAAATTCAAAATCATGGCAAAGTCTACATGAAAGACATGGCCCTAATTAATGCCCTATGAAGTTACCTGCCGTTGACTGCAGTAGGTCCTGTGGGATTGCTTCTCTTGGACAGCATGGCTTAGTGAACGGAAAGCACAGGCGTGGCTCTATTAGAGGGGCCCGAGAGGCTCAATGACCCTGAAATAAATACGAAGAGCATGGCATGTCTAGCTAAATATGGTGGGCGTAGCTAATAGATGTAGCTGTTTGGTATCACATAAAGTTCTATTTAAAAATACTGTGCTGTCCACGATGCGCCAAGTTTGCACCAGAAGGAAACTGTGATCATGCAGTAATGTTTGGTGATGTACATTATGATGGCAAGGAGGTCACTGGGGAAAACGGCTGGTTGTGCAAGGAAGACAGGGTTTCTGACACTTTAGCAGATGTAACTACATGAAGTCAAGAACGGTGAAACACAAAGGACTGGAAAGCTATTCTCAGGGGAAAAGTAAGAACCTAAGAAAAGATCCTTCCTCATTCCTGCCCCTCCCTGTTTGCTGTGGACCAGAGACTGCTGGGTCCCTCCTTTCCTTTTCTTTTCCGAATGGGAGGGTTTATTGAGTTTTTTTCTGTTCCACCATAATGTGTTAGGAGTGAGGACTCCACGTCAGGCTCTCAACCAAGAGGAATCTCACGAGACTGTCGCGAGACCCTCCCATGTGACTGTAGTCATGTTTGGGTAGAAATTTTTTCTTTCGGAACAAACCTAAGTGTATTTTGTGTGAAATACAAAGAAGGGATAAATGATTCCTGATAGAAGTTGTACTATCGTACATTGTAATATTTCCAATTAATTATCACCCTCTTGTGAGATTATATGTCTCTGCTCTTTGATATCAAGCTTGGCCACTTGACTTACACAACCCTTCTTCTTTTTGAGGGGACTACACGTCCTTCCCAATTTATAGCCACCTTGACTAATGCAGTGTGAGTAGAATGGCATATTTTAAGTGTAAACAGAAGCTTTCAAAGCTTTGTTTGCTCCTTCTCTTCTCTCTGGTGCAAGAATAGTTATAACCACATAGACTGAAGTTCTGTCCTGAATCCCAGACTCAAATGACAGAACCAAGCAAGAGGTGACTAATGATAGAAGTGATATGAGGAAGAAATAAATGTTTGTTTTTGTAAGCCCAGGAGAATTCAGGGATATTTGTTACCATACAAAACCCTTCTAGAAAGCTGACTAGTACTTTGTGGCCTTTTCTTTTCTCCTTACCCATCTTAACTACCCAAAGTCATTGTCTCCAGTAATTGTACCACCTTTGAAATCATGTTTTCACTTACTCCCTCCCTATATTACTACCCTCCTATCTGCCATGTTATATTCTCTACTTCCATTAAAATATCCATTTATTTTTAATTTTATTGTTTTAATTTTGTAACTTTATTTCATGAGAGAGCTCATGCACACGTGGGGTAGGGGCAGAGACAGAGAGAGGGAGAGAGACATTTAAAGGAGCTCCACGCTCTGTTCAACCGACTCTGCCACCCAGGTGCCCCCATTTATTTTAATGCATCTAGAAATATATTGCCCTTTACAATCCAACTACCCTCAGTGGACTATGGGTTCTCAGTTACAACATTTTCAGCTGGTTTATCACAATCAAATGTTTATAAATAACCTCAAGAACCTTGCCGTCTTCACTGTCCTGCTTCACCTAAGTAAGCCTCAGAACTGCATGAGCTCACTTAGGAGGAGGTTCACACTCCTTGGCAAACACCCAAAGGAAACACGCAAACAAAAAGGAAGAGTCCTTGGCTTAGGTGTTCTGTGGCTAGCCCTTTTCCAAGGACGTGGTCTTCAGTTTCTCCCGCTGTGGTGGCAAATTATGAATGTTCTGCTTTCATTTTCATTCACTTCAGGCTACATTCTCATTTCTTTCTCTACGTCTTCTTTGTCCCAGGGTTAGTCACAAGGGGGTCATTGTTTTCCAAGTATTTGTGGATTTTCCAGAGGCTTTTCTATTAGTGATTTCTATCATAATTCCATGGTGGTCATACACATATTTTGTGTGATGTGAATTCTTTTAAAATTTAGCGAGACTAGTTTGATGGCCCAGAATATGGTTTCTCTTGGTAAAGTACTGTGTGCACTTTTAAAGATTGTGTTTAATTCCCTGGTTAGGTGGAGCGTTCTTATGAATGAAAAAAATCAGTATTTCTCCTGTGTAGGGAAAAAATCTGTTTTTTCCCCTACTGTGTGCTTCTATCCTGTCTCCCTCACTACTCACACAGACGACTTCACTTCTGACACTTCTGGTCACAAATACATGGAGGGTTTCCCCCACCCACAAGCAGTCTCCGACACCAGCTGGCTTCCTACCATTCACCTCAACTGTGACACCCTCTCCCTGGATGCCCCTCCACACACTCCAGCCGCCCCGCAAGTCCAGGCTGATGCACGTGCTTCTGCAAACTGGTCTAGATCAGAGGTGCCAACAACCCCCTCACTGTCTGTGACTAGCCTGCTAGAGCCCCTCACAGAACTGGGCGAAACACATTTACCAGTGTATTACAGGCTATGATACAGGATACGGATGGACAGTCAGATGAAGAGACACACGGGATGAGGTCTGGGAAGGTCCTCAGTGCAGAAGCTTCTGTCCCCATGGAGTTGGGGTGTGTCACCTCCTGGAGGGGCGGTGTTCGCCAGCCTGAAATCTCTGAACCTCCAGCCATTGGGCTTTTGAGGAGACTTCCTCATATACGCATGACCAGTCATTATTAACTCCATTTCCAGCCCCTGTCCTCTCTCTGGAGGATGAGGGGATAAGGCTCAAAATCACCATCCTTCCGGTGAGCAGCCCCACCCAAAGAGCCCACACAGGAGAGGCCTCATTAGAACAAAAGATGCTGCTGTTACCCTCGTCACTTAGGAAATACAAGGACGTTAGGGGTTCCGTGTAGGAGCCAGGAGCAGAGAACAATACATACTTTTTCTTTTATCTCACAGCTCTGTAAATGTCAATTGGGGCAGTTTCCTTGATAGTCATGTTACAGTCGCCGAGGTACTGATTTTGTCTACTTGTTCTATTATGGAGAGAAGGGACATGGAGATCTCTGACTGTCATTGTTGATTGGTCTGTCATTGCGTTCCTGTCCGTTTTCTCAGGGGTTGTGAAGTTCTGTTGCCATGTGTATGGTTTAGGATCCTCATGTCATTCTGGGGAATGTATCCCTTTATGATTATGAAATAGATTTCATTATCCCTGGTCATAGAATTTGCTCTTTAATTAACTTTGATCTGATATAGCTACTCTATTTTAATAACATTAATAGCATCTATGTTTATCTTTTTTCCATGACTTTACATTGTGTCTTTAATTTGTGAAGTGATTCTCCTAGGGAATACATTGTTTTCTGTTTTTTAAAAATCAAGTTGACAGGAGCGCCTGGTTGGTTCACATGGTTAGGTGTAAGACTCTTGATTTCAGCTCAGGTGCTCTCATGGTTCCTGAGATCAAGCCCCTTGCTGGGCTCTGTACTGACAGTACAGAGCCTGCTTGAGATTCTTTCTCTCCTTCTCTTCTCTCTCTCGAAATAAATAAAACTAAAAAAAAAAAAAATCAGTGACAATTTTTCCTTTTCAATGGGGTTTTTAGACTGTTTCCTTTTACAGATATTACTATATAGATTTAAATTATCTTGCTATTGCTTTTAGATCTCCTTTGCTCTGTTCCCTCTTTTTCTGCCTTTGAAGTAACTCAATTTTTACAGAAGATTTTGTTTTGAATCGTTTTTATTCTTTTTCGGATTACTGGTATTACCTATAACTATCTTTTATGTGTTTGTTTCAGGGGTTATCCTATACAGCTTACCACAGTCTACCTTCACGTGAGTTTATACTTCTTCATGTAGAGCACCCGACACTTCCTTTCCACATGGACTTCCATTTCTCTGCTTCTGCCCTGTGCTACCATTAGTATGGGTTTCTTTTACATATGCTATACACACATATACTAGAGTGTTAGTTTATTAAACAGTCCATCATATTTTAAGGAGGCTAAAAAATAGGGAAGATATTGTTTATTTATCCATAGAGTTACTACTTCTAGTGCTCTTAATTCCTTTGTGTAGATCAGGAGTCTGCCACTTACAGAACATGAGCCAAATACAGCCTAACATCTGTTTTTAAGTACAGTGTAACTGGAATGCAGCCACGTTCATATTTAGGTACTTTTGACCCAGTAAGGACATACTGGAAGAGTGGTAACAGAATCAGTATGGCCTACAAAGAATAAAATATTTACTGTATGTTCCTTGCATAAAAGTTTGCCGACCTCACACGTAGAGTCACATTATCATCACATCTGAGTTAGTATAAAATTTGGGATATGAAACATATGAAAAGTCAACTTTGTATAAATACTAGGCACAAGATGGAAGCACAAGTCTCACATGGAAGCATAAGACTAGGAATAATTGGGGGTTAGTAGATCTTGTACTAATGAGGAAACATGAAATACGTGATTTTGTTACTATTCAATTTTTAAGTACAATATCTTATATGTTAAAAATTTGTTTGTTGACGTTGACATTGAAGATATAACTGAGGCGTAAAAGACCCAGCAAATTTTACTTGATTCACATTCTTAAGTAGCAGTATAGTATACCCCTGGCTGGCTACAGGGGTAGACAAGACGAAAAGTATGTATCTTAAAAAGTTCTGGGATCAAATCCCTCAGACAGTTTTGACAAATGGTATTTACTGTCTTTCCTTTAAGTCCTTGTCCACCCCACCACTATGTTCTCTCAGTAGGGGTAAGGTTGCCATAAAGAAATAGGTCCATGCATTCTCCAAATAGGTCATGGTTTTGGATCTGTTACATATAATCTTAAACACTCTGGGCAGTTTTCTTATTAAAATTTTAAAAATTCTAACTGCAAGGATTCCCAAAATTTAAATGTCTCCAGTGGAAACTTAGTATCCCATTTCTTTGAGCCACACAACAATTGTGGATATTCCCAATCCACTGTAAATATGTTCCCATTCTGGCAATTTTCTGCTTGTTTCCTCCACCCACTTGCCCTTCCTCATTGGTATTGGCATGATACGCTTTCAGTGGTTCTGCTCAAAGATGACCTCATCATGTGGGCATTGCCCGAAAACATTGTTTAATTTAGGAAACCCCGTGATCTATCATTGTATATGAACATGTTTATGGTACTTACCAGTATCGTATTTTATCCTTACAGACTTAACCTTATAGAATATAAGCTACTTGAAGGCAGGGAATTTTGTGTCCTGCTAATATCAGTGATTAGAATAGTTCCTGACTGGTAGAATGATCGAATGCCTTTTATCTGTACAAAGCAGAAAGTTACTGTAGTGCATAAAAGCTACGAGACTAATAGGTCACATGCTCAAGTAAACATGTAATTCCATTTGTGACACCAAATTCTTTACTCCTGTAACTTTGTACCCTAGCATTCTGCACATTCCTCATAAATTCTCAAGCTGTATTTTGTTCGGTTCATCTTGTGAGTTTTAGGCAGCACGTGCCAAACAGCTCTAACCCATCTGTGAAGGATGATGCCTTTTGTAGATCTTCTCAGCTACAAAATGTTAAATTCAAGATTCCCTCTCACTTGCTCCATTCTACTCTCAATACAAATACTAATCTTATTGGTCAGGTCAGACAGTGTTCATTTGTGAGGGACAGACCTCCTGGAAATCAGTGGCTGAAACAACTAGGTGGTCTATCATTCTCACATAACAGGAAGCCCAGAGATGCAGGTTGGGATGGGACGGGTCCCCTGGGCAGTCCTCTGCCTGCTCCACCTCCCTTAGCACTCAGCACTCTCTCTCCTTACAGCAGGATGGCCGCTGTAGGACCAAGAAGGATGAATGGGGAGGGGCAAAGGCCTTTTCGTTATTAGGTTTTGTCTTATTTACATGGAAGTAATCCAAGAGGGTTCTTCCTAATTAGCTACACATTTTAAAAGTGCAATTTTGATAAAGATATTGGGGGGGGGGGGGCGGTTTGGTCGCTCAGTCAGTTGACTGTCACGACTCTTGATTTTGGCTCAGGCCATGATCCCTGGGTTGTGGGACTGAGCCCCAGGTCAGTTCTACACTGAACATGGAGCCTACTTAAGATTCTATCCCTCTCCCTCTGGCCCTGTCCCTTACTTGTGTGCACCCTTTCTAAAATTAATTAATTAAAATAAAATAAGTATATTGAGGAATTTTCAAATTTCACATTACCACCACCTCAACAACAGAAGGTAAAAGGAAACAATGCTGAAGAAAACATTTCATAGACCAAATTTAAAAATACCCTTTATTAATATTAACTGACAAGGTAGTCAAGGATAACTTTGGGGTGAGACAGATTTTTTGGTGGACTTTGTTCTTTATCCTGAATGTATAATATTGCATGCAACCCATGACCAGTCTGATATGTGTTCAAAATGAGTCAAAAATTATTAATCTTTAGTGTTTTCTAACTTAGAGATTTATTTCCTATGAAATTTATTGCTTTCATTTTAAGTTAATTTTATTTATCTGAATCAACACATAATTTGCCATGTTTCAATACAGATGTTCTGATTCTAATACCTTTTTTTAAACTTTTTAAGAGTTTGTTCATTTATTTTTTCACACTCAGTGTGGACCCCAGCGGGGGGCTTGATCCCATGAACCATGAGATCATGACCTTAGCAAAATGAAGAGTTGGATGCTTAACTGACTGAGCCACCCAGGCACTCTCTGATTCTAGTATCTTGGTAGAAAAATGGAATGAGTGATTTTGAGATTCCATTCATTCCATTCTCCCTTAAAGTGAAAGCTCTATAAAAGGCTTGTCGTTGGGAAATATTCTATCACTTCTGAATGTGTTTTAGTAATAGACTAGAACTTAATAGGAAAAGAATTGGGACATCGTCTAAAAATATCTTAGGTAGTTGATCTAAACAGTAATTCACAACCAGTTTCCACAGTCATACTGTGCAGTGGGGGCTATTTGTGCATCAGGAACAAAAGGAAGCATGAGGAAGATTGTGGTCTTTCCCAACCAAGTCAGTCAGGAGTAAATTATATTAAAGAGTCTGATTCTACTTTTGATGCCTGACTAATGATACTTGTGAAGCATCATTACAACCTCTTACCATTCTGCCCATCTGGGCAGGAAAAGCTAATAATGACGCCCGAGAGGCCCTTCCCTTGGCAGGAGTCATAAGTTCACAGTGTCCGTGAGTACCATCACCCCCGCCCCACACAGGATGCGTCATAACAAAAGTAGTCACCATTCCCTGCTTTCTCTACCCATTTTCAGAACTTGAGAAGCCTACCCTGCTCTCCTGAGAAAGCATCATTATGTAATAAACATTCTCCTTACACTTCAGTGCATGCAGTCATCATTCTTGACATCTGACATCCTGTTCCAGTGGACTAAGCACAATGCAAGTGAGCATGAATGTTTTAGAGGGTAAATAAGAGATTTCTAGTTATCAAAATTGCCATCGTGTATGTTCATTCTTCTTTTTTAAATTAATTTATTTATTTTTGAGACAGAGAGAGACAGAGCATAAGCAGGGAAGGGGCAGAGAGAGAGGGAGACATGGAATCTGAAGCAGGCCCCAGGCTCTCAGCTGTCAGCACGGGGCCCGATGTGGGGCTCGAACTCACAGACCGTGAGATCTTGACCTGAGCTGAAGTCAGACGCTCAGCCGATTGAACCACCCAGGCGCCCCGTGTATGTTCATTCTTGAGAGTAAACTCATGAAGCCTTATCTTTTCAAATTATTCCCTGAACGCTCCAGCAAAAATGTAGTTTGTGTTATCTTTATGCTTCTGAAATTTTCTTTTAGTTCCTAATTCTTTTCATATGCCTACTACTTTTCTGTTGTCATTTAATATAACGGTGCAACACATGGGTCTCATTGCCGCACAAAAGGCATGCCAAAATATAATCATATGGTGTATATTTATGAATGGGGAGGCAGGTTGTAGAGGGTGAGAGTTTGAAATTGTGTTATTATGGTATTTTCATTATAGCCAGAAAAATAATCTGGGATATACTGTGGAGTGCATAACTCTCAAACACATTCAGGTTATGAATATGTAGTTCCAAAATTGTAGGTTTGAATCTAACATGGAAGAAAATTGTAATGGATGATATTCAACCTGGAGAGTCCAAGAACATGAAATGCCCCAGTGAGCCAGGATGCACCTGGGCTAGTAAAAGGCAGATGGGGGAGCCTGTGTGGCTCAGTAGTTTAAGTGTCCAACTTCGGCTCAGATCATGATCTCATGGTTCGTGGGTTTGAGCCTTGCGTTGGGCTTTGTGCTGACAGCTAGAGCCTGGAGCCTATTTCAGATTCTGTGTATCCCTCTCTCTCTGCCCCTCCCCACTCACACTCCCTCTCTCCCTCTCAAAAAATAAACATTAAAAAAAAAAAGGCACATGATTCATTTAGGGTTATACAAAAGCTTACATTTCACTTACTTAGATAAGAGAAACAGGGTATCCTAAATAAAATGATATAAATATGCAATTTCTGTGACCAAATTTGAAAACTTCACAAGTATAATACTGTTGGGTTTATTTTTGTTTTGCTTTTGTTTTTGAGAGCAAAAGTAGGTGAGAGGGGCGGAGAGAGACAGAATCTTAAACAGGCTCCACACTCTGTGGAGGACCTAACACAAAGATTGATCCCACGACCCTGAGCCAAAATTGAGTTGGAATCTCAACATACTGAGCCACCCAGGCACCCCTACTTTGGTTCTTTGTTTTGTTTTGTTGTTTTTTAATATGTAATTTACTGTCAAATTGGTTTCTATACAATACCCAGTGCTCATCCCAACAGGTGCCCTCCTCCTCAATGCCCATCACGTACCCTCCCCTCCCTCCCACTCCCCATCAACCCTCAGTTTATTCTCAGTATTTAAGAGTCTCTTATAGTTTGTTTCTTCCCTCTCTGTGACTTTTTTTCCCCTTCCCCTGCCCCCTGGTCTTCTGGTAAGTTTCTCAGCCTCCATATATTAGTGAAAACATATGTTATCTATCTTTCTCTGCCTGACTTATTTCACTTAGCATAATACTCTCCAGTTCCGTCCACGTTGCTACAAATGGCCAGATTTCATCCTTTCTCTTTGCCAAGTAGGATCCATTGTATATGTAAACCACATCTTCTTTATCCATTCATCAGTTGATGGACAATTTAGGCTCTTTCCATAATTTGGCTATTGTTGAAAGTGCTGCTATAAACATTGGGGTACAAGTGCACCTATGCATTAGCACTCCTGTATCCCTTGGGTAAATTCCTAGGAGTGCTATTGCTGGGTCATAAGGTAGATCTATTTTTAATTTTTTGAGGAACTTCCACACCGTTTTCCAGATCGGCTGCACCAGTTTGCATTTCCACCAACAGTGCAAGAGTGTTCCCATTTCTCCACATCCTCTCCAGCATCCATAGTCTCCTGATTTGTTCATTTTAGCAACTCTTACTGGTGTGAGGTCGTATCTCATTGTGGTTTTGATTTGTATTTCCCTGATGAGGAGTGACGTTGAGCATCTTTTCATGTGCCTCTTGGCCATCTGGATGTCTCCTTTAGAGAAGTGTCTATTCATGTCTTCTGCCCATTTCTTCACTGGATTATTTGTTTTTCGGGTGTGGAGTTTGGTGAGTTCTTTATAGGTTTTGGATACTAGCCCTTTGTGCGATATGTCATTTGCAAATATCTTTACCCATTCCATTGGTTGCCTTTTAGTTTTGTGATTGTTTCCTTTGCAGTGCAGAAGCTTTTTATCTTGATGTGGTCCCAGTACTTCATTTTTGCTTTTAATTCCCTTGCCTTTGGAAATGTGTCAAGTAAGAAATTGCTGTGGGTGAGGTCAGAGAGGTTTTTTTCCTGCTTTCTCCTCTAGGGTTTTGATGGTTTCCTATCTCACATTCAGGTCCTTTTTCCATTCTGAGTTTATTTTTGTGTATGGTGTAAGAAAGTGGTCTAGTTTCATTCTGCATGTTGGTGTCCAGTTCTCCCAGCACCATTTGTTAAAGAGACTGTCTTTTTTCCATTGGATATTGTTTCCTGCTTTGTCAAAGATTAGTTGGCCATACATTTGTGGGCCTAATTCTGGGGTTTCTATTCTATCCCATTGGTCTATGTGTCTGTTTTTGTGTCAATACCATGCTGTCTTGATGATTATAGCTTTGTAGTAGAGGCTAAAGTCTGGGATTGTGATGCCTTCCGCTTTGGTCTTCTTCTTCAATATTACTTTGGCTATTTGGGGTCTTTTGTGGTTCCATTCAAATTTTAGGATAGCTTGTTCTAGCTTCAAGAAGAATCCTGGTGCAATTTTGATTGGGATTGTGTTGAATGTGTAGATTGCTTTGGGTAGTATTGACATTTTAACAATATTTATTCTTCCAATCCATGAGCACAGAATGTTTTTCCATTTCTTTATACCTTCTTCAATTTCCTTCATCAGCTTTCTATAGTTTTCAGCATACAGATATTTTCCATCTTTGATTAGGTTTATTCCTAGGTATTTATGATTCTTGGTGCAGTTGTGAATGAGATACATTTCTTTATTTGTCTTTCAGTTGCTTCATTATTAGTGTATAAAAATGCAAGTGATTTCTGTACATTAATTTTGTATCCTGAGACTGCTGAATTCATGTATCAGTTCTAGCAGACTTTTGGTGGAGTCTATCAGGTTTTCCACGTGTAGTATCATGTCATCTTCAAAAAGTGTAAGCTTGACTTCATCTCTGCTAATTTTGATTTCATTTGATTTCATTTCTGCCTTTTATTTCATTATGTTGTCTGATTGCTGATGCTAGAACTTCCAACAGTATGTTAAACAATAGTGGTGAGAGTTGACATCCCTATCATGTTCCTGATCTCAAGGGGAACGCTCTCAGTTTTTCCCCGTTGAAGATGATATTAGCTGTGGGCTTTTCATAAATGGCTTTTATGATGTTTAAGTATGTTCCTTCTATCCCGACTTTCTCGAGGGTTTTTATTAAGAAAGGATGCTGAATTTTGTCAAATGCTTTTTCTGCATTGATTGACAGGATCATATGGTTCTTATCTTTTATTAATGTGATGTATCACATGGACTGAGGTGCGAATATTGAACCAGCCCTGCAGCATAGGAATGAATCCCACTTGGTCATGGTGAATAATTCTTTTTATATGCTGTTGAATTTGATTTGCTAGTATCTTATTGAGAATTTTTGCATCCATATTCATCAGGGATATTGGCCTGTAGTTCTCTTTTTTTTCTAGGTCTCTGTCTGGTTTGGGAATCAAAGTAATACTGGCTTCATAGAGTGAGTCTGGAAGGTTTCCTTCACTTTATATTTTTTGGAACAGCTTGAGAAGGATAGGTATTATCTCTGCTTTAAATTTCTGGGAGAATGCCCCAGGGAAGCCATCTGGTCCTGGACTCTTATTTGTTGGGAGATTTTTGATAACTGATTCAATTTCTTAACTGGTTATGGCTCTGTTCAAATTTTGTATTTCTTCCTGTTTGAGTTTTTGAAGTGTGTGGCTGCTTAGGAATCTGTCCATTTCTTCCAGGTTGTCCAGTTTGTTGGCATATAATTTTTCATAGTATTCCCTGATAATTGCTTGTATTTCTGAGGGATTGGTTGTAATACTTCCATTTTCATTCATGATTTTATCTATTTGGGTCCTCTCTCTTTTCTTTTTGAGAAGCCTGGCTAGAGGTTTATCAATTTTGTTTATTTTTTCAAAGCACCAACTCTTGGTTTCATTGATCTGCTCTACTGTTTTTTTTAGATTCTATATTGTTTATTTCTGCTCTGATCTTTATTATTTCTCTTCTTCTGCTGGGTTTGGGGTGTCTTTGCTGTTCTGCTTCTATTTCCTTTAGGTGTGCCATTAGGTTTTGTATTTGGGATTTTTCTTGTTTCTTGAGATAGGCCTGGATTGCAATGTATTTTCCCCTCAGGACTGCCTTCGCTGCATCCCAAAGCGTTTGGATTGTTGTATTTTCATTTTCATTTGTTTCCATATGTTTTCAAATTTCTTCTCTAATTGCCTGGTTGACCCATTCATTCTTTAGTAGGGTGTTCTTTAATCTCCATGTTTTTGGAGGTTTTCCAGACTTTTTCCTGTGGTTGATTTAAAGTTTCATAGCAATGTGGTCTGAAAGTATGCATGGTATGATCTCAATTCTTGTATACTTATGAAGGGCTGTTTTGTGACCCAGTATGTGATCTATCTTGGAGAATGTTCCATGTGCACTCAGGAAGAAAGTATATTCTGTTGCTTTGGGATGCAGAGTTCTAAATATATCTGTCAAGTCCATCTGGTCCAATATATCATTCAGTGCACTTGTTTCTTTATTGATTCTCTGTCTAGGTGATCTATCCATTACTGTAAGTGGAGTGTTAAAGTCTCCTGCAGTTACCACATTCTTATCAATAAGGTTGCTTATGTTTGTGATTAATTGTTTTGTATATTTGGGGGCTCCTGAATTCGGTGCATAGACATTTATAATTGTTAGCTCATCCTGATGGATAGACCCTGTAGTTATATAATGCCCTTCTCCATCTCTTGTTACAGCTTTTAATTTAAAGTCTAGTTTGTCTGATATAAGTATGGCTACTCCAGCTTTCTTTTGACTTCCAGTAGCATGATAGATAGTTCTCCATCTCCTCCCTTTCATTCTGTAGGTGTCCTCAGATCTAAAATGAGTCTCTTGTAGACAGCAAATAGATGGGTCTTGTTTTTTTATCCATTCTGATACCCTACGTCTTTTGATTGGAGCATTTAGTCCATTTACATTCATTCAATGTTATTATTGAAAGATACGGGCTTAGTCATTGTGATGTCTGTAGGTTTCATGCTTGTAGCGCTGTCTCTGGTACTTTGTGGTCCTTGCAACATTTCACTCACAGAATCCCCCTTAGGATCTCTCGTAGGGCTGGTTTATTGGTGATGAATTCCTTCAGTTTTTGTTTGTTTGAGAAAACCTTTATCTCTCCTTCTATTCTAAATGACATACTTACTGAGTAAAGGATTCTTGGCTGCAAATGTTTCCTGTTCATCACATTGAAGATTTCCTGCCATTCCTTTCTGGCCTGCCAAGTTTCAGTAGATAGGTCTGCTACTACCCTTATGTGTCTGCCTTTGTATGTTAAGGCCCGTGTATCCCTAGCTGCTTTCAGAATTCTGTTTTTCCTTGTATTTTGCCAGTTTCACTATGATATGTCGTGCAGAAGATCGATTCAAGTTACATCTGAAGGGAGTTCTCTGTGCCTCTTGGATTTCAATGCCTGTTTCCTTCCCCAAATCGGGGAAGTTCTCAGCTATGATTTGTTCAAGTACACCTTCAGCCCCTTTCTCTTCTTCTTCTGGAATTCCTATGGTACAGTTATTGTTCTGTTTGATTGCATCACTTAGTTCTCTAATTGTCCCCTCATAGTCCTGGATTTTTTCTCTCTCCTTTTCTCAGCTTCCTCTTTTTCCATAATTTTAACTTCTAATTCACCTATTCTCCCCCCCTTCCCTTCAATCTGCACTGTGGCGACCTCCATTTTATTTTGCACCTCATTTATAGCATTTTTTTATTCATCATGACTATTTTTTAGTCCCTTGATCTCTGTAGCAATAGATTCTCTGCTGTCCTCTATTATTTTTTTCAAGCCCAGCAGTTAATTTTATCACTATTATTCTAAATTCTTGTTCGGTTATATTTCTTAAATCATTTTTGATCATTAGCTGGCACTACTTCCTGGAATATCTTTTTAGAATTCTCCCGTTTTGTCATTTTGGCTAGTTTTCTGTCCCTTACACATCTTAAAAGCTTGGTGGGTGCTCTGCACTTATGAGCACTGCTGTATTAAAGTAGGGTCCTACAGTGCCCAGGGCCTGGCCCTTCAGGCGGTATTTTTTCAGAGGTTGTTACTTGCTGTCTGTTGTGACTTTGGTTATTTTATTGCCCTACTCATAGAGATATTTTGGACCCTCCACCAGGTGTGCTTTGATTTGTTCCTGGGAGTAGCCCTGTAAAGGAAAACAGATAGACAAACAGGAGACAAAAACACAGAAACACACAAACAAAAAGCGCAAACAAAAAAACTAAAGACTGAAAACAAAAAACCCCAAAACACCGACTACAAGTAAAGAAGACAGTGGAGGCGGTGCCGATGGAAGAGCACATACAAAGAGAGAAATGACGGGGGGAAGGGGGAGAAAAAATAAACATTGACTAGGCAGAGACACTAAAAGGCTTCATCATGAGAGAAAGGAAATAAAGGAGGGGTGGCAGACGAAACGAAGATAAAGTTACTCAGAGAAACTATTTGGCTTGATTATTCCAGAGAAGGAGAAAGGAGTGTAAAGAAGGAGGTGTAGAACATGTATCAAGACAATGGACTAAATATGTCTGTTTAGACAAACCAATAACCAGAGTAACCAGCCTAGGGGAGGGAGGAGATAAGGAGGAGAAGTGGTGGGGGCGGGGAGGGGAGAATATTTCCATATATCCGGAATTGACCTAGAGTGAACACAGGCAATGCTACAGCGCTTGTCAGGAGGAGCTGTCCACAGGGCCTGTGCCGCCCTGGTGGATACGCAGTTACCCAGTGAGAAGGGGCGTGGTTTGGTGTAGTCTGGACCCACCTCCCCTAGGGGCGGGGGAGTGATCCCTGAGGCCCCTCTTGGTGGTGGTGGTGGTGGCGGCAGTGGGGAGGAATGGTGATCCCCCAGTCTCTTCCTCAGGGAGCCAGACCCAGTGGACTCTGAGTCGTCCTCACTGTGCCCCGGGCGCAGATGGGGCGGTCCTTCTCACTCCGCCAACTCCCCTGACCCCGCGCTTGGCTAGGATTCAAAGTCCTGCTGTGTGCGCTCTGGCACTGGGGAAGCGCCTCTCAGTGCGCCGGGTATGTGGTTCCGTCTGGCTTGGTCTGTGACGCTGCACTTCCGGGAGGACCACCTTCTCCCACTGCGGACTGAGCCGCTGCCCTCGCCACCCCCGCTGTGGCAGACACCGGCAGACTTTGTCTTTCCTCACAGCACTCCAGGGAGATGGCTGCCTTTTCCTACTGCAGACTGTACCCTCGGCCCAGCCACTGAGCCCCAGGGGTGGCAGACGCAGGCAGGCTTTGTACTGTCGCGCAGCCCTCCAGGGAGGGAACCACTTTCTCCAACTGGGGACTGAGCCCATGACCTACCACCGCACCCAAGCCTGGCTCCCCTCCTGCTCAGGTGCACGAATAGGGAGCCGGCCCTAGTCCATAGAAAGCCCCACAGTTAGAGATCGGATCCCAATTAATATCAGTCCAAGGTCTTTCTCCTGTCCAGATAGTGACCTACACTTCCTTAGCCGCTCTTTCTCTTCCCTTTGTCTCTCCGCAGAAGGGGGTCCTTCCCCTCCATGCCCACGTGGCCTTTTTTTATCTCCCCCAGTTCACAGTCATTCACTTATCTTTTTTCCAGTTTTCCCATTTTCTTCCTAGTAACTTCAGTCTCTTCTCCTCCCAGGCTCTAGTGTTCAAAGTCCTTTGACTTCTGCCCTTCTTTGCGAGATGGCAGGAAGTATGGATCCCCCTACTTCTCCTCCATGTTGGCCCCTCTCTCCCCTACTTTGGTTCTTTTGATTAAAAGGTCCTCTAGACTTTTGAGTTTCCAAAAACAAGACTAATTTTTTACTCATCGATGATATACAACAGCAGTTACCTTTCCCAAGAGGGAAAGACCATCATTCCTCTTCCATTTTCTCTACCACATACACCATCTTTAGTAACTCATCACTCTCACTTGAAAATCTCATTCAGTGTCCCGACCTACTGTTTCATGACCATCTATCTGATAGAGTAATCCTTGCCTGTAATAAAATGAACAAAGGCTCTTAATGATACCACTGAATCCAGAGAAGTGCCTATGACCACAGAAAACATGGCAATTTAGATAATAGATTTATATCTATTCCCTGCCACTCCCCATGCTCTCAGATTTATACTGTATCTTAAAATTAGCATCCTAGTTTTTTCCAGGTTATAGAGTATGAGTAAGCACCACCTACCTAATCAATTAGGTTCCTTTCACCTTACCATTTCTGAGACCACTGTGGTTGACAAGTGAAACACATGTAATGAAAATATAACATCCATGGACTCCAAACTTGAGGCTTTAAGTCCTCAATAATACTGTAGCCTCAAGGAATATCAAATTGAGAGAGAGAAAGAGAGCGTGAGTGGGGGAGGGGCACAGAGGGAGAACCAGAATCCAAAGCAGGTTCCAGGCTCTGAGCTGTCAGCACATAGCCTGACGTGGGGCTCAAACCCATGAACTGTGAGATCATGACCTGAGCTGAAGTCAGACACTTAACTGACAAAACCACCCAGGTGCCCCAAGAATAGCAAATGTGGTAAAAAAAATTATAGGGGTGCCTAGCTGGCTCAGTCGGAAAAGAATGTGACTCTTGATTGTGTGGTTGTGAGTTTGAGTCCCATGATGCATGTACGGAAGAAAATAAAATCTTTCAAAGAGATTTAAACAGAAGATGATTAGGTCTTTCCAGATATACTTGTTGGATTGACACACTTCATCTCATGAATTTAAATAATTTTAATTTTCTGTGGAATTTAACACCTAAGGTTGATTAATGCTCAAAATAAACCTAGTTCCCCCTAGTATGAATTTTCTTATGGTAGTCCACTGAGAGAATTGGCTGAGTAAATTATCACTTTCATTACGTTTGTAATGTTTCTGTCCAGTATGAATTCTTTGTTGTAAATTTTTTTTTCAACGCTTTTTTTTTTTTTTTTTTTTTTTTATTTTTGGGACAGAGAGAGACAGAGCATGAACGGGGGAGGGGCAGAGAGAGAGGGAGACACAGAATCCGAAGCAGGCTCCAGGCTCTGAGCCATCAGCCCAGAGCCCGACGCGGGGCTCGATCTCACGGACCGCGAGATTGCGACCTGGCTGAAGTCGGACGCTTAACCGACTGCGCCACCCAGGCGCCCCTGTTGTAAATTCTTTCAGGACCAAAAGTTGTACATTTTTTTTTATTATTATTCTTGGAAGTCTGTACCTCTTAATCCCATTCACTTATTTTTACCCTCCATCCCAAAGTTGTACACTTTTATAAAGCTGATCACACTCATTACATTTGTAAGGTTTCTCTCTAGAAAAAATTATGTTCCCCAAGGTATAACCTTGTATAAGCCTTGCCATACATTCCATTTGTATGGTTCGGAGATTTACATTCTGATACCAGGTGAGGTGTGAGCCATGGTTACAAGTTTTGCCACGTACATTAGTTTCATATGTTAACTCTCCTTGATGGAATCTGTGATGCTGAGTACAGCTTGAACACTTGCTCACTTTATTTGCAAGTTTTCTTTCTACCGGGAGTTCTTTGATGACCCCAAAGCTGAAGCTTTGAATAAATGCACCACCACACATATTAGGTTTACTGTGTTTCTTTTCATGATGTGTTTTCTGATGCCTCATAAGTTTTGCAATTGGGCAAAAGCTTTGCCACACTCATTACATTTATAAGGTTTCTCTCCAGTATGGATTTTCTTATGCTGAGTAAGATGTGATCATTCCACTAGAGGCTTTGCTACACTCATGACATTGGTTTCTCTCCAATATGCATTCTCTCATGACACCAAAGGTCTGAATGTTTGATATAAGCCTTATCACATTTATTACATTTATAAGGTTTTTCTCTCGTATGAATTCTTCGATGTCTCGTAAGGCTTGAACTTCGGATGAAATCCTTGTCACACACATTACATTTGTGTGGTTTCTCTCCAGTGTGTATTTTCCGGTGTGTATTAAGGGTTGCAAAATGGGTAAATGCTTTGCCACACTCATTACATTTGTAAGGTTTCTCTCCAGTATGAGTTCTCTCATGACCCCAAAGGTCTGAACGTTTGATAAAAGCCTTATCACACTTACTACATTTATAAGGTTTCTCTCCTGTATGAATTCTCTGATGTGCCATAAGGTTTGAACTTTGGATAAAATCCTTGTCACACACATTACATTTGTGTGGTTTCTCTCCAGTGTGTATTTTCTGATGCCTAGTAATGGATGCAAATTGGGTAAATGCTTTGCCACACTCATTACATGTGTAAGGTTTCTCTCCAGTATGGATTTTTCTATGTTGAGTAAGATTTGAACGCTCAGCAAAGGCTTTGCCACACTCGTTACATTTGTAAGGTTTCTCTCCAGTATGAGTTCTCTCATGACCCCAAAGGTCTGAACGTTTGATAAAAGCCTTATCACACTTACTACATTTATAAGGTTTTTCTCCCGTATGAATTCTCCGATGTGCCATAAGGCTTGAACTTTGGTTAAAAGCCTTGTCACACACGTTACATTTGTGTGGTTTCTCTCCAGTGTGTATTTTCTGATGCCTAGTAAGGTTTGCACATTGGGTAAACGCTTTGCCACACTCGTTACATTTGTAAGGTTTCTCTCCAGTGTGGATTTTCTTATGTCGAGTAAGATTTGAACGGTCTGTAAAGGCTTTGCCACAGTCATTACATTTGTAAGGTCTCTGTCCACAATGAATTCTCTCATGACTCATGAGATTTGAGCTTTTGCTAAAAGCCTTCCCACAGTCATTACATTTATAAGATTTTCCTCTAGCATAACCTCTCCTGTATTGTGCAGGTAATAAAGGGTATTTTGAAATCTTCCTAGATTTATTCCAAAAGTTTTTGGTACTGGGAGGAATTCCTTGAAGTGGTGAGACTGAGGAACCATTGCTGACAGACTTCTCAGTTGGATTACATTCATACATTTTCTCCTCACTGTGAAATCTCTGCAGTTCAGCCCGATGTGCCTGCAAACTTAATCCAATTCTATTTTCCAAGCAGTTTACGTACTGGTTTCCAGCACCAATTCTGTTATTGTCTAGTTTTAACAAAGTCCTTATAAATGGCTCACCACCCATGAGATACTGGTATGTATTATTTCTTACAGAAACACTCTGCTTTTCAGGAAGAGTAACTGAGGACTGATTAAGTTGCTGGTCTTTTCTACAAATGAGAGTTTTGTTATGGGTCAAAGGCACTTTATAATTTCTTGTATCATATCCCCACTGACTTTCAAACTCATGCATATCTTCCCAGACTTCCTGGAGATCAAAATCCTTGATTCCATGATTTCCATTTCTCTCCAATATCACTAAGTGGTAAAATTCTCCTTTATTAATATCCTCTGTTGGTGATAATTCCTTGATTGCAAATCCATCGGAAGGGATTCCTATTAAAGAGAGTTGTAAGGTAAATATTTTATACTGAATTACATAATTACACAACCAAATACTTTATACTGAACACAGTAAGTTTTTCAAGGATGGTCTTCAAACACTATTGTAATAATCAATGTTTTTAAGTTTGCTTTTTATAAATTTTTCCATATTAATAATTTCTCTGATTTTAAGGTAATTTTTCCAAACACACATTATACACTATCCATATTTTTTGGCCATATAACTGGATAATGAAATGATACTTCATGATTACAGAGCTCATCTATACACTGGCTATTATATAACTGTGCATGAAATCATAGAGATGTTTATCTTCCTTAATTCCTAATCTTTATAAAAATGTATTTATCTCAAGCTGTTATTTCATAATTCAGTGATTCTCAACATATCTTTGATTTCTCCTACTGTGTGTTCCTTATGGAATGTAAATTCTGTCTTTAGTTTTCAAGGAAGAATTCTTTAGAACTCCAGAGACTGTTATTTTGTGTAACTGTGATTACTAACTTAACCTGCTAGATCTATCGATTTTTAGATTGTAATACACAGGTTTCTTATAATAGTGTCGTGTTCTTTTCATCATATCCTCATACATTATTAAACACACATCATTATTAAACACCAGATCAAGTTGCAGTCATCAGCAATTTGTACTCTGTATGAATAGGGGTTTTTCTACAGTGTGGGGAGGGGCAGGACATGTGGAAACTTAGGTGCTTTGGTGCTCAAAATTAATATACCTGGAGATACCAGTATAGTTTCTTAGCTCAATCAAAAATCTGAGGAAAGGCCAGGACTTGGATTCAGAAAAGCAAGAGTGAAGCCCAAGGAGTTTCAGGCCATGTGGCGACCGTGCTTGTGCTTGCACATTTATGGGAACATGGTTGTGTTGTAAGTTAAACGCCTGACCTTGGTGAAAGGAACTGATTTAGCAACAGGCATAATACGGACTCATCCTGTAAGAATGTATAGTATTGGTATGAGGTGAAAGTGGAAAAGATCAAAAAGGAGACAGTATGGTGTTACAGGAAGAGTGTAGACTGACATCTGTTTCAGCATTTGTTCTGAAAAGTATCAAACTGAATAGCCCATGAATTCCATTTCTAGGTACTCAACAGAACTATTTAATATATACATGTTCCAGGAGACACATACAAGAATTATTTTTTAAAGTTTATTTACTTAGAGTAAGAGGGAGAGTGGGGGAGGGGCAGAGAGAGAGAATCCCAAACAGGCTCCACACTGTCAGCACAGAGCCCAGTGCAGAGCTCAAACTCTTGAACTGTGAGATCATGACCTGAGCCCAAATCCAGAGTCAGATGCTAAACTGACTGATCCATCCAGGTGCCCCAAAATAATGTATTATTATGTAAAAAGCTATGGCAAATCAATTTCATGTTATTTCTGTGACAAAGGCAGTAACTTTAAAAAACCACAAAAAAAGTATGTTCTCAAGATATCATAAAATCTCGGCTTAAAGAATGCCATAGATTTAGTTGAAGACAATGTGTGTTATAACAATGATCTGTCACTCCACATGTATGGGAATGGCCAAAATCCAGAACACTAACACTGAATACTAGTGGGGATATATAGCAGTAAGAACTCTCATTCACTGCTGGTGGGAATGCAAAATGGTATGCCACTTTGGAAGACTGCAAGTTTCTTACAGAATTAAACATACTACTAAATGTTGTCTAGCAGTCATACTCTTTGGTATTTACAAAAATAAGTTGAAAATTTACATCCACTTAAAAACCTACACACAAAATAGAAAAATCCTGTATTTGTATGGAACCACAAAAGAACCCAAATGCTAAATCATCTTGAGAGAGAAGAACGAAGCTACAGGAATCACATTCCCAATTTCAAACTCCCTGATTACAAAGCTGTGGTAATTAAAACAGTATGGTATTAGCATAAAAATAGATACACAGATCAACAGAACAGGAGCCTAGAAATAAACTCACACACATGGTCAATTAATTTACAACAAAGAAGACATGACTGTACAATGGGGGAAAGTACAATCTCTTCAATTGATGGTTTGGGAAAACGGGACAGCCAGAGGCAAAAGCGTGAAACTGGACCACTGACTGACACCATACACAAAAATTAACTCAGAATGGATTAAAGACTAAATCTAAGACCTGAAACCATAAAACTCCTAGAAGAAAAAATAGAGGGTAAGAAGCTCCTTGACACAGGTCTGGGCAATTTTTTTGTTTTTTTGACTCTTGACGCCAAAAGAAAAAACAAGAGCAAAAATAAGTGGGACTACATCAAACTAAAAAGTGTCTGCACAGCAAAGGAAACACTTTTTCAACAAAATGTAAAATTAGCAAATGATGTATCTGATAAGGGACTAATAATCCAACACAGCCCAAAAATGCTCAAATGATCCAATTTAAGAAATGGGCAGAAGAGCTGAATAGACATTTTACAAAGACCTAGAGGTGGCCAACAGGACCATGAAAAGATGTTCAACGTCATTCATCACCAGGGAAATGCAAATCAAAACTACAATGAGGTATCATTTCACACCTATTAGAATGGCAGTTATTAAAAAGACAAGAATAACAAGCATTGGTGACAGGGTGGGGAATTTGTGCAGTGTTGGTGGGAGATGAAATGGTATAGCCAAGAGAACTGTGTGATCCACCAATTCTACTTCTGAGTATTTATCTGAAGAAAACAAAAATACTAACTCAAAAAGAAGCGTTCTGATGTTCACTGCAGCACTATTTATAGTAGTTGAGATACAGATACAATCTAAGTGTCCATTGATGGGTGAATGGATAAAGTTGTGTATATATAACACAATATTATCCAGCCATAAAAAAGAAAGAATCTTGCCATTTGTGACAACATGGATGGACCTTGAGGACATTATGCTAAGAGGAATGAGTCAAAGACCAATACAGTATGATTTCTCTTATATGTGGAATCTTAACAAAACCACCTCTCTTAGTAGATACAGAGAACAGATTGGTGGTTACTACAGGCAGGAAGTTGAGGGGACAGTGGCAGAAATGGGTGAAGGGATCAAAAGGTTAAGAAAAAAAAAAGAGGGATGCCTAGCTGGCTCATTTGGTAGAGCATGCAACCCTTGACCTTGTGGTGGTGAGTTCAAACCCCAAAATGGGTGCAGAGATTACTTAACATCAAAACTTGCTGCTGCCTCTTTAGTTCTTAAAACAACCTAAACAAAACACCACCCAAATTTATTAATATGGTGCTTTCCGTATATCAGGAATGCAATAAACATCTGTGGAATGATACATGTTTTTCCGACAGAAAAGCTAACTAGAGATGTCAGTAAACTGTGCTGTATTTTAACTACATCTAATTTTGGATTTTCACTTTTTGGAATTATCTACATCATGACTTCTTCCTAATTAATGCACAATGGCCCGACCCTAAGAAGCCAGGATGGCCCAGGAAAGAAAGAGATAAACTTTAGCTCTACTTTTATTAGACAGATACTACATTTTGTTTGTCTCCTGAGAAGTTCTCTCTAGGACACAAAATAGAAATGGAAAATGAACAGGTCCTGGGGTCTGCACTATAGAGGCCTCAGCTCTGACCTGTATGGAATGAGAACCAAGAGAGATCAGGGAAAAGATTCCTTAGGGACAGCCATCCCAGTCCCTCTCAAACCATGGCACCAGTATGGTCAGAGGGGCCAGGTAACAGCGTTGTAGGTCCTAACAGTGGGAGTTTAGATGTGTACACATTTGATTTACACATCTGAATAACAGAATGAGAAGTGTGGGGGTGGGGGGTGAGGGAGGCTTTTCTTTGAAAGCTCATAAGGAATGAACTTGTATTTTCCCACAGACCCTTCCCAAACAGTATTTACTGGAGCCATTTACTCTGTGCCCCTCTAAGCTCTGACTTGTGCTCACATCTCCAATACATTCCCACCTGTCTGGATTTCCCCAAATATTCAGGTCACATTCCACAGTCCAGGGCTCTTTCCCTGCTTCGAAAATGGAGATGATATTCAGCTCAAGAAGAGATTTCCATTTATAAAGAAAAACAGATCTGCTTTGCTCTTCCAGAATACATTCCCAGCTTGTTGTTCAACAAAGAAAGGACATTCAGTATATGTGGGTGTAGAAACATATTTCAAAAAGTAGTCAACTGAGTGCCTGAATGCTTAAGGATTATTTTAGGTATGCAGAGATCTGGTTCTTTCCAAGAAGTACTGAACCAAAAGCACAAGGGTAAGACCACAGAATCAGATATTTTAAAAAATTCACCATAAGGTTTCCTTTTCTTTCCCCAACTTTAAGTAACTTTATTGTCTCTGAGCCTTATCTTTAATGATGTCAGTGAAATTGGACTTACTAAGACTTTAAGGGTTTTTACATCCTATTCCCCAGACTTCTAGATGGTTATTTAAATTCTAGTTAGTTAATAAACAGTATAGTATGGGTTTCAGTAGAATTTAGTGATTCATGTAACATATAATACCCAGTGCTCGTCATCACCATTTCCCTCCCACAAGGTTTTCTGACTAATGTTCTGCAACCACCTAAACAAGCAGGAGTGCAGAACTTCTGAAGGAAAGGGAAGTTAAGAGTCCATTTGCCACATTATGATGCCTTTCCATTCTCAATCAAAACAGCTGCAATCATTCTCTTAAGAATAGGAATTTGAAACTCTTATGATCACGTCAGGGGCTCTCAATAGAAAATGCAAAGACATAAAAAGTTAATTACCAACTTCTGGAGAGAAGTTATCCTCACCCAGGGAGACCAGGTTCCTGTAGTTCTCCAACATCACGTCCCTGTACAAGGCCCTCTGAGCGGGGTCCAGGCACTCCCACTCCTCCTGAGAGAACTCTATGGCTATGTCCCTGAATGTCAACCGCCCCTGAAAGGAAAACACATTTCACCAAGTGGACAGGGAAAGTGTTCTTATTTGACACAAAATTAGGGATGTGTAAAGATGGACTTGGCTAGAGTGAGTATTCTTTGATTTGTGTAAGATAATTTTGAAGAGATACAGTTAACATAAAATTAGCCATTTTAAAGTACCATTCAGGGGCGCCTGGGTGGCTCAGTTGGTTAAGCGGCCGACTTCGGCTCAGGTCATGATCTCACGGTCCATGGGTTCGAGCCCCGCGTCGGGCTCTGTGCTGACAACTCAGAGCCTGGAGCCTGTTTCAGATTCTGTGTCTCCCTCTCTCTGACCCTCCCCCGTTCATGCTCTGTCTCTCTCTGTCTCAAAAATAAATAAATGTTAAAAAAAAATTTTTTTTTTAAATAAAAAAATAAAGTACCATTCAGTGACAGTGCATTCACAATGTTGCATAAACCTCACCTCTGTCTAGATAGAAAACATTTTTATCAGCCCCAAAGGAAATCCTTTACCCATTAAGCAGGTGCTTCCTATTGCCCAGTCCCTGACAACCACTAATGCTTTGTCTCTGGATTTACTGATTTTGGATCTTTTTATGTGAATGGAATGGCATCAAAAATGTGACCGTTTGCATCTGCCTTCTTTCACTTAGAATAATGTTTGGGGTTCATCCATGATGTATCATGGTATGAATATAGTATGTATCAGTGGTACATTTCCTTTCTTCTGCCTGCAGAGTATTCCATAGCAGGACTAGACCATATTCACTCAACTGCTGATGGGCATTTGCTTGTTACCACCTTTGCCTGATGTTAATAAGTTGCTATGAACTTTCAAGTACAAGTAAGTTTGAATATTTGTTTTCAGTTCTTTTGGTTATGTACCTAGGAGTGGAATTACTGGGTCACATGGTTTAATATTTTGAGAATTGGCCACACTGTTTTCTGCAGCAGCTACAATAGCTTAACAGCAGTGTGTCATGATTCTAATTAGAATCTTTACATCTTTACCAACACTTATTTTTTGTTGTTGTTGTTGTTTTACAATAGTCATCCTAGTGGGTATGAAATGATAACTCATTTGGTTTTGACTTTGCATCTTACTAATGACTACTTTCATTGAACACCTCTTCTTGTGCTTGTTTCATTTGTATATCTTCTATGGAGAAATGTCTATTAAAATACTTTGACTATTTTGCAAATTGGGCTCTTTGTATTTTGGTTGTTGAGTTGTAGAGAAGTTCTTCATATATTTCTAGGTTCTGCACCCTTAGTAGATTTGTGATTTGCAAATTATTTCCTCCCATTTGGTAGACTGTTTCACTCACGTGATAATGTCTCAGTGCACAGACATGACTGTGACGAATACCAATTTATCTACTTAGTCATTTTCTCTTTTGCTATTGGTATCATATATAAAAATCCACTGCCAACACTAAGGTCATGAAGAGTTACCTCTATGTTTTCATCTAAGACTTTTATAGTTTTAGCTCTTACCTGTAGTCTTTTGATTAATTCTGAATTTATTTACTTATATGGTAGGAGGTAGTTTCAGTTTCATTGACACAAGGATATCCAGTTGTTCCAGTACCATTAAAGAGACTATTCTTTTTTCCACTGTTTTTGGCAGACTTGTAAAAGGGAATGGATTGCAGACATATGGGTTTACTTGTGGATGCTCAATTCTATCATTTTGATCTGTATTTCTAGCCTCTGCTAGAATTATAGTTTTGATTACTCAAAGTTATTGTAGTCAGGTTTGATGTCAAGAATTCTAAGTCTTCCAATATTGTTCTTTCTCATATTTATTTTCGTTATTTGGTGTCCTTACCAATTCTATGTGAGTTTTAGAACCAGGTTTCCCATTTGGGCAAAACATGCTGTTGGGGTGTTCTAAGGACTGCATTACCCTTTATATTGCTCTGGGGAGTACTGCCATTTTAAGGTCTTCTAAGCCACAAGCACAAGATATCTTGACATTTGTTTAGGTTTTCTTTAATTTTCCTCAACGACTTTGTATGAAATTTCAGTGTGTAAATCTTCCATTTCCTTGGTTAAATTTATTCCCATTTGTTTTCTTGCTCTTCTAAATGGAACTGTTTACTTACTGTCCATTTGTTGATTGCTCCCGTACAGAAACACAACCTGAATTTTCAGTGTTGATATTGTATTCTGTAACTTCAGTGAATTCATTCTAATAGTTTGAGGATTCTTATTTCTTTTTTTTTTATATAAAATATAATTTATTGTCAGTTTGGTTTCCATACAACACCCAGTGCTCATCCCAAAAGGTGCCCTCCTCAATGCCCATCACCCACTTTCCCCTCTCCCCCACCCCCCACCAACCCTCAATTTGTTCTCAGTATTTAAGTCTCATGGTTTGCCTCCCTCTCTCTAACAACCCCCCCCCCCCCATGGTTCTCTGTTAAGTTTCTCAGGATCCACATATGAGTGAAAACATATGGTAACTGTCTTTCTGAGGATTCTTATTTCTAAATATAAGATCATGTACACTATGAATGGAGATCATTTGATTTCTTTTCCAATTCTGACACATTTTATTTATCCTCTGTATTTTCTCTAATTAAAGTTTCCCATACAGTGTTGATATGTGGTGGCACAATGGGGCATACTTGTTTTGTTCTTGATATTAGGGGGAAGTTTTCAGTTGTTCACCAATGAGTATGATGTTAGCTATGGAATTCTTATAATATCCTTTTTCGGACTGATCAGGTTCCCTTCTATTCCTAATTTTGAGTGCAATGTTTTTGGTGGGTGGAGTGTTCTATATATGTCTGCTGAGTTTAGCTGGTTTAGTGTTGCACAGTCCTCTATTACTGATGTCTGGCGGTTCTGTCCATTATTAAAAAGGGAACACTGAGGTCTCCCTCTGTTATAGAACTCTTCTTTTGCTTCAAAAAATTGGGGGCTTTGCTGTTATATACATATCATTTATAGTTGTTTTATCTTCGTGATGGACTGACTCTTTTTTCAATATAGAATGTCCTTCAACATCTTTAGTAGCAATTTTGCAACTTAAAGTCTGTTTGGTCTGATATGTGTATAGCTACTCAGGTAGGTTTCATGATTATCTGCAAGGAATGTCTTTTTCCATCCTTCCACTTGCAACCTATTTGTGTATTTAAAGCGAGCATTGGGGCGCCTGGGTGGCTCAGTTGGTTAAGCTTCCAACTTTGACTCAGGTCATGATCTCATGGTTTGTGGGTTCGAGCCCCACATCGGGCTCTGTGCTGACAGCTCAGAACCTGGAGTCTACTTTCGATTCTGTGTCTTCCTCTCTCTCTGCCCCTCCCCCACTCGTGCTCTGTCTCTCTCTCTCTCTCTCTCTCTCCCAAAAATAAAATAAACATTAAAAATTTTTTTTAAAAAGCTGACTGATTGAGGCGCCTGGGTGGCTCAGTCAGTTAAGCAGCCGACTTCGGCTCAGGTCATGATCTCGCGGTCCGTGAGTTCGAGCCCCGCGTCGGGCTCTGTGCTGACAGCTCAGAGCCTGGAGCCTGTTTCAGATTCTGTGTCTCCCTCTCTCTCTGACCCTCCCCTGTTCATGCTTTGTCTCTCTCTGTCTCAAAAATAAATAAACGTTAAAAAAATTTTTTTTTAGTAAAAAAATAAAAAGCTGACTGATTATGTGCTTGCCAGGGATCTCCATGCATTTGTCATACTTGAAGTTAATTGAGTTTTTTGGATGTGTAGGTTGTTTTGACATATTGGGGAGGTTTTCAACTCTTATTTCTTCAAATATTCTTTCTGCCCTTTCTTTGTCTTATCCTTCTAGGACTCCTATTACATGTATATCAGTATTCTTGATAGTGTTTGAAGATTTCTTAGTCTCCAGTCATTTTTCTTCTTTTTTTCCCTTTTATTCTTTTTCTCCCTTTCTTCTGCTTACACCTGATAATTTCAGTTAACTTATGTTTAGGTTCACTGATTCTTTATTCTTATTGTCCGTCTATTGTCCATTCACCCTCTAGTGAATTTTGAATTTTGGCTATTATACTTTAACTCCAGAATAACTATCCCATCCCTTTCTATTTCATCTGTCTGTTTACTGATATTTTCTATTTGTTGAAACATTATTCTCCTACTTCTTAGATGTTTTCCATGTTTTCCTTTAGCTGAGGATGTTCAAGACAGTTGATTTAAAATCTTTATTTAGTAAGTGGAACGTCTGTGCCTCCTCAGAAAGACTATCATTAACCTGGTAATCCTGCTTAAGCTGTACAATCTTTTCTTTTTTCTTTTTTTTTTAAATGTTTATTGGTTTTTGAGAGAAAGAATGTGAGCAGGGGAGGGGCAGAGAGAGGGAGACACAGAATCCGAAGTAGGCTCTAGGCTCTGACCTGTCAGCACAGAGCCCCACGTGGACCTCTTATTCATTAACCATGAGGTCATGACCTGAGCCCAAGTCGGACACCTTATCGACCTAGCCAACCAGGCACCCCATAACAATTTTAAGATACACTTAGATGTCTGTAGTGAAGTCAGCCTGCTGAGAAGCCACCACCTGGCATTCTTTGAAACAGTAAGAAATTGTAAAGGACCCATGTTTCTTCATTTAGTGAATGCTCCAATGAGGATCTAAAAAAGCAGTTATCTCTACGTTTACTAACATGAGAACAACTTCAAGACATATGGTATGTAAATATTTCAATTTGCAGAGTAAAATATGATGATAAAACATTTAGTGAAGAATATTTTCTAAAATCACATTACAATATGTAAATACATTTTTAGAAGATTTGCACTAAAGAGAACATCAGTTCCTGATGAAGACAATCCGTGATGGTGAAAGATGTGAGAGGGAATGGTTATTTTACTTATTAGTTTCTAAGATGTACCACTGTATGGAACTGAACCACAAAAATATATACTAGAGGGGTTTAATACAAAAAAAAATTTAACAATTATTAGTAAAATGAAAATTGAGCGCCAGCCTCTCTGATGACAGAAAGTTCTGGTCCTATGTCAGGCTAAGTTATAAACATTTTTATTTAAAAGATCTACGGCATAAGAGTTCCTGAAAGAACACCACACATGGTCTTTATGAGATGGATGTGCTATAAATAAAAAAACACTTACTGTTAGAAAAGTAGGTTGATTCTACATTTTAAAACTAATTGTGTTAACAAAACAAAACTCTCTATTCCTTATCCATACTTTGAACTTCCCATTCTATTCCAAAGTATTAATATTTGGGAGTCAGAAGCACACTGATTCCCTCGTTTAACGTCAAAAGGCATTTGTAAAATCAAAGCAAATTTCCCCGTCAGTCTTATTTTCCAGGGTTTCTCAAGTACTTGTGAGCATTAATATATTACTTAGTATGTAATCTCTTTAATCCTGGTTTATTTATATGAGCTGAATGGGCATCTAGAAGGAGTCTCTGAAGAATCCAACTGCCCAACCTCAAGGACACGACAGCCCACTTCCCCCATCTCTAGTTCTTGCCTGCGAAGAAACTCCTTCACAGGATAACCACCTAAAAGGAGCCTCTTCCCAAGTTCCATGTCACTGGGTCACAGTGAGATGGAATCTGCATGGAGATGAGAGGAGACTGGGAGAAGGCCCTGGGTGTGAGTAAACACCGTAGGCAGGACAACTCTGAGACGGAGAAGATTAATGAGTTCAAAATGTGACATTTTAGGAAGAACAATCATCAAAAAATATGACTTTTACCTGGAAAAGAGCCATTCCTCCTTTTTTTCCCCCCTCTTCTTCTGGTCTTCCTTCTCAGGTAAGGTTATACTGTGTGACAAAAAGTATGTTGTTTAATGTTTAGAATCAAGATATCCTCTTCCTCTGCCATAGTATGCATATAGAGTATGCATACAGAGAGCACCTTACTATGGGAGAAAGACAGACCTTTGCTGCCCACCGCAACAGAAGGGATTCAGGGAGAATAAACTCCTATATGGAGTCCAACAAGTGCATTTGTCAAGCATTTCTTCAGAAAGCCCTCCCCTCCTGCTGAAACGTACACACTCCACTGAAACTGCATTGTCTTGTCTACCTGGCACTCAGCCTAAGGGAACTCCCTCATTCAAGTTCTTGGCTCCTCCCTAGGAAGCCAGCATCCAATGAATGGTTGATGGAGGACACAGAAGCTTGTCCATGCCATCAATTTGGAACAAGTCTTAAGAGCCACCTGAGCTCCAAAGCTCCCTGGTTACTACACTCTGAGTTTAGATCTTTGTCCTCATGGTGATGGGAAGCCATGAGAAGGTTTAATGTCAAAAGATGACACAAATTTTTAAGATATAGCTAAGACACACAGAGAGGGTGGAGCTGACAGAGGCATGTCTCTCTCTCTAAGACTATTCTGCCTCTTTCTAAGTGGTTTTTATTATTTTTGGAAATGGGTCACATTGTAAACTCTAATGATAACTGCATACCCTCATCCAGAAAACTGCCAACACAAAAACACACCCAACTTTGAAAATCATTTCAGGGATCTTATTAGCTCAGGTTCAGAATTTTTGGTCTGTCGTCTCCATGTTACAGGTAGGTACACTGGGGCTCAGAAGGGGAGTAATTTTACCAAGTTACCCTTAAGAAGTTTGAGTTGAGTGAGCAGAACTGGGTGTAAGTAAATTCTGAAATGATGGCCTGGATAGCTTTAAGCAGAAAGGGCTTGTCCTGGCATCCTAATCAGCAAGGAGGAAGTCAAACTTTCACTCTTTGCAGATGGCTTGTACTTTATATGGAAATCCCAAAGATTCCACCAAAAAACTGCTAGAACTGATCCATGAATTCAGCAAAGTCTCAGGATATAAAATTAATGCACAGAAATCAATTGCATTTCTTTTTTTTTTAATGTTTATTTTAGAGACAGAGAGAGAGGCAGAGCATGAGGAAGGGAGGGACAGAGAGAGAGGGAGACATAGAATCCGAAGTAGGCTCCAAGCTCTGAGCTGTCAGCACAGAGCCCGACGCAGGGCTCAAACTCAAAAACAGTGAGATCATGACCTGAACTGAAGTCAGACACTTAACGGACTGAGCCACCCAGGTGCCCCTAATTGCATTTCTATACACCAATCATGAAGCAGCAGAAAGAGAAATCAAGGAATCGATCCCATTTACAACTGCCCCAAAACCCATAAAATACCTAGGAATAAACCTAACCCAAGAGGTGAAAAATCAATACCCTGAAAACTATAGAAAGCTTACGAAAGAAACTGAAGACACCAAAAAAAAAAAAAAAGGAAAAATATTCCACACTCATGGATTGGAAGAACAAATATTGTTAAAATGTAAATACTACCCAAGGCAATCTACATATTCAATGCAATCCCTATCAAAATAATACCAGCATTCTTCACAGAGCTAGAAAAAACAATCCTACAATTTGTATGAAACCACAAAAGACCCCAAATAACCAAAGCAATCCTGAAAAAGAAAACCAAAGCTGCAAATATCACATTTCCGGACTGTAAGCTGTAACACTGTAAGCTGTGTTACAAAGCTGTAATCAGCAAGACAGTATGGAACTAGCACAAAAACAGACCCACATATCAATGGAACAGAATAGAGAACCCAGAAATGGACCCACAAACATATGGCCAACTAATCTTTGTGACAAAGCAGGAAAGAATATCCAATGGAATAAAGACAGTCTCTTCAGCAAGTGGAGCTGGGAAAACTGGACAGTGACATGCAGAAGAAATCTGGACCACTTTCTTACACCATACACAAAAATAAATTCAAAATGGATGAAAGACCTAAATGTAAGACAGGAAGCCATCAACATCCTCGAGGAGAAAGCAGGCCAAAACCTCTTTGACCTGGCCGCAGCAACTTCTTACTCAACATGTCTCCAGAGGCAAGAAAAACAAAAACAAAAATGAACTATTGGGACCTCATCAAAATAAAAAGCTTCTGCACAGCGAAGGAAACAATCAGCAAAACTAAAAGGCAAACAGCGGAATGAGGGAAGATATTTGCAAATGGCATATCAGATAAAGGATTAGTATCCAAAATCTATAGGGAACTTCTCAAACTCAGCACCCAAAAAACAATCCAGTGAAGAAATGAAGACATGAATAGACACTTTTCCAAAGAAGACATCCAGATGGCCAACCGACACATGAAAAAATGCTCAACTTCACTCACCATCAGGGAGATACAAATCAAAACCACAATGAGATACCACCTCACACCTATCAGAATGGCTAACAGTAACAACTCAGGCAACGACAGATGTTGGCGAGGACGCGGAGAAAGAGGATCTCTTTTGCACTGCTGGTGGGAATGCAAATGGGTGCAGCCACTCTGGAAAAAGTATGGAGGTTCCTTAAAAAATTAAAAATAGAACTACCCAATGACCCAGCACTTGCAGTACTACGTATTTATCCAAGGGATACAGATGTGTGGCTTCGAAGGGGGACATGCACCCCAATGTTTAAAGCAGCACTATTGACAATAGCCAAAGAATGAAAACAGCCCAAATGTCCATCGACTGAATAATGGATAAAGAAGATGTGGTATATACATATATATGTGTATATATACATACATACATACATACATACATACATACATATATATATACACACACACACACAAGTATATATGTATATATATATGTATATACAAGTATTATATGTATATATATAAGTGGAGTATTAACTTGGCAATCGAAAAGAATGCAATCCTGCCATTTGCAACAATATGGATGGACTAGAGTGTATCATGCTAAGTGAAATTAGCAGTGAGAGTAACACATACAACATACGACTTCACTCATATGTGGAATTTATGACACAAAACAGATGAACATAAGGGAAGGGAAGCAAAAATAATGTACAAACAGGGAGGGAGACAAAACATAAAGACTCTTAAATACAGAGAACAAACTGAGGGTTGCTGGAAGGGTGCTGGGTGGGAGGATGAGCTAAATGGATAAGGGGCGTTAAGGACACTTCTTGGTATGTTCACTGGGTTTTATATGTAGGGGATGAGTCACTGGATTTTGCTCCTGAAATCATTATTGCACTACATGCTAACTGGGATGTAAATTAAAAAAAAAAAAAAAAAAAAGTGTTGGTCCTAATTCCAGATTACCTTTCATATTCCCGAACAAGAGAGGCTTCTCTTTCATGGGTTTGATCAAACCCAAACATTTAATTCCTCTTTTCCAGAAAAGCTGTATGAAATTACAAATAGTTACAAGTCCTGGAAAACATGAAAAAGGGTCATCTGTGGGTATGAGCTCTGAGCAATCTGTATTATGAACAGATGGGCTCTGCTGGAACAAAGTTCCACATCAATCCAGACCACCTTTCAACATGTGTACAGAAAACACAAAGGGGACTTGAGGGGATCGTGTAATTAGTTGGAGACTTCAGCTTGGAACTCAGTAATGTAAAAGATCACTTAAGGGAAAAAGAGAACTGTTGAATATTAAATTAACTGCCTGAACACGTTTTGAGTGTTAAAGATTATCCACATCCTTAACAGATGTGTAAGGAAATATTATAAAGAAATCAAAGAATGGTTCCAACATATGATAGAGTACAAAGTATATAAAATTCATAATCTGAACAATAAAATTCAGAGGGAAAATAATTTGGAAATTAAAAAGATATCCAATGGATTCTGAGATTAAAGCCAAAACAAGTGTGAGGATACACCAAAGAATACCATGAGCCACAGAAAAAAGGGAGAGAGACAAACAGTACTGTTAATGATGGCCATTGTAAAAAGCACCATGTGGTTATAGAAAGTCTTCCCTGGTTAACTCACTGAGCTAGTCCTCTGCCCTCTAGATGAGTAGGGGTTGCAAATGGAATTGATCTTCTGATGCAATGCTTAGAAAGAGCAGATGCCTCAAACATCAGGGTTCACAACTCTCAATCTCTTCTGTATAACTGGAACAATTCACCAAATTTTAGATTAATGAGGTCATAAAGCCACAAATCAGTACTTCACAACTTAATATCCCCATATCCAATCAATGCAGTACTCACCTGGGTTTGGGTCCTGTGCTTTGTCTGAGACCACTACGTGTTTTCTTCTCTGTATACGTCTCTGTGTCCTTGTTTCTCTTCTGTCCTTTTGTCCATTTCTGGGTCCCTGCCTCACTATTCCTCCTCCAACAGTCTGACCCCACTCTATTACGGCCTCTGTTTCAATCCCCGCCGTTCTTTCTCCCCACACTTTATGATGGCCTTCTAACTCCGCAGATTTCTGCGTCTTTCCCTGCCATCTCTGTCCCCACTCTGCCCTCCCTGCGGCGGGGCGAAGGGCCTGCATCCACCTCCCTAGTGACGACTGTGCCCGACGCGGCTGGGGGTGGACGGCAGGGGGGAGACTCGGGAGTCAGAGAAAGGTTCTGAGCAGGAAAGCGACTGTCAGGGCGATCGGGGTCTGCAAGGGCCAGAGACAGAAAGGCTGGGCCCGTACCTGCCTCAGAGCGATTTTAAACGGAAACGATGCAGACGCCTGGGACCCGCCCCGAGCGACTGGGATCTGAACGTCTTATAGCCACGCCGCGAGAGGTGAACGGGACGAGTAAGTGCAAGGATTTTACCTTCCAGGAGACCCCGAAACCTGGATGTGGAGGCGGGGCTTTAGGAGCACGGCCCCTGGTGTAAACCTGGAAAATGGAGACTCACTCACCCGAGCGCGCTGGTTGCTCCGGGCGATCCAGTTCCGGGTCTGCAGGAAAGTGCGCAAGCGCGAGCCGCTGGGCGGGGCCGAGGCGCGTCTATGACGCGGCGGGTTTAGGCGGGGCCTGGGCGTACAGTGTCCTCCCCTGCGCAGTGTCTGCTTCCTGGTGTCTGTCAGTCCTGTTTGTCTTTCCTGCCCCGCGGTTTCAGGTTCTGCTTTTGGATTCCTCCCAATCCCGCTGGTGTCGTTTGGAGCCAGGCTGGGCACAAGGTTAGGGAAGGGTGGGCCGCTTCTGTTGGGAGCGGCGGTATTTGACAAATTCAACACGATGCCGGGGGAAACATTTGTAGCAAGCAGTGTAGACGCGCCTCCAGCTGGGGAGGCGGAGCAGCGCGGGGACCTGGGGCTGGGGGTCCTAGTGGGTCGACTGAGATGCGGACAGTTACAGCTCTTTGTTTAATGCAGCAAAAGCCGGGGTGGTCAGTGTCGGTGATGGACGCTACATTGCGAAATGCAAAACCGTTTTGTGGAGAATGTGCAGTTTGGTATTAACTCCCCATCAGAGCTTTTCACTGAATTGTCACTTCTCTCTACTTGCTGGACTGCTTTCCGCCCTGGGCTGTGGGAGCGAAAAGCTGGCAAGTTGCTTTAAAGGAACATTTTTGCCTCTATAAGTGTTCATTAATGTCTTTTTCTTTAGATTTGATATTCGAATCCACACCTCTCGAGATGAATTACAAATCCAAACGTCTTTGAAACCTACCACATGGCACCTGTATTTGCTTAAGCCCTTAATTGCCAAATTTCATTGCAATTTTAATTTTTTTAAATCTTTGTTCTCGGTTATTTTGGAAGGATTTTTTTTTCCTTGAAAATTAGATTTTTAAAAATGTATTTATTTTGAGAGAGAGCACGGGAGGGAGAGCAAGCGGGGAGGGGCAGTGAGCTAGATCTACAATCCCAAGCCGGCTCTGAGCAGAGCCCTCTGTCCCCTCCCCCGCCCCCCCAACTCGGCTGGATCTCACAAACCCTGAGATCCTGACCTCAGCCAAAAGCAAGAGTCTGAGGGTCAGCCACTGAGTCATCCAGGTACCCGGAAAATTAGATCTTTTTGTTTTCTGTTTCTGAATGCTTGGTAACAAGTGCAGATGAGGAGGCTTGTAAAAGGTGTACTCTTTCAGAGATACTTAACTTTTCCTAGTACTGATGAAATGGTGGTTTTGAAATATTTCCAGAGACATGTCTGTTCTTTATGTGAATAATACAAGCAAATTGTAAAACTAGGTTTTCACATTTTCAGCAGCATCATATATACTGTTAATAATCTTCAATAGGAAATATGCAAGTTAATAGCTCCTCTTCTGTTTTCCTGTGGAAATCCTGAAGGTGGTGCTGGCTGGATTTGTTTTTCACACCCTATTAAGTGACTGCCCCCTCCAGTACTTAAATCTCTGCAAGGAGTGAATGAACACATGACTACACATTCCTTAACAGTTTACAATAGTTTATAGGTATCTTGTCATTTTAGAGAGTTGTGTATGCCTTCTGTAGCATGCAGAAACGACCCTGGACACAATAAGGTCAGGGCTCCAGAGAACAGAAGGGCTGATTGTTAAAAAAAACCATGGAGTGATTAGGGTAGAGGGGTTCTGCACCCACCAACTGGGATTTTCAGAAAGAGCCAAATGAAATGAAAAGGTGGAAGAGAGAGCTTAAAACGATACAAAGGTGCTTATCAAGACAAGGATGCCTTGGGTAGCCCTCACCTCTGGGGAAATTCTGGAGATGTTGTCCTGTGAATGTGCTGGACCCACTGCTTGTATCTTAAGACGTGGAAAACTATGGAGATGCTGGTCCAGGTCATGAATCCCAAATGGCCCACAGGAAGGAAGGTTAAAAGTAGGGCAAAGGAAGGTTAAAAGTAGGTGATTGTGTGATCTTGTTATTCAGCACCCCCTGGTCAAATTTCTTTGTGATGTTTCCACTGTTCATTGTCAGTCACAAGAAGAGAGAAAGTGGTATTTACCCCCACAGTGAGGATCCAGCAGCTGATTGTTAGAGAGGTGCACAGAGCTTTTATTTTAAGTTCTATCATCTTGGAGTTCCTGGGGCCAATCGTGGTGTCCCGGAAGACACTCAAGAAGCAGGTGATGCCAATGGATACACCAGTGGCCACTCAGAACATACAAAACAAATATGCATCAAAACTCAACGAAGATATTTTTCAAGCCAGAAGTGTTGCTGAGCAACGTCTTTAATGATGATGAGCTAGAGGTTGGCTACAGTCAGGTGCTTGAGAAGCAGGTCTTAGGAAGGTATTTAATCATTTTTAATTATTTTTTACCATATAGACTTCTCTTTTGTTTGACCTTTATCCCGCTGTAGGATGTGAAGAATAAAAACATTTATTTTCGGGGCACCTGGGTGGCTCAGTTGGTTAAGCGTCCAACATTGGCTTAGGTCATGATCTCATGGTTTCTGGGTTTGAGCCCTGCGTTGGGATCTGTGCTGACAGCTCGGAGCCTGGATCCTGCTTTGGATTCTGTGTCTCCCTCTCTCTCTGACCCTCCCCTGCTCACACACTGCCTCTGCCTCTCCCTCAAAAATAAATGAACTTAAGAAAAAATTTTAAAAAACAAAAAAGAACATTTATTGTCATTTTGATAGGAATTCCCATTTCCCAAATACCAAGCATTAATGATGTTATCCCCACTTTAGTTTATGCTGGTTATTAACTTTTCTTATGCACTTTGGCATACTTCTGAATTTTTAGCTTCACTGATCTCATAATCTGTTTATAAATAAACATCTCATAAGGATATCCATATTGATTTTTTTAAGTTTTTGTGAATATTTTTATTCATTATTCTGTAAGATTTTTGCAGTAACATTGCTAGTTCGAAAACCTATGTCAATATATTTAAAAAACTATATCAGGATCAAATTAAATTCATAAATTAGGTTAAGGAGAATTGACCTTTTTATAACATTGACTTTTTCTACCCAAGAACATGACATGAATTTATATTCATTTATTTCTATTTTCATATATTTCAGGAATGTTTAATTTTTTCCCCCATATAGGCTTTACACATTTTTGTTAGTTTCATTACTGGCTAGTTTATTTCATTTATTTTTTAAAGCTATTTATTTATTTGTTTATTTTAGAGAGAGAGTGGGGGATAGAGGCAGGTGGAGAGAGAGAAAGAGGGGGAGAGAGAGAGAGAGAGAGAGAGAGAGAGAGAGAGAGAGAGAATCCCAAGCGAGCTCCACACTCAGTGCAGCACCAGACAGGAGGCTTGATCCCATGACCCTGGGATTACAACCTGAGATGAAATCAAGAGTCAGATGCTTAACCAATTGAGCCACGCATGTGCCCCTATTTCATCTTATGTTACACTTTCTTAATAACCTTCTTAATAACTCATAAATGTGTCTTTATTGCACCTAGGCTATTGTATAAACATATCCTGTGTACATGGGGGCCTGGTTGGCTCAGTCGGTTAAGCGTCCATCTTGGGCTCAGGTCATGATCTCACAGTGTGTAGGTTCAAGCCCCGCATTGGGCTCTGTGTTGAAAACTTGGAGCCTGGAGCCTGCTTCGGATTCTGTGTCTCCCTCTCAATCTGCCTCTCTCTCTCTCTCTCTCTCTCTCTCTCTCTCTCAAAAATAAATAAACATTAAAAAAATGTTTTTAATAAAAAAATAAAAAATACTAGCCTATGTACAAAAAGGCTATTGTTTTTGTATGTCAGTATTATGTCCTATTAGCTTACTGAATTATTTTTAATACTGGATTTTCTATCAGTTCCTTTGTGTTTTGGGATGTATACTTGAATCATATACAAACATAGTTCTGCATCTTTGTTTCTAATTCTTAGGGCATTTTAAATGGCCCTGGCTAACCCCCCAATACAATGACAAATTAATAGAACAGGTGACCATGTACGTTTTTTAGTGTGGTTTTCTGGCCTTAGTGGAATATCTCTAGTGTTCGTCTATGAGCAAGACAAAGAGTTTGTCTAGTTGGGAAAGGTCCAGCTGTGTTCTATCTGTCTCTAAAATAAATAAACATTAAAAAAAATTTTAAAAAGATTATAATTTCAAAATTAATCTGCCATTCAATAACGTGAGCAAGAGTCACAGAGACATTTTCGGGAGCAATAATGTGATTTCTCTAAAGGCATGTGTGTGTGATAATGAGTGTGATGGAACTAATTAAAATACCTGGTTCACAGCATGAATAGCATGACTGAATGGGAATTGCTGAAATGTGTTCTTCTGTAACTTGAGTGTGATGTGCTTAATGGAAACAGTAAATGTGTCTCTACTGCAAATCTCTGTAGTCTCTTGATCTGTGAGATAATCTTCATGAAATTAGGAAAGGTCCTTTATGAAAAAGTTAACATTGTAACCGATGGTTTCAAAGAGCAAAAAATTAAGGAATTTATTTTTGTATTTTAATTTAAATTAATAAATTAGTTTAAAAATAAAATCTCATCAGGAAAAAATTTTTAAGTTATATTTCCTCTGGTTTAAAATCATTTCAGTAGTATTCCCAGCTCATGATTCACCTTTCTTGCTTTTCAATTTATTAAATGCCCAAGATTCCAAGCCCTCAAATTCCATTTGGCAGGTTTGTGCTGTATTTAAATAGCTTTTTGAAATCAAATATCAATTCAAGTTTCAGGTTTTTTTTTTTTTTATAAAATAACATACAGTGATGTGATCTTTAAAGAGGATTAATAGTTTCTGCCCTAATATGCTTTATCACTATGTGATGTTTCATGTCCCATATGTTAGCACACAGTGCAGTTCTGCCCAATAATTTCTGTTACGGATGCCATTGTCCTTTTGGTCCAGGCAAAAAATGAAATGAGTTCAGCTGCCATCCTAACAGTTGTCTGCATTAAATAAATCAGACTGGCTCAATAAAATTACTCAGTGCATGTATAATTTATTAAGACCTTTGAATCTTCACTCCATAGTTATATTGGTTATAAAGAATACTTAAACGAAAGTGGAAAATGATCAAACCAGGTTTAGTAAGTAAAATAAATTTAAAATATGAGAAGGTGTGTGTGTGTGTGTGTGTGTGTGTGTGTGTATGTGTGTGCGTGTATCCATAATGAGGTTCCTGGCATAGTATAGTACCGTAGCAAACATTCATGTCACTGCCACTAGGCAACCAAGGTTCAAATCGTGATTCCTCTGCTATTTACATGAGTCACTTAACTTCCCATGGTTAAATTCTCCTCGTCTATAGAGTGAGAGTAATGTTAGTTCCTAACTCATAGGGTTGTGAATATTATATAAGTTGCAATAGGGAAAGCAGTAATAACAGTGACCCACACATTGTAAGTGCTATAAAAAGACACACATGTAACTTTGGACATCTCTTAACAAAAGACAATAGAGTTTAGATGTTCACTCTCAGGGAAAGGGAGAGGTAAGTGAAGATTTTATTTTCCATGAAAGTGTAGCCCAAAACTCATTATTTTCATGCAGAATCCTCTACGTGTGAGTTCTGGACAATGACAGAATGGCCTCGGTGGATTTGAATACAGTAGTGATCTTCCTATTCCACATAGTCATTGGAATCCTGGGCAGTTTCTCACTCTTCTATCATTAGATGTCCCTTTGCTTCAGGGGATGCAAGCCGAGATCCACAAAGTTGGTTCTCAGGCACCTGAGTGTAGCCAACTCCTTGCCCATTCTCTCTAGAGGAATCCCAGAGACGATGGCAGCGCTAGGGCTGAAACATTTCACCATTTATTATGGATGCTACGTTCTTTTATATGTTCACGGAGTGGCCCTTTGTTCCACCTGCCCTTGAGTGTCTTCCAGGCCATCACGATCAGCCCTGGGAACTCCAGGTGGGCAGAGCTTAAAGTGAAAGCTCCAAAGTACATTGGCCCCTCAAGTATCCTGTTCAGGGTGTTCCACATGCTAGCAAATAAGTTTTTTCCCATTTATATGACTGTAAATGAAACAACAAAACTATTACCAAAAAAAGCGTTTGGGATATTGTTGTGCTTCACAGTGTAGAGACAAGATCACAGGCTCATTATAGGCAGCAATGACATCTTTCCTTGACATTTTGTGTTTGGGACACATGACGTTGGCCAGCAGCTCCATGGTTTTTCTCCTTCACAGTCACACGCAGAGGGTCCAAAGCATCCATAGGAACAATCTCTCCCCCACACCTCCCCTGAGACCAGAGCCACCCAAAGCATCCTTGTTTTGGTGACTACCTTTGTATCATTTAATGCCGTTGTGTCCATTATTTATGTTTACGTGGCTCCCTTTGATAATTCTAGTTGGTGGCTGGTGAATGTCACTTTACTAATCATTGCATGTTTCCCAAGTATTAGTCCTTTTGTTCTCATGAATCATGACCCCAGCATATTCAGACTGTACTGTGTCTGCTGTGGAAGAAATACATAATTACCTCATCTCATCAGGGATATATGAATCGTCTTCCACCTGTTCAGTCACTGATGCAGTGAGACCTCAAGGAATGTTAAGAACCATAATGAGCCAGTTTCATTGCAGAGAGGGGTGAGTGAGACACTGACATCAGCTTAATATGAAATACTAAAGAGCATGGTACATGAAATCATCTGTAATTAATATGTGTATATTTATATAGTTGTTTTTTTATTTAAAAATTTTTTAATGTTTATTTTTGAGAGAGAGACAGAATGTGAGTGGGTTGGGGCAGAGAGAGAGGGAGGCACAGAATCTGAAGCAGGCTGCAGGCTCCAAGCTGTCAGCACAGAGCCTGATACGGGGCTCGAACTCACAAGCTGTGAGATCATGACCTGAGCTGAAATTGGATGCTCAACTGACTGAGCCACCCAGGCGCCCCAATAGTTGTATTTTTTTTAATGGTAACAGTGGAGAAGTTAAGATTCCAGAAAACAGTCCTGAAATAATGTGAACATACTGGCAATACCACTGAATGTGTAATTTTCAAATTGAGATATTAAATTTTCCCAAGATATACCTGAGATTGCAATTGTGAATCCTGATTATGATGCACATGGCCTGGGGTGAGGGTGGAGGGAAAACTAGGTTTACTTACTGCTGGCTTTGGAGGCTATGCTATGAATGTTATGCCTCATATCTAAGAGAAATTGTGGACGTTTGAAATATAATGCTTATGGGGCAAGATGAGTGCATGCAAATATTTTCTGGTCAATATTTGAAGAGTAAACTGTGGGGGACAAAGAGGAACATAGGAAGAGGTGTCAGCTGAATTTTAGAAAGGGTGCAGGTGCAACCAGTAAACAGATTGCGTATGTGGGAAAAGACTGAATGACTTTTGAGATGTTTACAAGGTAGACTGTTCTGTGTTAAATCTTGATGGCAGTTGGCTGTGTTGGTGAGAAAGAGATTTCAAGATGGACTTCTGCTTTTCCAACTTGAGGTTATGGAGGACCATTTCATCAAGCTTGGTGGCTTGGTGCAGGAGACGAGTAGCAGTTTGAAGGTGGAGTATATGAACATATTTTGTTTAAAAAGGGATAGTATCGCTTTTGAAATCACTACCAAGGCAATAGACACCATTGAAAGGAAAAAAAAAGATATTAACTGAAACATAGAACTATTTTATGGGCACCTGGCTGGCTCAGTCAGTAGAGTATGCATCTCTTAATCTACGGATGGTGACTTTGAGCCCGTTATTGGGTGTAGAGATTACTTAAAAATAGAAAATTTAAAAAAAACCAAAGATTTTATGGGCGCCTAGGTGGCTCACGCAGTTGGGTGTCCATCTTTGGCTCAGGGTATGAACTCGCAGTTCATGAGTTCGAGCCCCGTGTCAGGCTCTGTGCTGACAGCTTACAGCCTGGAGACTGCTTCAGATTCTGTGTCCACCCTCACTGTGTTCCTCCCCTGCTCACACTATGTCTCTCTCACTCTCAAAAATAAAGATTTAAAACACTTAAAAAGAAGAGGTTAACATAATTCACTGTTATTAAATCATAAACATTTGCAAGTTTTTCAAAGTAAACATTTTAGTTTGGAATAACTTAGATTTGCAGAAAATTTGTAAATATAACACTGTGAGTTCCAAAATATCTCTCACCCAGAACCCCCAATGCTACCACCTTAACCTTACCATAGTTCATTTTCACAACTAGGGAACCTACATCGCTATGTCATAGTTAAATAACTCCAGACTTTATTTACATTTCAATGGTTTTAACACAGTCATTTTTCTGATCAGGATCCATCCAAGATTTTACATTATATGTAGCTGTCCTGTCTCCCCGGTCTCCTCTGCTTAGTGGAGCACGTTCTCACACTTTCCTTGTTTTTCATCACACGTTTGAGGTGTACGGGTTCCTCACATTTTAGAATGCCTCTAAAGTTGAATTTCTCGGAAGTTTTCTTTTTCTTTTCCTTAAGTTTATTTATTTGATAGGGAGGACAGCGGGGCAGAAAGAGGGAAAGAAAGAATCCCAAGCAGGCTCCATGCGGTCAGCGCAGGGCCTGACCTGGGGCTTGATCCCACTAACTGTGAGATCATGACCTGAGCTGAAATCAAGAGTCAGTCGCTCGACCAGCTGAGCCACCCAAGCGCCCCTGAAGTTGTTCTCCTGGATAGACTGGGTTTATGGATTCTTGAGAAGAATATCACATCTCATCACGGCATACAGTCTGAGAGGTTTCATGCAATTAACACGAGTTACCTTGGATGATGTTAATCATGATCAGTTAGTTAAGGTCATGTTCACCAGACTCCTCCACTGTAAAATTACCATGCATGCCTTTCCATACTCTATTCTTTGGGAAACTCTAAACACAGCCCACAGTCAAGTGAGGGGGCGGTGGGGGACGATGGTACTTGAGGGTAGGGGTGTGCTGTTGAACTAAGCTCCACATCCTGGAGGGCTAAGTAGCCCCATTTATTATCTGCCATTCTTCTGTGTGGAAGCTGTGTCACTTCTCCTTCATTTATGTGTTTATTCAATTGGTTACTCATATCAGCATGAACTCATTTATACTTATTTTATACCTTGTGTTATACTTCAATGCTCTGCAAATTATTTAGTTGCTTAGATTGTTCAAGCTTTGGTCATTGGAAGCTGTGGTATAAAGTACACTCAGGGGGCGCCTGGGTGTCTCCATCAGTGAAGCATTCAATTTCAGCTCAGGTCATGGTCTCACAGCTTGTGGGTCCAAGCCCCCCATTGGGCTCTGTTTTGATAGATCAGAGCCTGGAGACTCCTTCGGATTCTGTGTCTCTCTCTCTCTCTGCCCCTCCCACTCTTGTGTGTGTGCATGCACTCTTTCTCCCAAAAATAAACATGAACACACACACACACTCACCTGGTCTTTGTCTCAGGTTCCTGGCTCAGAGCTTCAGAAACCTTTAAGAATTCCTAAGTGGTAGGCGTGTCCTTATTACACTAAGGAGGCAACTCTGGGCAAGGGTTCCCCACAGAACTTCAAAATGGGGGACTGGACACCTCTGAAAGACCAACTGTGTGATTGAATGGAAATGCTCAGCAGCCCAACCCCTAGGGAGAGGATTGAGGCTGACTGGGGATTGAGTTCAGTCATGTGGCCAAAGATTTAATCAACCAAGTCTAGGTAGTGAAGCCCTGATTAAACACCTGGAGGAGCTCCTGGGAGCTTTGTGGTGGGGGACAAAAGCTATTGTATGGGCAGTCCTCCCAAACCCTGCCCTATGGATGCCTTAATGTGGCTCTTTATTGCTATCCTTTACAATAACATATGAAATGAGAAAACTAAAACAATTTAGTAACGAGTTTGCTGTCTTTTATTCCAGGGAAGACAACCCTTGATTTGGGGAGGACAGAGCCTCCCATGCAGGGAATGGAGTGCTCTTTCTGATGGATTTGGGGCAAGATTGACTTTTAGAAGAGGCAGTGCAGAAACAGAGTATGTTTGGCTAGGAGGTCGGGGATTTCCTTAGAAGAACAGAACTGCTATTTTCCAGTATAAGGTCGGCCAGCTGAAACTGAGTTAGAGGTCTGTGATTGGTATATATTAGGTTTCTTTGCTGATGTTTCACATAAGAGCAGGCTGGTTTAGATTTGTGATATGGGTCAGGCACCTGGGGTGGCCTCCATTTTTTGTGTCCCAATATACCAAATAACTTTATCAAGGATTATCACACATATAGCACTTTGCGAGTTCTGTGAGTCTTCCCTGCAAATATTGAACAAGAGGGGATCAGAGGAAACCTTAAATTTGTAGTTGGCTGGAGATGCGTGGGAGGTTTGGGAATGCCTGACTCATGACTGGTGTCTGAAGTGGAGGCAGTCCCGGGAACAACTTTGCCCTTAACTTGTGGGGTCTGTACTAAGACCAAATAAAGTCAGAATTATATTGAATTGAAGGATACCCAGTTGGTATCAGAGATTTGGCGACAGGTGGCAGGATTTCTTTCAGGTTTGGCTATTATGGCCCTTTGATATGTTCCCATTTTTTTTTTTTATTTATTACTTCCTTACTCTTAACATTCTGCCACTACAAGATCCCCCAGGCACATCTTGTATTTTCCCTGCTCCTGCCATAGAATCAGCCACAACTCCAAGGAGCCTTTTATTAGAGAATAGTGTTAGAAACCAAGATGTGGGTGCTGAATGTTCTCCTTGATACTGGGATGTCTTTGCTCTTAGTCTGAGTAGACCGACCTGGAATTACCTGTCCTCACACAGATCTATAGTTTTCTCTTTGCTGTTTTATTTATTTATCTACAGCTACCTCCGTGTGCATACCGATGTCCCTGACTTTGATCCCATACTTCAGGGTTCATTTTAGCCTTTCCCCCCTTGCTTTTGTGTACATATCTGTATTTACCAAGTAGTGTGGCATCACATGCCTTTGAAGAGTTTTGCATCTGTTCCACTATGGTCCCATGCTCTCTGCACACTCCCTATGCCTACGCCTATGCACTGCACATGCCTACAACCTTCCAACTCTGCTCCATTCGCCTGCCCCTGCAATGGCAATGCTCACAGCAGTTTAAGATACTGCACGTGGTATATATCATATGTGGGGGTTGTTGCGGGGATGGAAGAAGTAAGAAAGGTGGGAAGTGCCCCCCATTATCAGGCATCCAAGATCAGGAGATTCCTGTATTCTTCCAACATGTGAGCACATTGTGGAGACACACATGTGCATGCAGACTCTGAATGTAATTACATACATGGGACTGGGAATGTGGGAATACAGGCGAGTGTGTGTAAATGTGAGTGTGTGCCTGTATTTGATGTGTGTGCATGAGTGAGTTTTCTATGGAGTGCATGTTTGTGAGGTTATGACTGTGCGTTTGAGTATATGTTACGCATATGCACACGTTTGCATCTGTGTGTAATGTTTCTGTATTTGTCTGTGTTGTGAACTAAGGTTGTCCACCATCATGATTCTAGTGTCTGACTTGGATATGGGGAGTATTTGTGTATTTGTGTGTAGTGAAAATAAAGGATTAATTAGGATTCTCGTGTCATTCTGGTACATGTACCCCTTTATGATTATGAAATAGATTTCATTATTCCCGGTCATGTTGTTTGCTCTTTAAATATAGTTAATATAGCTACTTTATTTTTAGTAACGTTTATGTTATCTTTTGTCCAAGATTTTACTTTGTGTCCTTAATTTGTGAAGTGAATTTCCCGCAGGAAATATATTGTCTGTTTTTAAAAACTTTAATTGTCAGGGGCGCCTGGTTGGCTCATCTGTTTATAGGTTCTAAGACTCTTGGTTTCAGCTCAGGTCATGACCTCATGGCTCTTGAAATGGAGCCCCATGTTGGGCCTACACTGACAGCACAGAGTCTGCTTGAGTTTCTCTCCTTCTCTCTCTCTCAAAATAAATAAAACTAAAAAAAAATTAGTGACAATTTTTGCTTTTCAATGGAGCCTTTAGACTATTTCCTTTTACAGGTATTATTATATAGATTTACATTATCTTGCTGTTGCTTTTATAATGTCTCCTTTGCCCTATTCCCTCTCTTTCTGTCTTCTTTGATGTAACTCAAATTTTACAGATGATTTTGTTTTAAATCCTTTTCTTTGGTTCAGTGGTGTTACCTGTAATTATTTTTTGTGTATTTGCTTTAGGGGTTATCCTACACAGATGACCACAGTATACCTTCACATGCGTCTATACTTCTTCATACAGAGCATCCGACCTTTCCTTTCCACATGGACTTCCATTTCTCCACTCCTGCCCTGTGCTACCATTAGTATAGGTTTCTTTTACACATACCATACACATATATACTACACTATTAGTTTCTTAAACAGTCCACTGTATTTTAAAGGGGTTTAAAAATAGGAAAGACAGTTTTTATTTACTCATATAGTTACTACTTCTAGTGCTCTTAATTCCTTTGTGTACATCAGGAGTCTGCCACCTACAGAACATGAGCCAAGTACAGCCTACCGTCTGTTTTTACGTGAAGTGTAACTGGAATGCAGCCACACTCATATTTAGGTACTTTTGACCCAATAAGGACATACTGGAAGAGCGGTAACAGAAACAGTATGGCCTACAAAGAATAAAATATTTATATATTTTCCTTACATAAAAGTTTGCCGACCTCGCAGAGTCACATTATCATCACACCAGAGTTAGTATAAAATTGGTATATGAAACATACTGAAAAGTCAATATTGTAATTAAATATTAGGCAATGGTGACAATATTGGTCTCAACTGGAAGACTAGGAATAATTGGGAACTACTAGGTCTTGTACTAATGAGGAAAACATGAAATGTGTGATTTTGTTACAATTCAATTTTCAAGTATCTTATGTTAAAAATGTGATGATACTGACATTGAAGACATAACTGAGGTATAAAAGACCCACCAAATATTACTTGATACAGATTCGTAAATGGAAGAAGCAATACACTCCTGACTGGCTACAGGGGTAGACAACAGGAAAAGTATGTATCTTAATAAGTCCTGGGATCAGCTCCCTAGATAGTTTTAACAAATGATATTTACTATCTTTCCATGAATTCATTAGCACATCCCATTGCTGTGTTCTCTTGGTAGTGGTAAATCTGCCATAAAGAAATAGGTCTGTGCCTTCTCCAAATAGGTCATGGTTTTGGGTCTATTCCATATAATTTTAGCTATTATTAAAATTTGAAAAATGTTCACTACAAGGAGTCCCAAATTTTATTTAGTTAAAATGTTTAACTAAATAAGGCATTTGTTATGTTAAATAGGCGTAAGACTAAAGGGAGACATAAAACAGGGAAGAGGGAGAGAGCAGGAGTAGATGAAATCAGAGATGCAAGGAGGGTTGGGGCCAGCAAACTTTACAGGGCCTGTTGGTCCATGAAGTGACTTTGATTTTCCTTTTGGAAATGAGAAGCCATGAGAGGATTTTGAACAGAAGTCCCCAAGTTTAAACGTCTCCGGTAGAATCTTAATAATCACATTTCACCAAGCCACACACCAATTGTGGATATTCTGGATCCACTGTAAAATGTTCCCATTCGGGTAATTTTCTGCTTGTTTCCTCCACCTCCTTGTCCGTCCGCATTTGTATTTGCATGATACATTTTCAGTGGTTTCTACTCAAATATTGCCTCATCATGTGGGCATTGCCTGAAAACATTGTTTAAATTAGGAAACCCTGTGGTGTATCATTGTACATGAACATATGTATGGTACTTTTACCACTATCATTTTTTATCCTCATAGACTTACCTTATAGATATATACTTGAAGGCCAGGAATTTTGTTTCCTGCTAATATCCGTGATTAGAATAGTTGCTGACTGATAGAATGAGTGAATGCATTTTTTCTGTGCAAGGTAGAAAGTTACTGCGGGGTATAAGCTCAGAGACTAATAGTTCAAATGGTCAAGGAAACATGTAATTCTGTTTGTGACACCAAATTCCTTACTCCTGTAACTTTCTATCCTAACATTCTGAACATCTGCCATAAACTCTCAAGCTGTATTTTGTTCATATTTTGAGTTGTAGGTATGTGCGAAACAGCTCTATCTCATCAGTGAAGGAATGTTTTAGTAAAGCTTTTCTAAGCTACAAAATGTTAAATTCAGGATTCCCTCTCAAATGTTCCACTCTACTCTCAATACAAATATTAATCTTATTGGTTAGGTAGGACAGTTTTATTTGTGAGTGACAGTCCTCCTGGAAATCAGTGGCTGAAACAACTAGGTGGTTTATCATTCTCACATAACAGGAGGCCCAGAGATGCAGGTTGGGATGGGACGGGTCCCCTGGGCAGTCCTCTGCCTGCTCCACCTCCCTTAGCACTCAGCACTCTTTCTCCTTACAGCAGGATGGCCACTGTAAGACCAAGAAGGATGAATGGGGAGGGGCAAAGGCCTTTTCTTTATTAGGTTTTGTCTAATTTACACAGAAATAATCCCAGGAGGTTTTTCCTAATCAGCTACATATTTTAATAATGCAATTTTTGGGGCGCCTGGGTGGTTCAGTTGGCTAAGCAGCTGACTTTGGCCTGGTCATGATCTCATGGTTCATGGGTTCAAGCCCCGCAGTGGGCTCTGTGTGACAGCTCAGAGCCGGGAGCCTGCTTTGGAGTCTGTGTCTCCGTTTCTCTCTGCCCCTCACCCACTCCCTCACTCTCTCAAAAATAAACATTAAGAAAATGCTTTAATAATGCAATTTTGATAAAGATATGGGTGGGGGGTTGGGTGGCTCAGTCAGTTAGTTGAGTGTCAAGACTCTTGATTTGGGCCCAGGCCATGATCCCAGGGTAGTGGGATCGAACCCCGTGTCAGCTCTGCACCGAGCATGGAGCCTGATTCTCTCCCTCTCCCTCTCCCACTGTTCCCTACTTGTGTGCACTCTGTCAAAAATAAATTACTTAATTAAATACAATAAGGATACTGGGGAATTTTCAAATGTCATATTCATGCCTCAACAACAGAAGATAAAAAGATGGTAAAGAAAACATTTTGCAGACCAGGTTTAAATATACCCCTTATTAATATTAAATGACAAGGTAGTCAAGGATAACTGTAGAATGAAACATTTTGTCAGTGGACTTTGTTCTTTATCCAGAGAGTATAATGTTGCGTGCAACCCACCAGCAGTCTGAGAGGTGTTAAAAATGTGTCAAAAATTACTAATCCTTAGTGTCTTCTAACTTACAGAATTCCTTTGAAATTTATTAATTTTATTTACATGAATTTAAAACTAATTTGCCAAGTTTCAATACAGATATTCTAATTCTAGTACCTTTTTGAAAAGTTTTTTAAAGTTTGTTTATTTTTCCATGCTCAGTGTGGAGCCCAACCTGAGGCTCAATCCCACGAACCATAAGATCATGACCTGAGACAAAATCAAGAGTTGGATGCATAATTGCCTGAGCCACCCAGGCATTCCCTGATTCTAGTATCTTGGTAGAAAACTGGAAGGACTGATTTTGAGATTCCATTCATTCCATTCTCCTTTAAAGCGAGAGATCTACAAAAGGCTTATAGTGGGAAAATGTTCTATCACTTCTGAATGTATATTAATATTAGACTATAACTCACTAGAAAAAGAATCATGACATGGTCTAAAAATGTCTTTGGTAGTTTAGCTCAACTGTAGTTCACAACCAGTTTCCATAATCATATTGTGTGGTGGGGTCTATGTGTGCATCAGGAAAGAGAAGGCAGTAGTTAGCATGAGGAAGATTGTGATCTTTCCCAACGAAGTCAGTTAGGAGAAACATTCAGTTTTATACTAGAGTCTGACTCTACTTTTGATGCCCAACTAATGATACCTGTGAAGCGTCATTACAACCTCTTAACTATTCTGCCCATCTGGACAGGAAAAGCTAATAATGACTCCTGAGAGGCCCTTCCCTTGGCCGTAGTTATAAATTCACAGTGTAAATGAGTACCATCACCCCGGCCCCGCACAGCATGCATCATAACAAAGTAGCCACCATTCCCTGCTTTCTCTAGCCATTTTCAGAACTTGAGAAGTCTACCGTGCTCTCCCGAGAAAGCATCTTTATGTAATAAATACTCTCCGAACACTTGAGTGAATAGAGTCATCATTCTTGACATCCAAACATCCTGTTCCAGTGGAGTAAGCACAAGTGCAAATGAGCAAAAAATGTTTGAGGGTAAATATGTGAGACTTCTCATTATCAAAAAAGATTCCCATTGTGTGTTCATTCTTGAGTAAATTCATGAACGTTTACCTTTTCAAATTATTTCCCTGAGCACACCAGCACAAAATATAGATTGTGTTACCTTTATCCTTACTTCTTACAGTATCTTCTTAACTTCTTCTGTCTTCTTATAGTGTCTTTATCCTTACTTCTGAAATTTTCTTTTACTTCCCAATACTTTTCATATGCCTACTTTTTGTTTTCATTTAATGTAACGGTGCAACACACTAGTCTCATTTTAGCATAAAAGGTATGTATAAATATCATCATATGGAGTATATTCATGAATGGGGAGGCAGGTTTTAGAGGGTGAGAGTTTGAAATTGCACCATGGTTATTTTCATTACAGCGACAAAAATAATCTGACATATACTATGAACTTTGAGATATACTGAGATATACTATGAATTTGAACTCTCAAATTCAACCTATGCATATATATTTCCTGAACTGCATATCTGAATCTAACATGGAAAAAAATTATGATATTCAACCTACAGAGCCAAAGGATGTATTATTAGTGTTCATTATGAAATGCCCCAAGGAGGTGGGATGCACGTGGGCTAATAACAGTCACATGATTCATTTAGGGTTACACAAAAGCTTACGTTTTAGTTACTTAGATATGAGAAATAGGGTATCCTAAATCAAATAGTATCAAAATGCAATTTCAGTGGTCAAATTTGAATCCTTCACAAGCATACTACTTTTGGGTTTGTTTTTGATTTGTTTTGTTTTGTTTTTAGAGAGCACAAGTAGGCAAGAGAGGCAAAGAGAGAGAATCCTAAGGCTCCACGCTCAGCAGAGAGCCCAACAGAGAGGTTGATCACATGACCCTGAGCCAAAATCAAGCCAGACACTCAACACACTGAGCCACCCAGTCACCCATACCTTGGTTCTTCTGATTAAAATGTCCTCTGTAACCTTTCAGTTTCCAAAAATAAGAGTAATTTTTATTCATCCATGATATATAACTATTACCTTTCAAAGAGGGAGAGACCATCATTACCCTCCATTTTCTCTACCACGTATATCATCCCCAGTAACCCATCATTCTCACATAAAAATCTCATTCTCTCAATGTAACGACCTACTCTGTTTCATGATCATCTTTCTCATAGAGTATTTGTTTCCTGTATTAACCAACAAAGGCTCTCAATGATACCACCAAATCCAGAGAAGTGCCTATGACCACAGAAAACATGACAATTAGGGTAATAGTTTTAGATCTATTCCCTACCACTCCCCATGCTCTCAGATTTATACTATACTGTATCTTAAAATTAGCATCCTAGTTTTTCCAGGGTATACACATATGACTAAGCCCCACCTAATGAAATAAGTTCCTTTAACCTTACTGATGCTTTCTCTGAAACCACCATGGTTGACAAATGAAACGCACGTAATGAAAGTATAACATCATTGGGTTCCAAACTTGAGGTTATAAAGTCATCAATAATAATGAACCCTCAAGAAACCTCAAATAATTAAAAAAAAAAAAAAAGCTATAGGGGTGCGTTGCTGGCTCAGCTGGAAGAGCATGTGACTCTTGATCTTAGGGTTTTGAGTTTGAGCCCCATGATGAGTGTAGAGAGGAAAATAAAATCTTTAAAAAAGATTTAAACAGAAGATGTTTAGGTCTTTCCACAGATACACTTGTTCCATTGACTCACATCATCTCCTGAGTTTAAATTTCTATGGAATTTAACACCTAAGATTGGTTAATCCTCCAAATAGACCTACTTCCCCCTAGTGTGAATTTTCTTATTGTAGTCCACTGGCTAAACAATCACCTTCATTACACATGTAATGTTTCTGTCCAGTATGAATTCTTTGGTGTTTCCTAAGGTAAAGACTTTGACATATTTGTATGGTTTCCATGTTATGTGAATTCTTTCAAGACCACAAACCACAAAGTTGTACATTTTGGTTTTTTTTTTTAATCACTGGAAGTCTGTACCTCTTAATCCCATCCACCTATTTTACTCCCCTTCCCAATCTGTACATTTTTTATAAACCTGATCATACTCATTACATTTGTAAGGTTTCCCTCTAGTAAAAATTACATTCACAAGATATAATAAGCTTTGGATAAGCCTTGCCATACATTCCATTTGTGTGCTTTCTTTTAGAGATTTATATTCTTTTATCAGGGGAGGTGTGAGCCATGGTTACAAGCTTTGCCACGTTAGTTTCATATGATTCCTCTCCATGATGGAATCTCTGGCGTTGAGTAAGCCTTGCTCATTTTATTTGCAAGGTTTCTTTCTCCTATGAGTTCTTTGATGATCCCCAAAGCTTGAGCTTTGAATAAAAGCACTGCCACACATATTAGGTTTATGCGGTTTCTTTTCACTATGTATTTTCTGATGCCTAGTAAGGTTTGCAAATTGGGTAAAAGCTTTGCCACACTCATTACATCTATAAGGTTTCTCTCCAGTATGGATTTTCTTATGCTGAGTAAGATGTGAACGTTCCGTAAAGGCTTTTCCACACTCAGTACATTTGAATGGTTTCTCTCCAGTATGAGTTCTCTCGTGACCTGAAAGATGTGAACGTTTGATAAAAGACTTATCACATTTATTACATTTATAAGGTTTTTCACCTGTATGAATTCTCTGATGGTCAGTAAGGTTTGAACTTTGGATAAAAGCCTTGTCACACACATTACATTTGTATGGTTTCTCTCCAGTGTGTATTTTCTGATGTGTAGTAAGATTTGAAAATTTGGTAAAAGCTTTGCCACATTCATTACATTTGTAAGGTTTCTCTCCAGTATGAGTTCTTTCATGACCCCAGAGGTTTGAACGTCTGCTAAAAGCCTTATGACATTTTCTACATTTATATGGTTTTTCTCCTGTATGGATCCTCTGATGTTCTATAAGGTTATAGCTTTGGATAAAAGCCTTGCCACATACATCACATTTGTATGGTTTCTCTCCAGGATGTGTATCCTGATGTCTAATGAGGTGGGAGCACTGCTTAAAAGTTTTGCCACACTCATTACATTTGTAAGGTTTCTCTCCAGTATGGATTTTCTCATGTTGAGTAAGGCCTGAACGCTCAGCAAAGGCTTTGCTACATTCATTACATTTGTAAGGTTTCTCTCCAGTATGGATTTTCTTATGTCGAGTAAGATGTGAGCGCTCCATAAAGGCTTTGCCACAGTCATTACATTTGTAAGGTCTCTGTCCAGAATGAATTCTCTCATGACTCATGAGATTTGAGCTTTTGCTAAAAGCCTTCCCACAGTCATTGCATTTGTAAGATTTTCCTCTAGTGTATGCTCTTCTGTCTTGTGCAGGTAACAAAGGATATTTAAAAATCTTCCTAGATTTATTCCAAATGTTTTTGGTACTGGGAGGAATTCCTTGAAGTGGTGAGACTGAGGAACCATTGCTGACAGACTTCTCAATTGGATTACTACATTCATACATTTTCTCCTCACTGTGAAATCTCTGGAGTTCAGCCAGATGTGCCTGCAAACTTAATCCAGTTCTATTTTCCACGCAGTTTATGTACTGGTTTCCAGAACCACTTCTGTTACCTCCCAGTTTTAACGAATTCCTCATAAATGGCTCCTCATGCATGAAATACTGGTATGTATTATTTCTTACAGAAACACTCTGCTTTTCAGGAAAAGTAACTGAGGACTGATTCAGTTGCCGATCTTTTCCACAAGTGAGATTTTTGTCATGGGTCAAAGGCACTTCTTTGTCATTTCTTGCATCATACTCCCACTGAGTCTCTAACTCATGCATATTTTCCCAGACTTCCTTGAGATCAAAATCCTGGATGCCATGACTTTCATTTCTCTCCAGTATTACCAGGTGGCACAATTCTCCTTTATTAATGTCCTCTATTGGTGATAATTCCTTGATTACAAATCCAGCTGAAGGGCTTCCTATCAAATAGAGTTGGAAGATAAATATTTTATACTAAATTGCATAATTACACACCCAAATAATACTTTATAATGAACAAAGGAAGCTTTTCAACCATGGTCTTCAAACACTATTGTTATATACAATGTTTTTAAATTTTGTTTTTATAAATGTGGGGATAATGCTTGTATTTGCACATCTATGGGAATATGATTGTGTTGTAAGTTAAAAGTCTGACCCTAGAGAAAGGAACTGATATAGCAACAGGCATAATATTGACTCATTCTGTAAGAATTTACACTATGGTATGAAGTAACAATGGAAAACATTCAACAGGGAGACAGTATGGTGTTATAGGACAGTATTTCCTCTAAAAATTATCAAACTAAATATCCCACGAATTCCATTTCTAGGTATATACTCAAAAGAATTATGTAATATATACATGTTCCATGAGACATGTACGAGAATGTTTTTTTATTTACTTAAGAGAGTGAGAGGGAGCTTGCAAATGGGGGAGGGGAAGGGAGAAAGAGAGAATCCCAGGCAGTCTTCACACTGTAAGCGCACTGCACAATGCTTGACTTGAACTCACAAACTGTGGGATCATGACTTCAGCGAAAATCCAGAGTCAGACACTTAACTGACTGAGCTACCCAAGCACCCCAAAATAAGGTATCATTATCTAAAAAGCTATGGCAAATCACATTAATGACATTTGTGACTAAAGCAGTAACTTAAAAAAAAAAAGTACGTTCTAAAGATATCACAAATACTCCATTTAAAGACTGCCATGGGGCACCTGGGTGGCTCAGTTGGTTGAGTGTCCGACTTTGACTCAGGTCATGACCGCATGATTTAGAAGTTCAAACCCCACTTCGGGTTTTATGCTGACACCTTGGAGCCTGGAATCTGCTTCAGATTCTGATTCTCTCTCTCCCTCCCTCCCTCTCTCTCTCTCTCCCTCCCTCCCTCCCTCCCCAACTCATGTGCTCTATGTTTCTCCCTCTCTCTCAAAAATAAACTTTTAAAAAAAGACCTAAATTTAATTGAGGAAAATATATGTTACAATAAAATATCCCTACACATTTATGAAAATGGCCAAAATTTAGAACACTAATACCAAATACTAGTGAGAATGTGGACCAATAAGAACTCTCATTCATTACTGGTGGGAATGTTGTACACCACTTTGGAAAACAAGTTGCACTTTCTTACAAAACTAAACATACTCTTAAATATGATTTAGCAGTCTCATTCATTGGTATTTACACAAATAAGTTGAAAATTTATATCTATACAAAAACCTACACATGAAATAGAGAAATCCTAAAATTTGTATGGAACCACAAATGACCCTAAATGCCCAAAGCATCTTGAGAAAGATGAACAAAGATGGAGGCATCACACTTCCTGATTTCAAACTCCCTGACTACAAATCTGTGGTAATTAAAACAGTATGGTATTAGCATAAATCTAATAGACACACAGATCAACAGAACAGAATAGAGCCCAGAAATAAACCCACACACATGGTCAATTAATTTACAACAAAGGAGGCATAACTATACAATGGGGAAAGCACAATGTCTTTAATAGATGGTTTGGGAAAACTGGACTCCCAACAGGTCAAAGAATGAAACTGGACCACTGTCTGAAACCATACACAAAAATTAGCACAGAATGGATTACAGACTTAAACCTAAGACGTGAAACCATAACATTCCTATAAGATACGGGGTAATGAGCTCCTTGATTCAGGTCTGGGCAATGATTTTTTTTTTTTTTTTTTTTTTTTACTTTGACACCAAAAGAAAAATCAACGAAAGCAAAGGTAAGTGGGACTACATCAAACTAAAAAGTATCTGCATGGCAAAGGAAACACTTTTTTAACAACATGAAAAGGCATCCTACTGGACAGGAGAAAGTATTAGCAAAATATGTATCTGATAAGGGGCTAATAATCCAAAACATGGCAAAAAGAAGCTCAAATAATCCAATTTAAGAAATAGGCAGAAGATATGAATAGACATTTTCCAAAGATCTAGAGATGGCAAAAGGACCATGAAAAGATGGCCAACATCATTCATCATCAGGGAAATGCAAATCAAAATCACCATGAGATATCACTTCACACCTATTAGAATGGCAGTTATCAAAGTATGATTTCTCTTATATGTGGAATCTTAAAAAAACAAAATAACCCCTCTTAGATACAGAGAATATGTGTGTGGTTGCTAGAGGCAGGTAGTTGAGGGGACGGTGGCAGAAATGGGTGAAGGTAATCAAAATATTAAACAAAACAAAACAAAACAAAAAAGATGCCTGCCTGGCTCAGTCCACAGAGCATGCAACCCTCGACCTTGGGGTTCTGAGTTCAAGCCCCATGTTGGGTGTAGAGATTACTTAAAAACAAAACAAAAATTGCTGCCACCTCTTGAGTTCTTAAAACCAAAAAATAAAAACAAAACAACCAAAAAAATATCAATATAGTGCTTTCCATATACCAAGAATACAACAAACATCTGTGGAATGATACGTTTTTCCTACAGAAAAGCTAACTAGAGATATCAGTAAGTTGTGCTCTATTTAACCTACATCTAGTTTTGATTTTCACTTTTTAGAATTATCTACATCATGCCTTCCCCCTAATTACTGCACAAGCGCCCAACCTCAAGAAGCCAGGATAGCCCAGGAAAGAAAGAGGCCTTAGCTCTACTCTAATAGACAGTTATTACCTTTTGTTTGTCTCCTGAAAAGTTCTGTCAAGGATACAAAATGGAAATGGAAAGTGAATAGTTCCGGGGGTTTGTACTACAGAGACCTCAGCTCTGACCTGTATGTTATGAGAACCATGAGAGATGGAGGGAAAGACTCTCTTAGAGACAGCCATCTCAGTCCCTCTCAAATCACAGCACCAGTATGGTCAGAGGGCCCAAATAACAGTGTTGTAGGTCCTAACAGTGGGAGTTTAAACTTGTACGTAATTTGATTTACTCATATGAATAACAGAATGAGAAGTGTGTGTGGGATGGGGGAAGATTTCCTTTGAAAGCTCCTAAGGGGGACACCTGGGTGGCTCAGTCGGTTAAGCGTCCGACTTCGGCTCAGGTCATGATCTCGCGGTCTGTGAGTTCGAGCCCCGTGTCAGGCTCTGTGCTGACAGCTCAGAGCCTGGAGCCTGTTTCAAATTCTGTGTCTCCCTCTCTCTGACCCTCCCCTGTTCATGCTCTGTCTCTCTCTGTCTCAAAAAAATAAATAAACGTTAAAAAAAAAAATTAAAAAAAAAAAAAAAAAAAACAAGCTCCTAAGAAATAAACTTTTATTTTCCCACAGATCCTTCCCAAACAATACTTAATGGACCTGCTTACTCTGTGCCCATTTCAGTTTTGACTTATGCTCACATCCCAACACATTCCCACCTGTCTGGATGTTCTCCTATATTCACTTCACTTTCCACAGTCCAGGGATCTTTCCCCTGGAAAGAGATGATAGAGATGATATTCAGTTCAAGAAAAGATTTCTATTTATGAAGAAAAACAAAACATGTTCTGCTTCTCTTCCAGAACACATTCCCAGCTCATTTTTCAGCAAAGAAGAAAGGACATTCAGTATATGTGGGTGTAGAAACATACTTCAAAAATTAGTCAACTGAGTGCCTGAATGCTTAAGGATTATTTTAGGTATGCAGAGATCTGGTTCTTTCCAAGAAATACTGAACCAAAAGCACAAGGGTAAGACCACAGAATCAGATATTTTAAAAAATTCATAAGGTTTCCTTTTTCCCCCCCAACTTTAAGTAACTTTATTGTCTCTGAGCCTTATCTTTAATGATGTCAGTGAAACTGGACTTTACTAAGACTTTAAGGATTTTTATATCCTATTCCCCAGACTCCCAGATTGTTATTTAAATTCTAGTTAGTTAACATACAGTGTAGTATGGGTTTCAGTAGAATTTAGGGATTCATCACTTACAAATAACACCCAGTGCTCATCCTCACCAGTCCCCTCCCTTAAGCTTTTCTGACTACTAATGTTCTGCAAGCACCTAAACAAGCAGGAATGCAGAACTTCTGAAGGAAAGGGAAGTTAGAGTCCATTTGCCACATTATGATGCCTTTCCATTCTCAATTAAAACAGCTGCAATCATTCCCTTACAAACAGGGATTTGAAACTCCTATGATCAAGTCAAAAGAAAATGCAGACATAAAAAGTAATTACCGACTTCGGGAGGGAAGTTATCCTCACCCAGGGAGACCAGGTTCCTGTAGTTCTCCAACATCACGTCCCTGTACAAGGCCCTCTGAGCAGGGTCCAGGCACTCCCACTCCTCCTTAGAGAATTCTATGGCCACATCCCTGAATGTCAACCGCCCCTGAAAGGAAAACACATTTCACCAAGTGGACAGGGAAAGTGTTCTTATTTGACACAAAACAAGAGAAGCACAGATGTGTAAAGACTGACTTGGCTGGAGTGAGTGCTATTTGATCCATGCAATATAATTTTGAGCAACTTACACTTAACATAAAAACAAGCCATTTTAAAGTACCGTTTGGGGGCATTTAGTGCACTCACAATATTGCACAAACATCACCTCTGTCTAGATCCAAAACATTTTTATCATCCCCAGAGAAAATACTTATTAAATACTATTAAAGCAGGTGCTTCCTATTCCCCAGTCCCTGGCAACCACTAATGCTTTGTCTCTATGGATTTACCAATTTTGGATCTTTTCATGTAAGAAGGGATCAAAAATGTGACCTTTTGCATCTGCCTTCTTTCATGTAGAATAATGTTTGGGGTTCATCCATGATACAGTATATATCAGTGGTACATTTCCTTTCTTCTGGAAAGGACTAGACTATAGACTAGTCATTGCAGGATTAGTCTATTGCAGACTATAGGACTAGACATTGCAGGACTAGACTATATTCATTCAACTACTGATGGGCATTTGGTTGTTATCAACTTTGGTTAATATTAGTAATTTGCTACGAACTTTCAAGTACAAGTGTTTGGATATCTGTTTTCAATTCTTTTGTTATATACCTAGGAGTGGAATTACTGGGGCACATGGTTTAATTTTTTTAAGAATCTGCCATGTGCTTTTGCACAGCAGCTACACTTTAACAGCAATGTGTCATGATTCTAATTTCTTCACCTCTTTACCAACACTTTTTTTGCTGTTGTTCTTTTACAGTAGTCATCCTAGTGGGTGTGAAATGATCACTTGTGGTTTTGAGTTTGCAATTTACTAATGACTACTGTCACTGAATATCTCTTCATGTGCTTGTTTCATTTGTGTATCTTCTATGGAGAAATGTCTATTAAGATCCTTTGACCATTTTTTAAGTTGGGTTCTGTGTATTTTGGTTGTTGAGTTGTAGAAGTTCTTCATATATTCCAGGTTCTAGACCCTTTGTAGATATGGACTGGCAAATTATTTCCTCCCATTTATTAGATTGTTTCACTTGTGTGAGAATGTCCTTCATTGCACAGACATGATTAATTCTGATGATGACCAATTTATCTACTTTGTCTTTTTCTCTTTCGATTTGGGATCATGTATAAAAATCCACTGCCAACCCTCAGGTCATGAAGATTTACCCCTATGTTTTCACCTAAGAGTTTTATAGTTTTAGCTCTAACATTCAGTCTTTGATTAATTCTGAACTGATTACCTTATATGGTACAAGGTAGTTTCAATTTCATTCTCCCATAGACTCTAGTTTTGCCAGTACCATTTAAGAGAGTATTGTTTTTCCGCTGTTTTTGGCACACTTGTAAAAAAGGAATGGATTATACATGCATGGTTTTATATGTGGAGGCTCAGTTCTATTACTTTGTTCTATATATCTAGTCTCTGCTGGAATTGTAGTTTTGATTACTCAAAATTTGTAGTAAGGTTTTATGCCAGGAATTCTAGGTCCTCCAATTTTGTTCTTTCTCACATTTATTTTGGTTATCTGGCATCCTTACCAATTCAATAGGAGTTTTAGAATCAGGATTCCCATTTGGGCAAAGATATTGGGATTTTGCTGAGGACTGCATTACTCTTTATATTGCTCTGGAAAGGATTCCCATTTTACAGTCTTGCAATCCACAAACACAGGACATTTTCACATTTATTTAGGTTTTCTTTAATTTTCCTCAGCAGCTTTCTGGTTTTCACTGTGTATAAATCTTCCATTTCCTTCGTTAAATTTATTCCCATTTGTTTTCTTGCTCTTATAAATTGTTTACTTACTTTCCATTTGTTGACTGCTACTGTACAGAAATGTAACCTGAATTTTGAGTGTTAATATTGTATGCTGTAACTTCAATGAATTCATTCTAAGTCTGAGCTTTCTTTATTTCTAAATAGGAGATCATGTATACTATGAATAGAGAGATAGTTTGATTTCTTTTCCCATTTTGACACATTTTATTTATTTTTCCTCTGTGTTTTCTCTGTCTAGAACTTCCAGTACAGTGTTGATATGTGGTGTCAAAATGGGCCACACTTGTTTTGTTCTTGGTATTAGGAGGACGTTTTCAGTTGTTTACCATTGATGTTAGCCATGGAATTTTAATAATACCCTTTTTCAAACAGCAAGTCTACTCCTAATTTTTGAGTGTTTGTTGGATAAAGTGTCCTGTACATGTCTGCTGAATCTAGCTGGTTTACAGTGTTGCTCACTCCTTTATTATTGATATCTGGTTGTTCTACCCATTATTAAAAAGGGAGTATGAGGTCTCCAACTAGTAGAGAACTGTCTCCTCAATTTTTGCTTCAAAAAATTGGGGGCTTTGTTGTTATGTATTTATTATTTATACTCGGTTTATCTTCCTGATGAATTGGCCCTTTTTTCAATATATAATGTCATTCAACATCTTTGATAATAATTTTACTTAAAGTCTATTTTGTCTGATATTTGTATACCTATCCAGATAAGTTTCATTATTATCTGCGTGGAATATCTTTTTCCATCCTTCCACTTTCAACATATTTGTGTATCTAAAGTGAGCCTTGGGGCACCTGGGTAGGTCAGTCAGTTAAGCGCCTGACTGGATTTCAGCTCAAGTCATGATTTCACATTTCGTATGTTCAAGCCCCGCACGGGCTCCGTACTATCAGTGTGAAGCCTGCTTGAGACTCTCTCCCTCTCCCTCTCTCTTTCTGCCCCTCCCCCATGCACACTCTCTCAAAATAAATAAATAAAAACTTAAAAAAATAAAGTGAGCCTTTTGTAGACAGAGAGTGGAATCATTTTTAAACATTAACTCCTTTGTCTTTTATTAGAGAGTTTAATTTATGTACATTTCAAGTTACTACTGGTAAGAATTACTTTTGACATCTGCTGTATGTCTGATATTTTGTTTCATAATTCCTCCCTTCTTTGGGTGTCTGTGCCTCTGCGTACATGCCATTTTGATTGCCTCTGTATTTATTTTTCCATTTTCAAGTTATTTTCTGAGTGGTTATCCTGGGGATTGCAGTTTACACATTAATAATATTTGAATTTCAGTTGATACTAACTTAGCTTTAATAGCATACAAACAACTGTTGTTATACAGTCACCCTTTATGTTCTTATTGTCAAAAGTTATTCCTTTGTAAAAGACATGAACAGATGTTTTATACACTCAAGAACAGATTTTTATTATTGTTTTACACATCTGTCTTTTAAGACACATAGGAAAAACTGAGTTAGAAAACAAAAATATAATAATACTGGCTTTTATATTCACTTATGTAGTTTTACTAGTGTTCTTTATTTGTTTCTATGGCTTTGATGTACCACTAGTTTCCATCCTTTTCAGCCTGAAGAACTCCATTTGGTATTTCATATAAGCTAAGTCTGTAAGTGTGAACTCCCTCAGCTTTTGTTCATCTAGGAGTCTCTTAATTTTACTATCAATTTTGAAGTATAGTTGCCTCATAAGGAATTCCTGACAGGTTTTTATTTTTGTTTTTTAATATTTCAAGCTTTTAATACCACAGGAGACTGCTTCCTGGCCTCCACAGTTTCTGAGGAGAAATAGGCTGTTAAACTTATTGAGAAGCCCTGTACATGAGAAGTTGTTTCTGTCTTGCTACGTTCCGCATTCACTCCTTTGTCTTATAAAAGTTGACTGATTATGTGCTTGCCAGGGATCTCCATGCATCTGTCATAGCTGAAGTTCATTGAGTTTTTGGATGTGTAGGTTGTTTTTGATAAATTTGACAAGTTTTTAGCTCTTATTTCTTCAAATATTCTTTCTCCCCTTTCTTCTTTATCCTTTCCTTCTGGGACTCCTATTATGTGCCTATCAGTATTCTTCATAGTGTCCCAGAGGTTTCTTTGTCTCTGTTCATTTTTCCTTTTTTCCCTTTTCTGCTTTTGTCCCCTTTCTTCTGCTCACACTTGATAATTTCAGTTAACCGATGTTTAGGTTCACTGATTCTTTCTTATTGCCCACCTGCTGATGAACTCTCTAGTGAATTTTGAGTTTTGGTGTCTATACTTGCCTAACTCCAGAATTTCTATTCCATCACTTTACTATAATTTCTATCTCCTTAGTGACTGACATTTTTTATGTGTTGAAACACTGTTCTACTTCTTAGTTCTCTTCCATGTTTTCCTTTAGCTGAATATTTTCAAGACAGTTGATTTAAAAATCTTTATTTAGTGAGTGCCTGGGTGGCTCGGTCGGTTAAGCGTCCGACTTCGGGATGGGTCATGATCTTGCAGTTCGTGGGTTTGAGCCCAGGTCGAGCTCTGTGCTGATGGCTCAGCGCCTGGAGCCTGCTTCGGATTCTGTGTCCCTTTCTCGCTCTGCCCCTCCCCTCTCATGCTCTGTCCCTCTCTCAGAAATAAATATTAAAAAAAAAAAAAAAATTTAAATCTTTATTAAGTGGAATGTCTCTGCCTCCTCAGAAAGACCATCATTAACGTGCTTAAGATGTACAATCATAAGATATCCTTAGATATCTGTAGTGAAGTCAGTCTTCTCAGAAGCAGCCACGATGACATTCTTTGTAACAGTAAGAAATTGTAAAAGACCCATGTTTCTTCATTTAGAGAATGTTCCAATGAGGATCTAAAAAAGCAGTTATCTCTACGTTTACTAACATGAGAACAACTTCAAGACATATGGTATGTAAATATTTCAATCTGCAGAGTAAAATATGATGAGAAAACATTTACTGAAGAATATATTCTAAAATCACATTACAATATGTAAATGCATTTTTAGAAGATTTGCGCTAAAGAGAACATAGCTTCTGGGTGAAGACAATCTGTGATGGTAGGAGATGTGACAGGGAAGGGGATATTTTACTTCTTAGTTTCTAAAATGCATCCCTGTGTGAATCTGAACCACAAAAATATACACTAGGGGGGTTTAATACAAAAGAAAAATAGTAACATTTAAGAATAATTCGTAAAATGAAAATTGAGCACCAGCCTTTCTGATGACAGAAAGTTCTGCTCCTATGTCTGGTTAAACTAGAAACATTTTTATCTAAAAGATGCACAGTGTAAGAGTTCCTAAAAGAACACCATGGTCTTTTTGAGATGAATGCACTGTAAATAATTCAAGAACATGTAGTGTTAGAGAAGTAGGTTGATTCTATACTTTAAAACCAATGTTAATAAAACAAAATACTCACTCTATTCTTTATTCCTACTTTGAACTTCCCATTCTATTCCAAAGTATTAATATTGTGGAGTCAGAAGCACAAGGACTCCCTCATTTAACATCAAAAGGCGTTTGTAAAATCAGACAAAGCAAATTTCCCCCATCAGTCTTATTTTCCAGGGTTCCTCAGGTACTTGTGCACATTAATACGTTACTTACATATGTAATCTCTTTAATACTCATTTATTTATATGAGCCGAAAGGGCATCCAGAAGGGGTCTCTGAAGAATCCTTACTGCCTAACCTCAGGGACACCACAATGCCCACTCCCCATCTCCAGTCCTTGCCTACATAGAAAATCCTTCACAGGATGACTATCGAAAAGGAGCCTCTTCCCAAGTTCCATGTCACTGGGTCAGACTGAGTTGGACTCTGTATGGAGATGAGAGGAGACCGGGAGAAGGCCCTGGGTGTGAGTAAACAATTTAGGCAGGACATCTCGGAGACAGAGAAGATTAACAAGTCCAAAATATGACATTTTAAGAAGAAGAACAATTAATGAAAAATATGACTTTTACCTGGAGAAGAGCCATTCCTCCCTTTTCTCTCTCTTCTTCTAGCCTTCTTTCTTAGGTAAGGTTATACTGTGTGACAAAAGGAATGTTGTTTAATGTTTAGAATCAACATAACCCCTTCCTCTGCCACAATATACATACGGGGAGAAACTTACTATGGGAAAAAGTCCTTTGCTGCCCACTGCAACAGGAGGGATGCAGGGACAATAAAATCTAAAAGGGAGCCAACAAGTGCATTTTTTCACCCACTTTTCCAGAAAGCCCTCCACTCCTGCTGAAACATACACACTCTATGCAACTGCATCGTCCGCTGTCTCCTTGCACGCGGCAAAAGGGAACTGGCTCTTTCAAGTCCTTGGCTCCTCCCTAGGCAGCCAGCGTGCAATGAATGGTTGATGCAGGCCCCAGAAGCCCGTCCATGCCATCAATTTGGAACAACTCTTAAGGGGCACCCGAGCTCCAGAACTCCCTGGTAACTATACTGAGAGTTCACATCTTTGTCCTGATGGTGATGGGAAGCCGTAAGTGGGTTTAATGTCAAAAGATGACACAATCAAGTTTTGAACATTTAGTTATGATACAGAGAGATGGTGGAGCTGACAGAGGCATATCCCTGTCTCTAAGACTATACAGCTGCCTCTTTCTTACTGGTTTTCATTATTTTTGGAACTGGGTCACATTTTAAACTCCAACCGCACACCCTCTCCCAGAAAACTGCCAAAGACACACACACACCCAACTTTGAAAATCCTTTCAGGGATCTTATTACCTCAGGTTCAGAATTCTTGGTCTATCGACGCATGTTACAGGTGAGTGCACTGGGGCTCAGAGGGGGAGTTACTTTACCAAGTTACCCTGAAGAAGTCTGAGTAGCATGAACAGAACTGGGTGGAAGTAAATTCTGAAATGGTGGCCTGGACAGGTTTAATGAGAAAGGGTTTTCCGGATTACCTTTCATATTCCTGAACAAGAGAAGCTTCCCTTTCATGGGTTTAATCAAACCCATTTAATTCCTCTTTTCCAGAAAAACTATACGAAATTACAAATAGTTACAGATAGTGGAAAACACAAACAAGGGTCACCTGGGGAGAGGAGCTCTGGGCAATCTCTGCACCATAAACGGATGGGCTCTGCTGGAACAAAGTTCCACATCAATCCAGACCGTTCTTCAACATCTGTACAGAAAAGACAAAGGGAACTTGAGGGGAACATCTACTTAGTTGCAGACTTCAGCTCAGAACTCAGTAATGTAAAAGATCACTTAAGGGAAGAAGAGAACTGTTGAATATTAAATTAACTGCCTAAACTAGGTTTTGAGTGTTAAAAGATTACCGACATCCTTTATGGATATGTAACGAAATACCATGAAGTTATTTACCAGACATTAAAGAACAATTCCAACTTGTGAAAGAGTAGACAGCATGTAAAACTCATAATCTGAACAATAAAAATTAAGAGGGAAAATAACTTGGAAATTAAAAAGATATCCAATGGATTATGATATTAAAGATAAAGAGGATACATCAAATTTAGAAAAGAATGCGACGAGCCATCAAAAAAGGAGAGAGAAATAGTACTGTTAATAATGGCCATTGTAAAAAGCACCATGTGGTGCCCATTAAGTGACTGAGCTAGTCCTCTGCCCTCTAGATGAGTAGGGGTTGCAAATGGAATGATCTTCTGATGCAATACTTAGAAAGTACAGATGCCTCCAACACCTGGTTTCACACCTCTCATTCTCTTCTGCATAACTGAAACAATTCCCAAATTTTAATTAACGAGGTCACAGGGCCACAAATCAGCACTTCACAACTTAATATCCCATACCCAATCAATTCAGTACTCACCTGGGTTTGGGTCCTGTGCTTTGTCCCAGACCACTCACTACGTGTTTTGTTCTCTGTATAAGTCTCTCTGTGTCCTTGTTTCTCCTCAGTCTTTTTGTCCATTTCCGTTTCCCTCCCTCGCTATTCCTCCTTCAACCGTGTGACCCCACTCTGCTGCAGTCTGTTTCAATCCCCGCCGTTCCTCCCACACTTTCCGACTCCGCAGATTTCTGCGTCTTTCCCCGCCATCTCTGCCCCCACTCTGCCCTCCCTGCGGCGGCGCGAAGGGCCTGCATCCACCTCCCTAGTGACGACTGTGCTCGACGCGGTTGGGGGTTGGGGGGTGGCGACCGGGGGGAGACTCGGGAGTCAGAGAAAGGTTCTGAGCAGGAAAACGACCGGCAAGGCGACTGGGGTCTGTAAGGGCCAAAGCAGAAAGGCTGGGCCCGAACCTGCCTCACAGAGATTTTAACCGGAAACGAACGCTGACGCCCGTGACCCGCACCGACTGGGCTCCGAACGTCTTATGGCCACGCCGCGAGAGGCGACAGGGACGAACTCCCAGCGAGAGGGATGAGTGGTTTCAAAGATTTTACCTTACCAGGCGCCCCCGAAACCTGGGTGGGGAGGCGGGGCCCGAGGAGCCGCTCCAGGGCAGGAACCAGAAAAATGGAGACTCACTCATCCGAGCGCAACCGTTGCTCCGGGAACTCGGCTTCCGGGTCTGCAGGAAAGCGCGCATGCGCATGGGTCTCGTCGGTCAGCCGGGGCGCTCTCAGGGCGGAGCCGGGGCGGTTGCGGAAGCGGCGGGTGTGGGCGGGACCCCGGCGCGCTGGGTTGCCTGCCGGGCGGGACCCCGGCGCGCTGGGTTGCCTGCCTTGCACCACACGGGGGCCTGCCGTTTGGTCTTCTGTTTGTCCTTCCTGCCCTGCGGTTTCGGGTTCTGCTTTTGGATTCCTTCCAGTCCCGCTGGTGTCGTTTGGAGCCAGGCTGGGCACAAGGTTAGGGAAGGGTGGGCCGCTTCTGTTGGGAGTGGTGGTATTTGACAAGTTGATCACGGTGCCCATGGGAACATTTTTAGCGAGCGGTGCAGATTGGCCTCCAGCGGGAGAGGCGGAGCAGCGATGCTACCTGGGGCCGGGGCGTCCTCGTGGGGCGACTGAGACCCTGACAGTGACAGCTCCTTGTTTAATGAAGTTAAAGCCGGGTGGTCAGTATCGGTGATGGACGCTAGAATGCGACATGCAAAACTCTTCTGTGGGGAATGTGCAGTTTGGTACTAGTTGTAATTTTCACTGAACTGTCACTTCTTCTCCCCATTGGCCCTTCTGCTCTCCTGGGGGTTCCAGGCCAGGCTCTGGGCTGTGGGGGGGTGAGGGTTGGCACATTGCTTTAAAGAAGCAAACATTTCTGCCTCTATGGGTTATCAATTTTTCTCTCTTTATTTGATATTGGAATCCACACCTTCGAGGTGAATTATAAATCCAAACGCCTTTGAGACCTACCAGATGGCACCTGTATTTTGCTTAACCTTTAATTACTAAATATCATTGCAATTTTAGTTTAAAATTTTTTTCACTTCTTTTGGAAGACTAGTTTTTACTTGAAAATTAGATTTTTAAATATGTATTTATTTTGTGGGAGAGTACAGGGGCAAGTGCAAGCAAGGGAGGGGCAGAGAGCTAGATCTAGAAACCCAAGCAGGCTCTGAGCAGAGCCCTCTGCCCACCCCACCCCCCCCAACCCCCATTCTGGGCTGGATCTCACAAATCCTGAGATCATGACCTGAACCAAAACCAAGAGTCTGAGGCTTAATTAACCGACTGAGCCAGCCAGGTGCCTAGAAAATTAGATTATTTTAACTGATCGCTTCGTTTTCTGTTTCTGAATGCTTCGTGCGAAGTGCAGTTAACGTAGCTTCTAAAATGTGTACTCTTTCAGAGATACTTAACTTTTCCTAGTACTGATGAAATACTGGTTTTGAGATATTTCCAGAGACATGTGGTAAGGATGTCTGTTCTTTACGTGAATAATACAAGCAAATAGTAAAACTAGTTTTTCACATCTTCAGTAGCATCATATACACTCTTAATAATTTTTAATACGAAATATGCAAGTTAATAGCTCCTCTTCTGTTTCCTGTGGAAATTCTGAAGGTGGTGCTGGCTGCATTTGCTTTTCACACCCTCTCTGTTATGTGACTGCCCCCTCCAGTGCTTAAATCTCTGCAAGGAGTGAATGAACAAATGACTACACATTGTTTAACAGTTTACAATAATTTATAGGTATCTTGTCATTTTAGAGGGCTGTATATTCTTTCTGCAGCATGCAGAGATGACCTGGGACACAATGAGGTCAGGACTCCAGAGAACAAAAGGGCTGATTGTTAAAACAAAACAAAACAAAAAACAAACATGGAGTGATTAGATCAGAGGGGTTCATGACCCACCAACTGGGGTTTTCAGAGAGAGCCAAATAAAAAGGTTGAAGAGAGAGCATAAAACGATACAAAGGTGCTTATCAAGACAAGGATGCCTTGGGTAGCCCTCACTTCTGGGGAAATTCTGGAGATGTTGTCCTGTGAATGTGCTGGACCCACTGCTTGTATCTTAAGAGCTTGAAAACTATGGAGTTGCTGGCCCAGATCGTGAATCCCAAATGTCTGACAGTAGAGAACGTTAAAAGTAGGACATGTGCTGATTGTGTGATCTTCTTATTCAGCACCCCCAGTCATATTTCTATATAATGTTTCCACTGTTCATTGTCAGTCACAAGAAGAAAGTGGTATTTGCCAGCACAGTTAGGATCCAGCCGCTGATTGTTAGGCACACAGAGCTTTTATTTTAAGTTCTATCATCTTGGAGTTCCTGGGGCCATCGTGATGTCCTGGAAGACACTCAAGAAGCAGGTGGTGCCAATGGATACACCAGTGGCCACTCTGAACATACAAAACAAGTTGCATCAAAACTCAACGAAGATATTTTTCAAGCCAAAAGTGTTGCTGAGCAACGTCTTTAATGATGATGAGCCAGAGGTTGGCTACAGTCAGGTGCTTGAGAAGCAGGTCTTAGGAAGGTATTTAATCATTTTTAATTATTTTTTACTGTATAGACTTCTCTTTTGTTTGACCTTTATCCCGCTGTAGGATGTGAAGAATAAGAACACTTATTGTCATTTTGGTAGGAATCCCCATTTGCCAAATGCCAAGCATTAATAATGTTATACCTACTGTAGTTTTTGCTGGGTATTAACTTTTCTTATGCACTTTGGCATACTTCTGAATTTTTAACTTCACTGATCTAATAGTTCGTAAATAAACATCTGATAAGGATAACCATACTCATTTTGGGTTTTTAAAAGAGTTTTTGTGTGTATTGTTTTTTGTTCAATATTCTATAAGATTTTTGCAGTAACATTGTTAGTTCAAAAAACTGGCTGATGGTATGTATGTCAGGATCCAATTAAATTTATAAGTTACTTTAAGAAGAATTGACCTTTTTATAATATTGAGTTTTTCTACCCAGGAACATGATGTAAATTTACTTTCATTTATTTCTACTTTCATGTATTTCAGGAATGTTTTATTTTTTCACCATATAGGCTTTACATATTTTGTTAGATTCATTCCTAGTTAGTATATTTCATTTTTTAAAGTTACTTGTTTTTTTATTTAGAGTGCAAGAGAAAGAGAGAGGGTAGGAAGAGGGAAGGGGGGTGGAATTCCAATCAGTCTCCATGCTCAGCATGGAGGTGGATGTATCACTCCCTGGGCTGAAACCAGGAGTTGGCCACTCAACTGACTGAGACACACACCCACGTGCTCGTATTTCATTTTAGGATACACTATTTTTTGTTTTCTTTTGTTATTTATTTGTTTATTTTTATTTTTTTCATTTACATCTAAGTTAGTTAGCATATAGTGCAACAGTGATTTCAGGAATAGATTCCTTTATGCCCCTTACCCATTTAGCCCATCCCCCCTCCCACAACCCCTCCTGTAACCCTCTGTTTCTTCTCCATATTTAAGAGTCTCTTATGTTTTGTCCCCCTGTTTTATATTATTTTTGCTTCCCTTCCCTGTGTTCATCTGTTCTGTGTCCTAAAGTCCTCATATGAGTGAAGTCATGATATTTGTCTTTCTGACTAATTTCACTTAGCATAATACCATCTAGTTCCATCCACGAAGTTGCAAATGGCAAGATTTCATTCTTTTTGATTGCCAGTAATATTCCATCGTGTGTGTGTGTGTGTGTGTGTGTGTGTGTATGGCACATCTTTATCCATTCATCTATCGATGGACATTTGGGCTCTTTCCATACTTTGACTATTGTTGATAGTGCTGCTATAAACATTGGGGTGCATGTGCCCCTTCGAAACAGCATACCTGTATCCCTTGGATAAATACCTAGTAGTGCAATTGCCTGGTCGTAGGGTAGTTCTATTTTTAGTTTTTTGAGGAGCCTCCATACTATTTTCCAGAGTGGCTGCACCAGCTTGCATTCCCACCAGCAGTGCACAAGAGATCCTCTTTCTCCACATCCTCACCAGCATCCATTGTTGCCTGAGTTGTTAATGTTAGCCATTCTGACAGGTGTGAGGTGGTATCTCATTGTGGTTTTGATTTATAGTTCCCTGATGGTGAGTGATGTTGAGCATTTTTTCATGTATCAGTTGGCCATCTGGATGTCTTCTTTGGAAAAGTGTCTATTCATGTCTTTATTTCTTCACTGGATTATTTGTTTTTTGGGTGTTGAATTTGATAAGTTCTTTATAAATTTTGGATATTAACCCTCTGATATGTCATTTGCAAATATCTTCTCCCATTCCATCAGTTGCCTTTTAGTTTTGCTGATTGTTTCCTTCTCTGTGCAGAAGGTTGTTATTTTGGTGAGGTCTCAGTAGTTCATTTTTGCTTTTGTTTCCCTTGCCTCCAGAGACATGTTGAGTAAGAAGTTGCTGCGGCCAAGATCAAAGAGGTTTTTGCTTGGTCTCTCATCGAGGATTTTGATGGCTTCCTGTCTTACATTGAGGTCTTTCATCCATTTTGAGTTTATTTTTGTGTATGGTATAGGAAAGTGGTCCAGGTTAATTCTTCTGCATGTTGCTATCCAGTTTTCCCAGCACCACTTGCTGAAGAGACTGTCTTTATTCCGTTGGATATTCTTTCCTGTTTTGTCAAAGATTAGTTGGCCATATGTTTGTGGGTCCATTTCTGTGTTTTCTATTCTGTTCCATTGATCTGAGTGTCTGTTTTTATGCCAGTAACGTACTGTCTTGATGATTACAGCTTTGTAATACAGCTTGAAGTCTGTAGGTTACACTATTTTTTAAAAAATGTTTATTATTTTTGAGAGAGCACAAGTCCGAGAGGGGCAGATGGAGAGAGGGAGACACAGAATCTGAAGCAGGCTCCAGGTTCTGAGCTGTCAGCACAGAGCCCGACTCATGGCTCAAACCAAGGAACCAAGAGATCGTGGCCTGAGCCCAAGTCAGACACTGAACTCACTGAGCTACCCAGGCACCCCTATTTTATGTTATACCCTTGTAATTGCTGGCCCTGCTACTATAACTTGTAAATGATCGTTTGTTGTATATCAGCTATTGTACAAAAATATTCTATTCTATGTATAGGGTTGCCTGTGGGGCTCAGTTGGTGGAATGTGCAACTCTTCAACTTGGGATCATGAGTTTGAGCCCCATGTTGGGTGTAGAGATTACTTAAAAACAAAATCTTTAAAACAAATAGTCTATGTGCAAAAAGGCTATTGTTTTTCTGTATCAGTACTATAGCCTATTAGCTTACTGAATTATTTTTCAAAGTGGATTTTTCTAGGAGTTCCTTTGTGTTTCCAGAGGCATACTTGTATCATTTGCAAACATAGTTCTACATCCTTCTTTCTCATTCCTATGCCATTTTAAGTTGCCCTGGCTAAACCTCCAACAAAATGACAAATGTATACAACCGGTGACCATGTACTTTTTTAGTGTGGTTTTCTGGCCTTAGTGGATATATCTAGCACTTCCCTATGAGCAAGACAAAGACTTTGTTTTGTCAAGTTGGGAAAGATCCTAAAGAATTTCCTAATTTCACGTGTTTTGATGTAACATCCTTACATGATGAATTCCTCCAAATAATGTTTTTGTAACTATGAGTAAGATTTCTTGATTTCTCTTCATAAATGTGATACAGTATATTAATGAGTTTCCTAATAGTGAATCATCCTTGAATTTTAGGCACAAGTTCTTTGCTATCATATTTTTATATGATTTTTCAGGGGTTTTGGCTATATTTATTTTACATGGTACCATCTGTCAGAAGAGGTAACATCTTTCTGTGGTATTCTTTTTGGTACAAACTAGGATGTTTCAGTATCAGAATTTTATGTGACGTATAAAGATAATTTGGAAATTTTACTTCCTCTCTGATGCTCTTGAGTAAGTAGCATTAGCTTATCTGCTATATAAAAGAGTGGAAGAATCTGGCTGCTAATGTGATCCGGGTGCTTTAATTTATGAGGGACTCTGATAAATGTCTTCCTCTTCTCTATGGGTATTGGTGTGTTTGGACTCCTTATCTTACTGAAGTCAATTTTGATAAAATGTATTTTCTTAGAAAATGTTCATTTTATATAGGCTTTCTAGTTAATTTGTTTTGAGTTGGGGAAGCAGGACAAATATTTAATTTCATTTCTTGGCATCATGTTCTTTATTTGCATTTATTGAAAATTTTGAATGTATTGCACTTATTGAAAATTTTAAAAATAGAAAATCCTTCTTGGGTCATTTGGAGAATTCTTTCTTTCTGCCCATAAGTTAAATGGTGGTGGTAGTTGGGTCTGAGGATTAACAAAAAATTAGACTGGGGTAAGAGAAATTCTCAGGGAAGCACAGAATCCAGTGAGGCACATATGCTTCTCCACTGGTCTTTCATGGCTCAGACCTCAGCATTTCCTCCTTCCATGGAACACCCTGTCTGCTTCCAAGAATAATGGAAAAGGAAGAGTTGCTCTCAAACACTCCAACTGTTTCTTTGGATACGCTCACTAGAAACTTCTAATAGATCCTGGTAATTAAAGAATTTTTCAGAACCATTCTCAGCTCCCCAAGTGTTGAACCAACATTGTCACTACAGCTGACATGTTGATGGCAATTCTTTGGGGAGGTGAGGTCACAGAATCACTAACCTCTATCTCAGGGTTTGGCTTCCTCCCTCCCACACATGCTTTGCCTGCTACTTTACACCCAGTTCCCAGTTCTTGTGGCAGGAAGGAGTCTATGAGTATCTTCTAGTTTAGTCTCTAAGGTTAGGAGATGCAGTAGGAATCTGGGTAGGTGAGCATGTCTGGGAAAAGAATCTTCCGGCACAGGCTGAGCTTGTGAGAGAGACTGCTCAATTAGTGCATGACTGCTGCTAACGTAATTTAACAAAATCCTCATTGACGGGGTTCTTCATGTTTGATCCAAGTGCGCTCAGAGTCTGAATTTTAAGATACTTCAAGATTATAATTTCAGGGGGCACCTGGGTGGCTCAGTCATTGAAGCATCCAACTGTTGATCTCAGCTCAGGTCTTGATCTTGGGGTCATAAGTTCAAGCCAGTGCTGGGAATTGACAGCCTACTTTAAAAAAAAAAAAAAAAAGATTATACTTTCAGAATTGATCTGCCATACAGTGTGCAAGGGTCACAGAGACATTTTCAGGACCAATAATGTGATTTCTCTAAAGGCATGTGTGTGTGATAATGAGTATGATGGAACTAATTGAAATACAGCAGAAACAGTAGAAACAGTTGTCTGAATGGGAATTGCTGAAATTTATTCTTCTGTAACTTGAGTATGATGCGCTAAATAGAGAGAGTAAATATGTCTCTACTGAAAATCTCTGTGGTCTCTTGATCAGTGAGACAATCTTCTTTCCTAAAATAAGGAAAGGTCCTTTAAGAAAAAGCTAACGTCACTATAGAGGGTTTTAAAGAGCAAAAGATTAAGGACTTTATTTTTATATATTAATTTAATTTTAATATGATGGATTAATTTAAAAATATAATCTCATCAAGGAAAAAAGCAATATTAAGCTATATTTCTTCTGGTTTAAAATCGTTTCAATACTATTCCCAACTCACTACTCACTTCTCTTGATTTTCAATTTATTAAATGCCCAAGATTCCAAGTCTTCAAATTCCATTTTGCATGTTTGTATTATACTTTAATTGCATTTTCAAATCAAATATTAGTTCAAGTTTCAGTTTGTTTATTCTAAAATAACAAACATACACTGATTAATATGTATTTAAATAGGATTAATATTTTCTGCCCTAATACGCTTTATCGCTATGTGAGTTTTATGTCCCATATATTAGCACACAGTGCAGTTCTGCACAATAATTTCTCTTACGGATATCATTGTACCTTTGGTCCAGGCAAAAAATGAAATGAGTTTTCTGCTGCCATCCTGACATTTGTCTACATTACATAAATCAGATTGGCTCATATAAAATTGTTCAGTGCATCTATAATTTATTAAAGCCTTTGAAACTTTGCTCCTTAGTTATATTGGTCAAAAAGAACACTTTAAAAAAGTGGGAAATGATCAAACCAGGTTTATTAAGGAAAATAAATTTAAAATATGAGAAGGTGTCTGTGTGTATGTATATACCCATGACGAGTTTCCTGGCATAGTATAGTACAGTAGGAAACATTCATGTCATTGAAACTAGGCTACCCAGGTTCAAATCCTGATTCTACTTCTATTTAGATGAGTCATTTAACTTCCCGTGGCTAAATTCTCCTCATCCACAGAATGAGAGTAATGTTAGTTCCTAACTCATAGGGTTGTGAATATTATATAAGTTACAATAGGGAAAGCAGTAATAACAGTGACCCACACATTGTAAGTGCTATTAAAAGACACACATGTAACTTGAGAAATCTCTTAACGAAAGACAATATAGTTTAGATGTTCATTCTCAGGGAACAGGAGAGATAAGGTGAGATTTTATTTTCCATGAAAGTGTAGCCTGAAATTCATACTTTAATGCAGAACTCTCTGCCTGTGAATTTGAATATTGAGTTCTGGACAATGACAGAATGGTTTCAGTGCATTTGAATATAGCAGTGATCTTCCTATCCCAGATAGTCATTGGAATCCTGATCAATTTCTCACTCTTCTATCATTAGATGTCCCTTTGCTGCAGAGGATGCGAGCAGAGATCCACAAAGTTGGTTCTCAGGCACCTGAGTGTAGCCAACTCCTTGCCCATTCTCTCTAGAGGAATCCCAGAGACCATGGCAGCTCTAGGGCTGAAACATTTCACCATTTGTTATGGATGCTATGTTCTTTTATATGTTCACGGAGTGGCCAGAGGTATGTCCCTTTGTTCCACCTGCCCCTTGAGTGTCTTCCAGGCCATGACGATCAGCTCTGGGAACTCCAGGTGGGCAGAGCTTAAAGTGAAAGCTCCAAAGTACATTGGCCCCTGCAGTATCCTATGCGGGGGTGTTCTGCATGTTGGTAAACATGTTTTTTCCTATTTATATGGCTGGTAAATGGAACAACAAAACTATTATCCAAAAAAAGTGATTTGGGATATTGTTGTGCTTCACAGTGTAGAGACAAGATCACAGGCTCATTAGATGCAGCAATGATATTTTCCATACATTTTGTTTTTGGGACACATGACCCTGCCCAGCAACTCCTTGGTTTTTCTTATTCACTGGCACAGAGGGTCCAATGCATCCATAAGAGCAATCTGTCCCCCACCAAGCCCTCCAGTGAGACCGTGAGACCAGAGCCACCCAAAGCATCCTTGTTTTGGTGTCCACCTTTGTATCATTTTATGCCATTTTGTCCATCATTTGTGTTTACTTGGCTCTCTTGAATAATTCTAGTTGGTGGCTGGTAAATATCACTGTACTAATCACTGCATGTTTTTCAACTATTAGTCCTTTTGTTCTGATGAACCATGACCCCAGCATATTCAGGCTGTGTGTACTGTGTCTGCTGTGGAAGAAATACATAATTCCCTCATCTCATCATGGAAATATAATAGTCTTCCACCAGTTCAGCCATGGATGCCCTGAGACCTCAAATAATGTTAAGAACAAATATGTTCCAGTTTCCATGCAGAGAGAGAGGTGAATGAGACCCACTGACACCAGCCTGATATGAAATAATAAAGATCATGGTACAAGAAATCCTCTATAATTAATATGTGTGTGCCTATATAGTTGTATTTTTATTAATGGTAACAGTGAAATTAAGATTCCATAAAACAGTCCTGAAATAATGTGAACATACTGGAAATATCTTTGGATGTGTAACTTTCATATTGAGATATTAAATTTTCCCAAGATGTACCTGAGAGTGGAATTGTAAATCCTGATTTCTGATGCAAATGGCCTGGGGTGAAGGTGGAGGGAAAACTAGGTTTTACTTATTATTGGCTTTGGAGGCTATGTTGTGAATATTATGCCTCATATCTAAGAGATATTGGGAATGTTTGAAATATGATAACATTTATGGAGCAAGATGAGTGCTTTAATTAAAATATTTTCTGGTCAACGTTTGAAGAGTAAACTGCGGGACACAAAGAGGAACATAGGAAGAGGTGTCAGCTGAATTTTAGAAAGGGTGCAGGTGCAGCCAGTAAACAGATTGCGTATGTGGGAAAAGACTGAATGACTTTTGAGATGTTTACAAGGTAGACTGTTCTGTGTTAAATCTTGATGGCAGTTGGCTGTGTTGGTGAGAAAGAGATTTCAAGATGGACTTCTGCTTTTCCAGCTTGAGGTTATGGAGGACCATTTCATCAAGCTTGGTGGCTTGGTGCAGGAGACGAGTAGCAATTTGAAGGTGGAGTATATGAACATATTTTGTTTAACAAGGGATAGTATCACTTTTGAAATCACCACCAGGGCAATATAGACAGCACTGAAAGGAAAAAAAGATATTAACTAAAACATAGACCTATTTTAGGGGGGCCTGGCTGGCTCAGCCAGTAGAGTATGCGTCTTTTAATCTCCAGATGGTGACTTTGAGCCCGTTATTGGGTGTAGAGGTTAATTAAAAATAAAAAATTTAAAGAATAAAGATTTCAGGGGCGCCTGGGTGGCTCAGTCAGTTGGGCATCTGACTTTGGCTCAGGTCACGACCTCGCAGTTTGTGAGTTTGAGCCCCGCATCTGGCTCTGTGCTGACAGCTCTGTCTCTGTTCCACCCCTGCTCTCTCTCTCTCTCTCTCTCTCTCTCACTCTCTCTAAACTAACGAAACTCTAAAAAATGTTTTTAAAGAAATATTTTAATCTAATTGTTAATAAATCATAAGCACTTGCAAGGTTTTTTTAGATAAATATTTTAGTTTGGAATAACTTGAGATTTTCAGAAAATTTGTAAAGATAACATTGAGAGTTCCAAAATGTCGCTCACCCAGTACCCTAAATGCTACCATCTTAACTTTATCATTGTTCATTTGTCAAAACTAAGGAACCAACATCGGCATGTCACAGTCAGACTTTATTTACATTTCAACTGTTTTAACACGTTCGTTTTTCCCTATCAACATCCAACCCAGGATATCACATACATGGAATTGTCCTGTCTCCCCCAGTCTCCTCTGCTCAGTGACATGTTCTCACACTTTCCTTGTTTTTCATCACACGTTTGAGGTGTACTGGTCCCTCACATTTTAGAATGCCTCTAAAGTTGAATTTCTCGGAAGTTTTCTTTTTCTTTTCCTTAAGTTTATTTATTTGATAGGGAGGACAGGGGGGCAGAAAGAGGGAAAGAAAGAATCCCAAGCAGGCTCCATGCGGTCAGCGCAGGGCCTGACCTGGGGCTTGATCCCACTAACTGTGAGATCATGACCTGAGCTGAAATCAAGAGTCAGTCGCTGAGCCACCCAAGCGCCCCTGAAGTTGTTCTCCTGGATAGACTGGGTTTATGGATTCTTGAGAAGAATATCACATCTCATCACGGCATACAGTCTGAGAGGTTTCATGCAATTAACACGAGTTACCTTGGATGATGTTAATCATGATCAGTTAGTTAAGGTCATGTTCACCAGACTCCTCCACTGTAAAATTACCATGCATGCCTTTCCATACTCTATTCTTTGGGAAACTCTAAACACAGCCCACAGTCAAGTGAGGGGGCGGTGGGGGACGATGGTACTTGAGGGTAGGGGTGTGCTGTTGAACTAAGCTCCACATCCTGGAGGGCTAAGTAGCCCCATTTATTATCTGCCATTCTTCTGTGTGGAAGCTGTGTCACTTCTCCTTCATTTATGTGTTTATTCAATTGGTTACTCATATCAGCATGAACTCATTTATACTTATTTTATACCTTGTGTTATAATTCAATGCTCTGCAAATTATTTAGTTGCTTAGATTGTTCAAGCTTTGGTCATTGGAAGCTGTGGTATAAAGTACACTCAGGGGGCGCCTGGGTGTCTCCATCAGTGAAGCATTCAATTTCAGCTCAGGTCATGGTCTCACAGCTTGTGGGTCCAAGCCCCCCACTGGGCTCTGTTTTGATAGATCAGAGCCTGGAGACTCCTTCGGATTCTGTGTCTCCCTCTCTCTCTGCCCCTCCCACTCTTGTGTGCGTGCATGCACTCTTTCTCCCAAAAATAAACATGAACACACACACACACTCACCTGGTCTTTGTCTCAGGTTCCTGGCTCAGAGCTTCAGAAACCTTTAAGAATTCCTAAGTGGTAGGCGTGTCCTTATTACACTAAGGAGGCAACTCTGGGCAAGGGTTCCCCACAGAACTTCAAAATGGGGGACTGGACACCTCTGAAAGACCAACTATGTGATTGGATGGAAATGCTCAGCAGCCCAACCCCTAGGGAGAGGAAGGAGGCTGACTGGGGATTGAGTTCAGTCATGTGGCCAATGATTTAATCAACCAAGTCTGGGTAGTGAAGCCCTGATTAAACACCTGGAGTTGCTCCTGGGAGCTTCTTTGTGGGGGACAAAAGCTACTGTATGGGCAGTCCTCCCAAACTTTGCCCTGTGGATGCCTTCATGTGGCTCTTTACTGCTATCCTTTACAATAACATGTGAAATGACAAAACTAAAACAACTTAGTAACGAGTTTGCTGTCTTTTATTCCAGGGAAGACAACCCTTGATTTGGGGAGGACAGAGCCTCCCATGCAGGGAATGGTGTGCTCTTTCTGATGGATTTGGGGCAAGATTGACTTTTAGAAGAGGCAGTGCAGAAACAGAGTATGTTTGGCTAGGAGGTCAGGGATTTCCTTAGAAGAACAGAACTGCTATTTTCCAGTATAAGGTCGGCCAGCTGAAACTGAGTTAGAGGTCTGTGATTGGTATATATTAGGTTTCTTTGCTGATGTTTCACATAAGAGCAGGCTGGTTTAGATTTGTGATGTGGGTCGGGAACCTGGGGTGGCCTCCATTTTTTGTGTCCCAATATACGAAATAACTTTATCAAGGATTATCACACATATAGCACTTTCTGAGTTCTGTGAGTCTTCCCTGCAAATATTGAACAAGAGGGGATCAGAGGAAGCCTTAAATTTGTAGTTGGCTGGAGATGCATGGGAGGTTTGGGAATGCCTGACTTGTGACTGGTGTCTGAAGTGGGGGGAGTCCCAGGCAGGACTTTGTCCTTAACTTGTGGGGTCTCTACTAACACCAGATAAATTCAGAATTATATTGAATTGAAGGACACCCAGTTGGTATCAGAGATTTGGTAACAGGAGGCAGGAGCTCTTTCAGGTTTGGCTATTACATCCCTTTGATATGTCCCCATTTTTTTTTTTATTACTTCCTTACTCTTAACATTCTGCCATTACAAGATCCCCCAGGCTCATCTTGTATTTTCCCTGCTCCTGCCACAGAATCAGCCATAACTCCAAGGCGTCTTTCTTTTTTTTTTTTTTTTTTTTAGAGAATAGTGTTAGAAACCAAGATGTGGGTGCTGAGTGTTCTCCTTGCTACTGGAATGTCATTGCTCTTAGACTCTCTGAGTAGAACGACCTGGGAATTACCTGTCCTCACACAGATCTAGTTTTCTCTTTCCCATTGTATTTACTTACCTACAGCTAACTGCTCTCATACTGATGTCCCTGACTCTGTTCCCATACTTCAGGGTTCATTTTAGCCTTTCCCCCTTGCTTTTCTGTATCTGTCTATATTTACCAAGTACTATGGCATCTTATGCCTTTGAAGAGTTTTGCATCTGTTTCTCCATGTTCCCATGCTCTCTGCACACTACCTATAACCTCCTCCCTCTGGCCTCATTTGGACCCTACTCTATCACACGCCTGTAACCTTCCAAATATGCCCTATTCACCTGCCCCTGCAGTGCTCACAGCAGTTTATTATTGTTTTTTAATTTTTTTTTAACGTTTATTTATTTTTGAGACAGAGAGAGACACAGCATGAACGGGGGAGGGGCAGAGAGAGAGGGAGACACAGAATCGGAAGCAAGCTCCAGGCTCTGAGCCATCAGCCCAGAGCCCGACGCGGGGCTGGAACTCGCGGACCGCGAGATCGTGACCTGAGCTGAAGTCGGACGCTCAACCGACTGAGCCACCCAGGCGCCCCGCAGTGCTCACAGCAGTTTAAGATACTGCATGTGGTAAATGTCATCTTTCAGGGTTGTTGCAGGGATGGAAGAAGTAAAAAAAGGTGGAAAGTGCCCCCCATTTTCAGGCATCCAAGGTCAGGAGATGCCTGTATTCTTCCAACATGTGAGGACATTGTCGAGACACACATGTGCATGCAGACTCTTTGAATGTAATTCCATACACAGAACTGGCAATGCGGGAGTACAGGCGAATGTGTGTAAATGTGAGTGTGTGCTTGTATTTGATGAGTGCACGCACAAATGTGAGTTTGCTACGGAGTCTATGAGTGTGAGTGTGTAAACGTAAATGGCTGTGGATTTGAATGTAGCGCATAGGCAAGTGTTTGGATCTGTGTGTAATGTTTCTGTGTGTGTGTGTGTGTTCGTGAACTACGGGATGTCCATCATGATTCTAGTGTCTGACATGAATATGGGGAGTATTTGTGTATTTCTGTGTAGTGAAAACAAGGGATTAATTAGGATTCTGATATCATTCTGGTAAATGTCCATCATGATTCTAGTGTCTGACATGAATATGGGGAGTATTTGTGTATTTCTGTGTAGTGAAAACAAGGGATTAATTAGGATTCTGATATCATTCTGGTAAATGTACCGCTTTGTGATTATGAAAGAGATTTCATTCTCCCTGGTCATGTTATTTGGTCTTTAATTAACTTTGATCTTAATATAGCTACTCTATTTTTAATAGCATTTATGTTTATCTTTTGTCCAGGATTTTACTTTGTGTCCTTAATTTTTGAAGGGAATTTCCCCTAGGAAATATATTTTTGTCTGTCTTTAAAAAATCCAATTGTCAGGGGCGCCTGGTTGGCTCACATGGTTATAGGTTTAAGACTCTTGATTTCAGCTCAGATCATGATCTCGTGGCTCCTGAAATTGAGCCCAATGTTGGGGTCTAAACTGACAGCACAGAGCCTACTTGAGATTCTCTTTCAACCTCTCTCTCTCAAATAAATAAAACTAAAACAAAAAAAACAAACAAAAAAAAAAAACCAAAAAAACAACCAGTGACAATGTTTGCTTTTCAATGGGGCCTTTAGACTATGTCCTTTTACAGATATTGTTATATAGATTTACATTATCTTGCTATTGCTTTCATGATGTCTCCTTTGCTCTATTCCCTCTCTTTCTGTTTTCTTTGAAATAAGTCAATTTTTACAGATGATTTTGTTTTAAATCCTTTTCTTTGGTTCAATGGTGTTGCCTGTAATTATTTTTTTGTGTGTTTGCTTTAGGGGTTATTCAGTACAGCTGACCACAGTATACCTTCACGTGAGTTTATATTTCTTCATATAGAGCATCTGACCCTTCCTTTCCACATGGACTTCCAGTTCTCCACTCCTGCCCTGTGCTACCATTAGTATAGGTTTCTTTTACATATACTATAAACATATATGCTAGACCGTTAGTTTCTTAAACAGTCCATGAGTTACTAATTCTAGTGCTCTTAATTCCTTTGTGTAGATCAGGAGTCTGCCACCTACAGAACATGAGCCAAAAACAGCCTAACGTCTGTTTTTTACGTGAAGTGTAACTGGAATGCAGCCATACTCATATTTAGGAACTTTTGACCCAATAAGGGCATACTGGAAGAGTAGTAACAGAAACAGTATGGCCTACAAAGAATAAAATATTTACTATATGTTCCTTACATAAAAGTTTGCCAACCTCACACATAGTCACATTATCTTGACATCTAAGTTAGTATAAAATTGGGATATGAAACATACTGAAAAGTCAATTTTGTAGTCAAATATTTGGCAATGGTGACACAATATTGGTCTCGACTGGAGGAGTAAGACTAGGAATAAATTGGAGTTAGTAGGTCTTGTACTCATGAGGAAAACATGAAATATGCGATTTTGTTAGTATTCAATTTGCAAGTACAGTATCTCATTTGATGTTAAAAATTTGTTTGAGGGGCGCCTGGGTGGCGCAGTCGGTTAAGCGTCCGACTTCAGCCAGGTCACGATCTCGCGGTCCGTGAGTTCGAGCCCCGCGTCAGGCTCTGGGCTGATGGCTCGGAGTCTGGAGCCTGTTTCCGATTCTGTGTCTCCCTCTCTCTCTGCCCCTCCCCCGTTCATGCTCTGTCTCTCTCTGTCCCAAAAATAAATTAAAAAAAATAAATAAAATAAAAAAAAAAACGTTGAAAAAAAATTTGATGATATTGGCATTGAAGAAACAACTAAGGCGTAAAATACCCACCAAATATTACTTGATACACGTTCTTAAGTGAAGTAGCAATAAACCCCTGGCTGGCTTCAGGGATAGACAACAGGAAAAGTATATATCTTAATAAGTACTGGGATCAAATCCCTCAGACAGTTTTGACAAATGGAATTTACTATCTTTCCATTAATTCATTACCCCACCCCACTGCTGTATTCTCTCATTAGTGGTAAGGCTGCCATAAAGAAATAGGTCTGTGCATTCTCCAAACAGGTCATGGTTTTGGATCTATCACATACAATCTTAAGCCCTTTGGGGAATTTTGTTATTAAATTTGTTTTGTTTTAATTTTAGTTTTAATTTTTTAAAATTTACATCCAAATTGTTAGCATATAGTGCAACAATGAATTCAGGAATAGATTCCTTAATGCCCCTTACCCATTTAGCCCATCCCCCCTCCCACAACCCCTCCAGCAACCCTCAGTTTGATCTCCACATATGAGTCTCTTCTCTTTTGTCCCACTCTCTGTTTTTATATTATTCCTGTCTCCCTTCCCTATGTTCATCCATTTTGTCTCTTAATGTCCTCACATGAGTGAAGTCATATGATTTTTGTCTTTCTCTGACTGACTAATTTCACTTAGCATAATACCCTCCAGTTCCATCCACGTAGTTGCAAATGGCAAGATTTCATTCTTTTTGATTGCCGAGTAATACTTCATTGTGTGTGTGTGTGTGTGTGTGTGTGTGTGTGTGTGTGTGTACATACATACGTACACCACATCTTCTTTATCCATTCATCCATCGATGGACATTTGGGCTCTTTCCATACTTTGACTATTGTTGATAGTGCTGCTATAAACATGGGGGTGCATGTGTCCCTTCGAAACAGCACACCTCTATCCCGTGCATAAATGCCTCGTTGTGCAATTGCTGGGTCATAGGGTAGTTCTATTTTTAGTTTTTTGAGGAACCTCCATACTGTTTTCCAGAATGGCTGCACCAGCTTGCATTCCCACCAACAATGCAAAAGAGATCCTCTTTCTCTGCATCCTCGCCAACATCTGTTGTTGCCTGAGTTGTTCATGTTAGCCATTCTGACAGGTGTAAGGTGGTATCTCATGATGGTTTTGATTTTGTATTTCCCTGATGATGAGTTATGTTGAGCATTTTTTCATGTGTCAGTTGGCCATCTGGATGTCTTCCTTGGAGAAGTGTCTATTCATGTCTTTTGCCCATTTATTCACTGGATTATTTGTTTTTTGGGTGTGGAGTTTGAGAAGTTCTTTTTAGATTTTGGATACTAACCCTTTATCTGATATGTCATTTGCAAATATCATCTCCCATTCCATCAGTTGCCTTTTAGTTTTGCTGATTGTTACCTTCTTTGTGCAGAAGGTTTTTATTTTGATGAGGTCCCAGTAGTTCATTTTTGCTTTTGTTTCCCTTGCCTCTGAAGACGTGTTGAGTAAGAAGTTGCTGTGGCCAAGATCAGAGTGGTTTTTGCCTGCTTTCTCCTCGAGGATTTTGATGGCTTCCTGTCTTACATTGAGGTATTTCATCCATTTTGAGTTTATTTTTGTGTACAGTATAGGAAAGTGGTCCAGGTTAATTCTTCTGCATGTTGCTGTCCAGTTTTCCCAGCACCATTTGCTGAAGAGACTGTCTTTATTCCATTGGATATTCTTTCCTGCTTTGTCAAAATTTAGTTGGCCATACGTTTGTGGGTCCATTTCTGTGTTCTCTATTCTGTTCCATTGATCTGAGTGTCTGTTCTTGTGCCAGTACCATACTGTCTTGATGATTACAGCTTTGTAGTATAGCTTGAAGTCCAGGATTGTGATGCCTCCTTCTTTGGTTTTCTTTTTCAAGATTGCTTTGGCTATTTGGGGTCTTTTCTGGTTCCATACAAATTTTAGGGTTATTTGTTCTAGCTCTGTGAAGAATACTGGTGTTATTTTGATACAGATTGCATTGAATATGTAGATTGCTTTGGGTAGTATCAACATTTTAACAATATTTGTTCTTCCTATCCAGGAGCATGGAATCTTTTTCCATTTTTTTTTTTTTGTGTCTTCTTCAATTTCCTTCATAAGCTTTCTATAGCTTTCAGAGTATAGAGTTTTCACCTCTTTGGTTACCTGTATTCCTAGGTATTTTATGTTTTTTGGTGCATTTGTAAAGGGGATCAATCATTGGTTTCTCTTTCTCTTGCTTCATTGTTGGTGAATAGGAATGCAACCGATTTCTGTGCATTGGTTTTTTATCCTGCAACTTTCCTGAATTCATGAATCAGTTCTAGCAGTTTTTTGGTGGAATCTTTTGGGTTTTCCATATAGAGTAGCATGTCATCCATGAAGAGTGAAAGTTTGGCCTCCTCCTGGCTGATTTGGATGCCTTTTATTTCTTTGTGTTGTCTGATTGCAGAGGCTAAGGCTTCCAATACTATGTTGAATAAGAGTGCCAAGAGTGGACATCCCTGTCTTATTCCTGACCTTAGGGGGAAAGCTTTCAGTTTTTCCCCATTGATATTAGCATTGGGTCATTCATATATGGCTTTTATGATCTCGAGGTATGATCCTTCTATCCCTACTTTCTTGAGAGTTTTTATCAATAAAGGATGCTGTATTTTGTCGAATGGTTTCTCTGCATCTATTGGGAGAATCATATGGTTCTTGTCCTTTCTTTTATTGATGTGATGAATCACGTTAATTGTTTTGCAGATATTGAACCAGCCCTCCCTCTCAGGTATAAATCCCACTTGGTCGTGGTGAATACTTTTTTTAATGTATTGTTGGAGCTGGTTGGGTAATATCTTGTTGAGGATTTTTGTATCCATGTTCATCAGGGAAATTGGTCTGTAGTTCTCCTTTTTAGTGGGGTCTCTGTCTGGTTTTGGAATCAAGGTAATACTGGCCTCATAGAAAGAGTTTGGAAGTTTTCCTTCCATTTCTATTTTTGGAACAGCTTCAAGAGAATAGGTGTTAACTCTACCTTAAATGTTTGGTAGAATTCCCCTGGAAAGCCATCTGGCCCTGGACCCTTGTTTTTTAGGAGATTTTCCATTACTAAATCGATTTCTTTACTGATTATGGGTCTGTTCAAATTTCCTATTTCTTCCTGTTTCAGTTTGGTATATGTTTCTAGCAATTTGTCCATTTCTTTCAGATTGTCTATTTTATTGGCATATAATTGCTCATAATATTCTCTTATTATTGTTTTTATTTCTGCTGTGTTGGTTGTGATCTCTTCTCTTTCATTCTGGATTTTATTTATTTGGGTCCTTTTCCTTTTTCTTTTTGATCAAACTGGCTTAGGGTTTATCAATTTTGTTAGTTCTTTCAAAGAACCAGCTCCTGGTTTCATTGATCTGTTCTACTGTTTTTTTGTTGTTGTTTTTTCGATAGCATTAATTTCTGCTCTGATCTTTATTATTTCCTGTCGTCTGCTGGTTTTGGGTTTTATTTGCTGTTCTTTTTCCAGCTCTTTAAGGCATAAGGCTAGGTTGTGTATTTGAGATCTTTCTTCCTTCTTTAGGAGGGCCTGGATTGCTATATATTTTCCTCTTATGACTGCCTTTGCTGTGTCCCAGAGGTTTGGGGTTGTGGTGTTATCATTTTCATTGGCTTCCATATACTTTTTAATTTCCTCCTTAGCTTCTTGGTTGGCCCATTCATTCTTTAGTAGGATGTTCTTTTGTCTCCAAGTATTTGTTACCTTTCCAAATTTTTTCTTGTGCTTGATTTCGAGTTTCATCATGTTGTGGTCTGAAAATATGCACAGTATGATCTCAATCTTTTTGTACTTGCTGAAGGCTGATTTGTGTCCCATTATGTGGTCTATTCTGGAGAACGTTCCATGTGCACTGGAGAAGAATGTATGTTCTGCTGCTTTAGGATGAAATGTTCTGAATATAAATATTAAGTCCATCTGGTCCAGTGTGTCATTCATAGCCATTGTTTCCTTGTTGATTTTGCAATTAGATCATCTGTCCATTGCTGTGAGTGGGGTGTTGAAGTCTCCTACTATTATGGTATTACTGTCAATGAGTTTCTTTATGTTTGTGTTAACATTGTGTTATGTTCTTTATGTATGTTATGTTTATGTCTGTGATTAATTGATTTATATATTTGGGTGCACTCACATTTGGTACATAAATGTTTACAATTGTTAGGTCTTCTTGGTGGATAGACCCCTTAATTATGATATAATGCCCTTCTTCATCTCTTGATACAGTCTCTATTTTAAAGTCTAGATTGTCTGATATAAGAATGGCTACTCCGGCTTTCTTTTGTTGACTATTAGCATGAAAGATGGTTCTCCATCCCCTTACTTTCAATCTGAAGGTGTATTTAGATGTAAAGTGGGTCTCTTGTAAACAGCATATAGATGGATCTTGTTTTCTTATCCATTCTGTTACCCTCTGTCTTTTGATTGGAGCATTGAGTCCATTGACATTTAGAGTGAGTACTGAAAGATATGAATTTATTGCCACTATGTTGCTTGTAGAGTTGGAGTTTCTGGTGGTGTTCTCTGGTCCTTTCTAGTCTTTGTTGCTTTTGGTATGTATGTATGTATGTATGTATGTATGTATGTATGTATGTATTCATCTTTTCTCCCCTCAGAGAGTCCCCCTTAAAATTTCTTGCAGGGCTGGTTTAGTGGTCACTAACTCCTTTCATTTTTGTTTGTCTGGGAAACTTATCTCTCCTGTCATTTTGAATGACAGCCTTGCTGGGTAGAGAGTTCTTGGCTGCATATTTTTCTGAATCAGCACATTGTATATATTCTGCCACTCCTTTCTGGCCTGCCACGTTTCTGTGGATAGGTCTTCTGCAAACTTGATCTGTCTTCCCTTGTAGGTTAAGGACTTTTTTCCCTTGCTGTTTTCATGATTCTCTCCTTGCCTGAGTATCTTTTGAATTTGACTATGATATGCCTTGTTGATGGTTGGTTGTTGTTCAATCTAATGGGAGTCTTCTGTGCTTCCTGGATTTTGATGTCTGTGTCTTTCCTCGGGTTAGGAAAGTTTTCCACTATGATTTGCTCACATAACTCTTCTACCCCTATTTCTCTCTCTTCCCCTTCTGGGACCCCTATGATTCTGATGTTGTTCCTTTTTAATGAGTCACTGATTTCTCTAATTCTTAAATCCTGCTCTTTTGCCTTAATCTCTTTTTTTTCTGCTTCATTATTCTCCATCACTTTGTCCTCTATATCATTGATTCTCTGTTCTGCCTCATCCATCCTTGCTGCCACGGCATCCATTCGAGATTGCAGCTTGGTTATAGCATTTATTATTTCATCCTGACTAGCTTTTACTTCTTTTATCTCCACTGAAAGGGATTCTAGTCTATTTTTGACTCCAACTAGTATTCTTATTATCTTGATTCTAAATTCTGGTTCAGACATCTTTATTGCGTCTGTGTTGGTTAAGTCCCTGGCTGGCGTTTCTTCCTGCTCTTTCTTTTGGGGTGAATTCCTTCATTTCCACATTTTGAAGGGAGAAAAGGAATTAATGAGGTAGAAAAAATTAAAATTAAAAAAATAAAATTTTAAAATATTAAAATTTAAAAATTAAAAACAAACACACAGAAAAAAAATCAAATAAATGATGCCAGATCCTAGCTGTGTTTTGGTCTGGGTGTTGAAAGTGGCTTGATAGATTAGAGTAAAAAGGGGAAAAATAGAAAGAAAAAAAAAAAGAAAGAAATCGTTTGAAAATTTGAAAAAAATGAATACACTGAAGTAGACTAAATGAAATGATGGAAGTAAAATAGAACTTTTAAAAATTTACAGAAAAGTAAAAAACATAGAAAAAATTAAGGAAAAATATTTTTAATAAAAATACAAAATAAAAATGAATTTTTTCTCTTTCTGTATTCAAGAAAAAGAAAAGAAACGAAAAAGAGAAAAAAGAAAGAAAATTAAATAGTTGGACCAGCTAACAGACTGGAATATGACTGAAATTACTTTGTTTTCCCCTAGAAGTCAAACTATGAAGCACTTTATAGTCCATAAACTAAACAGGTGGTGAGACTTATGTTCTTGAAGAGTGAGGTTGGCCCAGTTTGGCGGGGCTTAGAGTAACAGCTACCTTCTCCTCTAGATGGCGCTGCTAGCCTACTGGGGTGGATGGTTGTGGTGCTTGTAGGTGCATATGCGCATGCACAGGAGCGGTGAAAATGGCATCACACAGCTATCCAGTCTCTAGTATCGAACTCTGTTCTCCCCAGTCAGCAATCACCCACCTGTCCTTTGTCTTTGGCTTCTGTCCACTGCCTGCTTCCGCACTGTCCATGACCAAGCCCCAGGCAGCACCTCCCTCCTGAGTTTTGTCTCAGATGTGGCTGCCTTCCCCAGCCTCCCACTTCTGAGGGACTGTGGCTTTGACCTGTTCCGCCCCTTTGTGGAGGGTCTCACCGAGCAATGGCCAGGTGCTGGCCACACCCAGAAACATTCACAGGACCATGCTGCTGCCCATGCCAAGAGACTGCAGCCAGGTGCCAGCCTGCCCCAGAAAAAGCTCAGGAGACAGTGTAGCAGCAGCATTTCAGGGATAATGGAAAATCACAGCACACATCTGGCACCAGGCTTCACCCTTAATGACCTTGTCCAGCATCAGTGAATGCGGCCATTGTCTGGGGTCTGGTGGGCCCAGGTGGCCTCACAGCCTCTACCAAATGTCCTCCCGTCAGTGGAACCACTTCTCTTCATGTGGCCCAAACTCCTCCCAGACCCCACTCTGCTCCTGGAGATTCACCCTTCCCACCAGGGCACCACTAGGTATCATGCTGCAGAGTTGCAGACTCTGCGCTCTGCCTGTTTACAGTCTTAATGGAATTTAAACCCTCTCCCTTCTCCTTTCTCCCTTTTTACTTCAGTTCCTGTGGCTGTTTCCAATTGTCCACTTTCTCTCCCTCTGCTTTTGGGGAGTGGTGCTTTTCCAGTGTTCTCCCCTCCTGTCTCCATCCTCTCCACACGCAAAAGCGGCTCCCTGCCCTCCGCAGCTTCTCTCTCCCCAAGTTCACCTCTCCACACTGCGTACCTGCTGAATTCTGAGGTTCAGGTTGTACATTGTTGTGTTAATCCTCAGATCAGTTTTCTAGGTGTGCAGGATGGTTTAGTGTTGGTCTGGCTGTATTTCACGGAAGTGAGACACACAAAAAACTTCCATGCTGTTCTGCCATCTTGGCTCCTCCCCCTCAGTCTTTTGGTAGCAGCTACAAAATGTTAAATTCAAGATTCCCTCTCAAATGCTCCATTCTACTCTCAATACAAATATTAATCTCATTGGTCAGGTAGGACAGTTCTTATTTGTGACAGTCCTCCTGGAAATCAGTGGCTGAAACAACTAGGTGGTTTATCATTCTCACATAACAGGAAGCCCAGAGATGCAGGTTGGGATGGGACAGGTCTCCTGGGCAGTTCTCTGCCTGTTCCACCTCCCTTAGCACTCAGCACTCTCTCTCCTTACAGCAGGATGGCCGCTGTAGGACCAAGAAGGATGAATGGTGAGGGGCAAAGGCCTTTTTTTTATTAGGTTTTGTCTCATTTACATGGAAATAATCCCGGGAGGTTTTTCCCAATTAGCTACACATTTTAATAATGTAATTTTGATAAGGATATTAGAGGGGCAGTGAGGTGGCTCAGTCAAGCGTCAGACTCTTGATTTTGGTTCAGGGCAACATCCCAGGGTTGTGGGATTGAGACCTGTGTCAGCTCTGCAGTGAGCATGGAGCCTGCTTAAGATCCCTCTGCCCCAGCCCCCCACTTGCATGCACTCTCTCTCAAATAAATTAACTAATTAATTAAAGATACTGGGGACTTTTCAAACTACATAGTCACACCTAAATAACAGAAGGTAAAAGAAAAAGATGGTAAACATTTCGCAGACCAAATTTAAATATACCTGTTATTAATATTAAATGACAAGGTAGTCAAGGATAACTGTGGGATGAGAGAGATTTTATCAGCAGACTTTGTTCTTTATCCGGAGAGTATAATATTGCATGCAACCCATGACCAGTATGATATGTGTTCCAAATAAGTCAAAAGTTATTAGTCCTCAGTGTTTTCTTATAGATTTCCTTTGAATTTAAGTTGATTTTATTTACCTGAATGTAAAACTAATTTGCCAAGTTTCATCACAGATATTCTGATTCTAGTACCTTTTTAAAAAGTTGTTTAAAGTTTGTTCATTTTTCCATGCTCAGTGTGGAGTAAGACCTGGGACTCCATCCCACGAACCATGAGATCATGTCCTGAGACAAAAATCAAGAGTTGGATGCTTAGCCAACTGAGCCACCCAGACACTCCCTGTCTAGTATCTCGGTAGAAAAATGGAAGGACTGATTTTGAGATTCCATTCATTCCATTCTCCCTTAAAGTGAGAGATCTATAAAAGGCTTGTAGTTGGGAAATATTCTCTCACTTCTGAGTCTGTATTAATATTAGACTGTAACTTAATAGAAAATCATGACATCACAAGTCTAAAAATATCTTTGGTAATTGGTCTAAACAGTATTTCACAACCATTTTCCACAATCATATTGTGCAGTGGACAGTATGTGTGCATCAGGAAAAAGAAGTTGGTAGTTAGCATGAGGAAGATTGTGGTCTTTCCCAACCAAGACAGTCAGAAGTAAACATTCAGTTTTATACTGAAGAGTCTGACTCTACTCTTGATGCCCGACTAATGGTACCGGTGAAGCGTCATTACCTCTTACTAATTCCGCTCATCTGGGCAGGGCAAGCTAATAATAAAGCCCGAGAGGCCCTTCCCTTGGCAGCAGTTCTAAGTTCACAGTGTCAATGAGTACCATCACCCTGGCCCCACACAGGATGCATGGTAACAAAGTAGTCACCATTGCCTGCTTTCTCTAGCCATTTTCAGAACTTGAGAAGTCTGCCCTGCTCTCCCGAGAAAGCGTCATTATATAACCAACATTCTCCGAACACTTGAGTGAACGGAGTCATCATTCTTGACATCCGAACATCCTGTCCCAGTGGAGTAAGCACAAATGCAAACAAAAGCAAAAAAATGTTTTAGAGGGTAAATATGTGAGATTTCTAGTTATCAAACAAGATTCCCATTGTGTTGCTCATTCTTGAGAGTAAACTCATGAAGATTTATCTTTTCAAATTATGTCCCTGAGTACTCCAGCACAAAATATAGATTGTGCCTTTATCCTTACTTCTTACAGTATCTTCTTACTTCTTCTGACTTCTTACAGTATCTTTACCCTTACTTCTTAATTTTTCTATTTCCCAATACTTTTCATATGCCTGCTACTTTTCTACTTTCATTTAATGTTAATAGTACAACACATGGGCCTCATTTCAGCACAAAAGCGTGCAGAAATATAATCATATGGAGTATATTCATGAATAGGAGGCAGACTTTAGAGGGTGAGAGTTTGAGATTGCATTGCTATGGTATTTTCACTACAGCCACAAAAATAATATGAGATATACTATGGAGTATGTAACTCAAATTCAACTTATGAATATGTATTTCCAAAACTGTAGGTTTGAATCTAACATGAAAAAAAAAAAAATGTTGTGGATGACATTCAACCTAGAGAGCACAAGGATGTATTATTAGTGTTCATTATGAAATGCCCCAGTGAAGTGTGATGCACCTGGGCTAATAAAAGGCACATGATTTACTTAGGGTTACACAAAAGCTCATACTCACATTTTAGTTACTTAGATATGAGAAATAGGATATCCTAAATCAAATGGTATCAAATGCAATTTCAGTGGCCAAATTTGAGACCTTCACAAGCATACTACTTTTGCGTTTTTCTTTTTTTATTTTTTAGAGAGAGCATGAGTAGGCAAGAGGGGCTGAGAGAGAGAATCTTAAGCAGGATCTACATTCAGCAGAGAGCCCAATGTAGAGGTTGATCCCAAAACCTTGAGCTGAAATTGAGTCAGACACAACCTACTGAGCCACCTATGCACGCCTACTTTGGTTCTTTTGATTAAAATGTTCTCTACAACTTTCTCTTCAGTTTCCAAAAATAAGAGTAATTTTTATTCATCCATGAAATACAACTATTACCTTTCAAAAGAGGGAGAGACCATCATTCCCCCTCCATTTTCTCTATCCAAATGCCATCCCTAGTAACCTATCATTGCCACATGAAACTTTAATTCTTTCAATTTCCCAACCTACCGTTTCATGATGATCTGACAGAGTAATCCTTTCCTATAATAATCAACAAAGGCTCTCAATCATATCAACAAATCTAGAGAAATACTCATGACCATAGAAAACATGGAAAATTAGATAATAGTTTTAGATCTATTCCCTAACACTTCCCATTGTCTCAGATTTATACTATAATGTATCTTAAAATTAGCATCCTATTTTTCCAGGGTATATAGCTATGACTAAGCCCCACCTAATGAAATAGGTTCCTTTAACCTTACCGATGCTTTCTCTGAGACCACCATGATTGACAAGTGAAATGTATTTAGTAAGAGTATAACATCAGTGGATTCCAAACTTGAGGTTATGAGTCATCAATAATAACGTAGCCTCAAGAAACCTCAAATAATTGAGTAAAAAACAGCTATAGGGGTGTCTTTCTGGCTCAGTCAGAACAACATGGGACTTCATCTTGGGGTTGTGAGTTTGAGCTCCACATTGGGTGTAGACAGGAAAATAAAATCTTAAAAAAATTTAAACAGAAGATGATTAGGTCTTTCTATAGATATACTTATTCCATTGAAACACATTAAATAATTTTAATTTTCTGTGGAATTTAACACCTAAGATTGGCTAATCCTCCAAATAGACCTAGTTTCCCCTAGTGTGAATTTTCGTATTGTAGTCCACTGAGAATTGGCTAAACAATTATCACCTTCATTACACATGTAATGTTTCTGTCCAGTATAAATTCTGTGTTTCCTGAGGTAAATATCTTGACACATTTGTATGATTTTCATGTGAATTCTTTCAAGACCACACATTTTTTTAATTACTGGAAGTCTGTACCTCTTAATCCCATTTGCCTATTTTAATCCCCTCCCCAAAGTTGTACATTTTTAAAAGTCTGATCACACTCATTACATTTGTAAGATTTCTCTCCAGAAAGAATTATGTTCCACAAGGTATAAGCTTTGGATAAGCCTTGCCATACATTCCATTTGTGTGCTTTCAGAGATTTATATTCTGATATCAGGTGAGATGTGAGCCCTGGTTACAAGCATTGCCACATACATTAGTTTCACATGGTTCCTCTCCAGGATGGAACCTCTGATGTTGAGTAAGGCTTGATCACTTGCTTATTTTATCTGTAAGGTTTCCTTCCACTTTGAGTTCTTCCATGACACCCAAAGCTTAAACTTTGAATAAAAGCACCACCACACATGATATAGTTTATACTCTTTCTTTTCACATGTATTTTCTGATGCCTCGTAAAAGCTTTGCCACACTCATTACATTCATAAGGTTTCTCTCCAGTATGGATTTTCTTATGCTGAGCAAGATGCTCGTACAGGCTTTGCCACACTCGTTACATTTGTTTCTCTCCATTATGAGTCCTCTCATGACCCCAAAGGTCTGAACGTTTACTAAAAGTCTTATCACATTTATTACATTTATAAGGTTTTTCTCCTGTATGAATTCTCTGATGTCTCATGAGGCTTGTACTTTCGGTAAAAGCCTTGTCACACACATTACATTTGTATGGTTTCTCCCCAGTGTGTGTTTTCTGATGCCTAGTAAGATTTGCAAATTGGGTAAATGCTTTGCCACACTCCTTACATTTGTAAGGTTTCTCTCCAGTATGGATTTTTCTATGTTGAGTAAGATGTGAACGCTCAGCAAAGGCTTTGCCACACTCACTACATTTGTAAGGTTTCTCCCCAGTATGAGTTCTCTCATGACCCCAAAGGTGTGAATGTTTGATAAAAGCCTTATCACATTTATTACATTTATAAGGCTTTTCTCCTGTATGAATTCTCTGATGTGCCATAAGGCTTGAACTTCGAGTAAAAGCTTTGTCACACACATTACATTTGTGTGGTTTCTCTCCAGTGTGTGTTTTCTGATGCCTAGCAAGGTTTCCAAATTGGGTAAATGCTTTGCCACACTCGTTACATTTGTGAGGTTTCTCTCCAGTATGGATTTTTCTATGATGAATAAGATTTGAACGGTCCGTAAAAGCTTTGCCACAGTCATTACATTTGTAAGGTCTCTGTCCAGAATGAATTCTCTCATGACTCATGAGGTTGGCACTTTTGCTAAAAGCCTTCCCACAGTCATTACATTTGTAAGAAATTCCTCTAGTGTATGCTCTCCTGTATTGTGCAGGTAACAAAGGATACTTAAAAACCTTCCTGTATTTGTTCCAAATGTTTTTGGTACTGGGAGGAATTCTTTGAAGTGGTGAGACTGAGGAACCACTGTTGACAGACTTCTCAGTCGGATTACAGTCACACATTTTCTCCTCATTGTGAAATCTCTGCAGTTCAGCCAGATGTGCCTGCAGACTTAATCCAATTCTATTTTCCATGCAGTTTATGTACTGGTTTCCAGCACCACTTCTGTTATTGTCCATTTTTAGCAAATTCCTCGTAAATGGCTCATCATCCATGAAATACTGGTACACATTATTTCTTACAGAAACACTCTGCTTTTCAGGAAGAGTAACTGAGGTCTGATTAACTTGCTGGTCTTTTCTACAAGTGAGATTTTTGTTATGGGTCAAAGGCACTTCTTTGTAATTTCTTGCATCATATCCCCACTGACTCTCAAACTCATGCATATTTTCGCAGGATTCCTGGAGATCAAAATCCTTGATTCCATAACTTTCATTTCTCTCCAATATCACTAAGTGGTAAAATTTGCCTTTATTAATGTCCTCTGTTGGTGATAATTCCTTGATTGCAAATCCATCAGAAGGGATTCCTATCAAATAGAGATGGAAGATAAATCTTTTATACTAAATTACATAATTACACACCAAAATAATACTTTATACTGAACACAGGAAGTTTCTCAAGTATGGTATCCAAACAATATTGTAATATACAATGTTTGTAAGTTTTCTTTTTATAAATGTTTCCATATCAATAATTTCTCTAATTTTAAGGTAATTTTTCCAAACACACATTATACACTATACATATTTTTTGCCCATGTAACTGGATATGAAATGAAACTTCATAATTAGCTCATCCATACACTGGCTATTATATAACTGTGCATGAAATCATACAGATGTCTATCTTCCTTAATTCTTAATCTTTATAAAAATGTGTTTACCTGAACACGGTATTTCATAATTCAGTGATTCTCAACATATCTTTCATTTTTCCTACTGTGTGTTCCTTATGGAATGTAAATTCTGTCTTTAGTTCTCAAGGAAGAATTGTTTAGAATTCCAGAGAATATTATTTTCTGTAAATGTGGTTACTTATTAACTTAACCTGCTAGATCAATTTTTAGATTGTAATATACGGATTTGTTAAAAGACCTTGTTTCCTTCATCATATCCTCATACATTATTAAACACACATTATTATTAAACACCAAATCAAGCTGCTCTCCTGAGCAATCTGTACTGTGTATGAATAGGGGTCTTTCTACAGTGTGGGGAGGGGCAGGACATGTGGACACTGAGGTGCTTTGGTGCTCAAAATTAATATACCAGGAGATACCAGTATAGTTTGTTTAGCTCAATGAAAAATCTGAGGAAAGGCCAGGACCTGGATTCAGAAAAGCAAGAGTGAAACACAAGGAGTAACGGGCAATGTGGGAATGCTGCTTGTGCTTGCACATCTAAGGGAATATGATTGTGCTGTAAGTTAAATGCCTGACCTTGGAAAAGGTCAAAACAAGTTAACTGACTGCCTGAATGCTTAAGGATTATTTTAGGTATGCAGAAGACTGGTTCTCTTCCAAGAACTACTGAACCAAAAGCACAAGTGCAAAAGCACAGAATCAGTTATTTATGAAAATTCACCATAAGGTTTCCTTCTTTTCCCCAACTTTCAATAACCTTATTGTCTCTGAGCCTTATCTTTAAAGATGTCAGTGAAATTTGACTTTGCTAAGAATTTAAGGGTTTTAAATCCTATTCTCCCAACTCCCAGATTTTTTTATTTAAATTCTACTTAGTTAATATATAGTGTAATATTGGTTTCAGGAGCAGAATTTAGTGATTCGTCACTTACATATAACACCCAGTGCTCTTCATCACCAGTTCCCTACCTTAAGCTTTTCTGACTACTAATGTTCTGCAAATACCTAAACAAGCAGGAATGCAGAATTTCTGAAGAAAAGGGAAGTTAGAGTCCATTTGCCACATTATGATGCCTTTCCATTCTCAATCAAAACAGCTGCAATCATTCTCTTAAGAATAGGGATTTGAAACTCTTATGATCACATCAGGGGCTCTCAATAGAAAATGCAAAGACATAAAAAGTTAATTACCAACTTCTGGAGAGAAGTTATCCTCACCCAGGGAGACCAGGTTCCTGTAGTTCTCCAGCATCACGTCCCTGTACAAGGCCCTCTGAGCAGGGTCCAGGCACTCCCACTCCTCCTGAGAGAAATCTATGGCCACATCCCTGAATGTCAACCGCCCCTGAAAGGAAAACACATTTCACCAAGTGGACAGGGAAAGTGTTCTTATTTGACACAAAACAAGAGAAGCACAGATGTGTAAAGACTGACTTGGCTGGAGTGAGTGCTCTTTGATCCATGCAATATAATTTTGAGCAAGTTTCACTTAACATAAAATTAGCATTTTTAAGAGTACCATTCGGGGGCATTTAGTGCACTCACAAACATCACCTCTGTCTAGATCCAAAACATTTTTATCAGCCCGAAATCCTTTACCCATTAAGCAGGTGCTTCCTATTCCCCAGTCCATGGCAACCACTAATGAATGGGTTTGTCTCTATGGATTTACCAATTTTGGATCTTTTCATGTAAATGGAATGGCGTCAAAAATGTGACCTTTTGCATCTGCCTTCTTTCACTTAGAATAATGTTTGAGGTTCATCCATGATATAGTGTGTATCAGCGGTACATTTCCTTTCTTCTGGATACAGAGTATTCCACTGCAGGACTAGACCATATTCACTCAACTACTGATGGGCATTTGGTTGTTATCACCTTTGGCTAATATTAGTAACTTGCCATGAACTTTGTAGTACAAGTAAGTGTTTGCATACCTGTTTTCAATTCTTTTGGTTATTTCCTAGGAGTGGAATTACTGGGTCACATGGTTAATTTTTTAAGAATCTGCCACAGTCTTTTCCACAACACATACACCCTTTCACAGTAATGTGTCATGAGTCTACATTCTCCACATCTTTACCAACACTTTGTTGTTGTTGTTGTTCTTTTACAATAGTCATCCTATTGGGTGTGAAATGGTATCTCATTGTGGTTTTGATTTTGCATTTTATTAATGACTACTTTCATCAAACATCTCTTCATGTGCTTGTTTCATTTGTGTATCTTGTATGGAGAAATGTCTATTAAAATGCTTCGACCACTTATAAGTTGGGTTTTTGTGTTTTGGTTGTTGATTTGTATAAGTTCTTCATACATTCTAAGTTCTAGACCCTTAGTAGATATGTGATTAGCAAATTATTTCCTCCCATTTCCTCACCTATGTGATCATGTCCTTCAGTGCACAGACATGATTAATTCTGATGATGACCAATTTATCTACTTTGTCTTTTTCTCTTTTGATGTGGGATCATGTATAAAAATCCACTGCCAACCCTCAGGTCATGAAAATTTACCCCTATGTTTTCACCTAAGACTTTTATACTTGTAGCTCTTACACACAGTCTTTTGATTAATTCTGAATTGATTTCTTTATATAAGGCAGTTTCAATTTCATTCTCACACGGATATCTAGTTGTGCCAGCACCATTTAAGAGACTGTCCTTGTCCACTGTTTTTGGCACTACTGTAAAAAAGGAATGGGTTACAGATGTATGGGTTTATTTTGTGGAAGTTCAGTTCTATCACTGTGATCTGTATTTCTAGCCTCTGCTGGAATTACACTTTTGATTACTCAACGTTTGTAGTTAAGGTTTAATGTCAAGAATTCTAGGTCCTCCAATATTTTCTTTCTCACATTTATTTTGGTTATTTGGCATCCTTACCAATTCAGTATTAGTTTTAGAATCAGGAATCCCATTTAGGCCAAAAAGGCTGTTGGGATTTTGCTGAGGACTGCATTACTCTTTGTATCACTCTGGAGAGGACTCTCATTTTACAGTCTTCCAATCCACAAACACAGGATATCTTGACATTTATTTAGGTTTTCTTTAATATTCCCCAGCAACTTTGTAGTTTTCAGTGTGTATAAATCTTCCATTTACTTTCTTAAATTTATTCCCATTTGTTTCCTTGCTCATGTAAATGGAATTGTTTACTTAATTTCCAGTTGTTGATGGCTACTGTACAGAAATGCAACTGAATTTTGAGTGTTGATATTGTATTCTGTATTTCAATGAATTTATTATCACCGGTAGTTTGAGGCTTCTTTATTTCTAAATATGAAATCATGTCTTCTACAAATATAGTGTGATTTCTTTTCCAATTTTGACACATTTGATTTATTTTTCCTCTGTATTTTCTCTGATTAGAAGTTCCAGTACAGTGTTGATATGCGGTGGCAAAATGGGCACACTTGTTTTGTTCTTGGTATTAGGGGGAAGTTTTCAGTTGTTCACCAGTATGATGTTAACTATGGAATTTTAATAATACCCTTTTTTAGATTGAGGAAGTTCCCTTCTACTTCTAATTTTTGAGTTTTTGTTGGATGCAGTATTCTGTATATGTCCGCTGAATCTAGCTGGTTTACACACAGTCCTCTATCATTGATGTCTGGTTGTTCTATCCATTATTAACAGGGAGCACTGAGGTCTCCAGCTAGTATACTAGAACTATCTCCTCCATTTTGCTTCAAAAAACTGGGGGCTTTGTTGTTATGTACATATTGTTTATAGTTGTTTTATCTTCTTGATGGATTGGCTCTTTTTTCAATACATAATGTTCTTCAATATCTTTGGTAACAGTTTTACAACTTAAAAGCTATTTCGTCTGATATTTGTGTAGGTACCCAACTAAGTTTCATTACTATCTGCATGGAAAATCTTTTTCCACCTTCACTTTGAACCTATTTGTGTATCTCAATTGAGGCTTGGGGCACCTGGGTTGCTCAGTCAGTTAAACACATGATCTGGATTTTGGTCAGGTCATGATCTCACAGTTCATGAGTTCAAGCCCCGCATTAGACTCTGGCTGACAGTGGGAAGCCTGCTTGAGATTCTGTCTCCCTCCCTCTCCCCCACTCAAGCTCTCTAAATAAAGAGTTTTAAAAAACAGAGTGAGCCTTTTATAGACATAGAGTGGAATCATTTTTAAAAACTAATTCCTTGGGGCGCCTGGGTAACTCAGTTGGTTAAACATCTAACTTCGGTTCAGATCATGATCTCAGTTTGTGAGTTTGAGCCCTGCATCAGGTTCTGTGCTGACAGCTCAGAACCTGGAGCGTGCTTCGGATTTTGTGTCTCCCTCTCTCTCTGCCCCTCCCCCACTCATGCTATGTCTGTCTCTCAAAAATAAACAAACATTTTAAAACATTAAAAAAAATAATTCCTTTATCTTTTATTGAAGAGTTTAATCTGTATACATTTCAAGTTACTACTGATAAGAATTACTTCTAACATCTGTTGTTTGTATATCTAATATTTTCTTTCATAATTCCTCCTCTTGTAGGTGTCTATGTAGGTGCATACTATTTTGATTGCCTTTATGTTCATTTTTCTATTTTCAAGTTATTTTCGGCGTGGTTATCCTGGGGATTACAGTTTACATGTTAAACCAAAAATATTTGAATTTCAGTTGATACTAATTTAGCTTTAATAGCATACAAACAACTGTTGTTATACAGTCACCCTTCATGTTCTTACTGTCAAAAATTATTTGTAAGAGATGTGAACAGATGTTTTATACACTCAAGAACAGATTTTTATTATTGTTTTACACATTTGTCTTTTAAGACACATAGGAAAAACTGAGTTAGAAAACAAAAATATAATAATACTGGCTTTTATATTTACTTATGTAGCTACCTTTACTAGGTTTCATCCATTTCAGCCTGAGGAACTCCATTTGGTATTTCATGTAGGCTAAGTCTGTAAGTGTGAACTCCCTCAGCTTTTGTTCCTCTAGGAGTCTCTTAATATCACTATCAATTTTGAAGTATAGTTAGCCTCGTAAGGAATTCATGACAGGTTTTTTTTTTAATCTTTCAAACTTTTAATACCACAGGAGACTGCTTCCTGGCCTCCACAGTTTCTGAAGAGAAATAGGCTGTTAAACTTCTTGAGAAGCCCAGTACATGAGAAGTTGTTTCTGTCTTGCTACGTTCAGCATTCACTCCTTTGTCTTATAAAAGTTGACTGATTATGTGCTTGCCAGGGATCTCCATGCATCTGTCATAGCTGAAGTTCATTGAGTTTTTGGATGTGTAGGTTGTTTTTGATAAATTTGGCAAGTTTTCAGCTCTTATTTCTTCAAATATTCTTTCTGTCCTTTCTTCTTTATCCTTTCCTTCTGGGATTCCTATTACATGTATATCAGTATTCTTGATAGTGGTTTTTTAGTCTCTGTTCATTTTTCTTCTTTTTTTTTTCCCTTTTATTCTGTTTTTGTCCCCTTTCTTCTGTTCACACTTGATAATTTCAGTTAACTTATGTTTAGGTTCACGGATTCTTTATTCTTATTGTCTATCTGTTGATGAACTCTCTAGTGGATTCTCAATTTTGGTGTTTATACTTTTTTAACTCCAGAATTTCTATTCCATCCCTTTACTATAATTTCTATCTCTTTATTGACATTTTCTATTTGTTGAAACACTGTTCTACTTCTTCCATGTTTTCCTTTACCTGAGGATGTTCAAGACAGTTGGTTTAAAATCTTTATTTACTAAGTGGAATGTCTGTGCTTCCTCAGAAAGACCATCATTAATCTGGTTAATCACAGTGAAGAAGTACAATCTTAAGATATCCTTAGATATCTGTAGTGACGTTAGCCTGGTAGAAGCAGCCACCATGGCATTCTTTGAAACAGTAAGAAATTGTAAAGGACTCATGTATCTTCATTTAGAGAATGTTCCAATGAGGATCCAAAAAAAGCAGTTATCTCTATGTTTCCTAACATGAAAACAACTTCAAGACATATGGTATGTAAATATTTCAATTTGTAGAATAAAATATGATGATTAAACATTTGCTGGAGAATATATTCTAAAATCTCATTACAACATATAAATGCATTTTTAGAAGATTTGCACTAAAGAGAACATCAGTTCCCAATGAAGACAATCAGTGATGATGGAAGATATGACAGGCAAGGGTATATTTACTTCTTAGTTTCTAAACTGCATCACTCTGTGGAACTGAACCACAAAAATACATACTAGAAGGATTTAATACAAAAAAATAAAAAATAAAAATAATATTTAACAATTAGTAAAATGAAAATTTAGCACCAGCCTCCCTGATGACAGAAGGTTCTGCAGCTACGTCTGGCTAAATTAAACATTTCTATCTAAAAAATGTGCAGTGTAACATTTCCTAAATGAACACCATGGTCTGTATGAGATGGATGTGCTATAAATAATATGTGGCGCTTGGGTGGCTCAGTTGGTTGAGCAGCTGACTTGGGCTCAGGTCATGATCTCACAGTTCATGAGTTCAAGCCCAACATCAGGGTTGCTGCTGTCAGCACAGAGCCCACTTCAGATCCCCCGTCCTCCTCCTCTCTCTCTGCTCACCCCTGCTCTCTCGCCCTCAAAAATAAACATTAGAAAAATAAAAAATAAAAAAATACTAATTTAAAGAACACTTACTGTTACACAAGTAGGTTGATTCTACACTTTAAAATCAATTATGTTAATAAAATAAAACACTCTCTGTATTCCTTATTCCTACATTGAACTTCCCACTCTATTCTAAAGAATTAATACTTTGGAGTCAGAAGCACAAGGACTCCCTTCTTTAACGTCAAAAGGTATTTGTAAAATAAGACAAAGCAAATCTACCCTGTCAGTCTTACTTTCCAGGGTTTCTCAGGTACTTGTGCACATTAATACATTACTAACATATGTAATCTCTTTAATCCTGGTTTATATGAGCTGAAAACGATCCAGAAGGGGTCTCTGAAGAATCCTTACTGCCCAACTCCAAGGACACCACAAAGCCTACTCCCATTTTCCAGTCCTTGCCTATGTAGAAAATCTTTCACAGGATTACCACCTAAAATGAGCCTTTTCATTAAGTTCTATGTCACTGGGTCACAGTGAGATGGAATCTGCATGGAGATGACAGGAGAGTGGGAGAAGGCCCTGGGTGGGAGTAAACATTGTAGGCAGGATACCTTGGAGACGAAGATTAACAAGTCCAAAATGTGACATTTTAGGAAGAACAATCAATGAAAAATATGACTTTTACCTGGAAAAGAGCCATTCCTCCTTTTTTCCCTCTTCTGGTCTTCTTTCTCAGGTAAGGTTATACTGCATGACAAAAAGTTATGTTGCTTAATGTTTAGAATCATCATAACCCCTTCTTCTGCCATAATATACATATAGGGAGAACCTCACTATGGGAGAAAGATCGTCCTTTGCTGCCAACTGCAACAGGAGGGATACAGGGATAATAAACTCCTATATGGAGTTCTCCAAGTGCATTTTCATCCATTTCTTCAGAAAGCCCTCCCCTCCTGCTGAAACCTACATACTCTACTGCAACTGAATTGTCCTCTGTCTACCTGACACTGAGCCAAAGGGAGGTGCCTCATTCAAGTTCTTGGCTCCTCCTTAGGCAACCAACATGCAATGAATGGTTGATGCAGGACACAGAATCCTGTCCATTCCATCAATTTAGAACAATTCTTAAAGGCCACCCCAGGTCCAGAGCTCCCTGGTAGCCATACGGAGAGTTTAGATCTTTGTCCTGCTGGTGATGGCAAGCTGTAAGAAGGTTTAATGTCAAAAGACGAGATGATCAAATTTTTAAGATTTAGCTAGGATACACAGAAAGAGGGTGAAGCTGACAGAGGCGTGCCTCTGTCTCTAAGACTATGCTCCTGCCTCTTTCCTAGTGGTTTTCATTATTTTTGGAACTGGGTCACATTGTAAAGTCTAATGATAACTGCACACCCTCTCCCAGAAAACTGCCAAAGACAAACACACACCCAATCATTTCAGGGATCATTTCAGGGATCTTATTAGCTCATGTTCAGAATTCTTGGTCTATCGACTCATGTTAAAGGTGGGTGCCCTGGGGATCACAGGAAGAGTTACTTTACCAAGTTACCCTTAAGTCTGAGTGGAGTGAGCAGAACTGGGTATAAGTAAATTCTGAAATGGTGGCCTTGACATGTTTAAGTGGAAAGGGCTTGTCCTAATTCCAGATCATAACCTTTCATATTCCTGAAACAAGAGAAGCTTCTCTTTCATGGGTGTAATCAAACCCAAGCATTTAATTCCTTTTTTCAGAACAACTATATTAAATTACAAATAGTAACTAGTCCTGGAAAACATGAAAAAGGGTCACCTGTGGAGATGAGGTCTGAGCAGTCTCTGCATCATGAACGGATGGGCTCTGCTGGAACAAAGTTCCACATCAATCCAGCCCATCCATCAACATCTGTACTGAAAAGACAAAGGGGACTTGAGGAGAACATCTACTTAGTTGGAGACTTCAGCTCAGAACTCGGTAATGTAAAAGATAACTTAAGAAGAGAACTGTTGAGTATTAAATTAACTGACTAAACTAGATTTTGAATGTTAAAAGATCATCAACATGCTTAACGCCTGTGTAATGAAATACTATAAAGTTATTTACCAGACATCAAAGAATAGTTCCAACATACGATAGACGGCCAAAGGCAGTGGGCCTGGGGCCCGTACTTGCCTCTGAGCGATTTTAACCGGAAAGGAACGCAGACACTCGGTACCCGAACCAAGCGACAGGGCTCGGAAAGTCTTATGGACACAACGCGAGAAGCAAAAGGGACGAACTTCCGGCGAGAGGGACGAGTGGGTTCCAGGATTTTACCTTACCAGGTGACCCCGAAACCTGGGTGTGGAGGAGGGGTTTGATGAGCGCGACCGCTGGTAAGAACCAGAAAAACGGAGACTCACTCACCCGAGCGTGCCCGTTGCTCCGCGCGATCCGCTTCCGGGTCTCTAGAAAAGCGCGCGTGCGCGTGTGTCGTGGGGCGGGGCGGAGGCGGGTCGCGGACGCGAAGGTTGGGAGCCGGGGCTTGAGTTACTGGATCCCGGCCTGCGCACCGTCCCTTTCCCTGCGTCTGCCAGTCTGTTTGTCCTTTCTCCCCGGCGGTTTCGAGCTCTGCTTTTGGATTCCTTCCAATCCCGCTGGTGTCGTTTGGAGCCAGGCTGGGTACAACGTTAGGGAAGGGTGGGCCGCTTCTGTTGGGAGCAGTGGTATTTGACAGGTTGAGCACGGTGCCCAGGGAAACATTTGTAGCGACAGGTGGAGACGTGCGGCCAGCGAGGGAGGCGTAGCAGCACGGGGACCTGGGGCCGGAGGTCCTCGTGGGTCCACTGAGACCTGGACATGACAGCTCCTTGTTTAATGAGGCAAAAAGCCGGGGTGGTCAGTGTCGGTGATGGACGCTAGAATGCGAAATGCAAAACTCTTCTGTGGCGAATGTGCAATTTGGTACTAACCCCCCATCAGAGCTATTCACTGAATTGTCACTTCTGCTCCCCATTTGCTGGACTGCGTTCCCTGGCGTTCCTCTCCAGGCCCTGGGCTGTGGGGGCGGAGGGCTGGCACGTTGCTTTAAAGGAACAAACATTTCTGCCTCTATGAGTGTTCATCCATTTTTCTCTCTTTAAATTTGATATTCGAATCCACACCTCTCGAGATGAACTATAAATCTAAACGCCTTTGAGACCTACCAGATGGTACCTGCATTTTGCTTAAGTCCTTAATTGCCAAATATCATTGCAATTTCAATTTTTAAAAATCTTTGTTCTTAGTTATTTTGGAAGACTACTTTATACTTGAAAATTAGATTTTTAAAAACAGTTTATTGAGAGAGAGAGAGAAGCAAGTCTTATGAGGAATTTAACAATGTTTTAATTATTTTTTACCCTATAGACTTCTCCTTTGTTTGACCTTTATTTTTCTGTAGGATGTAGAGAAAAGACCATTTATGGACATTTTGATAGGAATTCCCATTTCCCAAATACCAAGCATTAATGATGTCATCCCCACTTTAGTTTTTACTGGTTATTAACTTTTCTTGTGCACTTTGACATACTTCTGAATTTTTAACTTCATTGATACAATACCCTGTTCATAAATAAACATCTCAGGAGGATAACCATACTCATTTTGGTTTTTTTTTTTTTTGTTTTGTCTTGTTTTGTTTAGAGTTTTTGTGGCTATTCTTATTCATTATTCTGTAAGGTTTTTGCAATAACACTGCTAGTTTGAAAAACTAACTGATGGTATCTATATCAGGATCCAATTAAATTTATAAATTGGCTTAAGGAGAATTGACCTTTTTATAATGAGTTTTTCTACCCAAGAACATTATATAAATTTACATTCATTTACTTCTACTTTCATATATTTCAGGAATGTTTTATTTTTTTCCTACATATTGGCTTTACACATTGTTGTTAGGTTCATTCCTGGTCAGTTTATTTCATTTTATTTTTTTAAAGCTATTTATTTCATGAGCCCTTTTTCTTTTCTTTTCTTTTTTTTTTTTTTTTTTTTTTTTGTATATCAATATTATATCCTATTAGCTTACTGAATTATTTTTCATAGTGATTTTACTTGCGTATCTACAGCCAACTCTGTGCTCATACTGATGTCCCTGACTTTGACCCCATACTTCAGGGTGCATTTTAGCCTTTCCCCCTTGCTTTTCTGTCCCTATCTGTATTTACCAAGTACTATGGCATCATATGCCTTTGAAGAGTTTTCCATCTATCCCTCCGCGCTCCCATGCTCTCTGCACACTGCCTATAACCCCCTCCCTCTGGCCTCATTTGGACCCTGCTCTAACACACCTGCAACCTTCCAACTCGGCCCCGTTCTCCTGGACCTGCAGTGGCAATGCTCACAGCAGTTTAAGACATTTCACGTGGTAAATAATCATCTTTGGGGTTGTTGTAGGGATGGAAGAAGTAAAAGAGGTGGAAAGTGCCTCTATTGTCTGGCATCCAAGGTCAGGAGATGCCTGTATTCTTCCAACATATGAGCACATTGTCGAGATACACATGTGCATGCAGACCCTTTGAATATAATCACACGGGACTGGGAATGTGGGAGTACAGGCGAGTGTGTAAATGTGTGTGCTTGTGTTTGATGAGCATGTGCATGAGTGTGAGTTTGCTATGGAGTGTATGAGGGTGTGATTGTGTGAGGGTATATGGCTGTGCATTTGAGTATTATGTTGTGCATATGCACATGTGTTTGCATCTATGTGTAATGTGTATGTATTTGTATTTGTGAACTAAGGATTGTCCAACATTATGGTTCTAATGTCTGACTTAGACATGGGGAGTATTTGTGTATTTATGGTAGGGAAAACAAAGGATTAGTTTGAACTCATGTTTCTTAATAATAAAGTCAATTAGGGGCGCCTGGGTGGTTCAGTCGGTTAAGCATCTGACTTCGGCTCAGGTCCTGATCTCACGGTTTGTGAGTTCAAGCCCCGCATCGGGCTCTGTGCTGACGATTCAGAGCCTGGAGCCTGCTTGGGATTCTGTGTCTCCTTCTCTCTCTGCACCTCCCCCAACTTGTGCTCTGTCTCTCAAAAATAAATAAATGTAAAAAAAAATTTTTTTTTAATAATAAAGGCAATTAGAGCTGATGACTGAAAACTCAGCAAAAATACAGGCGTGGAAAGATATAACCATCAAATGCTATTTAAATGAGTATTGGGGCCCCTGGGTGGCTCAGTTGGTTACACCTCCGACTCTGGATTTTGGCTCAGGACCTGATCTCACATTTGGTGATACTCAGCACTGTGTCAGGCTCTGCACTGACAGTCCGGACCTGCTTGGGATTCTCTCTCTCCCTCTCTCTCTGCCCCCCTCCCCCACTTGCATGCTTATACTCTATCGCTCTCTCTTTTTCTCTCAAAATAAATTTAAACATCTTAAAAGTTAATTTAAATGAGTATTATCTGAGCATTAAAGGAATTATTGAATCTGCCCATTTCATCATCTGATCTTGGTGCTTTTATTTGTGAGGGTCTCAGAAACTTCTCCCTTTTTGTAGATATTGTTCTGTTTAGACTTCCTGTTAACATTAGGGAGATCAATATTGGTAAAGCATATCTTCCTAACAAATTTCCACGTCATGTACACTTCCAAATATATTGGCACTGAGTTGTGCAAATAATCCAGTGATCCCTGATGTAAATCATTGTTGGCATGTTCTTTGATTGTAACTCTGAAAATCCTTTGCATATACTTTGATTTCATTTCTATGCTTATAACTTATATGATAGGTCACCTGAGTGGTCTGAATATTAGAAACAACTCTATTTGGGGTAGAATTTCTCAAGAGAGCAGAGAATCCATTGAAATTCAAGTGTTTCCTCAACAGTCCCTCATCTATCAGACCTCAGCATTTCCTGCCCTCCTCTTGAACACTTGTCTACCTCCAGGGCTTGTGGAAAAGAGAGAGCTTCTCCCAAACACCTGAGAGATGCTAATTTGGAACTTATAATTGGTTTTTGGCAAGTAGCAACTGGGAGGAAGAAAAGCTTTTCAATATTCTCAGTTCCCCAAACCTGTGCTCTCTCTGGAGTTCTGGATGAAATGATTATTTCTTCAGGAAGGGGAGGTTGTGGAATCATAAACCCAGACCTTAAGATCTGGCTGCCTCCCTCCTGCATGTACTGACTGCCATGACCTTCACACTGAGCCAACTGTTCTAACAGGAAGGAGTGAGTGTATTTTTGATTTCCATTTAATAGGCAGAGTCTGCAATGAAAATAAGCTTTTTGTTTTTTAACATGCAGTTGTACTTTTCATTGGACCTTTACCTTATTATAGGATGTGAAGAGTAAATCAATTCCTTACCTTTGTGATAGTAATATCAAGTAATATCAACTACCAAACCCCAAGTATTAATGATGTCATCCCCAATTTCTCATTGCTTATTAACCTCATATACTTTGGTCTATTTTTCAATTCTTATCTCTACTCATCTATCAGTCTTATTTAAGAAACATGTTTCATAGAGCTGCCTATCCATTTTTTCTTTTTTCTTTGTTTTTCAGAATACTTAAAAATGAGATCTACCCTATAATGGATTTTTAAAAATGTTTGTTTTTGAGAGAGAGGGACAGAGCATGAGCTGCGGAGGGGCAGAGAGAGAGGGGGACAGAAGATCTGAAGTGGGCTCCTTGCTGACAACAAAGAGCCCAATGCAGACTCAAATTCATGAACTATGAGATCATGACCTGAGCCAAAGTCAGACGCTTAACTAAGTCACCAGACGCACCCCTCTTTATTTTTTAAATTTTAGTTAACATAAGTGTAGTCTTGGCTTCAAGAGTAGAACCCAGTGACTCATCTCTTATACATAGCACCCAGTGCTCATCCCAAAAAGTGCCCTCCTTCATGCCCATCACCCAAAACCTATTCCCCCCACACACCCCTTCTCCAGCAACCCTCAGTTTGTTCTCTGTACTTAAGAGTCCCTTATGGTTTGCCTCCCTCTTGGTTTTTATCTTAATTTCCCTTCCTTTCCCCTATGTTCATCTGTTGAGTTTCTCAAATTCCACATGAGTGAAATCATGTTTGTTTTTCTCTCATTTATGTTGCTTGGCATAATACACTCTAGTTCCATCCAAATTGTTTCAAACGGCAAGATTTCATTCTTCTTGATTGCTGAGTAGTACTCCATTGCATATATATATACCACTTCTTTATCCTTCATCAGTCAATGGACATTTGGGCTCTTTCCATAATTTGGCTATTGTCCATAGCGCTGCTCTAAACATTGGGGTGCATGTCCACTTGCCCCACTCTTAATGGATTTTTAAGTGTACAAATACATTGATGACTATATGTGCAATGTTGTACAGGAGATCTCTGGAGCTCTTGCTTAACTAAAAGTTTACCCTCATCTTTTTTTCTTTTTCAGAGTTTTCTTGCATATTTTTATTTGTATTTTCAGCTGTAGGGATTTTTTTTTTTTTTGTAATAGCATGTTTGGATTCAATAAGGAACTGGTGGTATCTGTTTCAGAAACAAATTAAATTTATAAATTAGCTTAGGGACAATTGATGTTTGATAATATGGAGTTTTTCTACCTAAGAACAATGATGTGATTTTATATTTGTTTATGTCTACTTTCATATATTTCTGAAATCTTATATAGTTTCTCATATACACTTGATACATTTTTATTGGATTTATTCCCAGGTGTTCTGTTTTTTATTTTATTTTGTTGTATTATTTTATTATTTTAAAATTTTATTTTTCATCCTTTGGTAATAGCACCTCCAATCCCCAAATGTAACTTGCCAATTGTAATTTTTTGTACACATGCAGGCACTTGTTTTGTATAATTTGAAGTCAGGGCATGGGTTCAAACATATTTATAATATGTTATAATTGAATTGCCCCATTCAGTGGGATAATTAACTGCTATCCCTGTCCTACAATAAGAGCTGCTAGGTGTAGGAAAGTCAAGGTGGAAATGCAGTAGAGGTGAAAAGAAAACAGCCTCCTTCCTAACCCTCACTTGCCATAAAACAAACTCCATCTAGATAAATATGAAATTATCTAACACCTACAATCCATGAGCAGCATTTTTATTTTATCGCTGTTATGTAGAAATTAGGAACCAAAGGACAAGACAATACGGAAAAAGGTTTATTTTGCTTACATAAAATTCTGCACATTTATAGATGAAAGACTACATGACCCCAGTGTAAAATACAAATTGGAAAGTACATAAAATATATACAAAATGACAGCATCTATCTTGGATTTAATATCCTCTCATAAATAGGATAACTTGAAATCTGCAAAATAGAAGAAAATTTAAAATTTGGCATATGAGCCAGCTGTGAGAATAAGCACATACGGTCAATAACACTAATGTATCTTGAACCAGGTTTCATATAGAGTAACTGAAAAGCGAAGGGCAAACCGACATGGTGACTTCACCAAACCGAACAGTACAACCATCCCGCCACATAGATGCTCCCCCAGGCCTGCGGCTTCAGTCCTCCAAGACTGGAGGCAGGGGACCCAAGACTTAGCGCCTTTTCGGATCAAAGGGGAGGAGAGAAGTATGTTTACTTGGCCAGACGTGGGCAACAACATAGGAATTACACCCCGATACCTGTTCTCATCATGAAATAATGCTCGGCCGTCCTAAGACCCTCAAAACACACCACAGTGCCTAACACGAAATCGGACGCGAGCTCGTCAGCTCCGCACTCGGTCTTGGCAGTGCCTTTGCTCGGAGCGCCGCAAGTCTGACACGCGCGGTACCCGCAGTGTGGGCGGTAGCGGGGCCTTGGTCTCGCCCCGGGGGCTGCGCGCGCAGCTCTGCGGCAGCGCGGGTGCCTGACGGAGCGCTGGCGGCCTCGCTCCCGACCCGGGGAGGGGAGGCCCCGTGTCCCTCGCGGGGGGAGCCCCGGGCTTCTCCTGTATCCCCAGCTGGAGCCCGGGGGCCCGGCGGCGGGGCTGGGACGAGCCAGCTCACTGCAGGGAAGACGTAGGCCGCCTGGTTGGCCATGGTGTAGACGGTCTGCAAGGCCGCGCCCAGAGGCGCCCAGAGCCGCCCGAGCCCCGAGCGCTGCTCCCAGGTCAGCGGGGAACGCTCCCGCTGCTCCCACGCCCCGGCCACGTCCTGACGGACCGCCTCAGACAGGGCGCGCACGGCGGTCACCAGCCTCTTCCGAAGTGGGGGCGGCCGGTCTCCCGGGGACCCGCGCCTGCTCCGCCGGCCGCGCCCGGCGCCCCGCGCCCCGCGCCTCCTGCGCCGGGCACCCGCGGTCTCCTCGCTCTCGCTGCCCTGGCCCGAGTCCGGCGTCGTCCGTTTCCTCTTTCCCGGAGTCACACTGCGCTCACCTGCTGGAGAGGCCCCTGCGGAGGCAGCACGTGGCCGAGCGCCCCGCCAGCTGGAGTCCCGGGGACCCCACCCCCTCGGGTGAACCCCGCCGGTCTCCCAAGCCTTCCTGCCCCGGCTCCGGGACGAGGCGAGGCCAGGCCCGGCACGGGTCCCCCAGAGCTCCCTGGATTCCAGGGCCTCCTCACCCGATGCAGCCCCTCAACAACCCTCTGTGCCCACGCCCCGCGTGCTTGACCTGCCTTCCTCTCCGCGCACCTCCGCCCCAAAGCAAGATCCTACCTGCTGCCGGGGGGCAGGTGCTGTCGCTGGAAGTGACTTTCCTCTTGCCGGAGCCCTCCCAGCTGGAGCAGCCTTCCGATTCTGCGGACAAGGCCAGAGGTTCTGTGGCCGCCTCGGGCCGACCCCTCGCGGCCCTAATCCGTCCTGCACACGCGAGGACCGGGGCTGGCGACCAAGGCCAGGCTCCCAGCTCTTCCTAGAGCCCAGGATGTGCGAGGGTGCCACCGAGCTCCAGTTCCCTGACCGGGGAGACTGAGCCGCCCCACGTCCTGTGCCCCCTCCCCAGCAAAACCAGCTGTCACCTGATCCGGAAATGCAGCTGTCCCTTTTGGGCTCACTTTCCCTGGGATCCTCCTCCTCGGTCTTGGGCTCTGGCCCTGGGGGAAAAGAGGCCGTTTGCGCCAGTGGCCTCTCTCGAGGCCCGCAGAACCCTCTAGTCCATCCCAGACCCCGATTTGTGGACGGTTCTCTCAACACAGCCTGTTCAGCCAGGGTCCGAGGTGAACCTGAGCAAGTTGGGCCCGGGGGTCAATGCCCCGTTTCTCAAAGCCTCCCTGGAGCTGGGTGATGCTCCCTGCCACCGATTTCCGAATACAACCCTGACCCCTACCCCTCCTTCCAGCCCCCCCACACAAACCACCCGACTCCTACCTCGCCTTTGGGTGCGGCTCTCTCTCAACGGCGACAGTAACGTCTCCTCTTTCCCTTCCAGTGCTTTCTCCTCCACATCTGGGCCGCTTTCTGTGAACGAGTTCTGGTGGCAGGGCGGCCGGTCAGTGGGGTGTCGCACGGATGAGCAGCGGGGCTCTGAGCCTTCAGTTCCAGAGTCCATCTGGAAGCCCCCGGGGACGGCCTTCTCCCTGCACCGCCAGGTCTCCCAAGTGCAGACTCGCCCCTGGCACCTGCCTTTTATAGGCGCCCTCGCAGGGCGTGGCTCGCTCCTATTGGCTGGAAAAATTCCACCTTCCTGCCGCTCGGGAACCTGGGCTCTCGCGAGAGATGGAACGTGGCCGCTCGTGCTTCCTGTGGGGGGCCCCACGCAGCCAAGGGGAGCCTTTTGCAGGGGCCTGTCGTGGTGACAAAAAGCGGGACAACAAAGCCAGGGGGCAGAGGGACTGGAAGGCTGGGGACCCCTCCCTGTCTTACTTCTGGTCCAACTCCCACCCACAACTAGTTAAGACCTTACTGGATTTGTGTTCCTTCTTCCCAAGAGTACAGGAATTAGGTAGGTTTATCAGAAAGATTTCTTCCATATCGTTGGAAAACATGTATTGTCAGTATTCTTCTCACTGATAATTTCGTTCTGAGTAAGTCACAGGAAAATCGGACTTAATAAAAATGTCCACCAGACCCTTCTGATGCAAACGGTGTGTTTCTCTCCTGTGTTTCCATTCTTGGCCAAAGACAGCGGGAACTCTGCCTGGACCTTTAACGACTGGATGTCACTGTAGGAACATCAACAAGTCAATCTTACCTATGAGTACATCTGACAAATACCACATGTTTATATAAAAGTGAAACCAGCAATGAACTAAAAATAATTCACGGTGAAGATAGTTCGCCAATATTGATTTTCATTAAAGGTTTTTAAGCCTTTTTAATAGTTTATTTATTTTGAGAGAGAGAATGCACGTGCAAGTGGGGGGAGGGGCAGAGAGAATCCCAAGCAGGCTCCTCACTCACAGTGCTCAGCACCATGTGGGTCTTCGACCCACCAACCCTGAGATCAAGACCTGAGCTTCACTGACTGAGCCACTCAAGCGCCCTCATTAAAGGTTTTAATATGGAAATTTCAAGCATTCACACAATTAAAGAAAATAAAGTGAATCTGTTTTTTAAGGCCACCTCAAAATGTGTTAGTGTTTTGCCATTCTTGTATCATCCACTGAAAACTTCTCCTTTGGAATGGGGGTTCGGTGGGAAATGGGGCTGAAATCTTGAGTGCAAATCGTGGAATTCAGGATTTCTGTAATCAACCAGTGGCGAGCCATAAAATTCATCTCTAATAAATAACTACTCAAGGATATAAAAGATAATAAAAAGACTCCCAGTCTATTACAACACAAATTACTTTTTACTTTATTTTTTTGAAGATTTTATTTTTAAGTAATCTCTACACCCAACCTGGGACTCAAATTCACAACTCTGAATACAAAAGTCACATGCTTTACTGACTGAACCAGCCAGGCACCCCTATTGTTTAGTTTCTTAATATCATCTAATACCCAGTTCATAGTCACATTCTCCCAAATTACTCAAACACATTTTTAAATTGTTTTTCTTTGTTTTGAACAAGGATCTAAATAAAGTTCCTACATTACTAATACTTACTATCTGGTACATTCTGTCTGAAAATATAATTTAAGGCCAGGTACAAAATGGAAGTGCATACTTGCAATTCCCATCACTTTGAGAGAAATATATCCAGAATATATAAAAATTAATGTCTACCCATTAAAAGGAAAGAAAAACAATCCGCAGTGAATTGAATAAGAAATTCAAAAGGACAATTCACATGTTAGTAAGACTGTGATGAATATGATGTTGTGTTATGTACAGCATTGCTTACAATAAAACAAATGGAAATAAACAACATCACCAATTCACATGCATATAATTAGTAAAAATTCAGACATTACCCTGTGTATCAAGGATGTGGGGAATTGAAGACTCTCCTCCAGGGTTAGTGTGGGTTGTGATTGGTTTAACCCCTTCAGGGGACAATATGGGCACTAAATATAAAGATGCCTGAAAACCATGATCCGGAAATTTGGTTCCTCACTTTCTGTTTATAGCAACAGGGAATTCATAGCAAACAAGAACATGGTCCAAGTATGTTCGTGGCAGCATTGCCAGTGGAAGGAAAATATTAGGAACAACATAAATCCCCTTGAATAGGATCAGAGATTAAAACCAAAGGTCCAGTCCAAGTAAATGGCAAACAGTGCTGAAACGGGATGAACTACAGGTATATGTGTGAAAGGGAGAATCTTCAGAAACAATTGAGAGAAAAGTCATGATACAGAATTGAACAGTATTTGGATGTGTATACATATCTTGCACTTGCAGAAAGCAATATATAATTTAAAAAATAGGTACATATATGTTAAAATATCTTAAATGCTTGGAAATGACACTCATCAAATTATAGTTGATGATATCAGATGTGTGGCAAAATAAAAAACAAATAAGAATGAAATAAAAATGCAGAGGAAAATAAACAGGAAATAATCCCTTTATATCTTCAGAGTGATTAATCAAAGTGGATTGTCTCCAGCTGGTGCGGTGAGCTCCAAAGCTTGAGCGGGGCCTCCTCGGGCAGTAAAAAAGCCAGCTGGAGGGGGAGGCTTCTGGTCCGCCTCATCCTTTCTCAATTATCCTGGACATATTCAATATGTCCCATGGAGTTTGCTCGGCCTCCAAAATTTGAACTGCAAGGACAGCTGAGGCATTATCATCCTCCACAGATCTTTTGATCTTTTGTCCTTGGTTCCCGATTTAAAATAGGTTGTGAATTGGAATTTCAATAAAAACTTAAATAAAATTTTTTTTAAATAAAATAAAATGAGTTGCGGTTATGACTATTGATTGCATCATGAAGTTCCAGACACTTAACAGGTTACATGTCTGTGTCCCCTCCAGAAAAAACAATTCCCAAAGCAAAACACTTGTCCTGATAGTAACCTTTGAAAACTGCCTGTGATTGTCTCACTGACCACTGTCCTCTTCGACCCACAGATAATGTGCAAGACCTGTTATCAGGCCTGTGGACACATGGCGAGGACCAGGAGATGTCCCCTGAAGGGCTGGGCTGGGGCCCTTGTCTCCCAGCCCTCGGCCTCCAGGGAGGAGAAGAACCTGGAACCAAGGAAGCCTCAGCAATTCCAGACCCCGGGCCTCTTGGCAAGACTGACAGAAGCAAAAAAGGCAAAGGTGAGGAATCTGGGTGGTTGAAGCCATTCTTAGAACTGGAATCCAAGGATGCTGGAATCCGATGTCTTTTTCTTTGTTCTGCATGCACAGCCATCTCCAAGCTCAGACAGAGATTCAATAGAAATATAGAAAGAGCTCAATAGTTTTCAGGGTTCCTCACTCAGGAACGCAAAATGATAAATAATAATAATATATGTATAGAATATAATAATACATAAAAATTTACCCATTGTATACATAAATATATATTTTATGTTATATAAATATATGAAATATATGTATATATAACATATTTTTAAGGATTTTACTTTCACATAATCTCTGCACCCAATGTGGGGCTCAAACTCATAACCCTGAGATCAAGAGTTTTATGCTCCACTGACTAAGGCAGCCAGGTCCCCCTATAACACACATATTTTAAATTGTATAATATATGTAAATATATATGATATATATAACTTGTATGTTATATATAACAGATACATATTTAATATATAATGTTTAAATTTCTATATATTATTATATTACATATATTTTAAATTTTGTATTGTATATAAAATATATAAAAACAAAAAATAAAATTATAAAATTTAAGGAATATGTATGCTGAAATTTCTAGTTTTGTAGTTTATTTTTATTTATTTTGAGAGAGAGATAGAGACTACGTGGGGGAGGGGCAGAGAGAGAGGGAGACAGAATCCCAAGCAGGACCTGTGCTGCCAGCGCAGAGCCTGATTTGGGGCTGGAACTCACCAACTGTGAGATCATGACCTGAGTCTAAATCATGAGTCGGATGCTCAACCAAGTGAGCGACCCAGGCGCCCCTTGAGGTTGGATACCTCTGTATATGTGAAATGACCATTTGCATTTCTTTTACTGTGAAATGTTTCCATAGGTCCTAGGTCTCTTTTTCCTTTTTTGAGATGTCTTTTTACTCTTCATTGAGGGTAAAACATATTTTATTTGACTGGTGTTTTTCTACAACATCCTACCAGGCTGACGCCTACCCACATATCCAGGAATAGATCTGACTTGTCAGGAAACCTGAGATGACATCCGCCCATGTGGATCCATCCAGCCTTCCATCTAAAGACTTGATTTGAAGGGGCACCTGGGTGGCTCAGTCGGCTGAGCATCTGACTCTTGATTTCAGCTCAGGTCATGATCTCGTCGTTTTTTGAGTTGAAGCCCCATGTTGGGCTCTGTGCTGACAGTACAGAGCCTGCTTGGGATTCTCCCTCTCTTTCACCCCTCCCCCACTTGTGTTCTCTCTGTCTCTCTCAAACTTAAAAAAATAAAAAAAGACTTGAACTGAATTCTCTCTTAGCTCATGAACCAGCCTTAGGATGGGAGGTGGACTTATTGATGCACCCCATGCTGCACCCAAGCACTTTGGCCAGGACCCCAATTTCACTGCCATGCTGGCAGTCACAGTGTGCACAAGGTTTGCAGTGCCCAGCAGGAATGGTCCAAGTAAGAAGAATAGAGGGGCTCCTGGGTGGCTCAATCAGGTAAGCTTTGGACTCTTGATTTCAGCTCAGGTCATTATCCCGGGGTGATGAGATCAAGCCCCACACTGAGCTCCATGCTGAGCATGGAGCCTGCTTAAGATCCTCTTCTCCCTATCTCTCCTTCTGCCCCTACCCATTTGCATGTGCTCTCTCTCTCTCAAAAAACAAACAAACAAACAAACAAACAAACGAAAAAGAAAAGAAAAATAGAAGCAAAACTATTGGCATCCTCCCACAATATGGAAGGGATTCTAGTATCTTAAGCAACCACCATGAAGACAATGAGCATTTTTCCCTCCCAGTTTTATTGAGATACAATTGACATGTAACATTGCGCAAGTTTAAGATATACAACGTGACAATTTGATACACATATATATTGCAAAATGAATACCACAACAGGGGTAGTTAAGACCTTTATCTCATTACGTAATTCTTTTTTTGGTATATTGGGAATGTTTAAAATCTATTCTCTTAGCAACTTCCAAGTATATAACACAGTATTGTTAGCTGTAGTCACCATGCTGTACATTAGAACCCCAGAAACTTATTCATCTTGTAACTGGAAGGTTGTACCCTTTGACTACCGTCTCCCCATCTCCCCTGGCACCCATCCCTGTCAATGACCATTCTATTGTCTAGGAGTTTGGTTTTATTTATATTCCACATGCAAACAATATCATATATGTCATATATGCATCTTTGTCTATCTGACTTATCTTGCTTAGCAGAATGCCCTCGAGAGCCATCTGTGTTGTTGCAAATGGTAGGATTTCCTTCTTTTGTGTTGCTGGATAATGTTCCATTGTATATGGATACACCACATTTTCTTTATCCATTGAAGTGAATTTCAGTAAAGTGGAAGCCTCCCCTTATTTCCTCACCTTAGATATTTGAGGGTGCTCCTCCCAAATCTCCCTCATTCCAACATGGCCAACTGGCATCCTCACACTTTAAAGAAAAACCTACCTTCTACAAATTCATGCCAGTTTATCCCAGATGGCATGTATTTGCGTTTTTTTCCTTTTTTAAAATTTTTAATTGAAGTAGAGTTGACACATAATATCGTATTAGTTTCAGGTGTACAACGTAGTGATTTGACAACTATGTACATTCTGATATGCTCACCATGATAAGTATGGTCACCGTCTGTCGCCTCACACAGTTGTTACTGTATTATTGACTATATTCCCTATGCTGTAACTCTTCATCCTCATGGATTATTTATTTTATCACTGAAAGTGTGTGCCTCTTAGTCCCCTTCATTTCTTTCATCTATCCCTCTACACCCTCCCCACTGGCAACCACCAGTTCATTCTCTGTGTTTGTGAGTATGTGTCTCTTTTGTTGTTGTTGTTCATTCATTCATTTCTTTTGATTTTTAGATTCCACAAATAAGTGAAATCATATGGTATTTGTCCTTCTCTCTCTGACTTATTTCATGGAACATAATAAACTCTAGGTCTATTCATGTTGTCACAAATGACATGATTTCATTCTTGTTTATGGTTGAGTAATATTCCATCATGTATATATATCCCATTTTTATCTATTGATGGACACCAAGAATGCTTCCATACCTTAGCTATTGTAACTAATGCTGTAAACAGCGGCATTGTGTGTATCTTTTCAAATTAGTGTTTTAATTTTCCTCGGGCATATACTCAAAAGTAGAATTACTGGGTTGTATTATATTTCTGATGTTAATACTTTGTGGAAATCTCCATACTGTTTACTAGTGGCCACTAAAGTGGCTGCACTAACTGACATTTCTACCAATAATGCACAAGGGCTCCCTTTTCTCTGTATCCTTGCCAACACTTGTTATTTCTTATATCTTTGATACTAGCCACTCTAACTGGTGTGAGATGATATCTCATTGTGGTTTTGATTTGCATTTCCCTGACAATTAGTGATATGAAACATCTTTTCATGTGTCTGTTGGCCATGTGAGTGTCTTTTTTGGAAACATGTCGATTCAGGTCCTATGTACATTTTTTTTTAACCTTTATTTTTTTGAGACAGAGAGAGACAGAGCATGAACAGGGGAAGGAGACACAGAATCTGAAACAGGCTCCAGGCTCTGAGCTGTCAGCACAGAGCCCGACGCGGGGCTTGAACTCACAGTCTGTGAGTTTGTTGACCAGAGCCGAAGTTGGACACTCAACCGACTGAGCCACCCAGGCGCCCCCCATGTCCATTTTTTAAAAAAGTTTTCTTATGTTTATTTATTTTTGAGAGAGAGAGACAGAGTGAGAGTAGGGGAGGGGGAGAGAGAGGGAGACACAGAATCTGAAGTAGGCTCCAGGCTCTGAGCTGTCAGCACAGAGCCTGATGTGGGGCTCGAGTTCACACACTCTGAGATCAAGACCTGAGCTAAAGTCAGACACTTAACCAACTGAGCCACCCAGATGCACTCCTCTGCTCATTTTAAAATCAGATTATTATTATTTTTTGGTTGAGCTGTGTGAGCTCCTTATATATTTTGAACATTAACCCCTTACCCCTTATTAGATATATCATTTGCAAATATCTTCTCCCATTCAGTAGGTTGCCTGATGTGTTTTTTAAAATTGCCACCCACTCACTTTTTTCATCAGTGACAACAGGTTTTTGTGCTCTCTTTTGTCCCAACCCAGGTCCCTTTGTCCATTTCTATGTTAAATGCCTTAAATGTGCTAATATCCCTCCATGTCATCATATTTTAAAGATTACTGTCTCCCTAAGGTTTAAACTACAAATTTTATAACTTAGTCCCAAATGTTCCTAACTGAACCTGAATTTGCACTCCACCATCACCCCATCCTACTTCATTATTACTTGAGAACATTCTTTTCTTCACTTTCTTGAATGGCCGTCTCACATGTTAACTTCTCTTGCAACTTTTCCAACAATTCCAAGCGTAGTTAATTTCTGGATATATTTAGTATGTCAAATTAAAAATTACAACACTCAAATACTCCCTCACAATCTCTAGATTGTTTCAGGAACATGTTTTAATTGCACAGATTCCAAACTATTTCACTGGAAATGTGAACAAAATTTCAATTACATAAGTATTTTCATAATAATTGCATTAATATTTCATTCACATTTACTATTACCACTGATTGTTTTTTATTGGGACAGATGCTCATTCTGGCTTGCTGACCACTCTCCTGGGGTGTGATTGTTGCGTCATTATGCTGGCAGCTCGGGGAATGAATGAAGTAACAACTGTACACTGTGCAAAAACGTACAATTTACGCGTTTGTTATCACTTTCGTGGATGTTGTGTTCCTCAGCCAGGGAAGGTAGAACCTGGACACACAGGAGTTACAGTTCATGAGAACAAAGGGGCAGGCAGTTGGGAAACATCCACTGATGAAGGCGGAGACGCTCACCAGCACCCAGCTGGGATTATCGAAAACAGCAATAAAGACTTGGCAGATGGAGGAGAGGGAGTAGAAACACACAAAGGTGCTCACCAGGACGAGGATGCTCTGGGTGGCTCTGGACTCAGGAGAGGATCTGGGGGAGACATTAGTGTTGTGAATGTGCTGGACCCTCTGCCTGTGCCTGTGCAGGATGAAGACCATGTGGCCACTGGCCCAGACCATGAGCCCCAAACATAACACATCAGGGAATGATAACAACGCTGCATGTAGCAATTGTGTGATTTTGTTATTAGTTGTCCCAGAACAGTATTGCAAATCCTTTCTCATTGAGATGCTCACGTTGTTCCGTTTGCCAGTCACATGGATAGGGCAAATGATATTTGCCAGCATGTAGACGGTCCAGCACAGGAATATAGAGAAGTCAATGTACTTGAGAGCTTTCCTTTTAAGTTTTGTCCCCCTGGCATTCTGGGGGCTGATTGTGATGGCCTGGAAGGCACTCAAGAGGCAGGTGCTGCCTATGGACACACCCCTGCCTATTCTGTGAAGATAGAAAAGAAGTTTGCATCCAAAATCACCTGGAAAATTGTTCCACCCGAAAGCTGCCATCATCTGGGGGACTCCTTTACAGAGGAGGGATAAGGAGTTGGCTGCAACCAGGTGTTTGACAATCAAATCTGTGGGCCTCAACCTGCACCCAGTGAAGGAGAGGAAGAGATAATGGTAAAGAAGAGAGAAATTCCCCAAGATTCCGACCACGGTTTGGGTTAAGAAGATCACTCCTATGACCAAATCCCTGGAGGCCATTCTGCCAGTTTCCAGTCACTGAGATTTATCTTCAGAACCAGAGGATCCTGCATGGGAATATGAGGTGTGGGCATCATGCGTCTTGTCAACTAAAATCCAATATTCTCCACTTATCATTAGTTTCTCCTTCGAAATGGTGTTGAGAAAACCAGATATCCATATGTAAAAGGGTGAAATTGGACCCCTATCTTTGACCATACACAACAAATCAACTCAAAATGGATGAAAGACTTAAACATAAGATTTAAGGAAACCCCTTCAGGAAAACATAGGGGAAAATCTTCTTGGCATTGGTCTTGGCAATGATTTCCTGGATCTGATATCAACAGCAGAGGCAGCAAAACCAAAAAAACACAAGTGGGATTATATAAAACTAAAAAGCTTCTGCAGAGCAAAGGAAATAATCACGAAAGTGAAAAGGCAATCTATGGAACGGGACAAAATACTTGCAAAGCATTCATCTGACAAGGGTTTAATATACAAAACATAAGAATCTCCAACAACTCAATAGAAGAAACCACCAAATAACCCAATTAAGAAATGGGCAACTTTAGGAATAGACATTTCTCCAAAGAACATATGAATGATCAAGGATATGAAAAGGTGCTCGACTCTACTAATCATCAGGGAAATGCAGATCAAATCCACAATGAGATGTTATCTCACATCTGTTAGAATGACTAGTATCTTCCAAGCCCCAGAGATAACAAATGTTGGTAAGGATGTGGAAAAATTGGAGTCCTTATACACTACTGGTAGAAATGTAGAATATTGCAGCCACCATGGAAAAGTATAGAAGTTCCTCAAAAAAAAAAATGTGATAGAACTATCTCATCGTCCAGAAATCCCACTTCTTGGTATATATCCAAAAAAATTGAAACCAAGGTCTCAAAGAGGTGTCTGCATTCCCACATTCATTACAGCATCATTCACAATAGCCAAGTTATGGAAGCAATTGAAATGCCCATTGACTATGAATGGATGAGGAAAGTGGAGTATATACATACAATGAGATAGTATCTAAGCTTCAAAAAGAAGGAACTCCTACTTGGATGAACATAAAAGACGTTATGCTAAGTGAAATAAGCGAATCACAGAAAGAAAAATACGGTATGGTTTCACTTACATGCAGAATCTAAAATAGTCAAACCCATAGAAGCAGAGAATAGAACAGTGGTTGCCAGGGGCTGGAGGGAGGGGGAATGGGGAATTGTTCAATGTGTGTAAAGTTTCAGTTTTATGAGATGAGTGAGTTGTAGAGATCTGTTGTACAATATGGTGACTATAGTTAGTAGTACAGTATTGTGCACTTCCAATTATGAAAAGAGCCTATACTTTAAGTGAAGTGCTCTGACCAAACACACATACACACACACACAGGAACACAAGGAATGTTTTGGAAGTGCTGGATATTTTAGTACCTTGATTGTGGTGATGGCATCACATAGGTAAGCAGATTTCCAAACTCATCAAAATATATACATTAAATATGTGCGATTTTTGGCACGTCAATTGTATATCAATAAAGGTTAACAAGAGAAATATTAATTTTTAAAGAGATTTTCAAGAGTTGAGTATATAACCTTTTTTAAAAAATTGTTTATTCAGTTTTGAGAGAGAGTGAGCATTGGGATAGCCAAAGCAGGCTCCGTGCTGACAGCAGCAAACCCGATGTAGGGCTTACATTCAAGAACCAGGAGATCGCAACCTGAGCTGAAGTCAGATGTGCGACTGACTCAGGCACCCAGGCGCCCCAAGCGTTTAAAGCAAATAACAACGTACGAGCCATTGCTATGAGGTTCATACATGTTGTAACTTACTTTTTAAACAAAACTCTGAGTCATCACTACTATCCCTTTCATTTTAAAGACAAGGAGAATGCAGACAGGATAGGTGATTTGCCTAAATTCATACCGTACTTGGGGCAAAGTGTGGACTTGAATCTGGCTGAGTTGTTTGCAGACACAGTGCATCTAATGGCTATACTATGCTAAGTAAGCTAGACAGCTCTGTTCTTTGAAAAATCTATATATAGAGTTTTGGTTTTAGCTTTGCCTTTTTATTTTAGCTTGATAGTATGTTACTTTATAATTTTTGTTATAACTTTCACGATGTGTAAAGATTTGTTCTGTAGACCAATATCAAAATGAATAAAGCTTTAGAGATTTAATAAAATGTAGATGCACTGATTGCAGATTCATGTTATAGGAATCTGTCCCATGACAAATTGAATTGAATGAATGCAAGCAAGAATGACTCAAGAGTAGGATGGAAACAGAAAGAAAAAAACCTTTGGGGCATTTGCCTTTATGTCAAGAACAAAAGTATAAGGAAACCTATCATAATCTCATGTCTTGCCCTGAAGTATGGGATGTTGAATTCTAATATGGGATAAAATAGAGTAAGGTAAAAACTGAAGTATTAGTAATTTAGATCATATGCTTATTTATTAATACCAGGTTAGGAACTATTAACCATGTGGTAAGTTCTCTGAAATATATTAAAATATGACATATGCAAATTGTAAACTCTAATACAGGACCGTTGTGTGCTTCACAAATTGATGTTATAGAATTTACAACTGATACCAGAGAAAACACCATAGGATACACGTAAGCCTAACAGCTACTCTTTGAAACACATTATTACAGAACTGTCTTTTCCTTAAATGCTATTTTCAATAGCTTCCAGAAGAAAACAGTCTCACCGTAATCCACAGACCATGATATTTTCAGCAGAGATACTACTGTCTCCATTAAGCACATCATACTCAGAGTTAGAGAAAACATTTCTATTCTGGCAGTTGTCATTGGGATATCCTGTTTGTTCACAAGATTGCATGATTCGTACAGATTTATTTTTTAAAAAAAATTTTTTAACGTTTATTTATTTTTGAGACAGAGAGAGACAGAGCATGAATGGGGGAGGGTCAGAGAGAGAGGGAGACACAGAATCTGAAACAGGCTCCAGGCTCTGAGCGGTCAGCACAGAGCCGGATGCGGGGCTTGAACTCACAGACTGCGAGATCATGACCTGAGCCGAAGTCGGCTGCTTAACCGACTGAGCCACCCAGGCGCCCCCCGTACAGATTTATTTATCCTAGTCCTTATTATAAACATGTAGGGATTACAGGCACACCTCTAGTAATGCTACCAAGTTGGTCTTTGATTCCTGTAAGGTAGGCTGAAAGCAATTGCTTTCAGATGTACAGGCCAGGGAAAAAAATGGGGCACCTGGGTGGCTCAGTTGGTTAAGCGTCCAACTTCTGCTCAGGTCATGATCTCACAGTTTGTGGGTTCGAGCCCCACGTCGAGCTCTGTGCTGACAGCTCAGGGTCTGGAGCCTGTTTCCGATTCTGTTTCTGCCCCTCCCGTGCTCACCCTCTGTCTCTCTCTGTCCCTCAAAAATAAATAAACGTTAAAAAAAAATAACGCTGGCTCAAATTACCTGAAAAATCAGGATTCCTTTTCACTGGACTAAATACCCACAATCATTGTCATTGTGGATTACAATAAATCACACCAGGAGCCAGCAGGCATTGGGTAAAGTCTAGGACCCCATCTCTCTTTACTAAGCTCATGTTTCTGTGGCTATGACACTGGATCCGTTTCAAACCCAGAATAATCCCCGTTTCATATACAATCACTTACCCACATTTACTCCCCATAGACGTCTATACATTATAGACTTGCTTCTCAGACTGAAATGGAAAATATTTTCCCAGAAACATCCCTCTGTGTGGATGGTGAACTCAGTGCAAGGTCATGAGGGCTCATGCATGTGGGAGGGAGGCAGAAACGAGACCCTGTGTTATGGGGCAGTGATCGTGACCTCCCCTCCCTTCAGAATTGCAATTATCATTTCACCTTTAGTGGCCATGACAGCGCCGGCTGGGGATCTGAGAACATTTATAAAGAACTTGTTTTCTGAAGTTGGTAATTACTGCAACCAATTACCAATTTCCAGTTAATAACTACAAAGGGACCATTGAAATGACTGGTACAGGCTGTTTTCCATTCCTGAAGGCAGACAGGTCTCACGTGGAGGGGAGCAAAACGCAGAGGTCTGACAGGTGAGGGACTGGGAACGAGTAGGTGTCTCTCCCTGGATCTGCTTTGCTGACAAGTTCTTCCACCCAAGAGTGATTTCTTCCTAATCTTCAGACCACAGAGGTGAACTACCATTAAATTAGAAGCAAAAAGTTGGTACCAGAAAAAATACCTGAGGGTTTTCAAAAGTTGAAACTCAAAGGCACTCAATGCCAATTACTTTGGGAGTCTAAATTAAGCCTCAGATGGTTCCTTTTCTGTGAAATAAATGCTACATATGCAATTCAAGAGCACTGGATGGTTACCACAGTTTTCCATACTTGTTTTTTGATGTATTTTCAGTAATGAGAACTGTTGCTTTTGTAACACATGAAGAAATATAAAATAGGAGTTCAGATTACCCATTAGTTTTCTCCTACAAACAAATCTACATCTTATCCAGGCCCACTATCCAATGCCTGTCAAATTCCAAGCCTGGGATGAGAGCCACACAGTGGGCAGCCTCTACTGCACATGCATGTGAGCACACACGCATGCACACACATACAAACACATGCACACACCTCCATATAAATCACATACACAGTCACATATACTCACATACTTATAGACACATATATTCTCTCACCAACTCATGCCCATCCCTATGTACAAACTCTCAGCCAAAATCATACATGCCTACTACGACTCACACTCACATGGACTCCCACAGTCCCACCATATCTCAAAAATTACACTCACACGCATGTATGTGTATCTAGCCATCATATCCATGTATGCAAGAAGAGAGCAGTACATGCCCCTTTATGAATCCATCTTTCATACTTCCCTCTTTGCAACCACCCACAAGGATATCATGATGTGCAATGTATAAAAAATGATGTGAGTATTGCTACTCTAGGTTAAGGCACAAAGTGGAAAAGCTGGAGTGTTGGGGGTCTGATATTGCACATGTCCTGGATGCCCTCCTTTCTGGCATAGGCAGAGTCTATACGGTAAATAATATACCATGCTGTGGAATTATTTTCTTGGTTCAAGTGGAAATGTCAATATGTGGAATTATTTTCTTGGGTCAAGTGGAAATGTGCTGTGCAGATTTGCACTCATTACACTGCTGGGTGTGCCAGGGCTCCTCGCCCACCATCACGCTTTCAGAGTCTTTAATAAAGACCACATGGAGAACTAACCCATTTTGTCTCCACGTGGATTCTTTCAGGTTGGCGATGTTGGGGGCTGAGTTCTAGGTCTGTGTGGATATGAGGCAAAGATGGGTTTTATGGGGGAAGGTTAAGGGGAGAACAGAGAAAATCATGAGAGTATTGATCCCTGAGAATTGGCAACAACTCTTGGGGAAGCTTCTCACCTTCAAATTTGTGGAAAGGATGGTATCATAACCAAGATTTCCAGAGAGTGAAGGTGGACCCCTGTGATGTAGGGGTTGCATGAGGAATAAACAGAGTCAACAAAAATATATGCACGATATGACAAGAGGGGAGGTGGAGGGTCTGCAGGACTGGAGAAGGGTGGGCGAGGGGAGGGTCCACTTCCTTCTTTTGGCTCCAGCTTCCATACTTGGGTCTCCTTCATGACTGCTCCATTCCTCTGTGATGCAGACCTGGGACTTCTGTCTCCACCCACAGGTCCACCTGAAGGTATGTCTTCTGATGACAGAAGACTGCTAAGTGTCATCTGAGGACACTTGTGCCTGTGGTGATGTGAAGCTGGGCTCGGTGCCTCACAGATCCCGTGTGGGGTGCAGCGCCTCTTTCTTTTTCCCAGCTGCCTACAGAAGAATTGTTTTTTGAAAAAAAATCAGAATTTGTGTAAAACAGAATAATCGAGTAAGACAGTTCTCCTCTCAGCGGCCAGCATTTTCCTTTGCCCACTTAGAATCAATTATACTGCAGTGAGGAGACAATGGAAGAGAGGGAATCTCAGGAAAGATTAGAACATCGTCCTTCTAAGAAGCAGTGTGAGCGGGGCTGAAGTTTCCACGAGAACGGGGATACATAGGGCTTCTGTCCCAAACTCCCGATCTATCTCTGCATAGCCCAGCGCTCAAGGACAAAATCCAAGCAGTGTTTCCACTTCAGTTCAAGGTTAAAGAGCGTCCAGGCATTCCCACTGTCAATTTTACATGGACATAAAATTCTGAAGGGAAACATTTTCTGAAATGAAAACACATTTGGCAAGACTCGCGAGAAGACTTCTTAATTTACCCCAAGACAAAAGGAAAGGGTTGCAAGAACCGTTTCAGTTGATATGAGCGATCTGATGGATTCAATAAGTAACTTTTTGGGGAAATAATACTTATTTTAATTAAAAAATTTTAAATTCTTTTTGAGAAAGAGAGAGAGAACGTCGGTGCTCTCACAGAAGTGGGGGAGGGGCACTGAGGGAAGGAGAGAGAGAATCCCATGGAGCCCATCATGGGGCTCAGTCTCACCAACCATGAGATCATGATCTGAACTGAAATCAAGAGTCAGATGCTTAACTGACTGAGCCACCCACGCTCCCTGGGCGAATAATATTCTTTAATTTAGTCTTAGATACTGATGGAAAGAAAGAGGGTAACGTGAGAGTTGTTAAACTATCATCAGTACAATATTTTTGAGGAACAAAAAAACATACAGGCATGGAAGCAACACAGATTGTCTGTCTGTCTATCCAGCACCTGTCCACCTATCTAATACGCACCTATATGCGTATCTAAGAGCTCTTTAAAAAAATTTTTTTAATGTTTTTACTTATTTTTGAGGGAGAGACAGAGCAAGTGAGAGAGGGGCAGATAGAGAGAGGGGGACACAGAATCCGAACCAGGCTCCAGGCTCTGAGCTGTCAGCACAGAGCCCGACATGGGGCTCACAGTTTGTGAGATCATGACCCGAGCCAAGTCAGACAATCAACTGACTGAGCCACCCAGGCGCCCCTAAGAGCTCTTTTTTAAATCATACATAGTGTTGTGTATTTTTCAGGAGGTGCAGGGTGACTTAGAAATGCACTTTACTCCTTATAAACATAAACACTTTTGTATGCAGATAGATTTTGAGATAAACTTACTGGGGCACCTGGGTGGCTCCGTCGGTTGGGCGTCCGACTTGAGCTCAGGTCATGATCTCACAGTCCGTGAGTTCAAGCCCCGTGTCAGGCTCTGTGCTGACAGCTCAGAGCCTGGAGCCTGCTTCAGATTCTGTGTCTCCCTCTCTCTCTGACCCTCCCCCCGTTCATGCTCTGTCTCTCTCTGTCTCAAAAATAAATAAACGTTAAAAAAAATTTTTTTTTTAATTTGAAATAAACTTACTGGTATATTTCTTACAAAAAAAAGTAATGCACTTTTCAAATTTTCATGTACTCAATGATTACCTGGAGACCATGTTAAATAGCAGAACTTTATAGAAAAATGCTGGGTGGGACCAAAGCTTCCCCATTTGTGGAAGATCTCTGATGCGAATACTGCCAATCTGTGGTTCACACTCTGAGTGACAGGGAATTAAGATACTGAGGAAAGGTGTAATGAAGCACTTTGTAATCAAGAAATTTTAGAGAAATAACAGGGTTAAAAGTAGTTTTGAGAAGAGCAAAAACAAAGAATTTTACCATTTTCCATTTACTGGAAACCGTTCTAAATGCTTTTCACATTAGAATACATAAAACCACAAAAATAATCTGTTTTTATTTTTCGAGTGAGCCAACCTTGACTTGAATGAGAATCGAGGGAACAAAGTGGTTTTAAAAACTCACTAGGCTGGAACATCAGAGGTAGAGAAATCAATGTTTTCAAGGTCTAAGAATATGGTGTTTGTAGAGACAGGGAGAACACATTAATCCATCTAGGATGGGACATTTACCTGAAACCAGTCATTCCTTCCTCCTCCCCCTTCTCTTTCTCCTCCTAATTCTCTGAGCTTCGCCTTCAGATGAGATTATCTTGGACATCACCCCTGCGTTTTGAGAAATGGGTCATCAATATACCCACCCCCACATCGCCCCCGCATCCCCTGGCAGAAGGACTCTGAAATGCAGAAGAGCCTTCCCTTTCCCCAGTCCTAGGAGAGAGTCAGGAAGCATGTGGGTGGAGAAACCCACCTGAATGCCGACCCCACCCAGCGAAATGCCTCCCTGTGAATTCTGCTGAGCTCCGCCCATCTCCTTCTGCACCCCTCTGTCCTCATAAACAAATCTTCCCGAGATCCCTTTCCATGGCAGAGCATCTCCCTCCCAGCTCAGCCAGACCTGCTGGTTTGCAGGTCCCCTGGGGACCGGAGAGCAGCATCCTGCCTGCGCTATCCTGGAACCTGGCCCTGGCCGTGGAGTCCGGGAATGCTGGCATTCCCTGCATCTGAGCGGGGCTCTGATTCCCTGCATAAAGAAAGCCATTCTTCCCCCTTGGTTTTTGAATCCCTGGATGCCAATGAGCTCCTTGCCTTGGGGAGACTAACCTTATCCCATCTGCAGCAAGATGCAGAAGGAATCAGCCAGTGCGTTGGCATAAGCGTAACTATTTTTTAAAAATGAGATTTTATTCTTTGGGGCAATCTTTGGCTCAAACGATACTGAGCAGAGGTTCAGAGATCTCCAATAGAGCCCCGCCCCCATGCAGGCACAACCCCTCCCATTGGCAACATGTGTGTAAACATTTTCAGCATTGTGTATAGTGTTAAAATTGCCTAGTTATAGGTTTATCTTTTAAAAATCCCTGGGAATGGCAAAGACCAAATTATAGTGTATTGTATCAGACACAGACATAGGAGATACAATGAAAGTGCTGAGGGTGTAAACACTCAATAACTCAATAAACATTTCTTCCAATAAAACGTCCTTTCCCATCCTGGGTGAGCCGGCTAAAACCAGCTCACACACAAAGATGAGCTCACACTCAATTAAGATAAGCTGATTATCGGTGGAAGGGGATTTCCTGGGATTCCTGAGCTGTATAAAAGCCCAGCAGAAGACCTGACCTTCTCAGTCATCCCGGAAACCCTTCTGGGTCCAGTAGTATTGGACCAACGTCTACGTTATCTGAGTGGCCACTGACAGGCACAAAATCCAGGTTAGTTTCCATGACTATTTGGGGCCTCCCTTTACCCCTCACAGAAATAGGAGGAAATAAGGGGAGAGGGCCATTTTACGTGTTGAAGTAAGGATTCCTTAACTAATTGAATTTTTTTATTTTTTAAAAACTTTTTGTAATGTTTATTTATTTTTGAGACAGAGAGAGACAGAGCATGAGTGGGGGAGGGGCAGAGAGAGAGGGAGACACACAGTCTGAAGCAGGCTCCAGGCTCTGAGCTGTCAGCACAGAGCTGGACACAGGGCTCGAACTCACAAGCTGTGAGATCATGACCTGAACCGAAGTCGGACGCTCAACCCACTGAGCCACCCAGGCGCCCCTTAACTAATGGAATTTTTAGCACAGAGCCTGATTAAAAAACTATTTCAAAAATGTTAATTTTTAGACAAATGTTAACTTTTATTATTTTATTTTATTTAAGAGAGAGAGAAAGAGAGAGAGTGATGGGGGGAGGGGCAGAGAGAGAGAGAGAGAGAGAGAGAATCTTAAGCAGGTTTCATGTTCAGCAAGGAGCCAGACATGGGGCTTTATCCCAGAACCCTGAGATCATGACCTGAGCACAAACATAGTTGGTTGTTCAACTAACTGAGCCTCCCAGATGGCCCTTTTTTATTTTTAAAGTTTATTTAAAGTTTTGAGAGAGAGAGAGAGAGAGGGAGCGAGAGGGAGAGAGAGCATGAGCAGGGGAGGGTCAGAGAGAGCATCCCAGGATTCGTGCTGCCAGTGAGGAGCCTGACTTGGGGCTTAATCTGAAGAATCGTGAGATCGTGACTTGAGCAGAAGTCTAGAGTCAGACCCTTAACCAGGAGCCCCAAGCAAATGTTAACTTTTAGATCATTGCAGAGAATGATCACCCAGACCCAGGGTTTTTAAAACTGTGGGTGATTTAGTAATTTATCTTTTATGCCAGTGTATTCATGAGAACTTGTTTGAAAGCTGGTTGGAATTTGGAACCCTGATCCTGAACCTGTAAATAAAACAGCAGTACCTGAGCTATGAAGCTCCCAGTCGAATGGAGAGGCAAGAATTACTCTACCTTCATTTGTACTTGGGAAAGGCTTCCTCCTTACTCAGTTTTGGCCATTTGAAATGTGAAAAGGATAGGGGTGGCTGGGTGGCTCAGTTGGCTGAGCGTCTGACTTTGGCTGAGGTCACGATCTCAGGGATCTCAGAGTTCATGAGTTTGTGCCCCGCATCGGGGTTGCTGCTGTCAACACAGAGTCTGCTTCAGATCCTCTGTCCCCCTCTCTCTGCCCCTCCCTCGCTGGTACTCTTTCTCTCAAAAATAAATAAACATTTTTTAAAAATGTGAAAAGGGGGTCAGGTGTTCCAGCCCCATGTTGGACACAGAGTTTACTTAAATAAAATAAAAATTGAAAAGGAACATATACTTTATTCTAGGTTTTCAAATATGTTTCCCTGAGATTAGATACAGATTCCCTGACCCCTTTCCTTCCTGTTTCTATGGGAAAATGGTCTTTTTTTTTAAGTTTATGTATTTATTTTGAGAGAGAGAGAGAAAGAGAATCTCAACAGGCTCCACAGTCTCAGTGCAGAGCCCATTTCGGGGCTCAAACTCATCAGCCGTGAGATCATGACCTTAGTCAAAATCAAGAGTCGGAAGTTTAATCGACTGAGCCACCCACATGCCCCTCGTCTTTTTTTTCCTCCTAATATAATCTATTACGATAAATTTTATTGTCTTTTTATTATGACAGTCTCGGATAAGGTATTCTATTGCTGTTTTCGAAGATACAATATATTTTCCTATTATGCTTCATTTTCCCATTAGCTTTTATTTACTTGTTTGTTTGTTTATGGGAAACTCTATACCCAATGTGGGACTTAAATTCACCACCTCGATTTCAAGAATTGCATGCTCCACCATCTGAGCCAGCCAAGCACTCCTAATCCTATTTAGTTTTTGATTCATCAATTTCATTTCTTTCTTCCTTTTGTAATCTTTTATTTTCCTTGCTCCAATTTCTTATGATGAAAACTTCCTATAAATTTTATGTTTGTAGATAATATGCGTGTTTAGACTAAGGAATTTACCCCTAAACCACGTTTTGCCCTGCTCCTAAATTTTGGCATAAACTGTTTTATCTTTTTTCTCTTTTTTATAATTTCCATTTGAATTTCATTTTTGATTTTAAGGAATCTGATTTCAGAAATTGCTGGAAATATATTGCATAGTTTGAAAATAGTTCATCTGATAAAGAAGTTAAATAATGTAGTTATATTTAATTTTGTTCATTTATGCCAGAGGGGAACTAGAGAATGTAAAATATCCACTTTTCTTACATTTTGAATTTTCTCTTTGAAACCAACTATGTGATCACTTTTTTCCAAGGGTTTTATGGTGTATTACATAAGGTCTCTAAATATGGAATCTGCATCTCATGTATATATAAAACATGTTAAGTCTAGTGGAGAAATTTAGAAAAAATCTATCGTCTTATTTCTCATTCATTGGTACTATGTTACTAGTAGAAGGATATGCACATGTAGTTTGAACAAAAGGTGAAAGGGGAGATGGTGGGCAGAGAGGTAGGAGCTGGCTGCATTGAGCATGGAGCAGGGGGGGGTCCAGGGGTGTGCAGCGTTCAGTGGTTTCATTTTCTATCCCGCACAGGGCAACAGAGTCCCTGGGACTGACCAACCCCGATGGACCCCAACAGGCTTTCCATGGAACAGGGGAAAGAGTTCTTAAAGCAGCTTGGAATTCCGCAGAGAGATGTAAGTGTGGGAGAGGTTGGGCAGGTGACATGTGGAGGAAGGAGGTGGCCTCCCAGTCTAGTGCTGAGGCAGCTTCCCCTCCCATGACGGTGACCATGGGTGAAAGCCCGTGATTAGCGATGTGGATATTTGCCGGCTGGCCAATTACAGGGATGTGCAGTGATCAGAGGGCAGGGTACAGGAATCTCAGTTCCCTCCTGGGACCGCCAGCATTCCCCGAGCACAGGGCTCCCCCGCGTGGAGGTCGTGGGCAAACTCACTGTTGAACCAGAGGAAAGAGCCTTTACTCTCTGATTAACACTGAGTGGAAGAACTCACAGAATTGGGAGCTGGTTTATTATCTTCTCATATCTCAAGGCTTCCTCGTCCGTGCAGAACTCTGATTGTATCTTGGTTCTCTTTACTCTCTGTCAGATTGACTCGATGACAGAGAAATGGGTCGTTGATGCCGCCGTGGAGGTTCTGCTACGGTTCCCACTGATGCCGGGAGAGGATCCAGGTGCCCGCTGTGTCTCCAATAAGAAATGTCAGCCTTCAGTGGACCGGCTCATGGCTTCACAAAGACACAAAGACCAAGAGGAGAGGTGGGGCAAACGTCAGGAGTGACGTGGGTAGAGCCTGGGGGGAAAAAAAATCCCCTCCGGGCGCAGGTGTGGGCTGTAGACTTCTGCTCAGACCAAGGGGGGGTGAGGAAGGGGCTTCTGACTTGTGTGTCCCTCACCGTCGCACAGGCTTTTCTCTGTGAGCTTGCACGTGGATGTGAGCTGGCACGGGCGTCCACAGGTTGCGTGTCCCCGCGTGAGTTTGTGCATGCCTCTGTTGAGAACTGGCATGTGGTTACGGGGGTCACGTATGACATTTCACAGGTGTTCATTAGCGTCACATCAAATCTCTGCAAAACTTTGTCAGAGGAAATGGCAGGTTTTCTCAGGAAGACATTCTATGAAAATTGCGAGTTTTCTGGAAATGCGTAGGGGGAAAAACTCAATAGTGTTGGCCTGCTCATTGGTTTTGATAAATATGGGTAGACGCTTTAAGCTTGGAGGAAGCAGTTGGACAAAAACCCAGCACACAGGCCTGAGCGACACTGAGGTTTTCGGGGAGGACCTGTACAGACATTCATGGCTGCCAATCTCATTTCACCATGTTTATTCCAAGTGGCCTTTTCTCAGGCAGTGTCCTATTCTGGGAGTACGCAATGATGGAAAACAGGTCACAAAATGGCACACAATGGGACCTCAGTTCATGAGAAGACCCCATCACTGGGGGGTCACTCAGTGATCAGCGAGTCCCCCACCCATTCCATGCAGAGAGGTAAAAGGCTATGAGGGACTTCTGTCTCCGTGTCTACATCTTTTTCTTTTCTTTTTTTGTCCTTTGCTTGTGAATAGGAAATCCAACAATCAGGTCCTGAGGAAGAATGACCGGAGGCCCAAGGACATGGGGCAGATGGCACGTCATTACATACACCAGCGGCCCATAAGACTCCCCATGACTCAGAACCCGAAGAAGCTCCAGAAGGGACCGGTGGGGCAGAGGAATCCCCCACCAGAAGAGGAGAATACCAGGGTAAGCGGAGGCGTGGATGTTTCAAGAACCAGAGGATCGGCATGGACCCCAAAGAGCGGGTTTCAACAGAAACCTGTGTGTCTCTGTCCTCAGGGAGTCTTGCTTATCCAAGGCTGGCCGGGTTTGTGAGGGCCTCAGCTGGCAGACGGGCCCATTCGGATCCTCTGAGGAGCAAACTGACTCCGTATTTAGCGGCACGTTCAGCTTGGTGCCACACTCAAATCCAGTTCATAGTCATCACCTTTAGCCACGAAGTTCCTTCCTCTCAGGTCACTTTCTGTGAAACGGGCCCTGGGCAGGACCATAGCCTCTCGGATTTCCTGGCCAGGGGCCCTGGGTCTATGTCGTCCCCCCACTCGACTGATCTCCAAATACCTGTCCTTTTGTTAACCTTTCATTTCTGCCCTGATTTCCGCGGGCTCACGGAGGACCCTCTCCCTCCATCCACAGGTGAAGTGCGAGAACTGCGGAGCCTTTGGGCACCTGGCCAGCAGCAGAAGGTGCCCCATGAAGCGCTGGGGTGGGGCCCTTGCCCCCGAGCCCTTGGGCTCCAGGAAGAATGAAAACCTGGAACCCAGGAGGCCTCAGGACTGCCACACCCCAGGGTCCTTCCACACGACTGGCAGCGGGAAGGAACCAGGACAGAGGTGAGGACTCGCAGGGTCAGAATGATTGGGGCAACGGAGCCCCGAGGACGGGGAGCTGCTGTCCCCGTGCAGCTGTGTCAGGCACGGACCGGAGAGAAGTAGGCAAGCCGTGCCCGGGGTTGACCTCAGAGCTCCCTCGAGTCCTCGGGATTTCCAAGCAGTCGGGCCGGGAATGTCTATCTTGGGGTGTTGCACGCGGCAGAGGCGCAGGGAGTCTAAGTGAGAGTATTTCATGCTGAAGCCACGGCGGGGAAGGGGATGCTTCCTGGAAGCGGGGGCTGCGCTGAGGTCCCGGAAGGAGCTGCCTTGGCAAAGTCCACAGGGGCTTCGGGGCCTCCGTCGCCCCTAAACCAGGCCGACGACTGGGCTCCGGGGTCTTCTTGGTTCCCAGTCAGTGGTGGCGACCGGGGTCGGGGGCATCCGACAGTTCCCGTGATTTGTTCCGCAGGCAAGAAGAGCGGAAAGAGAAAGAGCTGCCCCGGAAATTACCCGGGAGACCCCAGCGGAAGCCGCAGAGCGCCTGCAGGGAACCCGCGGACTCGGGCGCCCACCTGCGGGTGAGTCTTGCTCGCTCCTGCTTCTAGGAAGCTCTGCGTCTCCATCTGTGACTTGCTGGGGACTGCCGGGCCATGTTCACTTCCGGGCTGGACTGTAGGAGCCGCACAGGCGTCCTGGGAGTTTTCAAATCCCAGCTTCTTTATTTTCAAAATGTATTTTTTCCCGATTTTGTGCAAGTCAGCCAGCCGACGCTGGTGGGGGCATTTCTGTGCACAGGTGAAGGGTTCTGTCGGATGCCTTCTGTGATCCTATGTCAAGACGAGGCCTCTTTTATTTATTTTTATCTTTTTCATAATTCAGACTTTTAAAAAAGTTATTTGTTTCCTTATTTATTTGTTTTGAGGCAAAGAGAGAGAGCAAACATGAGTGGGAAGGGGCAAAGAGAGAGAGAGCGAGAGACAGAGAATCCCAAGCAGGTTCTGCACCACAAGTGCAGAGCCGAAGGCGGGGCTTGAACCCATGAACCGGGAGATCGTGACCTGAGCTGAAGTTGGACGCTTGACCGGCTGAGCCACCCAGACGCCCAAGATGAGGCTTCTTTTAAACTTTTGTAAATACCCAAATCACCCTTGAAAAGGATGGTTGCCATTTATACTCTGCACATTGTGTGTTCCCTGGATCTTAACAACAAAGACAAGGGAAGGTTCAATTGTCATATCTGAGAAGCAGCAAAAACCAGATGGGCCTTGTAATTGTTTCCCCCCACCACCTCTGAGGAGCGGATCTCTGCAAATGTGCAGTGACTACGAGCACGTCGTTTTCGGTGACACTTAGTATTGCATGAGTTGTCTGTTTAAATTGGGTTGCTCCTTTTTTCCTCCCTGACGTAGAGAGAATCCCAACTTGTCCTGACTCCTGAGGTGTCTAATATGAGGTTCCTTCTCCCACAGCGCCCCACCAGGCCGTTGCCCGTCCAAACCAATACGAAGCCATCTGTCCTGGGCCCTGTCCCCACGGGTCAGCCACCTGCTAGGACAGCTGACATGCGGTCGTCCTGCCCTACACGGCCCCTCTATAAGGCCCCTGAAGTGCGTGCTTGTGAACCAGCCCGAAGATGCGGGGCGGACTTGCCCTGCGAAGATCCAAAGAGCTCCCTCTGGGACCAGGCTGTCATTTCCAAGTCGACAGCCGGCTGGCCTGAGGTTTCCTCCCGTGATGTTCCCCCGTCGGCCAGGAAGGCACTGGCGCTGGGTCCTGTGTGTCACCGGCAGGCACAAGCCGAGCATCCTCCTGTGGACTCAAAGCCCCACCCACAGCCTGCCACGGGAACACAGGGCCAGAGCTCCAAAGTCAGCATCCAGGCACAGGGGAAGAGGTCTCCCCAGGTCCCCATGCAGCCTTCCCAGAACCCTCCAAAGAAAGCAAGATTCAACTTCTTCTAACCCCCCTCCCAGGTGGGTCTCAGTGACCTGGTCTGGGGGTTGTCCCGGTCTCAGCTACCCCCCAGTATCCAAACAGATACCTCAAGTGACCGGGAAGATACCGGTCCTAATGCCCAGTCTTGAACGCCAGGCTCCACCTGACTCACCTGGTCTGAGCCCCGTTCAGACCTGTGCTGTCCCCTAACCCTGACCACCCAGGCATGTTCCAGGCCAGCAGGGGCGAGGGTGGGACATGAGATGGGACAGGGCGTGGCAGGGCTCCAGGTTTTCCACTGTTCCTGTCTCCCTCTGGAGAAGTCTCCACCCGCTGGTCAGAGCCCTCCCATCTCAGAGGCCTCGGAGAGACAGGTGCCCTGTGTTCCACTGAGAGGACCTCCTGGTCTCTTCCCCTGCTGAGAATGACTGAGTGTGGCCAATGTCCCACCCTGGAAGTGGCTGAAAGGGGGGAAAAGAGGCAGGAACAGCTGTGTCCCGTGAGTCGGCATTTCTGCCGGTGGTGCCTGTGCACCTGCTGGGGCTCCAGGTGACACTGTGGTCACCAGACAGACATCACCGTTACATTTTGTGCATTTAAGTCACGGTGGGAATGGAGCGTATGAAATTGTCACGGGTAGTCCTTTGTAAATCAGACGCTATTTAAGAAACTAAGTCAACAAGGGGAAGCTATGTTGTACCCTAACATGAATGGAAAGCTATTAATTCATCTGTGTGGGTGGAGAAATGACTAGTATTTGGGTAACTGGGGAAAAGGCCTCTCTGTGATGGTGGAGAAGGCCTGAACCCTCCGGAAGAGTGCCCTCTCCTGGTTATCGAGATTTTGACTTTGGAGGAATTTCAGTGGAAATTCTCCTTGCCTTGGGGAAATGGGAATATTCTTTTAACCTTGCACATTTTGTTATTAAAAATGGTTGCAATGTTATCTTTGACTCTTTCAATATGAATAAAATTGTCTGAAATGGAACGTGTATTACAACTTTTGTCATTTTTCCTTACACCTCAGGTCAGTTTCTTTTTCTTCATCCAATTTCACCTGAGTAATGAGGACCTTGGTGTGAACCCCATAGTGTCTCACAAGAGAGAAGTCAGGGACTTTTAAAGACAAAAGGGAATGCACAGTCTAATCCAAGGACCTGTAACTTGTAGGAAATAGAAACTCTCAGGCACAAGCTAGTCCTACTGAACCAGGATCTGGGGTTTCTCAGTAACAATCCCAGGCATTCCAAATGCAGGTTGAAGAGTGAAAATGGAATGGTTCTTAATTGACACATCAGAATCACCTGGTAAGTTTTAACTACCATAATGTGGTTCACTCCTGGGGATATTCATTTGCTGGGTTGGATTTGAAATGTGGCATGAGATAATAGAAAAATATGTAGAGATGGCTCAGTGGTTAAGTGGCTGATTCTTGATTTCAGCTCAGGTCATGATCCCACGGTTGTGGGTTCGAGCCCCGCATTGGCCTGTGCAATGAGCCTAGAGCCTGTTTGGGATTCTCTCTCTCTCTCTCTCTCTCTCTCTCTCTCTTTCTGCCCCTTCCCCACTTGTGTGAGCATGATCTTTCAAGTAAATTAATAAACTTGAAAAATATGTGTATATATATAGACTATATACACATACATATATATATATATATATATATATATATATATATATATATATATGGATATGGAACCTGCCCCAGGTTCCTGACACAGGGTTCCTAAAGTCCCTGTAATATCCTTGTGAGTGATAAGACCATTATCACTAATAGGCGCTAATAGGTGACCCTGGGTGGGCTCCTGGATGGGGCTGGTCTCCAGCAAGAGCAAGCCACCACCTTCCTTCAGCCCCACCCCCACCTCCCTTCTCCCCATAGGGCGGAGCTAGAAATGGAGTTAATGATCCATTTTGCTCACGTGAGGAAGCCTCCATAAAATCCTCAAGGTGGAGCATTTGGAGAGCTTCCAGGCTGGCACACACACCCATACCGGGAGGGCGACGCATCCCAGCTCTTTAATAGAGTGATAAATGTAAGTGTTTCCCTAAGTTCTGTGAGCTGCTCTAGCAAATTAATCAAACTCAAGGAGGGGTTTTTGGAACCTCTGGTCTGTCGCCCATTGCTCTGAACCCCGGGTGATAACAGGCATTTGAAGTGTGTATGTGTGTGTGGGTGGCCTTTGGGGCTGAGCCCTCACCCTGGAACCTGCTGCTGTCTCGGGTAGATGGTGGCAGAATTGAGCTGAATTGTTGGACACCCAGCTGGTGTCGGAGGCTTGCTTGTTGGTCTCGGAAAACTGCCCACCTGTGGGGCCCAGAAATGTCACAAGTGAAGTACTCTGTTTGACCTTATTGGAGATGGAGGAGATAGAAACTGTTTCCTTACCTGTGTGGTTGTTGGGTGTTTGGGTGTTAAACCCACTGTGGTTATTTGTAACATGCAACCAAGGCCAGGAAGCTGGAGGGAGGGGGCAAAGATAACACATCATTAACCTCTCTTCTCTTTTAATTCTGGGGAAAGCTCTGTCTTGAATCAACAACAGCAAATGGCTCTCATCACCTAAAATTGCCAGGAGGCAATAATTAAGCAAAAGCGTTAATCTAGGATCAAAGAATTGCAATGCAGGGGATACAGACTTGGGTGGCAACCCCCATAGTGTCTCACAAGGGAGAAGTCAGGGACTTTTAAAGACAAAAGGGGATGCACGAATACATTGTTTACAAAGAATTTTGATTGGTATCGGTGGCAAAAATGCAATCCTGGTTGAACACGACTGGTTGCTAAAGCTCTCGCTGAGCCAAAGTCAGTTACTGTAGGAACTCAAAGGCGTGTTCATCCACAGTCCTGGAGATATTTGCGGGTTGGCCTCATTCAAAGTTCCTGGTTCCACCTGGTGAGGACAGGCATAAGACCTGCCTCCTGAATGGCCTCCCAGCTCCACGTGAAAACCCCTGGACATAAGGGGCACCGTGTCCATTCAACTTTCACATTTTCAGCAGAGTGGGATTTCAGTAGGGGAGCAAACCCGATGTCCCCTTTTTCCCTGTGAGATTGTGTCTCAGGAGAGCTTCTCTGTCTTGCTAGGACTCTGTCCCTAACAGGCAATGTGATAGGACTGTCCAGGCAGCCCCCTGGTCGAAGGCCCCAAACCCGTGAAAAGACAGGGGGAGATCAAAAGACTCAACATCAGCACCGGTTCTTCACCTTGGGGCTACCCAGGTTGCTGCAATGGGGTTTCTTGGAAACCGAAACCACACTCCCAGGATTCCCATCAGGGACTGCAGGATAACAACATGATACAGACATAAGCTTCCAAGTCTCAGTGAGTCCCCAGGCTCCTTTGTCCCCGCGCCTGCTCAGCAAGTTGGAGAAAGCTAAGAGCAGTTGGAAACGTGAGCCCTACTATCACCAGATGCTTTGATAAGTGGAAATTCAGGATCCTCAAAAGAAATTCTCACTATGTTGATTCAGGAACCTGTGATTCGTGTTAGTGTCCTGGGTGTGTTTGAGGCAGGTGATCTAGAGACAAGTACTAACAAACACAGGGAAATCTCGACTCAAAGACTCACCTGCTTTGCATTTGGTGTTCATGGTGTAATCTCCGGCATTAGATACTCTTTCCCTCTATTACCCAGCTGGTCGATTGGACCAACCCGGGACTGAATTACCTTTGAAAGGAGATATTTGTCCCCCATTTTTTTATTTAAAATAATTTATTTGTACATGTAACTATCTTTTCCGTTTTATGAATTTATTCTTTATCTTTTCTGCCAAAAACTTGTGGATCTTCCTAGATCCACACATGCTTAAACTTAAAAAAAAAATTAGTAAAATAAGTGGTTTCATTTTCCTTATTTTCTTTATTTATATTCAAGTCAGTTAACATACACCGTAGTCTTAACTTCAGGAGTAGAACCCAGTGATTCACCTTTAACATATGACGCCCATGGACCAACAGGAAATGTGTCTTCCTTATTGCCTGTTATCTATTTAACCCATTCCTCCACCCATCCCCCATCCAGCAACCCTGAGTTTGTCCTCTGTATTTAAGAGTCTCTTGTGGTTTTGTCTCCCTCTCTGTTTTTGTCTTATTTTTCCTTCCTGTCCCCTTTGTTCATCTGTTGAGTTTCTCAATTTCCACATAGGGCATGAAATCACATGATACTTGTCTTTCTCTGACTTTTTTTGCTTACCATAATATATTCTAGTTCATCCAGGTTGTTGCAAATGGCAAGTTTTCATTCTTTTTCATCACCAATTAGTATTCCAGTGTGTGTGTGTGTGTGTACACATACATACATACATACATACCACATCTTCTTTATCCATTCATCAGTTGATGGACGTTTGAGCTCTTTCCATACTTTGGCTAATGTTGATAGTGCTGCTATAAACATTGGAGTACACGTGCCCCTTTGAATCAGCATTTTTATAGCCCTTTGGGTGAATTCCTTGTGGTGCAATTTCTGGGTTGTAGGGTAGTTCTCTTTTTAATTTTTTGAGGAACTTCCATACTGCTTTCCAGACTGGCTGAACCAGTTTGCATTTCCACCAACAGTACCAAAGGGTTCCCCTTTTGTCACATCCTTGCTAACATGTTGTTTGCTGAGTTGTTAATTTTAGCCATTGTGACATGGATGAGGTGGTATTTCATTGTGGTTTTGATTTGTATTTCCCTGATAATGATGGTGAGCATCTTTTCATGTGTCTGTTAGCCATCTGGATGTCTTTTTTGGAAAAGTGTCTATTCACGTGTTCTGCCCATTTCTTCACTGGATCATTTGTTTTTTGGGTGTTGACTTTGGTAAGTTCTTCATACATGTAACTATTTAAAACATATACATTTGTGGGGCATCTGGGTGGCTCAGTAGGTTGAGCGTCCAACCTCAGCTCAGGTCATGATCTCGCAGTTCGTGGGTTCAAGCCCCGTGTCAGGCTTTGTGTTGACATCCCAGAACCCAGATCTTGCTTCAGATTCTATATCTCCATCTCTTTCTGTTCCTTCCCTGCTTGCACACATGTGCTCTTTCTCTATATATAAATAAATAGGTAAATAAATAATAAAAATTTAAATATACATTTGATATTGGATTTCTTTTCCATAGTATGCATAAACACTGTATGAAGGACAGTAGCAAATCTATTTATAATATGATGACAACATCCTTCTTGCTGCTAGCATTTGGTCCATGTCGGGAGCCGAACTAAGTGGTTTTTTACCACTTTAGGTCATTCTGTCTTCCTGACAGCCCTGATTCCTAGTGTAGACGTACAGGTGCCAATGGAAAGAGAGAGGATACACCAAGTGTTGGTTTGCCAACTTGAGAGCTTCCCAGCTAAGATCTGAAACCAGCCCCCTGCACAGAGGGCCAGGAGGGACCAAAGAAAGAGGCAGGTCGCCCTAGATGGGTAGGTGGCCAGTGTAAGAGGCAACACACACATATGTACCTACTGTACTGAGTGTTCTTGGTATCATACAGACAACATGCCCTACTTTTCACATATGGGAGAAGTCGGGTTAGTGGAAAATGTACATTTCAAATTTTGATGTTCACAAGATTGTATTGGGATCTTGTTACAATGCTGACTCTGTTCAAGGAAGTCTGGGGTGGGCCCTGAGATTTCCACATTTTAACAAGTGACAAGGTCCAGTGATGTCAAATTTTGGGGTGTATGGATCACCCCTTGAATGGCAAGGAGCTAGAATGTTAAGAAAATATTCCTTGGATAACTTTTAACATCAAGAAATTGATGGTTTGTTCCTGGGTTTCATGCTACAAAAAAAACCAATACACAAATAAAAAGGTCTCAATAATTTAACACTTACACATTAGATGTCATTTAACTGTTTATATTATGAACATTTTTTATATTATAAATTATGTTATCATTACACTAATGTATAAAACCACACATTCATGAGACACCTTAATTCCCATTTGATGAGAATATTGTATAAAATACCTAGTGAACTTTTGGGACTGAGTTTGAACCTAGTTTATTGAGCCTAGAATTTACTGGGAGAGGTTTAACAACTGAGAGAAACAGTAAAAATGAGATAAGGTAGCAACAGATAATAGTTTTAAAGTGTTTGGTATAAATTTGGTAACCATATACTATTGAAAAATTGATAGAATGGAAAACATTCATCACAGGAAATGTTCAATTTCCTAAGTTCAATATATATTTCCAATTCTGAATATTTTTAAAACTCCTTGTAGAGCTGTTATTAATTCTTGGTTTTTGAAAATATCTCAGTAAAGCTATTGTTTTTTGGTGATCTAGATTTTAGCATTTGGGGACAATCAAGATGCCAGTATTCTGATTCTTACTGAAATGAATGAAGTAGTGCTTCCTGCAGATGAGGACAAAAATGCTTTTAGGCAGAGAAAATAGAAAATTTCTGGGGTGGGGATATATTTACCATGATGGTGTAAAATGCTGAGGATATATTTATGAGGCGTGTAAGTTTCTATTGCACATATTTAAAATCTGGGATTTCAGGAGCACCTGGGTGGCTCGGTAGGTCAAGTATCCGACTTTGACTCGGGTCATGATCTCGCACTTTGTGAGTTCAAGCTGCACATTAGGCTCTGTGCTGACAGCTCAGAGCCTGGAGCCTGTTCTGTATTCTGTCTCCTTCTCTCTCTGCCCCTCTCCTGCTCACACTGTCTCTCTCCCTCAAAAATAAATATTAAAAAAATTAAAAATAATATACAATTTGGGATTTCAGAGTTTTTTCAAATCTCCAAGACTTAAAACTCCAGACCTATGCAGGCGCCTGGATGGCTCAGTTGGTTAAGCAGCTGACTTCTGCCCGGGTTATGACCTCCCGGTTTGTGAATTTGAGCCCCGAGTCGGGCTCTGTGTTGACAGCTCAGAGCCTGGAGCTGCTTAGGATTCTGTGTCTCCCTCTCTCTCTGCCTCTCCTCTGCTTGCTCGTGATCGCTCGCTCTCTCTCTCTCCCTCCCTCCATCTTAAAAATAAATAAACATTCAAGTCCAGACCTATGTAAACTTATTTTGTATACTTTTGATGACTGATACTTCTTTTTAGGACCAACCTAAAGAAAAAATTCCCTAGGGATCTTCATATATGAATAGCGGATCCATAATCTGGATGACCTTTTTGGGGAACTCCTGGGCCATTTCCTTTAGGACAACATCAGTAATTCCTAGGGTGGGGTGAAATAATGAAGTCATGGGAAGACCGTTGACGTCGCTTGCCAGAACTGCCTGAGGTCTGTGATCGTAGCACTGCATGTACTTTTTAGGACACAGCCTTCTCCTGGAGCCTAACACGGCAGCCACCCAGGGGGTGGTGCTCCCTTCACTTATGAGCACGCAGCAAGTGAAATTAGTGGGTTTCTTAAAAAAAAAAAAAATTGTAACCTGCAGTGTCCCCACCCTGTAACTTCAATGTTAAAGTCATCAAGGAAAATATTTTAACAAGAGAGATTGTAATCTCAACCGCATTACCATACAAGCCCTCATCTCTCTATTCACCCTGTTTTCAATCCAACACCTGGTGGCTGGGAATGATTGCTGGTTTCCTTTCAGCTGAGCCCAATCTTGTGTCCCCCTTGCTTAAAGCTTGACTCTAAAATGGACTTTGCTGTGTCCTTTTATTTCTGAAGTTTTGTAGTTTTATACATACATGACAAATGTGAATCCACATCAGAAATGGCTGTTTACTTTTCTTCTTTAAATGGCCAGATAGTAACCGTTTTAGTCTTTGTAAGCCGCGCCGTCTCTGTGCAACCACTCCATCCTGACCCGGTTGGATCAGTTGTGTGTAATCAAATGGCATCACTGATTTCCATGAAACCAGCCGTTGTGGTCCTGGACAAGAACCGGAACCAGGCCCTCTCGAACCTGCGTGACCTGGGTTGTCCTCGCACAGGCCCCCCATCTCTGTGATGTCCTGAGGATCCATTTCCTAGATCGGGAGGGGAAACTTCAAGATGTTTGACCACCTGACTAACCTCCGTGGGCTCGCTGGCCCCCAGGCTGGGCTGCGCAAGAATCACTTGGAAAGGCTCATGGTCAGGCACGACTTGGAGCCCACAGACCTTTAGGGGCCCCTCTGGCATCCCCCAGGTGCCAGGACTCGTGCCTGAGCCTGCGCCTGCAGCCACGAGGCAGCTTTTTAACCCCCCTGGAGCCCTCGCCCAAGCTGCGGACCAGATGGAAACAGTAAGGCTTTTTGCGGCAAACAAACACAAACAAAAAACAGATGGTGGAGCGATTGAATGAAACTCCAGGCCCCATCTGTCCACAAAGGCAGCTGAAGGGCCGGCAAGCATTGTCAGAGGCAACTTTTGCAGAATCTGCCTCAAATAAAAAATTACAACCGGGGGAAGACTTCCTGTAGGAAGAAGACGCCGCTTTGACATGGAGAGAGAGAGAGAGTGCTGCGGGGCATGAAATTGCTTGCTGCTGTCCCCACAGCCCACTCGCGTCGTGGCCCAGGGCTGCCAGCCCGCACCCCTATTCCTACTGCTGATGCCAGGACGAGTGATTAGAACGTCCTCTCGAGGAACTGTGCGTGATCTTTTGGGCCCATGTGCCTCAAGGGGCAGGGGAAGGGCTCGCCTTTGTTTGACAGGGATCCTGATGGGACGTGGGCAGCTTCCCCGGCTGGAGAGGGCGTGGGAGTGCCGTGCCCGGTGCCCCCGCCTGGCCCGGTGCCCCCACCTGGCCCTGTGCATCTCTTCCGTCTGACTATTCCCGAGTTCTCTGCTCTAACAATGAACACCTAATCTAGCGTGTGAGCTATTTTCCTGAGCTCTGTCAGCAGCTCTAGCAAGTTCATCAAACCCGGCGGGGGGGTGGGGGTGGGGTGGGGGATGGCGTTTGGAACCTCGGATCCATGACCCGTTGGTCAGAAGCACAGGCAGTTAGGATTATGGAGGAAGGAGCAGCTGGACCATGGTGACCGGATCAGTAGGAGGTTTACCATCTCCTGTAATAGGATGTCCAGGGGCTGCTGTTCAGATGTGACAGGTGTTCTAGGAAGTCGCCCGGGACCCAGCCACCTCCTCTCTGCACACTCTGCCCCATCACCACGCAGCTCTCTGAGCGGCAGGACGGCTGTGGCGTTCAGTGCTGTGATGGGCAGTTTTATGTGTCAGCCTGCCCGGTCCATGGGGTGTCCCCATATTGAGTTAAACATCATTCTGTGTGTCTGTGAGGGTGTGTGAGGAGATTGACATTTGAATCCGTGGATTAAAGCCGATTCCCCTCTCCAATTCCTCCAGGGCCTCAACAGAACAAGTATATTGAGTAAAGGAAACCTGTTCTCTGTGCCTTTGAGCCAGGACACAGGTTTTCTCTTGCATTTGGACTTGGAGAGGTAGCGTCTCCAGATTACCAAGGACAAATTTGGGGATCTTTATTAAAAAATTTTTTAATGTTGGGGCACCTGGGTGGCTCAGTCGGTTAAGCGTCCGACTTCAGCTCAGGTCATGGTCTCACGGTTCGTGGGTTTGAGCCCCGTGTCGGGCTCTGTGCTGACAGCTCAGAGCCTGGAGCCTGTTTCAGATTCTGTGTCTCCCTCTCTCTCTGCCCTTCCCCCGTTCATGCTTTGTCTCTCTCTGTCTCAAAAATAAATTTTTAAAAATTTTTTTAACTGTTTTCATTTATTTTTGAGAGACTGCACAAGTGGGGGAGGTGCAGAGAGAGAGGGACAGAGGATCTGAAGCGAGCTCTGTGCTGACAGCAGCGAGAAAGATGTGGGGCTCGAACTCACGAACTGCGGGATTATAACCTGACCTGAAGTCAGACGCTCAACCGACTGAGCCACCCAGGCCCCCAGGTTTTGGGATTTCTCAGCCTCCATTAATCCCGTGGGCCAATGCTTTACAATATATCTCCCCTTCCCGTATAGAACCATATCATCAAGATACACAATTGATGGCATGTATGTGGTTTTATTAATGTGAATGGGAACGTGTGAGTATGGTCCGCGTGAGTTACAGAGGAAGATGTGAGGGTATATGCCTGTATCCGAATACGTTTTTTGTATATACGTGTGTTGTCATTTATGTAGAAATGTGTTTGTATTCGGGCGTGTGTGTGCGGTAAGGGTAGTCCACAGTTATGCCTCTAATCCCTGACTTGCATATGGGGAGTACTAGATAGTGGACATCAAATTGTATGTTTATTTTTTAGGAAAAAAAAACCCAAAGAATTAATTTGAGCTTCTTTTATGTTTCTTAATTTAAAAAAGCGATCACAGGTAACTACTGCACATTCAGCAAAAAATAGGTGCAGAAAAATGTAACCACCCAATGCCATTAAAATGAGTAAGCAGCACGGGCTTATCCCAGACTTCTAGAATCTGCCCATTGACTCATCTGACCCGTGTGCTTTTATTTGTAGGAGATCGTTTTATATTTTTCTGATGGATATTGTTCGGCCCTTGTATCCCTACTAGAGGTTGGGGGGAGAGATCAATGTTATAAACTATGCTAAAGAATTTCCAACTCCCCTACACTTCAAATTAATAGTGAACAACAACAAAAAAAACCAAAAATGTCCAGTGGTTTCTAATGCAAATTATTGTCATGGTGTTCTTCCTTTTACTTGTATCTCTTTGAAAATCCTTCCCAGGAACTTTGGCTAAATATGTCTACTCATAATTTAATGATGCTGCAGGCCAGGTGTCTGAAAATGGGGAACCCTTCTTTTTGGGGTAGAAAAATTTCTCTGGGGATCAGAAAATAGGATAAGATAGCAGAGTTTCATTCCTAGTCCCACAGGTATTTCCTGCTCCCTCCATGGGACATCCTGTCTGCCTCCAGGGAGAAAGGACGAGTTTTTCCTCAACGCTGCAACAGTCTTTGGAAATAACTACAAACTTGTAATTGTTTCTCAGTAATTAACAACTGGGAGTGGGGGGAGTTTTCAAAAATATTCTCTGATCCTGATACCTGGACACAGAAAAAGTGAAGCAAAGGGCTTAACATTTGCTGAAAGGATTCTCTTTCAGGATAGAATCTGTGGTACGCGAATCCCTTTCAGTATTTGGTTGTCCATTCCTGGAGGCCCTTTATGAGCTCCACATTCATTAGCTAAAAACCACCCAACTACAGGAGCACAAGTGGACAGATGATCAAAGATCCTTCAGAACCACTGGTCTGCATCCCCTTCCTACTCCCCTCTCTTCCATTAGGTTTACCCACCATGGTCCACACTCAGGAAGGTGACTCCTTATCTATATTCGCCAATATCCAATCATTTATGTGAGTGCGTCCTGGGTTTTGTACACACATGTGGGATTCCAGTCACAGAGCCCTGTTCACAGTGCCCCTTGACTAACACACGTGTGAGCCCAGAGGAGATGCTCAGTAAGAACCACTCTGGTGAATAAATGCATGTTGTTCCCCCAATAAAGTGAGACTCCGAGTGCTGCTTCCTGCAAGTCACTGGTGGGGTTTGAAGTGTTGGGGTTTGGAGCCACCAGCCCAGAAAGAATTCTTGAGACGTCTTTGGTACAAAAAGGTGGTTTTATTAAAGCACAGGGACAGGACCTGCAGCAGGAATTGCTGCACTGGGGCTGTGAAGAGTGACTGGCGATATGCCTTCGGGTTGGGAGGGGGTGAGGGATAGAGTAAGTCTCTAAGGAATTTTGGAAACGAGGTTTCCAGGACCTTGAGGGGCTAGCTACTGTTAGGAAAAGGTCATTTATTACTGTGTAGTAAAACCTGAGTCATGAGACCCCTCAAAAGTGTAACACAGGGCCAGAAGCTTGGAGTATGATTGCCAGCCTATATCTTCAGGGGTAGAGCTAAGGGAAGTTTCCAAAGGAATTTTGATACGTTAAAGGAGACCTCTGGGATCCTGGGGGGCCAGGCTAAGATTGCCTTTGCCCTTAGCAAAGTGTCCTCATGGAGGAGTTGAGTTCCCAGCGGAAGGTCACTCTGACTGTCTCAAGGACTTGTTCACAGGTTGTAAGTTGTAAGGAAAGTTTTGTTTCCCACATCATTAACTTCTCATCTTCCAAAAGGGCAGCCAAGAAAGTGCTCTTTTGAGGAAGTGACTTCGAGGTGGGCTTCATGGAGAACCATCCATGAGTTTCTGTTTTGAGATATGATGGTTGGATGTAAATGGCTCTCAGTTTGAAACTTTCTCGGGATCTTCCCTGGTGAAATCTGAAACAAGCCCCTGTACAGAGGGCAGGGAGAGTTGAAGAAAGGGGCAGACCACTCAGGGCGGTAGGTGGCAGTTTTAAGAAGCAAAGCGTGCTTTTATACCAGACTTGTCTTGAACAGCAACAAGACGAATGGATCCCCTCACCCCTGAAATGCAAGTCACTGTGTTCAGGAGGGAAGGTTGTTGTAATGGCAAGTTTCCATAAGACTCTCCTTCCTGTGCCTGAAGGGGGCATATCATTTACACCAAAGAGAGCTCTCTCTCAGTCGTTGCCAATATTATTGAGACCTTCCTGGGGGAGTCTGGTTTTGTTCTTGAATATTACACTTCTATTTGTCAAGGATTTGGGCACCCTTCAAACTTGTTAGTGATGTAGTTCAAGTTGACCTACTTTAAAGTGGGAATTTCAGGTTGGGGAGACAAAAAGCCTCTCTAGTTCAGCATCAGTTTTGGTAAAAGCTAAGTAGCAAGATAATAATTGACTTCCGAAGGCAGTGTAGCTAGTAGTATTGAGAGGGAACCCATAAAGTCAAAGCCCCGAGGGGGGCCCTCAGGTGGAGGAACCCTCCTTTTGCCAGAGGCTCTGGGTTATAAAAGAAATCAGTCCAGAAATTGCACTACTAGGTATTTATCCAAAAGATCTAAAACTACAGATTCTAAGGGGCACGTGCAACCCAATGTTTATAGCAGCTCTATCAATAATAGCCAAATTATGGAAAGAGCCCAAATGTCCAATCGACTGATGACTGTTGCAGGCTTTGAGTCTGGAGTCCCCTCTTGTCCAGCCAGAAAGCAGGTGCAGAATTGAATATGAGAGAGGCTAATGTCTGGGAGGAGACCGGATCCCTGAGTGTCTTTGCTCCATATTTATTAGGATCAGAAGGTTTACATACATGATGGACGTGCAGAAAGAGACAATAAAATAGTGATCATTAAGTTGTGTGTGTGAGAGAAAAGGGGTTTTGAAGGTATGTGGTGTTAGGGTCAAAACAAATCAAAATCTCGGCGCTGAGCAGACAGCCGTTTACTGCAGACACCAGGCACTGTGTCTGTTTCTCTTAACTTTTTTAGGGGCTGAGACAAATAGAGCATGCTACCTCAGGGTTAACAAGGCATTTTTTTCTTGCTAATTAGCTCTGGGTGTTTTCGCCCTGTAGCGGCTTTCTGCTGTATGCTTTGTTTTACTTAATGATTACTCCTGGGTGTTTTCATCCTGCTGCAGTGGCTTTCCGCCTCTACATGTGCTTCGGCACTTTGATCTTGTGGATGCGGCTTTCTTCCCTAAGCCTTGTTAACCCACTGGTGCAAGCTCAGGGAATTCTTAAGTGTATTCCCCACATATGACAAGAGTTTATTAATACTGTACTTAGTGAACATCCGTGCAAGTGTATACAATGGCCCCCATGCAGAAAAAGATTCCATTGAGTCAATAGATAGCATTGATCCCGTTAGTGATAGTGAAAATCATCCTACACAGTAACCCTTCTCTTTCTTGTCTCCTTTGTACCAGTCACAAAGGTTTTCAAAGGTAAGGGCAGGTTAATTTGTTTATTTTTCTTTATATTTTGTATTTTCTTTATTATTTTGTATTCTATGACAGTATTCATTTTTATATGAATATTTTGGGGTTGTGGAGCCAATCATCTATATTTCCATTGTTTCTTATGGAGAAATTTACTTTGATATCCGAGTGCTTTGGATTATAAGCATGTTTCCAGAACGAATTATGCTCGCAAACCAAGTTTTTACTGTATTTTGATTCACTCCAAGTTTTACCTCAAGTTTGGGGGCTTTGCCTTCCCTCCTGCCAGGTGGTAAATAAACAAAGCTCCTACAGGCTGCTTGGTTCAGTCCTGCCGCTCACCCGCCAGCCTCCTCACCATAGAGGATGTGGAGGCTCTTCTGCAACTTTACCCACGTCAATGAAGAGCACTTGCTGCCTGTTTCAGGAGACTTTCTCCCATCCCCTAACCAGCCCCACGAAGGGCCTTGTCATTTTCTCTTCCAGAAGTCTCTCTCCCTCCTCTATCATTCCCCTTACCAAAACTGTCAAGAAGCATGGAGAGTTTTCCATTTTATACTATTTGCAAACCAACAAGTTACCTGTCAGTTTCATGGATGCTGGCAGAAGGCATGAATCTCTGGGTGGGAGATACAAGGCTTATCATTGCAAAGAAATGTTCAAAAGCTGGGAAGATGCAAATATGTTAGTTTTGAAATGTCTTTGTATTTTCCAGGTAGAGTTTAAGGATATTAAATAACTTTACACTGTGGTTAGTTTTTAAAAGAATGCTGTGGGGGCGCCTGGGTGGCTCAGTCGGTTAAATGTCTGACTCTTTGTTTTGGCTCAGGTCATGATCTTCCGGTTCATGGGTTTGAGCCCCAAGTTGGGCTCTGTGCTGACAGTGCAGAGCCTGCTTGGGATTCCCTCTTTTTCCCTCTCTTTCTGCCTCTCCCCCATCTCTCTCTCTCAAAATAAATAAATAAACTTCAAATAAATAAACCAAAAAGTCTGTTGTAATGTCTGGGTTAAAGACAAAGAGATAGGGAATATTATAAGCTCTGAAGAAAAAGGTAAGTTGTACAATAACTTAAAAATTAACACAAGAGGGGTGTCTGGGTGGCTCAGTCAGTTAATGTCTGGCATTTGATTTTGGCTTGGGTCAGGATCTCATGGTTCATGAAATTGAGCCCTATATTGGGCTCTGTGCTGACAGCAGTGAACCTGCTTGGGATTCTCTCTCTCTCTCTCTCTCTCTCTCTCTCTCTCTCTGCCACTCTCCAACTCTCTCTCTCTCTCTCTCTCTCATAAATATTAAAAAAAACACAAGAAAAGTGAAGCTAGAATAAGAAAGTAAAACATGTCATTGGGAGCCCACAACATATATGTAAGGCAAATCCTAAAAATATGCATCATTATATCAAATGTAAAAAGGTGAATTGTTCTTGGAAAAATCAAACGTTGTTCTATATACATTTGTACATGTTTTAAGAGATAGAACTAAAACATAAGGATTATAGCAGAAAAAAGAAAAATACATTGCATACAACTTTAACCAATTAATCAATCAGCGTGGTAAAATAAATATCAGATAAAAAAGAATTTAAAGGGGCGCCTGGGTGGCTCAGTTAGTTGAGCATCCAACTTCAGCTCAGCTCAGGTCATGATCTCGCAGTCCGTGAGTTCGAGCCCCGTGTCGGGCTCTGTGCTGACAGCTCGGAGTCTGGAGCCTACTTCGGATTCTGTGTCTCCCTCTCTGCCCCTCCCCTGCTCACACTCTGTCTCTCTCACTCTCCAAAATGAATAAATGTTTAAAAAAACATTTTTTTTTAAGAATTTAAAGAAAAAGCTGTTTGCAGCTATTGGAGTAAGAATTATTTCCGTGTTCCTGAATGTGCAATTATCCAATATTATTTGATGGAAAAAATAGTTATCTGGCAATATATACAAAGAAATATATCACAGTCTTCCCTTATCCACTCGGGACATGTTCCAGACCCAGTGGATGCTTGAAACTATACATATGATGTTTTTTCTACACATATCTATGGTATAGTTTAACTTAGGAGTTAGGCATGATAAGAGATTAACAACAATAAGTAATAAAAAATTATAACAATATACTGTAATAATACTGTCAATATGGTCTCTCCCTCTCTCTCCCCCTCTCTCAAAATACTGTGCTGTCCTCACACTTCTTATGATGATGTGAGACAATAAAATGTCTACATGATGAGATGAAGTGAGGGGAATGAGGTAGGCTTGTGATTTAGCGCTAGGCTGCTATGGGGCTTCTGACCATAAATCAGAAGGAGGATTGACTGCTCGTGGGCTGCCGTTGACCACATGGAACTCAAACTGCAGAGTGAGACTTTGGATAAGGACGCGCTACTGTATGTTGATAACTATACCACATTTCATTTATAATTGCTCTGGATGTTGTTTATTTAGGAGAAGCTCAGTTTGTCTTGTTTACCCCTCTCTCGTAATGTGAATATTTCATAAATGTGCTTGTACATTGAAAGGAGTTAATAAATAACCACTGTGAATAAGCATATAACTTACATATTTATGGTAAGTTTAGGGGGTTTTGTTTCCTTATCCAGGCAAAGTAGAGGGTGGACACTCTGGGGTCATAGCTCATGAAAATGTAGGGGCTGAGAGTAGGAAAACACGTAGTGAGTAGTGTAGAAGTGTTCCTCAGCCACAGACTGGGGTTGTTAAAAACTGACACACAAAAAAAACAAACTGACAAACAAATGTGGAAGATAGAGGACAGCATCCATAAAGAAAGGAAGAAGCACGCCAGCACAAGGATGCTTCGGGTGGCTCTGCTCTCAGGGGAGGACCTGGGGGAGAGATTGTTCCTATGAATGTATTGGACCCGCTGCTTGTGCCTGTGCAGGATGAAAACCATGGAGCCACTGGCCCAGATCATGAGCCCCAAACAGAAACCATCATGGGATAATAGCAATGGCACATAGAATGACTTTGCATTTTTGTCACAAGATACCGTGTAACGGTAATCCTGATATCCACAAAGTATTTTCTTTGTGATGTTTGTTATTCCTTTTGTCAGTAATATGAAAAGGAACAATATTTCGCATTATATTCAAGGGGACAATAAATCCTCTTCCTACAGTACTGGAGGGAAGGGACTGTTGTCTCCCAGTGCGCGCCTGAGATCACTACCCCTTCCCTGGGGCTGGCTCCCCTCCCCACTAGGCCCATGCACACAGCAACCGCTCTGGTCTGGAGAAAGTCGTGCACCCCTGAAACTCCGATCTTTAGCTCCTAAGGCTGTTTGCAAAGTAGAAACTGGCTCTCTCCGTATTTTTTGTTCCTGTCTGTGTTCCGGAAAGGTTTTTCTCTTGTCCAAGTACAATGCCACACTTACACAGAATCTCTTTCTCTTCCTTTTGCCTTTCCACAGAAGGAGTCCTTTCCCCTCTTGTGCCTATGCTGTCCACTACTTATCTATCGCAATTCAAAAACACACACCTCTGCCCTGCCAAGCTGTCTCTGCCCACCTATGGAGATTTTTCTGTTACTCTGCAGACTGATTTCCTGGGTGTGCTAAGTGTTCTGACCTCAGTACAGCTGTGTTTGAGGGACAAGGGAAATCCCAGACCCGTCCCTCCAGAAATTTTAGTTTTATGTCTGAATAGTTTAGGTCTCTGATCCACTTTGAGCTAATTTTTCTATGTGGTATAAAATAATGGACCAACTACATTTTTTTTTTCTTTTGCACGTGGAGATCCAGTTTTCTTCAACATCTTTTGTTGAACAGACTGCCTTTCCTCCATTGAGTGGTCTTGATACTCTTGTGGAACATCATTTACTATATACAGAAAAATGTATTTCTTTTTTTTTTTTAATTTTTTTTTAACGTTTATTTATTTTTGGGACAGAGAGAGACAGAGCATGAACGGGGGAGGGGCAGAGAGAGAGGGAGACACAGAATCTGAAACAGGCTCCAGGCTCTGAGCTGTCAGCACAGAGCCCGACGCGGGGCTCGAACTGACAGACCGCGAGATCGTGACCTGAGCCGAAGTCGGACGCTTAACCGACTGAGCCACCCAGGCGCCCCTCAAAAATGTATTTCTGATGTCTGTATCCTATTTCACTTGTCTCTGTGTCTTTATGCCAGTACCACACTGTTTTGATTAGGTTTAATTAATTTTGAAATGAGGAAGTGTGAGACCTTCAACATGGTTCTTTTTAAGTTTGTTTTTGCTATGCAGGGTTCCCTGAGATGCCCTACAAATCTTAGGGTGGGATTATGTATTTCATGAAAAGATTTTACTAGGGATTGCACTGAATCTGTTGATTGCTTTGGATAGTATTGACATCTTGACAATATTAAGTCTTCCAATGCATGAACTTGGAGTATCTTTGCATTTATTTGTGTCTTCTCTCACTTTTTCTGCAGTGTTTTTAGTTAAGAGTATACAAATATACCCTTCCTAGGCTAAAATTAAGCTTATTTTATCCTTTTTGGTGCTATTGTAAATGAAATTGTTTTCTCAATGGACTTTTGGATTGCTCATGGATAACATACAGCAACACAATTGACTTTTGCATGTTGGTTTTATATCTCGCAACTTTTCTGGATTCATTCATCAGTTCTTGGCAATTTTAAGTTTTAGTTTTGTGGTGTGTGTGTTGTGTGTGTGTGTAATCTACAGGATTTTCTACATATAAGATCATGCTTGCTGTGGACAGAGATAATTATGCTTCTCCTTTTTCTATTTGAGTACCTTTCATCTCTCTTCTTTTTGGGTGTGTGTGTGTGGTATGTGTTATGGCTAGGACTTCTAGTACTAGGTTTTATAGAGACAGAGCAGGCATCTTTGTACATATCAACCTTGTGAGTTACTGCCATTATTTGAAAAATGCTGCTAATCTAGCTCAAGTTTTTAAAAACAAATTAGTGCTGTTTGATGCACTGAATTTTGTATGTTCTATAGTAGACTGAAAATTACTTTTGTTTAATAAGAGATTTCAACTTTCATGTTTATCCTGAGATATCCTTTTGCATTATATCTGTATATTTTCATTTTGCAATTCATTTTCAACCTTTCGTCTGTGACCTTAGTTAATAACTTTTCAGAGCATAAATCTGAATTAAATATACTTGGGGCTAATGAACTGGAAAACTAAAGGGCACTGCATAGATAGGGAATTGCTCTATCCATTAGTTATTATATAAATGCAGGCATGAAATAACAATTGTGACTTCGGACTTCTTTCTCCAGTTCCCTTATAATGTATTTCCCTGACCTGTTATTTCAGAAGTCCGTGACCTCAACATATTTTCCAGTTTTCATATTGGGTGGTCTTTGTAAAATAGAGATCTTTCATTTTTAAGGGGGAATGTTTAGAACTCCACAGAGTGTAATTTCGTAGAATATGGCTACTTATTATTTACTACTGATTTTATCAAGGGTTACTAGAATATTTTTTTAAATGTTTATTTTGGAGAGAGAGTGTGCTGTGTGAGCTGGGTGGTGGGGGCAGAGAGAGAGGGGGACAGAGATCTGAAGTGGGCTCTGTGCTGACAGCAGAGAGCCTCATCTGGGGCTCAAACTGACAAACCGTGAAATCATGACCTGAGCTGAAGTTGGATGCTTAACCGACTGAGCCATCCAGGTACCCCTAGAATACTTTATTATGATTTACAGATGATGGTCTTTCATCATGTTTTATGCAATATAACTGGCATGTGCCACTTGTTAATATTGTAAAATACCTATAATTCATAGATATAGATTATAACAGATATTTATAAAATTTCATTTGGTAAACATTGTTTTCTTAAATTCTTCATTTTCTCAATGCTATATTTGTTTTGCAATTCTGGACTCTCATTTATTTAGATTATTCATCAGATAAGCTTGTTTTGGATTACTTACCATTGTAATATACTGTCTGTCCTCCAGCACTTACTTATATAGAAGTACATAGAAAATTAGGTATAATATTTTTTTCTCATCAGCTATGAGACATGTATTTACTGCCAACTGATATGTGCTTTGGGGTCATGATGGAAAAATACTGTATCTTAGAACAAGTGTGGGCAAGGATGCAGAAAAAAAGGAACCCTCTTGCACTGTTGGTGGGAATGCAAACTGGTACAGCCACCGTGGAAAAGAGTATAAAGATTCCTCAGAAAGTTAAAAATAGAGCTACCCTACAATCCTGTAATCATACTACTCGGTATTTACCCAAACATTACAAAAAGACTAATTCAAAAGCATACATGCCCCCCTATGTTGATAGCATTATTTACAATAGCCAAATTATGGCAGCAGCCCAGGTGTCCATCGATAGATGAATGCATAAGGAAGATACTGTATGTGTGTGTACATGTGTGTATATATATATACACACACATACAATGGTATATTATTCAGCCATAAAAAAAAGTCTTGCCATTTACAACCCCATGGATGGAGCTAGAGAGTATAATGCTATGCGAAATAGGTCTGTCAGAGAAAGACAAATACCATATGATTTCACCCTGTGTGGAATTTAAGAAACAAAGCAAACAAGCAAAGGGGAAAAAAAGAGACAAATCAAGAAACACTTTTTAAAAAGTTTATTTGTTTTGAGGCAGAGGGAGAGAGAGAGAGAGAGAGAGAGAGAGAGAGAAGAGCAGAGCAGAGCTGTAGGTTTGGCTTTCGGCTTTGTCCAACAAAGCCAAGGGCGGCAGAAAGGGTTACTCAAGATTCCATGCAAGTCAACAGGGTAGAGGGAGGCTAAGGGAAGTCTCCCATAGCTACTCTCAAGCTCCTGTATTTATTAGGCATTATATATTATATTCTTACATTATAGGGAAACATCACCCAGTATGGTGGTAGGCTGTAAGAACATATATAAAGCATGCAGAAAAACAAGGTGTTCCCACAACTACAAAAGAGCAGATGCAGAAAGCAGGATGGAGAACAAGACAAGATATTCCATAGCTAACATGCTCTAAGGAATTCAAAAGCACAGGCAGGACCCAACCCCTAGATATGCATTAACTAGCTATTGACCAGCTGTTATCAGCAAGGCCAGAAAGCAGTGTTCTCCTGTGCAATGCATTCCCTGTAATCTCCTAACCCAGGACATAGCTATTTGATTTCCCACATATCCCCTCTTTTGTGTGAAGAATCTTTTTGTTCGTGGGAGTTGAGGAGGGCAGTCAGTCGTCGTTCATGATGTCTTGAGGCCACTCTGGTGCAGATCATGCACAGGGCTACAAGAAATGCAAAAAAGATTGACCAGCAAAGAGCTCCAATAGTCCAAATATGTAAATTGAGGCCATGGAACCAATTGGTTGGATTCAACCATTTCATATTGTCAGGTAACTCGTGTTCAACTTGTATCTCTGTTTCCTTTTGGATATCTAACAGTGGTTGATGCAGCTGGGAAGACAGAGTATTAATCTCAGATTGTAAATTGGTGGAAAAAGCTCCTTGTAGGTGTTTTTGTTTTCTTTCTTTCTTTTTTTTTTAACTAAATCCCAGGGGTGTAGAGACATATTGTAAGGGAATGACACAAATTTTGTCAGATTGCCAGTCACATTGTGTTGTAGACTCTAAGTCTAAAGTTCTCTCTTGACCAGCAAGACAGCAGATGCAAGGGAGCCTGGGTGGCTCAGTTGAACGTCTGACTTTGGCTCAGGTCATGATCTCACGGTTTGTGCGTTCGATCCCCTCACTGGGCTGTGGTGACAGCTCAGAGCCTGGAGACTGCTTCCAATTCTGTGTCTCCCTCTCTCTCTATCCCTCCCTGACTAGTGTTCTGTCTCTCTCAAAATAATAAATGTAAAAAAAAAATTAAAAAAACGGATGCAGGATTAAAAGCAAGAGGTGGCTAACGTCTTGGAACAGACAAGAGCCCGGAATAAGGGTCCTTGCTCCGTTTTTATTAGGATCAAAAGGCTTACACACATGGTAATGGATGTGTGCAAAGACATGAACATTAACTCATGGACCTGAGGAAAAGGGGGTCTTGAAGATATGTGGGGCTAGGGGTTTGGGTTAATACAAAACAAAATCCTGGTTGCGTTTATAGCAAACATGAGGCAGGACCTCTGTTTATCATAGCTAGCCTAAGGGATAAGACAGAGCAAGTAACCTCAAGGTTAACAAAGCACCTTTTCTTTTGTTAATCAGCTCTGCTCTGGGTACCTTCACCCCCTGCTAATTAGTCTACAGCCCTATTTACCTGTTTACTTAAATTGGTCCTTCCTTCCTGTGAAAGCAGCTTTCTGCTATAGTACTAGATTGGAGGGCACTTTTGCCCTGAATACCTAATCTTGCTTACCTCATATACCTTTATATTGGGGGCCTTTGCCCCCTCCACCCCCAGTCTTTCCTTATTTGCCTAATCTTGTTTACCCAAACTTGGGTGTGAACATCCTATGGCTTTGTAATTCTTTTTGCCTTGTTAACCCTTTGGTACAAGCCCAGGAAAGTGCTAAGCTTATTCCCCACAGCTTCCCCTTTTTTGTTTTTCTTGGTTCTTCTAGTTTTGTGTTTGAGGACCGTCATGACAAACTCCTGGTCCTTCTTTTGCTTTTGGATGGCCTGCAAAGTGATTCTGCAAAGACATAAAAAGAGGCATAGTAAAAGCAGTCCGCTTTCTGGAGTTGTCCAGAATTTGAGATGGGTGCTAGCCTTAAGTGAGAAAGGATTTAAATCAGGCCACATTGCCCAGGAATCAGCCCATTCATTTTTAAGCTGATCTTCTGCATATTGTAGCTGTTGGCACAATGTCATATCTAAATTTTCTTCGGTGTCAGAGAGGTAGGAAGAAAAGACACTGCGAAGGTGCGTCTGGACAGCATCCCAAGCTTGGGAGTGATTATAAGGAATGCAGTCATGCGGATATGCTGGTAGTTAGGGTCACAGGGCAGTTTAGAGTGGAGGAACAAGGCCTCCTGTCTTTTTCCAATAAATTCCACTGCAGCCCCCAAGAGTTTTGAGGCGGGCCAAAACTTGTCTGTCAATAGAAGTTTGGCTTACAAATTCTTTGGTAGTATTGACCATAAATTTATTAAGGACATGGGCTGTCTGGACAGTGTGATGCAGGCTGATTCCAGCTACAGTGGCAGAGGCATAACGCCTACTGCTGCTAGGATACCCATGATTAACAGGCCAACAAATCTTTTTTGCCTTGGAGTAGAGTCCCAGTGTTGAACCTGGAAAGCACACTTAGTCCTGACAGATTTGCATATAGGGCTCAGAGCTATTAACAGGAACCCAGGCTGAGACATGCTAAGTACTAATAAGGAGGAGATATTTAATTGGGTGATGTTATCATTCTTATGCAGGATACAATCCAGCCCTGGGAGGTAGAGCTGTCATTATTATTTCCTAGTTGTCGGATCTGGGAGGTAGAGGTAGCAAAGAGAAAGTAGGGAGAAGGGACACAAATAGTGGTCCATGCAAATTGACCGTTGTGCAAGGAGGCCCAAGTTACGTTAGTATGCTGATATACATAAATTTTTCCATGACTAATAGTACGAGTGAAGAAGGGAAGACCTAGCTTCCAAAGATTAACAAGCTAAGGTCCTTTTCATTTCACTTTATGTGCAGAAATTATAGAGCCAGTCAAGCTTCCTTCTTTTCAAAAAATATTCTCCCTGCTAAGATATGGTCTCATTAGTCTATTTTGTTTCAAGATATCCTCTAGGACCCCTGTCAATAGTCCAATTTTTCCAGTAAAGATTATGCTCCGACTCTCCATAACAAGTTGTCCAAGGAATATTATTCCAGGGGTGGTTTGAATATTTGAGACTAGAGCAAGCTATAACATTAGGAGTGTGAGAGATGCTGGGGTTTTTTTGTTTGTTTTTGTTTTTGTTTTGTTTTGTTTGAGGTATATCAGAACTTGTGGCTGAGAAAAAGGTAAAACTGTCTGGCCTTGTAGAGGGTTTGGGCTGTACATGCAAAAGCCAGTTGATTTTTTTTTTATTTTTTTTAAAAATATTTATTTATTTTTGACACAGAGAGAGACAGAGCATGAACAGGGGAGGGGCAGAGAGAGAGGGAGACACAGAATCTGAAACGGGCTCCAGGCTCTGAGCTGTCAGCACAGAGCCCGACGCGGGGCTCGAACTCGCGGACCGTGAGATCATGACCTGAGCCGAAGTCGGCCGCTTAACCGACTGAGCCACCCAGGCGCCCGCCAGTTGATTTTTTTTAAGACAAGCAGATAAGTTAAGTTGCTAAGTTTAGTAACACACATAGGAGGTGCTGAAGTAAGCCACCACTGAGGTCTTGGCATATAAAGCCAATGCCCTTGTTTCGTTTGGAAGGGCAGATTAAGATTGGCTCCTCCCATGAACTCAGTGTCATTATTGCTAATAGAAATATCCCGGTCTAGGAGTGTTAAGTTATCAAATATAGGCGGGTTAAGGAGATGAGCCCAATATGAATATTGAGCTTGGCCTGAACAAATGAGGGCAAGGAGTAGAGTCAGGGTTACACAAATCGAATTTTGGTTAATGACAGAAATCATGGCCATCAGCTGTGAATTAGAAGTATATGCAATATCATTGTGTTGTAAGAGGATGCCGGCCTGGTTAGACAGGTGTTTAAGGCTTCCTCATGTTATATCAGGGGCAAGGACTTGGCGTTTGTAGAGTGGCTTCTGGATGAGGAGTCCATGAAGAGGCTTCTTCCATCTTGAAAAAGTTCAGAATCTGAAAGAACACAAGCATATTCTCTACCCCAGGTGAGAAATTTAGTGGGCCAGGACCATATGGGCCCCCCTTTGGGGGTTTTGTACAGCACCAGAGGGTGAAAGGGCTTATCTGGTTTTGGCGAATGCTGTTCAGCTGCAGTAAGTCCTTGAGGGTCAAGATTTAAAAAATCAAGAGTAGGGGCGCCTGGGTGGCTCAGTCGGTTGAGCATCCGACTTCAGTTTGGGTCATGATCGCGCAGTCTGAGTTCAAGCCCCACGTTGGTCTCTGTGCTGAAAGCTCAGAGACTGCAGCCTTCTTCGGATTCTGTGTCTCCCTTTCTCTAACACTCCCATGTTCATGCTCTGTCTCTCTCTGTCTTAAAAATAAATAAACAGTAAAAAATTTTTATAAAAAATCAAGACTAATCATAACGTGGTCAAGAAATTGAGATTGTAATGTAGACAGCCACGGGTATGTTTCCCTTTTTTGTCTCTATTTTTTTTTTAACATGTTTTTTAGTGTGCTATGTGCTTGTTCTGTAAATAGCTTGGTCTTGTGGGTTATAAGGAATGCCCGTAATATGTCGGATATTCCATAAGGCACAGAAGTCACAAATCAGGAGGAGACGTAGGCTGGGCCATTATCTGTCTTAATTGTGCGGCAGAAGCCCCAGACTGCAATAGCATGCAGATATTGAATACCGCTTTGGTGTTTTCTTTTGTATGAGCTGAGACAAAAATAAAACCCAAGTAAGTATCTATAAATGCATGGATATACTTAGGTTTACCAAATGCAGGGTAAACTGTAACATCAGTCTGCCAAATCTCATTAGGCTTGCGGCTGCGGAGGCGGGGGTGTGGGGGGTGTTCCTGCTGGGAAGGAAACGGCATAGTAATTGACAGTCTGAGCAGGAGTGAATGATTTGTTTGGCCTCATTCACAGTAAGGTTCAATTGTTCGCTTAGAGCTAGCCAGTTTTGATGGTAAAGCTTATGGGAGGCTCTCATAAAGAGGATAAGATTCTTGAGAAACGATGTTGTCAACTAAGGCATTGCCTTCAACAATGGGCTCAGGAAGAGATATGGGAATGAATGTGAATGAAAAAAAGCGGGGAGGTGCGGGATATTAGGGCTAATTGAATACTTTGGAGAAGTATAGCAAAGGCACTCTCTGAGGGGAGGTGAAGAATATGAAAAGGAAAATTTTCCATTAAATGCACTGTATATTGAGAGTCAGAAACAATGTTTAAAGGCTGGGGAAAAGTTTCTATTGCTAATGACATGGCTCGTAATTCTAAATGCTGGGGAAAGCTGGGTCCAGTATAAGAAATATGTTCCCAGTTTTCCCCAACTCTCCAAAGGCAAGAAGCCTTGTGAGTTTTCCCTGAGACATCTGTAACACCATGAGGGCATTCTTAATAGGTTGTTTTAGCACGACTCCCTCGGGAACATTGTTACTCTCTTGGTGAATCTTAAAACAAGGGTCAGAGAGGAGCCCATAAAATATATTGCCCACATAGTAGGCGAGAGCCAGGTGCAGCTCTAGCAAATAAGAGATGGCCTTGTCGAGGAAAGTGCTGCGAGGTAGCAAGTGATGTTTGCAGGGTCCTGACCCAACAATTCCCAGAATCTCCGACGTCCCTTTTGGATTAATTGTGCTATGTTGAATACGAGGAGGGTGAGAGTATGTCTAAGACTAATGGGGGTGAAGAGCCATTCAATTTTTAGAACTTTAATAGCAGCTTGCCCAATTAGTGTGGTAGAAAAATCCTTCGTATTAAGACTATTATAACTGCAGAGGAAGGTTGGGATCTTGCCTATCATAACTACGAGAGGTGAGAATGGACTGAATATCATCCAGCTCCTTCTTTGCTGCTGGGGTGAGCTGGCATGGTGATGTTAAGTTAGGATCACCAGAAAGCAGTGTTAGGTCAGATGGGCATTAGTAATGCCCAGGAGGACGAACTCAAGTAATGGTGCCCCCAAATTTTTGTACATCATTAAGAGTACGAATCATGAGGAACGATCTGAATGAGGGGACGAATTTGAGTATTAAACATTTGCAGCCCCAAGCAAGAAAAAGGAGCCGACCTTTGTACTTTTTCAGGGGCTATTTTTAAACCCTGTTGGTGTTGTAGGTTGGGCAGAATGGCAGAGAGCTCATCTAAAGGTTGTTGATGCTGGGCACAAAAAAAGGATATCCTTCGTATACTGATAAATGATCAAAGAAGGAAACCACGTTTAATTGGCTCTAATGCTTCATTGACGTAAAACTGGCACATAGTTGGGCTATTAATTAAGCATCCCTTGGGGAAGGACTTTCCAATGGTAACAGGGTGTTGGCCTGCAGTGATTAAGAACAGGAATGGTAAAGGCAAATTTCTATCTTGTTTAGCTGAGGGGATTGTGAAAAAGCAATGTTTGAAATCAATAATAAGAATCAGCCAATTTTGAGACAATGTTGAGGGAGAGGGGTTCCTAGCTACAAGGGGCCAAAAGGCTCAATTACTGCATTAATAGCTCTGAGATCATGAAGAAGTCGCCATTTGCCATTTTTTTTAGGAACACAAAAGACAGGAGTATTCCAAGGGCTACTCCTAGGCTCTATATCCCCATTATTTAACTGTTCATCTACTAATTGTTGGAGATGAATCAGTCGGTCCCCTTTTATTGGCCACTGCTCAACCCATACGGGTTAGTTTCCCATTTTAATGGAAGGGGCTAAATTTGAGCAGTGGCTAGGAAGAAACTTGTTTTAAGCTGAATATTCCATTGACTCAATAAGTCTCTTCCCCGTAAATTGATAGGGATATTCATCACATAGGGCTGTATGTAGGATATTTGATCATCAGGCCCTAAACATTTGTATAAGGTGAGACTGTCGGGAAGCCTGGATGCCTCCATATCCAACTAGGGTGGCTGTAGGGGCAGTAGCCCAGTGAGAAGGCCATAACATCAGCCCCTGTATCGATCAATGCTGAGAAAAGTTTCTCTCTGACCTTTATTTGCAAGAGAGGTTTGTCTTGAGAAATGTTGGCGAGTCAGTATTATTCTAAAGGTGAGTTTGTGCTCCAATGTTATGCCCAGAATTCGCGATCCCCAAAGACCACCAGGGAGCCGAGTCCAATGCAAAAGCAAGGACTTTATTCAAGCTAGCTCGAGCTCAATCTCCTACTTGCACCGACGCAGCGGTGAGATACCGGGGAGAGAGAGAGAGCGAGTTTCAAAAGCACAAATGTTTTATAGGGGTCTAGGGGCAGCTGGTGGGGTGATGGTCGTGGCCTTAGCCGATTGGCTGGGCAAGGATCATGTTGCATCCACATGACTCCTGAAACAGAATGCTATGGGCACCAGTGACAGTCACAACAACGTTTATTACAATGAGAGGCAAGGCCGACCGATCGGGACCAACACTCTTGATAAGAGTGCGGCCCCTAACAGCCGGGGTACAGAATAGCCGGGGGCTATAAAATATATACAGAATAGCCGGGGGCTATAAAAATATAGCCGATCACATTGTTTTATCATCACCTGGGAACAGAACAAAGAAACAGTTTCCAGATGAGTCAGAAACAATTGCCAGATGAGTTAGAAACAGTTGCCTAATGAGGTGTTTATTTTAGACTTTCTGCCTCTAAGTTGCAACCAGTGGATCTCCTTGACCCTGCCTCTGATGCTCTTTTCTTTGAACTTTTGTTTCCTTAATTGGTGAAGCCTAATTTACAAGAGTATGAGGCGTAGTTTACAAGAGCAAAGCAAGGCTGTTATCTCTTAACCTTCAGTGTCAACACAAAGCTGTTATTTTTCAAGCTAAGCGTTAGCCCTATACTGCAATTTAACCCTTACAATCAGAGTCCCATTGCGCAGGTTGCCGGGTGTGGTTTGAACTGGAAGTTTGAACGGGTGAACAGGAAGTTACTCAAGGAGAGGGGATCTTAGCGGGTGAGCGGGAATTTCATTCTGCGGTTTTCCCTGAAAAGGGGGCCATGTCAGGGACATAGTCACTCAAGATGGAGGACACAGAGCAAAATGGAGTCGGCCGGCCTAGGTCCGCTCTTTCATTCCCCCCTTGTCATGTAGCTTACGGACCCAATCATGGGACCGGCTGCATTTCTATTTTGTCGTCTTCTGTTACTAGGGGCTTGTACTGAGCACGGAGGACCATTAGTTGGATGGCCCCCATGCGGTCCCTGACAAACTGGACCAGCCTGTTGATGCTACAGGGTCCGAGGGTTACTAGTAGGAGCAGGATGGCAAGGGGTCCGGCAAGGGCCGAGATGAGGGTAATTAACCAGGGAGACCAGTTGAACAAAGACTCATACCAGGACTGAGATTGTTCTCTAACTTTCGTTTTTGCAGCCCTTCCCTTATGAGGGCCATAGATTCTTTTACGACCCCCGAGTGATCAACATAGAAGCAACATTCTTCCCCTAGGGCTGCACATAGTCCTCCTTGCTGCATGAATAATAAGTCTAATCCCCTTCTGTTTTGGAGTACTACTTCTGATAAGGAAGTAAGGGATTCCTGTAAATGAGAAATTGATTTCTCAATTCTATGTCTAAGTCAATGGCTGCCCTTAGGGTTCCGTAGTTTTTGTCCTGGATGATGAGTGAGGATATTTCGGTCCCTGCCCCCGCTAATCCCAGTCCCAAGAGCGCAGCCAGAGTTAGGGTTGTAATAGGCTCTCTTTTACTTTGGGAGTTACTGGAGCCTAACCTATTAAGTATTTTTTCCCCCCGAAAGGTACACTAGCCTGGGGATCAACTGCACGAGTATGCAGAAGCCTTCCTTTGAGGAGTTAAGGACTTAGGAGTGGACGCAGGGAGCGAGGCCGCTGGAACAGGCCCACCATGAATTTTTGGGGGGAAGTAGATACACTGTCTCCCTGGGGACTGTTAGGGTTTCACTACAGAGATGTGACTGCCCCGGGGGGCACGTGGCCTATGCAAGTGCCCTGTCCTGTTATTGCCTGGAGAGTTAGTCTTGCAGTAGTCTGCTGCCATCTGCTGGAGTTAGAGTTGGAGGCTGTTGTATAATTGCCTTTAATGGCAATACCTTCGTAATATGGGGGCCAGACTAGACAGAGCCAACAGGACTTGGTCAGGTCGGGTCCAGAAGTGTTTAGTACCTGGTATGCTCAGACAAGCGTGCTCCATAGGGGCTCTGTATCAGATAGTAAGTTGTGAGCCAGGGCAGAAGATGCGGGTGATGCTCCGGTAGGGACAGGGGATGTGGAGGGCCGTGTAGCGGGAGCCTGGGTGTTTCTGGGTGTGGCTGTCTGGGCGGGGGCAGGTCGGGGAACTAGTACTTGGTTGGGTCCTACCCTTGTGGGGGACTGCTGGGCAAGGGGGGTTCCTTGCATTCGGAGGGTAAATAACATTCCTTTATCTCGAGGCCCAAGTCTGACCTTGTCATAAAGCCTGACCCCCAGGTTTTTCCAGCTTCCCTCCCTGTTGCCTTTTTTCCTTGTTCTGTGAAAGATATTGACACAGGATTACCATGGCCCGAGACATCGGGGGCCACCAGGCCGCATTACCACGATGATCTCCGGTGCGTGGTGGGGTCCACCAGATGTGTCCAGTGGTGACACATGACCAAGAGGCGCAGAAGTAGTCTGCCGCATCCCCGCAAGTGTCCCCACCGTCTTTTTCACCAGGACAGACATAGAAGTGAAAGTCTTATCGCCTGAACCCTATGGTATCAACCCTGGGGTGGCCGGTATAACGGGGAAACAAGCTTTCTAAGTCTACTCGTAATTCCGGGAACCATGTGTCTCTAGGGTGGGTCTGGGATGTCTGATTAAGTATTGTCCCTGAGCTGGTGTCTATGATCTGCTAGGTAATGTTTTGGGGGGTGTGGGGACTCCCGGCAGCATGAGCAATGACAAGCAGAGTTAACAGAGTTACCAATATCAGGTGGGTTGAATGCGCTGTAGCTTGAGCGGGTTGTGTTGGTCCCGATTGATGGCCCATTGTGTGATGAAGTCCTTCCAGATCGAGGAGGGGTCCACTGGCTGAACGTGGGTGTGATGGACCCCAGTCGCGATGCCGTCTACTTTGAGAGTGGTGGGGGTTGTCAGCACCACGTTGTAGGGTCCCTTCCAGCATGACTCGAGGGTCTCTCGGCAGTGCCTCTTGACGTAGACCCAGTCTCCCGGCCTGTACTGGTGATGTGTCGGGGTTGGGCCGGTCTCATAGATGGCACAGAGGTGCGGCCAAATGTCCTCGTGCACCTTCTGGAGCCCTCTCAAGGAAAGAAAAAGTTCTTGATCTTTAAACTCAGCAAGAAGTTCAGCTCAAAGGTTGGGAATAATAGGGGGTGGCCTGCCAAACATGATCTTGTAGGGAGCAAAACCCAGGGTGTAAGGAGTGTTCCTAACCCGGTAAAGGGCATACGGTAGGAGAGTCACCCAGTCCCTGCCAGTCTCCAGGGTTAATTTGGTAAGGGTCTCTTTTAGGGTTCTATTCATTCTTTCTACCTGTCCTGAGCTCTGGGGCCTATAAGCACAATGTAATTTCCAGTTTGCCCCCACCGCCTTGCCTACTGCCTGCGTTACCTGTGAGATAAAAGCTGGTCCATTGTCTGATCCTATCGTGGCAGGAAAACCATACCTGGGTAAGATGTCTTCTAGTAGCTTCTTAGCCACCGTCTGAGCCGTTTCATGCTTGGTTGGGTATGCCTCCACCCAGCCAGAGAGGTGTCTGTAAATACTAAAAGATATTTATAACCATACTTTCCTGGTTTAACTTCAGTGACGTCGACCTTCCATTGGGCTCCCGGTCTGGTGCCTCTGAGCCTGGTTCCTTTTTTATTTGGTGTGGCTCTCGCGTTGGTGAGTTGGCAGGTCTTGCAGGCAGATACAACTTGCTCTATTTTGGTGTCCTGTTGGTGAATCTTGATTCTGGCATGTCGGATTAAGTCTTTTAATTTTTGGGCCCCCATGTGAGTAGATTGATGCATGTGCTCTAATACTCAGACTCCGAGCCGGTCTGGCAGCACGAGCTTCTTGTTAGGTGTATACCACCATCCCTTTATTTTCTGGGCCATGGGGAGTTTCTTGATCCACTGAAAATCCTCCTGGGAGTATTTGGGCTGGTTTGGTAAAACTGGGTCTCCCGGGTCCGGTAGTTGTATGGTCATGGTGGGAACTGATGTAAGGGCTACTGCCTTGGCTGCCTGGTCAGCCTTTCGATTAGCTCTAGCTACCACGTTATCAGTTTTCTGGTGCCCTTGGCAGTAGATAATGGCCAGTTTGGCAGGAAGCCATAAGGCCATAAGCAGGTCAAGTATCTCCTGCTTATTTTTTATAGTCCGTCCTTCTGCCATTATTAACCCCCTCTCCTGATAAGTTGCCCCATGAATATGAGCCATGGCAAACGCATAACGGCTGTGTAGATGTTAAGCCGTTTTCCAGCTCCCAGCTTCAGTGCCTTGGTGAGGGTGATGAGCTCTGCTCGCTGGGCTGACGTTCCGGAGGGTAGAGCCTCCGCCTATACGGTGTCTGTTTTGGTGACCACTGCTGCACCCACATACCTGTGTCTGTCCCACATGAAGCTGCTGCCATCAGTGAACTAAGTAGCCTCGGCATCGGGGAGGGGCCGGTCGGTCAGGTCCATCTGGAATCCATGTACTTGCTCCAGGATCCCCGCACAGTCATGTAGTGGAGCACCTAGGTCAGGGTCGGGCAGCAGGGTTGCAGGATTGAGGGCTGCACTGGGGTGGAACCGCACTCATGGAGGGTTGAGTAGGAGGCTCTGGTAATGAGTCATACGTGTGTTGCTCATCCATCTATCAGGAGGCTGTTTCAGGACCCCTTCAATGGCGTGTGGGGTCGTGATCCAGATCTCCTGTCCTAGGGTCAGTTTGTGTCCTTGACTAGGAGTGCTGTCACCACAATAATTCTTAGGCATGGCAGCCAGCCGGCAGCCACTGGGTCTACCTTCTTGGACAGGTAAGCCACCGGGCGGTTCCAGGGGCCTAAGGCTTGAGTTAGAACCCCTTTTGCTATTCCCTTGTGTTCGTGTACAAAGAGGTGGAAGGGCTTGGTAATGTCTGGTAGGCCCAGGGCTGGGGCACCTAGGAGGGCCTTTTTTAACTGATTAAAGGCAGTTTCCTCTTTTTCAGTTCATTCAAATGTTTTCCCCTCTTTGGTAGCTTCATATAGGAGGCTGGTGATCTCAACAAAACCCGGAATCCAGAGGCAGCAGTAGCCGGCCGATCCTAGGAATTCCCTTACTTCCCTTTGGGAGGTGGGAGTAGGGATCTTCAGGACAGTTTCTTTTCTGGCATCTGAAAACCACCGCTGTCCGCCCTCCAGGATGTATCCCAGGTAACTTACCCTCTCCCTGCATATCTGAGCCTTCTTCGCGGATGCCCGGTACCCTAAGGCCCCCAGCAGGTCCTGGGTCCCTCGCTCACAGTCTTTGGCCTTGTCAGCAGCAATCAGGATGTCATCTACATACTGTAGGAGGGTGAGGCCAGGGTGCTCCGTTCTGTACTCACCCAGGTCCTCGTGTAGTGCCTTGTAGAAGATGGTGGGCAAATTTTTGAACCCCTGAGGCAGCCGTGTCCAGGTGAGTTGCCCACTGTAGCCCTCCTCTGGATCATGCCACTCAAAGGCGAACAAGGGTTGGCTTTAGGGTGCCAGCGGCAGACTGAAGAAGGCGTCCTTTAAATCTAGCACAGTATACCAGACCCTGGAGGGCACCAAGGAGTTCAAGAGAGTATATGGGTTGGGATCAGTTGGGTTTATGTCCGTGACCCTCTTCTTTACTTCCCAGAGGTCTTGTACTGGTCGAGAGTCATTTGTGTGAGGCTTTTTGACTGGCAGTAGGGGGGTGTTCCAAGCAGATTGGCAAGGAACTAGTACCCCTAGGCTTCATAGTCTCCGGATGTGTGGCTGGATCCCCTTCCAGGCCTCCTGAGACATGGGGTATTGTTTGATCCTTACCGGACCTTCTCCTGGTTTGAGCTCTACCAGGACCAGGGTCCTGTGAGCGACTAGTCCTACGCCCCCCGTCTCTGCCCAAACCGAGGGGAATTCTTGTAGCCACCTGTCTATATTATCCTCTCTCGGGAGCGCCTCCTGGTGGAGGCGGTATTCATCCTCCAGTTTCATGGTCAGGACCTGGATGGGGTGGCCCTTGCCATCAGAGACCTGAGGCCCCCGTTGTCTGAAAGTTATCTGAGCTCCAATCTTGGTCAGTAAGTCTTGTCCTAATAGCGGGTAGGGGCATTCCGGTATTACCATAAAGGAGTGGGATACCCTACCTCTCCCCAAATCTACCGTTCTTCAGGTAGTCCATGAATACTGGCTCATACCAGTTGCCCCTTGTACCCAGGACTTCTTGCTGGCTAGTTTTCCTTGTGGGGTCCGGAGGACCGAATGTTGTGCTCCGGTGTCAACAAGGAAGTCAACAGGGGTCCCCTCCACTTTGAGTTACCCTGGGTTTGGGGAGAGGGTCCAAATCCCAACTCCCCTAATCACTCAGTTCATCTAGCTCTAAGACTTTTACTCGATCATTCTTGCTTCCCTTCCCGCCGGCCCTTTTCGGACAATCTCGGGCCCAATGCCCTATCTCCTTGCAGTATGCGCACTGATCCTTCTGCAGCCTCTGCTTCCCCCCCTTGGTGGTTCTTTGACCTTTTCTTGCGTCGTCTGCCAGCTGCCGGAGACGGCGGTCTCATTCCTTGGGGGAGTCAGCAGTAGTAGCTAGTAGTATTCTGGCCAGGTCTCGAGTCTGCTTACTGCTGGCAGCCGCCATGGCGCGAGCCTGCTTATCCTCAGGAGGCTCCCGGTTATTATACACCTTTTCAGCTACTACTAGTAAGTCCTGCAGAGTTTTTTCTCCTAGTCTTTTTTGTCTAATTTTTTCTAATATCTATGGCCGATTGGTTTACAAAGGCCATGATAACAGCTGCCTCGCTTTCCGGAGCCTCTGGATCCATGGGGGTATAGGTACGGAATCCATGATCCATTCTAAAAAGGCAGCTGGAGATTCATCTTTTTCCTGTTGCACATTTCCTACCTTGGCCAAATTGGTTGGCTTTCTAGCAGCCATTCGGAGACCCCCCATTAGAGTCTGGCAGTAGACCCGGAGCCTCTCCTTACCTTCTGCCGTGTTGAAATCCCACTTGGGCTGAGTTAAGGGGAAGGAGGCATCTATCTGAGCCTGGTTGGTGGTGGGATTCCCATCTGCACCCAGAACTAGTTTTCAGTCCTCATTGAGGATTCTTTCTCTTTACTCAGTCATGAACAGGACCTGCCAAAGCTGCTGGCAATCGTCCCACGTGGGCTGATGGGTAAAAAGAACAGAGTCTAATAAATCAATAAGCCCTGCCAGTTTCTCGGAAAACCTAGGATTCTGAGCTTTCCAATTGTAGAGGTCACTAGTGGTGAAAGGCCAATAGTGATGGGGCTGATACCCCTCCGCATCTGGGGGTCTGGTGGCTCGCAGGGGCAGAATAGTGGAGTCGGTGGTGGAGGCAGATTGCTCCCTCTGAGCCCTTTGTCTGGTAAAGGGTGGGCTTCCCACTGGAGCGTTTCCACCTCCCGCTCTCGGAACAGCTTCTGCCTCCCCCAGAGGGGGAGGATGGTGTTCTTCCGGCATCCTAGGGGGGTTATACCTGGGGGGGGGGGTTATACGGGGGAGGAAAAATTAATTCTTCTTCAGTCCCCCCTTGTAGGACAGGGTAGAAGGATGCTGAAGGGTGGGTAAGACTTTTCTTTTTCTCCTTCTCTGTCCCCTGCAAAGCAAGAATGGGTTTTGGCTCCAGAGGGTGTGGGGCTAGGAAGGGCTTAAGCCAAGAGGGTGGGTCTTCTACAAGGTCCTGCCAAGTGATAATGTAAGGAAGCTGATCAGGATGGCCTGTCTGAGGCTGAGAGATGATACCCCTGACTCAGTGGATGGTAGGGAGGTTGAAGGTCCCCTCTGGTGGTCATCCGACATTGAAAGCTGGCCACTCGCTAGAACAAAAAACCTGCCACCAACCCTTTTGGACTTCCACACTGAGGTTGTTAGCTCTTCCCTTGACATCCTTCAAGTGATCAATCATAATACTTAGAGGAGTAGTCTGAGTCTGTCCCATAACGTCCGTCCAGTAAGTCCACAGAACAATACAGAGAAACACAGAAACAGACAGAGGGCCCCTAGAAACAGTCTTCCAACTCCATGGAAGCAAAACTGAAAGCTAGATGACAGCCTCATGCCAACCGGCGGGAGTGACCCGCCTCGTCTCAGACCTTTGAGGGGAATCCACGTCCCTCCAGAAGGGAGGATCGGAACGTCTTCGGAAACTCCGGGCCCATGGGCCTCCAGTGCATCCACTTAGACTGCACCAGGCACTACCAGAATTTCAGAAATGAGCTCACGCAGAAGAGACAGGGAACAGACAGACACTAACCGTGGCCAGTCAGGCTCTCCGGGTTGGGGGTTCCTCGGGGGTCTTGGGGATCCTGGACGAGCCCCCAAATGTTATGCCCAGAATTCGCGATACCCAAAGACCACCAGGGAGCCAAGTCTGATGCAAAAGCAAGGTGCCTTTATTCGAGCTAGCTCGAGCTCAATCTCCTACCTGCACCGACGCAGCGGTGAGATGCCAGAGAGAGAGCGAGCGAGTTTCAAAAGCACAAAGGTTTTAGAGGGGTCCAGGGGTGATGGTTGTGGCCTTAGCCAATTGGCTGGGGAAGGATCAGAGTCTTGTTGCGCAGGTTGCCGGGCGTGGTTTGAACAGGAAGTTTGAATGGGTGAGTGGGAAGTTACTCAAGGGGAGGGGTTTTAGCGGGTGAGTGGGAATTTCTTTCTGCGGTTTTCCCGGAAAAGGGGGCCGTGTCGGGGACCCAGTCACTCAAGATGGAGGACACAGAACAAAATGGAGTCGGCCAGCCTAGGTCCGCTCTTTCAAGTTTGTGCTCCCAAACCTGCCCTCTTTTCTAGGTTTGTTCACAGCTCTGGGGACCCAATAAGGAAGGATAAGGAGTTGAGCCAATTGCTGTCCTTTGTTGATGGTTATTAACTTAGAGGCCTGTGCCATAATTTTAATTTCCCATGTGAAATCACTATCACCCCTGGAAGGACTAGAAGTCCTAGCCCTAGCGCTACTCTATCTAGCACTAGCTGAATATTCCATTGAGTCAATGAGTCTGGATTGTGCTAGATCTTTCAAGAAGGAGACCAACATAGCCTTTGGGAAGTGGGCCAAATATACCAGAACGAATGAGGTATACATGTCCAGGCTGATTAAGTGTGATGATCTCCTGGGATTCTAAATCTAACCCTGCGCTTCTGCGGGTGGTGGCACATAGGGATCCCACGGATTTTGAGTAGCCTGGGCCTTGGGTTGGGGAGGGTGACTTTCCTTGTGGACAGAAAGGAGCCATCCCCTCCCTTTGTTGTCCTGGATATGGAGGGGGGCACTCATTTGGGAGTTTCCCAAACTGAGGGGATGGCCGTCTTTATCAAATTTACACCTACAGTTATTTACCCAATGATTCCCTTTCTTGCATCGAGGTACAATCCTGGCAAGCCTGGCAAGCGGGAGTTTGGGGGAGTGTTTGTAAAGGGACAATCCTTTTTTAAGTGTCCTGCTTTTCCACAGCCAAAACGGGTTGGGTCAGATTGTTTAAAGGCCAAGGCAAGTAGCTTTGTTTTGTGGGGTTCTGTTCCCACGTTTTGACATGTCTTAACATAGTCACTGATAGTGGCTCTGGGGTTATTTGCATTGGGTTTGATATGCTTAAGAACTCTTTTGCAATCCTCATTAACATTTTCAACAGCCAGGGAAAGAAGTATTGTTTTGGCTGCTTCCATATTATCAGGCTGTCTTTGAATAGCCTTTTGGAGGCGCTTGATAAAATCCATATAGTTTTCAGTGGCCTCTTGTCAGAAATTAGTAAAGGACCCTGATGATTTTCCTGAAACGGGGATTTTATGAAAAACATGTCGCACTTTGAGTTTGCTGCCTTGGTTGTGTAAAGGGCAAACATAGCTAGCCTCCTGTAGCCTGGGAGTAAACTATGACCTATGTAAGCTTAGAAGGACCCCAGAATATAAGATGCTGAAACAGGGTTTCTTTTGGGCTTTCCTAGTGTTGCATCCACACGACTCCTGAAACAGAATGCTACGGGCACCAGTGACAGTCACAACAAAGTTTATTACAATGAGAGGCAAGGCCGACCGATCGGGACCAACACTCTTGATAAGAGTGCGGCCCCGAACAGCCGGGGTACAGAGTTTTTATAACCGATCACATCGTTTTATCATCACCTGGGAACAGAACAAAGAAACAGTTTCCAGATGAGTTAGAAACAGTTGCCTAATGAGGTGTTTACTTTAGACTTTCTGCCTCTAAGTTGCAACCAGTGGATCTCCTTGACCCTGCCTCTGATGCTCTTTTCTTTGAACTTTTGCTTCCTTAATTGGTGAAGCCTAATTTACAAGAGTATGAGGCGTAATTTATAAGAGTAAAGCAAGGCTGTTATCTCTTAACCTTCAATGTCAACACAAAGCTGTTATTTTTCAAGCTAAGCATTAGCCCTACACTACAATTTAACCCTTACATTTCCCCCTTTTCTTGTCAGTGAATCAATCCCTTGATTCATCATTAGGAACTAAGGGGATATAATTGGACCTGATCATCATAATTTTTATTTCACTAACTCGCTTCTTGACATATTGTACTAACCAATTGATAATGCACGGGCCAATAGTTAACCCGAGAAGTAACAATAGCAGTGGCCCAGCAGTTCCAATAGCTGTGGATCCCGCAATTCCCAGTCCCACTAGGAGTGGAATGAGGACTGGTGCTGCCCTTTTTACCCTGGAATGTCCCTCAAATAGACGTAAATGTTCTCTCCCTGCTTCTCCGCTATATAGGTATATTTGTGGGAGAATATGAACTAGGATACAAATCTCTTGGGTGCCGACCCCAAAGTATGCGGCTGCAATGCAGGGGGTAATTCCTGATGAGCAAGCAAACCAGGCTCCCGGAAGGGCCCGGCATGCTATATTTTGGGCGCTATCAGTATCTGAACTACTTGGAATATACACTTCTGCACAAGAGTTTTTGTAAGGCGAGTTCTGCCAATTAAATTCTTGGGACGCTATACACCAACCCTGCCCTTGGAGGTCTCCTAGGGTTAAAATTGGTCGTGAACCCCAAGGGCACACTGTCGTGCTTGGATTTAGCAATTTCACGACATGCTTTTCTGTGTCTTGTCCAATGCTAGCATTTGTAGCCACTCCCACATAATATGGGGGTTTAGGGTTTAAGCACAGCCAACAATCTTGTACAATCTCGGTGTGAGATGAATTTAGCCAAGCATACGTAGAATCTACTACATCTAGCCAATGCATCTCAGGGGAGAACGGGTTCTGGATATGACCTGTAGTTGGTAATTCCAACTTTGTGGGGGCACCCGATTGCGGGGTAGGTTGGGAAGGGACAGTCGGAAAGAGTGGGGGGTGTACAATCATATCCTTGTTTGGCCCTACCGGATTGAGTGGAGTTTTTCTTTTAACCCTTTGTATAGTAAAGGAAATGCCCTTGTCAACTCCTGGAGCATACATCCTGAGACCCCAAGTGTGTCCAGTGTCCCAGGAAGAGGAAAAGGTACTGGAACTAGAAACCTTTTTAAACATATTTTTGTTGGGTTACATTTTCCTTGAGTCTTACATTTGGGATCTGGAGTTCTAAAGCGGGTGATTAAGGGATCATGGCCCTGTCCTGCCAGCCAGGGAGCCAGCGTTTCACAACCCCATTTTGCACAATGGTATTGGCCTTTTCCTTCACATTCGACCTTTCTATTTGCAGGGCAACTGTGTAACCCTGGTATGTTAGCCAATTTTTGTTCTTGATCCCTGTGTCCACATCCATAAGTAACCATATAGGGGTTTTTGGGGACCGGAGGAGCAAAGCCCGTTGACTGTTTATAATTAGTAACTCAAGTCCCCCATGAGTCCCCCACCAAGTCGCATAAATCAAACAAAAAAGGCACAGTGGAAGAGGTAGTAGATGCTATCACCTTTCCTGTGACAGTGTCCCTGTGTTCCCATTGGTATGGCCAAAAAGATAGGGGATGCAATTCCATACAGTCCCCCACACTTATCACCATACAAACCCAGAAAATTATTATTCCCGCATCAGTCTTAGCTTTAAAGGATCTTCTGGATGCCTTTGAACCTTCCATTGCTGTTTGTTATCTGGTTCTGTATCAGTCTGGGTTGTTCCCGCCTTCACGCAGTTTTTCTTAACCTGAGAGTGATGAATCCAGGTTCGGACACCATCTACCTTCACGGCCGTGGGCGTAGTCGGAATCACGGTGTGTGGTCCTTTCCAGCGCGGCTCCAGGGTTTTAGGCTCATGCCTTTTGACCCAGACTAAGTCTCCTGGTTGAAAGCGGTGGGGAAGAACAGGAGGATGAGCGAAGGCTTCTCTCAAGGCCCTGGTTATTTTCTTCTGTACATGTTGCAGGGCCATGAGCGAAGCCACCAAGTGGTCCTGTTCCAACTGTTCCATTACATCGTCTCCTAGCCTCGGCAGGATAGGTGGAGGTCTGCCAAATAAAATTTCATAAGGGGAAAATCCCTTGACAAATGGAGTACAATGCGCACGCAAAAAGGCAAAAGGCAGGACATCAACCCAATTTTCGCCTGTCTCAAGGGACGATTTGGTTAAGGTCTCTTTTAGTGTCCGATTCATCCTTTCTACTTGACCCGAGCTCCGGGGTCTATATGCACACTATAATTTCCAATCTATTCCCAATGCCCGGGCTAGACCCTGGGACACCTGCGCCGTGAAGGCCGGGCCATTGTCTGATCCTAAGCTCAGAGGCAGCCTGAATCTAGGGATTATTTCTTTTAATGATTTCTTAACTGTTGCCTGAACCATTTCTGATTCAGTGGGGAACGCCTCGACCCACCCAGAGATGGTGTCTACAAAAACAAGCAAGCATTTATATCCATATTTCCCTGGTTTAATTTCAGTAAAATCTACTTGCCAAAACCGGCCTGGCTCAATTCCTCTATCTCTTTTAGCTTCTGAAACCTTCCTATTTGCACCCTGATTTACTTGGGCGCAGCTTACACATCTTTCAACCACCTCTTCAATCTGTTTTCCCAGCCCTGTGCCCTGAACTTCTTCCGCACTAATTCTGCCATCTTCGTTCTTCCCAGATGAGTCCCTTGGTGGAGCTGACCCAGCATGCGCCGCCCGAGTGCCGCGGGTAAGAGTATCTTACCTTCAGGATCCTGAAAACACTTTTGTCCCGGCATCCTACTTCCCCCTTTTCTGGAAATCCACTCCAAATCTTTAGGAGTGTAACTGGGCTCCAGTGGAAGCAGGGGCTCTGTCAAGATCGGTAGATCCAAGGCACTTTCACTTTAGTTAGGGCAGCTTCTCGGGCTGCTGCATCAGCCAGGCGGTTTCCGATTGCCTCTAGGGAGTTGCCTTTTTGATGTCCCGGGCAGTGAATGATTGCCAGCCTTGCAGGTTCCCAGATGGCTGCTAGAAGATCTAAAATTTCAGCTTTATTTTTGATGGCCTTGCCTTCTGCTGTGAGGAGACCACGCTCTTGATAAATGGATCCGTGTACATGCGCGGTTGCAAAAGCATAGCAGTTGTCCGTATAAATGTTAACTGACTTGTTTCTTCCAAGTTTTAGGGCTTTTGTTAGTGCGATGAGCTCTGCGCGTTGGGCTGAAGTTCCTGGGGGAAGGGTCTGTTGCCATAAAACTTCACGGTCTGTTGTCACCGCAGCACCGGCATACCTTTGCCCTTGAAACACAAAACTACTGACGTCTGAAAACATGCTGATATCAGGGTCATGTAAAGGAATGTCCGTAAGATCAGAGCGGAGGGACGAGATCGTTGCCAAGGTTTCTGGGCAAGAGTGTAGAGGGGGATTCTGTCCTTCAGGCAGCAAAGTGGCTGGGTTTAAGGTTGTGGGAGCACAAAAACGTATTCGGGGCTGGTCGAGTAGCAATGCTTGATATTGGGTACCGAGCATTTGACAGCCATCGCTCTGGGGGAGCCCGCAGTAAAGTTTCCACTTCATAGGGCCCCGTGACAGACAATGCTTGCCCTAAGGTTAGTTTGTCTGCATCTTTAACTAGAAGCGCAGTGGCGGCAATTTGTCGAATGCATGGGGGCCACCCGGAAGCAACTGGATCCAGCTGTTTTGATAAATAAGCCACTGGTCGGCGCCAAGGTCCTAGGCACTGTGTCAGAACTCCCTTGGCTTCCCCCCCCCTTTTTCGGCTACAAACAAATGGAATGGCTTGGTGGGATCTGGCAGGGCCAAGGCTGGTGGGGTCATGAGAGCATCTCGTAAGGCTTGGAAGGCTTTAGTTTGAGTCTCTCCCCACATGAAGGATTCTGGAGACCCTTTGAGGGTGGCATACAAAGGGGCTGCCAGTTCGGCAAAGCCAGGTATCCATAGTCTGCAGTAGCCTGCCGCCCCAAGGAACTCGCGGACTTGTTTGCGAGTTTTAGGCTGAGGAATATCGAGTATAGCCCAAATTCTTTGTTCACCAAGATAGCGCTTACCTTTTTTAAGGTTGTAACCTAGATAGGTCACTGCAGTACGACAGACCTGCGCTTTTCTGGCTGACACTCGGTACCCCAGTTTTTGTAGAAGACTCAAGAGTCCTTTGGTGGCATTCAGGCATTCTATATGAGGAGGGGCCGCCAACAAGATATCATCAACATATTGCAATAGAGTTACCTGTGGGTTGGAGATCCGAAATGGCTCTAAATCTTGGTGCAGGGCTTCATTAAAAAGAGTAGGAGAAATTTTAAATCCCTGGGGGAGTCGCGTCCAGGTGAGCTCTCTGGCTTTTCCCTCTTCAGGATCAGTCCATTCAAATGCAAATAGTGGCTGGTTTTGTGGGGCCAGCGGGATGGCAAAGAAGGCATCTTTTAAGTCCAGAACTGTATAATACACCTGAGAAGGGGGAAGCAGACTAAGGAGAGTATAAGGGTTGGGTACAGTGGGATGAATGTCCATTACGCTGGCGTTTACTGCTCTTAGGTCTTGAACTGGCCGGAAATCGGATGAATTAGGCTTCCGGACAGGAAGAAGCGGAGTGTTCCATGGCGACTTGCATGGGATCAAAATGCCAGAGTCGCGCAAACGCTTGATGTGAATAGCGATTCCCCGCCTAGCCTCCCGGGACATGGGATATTGTTTTAGTCTTACCGGAAGTGCGGATGCCTTAAGTTCCACTATTATGGGAGTTTGATGAATTGCCAGCCCAGGTGGATTGGTTTCAGCCCATACCTGGGGAAAATCTGCCTGGAGGCTTTTAAGGAGGGGATCGACTGCATGGACATTTTCATTAGGGACTGGAGTGAGCAGGCCCTCTTCCCCAAGTGGCACAGTCACCATTACTGTTGTTGGACCATCCTGGCCGACTTTAATATGCATACCCCCTTCAGTGAATTTCAAAGAAGCCGTTAGTTTATGCAGTAGGTCTCTACCTAGTAATCCAGGGTAGGGGCATTCAGGCATGATTAGGAAAGAATGTGTAACAGTTTTATGGCCTAAATCTACTTGTCGTTCAGTGGTCCATTTACAAGTCTGGGACCCATTTGCTCCTTGCACCAGGGTTGCCCCTTGCCTGGTGGGGCCAGGATCTTGTTTTAAAACTGAAAAGGTTGCCCCAGTGTCCACCAAGAAGGTCTTAGGTTGGCCCCCTATATTAACAGTAACCAACGGCTCAGAAGGGGCCACCGAGCCGCGGCCCCGTCAGTCGAAATCGACTCCCATCACAGATACCTGGGGTGGCCGAGTTTTGCGTTGGGCTAAGTTGGGGCAATCCTTTTTCCAGTGTCCCTCTTGTTTGCAATATGCACACTGATTTTTTCCTAGTGACACTTTAACCCTTTGTTTATCTTTTTTCTTTTGTTCAGACCAGAATTCTTTGGGCCTTCTGGGTTCTCTTCCGTCATGGGCATCCAGGACGGCTGCCACCACCCTGCTTAATTTTTCTGTCTGTCTTTCTTCCTGAGAATCCCTATTGTTGAAAACCTTTTGGGCTATTTCAACTAACTCAGATAAATTTTTTCCTTCAAACCCATCTAATTTTTGTAACTTTATCCGAATGTCTGGGGCTGCCTGTGAGACAAAAGCCAGATTTAATGCCCTTCTATTTTCAGGTGCCTCAGGGTCAATAGGGGTAAAAGTGCGGTATGCCTCCGTGAGCCTTTCTAAGAAGGCTGAGGGGCTTTCCTCAGCTCCCTGAATTACTTCTGTTACCTTAGACATGTTTGTGGGCCGGCGGCCGGCCGCTCGGAGACCTCCCAGTAGAGTCTGGCGAAACAGGGTTAATGATCGCCTACCGTGAGGAGTGTTTGGGTCCCAATTCTCAGGATGCGAGGAAGGAAAAACTTCCTCCAGCACAGCAGGATCCTCGGTGGGTTGCCCGTTTGGCCCCATCACTAATTTTTGAGCCTCACAACGGATCTTATCTCGCTCCTCAGTGGTGGAGAGAACCTGCAAGAGCTGCTGGCAGTCATCCCAGGTTGGCTGATGGGTCACAAATATGGTTTCAAGAAGAGAAATTAAGGTTTGGGGTTTCTCTGAGAATGAGGGGTTTTGAAGCTTCCAATTATAAAGGTCGCTAGTGGAGAAGGGTACATAAGTCATAAAGGGTCGGACTTCACCCTGCAGGGGTGGCCCTGGACGAAGGGGTAAGGCAGTGGGAGGGGGGTGAAAGGGAGTCCCTGACAGGGTATGAGATGGGCTCAGGGGAGTGTCCTGACTCGGGCTTGCCTCCTGAAGCATCCTGACTTGTATTTTTTGAGCGAGAACTGTAGGGCGGTGGGCGGTAAGTTTCTTCTTCTTCCTCTGGTGCAGGTGATAGAGGGGGCAGCCACTTAGTCCCATCAAGATTCTTATTTTGAGCTCCAGATGGGCTGCCTTTGAGTGGTAAAGCCTGTACTTTAGGGAGGCAAGGGGAAAGGGGAAGGAGAAGTTTTAACCAATCTGGAGGGTTTTCGATGAGGGTCCTCCATGCCCCAATATATGGGATTTGGTCTTCGTGCCTAGAAAAGACAATATCATGAACCTTATATATCAATGTAAGGTCAAAGGTCCCCTGTGGAGGCCATTCCACCTGAAAGCTGGTCCATTCCACCTCGCAGAGAGTTCGAAGGACTGGCTTCTTAACATGGAGGCCGAAAACTGAGGCAGCTCTCCTATAGTCCTGGAAATGGGTTAGTATGAGACTCAGAGGGGTGGGGGTACTCTGATTTTGACCCATGACTAAGATAGGCAGAACTGACAAGGACGCACAGTCAACAGGAAGAAGACAATTAAGACACGAAGAAAACACAAGTTTGAGATCTCTAGGCCAGTAGGCCGTGGCAGCCACCTGAAAATAGGATCCTTCTTGACAAAAACCAAACCAAATGGGGTCCACCAGCGTCCCGGTAGGATCCCTGACTCTGGGTCTATAGCCGCGTCCAGCAAACCCTCCTGAGTCATCCAAAGGGCGCGTCCCAAGAATTCCTTACCTCTCCCAATCCCGAGCTTCTTCCCAGGGGTCGGCGGAGCAATCCGCAGAAAGGGCCCTGTTTCAGACCTTTAACTTTCCCGGCCAACGCACCAAATGTTGCATCCACACGACTCCTGAAACAGAATGCTACGGGCATCAGTGACAGTCACGACAAAGTTTATTACAATGAGAGGCAAAGCCGACCGATCGGGGACCAACACTCTTGATAAGAGTGCGGCCCCGAACAGCCGGGGGACAGAGTTTTTATAACCGATCACATCGTTTTATCATCACCTGGGAACAGAACAAAGAAACAGTTTCCAGATGAGTTAGAAACAGTTGCCTAATGAGGTGTTTATTTTAGACTTTCTGCCTCTAAGTTGCAACCAGTGGATCTCCTTGACCCTGCCTCTGATGCTCTTGTCTTTGAACTTTTGTTTGCTTAATTGGTGAAGCCTAATTTACCAGAGCAAAGCAAGGCTGTTATCTCTTAACCTTCAGTGTCAACACAAAGCTGTTATTTTTCAAGCTAAGCATTAGCCCTACACTACAATTTAACCCTTACACTAGAAGTGCTGTTTCTGTTCCCGAGATATTAGTTCTGCTTAAAACCACATTTGCCGAGTTACTGAGAAATAGAACTTCCTCTTAACTGCTTGTTTGAGCTTCTGTAAACCTGCTTGGCTACCTTCCCCATTCTCGGGCACTGCATCCTGTTCAAACTAGATAGAAGACTAATATTGTAAAAACATGACTCAGCATTCAACTGGCTAGAGTCAACAAGTTATATTTTAAAATTCTTCAGGACTGTGTGATTGGTGCCCCGCCTTATATTTTAAAAACCTACAACATTGTGTAATTGGTGCCTGCCATTTCCAATTGCCACCCTTCGCAACCCGATTGGTCAATACAGCCTTTATAATACATCCCCAAAGCTTGTTCGGGGCCAGATGTTCGGGACCTGTTGTGTTTCCCTGTCTGGCCCGGCAGTAATAAACTTGTTTTGATCCTGTTTTTGCTGTCCAGAGTTCATAAGCGATCACGACCTACAACATTTGGAGGTCCCACCGAGACCTCCTTTTTCCACCGAGATCTCCTTTTTTTTTGGAACTCAGATATTTTGTTTCTTCGACATCTGGATGGAATTGCCAGGGGCGAGCTCCCGAGAGACGTTCCTCCCCCCAGCTTTCCAGGTAGGTTAGGAAATGCACTCGATTCCCCTTTTTGGTTTCTGTTTCTGGCCAGATCTGTTGCTAGAAGGGAAGGCTGGACGCAGCTTAACTTCCCCTAGCTGGTACTTGGAGGAGACGTTCCTAAAGTTGCCACCTGGATCTGGTATCTTCTTCTGGTTTATATTCATTTTGACGATTCTTGGGTCACCTGCTCGTTCTGGTTTTTTCGGTGGGGCTGATCACCCCAACATCACTTTTTCTCATTTCCTTTTTCTCGTTTCTAGCGTTGTCTGTATTATTTATTTGTTGTGACCCACGTTTAACCTTGTAGTGGGTCAATCTCCTTCTTCTGAGCCTTGCACCCCACTCCAATGTATGCTCAATAATTTTTCTGGTTTCAGAAAAAGAGGGAAGAACTATGGCTTCGACCTGAAGCCAGCCTGGCTGCGAACATACTGCCAACTGGACTGGCCGACATTCCCTGGGGTTGACTGGCCCCTGGAGGGCTCCTATAACCTTAACCTTGCTTATGCTGTCCGCAGGATCTGTCAGGATGTTCACCCTGACCAGGAGCCATATGCCCTCACCTGGGAGATCTCCTAGAAGACCCCCCCCCCCCACACCCATCCTGGTTAAAAGATTGTAAAGACCAAAAGGAACTCCCTGCTAGTCCCCCTTCTGCCCCTACATCCCCGACCCCCTCTAAAGCCCTTCTGCCTGTTGCACGACTGTCAAAGAGGCTCTACCCTGTATTGCAGGAAAACCCAGAAGGTAGGGGCTTCATTCCCAGGGAGCAACAGCCATCCTCCCACTGCTACCAGTGCCCAAGAGGAAATGGCTAGCCCTCCACATACCAGAGAAGGGACATCATACGGGACTGGACCCCAATCACCCAAACTCCCAGCCTGCATTCTCCCCCTCAGGCAGACTGCTCCAATTCCTGTCCCAGATGGGCATCAACCTAGGTCTACTCTAGTATATACCCCTTTTTCTACCACTGATCTTTATAATTGGAAGACCCCAAATCCCCCTTTCTCTGAAAACCCCCAGGGCCTAATTGACCTATTGAGCTCTATTTTCACCATTCACTTACCTACTTGGGAAGACTGTCACCAACTCTTGCAGGTCTTACTGACTTCCAAGGAAAGGGCCCAAGTGCTCCAGGAAGCAACGAGAGCAGTCCTTGGCCCAGATGGAATGCCAACCACACACCTTCACAGAAGTGAGCACGTTTTCCCTTCCGCGCCACCCCAGTGGGACCCTAACGTGGATAAGGGTAGGGAGCATCTACTCCAGTATCACCAGATTCTGTTACAGAGGCTTCGTGCAGCGGCACGAAAACCCACCAATCTGACAAAGATTCATGACATGGTCCAAGGACCGAATGAGTCATCTGCAGCCTTCCTAGAAAGGCTTTACCGGGCTTACCGCTTATATTCTCCTATTGACCCCGAAGCAATAGAGAACCGAAAACCATTAATAGGACTTTCGTTTCTCAGTTGGCCCCAGACATCCATAAAAAGCTTCAGAAATTAGAGAGATTTGAAGGAAAGGTAATCTCTGAACTGGTAGAAATAGCTCAGCGAGTTTTCCAGAGTAGAGACAGCCCAGCTATTATGCAGGGGAAGGAAATAGGGAAGGTACTCATGGCAGCATGGGGGTGGGGGGAAGCCCCCCAACCACTCTAAAGGATTGGGGAAGCCTCAAACCCACCAAAAGAGACCCAGCTCAACTTTAGGAAAAAATCAATGTGCTTATTGCAAGGAAGAGGGACACTGAAAGAACGAATGCCCCAAGAAAAAGCCAAAACCTCATAACCACCCATCCTGGTCGCCTAGGAACAATGACGTCACCACAGCTCCCCTCTTTCCCTGGACCCCCGGGAGCCTGTGGTTACCCTCAACATAGAATGGAAAGAAACCAGATTCCTGGTTGACACTGGGGCTATGTATTCCATTCTTAAAGAACCCTTAGGACCTGTGATTAAAGAAAAAGTATACATACAGGGAGTCACAGGACAGACACAAGGCTACCCACAGACCCGTGCCCGAATCACTGACCTAGCTCAAGAACTATTATTCTTTTGTGCTTATACCTGATTGCCCATTTTCCCTTCTGGGGAGAGATCTATTGCACAAGCTTAAGGCCCAAATTTCCTTTACCGGGGATACTATAGATTTAAACCTACTGCCACCCGCCATTTTAGTTACCTGTCTGATATCAGAGGAATATCTACTCCTAGAAAAACCAAAGGAGAAAGCCTCTCCATTAATAGAAAAATGGAAAGAGACAATTCCTACAGTTTGGGCTAAAACTACCCCCCCCCCCCCCCACCGGGCTAGCCATTCAACAAGTGCCACTAGTGATCCAGCTAGCTGCCACAGCCACCCCAATCCGGGTGAGGCAATATCCCATCAGGCAGCAAGCGAGGGAGGGAATTACCAAACACATCAACCACTTGTGAGAAGCTGGGATCCTAGTGCCATGCCAGTCCCTCTGGAATACTCCCCTTGCTTCCTGTCCCAAAATCTGGGACTTCAGAGTATAGGCCGGTACAAGACCTCAGGAAGTTAACAAAAAGGGTTGAGACAATTCATCCTAGTCCCCAACCTCTATACTCTCCTGAGTGAACTCTCACCAAATTACCTCCTTTACTCCATCCCGGACTTAAAGGATGCATTCTTTGCTTTGCCGATTGCAAAGCTCAGTCAGCCTATTTCTGCCTTTGAATGGACAGACCCAGATGGGACCTACAACGGACAGTTAACCTGGACTCACTGCCCCAAGGGTTTAAAAACTCCCCTACTCTTTTTGATGAGGCTCTTTGAAGGGATTTGATCCCCTACCAGGAGAGCCACCCAGATGTTATGCTGTTACAATATGTAGATGACTTGCTCCTAGCCGCTGACTCCTTAGAGAGCTGCACAAAGTCTACAGAGGACCTGCTAAGAGAATTAGACATCCTGGGATATAAAGTCTCTGTAAAGAAGGTGCAAATTTGCTTGGGCTCTGTAATATACTTGGGCTACCAACTGTGTGAAGGTAAGTGATCGCTGGGGCCGGAAAGAATCCAAGCTATGCTAAACATCCCTAAACCTAAAACTAAAAGGCAGATCAGGGGTTTCCTAGGGGCCGCTGTGTATTGCCGCCTCTGGATACCTGGTTTCGCTGAAATGGCAAAACCCCTGTATTCCACTACTGGGGGCGGGGGGGGGGGTGGGAAGGAACTGAGCTGGTCTGGGGAGAACAAGAAAATAAAGCTTTTGAACAAATCAAGACTGCACTTACCCAGGCCCCAGCCCTAGCCTTACCAGACATTACCAAGCCTTTCCAATTGTTTGTACATGAGGTACGGGGAATTGCAAAGGGAGTCCTCACTCAAACTTTGGGCCCTTGGAAGTGACCCGTGGCCTATTTATCCAACGACAAGATTCAGTCGCTACAGGATGGCCCAGCTGCCTTAGGGCAGTTGCTGCGACAGCTGTGCTTGTTAAGGAGGCCTCCAAGTTGACACTTGGGCAAGACCTCCAAATTATAGGGCCTCACGCAGTGGCTTCCTTGATGCACTCCCGGCCGGACCGGTGGATTTCCAAGGTGCAAATCATCCAATACCAGATGTCACTGCTAGACCCTCCACGAATCACCTTCTTAACGACAGAAGCCTTAAACCCAGCCACGTTGTTACCTGATAGTGAGTTGGGGACTCGTTCCATGACTGCTTGAAAACCGTAAGTACCCTTTTGGAGCTAAGGGAAGACTTTAGGGATCAGCCCCTGCCTAAGGCGGACTTTGAGCTGTTCACTGATGGCAGCAGTTTTGTCAAAAATGGAGTCAGATATGCAGGTGCAGCTGTAGTGACTCAGGACCAGGTTATCTGGGCCCGAGCCCTTGAGCATGACACTTCTGCCCCAAGAGCAGAGCTGATAACTCTAGCCCAGGCCCTCAGATGGGCAAAGGGAAAAACGGTGAACTTTTTCACTGATAGCAGTTATGCCTTCGCCACCACCCATGTTCATGGAGCTCTATATAAAGGAAGGGGACTATTAACATCTGGGGGAAAAGAAATCAAAAATAAAAAAGAAACTTTGGCCCCGCTAGAAGCCTTATGGCTCCCAAAGAAGGTGGCCATTATACATTGCAAAGGTCACCAAAAAGTAGACTCACCCCAAGCCAAGGGAAACGCCTTCGCCGATCTGACGGCAAAGGCTGCAGCTGAAGGCAGTGTACTCCCAATTAAGATTTTGCCTCTGCTGCCTCCACGCTTTCTCCCCACGGAACCGTTTTATACCAAAGAAGAACTACGCCTGATAAAAACCTCGAGGGCAAAAAGAGATGACCAGCATTGGTATCACCTCGAGGATGGACGCATCTTCATACCAGAAGCTATAGGACGGACCTGGCTCCAGCAAGGCCACAGCTCCGCACATCTAGGGGCAACCGAGTTGTCTGAACTAGCCCAAAGGGACTATTTTATTCCAAACCTTAATAAAATCGTAAAAAGCCTAGTAGACCGATGCAAAGCCTGTGCTCAGACTAACCCATCTCCCAAGTTTAATTTTTCAGGACAGAGATTATGCGGGAAGTTGCCTGGAGAAATATGGGAACTGGACTTCACTGAGATAAAACATGGACTCTATGGCTATCATTACCTCCTTGTACTAGTGGACACCTTCTCTGGATGGGTACAGGCTTTCCCCACTAGAAAAGAGTCAGCTCAGCTAGTGGCTAAAAATTACTAAATGAATTGGTTCCCCGATTTGGCATCCCTATTGGTATGGGGTCAGATAATGGCCTGGCTTTCATAGCTCAGATCTCTAAAATGTTAGCCAAAAGCTTACAAATAAATTGGAAATTATTTTGCCTACCACACCCAAAGTTCAGGGCAGGTAGAAAGAATGAATAGAACTCTAAAAGAAACCTTGACTAAATTAATTACAGAAACTGGCAAAAACTGGGTAGGCCTCCTTCCCTTTGCCCTTCTTAGAGTGCGATGTACACCCTATGTAAAGGGTATTACCCCTTTCGAGATCTTGTTTAGGAGGCCGCCCCCACTACTTCCCAAATTGGGAGATGAACATTGGGCCAAGATTTCCAACCGACATCTTCTTAAGTCCCTTCAGGCTCTGCAACATACGCTGCCAGCTATCCATGACTTGGTAAAAGAAAGCCACAAAGACCCCTTCCCCACCAGGAGACTAAATCATCACATCAAGAGTTCGGACCTGGAGATTGGGTCTGGACGCAGCGCCATGCCTCACCTAACCTAGAAGCTCGTTGGACCGGGCCTTATCCCATCATCTTATCTACCTCATCAGCAGTGAAAGTGGCTGGATGAAGTCATTGGATCCATCGCTCACAGACCAAGGCCGCCCATCCTGATCACAATCCACAAGAATGGACAATTCAGCAAACAGGAAAGGTTCGACTAGTTAAAACCTCCTGACCTTCTATTTGATAAATGCCTTGCCTGCTTCTGCCTTTACTGCTCCTAGCCATCTTTATACTAATTCTAACCACTGGATTAGTTGCAGTTGCACCTGCAGATTGGAGAGCCACTGAGAAAGGGCTATTTGCTTTCACCTTCCTGTTATGGATGGAATGTTTTATAAGTATTGGATGCTTTTTATAATCTCTATAACTAGACAGGCTCTCTCTGATCATGCCCAATCCAGTATAGATGGATTGTTAGTAAAACTACCAGTGGACAGGTTTTGGCCAACTCCACCTCTTACGCTTCCCCCTCTCTTATTTTTTATCTTTGTAGCCAATTCCTAAGCTGGACCAACCCTGTACTTTTCAAACAAGGGGGAAAACCCATACTCTCACCCACTGGAGCCAAAATGGGCTTCATTGGAGCCAGCCCCCATCCAAAGGGACCAGAATGCCAACACCTTAAAAAAGTACAGATTTATGCTTGCCCCTCGGATGGACAGACCCCCCAGATTGTCAAGGCCATGAACAATTCCATTGTGCCTCTTGGGGCTGTGAAACAATCGCAGACTGGACTCACAAAGATCCATTCATATCCTCTATAATTATAGTTTCTAATTCTAGAACCCAGCATTTAATATCCCTAAAAATTAAAGATGGATTAGACTCCCGATGGAACCCAGGAAAGACATGGGGTCTCAGACTGTATATAACTGGTAGTGATCCCGGTGTTGAAATCACTATACAGAGATTTAAAATCCAGGTCACCCCAAGGGCCCCTATTGGACCAAAATCCTATTATTAACCCTCTTCCTGATCCTGGAAGATCACTAATGTTAACTACTAAGGCAACCCCACTAACAGACACTCCTCCAACAATCAAAGAGACCCACAGTCCCAAAGAGACCCACAATGAGGATAAGGATACCTTTAAGGCCCTACCTTTAAGTTTCTAACTTAACCTTTAAGTTTCTAAACTCTACTAACCCAAACATCACCCAAGACTATTGGCTATGCTTAGGGATAGGAGCATCCATACCCCTAGGAGAAAGAGATAATCAGATCCAGAATTTAAGCCACAATCATTATTACAAAATAAATGTCTGTGGAGACAACACGCCAGTCTTACCTTAGGGGATTTAGGTCAGGGAACTTGTTCCTATGCGGGAAATTATCGAGTTAACCAATCTCGGTACCTAAGTTATTGTAATAACACTATTCCCATCCCCAAGAGTCCCCATCTTGGAGACGCTCTCTACTTTCTGGTACCTCCCTCTGGGACATGGTTTGCTTGCTCTTCAAGGTTAACTCCATGTCTAAATTTATACCATGTGGGAAAACGCTCTGATTTTTGTATCTTAGTCCACCTACTCCCCCAGGTTTTTTACTTTTCGGAAGAAGGTGGCCGAGGACATGTAGGTTTCCTTCCACAATCTAGATTTACAAGAGAACCCATCTCCACCATCCTGGTACCCTTATTTGTAGGGCTAGGAGTTGTGGGATCCCTAGGGGTCAGTACTGCTGTCTTTATTACAGGGGACCAAAATTTCAAGCTCCTTAGTCAACAGATTGATCAGGATATTTCAGAATTAGAAAAAATATAGGTAAATTAACAGAATCTATGGACTCCCTGGCAGAAGTGGTACTTCAAAACCACAGAGGCTTAGACCTCCTATTTCTACAAGGAGGACTCTGCCTGGCGTTGGGAGAACAATGTTGTTTTTATGTCAATAACTCGGGTATCATCAAACAAAGCCTAGCACAGATTAGACAAAGATTAGAAGAAAGAGAAAAACAAAGACAAGCCAATCTAAATTGGTATGAGTCTCTCTTTTCATGGTCATCATGGTTGACCATGCTACTTAGTGCCCTAGTTGGACCCTTAATCTTAGTCCTCCTTGTCCTCTTTATCGGACCCTGCTTGGTAAAATTACTCCTACAGTTTATCAACCAAAGACTCAGCTCTATCAAACTCATGGTACTCTGAGGACAATATATACCTTTAACGACCCAAGATAATAATTAAGTACCCGAGGAATTGGGTAAAAACCAGAAGAAGTGGGGAATGTAAAGGGCAAACATAGCTAGCCTCCTGTAGCCCGGGAGTAAACTATGACCTATGTAAGCTTAGAAGGACCCCAGAATATGAGATGCTGAAACAGGGTTTGTTTTGGGCTTTCCTAGAAGTGCTGTTTCTGTTCCGTAGATATTAGTTTTGCTTAAAACCACATTTGTCAAGTTACTGAGAAATAGAACTTCCTCTTAACTGCTTGTTTGAGCTTCTGTAAACCTGCTTGGCATAATCACCCTTCCCCCATTCTCGGGCACTGCATCCTGTTCGAACTAGATAGAAGACTAATATTGTAAACAACATGACTCAGCATTCAATTGGCTAGAGTCAACAAGTTATATTTTAAAATTCTTCAGGACTGTGTGATTGGTGCCTGCCTTATATTTTAAAAACCTACAACACTGTGTGATTGGTGCCCACCCTCTCAAACTGCCACCCTTTTGCAACCCGATTGGTTGATATAACCTTTATAAGACATCCCTAAAGCATGTTCGGGGCCAGACTTTCGGGACCTGTTGTATTTCCCTGTCTGGACCAGCCGTAATAAACTTGTTTTGATCCTGTTTTTGCTGTCCAGAGTTCATAAGCGATCGCGACCTACAACAGGTTGGATATACTGTCCTGTGCCAGACAATTGTTCAAAACTCACTGGAGTAGCAGTGTCAAAGTTCTGCAGAGCACGAGTGACACAAGCATGAAAGTCCTGAGCAACAACAGCATATTGGGCCTGGGTCAGGATGATTTTCATGAGAGAGCCTCAGTCCCAGGCACATATGGGATAAGTGCCACAGTTTCCAAAATACTGATCATAAAAGGGCTATGAAGGCTGTATAGTTGAACTGCTTTCTGTAATTTTTACTATTTGGAAGAGCAGGCTTTCATGGACATATTGTCCATTTTGCCTAAAAACGGGAAACAGGTGGAATTCACGGCCTTCTGGGCTTCTTCAAGACACTTCTGCATTAGGGTATGGACTTTATCAGAGGTTCTTATGAGACCTCTCATATCATGTTGATGAGATTTTTTTAGGCTCGATACTGTCTCACCCTTTTGGGAGAGGGGGAGTAAATTTTGGCTGTAAAGGCACCAGAGGCACAGCCTGATTATAGGGGGACTGAGGTTTTTCCTCCTTTTTAGATAACTCTACCTCTTCATATACACCATCCAAGCTCAAGGGGAGAAGGGCAGTGCGGACAATGGACCAGGTGAAGATTACCTCAGGGGGGACATTAGCCCCTTCTGAATGCCTGGCCTTTAATGTTTTCCCTACTCATTCCCACACGTCAAGATCATAAGTTCCTTGTTCTGGGAACCAAGGGCAATTTTGTTGGGCAGTCAGCAATGATTTAAGGAGAGCCTTATAGTTTAGAGTCATCCCTGCTGTCTCTCCTAGTGACTGAAGAATTCAAATACAGCGCTTTTGTAGGGAGTCAGGAGCTGGGAGGGAGCTAGGGAGTTCCCCATGGGAGATCTCTCAAAAAGTTCCATGGCAACAAATCCTAATATAGTTTTGCTTTATCCCTTACCTCGTCAGGGAGACTGTACCCCGTGCATTTTTTTTCTTGGAACTCCTTGATCATTCCGCAGCATCCTGCAGTCCTTGTGTTGCACCACCTCCTGGCCACATCGACTTCTTGTCCACGTCAGCCCACAGTCCCCTTTCCTTCCATCACGTTGGGGTCACCATCTTTTGTAGACTCTAAGTCTAAAGTTCTCACTTGACCAGCAAGACAGTGGATGCAGGATTAAAAGCAAGAGGTGGCTAACATCCTGGAAAAGACAAGAGCCCCAAATAAGGGTCCTTGCTCCATTTTTATTAGGATCAGAAAGCTACACACACATGGTAATGGATGTGCACAAAGACACGAACATTAACTCATGGGCATGAGGGAAAGGGGGTCTTGAAGATATGTGGGGTTAGGGGTTTGGGTTAATACAAAACAAAATCCTGGTTGCGTTTATAGCAAACATGAGGCAGGACCTCTGTTTATCATAGCTAGCCTAAGGGATAAGACAGAGCAAGTAACCTCAGGGTTAACAAAGCACCTTTTCTTTTGTTAATCAGCTCCTCTCTGGGCAGCTTCACCGCAGCTCATTGGTCTACAGCCCTATTTACCTGTTTACTTAATTTGGTCCTTCCTTCCTGTGAAAGCAGCTTTCTGCTATGGTACAAGATTGGGGGGCACTTCTGCCCTGAATACCTAATCTTGTTTACTTCATATACCTTTGTATTGGGGGCCTTTGCCCCCCACCCCAGTCTATCCTTATTTGCCTAATCTTGTTTACCCAAACTTGGGTGTGAGCATCCTATGGCTTTGTAATTCTTTATGCCTTGTTAACCCAGTGGTGCAAGCCCAGGAAATTTCTAAGCTTATTCAACAACAATATACAACATTGTATATTTTGACGATTGACAAGTGCCTGTTGGTGGTCCCCTGTCCATTCAAGTGCTGCATCTGTGAAGTGCAGTCTCTGCATGATACCGTTATCAATCTGTGTTTGAGTAATCATTGCTTTGGTGATACTAGTATTTATGTGATTGACTACTCTAGCAGTATGGACAGACTCTGTCAGGGAGACTGCTGCCACAGAGGCTGTGGTAAGATGACACCCGATGACATAAGGAAGGCAGTGAACCATCCAACAAATCTTGTAGGTCTCCAGTTAGAAATGGCTTGGGCTAATTCAGCGAGACCACTGGATCCTTGCCAGGGCCTTGTTATATTTACCAGAAGCCAAGTTTGAGGCTGTCTTTTTAAGATAAACATATGTGAGACAGAAAGTTTGGTAAGATGATAATGGCTGAGACAGGCTGGGTACCAAGCCAAAAACATAGCATGTATGGGTTGTCAAATGTTCTATTAACCAGCTTAAAGAAAGGGGGGCTGTGATAGGAGCCTAATACTGTGATGGCACAAAGAGTCAGTGGGGCAGAGAGAGAGGGAGGGAGAATCCCAGGAAGGCTCCACACTGTCCGTGCAGAGCCCGATGCAGGGCTCAAACTCACAAACCATGAGATCATGACCTGAGCTGAAGCCAGGCACTTAACCCACCGAGCCACCCAGGCACCCCAAGAAACAGACTCTTAACTATAGAGAACAAACCGATGGCACCAGAGGGGAGGTGGGTGGGCCATGGTTCAAGAGGTGATGAAGACGAAGGAGCACACGTGTCCTGATGAGCCCTGGGCGATGAGTGCAAGTGCGGAGTCACTTTATTGTACCCCTGAAACTAACAGAACACTGTATGTTAACTATACTGGTATTTAAAAAGAAAGAAAAATACCCTTTCTTTGAGAGCTAACATAATTTTGTACAGCGTGAGTGTTTTTGTCATTGGGTGTTTGAAACCAGGCTATCCTGAGATTAATTTGTATTACACATGAGCACTCTTTAGTAAAAAATCCTGTTCCTTTAGGTATTCCTAAAATTTTGAAGATCATGGAAAAGTTTTATAATTGTGCTCAGTACAAGTATTACTTTTATTGTTATATGTTGAGAACATTACATTTGTTTGCTAACTGTAATTAACAGGATACCACTGCTCTTTATATTTCTAGATGTTTCTCCTACACACATGATCAAGAAATTACAACCAAAGGAGTATAGTAATACAGGAGAAGTATTCCAGGCAATGATGTTGGAAAGGCACAAAGGCCACGAAATCAAAGATTTTTGCTTCAGGGAAATCCAGAAAAATGTGCATGATTTTGAGTGGCAGTGGAGAGACGATGAAATAAATTACAAAGACATGCCTGTAACCCGTAAATACAGTCTCACTGATAGAAGAGGTCAATCTGGTACGAGAGATGCAGGAAACAAGCCTGTTGTAAATAGGCCTGGATTAAGTTTTCAGGATAAACTTCACGTTTCATTGAAATTTTTTTTGTTTTATTTATTTTGAGACAGAGAAGGAGAGAGAGAATCCCAAGCAGGCTCTGTGCTGTAGGTGCAGATCCCAACACGGGGCTTGATCTCAAGAACCATGAGATCATGACCTGAGCCCAAGTCAAGAGCCTGACACCTAAGCATGTGAGCCAACCAGGTGCCCTTGTCAAGTGGATTTTGAATATATTTCCTACAAGAAATTCACTTCAAAAATTAAAGGACACAAGGTAAAATCATGGACAAAAGATAAACATAAATGCTATTAAAAATAGGGTACCTATATCAGATCAAAGTTAATTAAAGAGCAAATACTATGACCAGGGATAAGGAAATCTATTTCATAATCATAAAGGGATACATTCACCAGAATAACATGAGAATCCTAAACTACGCACCTGGCAGCAGAACGGCTGAGAAAACAGAGAGGACCGTAATGACAGAACAATCCACAACCACAGAGATCTCCACGCTCCTTCTCTCCATAATAGAACAAGTAGACAAAATCAGTACCTTGGCGACTGTAACATGACTATCAAGGAAACTGCCCCAATTGACATTTACAGAAAACTGTGAGATAAAAGAAAAATTATGTATTGTTCTCTGTCCCTGGCTCCTGCACAGAACTCCTAACGTCCTTGTATTTCCTAAATGACGAGGGTAACAGCAGCATCTTTTGTTATAATGAGGCCCAACTCCTGTTGGGTGGGGCTGCTCACAAGAAAGCCCAAGCCACGATTATAAACGGGATTTTGAGCCCTATCCCCTCATCCTCCAGAGAGAGGACTTGGGCTGGAAATGGAGTTAATGACTGGTCATGTGTATATGAGGAAGTCTCCTCAAAAGCCCAATGGCTGGAGGTTCAGAGAGATTTCAGGCTGGCGAACACCGCCCCTCCAGGAGGTGACACACCCCAACTCCATGGGGACAGAAGCTTCTGCACTGAGGACCTTCCCAGACCTCATCCCGTGTGTCTCTTCATCTGACTGTCCATCTGTATCCGGTATCATACTTGTAATAAACTGGTAAATGTGTTTTCCTGAGTTCTGTGAGGGACTCTAGCAGGTTGGTCAAAGACAATGAGGGGGTTGTTGGCACCTCTGATCTAGACCAGTTTGCAGAAGCACGTGAGTCAGCCTGGACTTGCGGGGCGGCTGGAGTGTGTGGAGGGGCATCCAGGGAGAGGGTGTCACAGTTGAGGTGAATGGTAGGAAGCCAGCTGGTGTCGGAGACTGCTTGTGGGTGGGGGAAACCCTCCATGTATTTGTGACCAGAAGTGTCAGAAGTGAAGTCTTCCGTGTGAGTAGTGAGGGAGACAGGATAGAAGCACACAGTAGGGGAAAAAACAGATTTTTTCCCTACACAGGAGAAATACTGATTTTTTTCATTCATAAGAACGCTCCACCTAACCAGGGAATTAAACACAATCTTTAAAAGTGCACACAGTACTTTACCAACAGAAACCATATCCTGGGCCATCAAATTAGTCTCGCTAAATTTTAAAAGAATTCACATCACACAAAATATGTGTATGACCACCATGGAATTATGATAGAAATCACTAATAGAAAAGCCTCTGGAAAATCCACAAATACTTGGAAAACAATGACCCCCTTGTGACTAACCCTGGGACAAAGAAGACGTAGAGAAAGAAATGAGAATGTAGCCTGAAGTGAATGAAAATGAAAGCAGAACATTCATAATTTGCCACCACAGCGGGAGAAACTGAAGACCACGTCCTTGGAAAAGGGCTAGCCACAGAACACCTAAGCCAAAGACTCTTCCTTTTTGTTTGTTTGCTTTGGGTGTTTAACCAAGGGGTGTGAACCTCCTCCTAAGTGAGCTCATGTAGTTCTGAGGCTTACTTAGGTGAAGGCAGGATAGTGAAAGAAGGCAAGGTTCTTCAGGTTATTTATAAATATTTGATTATGATAAACCAGTTGAAAATGTTGTAACACATAGTCCACTAAGGGTAGTTAGATAAGAGATGATATATTTCTAGATGAATTCAAAATAAGTGGGCCTGTCTGGGTGGATCAGTCAGTTAAGTGTCCGACTCTAGGTTTTGGCTCAGCTCATGATCTCACAGTTTGTAAGTCAAGCCCTGCATGGGGCTCCACACTCCCAGCAGAGAGCCTGCTTAGGATTCTCTCTTTCTGCCCCTCCCCTGCTTATGCACATAATCTCTCTCAAAATAAACTTCTAAAAAATAAAAATAAATGGATATTCTAATGGAAGTAGAGAATATAAAATGGCAGATACGAGGGTAGTAACATAGGAAGGGAATAACCAAAAATGTGATTTCAAAGGTGGTACAATTACTGGAGACAATGACTTTGGGTAGTTAAGATGGGTAAGGAGAAAAGAAAAGGCCACAAAGTACTAGTCAGCTTTCTAGAAGGGTTTTGTATGGTAACAAATATCCCTGAATTCTCCTGGGCTTACAAAAACAAACATTTATTTCTTCCTCATATCACTTCTATCATTATTCACCTCTTGCTTGGTTCTGTCATTTGAGTCTGGGATTCAGGGTAGAACTCCAGTATGTGGGACATAACCATTCTTGTCCCAGAGAGAAGAGAGGGTAGAAGGAGCAAACAAAGCTTTTAAAGCTTCTGTTACACTTAAAATATGCCGTTCTACTCATACCACATTAGTTAGGGTGACTATAAACTGAGAAGGAAGTGTAGTCCTCTCAACAAGAAGGAAGGGTTGCATAGGGCAAATGCCAAGCTTGATATCAAAGAGCAGAGACATACAATCTCACAAGAGGGTGGTAATTAATTGGAAATATTACAATGTATGACAGTGCAACTTCTATCAGAAATCATTTATCCCTTCTTTGTATTTCACACAAAATACGTTTGTCCCAAAAGAAGAAAAAAATTCTACCCAAACATGACTACAGTCACACAGGAAGGTCTTACAACAGTCTCGTGAGATTCCTCTTGGTTGAGAGCCTTATGTGGAGTCCTCACTCCTAACACATTATGGCGGAACAGAAAAAACCTGAATAAACTCTCCCACTCAGAAAAGAAAAGGAAAGGAGGGACCCAGCAGTCTCTGGTCCACAGCAAACAGAGAGGGGCAGGAATAAGGAACAATCCTTTCCTAGGTTCCTGCTTTTCCCCTGAGAATAGCCATCTAGTCCTTTGTGTTTCACTGTTCTTGACTTCATATAGTTACCTCTGCTGAAGTGTCAGAAACCCTGACTTCCTTGTACAACCAGCCATTTTCCCCAGTGACTTCCTTTCCATCATAATGTACATTACCAAACATTATTGCATGATCCCAATTTCCTTATGTTGCAAACTTGGCCCAAGGTGCACAGCACAGTATTTTTTAAATAGCACTTTATGTGTCACCAAACAGCTACATTTTTTATTAGCTACACCCACCATATTTAGCTAGACATGCCATGCTCCTCATATTTATTCCAGGGTCATTGAGCCTCTCGGCCCCTCTAGTAGAGCCACACTTGTGCTTTCTGTTCACTAAGTCATCCTGTCCAAGAGAAGCAATCCCACCAGACCTACTTTAGTCAACTGCAGGTTACATCAAAGGGCATTGATTAGGGCCATGTCTCTCATGTAGACTTTGCCATGATTTTGAATTTTAACTTGCCCTTGATCCTCCAAGTTTTTATTAATGCTAAGTTTTACCGGCTGGAGATGAGGCACAGTTACGTCCTTAAATCCTGCTTGCAAATCAGCTCATTCACTTCTGACATCAGGTCTTTCTTGGAATACTGTGTTAAATGCAGCTGAGAACAAAGTGGCATGGTAGTATCTTTTGCTTTCCTGATCTCTATATTGGTGGAATTGATACAAAGAGGTGATAACAATCCCCCAAACTTGGGAACATTTGCAAAGGTCTGGGGACATTTTTAATGTCATCATTGCAGTGGTTCTACTGGAATCTAGTGGGCACAGGCCAGTGATACTGCTAAATGTCTCACAATGCACAGTACAGCTTCATACATGAAAGAATTATCTGAACCCCAATATCTACAGAATAGTACAACTTATACCACGTAAACCTCAATGGAAAGCAGGAATGTCTATATTAACACTCGATAAAATAGATTTCAGAGAAAATGAAATTACTCAGTAAAAAAGGGAAAATTACACGATAAAAGGGTCAAACAAGGTGACTTAGCACTCCTCAGTGTATATGCACCAAAGAATAGCTGTAAAGTATGTTGATGATCAACTCATAGAACTGAAAGGAGAAATAAATTGACAATTACAGCTCAAGACTTCTCTCGGTAATTGATAGAACAATGACAGAAAGTCAGAAGGACATCTATGAACTCTACAACACCATCAAGTCACATGATCTCATCAACATTTTTAGAATACCACCCAAACACAGGAGATTACATATTTTTTCCCCAAGAACATATGCCAGGAGGGGCCAAGATGGCAGAGCAGCATTCAAGTTTTCTGCTTCTCTCATCCCTGAAATGCAGCTAGATCAGCACAAAACCATTTTGCACATGTAGAAAATTGATCTGAGGATTAGCACAACAATCTGCATAACTTGAGCCACAGAACTCGGCAGGTATGCAGCATGGAGAAGTGAACTGGGGGAGAGAGAACCCATGGAGGGTAGGGAGCAGTTTTTGCTGGCAGAGAGAGGACGGAGAAAGTGGGGAGAGTATAGGAAACGTACTCCCCCCCCCCCCCCCCCCGGAGAGAACAGCTAGAGAGAACGAGTGGAAACAAGGGACTGAACAAGAAAGGGAGAAAGGAGAAAGGAGAGGGTTTAAATGCAATTAAGACTCTATAAAAGGGAGCACAGAGTCGGAAACTCCGAGGTTGGGTACCTGGCAGTGCTTGGTGGGAAGCACGAATCCCCAGGAGCATACAGTGAGTTCCTTGGGGTCCTCAGGCCACACTGGGAGAAGCAGTTCCCCTGGTGAGGAGACATTTGATAGAGGCCCTGGAGCCTCCCCAGAGGCAAAGGTCCTAACAGACCCAAAAGGACAGCCATGTTTGCTGGTGTTGCAACCAGGACGTTAGGAGGTGGTGAAGTCTGGTGCCAGGTGTGTGTTGTGATTTACCATAATGCCTGAAATGCTTCTGCTACACAATCGTGCGAACTTTTTCAGGGGTGGACTGGCACCCGGTGGCAGATTCTGGGCCTCTGCAGCGGCATGGTCGGGGAAGCATCCCCAGGGGCGGGCCGGCACATGCCATTGCTTGGTGAGACCCTTCCCCAGAGGGTCAGAGCAGGTTCAAGCTACAGGGGTCCTCAGAATTGAGGGGTTTGGAAACACAGGCCAATTGGAGATGAAATTCGGGAGGGAGGTGCTACCTGGCAGCTTGACATTTTGGTCACAGACAGTGTAGAAGCAGGCAATGTAAGGCTGGAGATAAAGAGGGTTGCTTGATTGCCCCTTGGCAAGAGCACAGAGTTCTTATGCTAGAGAATGGGTAGTTGGGTAATGCCATTTTCAACTCTCCCACACATGTGCATACATGCATAAGGATCCACCCCAGTAAGCTAAGCAGCGCCATCTAGTGGAGAACAGAGCCGTCAGACCAAGCCCTGTCGACTGTGCCAACAATGCTCTAGATGAACACCACAAGTCTCTGCCTGGTTAGTGTACAGACTATAAAGTGCTTCATAGTTTGACTTCTTGGGGAAACTGGATATAATTTCATTTGTATTTCATTCTGTGCACTAGTCTATTCAATTTTCTTTTTCTTATCCTTGAATACAGAAAAAAATTCATTTTTATTTTCCATTTTTATAAAAAAGATTTTTACTTTTTCTCCTAATATATTTCTTTTGTAAGTTTTTTATTCTATTTTACTTTCATCATTTCATTTTATTCTATTTTATTGTATTCGTATTTTTAAAGTTTCAAATGTTTTCCAACTTTTTTTTTCCTTTCTTTTCCTTCCATTTTTTCTCTACTCTATCAAGCTTCTTTCAACAACCAGACCAAACACACCTAGGATCTAGCATGCTTTACTTGATTTTTTTTGTGTGTGTTGGTTTTAATTTTTTATTTAAAAAAAATTTTTATTAAATCTTTTTCTTCCTCCAAAATGACCAAATGAAGGAATTGACTCCAAAAGAAAGAACAGGAAGAAATGACATCCAAGGACTTAATCAAACCAGATATAAGCAAGATGTCTGAACCAGAATTTAGAATCATGATAATAAGAATACTAGCTGGGAATGAAAAAAAAGCACAGAATCTCTTTCTGTGGAGATAAAAGAAGTAAAATCTAGTCAGGATAAAATTTAAATTGCTGGGACTGAGAAGCAACCTCAAATGGATGCCATGGCGGCAAGGATGGATGAAGCAGAGCAGCAAATCAGCAATACAGAGGACAAACTTATGGAGAATAATGAAGCAGAAAAAAACAAAAAGAGGGAAACTAAGGGAAGACAGCACAATATAAGAATTAGAGAACTCAATGACTCATTAAAAAGGAATAACATTCAAATCGTAGGGGTCCCAGAAGATGAGAGAAAAAAAGCAGTTAGAGGTTTATGTGAGCAAATCCTAGCTGAACTTTCCTGACCTGGGAAACACAGTGACATCAAAATCCAGGAAGCAGAGAGAACTCCCATTAAAAAAAAGAAATGACCATCAAAAGGCATATCATATTCAAATGCACAAAATGCATAGACAAGAAAAGAATCATAAAAGCAGCAAGGGAAAAAAAGTCCTTAACCTACAAGGGAAGACCGATCAGGTTTGCAACAGACCTATCCACAGAAACTTGGCAGGCCAGAAAGGAGTGGCAGGATATATTCAATGTGCTGAATCAGAAAAATATGCAGCCAAGAATTCTTTATCCAGCAAAGCTATCATTCAAAATAGAAGGAGAGATAACGAGTTTCCCAAACAAAAACTAAGGAGTTCGTGACCACTAAACCAGCCCTGCAAGAAATTTTAAGGGAGACTCTCTGAGTGGAAAAAGACAAAACACAACAGACCAAAAGCAACAAAGACTAGAAACAACCAGAGAACACCAGCAGAAAGTCCAACGCTACAGGCAACACAATGGCAATAAATTCTTACCTTTCAGTACTCACTCTAAATGTCAATGGACCAAACTCTCCAATCAAAAGACACAAAGTAACAGAATGGATAAGAAAACAAGATCCATCTATATGCTGTTTACAAAAGACGTATTTTAGACCTAAAGTCACCTTCAGATTCAAAGTAGGGGGGTGAAGAACCATCTGTTATGCTAATGGTTACCAAAAGAAAGCTGGCATAGTCATACTTATATCAGCAATCTAGATTTTGAAATAAAGACTGTAACAAGAAGGGCAGTCTTTATAAAGAAGGGCATTATATTATAACTAAGGGGTATCTCCACCAAGAAGACCTAGTAATTGTAAACATTTATGCCCCAAACGTGGAGACCCCCAAATATATAAATCAGTTACTCACAAAAATAAAGAAACTCATTGACAATAATACCAAAATAGTAAGGGATTTCAACACCCCACTTACAACAATGGACAGTTCATCTAAACAGAAAATCAACAAGGAAACAATGGCTTTGAATGACACACTGGATCGGATGGACTTCACAGATATATTCGGAACATTTTATCCAACAGTAGCAGATTACACATTCTTCTCGAGTGCACATGGAACATTCTCCAGAATAGATCACATACTGGCAATGCAAATCAGCCCTCAACAAGTATAAAAAGATCGAGATCATACCATGCATATTTTCAGACCAAATGCTATGAAACTTGAAGTCAACCACAAGGAAAAATTTGGGAAGACAACAAATACTTGGAGACTAAAGAACATCCTACTAAAGAATGAAGGGGGTAGCCAAGAAGTTACAGAGGAAATTTAAAAAGTCAATGAAAATGGTAACACCGCAGCCCAAAAACCTCTGTGATGCAGCAAAGGCAGTCATAAGAGGGAAGTATATAGCAATCCAGGCCTTCTTAAAGGAGGAAGAAAGGTCTCAGATACACAACCTAATCTTATACCTTAAAGAGATGGAAAAAGAACAGCAAATAAAACCCAAAACCAGCAGAAGACAGGAAATAATAAAGATTAGAGCAGAAATCAATGCTATTGAAACCAAAAAACAAAAAAAACAAAAACAGTAGAACAGATCAATGAAACCAGGACCTGGTCCTTTGAAAGAATTAACAAACTTGATAAACCCTAAGCCAGTTTGATCAAAAAGAAAAAGGAATTGACCCAAATAAATAAAATCAATGATGAAACAGTAGAGATCACAACCAACACTGCAGAAACACAAACAATAATAAGAGAATATAAGCAATTACATGCGAATAAATCGGGCAATCTGGAAGAAATGGAAGAATTCCTAGAAACACATACACTACCAAAACTGAAACAAAAAGAAATAGAAAATTTGAACAGACCCATAACTAGTAACAAAAATAAATTAGTAATCAAAAATTTCCCAAAAGACAACAGTTCGGGGATGGATGGCTCTGCAGGGGAATTCTACCAAACACTTAAGGAAGAGTTAACACCTATTCTTTTGAAGCTGTTCCAAAAAGTAGAAATGGAAGGAAAACTTCCAAACTCATTGTATGAGGCCAAAATTATCTCGATTCCAAAACAGACAAAGACCCCACTAAAAAGGAGAACTACAGACCAATATCCCTGATGAACATGGATGCCAAAATTTTCAACAAGATACTACCCAACCAGATCCAACAATACATTAAAAGACTTATTCCCCATGACCAGGTGGGATTTATACCTGGGATGCAGGGCTGGTTCAATATCCCCAAATCAATCAATGTGATACATTACATCAATGAAAGAAGGGGCAAGAACCACATGATCTTCTCAATAGATGCAGAAAAAGCATTTGAGAAAATACTTGATAAAAAACCTCAAGAATGTAGGGATAGAAGGATCATACCTCAAGATCATAAAAGCCACATACAAAAGACCCATTGCTAATATCCTCAATGGGGAAAAACTGAGAACCTTCTGCCTAAGGTCAGGAACAAGATAGAGAGGTCTACTCTTGCCACTGTTATTCAGCATAGTATTAGAAGTCCTAGCCTCAGCAATCAGACAACACAAAGGAATAAAAGGCATCCAAATTGGCAAGGAGGAGGTCAAACTTTCACTCTTCACAGATGACATGATACTCTATATGGTAACCCCAAAAGATTCTACCCCAAAACTGCTAGAATTGATCTATGAATTCAGCAGTCCTAAGATGTAAAATCCATGCACAGAAATCAGTTGCATTTCTATACACCAATAATGAAGCAACAGAAAAAGAAATCAAGGAATCGATCCCATTTACAATTGCACCAAAAACCATACAATACCTAAGATAAACCTAACAAAAGAGTGAAAAATCTGTACACTTCTTATTGAAAGAAATTGAAGACACAAAAAAATGGAAAAATATTCCATGCTCATGGACTGGAAGAATATTGTTAAAATGTCGATACTACCCAAAGCAATCTATATACTCAATGCAATCCCTATCAAAATAACACCAATATTCTTCACAGAGCTAGAACAAACAGTCCTAAAACTTGTATGGAACCAGAAAAGGCCCAAATAGCCAAAGCAATGTTGAAAAACAAAACCAAAGCTGGAGGCACCACAATTCCGGACTTCAAGTTGTATTACACAGCTGTAATCAATCATCAAGACAGTATGGTACTGGCACAAAAACAGACACATAGATCAAATGGAACAGAATAGAGAACCCAGAAATAGACCCACAAACGTATGGCCAACTAATCTTGACAAAGTAAAAAACAATATGAATGGAATAAAGGAAGTCTCCAGCAAATGCTTTTGGGAAAAGTGGACAGCGTCATGCAGAAAAAATGAACCTGGACCACGTTCTTACACCATACAAAAAAAAAAAAAAAGCAAAATAGATGAAAGACTCAAATGCAAGACAGGAAGCCATCAAAACCCTTGAGGATAAAGCAGGCAAAAACCTCTTTGACCTCGGCCACAGCAACTTCTTACTCAACACCTCTCTGGAGGCAAGGGAAACAAAAGCAAAAATGAACTAGGGGGACCTCATCAAGATAAAATCTTCTGCATGGGGAAGGAAACAATCAGCAAAACTAAAAGGCAATTGATGGAATGGGAGAAGATATTTGCAAAATGACCTACCAGAAAAAGGGTTAGTATCCAAAATGTATAAAGAACTTTTCAAACTCAACACCCAAAAAACAAATAATCCAGTGAAGAAATGGGAAAAATACATGAATAGACTCTTTTTCAAAGAAGACATCCAGATAGCTAACAGACACATGAAAAAATGCTCAACATCACTCATCATCAGGCAAATACAAATCAAAACCACAATGAGATGTCACCTTACACCTGTCAGAATGGCTAACATTAACAACTCAGGTAACTCAGTGCACTTTTGCACTGCTGATGGGAATGCAAACTGGTGCAGTCACTCTGGAAAACAGTATGGAGATTCCTCAAAAAATTAAAAATAGAAACTACCCTGCGACCCAGAAATTGCATTACTAGGTATTTACCCCAGGGATAAGGATGTGCTATTTTGAAGGGGCACACGCACCCCAATGTTTATAGCTGCATTATCAACAATAGCCAAAGTATGGATAGAGCCCCCCCCCCCACACACACATATATACATACATACTATGGAATATTACTCGGCAAAGAAAAAGAACGAAATCTTGCATTTGCAACAACGTGGATGGAACCAGATACTAGAGGGTATCATGCAAGCAAAATTAGTCAAAGACAAATATTGATGAAAGAAAAAACAGATGAACATAAGGAAAGCAAAAATATAAATACAAGGAGAGGACAAAACATAATAGACTCTTAAATATAGAGAACTGAGGATTGCTGGAAGGGGTGTGGGTAAGGGGATGGGCTAAATGGGTAAGGGGCATTAAGGAAGACACTTGTTGGGATGAGCACTGGGTGTTATACATAGAGGATGAATCACTGGATTCTACTCCTGAATTCATTATTGCTCTATATGCTATCTAACTTGCATGTAAATTAAGAAAAAGAAAGAACATATGCCAAGACAGATCATATCCTAGGTCCTAAGACACCCTTCAACAAATTTAAAAGAACAAAATCATAGAGTATGTTCACTGCCCACAGTGGAATCCAAATACAAAACAAAAACCAAAAACAGGAAAATCTCCAAACACTTGGAAATTGAACAACATGCCTTCAAAACAATCCACAGGAAGAAGACAGAGACTCAAGGGAAAGACACAGGCTGAAAGAAAATGAAAATACAACATGTCATTATCTGCGGGGCTCAACTAAAGCAGTACTGAGAGGGAAACTGATAGTTCTCAATGTTTATACTAGAAAAGAAGGAAAATATCCAAGAAAAATCTAAATTGCAGTAAGAAATCAGAAGAGAAAAAAACCACAAATGAAGCAGAGGAAATAATAAAGACAAGAGCAAAAATAAGTAAAATTGAACCCAGGAAAACAGTAGAGAAAATAAAACAAAGAGGCAGTTCACTGAAAAGTCAATAAAGTTCATGACTCACTAGTAAAACTACCAAAGAATATAAGAGAAAACACAAATTCCTCCTAACAAATTAAACAGGGAATATTACTCCAGAACCTGGAGACATCAACAGGGTAGTAAGGGATTAATACAAAACTCTACATACATATACTTGAAACTTTAGGTGAAATGGACCAATTCCTCTAAAGGTACACCTTACCACAAATCACCCATGTGAAACAAATGATAGGAATGGCTTGAATTGCAGAGTAAGTTTGTAATCTTAAAATTGCCTCCCCAAAATACACCTGCAGGCACATACAGTGAATGTTGAGAGTTTAGCTAATACTGGTGCCTCAGCATCCATTCTGTGTAGCCAGGTGGTCTGTAGGGACCTTGAACTGATACTAGCCATTCCCTTGAGCACATACCCTAGTAAGAGCCCACGTAGTCAGAAGCAAATGTCAAGATAGGACTCTCCCAATCATCCCTATGATAAGCATTCTCCCCCATATCCCAGGATCTTCCCCTTGTCCCCTTTAGGTAAGACCCCCCCACACACACCTCCAAAAGCTTACCGAAACCCTGCTCTGTTTGGTTTGAATTGACCATTGCAGCCTTAGCCTAGAACCCTAAAGCATTCCATTGAGGGGTCCTAATAAAGCCATGTGCCCTTGGTCCTGCCCTAAGAGTTCTGCCTATACCCTGCCTTAATCTCCTCACAACCCACATTGGTGTGCAGAATAGCTCCCCCATGATCTGTGACTAATAAACTTCTCTACTTCACTTTCTCTTACAATCTCTTGTTGAACCGTGGCTCACCGTCTGACATCTAGGACTCTACTTAACAAATATTAGTACAACAAAGTCACAACACCAACACTAGACAATTCTATCAAACGTACAAAGAATTAACAGGAATTCTACACAATTTCTCTCAGAAAATAGAAGAGTGAATACCCAACTAACCGTGTGAGGCCGGTATTAGCATAATACCAAAACTACACAAAAACATTAAGGGGGCAAGGGGAGATAACTACCAAAGAAATCCCAAATGAAGATGCAAAAATTCTTAGCAAACTATTAACACTGGAAGTCAGCAATACACAGAACGAATTGTACACCATGACCAAATGGGTTTAGTTGGGGGACAGAAAGCAGTTTCAAATTCCAGCAGTATGAGCCATCATGTTAACAGGCTGGACAGGAAAAATCACAGGATCCTGTCAACTGATACAGAGGAGGATTTGACAAAATTCAACACCTATTTATGATCTAAACTTTCAGAAAACTAGGAACAGAGGGAAATTTCCTACACTCGGTAAAGAACGCCTGCAAAAAATTTACAGCAAGCTTCATCCCTAATGGTGAAAGACTGGATGCTCTTCTTCAGAGACTGGAAACAAGGCAAGGACGTCCAGTCCACTCTCACCACTGACATTTGACATGTTAGTAGAAGTTCTAGTCAGTGACAGAAGAGGAGTAAACAAAAGTGGTAACGAGAGAAAAGCAAGATAAAATAGCGTAGCTACTTGCAGAAGCCATCATGGTTGTGGTAGGCTGGATAACACGCCCATCCCAAAGGATGGCCATGTCCTCGTGCCTATCACACGGGAGTGTTACTGTAAATGTCGTAAGGGAGTCTACAGATGTGCTCTGGTGAAGATCATGAGGCGGGCGATTATCCTGGATGATCTGGTAAATGCGATATGGTCCCGAGGGACTTATAAGAACGATGCAGGTAGAGTTACTTATGTAAAGGTTGCTGAAGTGATGACAGAGGTAAACAAGTTTGAAGATGCTATCCTGCTGGCTTCAAAGAGGGAGGAAGGGGACCACCATGAGGCAGAGGATATAAGTGGCCTCCAGACATGGGAAGGTAAGGAAACAAAATCTGACCTGGCATATCCAGACGGAGCACGGCGCTATGGATCCATTTTACACATTTCGCCTCCAGAACTGTAAGAGAATAAATTTGTTAAAGTCATTCAGGCTGTGGTGATTTGTCACAGCATCAACAGGAATATTTTTGAAGTGGTATATATAGAAAATACAAAGGAACGTACAGAAATTTCTAGAAGAACGAAAATTTACAAAGTGTCAGAACACAGAAGCATGCAAAAATCCACTGCATTTCTATATACTAGCAATTTACACATTGAACCTGAAATTAAAAGAACAATACCGGGGTGCCTGGGTGGCTCAGTTGGTTAGGTGTCTGACTTTTGACCTCAGCTCAGGTCTTGATTTCAGGGTCAGGAGTTCAAGCCGTCCATTGGGCTCTGAGCTGGGCATGAAACCTACTTAAAAACAATCCATGTATGATTGCTTAGAAAAGAAAAAGTAAAAGAAATATGAGCCCACGTTCCAGTGCAGGGACCTGTGGCTCTGAACACAAGAATCAGTCACTGGGAAATGGCAGAATGGCCTCCAGGCAACTGGCAATGCAGATCATCTCCTTTTCAGACACTGGGGTTGGAATCGCAGGGACTTTCTATCTTATTCATCATTATTTTTCATTTATTTCACTGTGTGCTCGTTAACCTCCACACACTTGGTTTCCAAGCACCAGACCACAGCCAACTACTACAGTTAAGATGTTTCAAGTTATTTCACTCAAGACCTGAAGGAACTCTTCAGATTTAGCACCTACTTTGTACCTGTCCCCATCTCATATGCATTTTTCATGTCACAAGAGTCTCCCAACAACCCACTGACTTATGTATCCCTTGGTGTAAACTGGGAAAAAAATGTAAATGAAACATATAATCTGGGTCACAATGTGTGGAAAGAAAAGATAATGGCAAGGGAAAATTGTATAAAAAAAAAAGTTTTACTACAGTTGAAAATGAGCCATGGAACGAATTGCTCAAGACCATACTTTGAAATTCACATTTTAAAATCCTCTGGAAAATTGTTCTAATAAAATTGTTTAGTAACATTTATGATCTAATAAACATTTCCAAACATCTTCATTAAGTTATTATAAAAATATCTTAAGGCAATTTAGCTCAATAGTATTCTATAAGCATTTCAACAAGCACATCATACAATGGAATCTAGGCGTACAGAAGGAAAAGGGATGTAATAAATTAGCATGAAGAAAAGTTTGTCTTTCCCAACCAAAAAATCAGGAGTTTCAAGACTACATATTCGGTGTATTACTAAAGAGTATCCATTTTTTGGTGGCTGATGACTGACACCTTTTAAGCCTCACCACCACATCTGTTCTGCCCACCTGCCCAAGCTGAGAGAAAAGCCTGGTGCTCCTTCCTTTGGTATCAGCCGGAAGTTCAAACCACAGAAGGCATCCTCCCCCCAGCTCCACCCAGTCACCACCCAAAAGACACCAAACCACTCACCATTTCCTGTTCCCTCAAGCCATTTTTTTTTTTTTTTTTTGACCAGCTTGGAAGTCTGTGCTCTCCCTAGAAATCTTAATTACATGTGTTCTCATCACACTTTTAGTGCATGGCACCACCAGTCTCGATATCCAAACCCAACTTTGGTTAGGGTTCCATCTGTTCCAGTGGATGGCCACAAGTGGAAGTTAACAAAAAATGTGTTAGGCAATGAATATGTGAAATTTCTAGTTTAACTATGAAACAAATGTTCCCATTGTATATTGTTCATTCTAAATTATTTCTTTTTTTTTTTTTTTCAACGTTTTTTTTTTATTTATTTTTGGGACAGAGAGAGACAGAGCATGAACGGGGGAGGGGCAGAGAGAGAGGGAGACACAGAATCGGAAACAGGCTCCAGGCTCCGAGCCATCAGCCCAGAGCCTGACGCGGGGCTCGAACTCACGGACCGCGAGATCGTGACCTGGCTGAAGTCGGACGCTTAACCGACTGCGCCACCCAGGCGCCCCCTAAATTATTTCTTTAGTGGTCCAAGCTCAAAACAATTATTTTTGGCCTTATTTCTGAAATTATTTTATTTCCGAATTTTTCATGTGTACTATGTTCCTATTTTCATTTTATTTACATCATGGTGGAAACCATGGGTTTTATTTGGGCACAAAACACATGAAATAGAATCATATGGTGCATATTCATGAATGGGGGGCAGGTTTTAGGGGATCAGAATATTGAACTTGCACTGCTGTGGCATTTCATTGTAACTACATAAATATCCTGCGGCAAAGTATGGAGAGAAGAACTCAAGTGCAAAGTTTAAGTATATAATCCTCAAACTGTCTGTTCTTTAATTCCATCCTGGAAGGAAATTATTATAGGTTTCTTCAACCTTGAGAGCCTAAAGGTTGTTAGTATGTGTTACAAAGTACTCTATAGAGGTGGGATAAAACTATGTTAGAAAAAGAACATGACTTCTTCAGGGTTATGGGGAAAAATTATTTAAGCTTTATTAATGAAAACGTGAGACTTGTGATACATCCTGCAGAAAATAGTAGCAAAATGTAATGGCAGGAGTTAACTATGAATCATGAACATACTGTTCTGGTTCTCTGGATTCAACTGCCCTCTCAGATAACTGCTCCCTTCATTTTCCAAAAAAAAGGAATGGCATTAATGATCCATCAGTTTGTCATTGATAGTATCGCAGAGCTATGACTATCTTCCCCTGCATTGTTTCTACCACATAATCCGTCCCTAGCAAACAATCACCATCATTGCATGAAAAGGTCAGTCCCTGTAACTCATCTAGAGAAGAGTGCCCTGATCATAACATGCATGACAACTTCAAGGGTGATTTTGCATTATTTTTTGCCCCTACCCCATGCAAATTCACACAAAATTGAATCTGACAACTCCGTGTCCTTGCTGTTCCAGGGAACACGGATATGGATGGGTCACACACAATGAAGTAGGCCCCTTCATCTTATGACTGCTCCTCAGAGACCATCAGGAAAGGCTTAAGATCAACAGATTTCAAACTTGAGGGTGAAACTCATAAATAAAATGTAACTCAAACTCATAAAATATAGCCTTTTCAAGAAAACTCAGGTATCTTATACACAGAAAATCATGAGCTACTTCCACACGTCCTTGTTCCCATGATATAGGAGTTTTAACAATTTTTGACATAATTATCATGCAGTGTGGAACATTTCAGGTTAATCTCCAAGATCTAAAGTCCTAGTTACTCCAGTTGGATCCAATTATTCCTGGATTCTCTAATGTGTGGTCTGTTCTGTGAACTGGTCAAAATACTTATCATATTTGTAAGGATTTGCAAGGAATCTCCCCAGTACCAATTTGTTGGTGAATCCTAAGGACACACAGTTTCTTAAAGGTATTTCCACATTCAGCATATTTGGTATAGTTTCCCTGCATAAATTCTCTCATTACTCCAAAGGTGTGACCATTTAATGAAAGCCTTATGACATTATTTCCATTTGTAAGGTGGCTCTTCAATATAAATCCTCTGATGTTTTGGCCTTGGGGCAAAAGCCTTAGCACGCACATTAGTTTTCTGTGATTTCTCTCCAAGGACTGGATAATGGCCCTGCCACAAACACTTACATGGTTTCCTTTCAACATCGACTCTTGTTGCAAAATACTTGGAACTCAAGCTAAGAGCTTTGCCACACTCATTGCATTTATAAGGTAAATGCTCTAGTATGTTCCTGCAATTTTGATCTTTGGGTAAAATCCTTGCCACACACATTACACATGTGTGGTTTCTCTCCAGGAGATTTACTCATATCTAGTGAAGAGTACTAATTTAAAACTTTGCTACATTTGTTGAATTTGTAAATATGAACGATTTGGTGAACCCTGAGTTTAAGGCAATACCTAAAAGCCTTGCCACATTCAGTACATTTATAAGGCTCTCTCCAGTATGGATTATCTGATGACTGGTGAGGGGTGAGCCTCGAGTAAAGGCTTTGCCACGCTCGTGGCATTTGTAAGGTTTCTCTCCAGGATGAATTCTTTGGTGAATCCTGAGGTCAGACCATTGTCTAAAAGCCTTTCCACATTCAATACATTTGTATGTTTTTTTCTCCAGAATGAATTTTCTCATGAAGTCTAAGGTGTGAACCCCTGATAAAAGCCTTGCCACACTCATTACATTTGTAAGGTCTCTCGCCCGTATGGATTACCTGATGTTTATTTAAGCTTGCATGGATGCTGAAGGATTTGCCACACTCCTTACATTTGAAAGGTCTCTCACCTGTATGGATTCTCCGGGCATTTATAAGGTGTGAATTTTGACTGAAGACCTTGCCACACTCATTACACTTGTAAAGTTTCTCTCTGGTATGGATTATTTGACGTGTACTGAGGTGTGAGCCTTGAGTAAAGGCTTTTCCATACTCATTACATTTGAAAGGTTTCTGTCCAGCATGAATTCTTTGGTGAATCCTGATGTCAGACCATTACCGAAAGGTCTTGACACATTCAACACATGGATATGACTTCTCTCCAGTATAATTTCTCCCATGATGCCTAGGGTGTGAACGCTTGGTAAAGGCTTTGCCACATTCGTTACATCGGTAAGGTTTCTCTCCAGTATGGATTATCTGATGTTTAGTGAGGTGTGAGCCCTGAGTAAAGGCTTTGCCACACATGGCATTTGAAAGGTTTCTTTCCAGCATGAATTCTCTGGTGAATCCTGAAGGCCTTGCCACATTCAATACATTTATATGGTTTCTCTCCAGTATGACTTTTCTGATGGTCAGCCAGGTTTGAACTTTGGATGAAAGCTTTACCACACTCATTACATTTGTGTGGTTTCTCTCCGCTATGAATTCTGTGATGTTTTACCAGTTTTGAACTCTGGCAAAAAGCCTTGCCACATTCACTACATTGGTAAGGTTTCTCTCCAGTATGGATTAGCTGATGGTTTGTTAGGCTTGAACGTACACTAAAGGCTTTGCCACACCCGTTACATTTGTAAGGTTTCTGTCCAGTTGTATTCTCTGGTGATTTTCAAGGTGTGAATTTTGGTTGAAGAGCTTTTCACATACATGACATTTATATGGTTTCTTTCCTGTATGAATTATCTGATGTATGGTGAGGTGTGAACCCTGATTAAAGGTTTTGCCACAGTCATGACATTTGTAAGGTTTTTCCCCATGTGATTTCTCATCATGTGTTAGTGTCGAAGGGTGAATAAAATCACTCCCATGTTTATTAGAAATGTTGGTTTGGACACTAGGAGAAATTTCTTGAAGTGGTGAAACTGAGGAACCAGTGTTGACACACTTATCAACTTGATTACATTCATACATTTTCCCTTCAGTATGAAACACGTGCTGTTCATCCTGAAAGCTTAATCCAGGCCTATTTACAACAGGCTTGTTTCCTGCATCCCTTGTACCAGATTGATCTCTTCTATCAGTGAGACTATATTTACGGGTTACAGGCATGTCTCTAATTTATTTCATCGTCTCTCCACTGCCACTCAAAGTCATACACATTTTTCTGGATTTCCCTGAAGCAAAATCTTTGATTTCGTGGCCTTTGTGTCTTTCCAACATCATTGCCTGGAATACTTCTCCTGTATTACTATACTCCTTTGGTTGTAATTTCTTGATCACGTGTGTAGAAGAAACATCTACAAAATATAAAAAGCCAGAGCTCTTAATTACAGTTTGCAAACAAATGTAATGTTATGTTCTCAACATATAACAATAAAAGTAATACTTGTACTGAGCACGGTTATAAAACTTTTCCATGATCTCCAAAATTTTAGGAATACCTAAAGGAACAGGATTTTTTACTAAAGAGTGCTCATCTGTAATACAAATTAATCTCAGGATAGCCTGGTTTCAAACAGCCAATGACAAAAACACTCACGCTGTACAAAATTATGTTATTTCTCAAAGGGTATTTTTCTTACCTTTTAAATTTCAGTATAGTTAACATACAGTGTTCTGTTAGTTTCAGGGGTACAATAAAGTGACTCGGCACTTGCACTCATCGCCCAGGGCTCATCAGGACACGTGTGCTCCTTCGTCTTCATCACCTCTTGAACCATGGCCCACCCACCTCCCCTCTGGTGCCATCGGTTTGTTCTCTATAGTTGAGTCTGTTTCTTGGGGTGCCTGGGTGGCTCGGTGGGTTAAGTGCCTGGCTTCAGCTCAGGTAATGATCTCATGGTTTGTGAGTTTGAGCCCTGCATCGGGCTCTGCACAGTGTGGAGTGCACTGGGATTCTCTCTCAAAATAAATAAGCTTTAAAAAAGTGTTTCTTGGTTTGCCTTTTCTTTTTTCCCTTTGCTTGTTTGCTTTCTTTCTTAAATTCCACATACGAGTGAAATCATATAGTTGTCTTTCTCTGACAGACTGATTTCATTGAGCATTATACTGTCTAGCTCCATCCATGTAGTTGTAAATGGCAAGATTACATTCTTTTATGGCTGAATAATATGCCATTGTGTGTGTGTGTGTGTGTGTGTGTGTGTGTGTATACACACACACACACACACACACACACATACACACCATATATTCTTTACCCATTCATCTACCGATGGACACCTGGGCTGCTGCCATGATTTGGCTATTGTAAATAATGCTACTGACATAGGGGTACATGTATCCCTCTGAATTAGTGTTTTTGTAATGTTTGGGTAAATACCCACTAGCGTGATTAGGGGATTGTATGATAGCTTTTTTTTTTTTTTTTAACGTTTAATCATTTTTGAGACACAGAGCACCAGCAGGGGAGGGGTAGAGGGAGAGAGATATAAAGAATAGGAAGCAGGCTTCAGGCTGAGTTGTCAGTGCAGAGCCCAGTCTGAGATCGGACTCAAACCCACAAACCATGAGATCATGACCTGAGCCAAAGTTGCACACTCAACTGACTGAGGCACCCAGGCACCCCAGGTAGCTCTATTTTTAACTTTCTGAGGAGCCTTCATACTCTTTTCCACAGTGGCTGTACCAATTTGCATTCACACCAACAGTACAAGAGGGTTCCTTTTTCTCCACATCCTTGCCCACACTTGTTCTAAGATACAGTATTTTTCCACCATGACCCTAAAGCACATACCAATTGGCAGTAAATACATTTCTCATAACCGATGAGAAAAAAAGTATTATACATAATTTTCTGTATATGTCATATAAATAAATGCTGAAGGACAGATAGTATATTACAATGGTAAGTAATCCAAACCAAGCTTATCTGATGGATAATCTAAATGAGAATCCAGAATTGCAAAATAAATATAGCACTGAGAAAATGAAGAATTTAATAAAACAAGGTTTACCAAACTAAATTTTATAAATACCTGTTATAAAATTATTTGTGCCCATGAAGAATAGGCATTTCACAATATTAACAAGTGGTGCATGTCAGTTCTATTGCATAAAACATGATAAAAGATCATCATCGTAAATCCCAATAAACAATAATAAATAAAATATTCTAGGGGTGCCTGGATGGTATTAACCCAGAACAGGTCCACGTGATACAGGATCCTTTCAGTCACCAGGTTTTCATCCCAGCTGAGAGCCTAGGAGGTGCACAGGACTGTGGAGTGGGGCAGGCAGACTGCCCATGCTACCCTATGAGGGCTGCCTGACTAGCAGGGTTTGAAACATCCAGTCTGGGGAGGAGAGAATTGGGTGTCGCCATTGCCCCCCCCCCCCATCACCAACACAATGGAGTTTCAGGGAACAGGACAGTGGCCCCCAGTGGAGGCAGGACCCACTTGCACCAAACCCCACCCCTCCATGCCTGATAACGGCTTTTCTACCAGAGTAGGGCAGACACTAACCAAACCAGATACTCTATCCTCGAGATCAGCATAGCCACTGATCCCAGGCACTAACAGACAACTGTCCTGTGGTTTTATATGTTAGTCTAGTTTGTTTTAAATATTTTTTTTTCTTTTCTTTCCTTCTCTCTTCCCTTCTTTTACTTTCTACCCTCTGATTTTTTTTTTCTTCCCTTTGGAATCAGGCTCATAGTTTCTGCTTTCATTTTTGGTCAATTCTCATTTTTTATATATTTACATATACATATATATGCATGTGCATGTGTTTACACATAAAAGTGTATATACATATAAGTACACACACACACACACACACACACACACACACACACACACACACATATATCCTTTTTTCTTTCTGTTCTAGGTATTCATTTGTTTAACCAGGCATTTTTATTCTATTCTTTTTACACCTTTTCTGTATCTCTTTCTTCTTTATTTTCCTCTCTCTCTGGATTAAGCCTTATAGTTTCTTTGATTCTCTGCCTAGCCTTTTTTTTCCTCCCGCCCCTTTCATTTCTCTCTTTGTATGGGATAAGGTTCACGTGCTGTTTTTCCTTTTTTCTGGGTTACTTCAACGAACAAATCAAAGCACACCTGGTGGAAGGTCCAAACAATCCACCACTCCAAGCAGTGGGATAGAACAGCCAAAGATGTAACAACAGGGTAGACACAACACACCCCAAAAACACTTCCTGAAGTGCCAGGTCCTGGACAGTGTATGACTCCTTTCTAATATGGTAGTATTTGCAGGTGGACACATAACAAGCCATTGAAAGATGTAAAAGACAGAAAGTGAGCCAAAATGATGAAATGGAAGAATTCTCCTCAAAAGAATTTCCAGGAATAAAGAATAGAGGATTGCTCAAAATGGATATAAACAATATATCTGAACAAGAATTTAGAATAACAGTCATAAAACTAATAGCTGGGCTTGAAAAACACATAGAAGACAGCAGAGTATCTATTGCTGCCTAGATCAAAGACCTATGAAATAGTCATGATGAATTCAGATATGCTATAAATGAGATGCAAAATAAACTAGATGCAGTGACAGCAAGGATGAAGGAGCACACGAGAGAATAAGTAAGATAGAAGATACAATTATGGAAAATGGCAAAGCTGAAAAAAAAGAGGGAAATTACTAGACCACGAGGGGAGAATTAGAGACCTAAGTGATTCAATAAAATAAAATAATACCTGTATCATAGCAGTTCCAGAAGAGGAAAAGACAGACAAAGGAGCAGAAGGTTTATTCGAACAAATTAGAGCTGACAACTTCCCTAATCTGGGGAAGGAAACAGACATCCAAATTCAGGAGGCACAGGGAACTCCCTTCAAAATAAAAAACAGGTTAATACCATGACATATCATAGTGAAACTGGCAAAATACAAAGAGAATTCTGGGCCTTAACCTACAAGGGTAGACACAAAAGGGTAGTAGTGGACCTGTCCACTGCAATTTGGCAGACCAGAAGGAAGTGGCAGGAAATATTCAATGTGCTGAATAGGAAAAATATGCAGCCAAGAATCCAGCAAGGCTGTCATTCAGAACAGAAGGAAAGATAAAGGCTTTCCCAGACAAACAAAAACTAAAGGAGTCCATGACCACTAAACCAGCCCTGCAGGAGATCGTAAGGGGAACTGTGTGAATGGAAAGCAGCAAAGACTACAAAGCACCAGAGACATCATCACAAGCATGAAACCTACAGAACACACAATGACACTAAATCCGTATCTTTCAATAATTACTATGAATACAAATGCACTAAATGCCCCAATCAAAAGACATGGGGTATCAGAATGGATTAAAAAAGAAAAAAAGCAAGATCCATCTATATGCTGCCTACTAGAGACTCATTTTAGACCTCAGGACATCTGCAGATTGAAAGTGAGGGGATGGAGAACCATCTATCATGCTACTGGATGTCAAAAGAAAGCCAGAGTCGCCATATTTATATCAAACAAATTGGATTTTAAAACAAAGACTGTAGGGGCGCCTGGGTGGCTCAGACGGTTAAGCGTCCGACTTCAGCTCAGGTCATGGTCTTGCCGTCCGTGAGTTCGAGCCCCACGTCGGGCTCTGGGCTGATGGCTCAGAGCCTGGAGCCTGCTTCCGATTCTGTGTCTCCCTCTCTCTCTGCCCCTCCCCCATTCATGCTCTGCCTCTCTCTGTCTCAAAAATAAATAAACGTTAAAAAAATTTTTAATAAAAAAAAAAGACTGTAACAAGAGATGAGGAAGGGCATTGTATCATCATTAAGGGGTCTATCCATCAAGAAGAGCTAAGAGTTGTAAATGTTTATGCCCCCAATGTGAAAGCATCCAAGTATACAAATCAATTAATCACAAACATGAATAAATATATAGATAATAATATCGTGATTGTAGGGGGCTTTAATATTCTACTTGCAGCAATGGACAGATCATCTAGGCAGAAAATCAGTAAGGAAACAATGGCTCTGAATTACACATTGGACCAGATGAACTTAACAGATCTATTCAAAACTTTTCATTCTAAAGCAGAATACACATTCTTTTCGAGTACACATGGCATATTCTCAAAAATAGATCACATACTGATCACAAAACAGCCTTCAACAAATATAAAAAGATTGAGATCATACCATGAATATTTTCAGATCACACTATGAAGTTTGAAATCAATCACAAGACAAAATTTGGAAAGCCCCCAAATACATGAAGGTTAAAGAACCTCCTACCAGAGAATGAACGGGTCAACCAGGAAATTAAAGAAGAAATTTAAAAATATATGGAAGCAAATGAAAATGAAAGAAGGACAGTACAAAGGCCATCCTAAGAGGAAAATACATTGCAGTACAGACCTATCTAAGAAAGGTCCCAAATACAGAACCTAACCTCACACCTAAAGGAACTAGAAAGCAGCAAAGAAAACCCAAAGCCAGCTGAAGAAATAAAAAAGATTAGAAAAGAAATAAACAATATAGAATGAAAAAAAAACCCAACCAGTAAAACACATCAATGAACCTAAGAGCTGGTTTTTTGAAAGAATAAACAAAATTGATAAAAAAAATAATAGTAATAATAAAAAAAACTGATAACCCCCTAGCCAAACTTCTCAAAAAGAAAAGAGAGGACCCAAATAGATAAAATCACGAATGAAAGAGGAGAGATCACAACCAACACCACAAAAATACAAACAATTATTAGAGAATACTATGGAAAATTCTATGCCAAAAAACTGGATAATCTGGAAGAAATGGACAAATTCCTAGACACTCACACACTACCCAAACTCAAACGAGAATAAAGAAAATCTCAACAGACCATAACAAGCAAAGTAATTGAATCAGTTATCAAAAATCTCCCAACAAATAAGTGTCTTGGGCCAGATGACTTCCCAGGGGAATTCTACTGGACATTTAAACCAGAGTTAATGCCTATTCTTCTCAAGCTGTTCCAAAAAAATAGAAATGGAAGGAAAGCTTCCAGACTCATTGTATGAAGCCAGCATTACCTTGATTCCTAAACCAGACAAAGAACCCACTAAAAAAGAGAATGACTGGCCAATATTCCTGATGAACATGGATGCAAAAGTTCTCAACAAGGTATTAGCAAATCGATTCAACAGTACATTAAAAGAATTGGTAGCATGATCAAGTGGGATTCATTGCTGGGCTGCAAGTCTGGTTCAATATTCACAAATCAGTCAACGTGATATATCACATTAATAGAAGAAAGGATAAGAACCATATGATTCTGTCAAAAGATGCAGAAAAAGCATGTGACAAAATATAGTATCCTTTCTTAATAAAAACCCTCAAGAAAGTCAGGATAGAAGGAACATACCTTAACATCATAAAAGCCATAAATAAAGTCAAACAGCTAATATCCTCCTCAGTTGGGAAAAATTGAGAACTTTCCTGAGATCAGGAACACAACAGGGATGTCCACTCTCACCACTGTTGTTTAACATAGGGTTGGAAGTCTTAGCCTCAGCAATCAGACAACAAAATGAAATAAAAAAGGCATCCAAATTGGCCAAGAAAACCAAACATTCACTTTTCAGAGATGACATGATACTCTACATAGAAAACCCCAAAAACTCCAAAAAACTGCTAGAATTGATACATGAATTCAGCAAAGTTGCAGGATATAAAATCAGTGTACAGAAATCAGTTACATTTCTATACACCAATAATGAAGCAGCAGAAAGAGAAATCAAGGAATAGATCCTATTTACAATTACACCAAAACCCACAAAGACCTAGAAATAAACCTAACCAAACGGATAAAAGATCTGCACGTTGAAAACTATAGAAAGCTCATGATAGAAATTGAAGAAGACACAAAGAAACAGAAAAACATTCCATGCTCATGGATTAGAAGAACAAATATTGTTAAAATGTCCATACTATCCAAAGCAATCTACAAATTCAGTGCAATCCAAATCAAAATACAAACAGTATTCTTCACAGAGTTAGAACAAACAATCCTAAATTTTGTATGGAACCAAAAAAGACACCGAATAGCCAAAGTATTGTTGAAAAGAAAAATCAAAGCAGGAGGCATCATAATCCCAGACTTTAGATTTTATTACAAAGCTGTAATCATCAAGACAGTATGGTATTGGCACAAAAACAGACACATCGACCAATGGAGTAGAATAGAGAACCCAGAAATATACCCACAAAAATATGGCCAACTAATCTTTGACAAAGCAGGAAAGAGTATCCAATGGAAAAAAGACAGTCTCTTTAGCAAATGGTGCTCAGAGAACTGGACAGCAACATGCTGAAGAATGAAACCAGATCACTTTCTCACATCATACACAAAAATAGAGCCAAAATGGATGAAAGACCTAAATGTGAGACAGGAGACCATCAAAATCCTAGAGGAAAATAGGCAGCAACCTCTTTGACCTCGACCACAGCAACTTCTTACTTGACATGTCTCCGAAGGCAAAGGAAATAAAAAGAATATGAACTGGGACATCATCAAGGTAAAAATCTTCTGCACAAGAAAGAAAACAATCAACAAAACTAAAAGGCAACTGATGGAATGGGAGAACATATTTGCAAATAACATATAGGACAAAGGGATAGTATCCAAAATCTATCAAGAACTTACCAAACTCAACACTCAAAAAACAAATAATCCAGTGAAGAAATGGGCAGAAGACATAAATAGATAATTTTCCAAAGAAGACATCCAGATGGCAGACACATGAAAAGATGCTCAACATCACTCATCACCAGGGAAATACAAATCAAAACCACACTGAGATACCACCTCACACCAGTCAGAGTGGCGAAAATTAACAACTGAGGCAACAACAGATGTTGGTGAGGATGTGGAAAAAGGGGAACCCACTTTCACTGTTGGTGGGAATGCCAACTCGTGCAGCCACTCTGCAACACAAAGTGGAGGTTGCTCAAAAAATTAAAAATAGAATTACCCTATGACCCAGGATACAGGAGTGCTGATTCATAGGAGCACATGTACCCCAATGTTTATAGCAGCACTATCAACAATAGCCAAATTATGGAAAGAGCCCAAATGTCCATCAACTGAAGAATGGATAAAGAAGATGTGGTATAGGGGCGCCTGGGTGGCTCAGTCGGCTAAGCGGCCGACTTCGGCTCAGGTCACGATCTCACAGTCCGTGAGTTTGAGCCCCGCCTCAGGCTCTGTGCTGACAGCTCAGAGCCTGGAGCCTGCTTCAGATTCTGTGTCTCCCTCTCTCTGACCCTCCCCTGTTCATGCTTTGTCTCTCCCTGTCTCAAAAATAAATAAAACGTTAAAAAAAAAAAAAGATGTGGTGTATATATGCAATGGAATACTCCTTGGCAATGAAAAAGAATGAAATCTTGTCATTTGCAACAATGTGGATGGAACTGGAGGGTATTATGCTAAGTGAAATAAGTCAATCAGAGAAAAACAGATATATGATTTCACTCATATGTGGAATTTGAGAAACTAAACAGAAAGGGGGAAGGGAAGGAAAAATAACTTACAAACAGAGAGGGAGGCAAACCATAAGAGACTCTTAAATATAGAGATCAAACTGTGGGTTGAAGGGGGTGGGGGACTGGGGGGAGTGGGGAGGTGGGTGATAGGCATTGAGGAGGGCACTTGTTGGGAGAAGCACTGGATGTTGTATGTAAGTGACAAATCACAGGAATCTACTCCTGAAGCCAGGACCTCACTGTATGTTAACTAACCTGACAATTTAAATAACTGACAAAATAAAATTAAAATAATAAAATAAAAATAAAATAAAATAAAATAAAATAAAATAAAATAAAATAAAATAAAATAAAATAAAATTCCTAGTAGAAAACAGAGGAAAAGCTTCATGACACTACTTTTTGCGATAATTTACCAGATTTAACACCAAAGCACAGGCAACAAAAGTACAATCGGATAAACTGACTACATCAAAATCAAAAACTCCTGCACACCAAAGGACACAAATCAAGAGCTTAAAGCCAACCTATGGAGCACAAGAAAAGATGTGCAAATCATATATCTGATAATAGGTTGGTATTAAGAATAAATAAGAACCCTAAAAGGGTATAGTTCCACAGTGCGTGGTCTGGGAGCGGGGAGGTCCCCATACCAAGAAACAATGCTCTGACAGCAGCTAGGTATCCTACAATTCTGACTCAGTTCTGACAATTCAACTCGAGCCTGATGTTATCTATTTGGAGGTCCCACAAGTTAAGGGCTCAGTCCTACACGACCCGCCCCCACTTTAGATGCTAATGGTAAGTCCAAGTTGTCATACCTAGGCTTCTGACGGACCAGCTATAGATCTGAAGTTCCAATGAACCCCCTCCTTGGGTCTGACTTGCTAGATTGGCTCAAAGAACGCAGAGAAACATTTTACCTACTAGATTACTGGTTCATCACGAGAGGAGGTGACTCTGGAACGTGTAGGGCAAGGCAAGAGGAAAGGGTGCAGAGTCCTCTCCACGTGGGTCACTCTCCACAAATTTCCTCTTGGTCACGAGCGCAGAAGCTCTCTGACCTCTCTCCTTTTGAGTTTTTATGGAGGCTCCATTATGGAGGCATTATCGATTAAATCACTGATCACTGCTGACTGAACTCCATCTCCAGCCCCTTTCCTCTCCCACAGGTCCAGGGATGGACTGAAAGTTCCAACCCTCCAATCACTTGGCTGTCTCCCCTGGCAACAAGTCCCCCATCTTTACAGGATTTCCAAAAGTCACCTCATTAGCATAAACTAGGTTGTGGTTGAGAGGTGACTGTTATGAAGAACAAGACACCCATTTCATCTTTATGGCTCCTGAGCAATTTCAGGAATTGAGGACAAGAGGTCAAATTATGATCAAAGATGCTCCCATTGTGGGGCGCCTGGGTGGTGCAGTCGGTTAAGCATCCGACTTTGGCTCAGGTCATGATCTCGCGGTCTGAGTTCGAGCCCCACGTCGGGCTCTATACTGATAGCTCAGAGCCTGGAGCCTGCTTCAGATTCTGTGTCTCCCTGACACTACGCCCCTCCCCACTTGTGTTCTGTCTGTCTCTCAAAAATAAATAAATGTAAAAAAAAAAAATTTTTTTTAAAAGATGCTCCCATTGCTCTTATCGCTCAGGAAATTCCAAGGGTTTTAGAAGTTCTGCGCAAGAAACACGAATGAAGACCAAACAGATTTCTTATTACGAATCACAGTATCACAAACTCCTACAGCTCAACAAAAACAGAACCCACAAATATTCTGATTAAATAATGGGCAAAGGACTTTGGAACCAACATTTCTCCACAGATGATATACAAATGGCCAACAAACTTATGAAATGATGTTCAGTATCACTGACCATTAGAGAAATGCAAATCTAAACCGCAATGAGATTATCACTCACACTCATTAGGATGGCTACTATCGAAGAAACAGAAAATACTAAGTGTTAGCGAAGATGGGGAAAAATGGGAATTCTTATGCAATGTTCATCAGCAAGTAAAATGTAGATGGAAAATATCAGGACAGTAACTTGAAAATTAAAAATTAAATTACCATACACTGTGAGCTGAATGTTTGTGCCCCCTAAAATTTCTACATTAAAATCTAATCCCCAAGGTGATACATTTGAAGGTGGTGGCTTTGGGAAGTAATGAAGTCATCAGGATGGAGCCCGCATAAATGGGATTAGTGCCATTACAAGAGGCCAGACAGCCAGCTCTTTCTCGTATCATGTGAAGATACAAGCAGTCAGCAGCAGCTTGCTGTCAGGAAGGGGGTCATCACCAGAACCCAAGCATGCTGGCACCCTGATCTTTGACTTCCCATCTCCAGCACTGTGCAAAACAAATGGAACAACTGTTGTAAGCCACCCAGTTTTTGGTATTTTGTTACAAGAGCCTGAACACACTAAGAAAGAAAATTGTCTTGATCGTGAGAAGTAGGGAGCTTCTGCAACAAATACCTAAAAATGGGGATGTGGCTGTGAACTGGGTCACGGGTAAAGGTGCATGCTGGAAGCTGAGAATGTCACAAAGGGAATTTTAAATGTGATTCTGGTATAGGCTCCAAGACAAAAAGAAGAGAGCTGAACACAGTTCTCTTGGCCGAACTGCATTCATGCTCTACTGTCTTGTGGAAAGTAGAACTTGCAAGCAATGCCATTGCTCTTCAGCTGAAATTTCTAAGCCAAGACGCTTGGTTCCTCCTGACTGCTAATGGTTAAACAAGACCAAAGAAATAACTTGAAGATAAAAGTATCAAGCAAAAAGAGACTATAGAACTTCAAGATTTTGAAAATCCCCAGCCTAACCATTTTGCAAAAAAGGAGAAAGCATGTTTGGAAGAGAATAGGGTGTGGCCCAAAAGACCCCGAATAGCCAAAGGAATGTTGAACAAGAAAATCAAAGTGGGAGGCATCACAATCCCAGACTTTAGCCTCTACTACAAAGCTGTAATCATCAAGACAGCATGGTACTGGCACAAAAACAGACACATAGACCAATGGAATAGAATAGAGAACCCAGAATTGGACCCACAGATGTATGGCCAATTAATCTTTGACAAAGCAGGAAAGAGGATCCAATGGAAAAAAGACAGTCTGTTTAGCAAATGGTGCTGGGAGAACTGGATGGCAAAATGCAGAAGAATGAAACTAGACCACTTTCTCACACCACACACAAAAATAAACTCAAAATGGATGAAAGACTTAAACGTGAGACAGGAAACCATCAAAAACCTTAGAGGAGAAAACAGGCAACAACCTTTTTGACATAAGCTGCAGCAATATCTTGCTCAACACATCTCCAAAGGCAAGGAAATTAGAAGCAAAAATGAACTATTGGGACCTCATGAAGATAAAAAGCTTCTGCACTGCAGAGGGAACAATCAACAAAACTAAAAGGCAACCAATGGAATGGGAAAAGATATTTGCAAATGACATATCGGATAAAGGGCCAGTATCCCAAATGTATAAAGAACTTACCAACTCAACACCTGAAAAACAAATAATCCACTGAAGAAATGGGCAGAAGACATGAATGGACACTTTTCCAAAGGAGACAACCAGATGGCCAACAGACAAATGAAAAGATGGTCAACGTCACTCATCATCAGGGAGATACAAGTCAAACCACACTGAGATACCACCTTACACCACTCAAGAGTGGCTAAAATTAACAACTCAGGAAACAACAAGTGCTGATGAGGATGTGGAGAAAGGGGATCCCTCTTGCATTGTTGGTGGGAATGCAAACTGGTGCACCCACTCTGGAAAAACGGAGTGTAGGTTCCTCAAAAAATTAAAACTAGAACTACCCACAAGCCAGCAATAGCACTACTATGAATTTATCCAAAGGATACAGGAGTGCTGATTCGTAGGGGCACATGTATCCCAATGTTTATAGCAGTGCTTCCAACAAGATCCAAATTATGGAAAGAGCCTAAATGTCCATCAACTGATGAGTGGATAAAGAAGATATGGTTTGATATATATAATGGAATACTACTTCGCAATGAGAAAGAAGGAAATCCTGCCATTTGCAGCAACGTGGATGGAACTGGAGGGTATTACGCTAAGTGAAATAAGTCAGTCAGAGAAAGACCTATACCATATGTTTTCACTCATATGGGGAACTTGAGAAACTTAAGACCATGGGGGAAGGGAAGGGGGAAAAAAATAGTTACAAACAGAGAGGAAGGGAGGCAAACCATAAGAGGCTCTTAAATACAGAGAACAAACTGAGGGTTGATGGGGTGGGAAGGGAAAATGAGTGAGGGGCACTGAGGAGGGCACTTGTTGGGATGAGCACTGGGTGTTGTATGTAGGTGATGAATCATGGGAATCTACCCCCAAAACCAAGAGCACACTGTATACACTGTATGTTAGCCAACCTGACAATAAATTATATTAAAAAAAAAAAAAAAAAAGGAATAGGGTATGGCCAAGCTGTTTGATAAGATCAGAATGAGTGTGTTTTGCAGGGTTTTTCAGATTCCACATGTACGTGAAATCTTATGAGGTATTTCTCAGTCTAATTTACTTCACTTGGCATAATACATTCTAGGCCCATCCACGTTGTTGTACATGGCACAATACCATCCTTTTTTATGGCCGTGTAACATTCCACTCTAAAATACCACATCTTCCTTATCCATTTGCGTATTAACGGATCCTTAGGTTGCTTCCCTGTCTTGGCCAGTAAATAATGCTGCAATAAACATAGGGGTGCATTCGTAATCTTTTCAAACTAGTGTTTTCATTTTCTTTGGGGAAATACCTAGTGGTAGAATTATTGGATCATACGGTATTTCTATTTTTAATATTTTGAGGAATCTCCATACTGCTTTCCAGAGTGGCTGTACCAATTTACACTGCCACCAACAGTGCACAAGGTTCCTTTTCCTCTACATTTTCATCAGCACTTGTTATTTCTCATCTTTGATTTTAGCCATTCTGACAAATTTAAGATGATAGCTCATTGTGGTTTTGACTTGCAATTCCCTGATAACGAGTGGTGGTGACGATCTTTCCATGTGTCTGTTGGCCTTTGGGAAAATGCCTATTCATGTCTTCTGTCCCTTTTAAAAATAAACAAACAAAAAGCAGAATCAGATCTATAAATATAAGAACTGATGGTTGACGAGAGGAGGGGAGTAGAGAGGTGGGCAAAATGACTGAAGGGGAGTGGGAGATACAAATTTCCAGTTATGAAATAAATGTCATGAGAATAAAAGGCACAGCATAAGGAATACAGTCAATGATACTGTGATAACGTTGTATGGTGACAGATGGTAGCTACACTGGTGAGCACAACATAACGCACAAACTTGAATCGCTATGCTGTACACATGAAACTAATATAAAGTTGTGCGTCAACTATACTCATGTTTAAAAATTAAAAAAAAAAAAAAAAGATTAGTGAGTGTCAACTATGGACCTTATCAGCTACTATAGCAGGAAAACTGCCGGTGTGAAGTGAAGGGAAAGAAAATGGAAAGGAATAAAGGAAGACAGCCAGACTTTACAAAACAGAACCATAAAGCTATTTCTCTGCAAATGTTCTCTATTCTTCAACACAAAGGAGGAGTGACCTCAAGGCACTTCAGAGATGATTGGGCCTGCCTCTTCACTTTCTTTTTTTTTTTTTTTTTTTTAATTTCTTTCTTTTTTTTTTTTTTTTACATTTATGTATTTTTGAGAGACAGAGCACAGTGGGGGAGGGGCAGAGAGAGAGGGAGACACAGAATCCCAGCCAGGCTCCAGGCTCCGAGCTGACAGCACAGAGCCCAGTGCGGGGATCAAACCCACAAACTGCGAGGTCATGACCTGAGCCAAAGTTGGACACTAGCCCGACTGAGCCACCCAGGCGCCCCTGCCTCTTCACTTTCAACAGGCCAGATGACCTCCCCGCAAAACTGGGTTTTCAACCCCTGCTCAGTAGAACCTGGGGGGTGGTGCGGGACCCTGCCTGGTGGAGCTGGGTCTAGCAGTAGGACTGCTGTCCAACAGGCTTGGAGGGCAGAGCATGGAGGCAAAGAGGATTATTTCCAAGCCTTCAGATCTCATGGATCTTGCTAGGTTTTGGACTTGCCTGGGATCAACCTGTGCTTCTCCCCCATTTCTGCTTATTGAATGGTATTGTCTACCCTATGCCTGTCCCACCACTATATTCTGGAAGTACACAATTACTCCATTCTACAGGTTCACAGCTGGAGAGGATTTTTTGCCTCAAGTCTCACCCATATCTGATTTAGAGATGTTTAGATTAGGTTTTGGACTACAGACTTTAGAGCTGATGCTAGAACGAGTTGACTTGTAGGGGTGGTGGGATAGAACGCATGTATTTGGCATATGGGAAGTACATGAAACTTGGGGAGGGGGGTGAGAGCAGAATGTTGTAGATTAAACACTGGTGTTCCTCTAAAATTCATTATGTTGAAACCTTCCAAAATACAACGGTGGGCCTATGGGCAGTGACCAGTCCATGATGGTGGAGCCCTCATGAGTATCATCAGTGTCCTTACAAGAGAGATCACAGAGAGCTATCTCTCTCTGTTTCTGCTATGGGAGGGACAATGAGAAGTCACCCATCTGCAACCCATCAGAAGGTCTTCCTCAGAGCCTAACCATGCTGGCACCCTGATTTCAGACTTCTGGCCTCCAGAACTGTAAGAAATAAAACTTGTTAATAAGCCACCCATTCTATAGTACCTTGTTATAGGACACCAAACGAAGATACCATATAATCTAGCATTTCCACTTCTGGGTGTGTACACAAAAAAAGTGAAAGCAGGACCTCAAAGAGATGTTTGCATACCCATGTTCACAGAAGCATTATTCAAAACAGCCAAGAGGTAGGGGCGCCTGGGTGGCTCAGTGGGTTAAGTGTCCAACTCTTGATTTTGGCTCAGGTCATGATCTCACAGTTTGCGAGATTGAGCCCTTGCATTGAGCTCTGTGCTGACAGTTTGCTTAGTATTCTCTCTCTCCCTCTCTCTCTGTCCCTCCCTGCTCTGTCTCTCAAAATAAATACACTTAAAAAAAAAAAAAAAAAACCAGCCAAGGGCACCTGGTTGACTCAGTTGGTTGAACGTCTGACTCTTGATTTCGGCTCAGGTCATGATCTCACAGTTCATGAGATCAAGCCCCACGTTGGGCTCCGTGCTATCAACACAGAACCTGCTTGGGATTCTCTCTCTCCCTCTCACTGCCCCTCCCCTGCTCTGTCTCTCAAAATAAATAAACAAACATAAAAAAAAATAACCAAGAGGTAGAAGCAACTCAAATGTCTACTGATTGAGGAGCGCACAAATAAAATGTGGTATATACACAAAATGAAATATTACTCAGCCTTAAAAAGACACTTGGGATGCCTGAGTGGCTCAGTCGGTTAAGGGTCCGACTTTGGCTCAGGTCATGAGCTCACGGTTCATGGGTTCAAGCCCCACGTCAGGCTCTGTGCTAACAGCTTAGAGCCTGGAGCCTGTTTCAGATTCTCTTTCTCCCTCTTTCTCTGTCCCTCCTCCACTTATGTGAAGTATCTAAAATAGTCCAATTCACAAAAACAGAAAGTAAAATGGTGTTCACCAGGCTGTGGGTAGAGAAGAAAATAAATGGAAAACAAGTGAATTTAAATACTCGTGGTAATCAACTGAATCTACATTCAAACAAGAAAAATATGGCATATTTTAACTCTAGTAAGCTCAAATGATGGAAAATATTATGAAAGTTATCTGAAACAATAGAGAGAGACATGAGGTCAGGTGCCCCTCCTGTAGGTATTACTAAATGCCAAGCTGTTATTATGAATCCATGAAACTTAATGTGCACTTATCCAAAATTAGTAAATCAGACTTCATAAATATGACCAGGAGAACAAAAGTAAGCTTACAGAGACCAGAGGAAATAAGCAAATGGTCCACTGCGGGAAGGACCTGTGACACAGGACACCATAAGCAGCAGCAGGTTCACGCAGAAACAACTTCTCCTCCCTGGAGGAGGTCCGCGGGCAGAGAGGAGGTGGGCAGCATACACAGCAAACGAGAGCCAGAGAACAACAGGAAAGCACGAGACGGTGGGACACCAGGGACCAGGTGCACCTTCTATGAAGTTCAGATGGAAACCCAAAATAGTGTTCATGTGTTCACTCATGAATGCAATTTACAGAAATTTAGAAATTTTGCAGAAAATATAAGTGTCATAAGCAACAGTGGAAGAGAAGTCAATAAAATATAAGAAATGTGCTAAGTTTTCTGTAAAACACAATGATATTTATGTATCAATTCAATATACTGATATGAACATGATGAATCTAGACAGGGAGAGTAATTTTTAGAACACAGCAGTTACAACAAGAAATTAAGTCAGTGAAATTTACACAAACTCAACAAGTTATGCACAAAAAACTGAAAACATACTATAAAAAAGCAATAAATCTTACATGACAAATTAATGGTATTTCTGGGATTTGTACAGTACAAATATAAAATATGCATGTTTTTAAGATATCTAAAATTCCCAATTTAATAAATTTAATTCACAAAAGTGTAACTTGATATTAGGTACTAGGTCAGGTGAGGACAGGTAGAAAAAATAATTCAGACTATCTTTTCAACATATTCCAGGGTTTGTGCTGGATTTAGGGAACCTGTTGCTGAGCCATACCCTGAAAACTAAAGACGGAAATAGTGTAAAATATTTAAAACAATATCTGCTCCCCAATTCAACACTCCCACTTACAAATATAAAACAAAAAACACTACTGGTAGCATCAGAAATTCACAATTGATGATTAAATAATAAAAATCAAGTTCTTGGGTGCTTGGGTGGCTCAGTTGGTTAAGCATCCAACTCTTGATTTTGGCTTCAGCCTTGATCTCACAGTTCGTGAGTTCAAGCCCCATGTCGGGCCCTGTGCTTTCAGCGAGGGGCTGCTTGGGATATTCTCTCCCCCTCTCTCTCTCCCCTTCTCTCTCAAAATAAATAACTTAAAAAAAAATCAAGTTCCTTTACAATGCATAGAAATGGACAAGATGAAAGGAAAAAGTGGCTTAAAGGAAACGTATTACGGTGAACTTCATTAAAGTCATCGCTCAGCTTCAGCAACTCCCTCATTAAGATGCTGTATAATTATACCTGTTGAGGTAGAATAACAATGGCCCGCAGAGGGGATGGCAAAGGCAACATGAACAACAGTCCAGTCAACAGACTCAGACATATGAGAACGTGAACGTGGACAACATTGCCCCAGGACAGATTCCTGTTTTGTTTATTGTGGCTCAAAGGGATGAATTAGCATCTAATGAACAACGTTGTCACAGAGCCCTTGAGAGATAACGTGACACACCTCAAAAACCGTAAAGAAAACTGGAATCACTGGTCCAGTCAGGATCTCGTGATACTTTCCATCTCAGTATCCAGGGCATATGCTGACCAGTCTAACCAGTAGCTTCAAGAGGTGCTTCTGTAGGAAGCAGACTATTATTAGAACACGGTAGTCAAAGTGTTCTTGGTCAAGAATTTTCTGTACCAAGTAAACCCACTCCACAGAAGACTCCACCAGAAGCAGTCCATAACCTAAAAGTGGACTATCACAGCGAAAAAAAAGAGGACGAAATTTCAGACTCTAGGGATGTGTCTTCCAAAAGCAAATTTCAGAGGCAAAATCACGCAGACGTAAGAAAAATGAAATCGTTGCCTAACTAGGTAGAGAGGTGGAAGAGAGAGAAAATACAAGATGTCAGGGCCAGGTGATGTAGGATCTTGACACGGGACTGTGCCCTCCACCCACAGACACCAAGCTAAAAGCTGAAATGCGCTCCCATGTAGGACAGGGGATCAAAACGACCTTTCTGCCAACTGTCTTCACACATCTGAGTAAAAAATCTCGTAAGATCCAACCCACCTCCCCATTTCATGTGCCCCTGAAGTGTGGCAGAAGCAGAATGGAAGCTATGGCTAAGGAACCTGAACAGGCAGTCAGGGCTCAAGACGGTGCCATGCAGCTTCCAGGGAGCCCGATGAAAGGAAGGCAAGAGCAGCCAGTGTCTTCCCTTCTGATCAGGTCTCCCAGGGACAGCCAATGGGTGTGGAACCAGGGCAGGTGCAAGAGTCAGGACTACGGAGGCCTCAGCTCTGAGCCACGTGGACGAAGACCCGAGCATCTGATGGCATCAAGCCCAGAAGGAGAGATCCCCTTTGAAACGGCCCTCCCATTCCCTGCAAAGTCAAGGACCAAAGGAATCACTGCACCAGGTCACTGTGTGTGGATCAGATTGCGACGTTTGTGTTCATCTCTGCGGGAGCTGCAGCACCGCTGGAGGGTGAAAGGGTCAACCTCACACATCTGAAGACCGAGTGATAAGCGAGGGAGGAGAAAAATGTCCTCCAAGTGTTCATAAGAAAAAAGCCTTTGTTTTCCCATAGAACTCTCCCACTGCAGAGAGTTTCTCAAACACCATTTTTTTTTTTTTAGTTTATTTATTTATCTTGAGAGAGATAGAGCACATGAGTGGCAGAGGGGCAGAGAGAGGGAGAGAGAATCCCAAGTGGGCTCGGATGTGGGGCTCAAACTCACAAAACTCTGAGACAACCTGAGCCGAAACCAAGAGTCAGATGCTTAACCGACTGAGCCACCCAGGCGCCCCTCTCAAACACTATTAATGTGCGGCCTCCTCTCTGCCCTTCTTTCCCTTGCTTCAAAAAGGACATTATATTCAGGTCAAACACACATAGTCCTGCTTATAAGAAGAAAGGAACGTGAACGTGATGTGCTATGGCTTTTCCAGAATCCTCGCTTTTTGTTCAGCTGAGGAGAGAGGACATCACAGATGGATCTGGAAAGATCATTTCACAAACTCCTCCACTGCCTGCCTCCTTCTGAGAGCACAGGCAACAGGATCGCAGAGATACAGCTCTCTTCCCAAACTACTGAATCCAAAGCGCAGGGGAAGAAAATAGGGAATTGGCTATTTAAAATTTTTTTTGAACATTTGTTTATTATTATTGAGAGACAGACAGAGACAGAGCATGAGCATGGGAGGGGCAGAGAGATGAGGAAACACATAATCTGAAGCAGGCTCCAGGCTCTGAGCTGTCAGCAGAGCCTGATGTGGAGCTCGAACTCACAAACTACAAGATCATGACCTGAGCCGAAGTCACGCTTAACCGACTGAGCCACCCAGGTGCCCCGGAAACTGGCTATTTTAGAAGTCTGCCATTTGGTTTTATGCATTCTTAAACTCCAGAACAACTCCTGATGTATCATCTGAAAAAAGAGGAAAGTAAAAGTCCAGCTGCCACATAATGAGGCTTTTCAATTCTGAGGCAACAGGGCTTCAAACTCAGACAAGTAAGGCAGGGGCTCCCAGGAGGCAAACTAAGGAAAAATGCAAAGATACCCAAGGGCAGATCCCCACTTCTGAACAGACATTGTCCTCACCCAGGGAGACCAGGTTCCTATAGTTCTTCAGCATCACGTCCCTGTACAAGGCCCTCTGAGCGGGTCCAGGCACACCCATTCCTCCTGAGAGAATTCTATGGCCACATCCTTGAAGGTCAATCGTCCCTGAAATGAAAACACACTTCACCAAGAGGCCATGGAGTAAGTTCTTCACACAAAATGAGAAAAGAGAGGTGCATAAGTATCAATTTGGTTAAAGTGAGTGTCCAACAGACCCATGTTAAGGTCTTTTAGGCAACTTACATGCCTCTAACTTTAAGTTCTTATGCATTCCCATAAGAGATTATAATACCCTCCAAGTAAGTATGGATTTTTCATTTTTGTGGATAATACATGAGGAATACACCTAAAAAACCCCAATGCTACACTGTCTATACACAGTATTAGATACTATGTTCTACACACGGAGTGATACTATCTAGATGAGCTACGGGACGAGTGCTATCTGCAGAGATGACAACATTCACAGTGGCTTGAAAGAAAAGTTAGAATTTAAAAACAGTGATGAGGGGGCACCTGGGTGGCTCAGTTGGTTAAGTGTCTGACTCTTGGTTTCAGCTCAGGTTGTGAGTTCAAGCCCCACATCGGGCTGTGTGTGACAGCCCAGACCCTGGAGCCTGCTTTGGATTCTGTGTCTTCCTCTCCCTCTGCCCCTCTCCCCCTTGTGCTTTTTCTTTCTTTCTTTCTCTCTCTCTCTCTCTCTCTCTAAAATAAACATTAAAAAAATTTTTTTAATTAAAAATTAAAATGAAATCAATAAAACTTGTGATGAGGATAGCAATGGCAATGACTTCAAAGCTTCTGACCCTTCCTACGTGCTAGGTATTACTCTAAAGGCTTCACATGTACCAAGCTGGTATCAGCAGAACAGCTCACTGGGGGAAGATGTGCTCCCATCCTATGGAGGGGAAGACTCATACTGGTCAGAGGCACTCTAGGAAACTCTCCTCTGGTCAAAGAGCTAAGAATGACACAGCGAGCACACGAGCTCAGGTAGTCAGGTTTTAGAACTGAAACTCAAGAATTAAGTAGTTCAGTAACAGAGCATTACAAGTACACAGACAGAGGCTTCTTGAAACAAGCTCAAAGTTTACGACATCAAACTGCATAAAAGGTCCTCATAGACGCTGCATGCACAGAAACACTGCTATTCTTATCATTACCTAAATCATTAGCCTGATAGTGTAGAAAGAATTTAAGGCCATGGAATATACTCAAGATATAATTTCAATGGCTAAAGACTATGAAACTTATTTATGGAATGTCTTTTATAAAAACCATGGACTTACACATCCATGCACTCGTGCACACATATACACACAAATTAACTGAAATATAAGGCGTGGTTTCTCAACATAATTTTGAATGATTTTTTTTTTTTTTAAGAGAGAACATGGGCAGGGGAGTGAGGCAGAAGGGGAGAAAGAGAAACTTTTTTTTTTTAAGTTTTTAAAATTTATTTTGAGAAAGAGTGTGAGAGGAGGAGGGTCAGAGAGAGAGGGAGCGAGAGAAAATCTCAAACAGGCTCTGTGATTTGTGTGCAGAGCCTGATGTGGTGTTCAAACTCACAAACCGTGAGATCATAGATCATGACCTGAGCTGAAATCAAGAGTTGGAAGCTTACCCGACTGAGCCACCCAGGTGCCCGAAAGAGAGAGAAAGAGAGAGAGAGAGAGAGAGAGAGAGAGAGAGAGAGAGAGAGAATCTTAAGCAGTCTCCATGCTCAGTGCAGAACCCAACACAAGGCTCGATCCCATGACCCTGGGATCATGACCTAAGCTGAAATCACGAGTTAGATGCTCAACTTACTGAGCCCCCCAGGCACTCCAAAAGAAATGGCTGTTTTTATAGTAAATGAACACAGAATCCACCAGTGATTTTTGAGAGAGAGAGAGAGAGAGAGAGAGAGAGAGTGTCTGCTCAAGGGAGGGCAGAGAGAGACAGAGAAATAATCTCAAGTAGGCTTCATGGTCAGCACACAGCCCAACACAGGGCTCACTGCCATGACTCTGGGATCACGACCTGAGGTGAAATCAAAAGTCGAGACACTCAACCAACTGAGCCACCCGGGTGCCCCCATTATCATTTTTATTCACATGTATTTCAGCATGTTTGGGAAGATTAAAATGTATAAATTGTACTTCATTCGGTTTGTCAAGATGACTATACAGTAGGCTAGCAAAGAGAGGGCACAAACATGAAAAAAATAAAGAATACTTTAACTCCAATCTCCATAAAATACCTGCATTCAAAAATATAAATACAATTTTATGCATTTAAATGTAGGTGTGTAGGCATTAACAAACACCGAAGAGAGTTTGTTTATTCCGCTAATAAAATGACGGTTCAAGATTAGAAGAGTTACCGGTGTTATGATATGCAGTACCTGAACAGATTCAGGTTTAAAAACATATCACAGTAATAGACACTTGAAAAAAAATGACAAAAAGGAAATTGATGATTAAACTATCATTAAGCAAGAACATTTCACCAAATGCCATGACCAGTCGAGAACGCTGGATGCATTTGCTCTGAAATTTCAGTGGAGGAAAGGGGGTTGGCCGGGGCTCCTGCCACTCGCCCAGCCGGCCTGAGCAGGCATCAGCAGAAGAAGTTAAAGGAGGTAAAAATAGTGAGAGAGAGAGAGAGAGAGTGTCAAGGAGCTGAAACTGTTGGAATTCACAGATCTAAGGATGGAAACAGGCTAAAAGGGCAAGAGGGAGAACAATATTTCATGCAAGCAGAATCCTGAAGACAGCAGGGGTGGTTATATCCTATCAGACAGAAGAGACTATAAGACAAAACGGTCACGAGAGGGGAAGGACATCACGATAAGAAGATTGGCTCACCAGGAAGACAGCACAACGGTAAACACACAGGCATGTGACATTAGAGCCCCCAGATGTATGACGGAAATAATAACAGTAGACTTCAGTACCCAGTTTCAGAAGATCCAGAAGGAGACAGAAGACCTGAACAGCACTCTCAGCAAGTGCACCTACCAGACAGACAGAACACTGCAGCCAGCAGCAGCAGAACACGGTCTTCTAAAGCACACGTGACGTCACGCCAGAAAACAAATCTTAGCAAGTTTAAGAAGGCTGAAATCGTAAAGAGCATCTTCTCTAACACTGAATTGAAACTAGAAACAAATAGCAAAAAGGAAACAACTCATTTTTTCTATAATATACTTTTTTCTAATTGCTTATTTTTTTAAGTAACCTCTACACCCAACATGGGGCTCGAGCTTACAACCCTGAGATCAAGAGTCACATAACAACCTTGAGATCAAGAGTCTACCTACTGGGCCAAACAGGAACCCCAAAGCGTTTTTTGGTTTTTGTTTTTTGGGTTTTTTTGAGAGAGAGAGAGAAAGGGATCAAGTAAGCAAGGGGCAGAGAGAGAGAGAGAGGGAGGAAAGGAGTGGGAGAGAGAGAGAGGGAGGAAAGGAGTGGGAGAGAGAGGGAGGGAGGGAGGGAGGGAGGGAGAGAGAGAGAGGGAGGGAGGGAGGGAGGGAGGGAGAGGGAGGGAGGGAGGGAGGGAGGGAGGCAGGGGGAGAGAGCAAAGTGGGGCTCATGCTTACTTGATGTGGGATGTGAACTCACAAACCATGAGACCATGACCTGAGCTGAAGTCAGATGCTTAATGACAGAGCCACCAGGTGCCCCCAAACAGCTCATTCTTAATCAAGCAATGGGTCAAAGAAGAAACCGCAAGAGAATCTGCAAAGTGTCCAGATGAAAATGAAAAAACAACATACTGAAATGTAGGGACACTCAGAGGAGGGTTTGCAATGGTGAATATTTACGTTAAACAAGAGGAAAGATCTCAAATCAGAAATCTAATTTTACACCTCAAGGAGGCAGAAAAAGAACAAACTAAACCCAGTTTAGCAGAAGGAAGTAAATAAGATTACAGCAGAGGTAAATGAAATAGAGGATTAAAAAAAAAAACAATATTAAAAAAAATCAACAAACCAAGAGATGTTTTGAAAAGATTAATAAATTGACAAGCCCTTAGCTAGACTAGTGAACATTGCAACTCATGTCATGGAAAGTTTTAAAAAGGACTCTATGAGGGTACTATGAACAACTCCATGCCAACAATGCATAACCTCGAAGGTAAGGGTCAATTCATGAAAACATACAACCTACCAAGACCTATGATCATGAAGAAATAACAAATGTGAACAGAATTATACCTGGAGAGGACATACGAGCATTGATCAAAAATCTCCACAAAGAGGGGCACCCGGGTGGCTCAGTTGGTTAAGCATCAGACTTCAGCTCAGGTCATGATCTCATGGTTCCTGAGTTCAAGCCCCGCATCAGGCTCTGTGCTGACAGTGCAGAGCCTGCTTGGGATTCTCTCTCTCTCTCCCTCTCTCTCTGCCTCTTCCATCCTCGTGATTTCACTCTCTGAAAATAAATAAACTTAAAAAAATTTTTAAACAAAGTATGGAAGATTCAACATTCAAAAAATCAATGACAATACATTAGTAGAATGTACTAACAGAATGAAGGAAAAAAAACACTTGGTCATCTCAATGCAGAAAAAGGCTTTCACAAAATTCAACTAGCTTTCAGGATGAAGACATCCAACAAACTAGGAATAATTGACTACCCCCAACACAATCAAAGTCATATACAAAAAGCACACAACCAGCCTACCCAATGGTGAGAGACTGAAAGCTTTTCCTCTAAGATAAAGAAGAAGGCAGGGGCGCCCGGGGGGGCTCAGTGGGTTGAGCGTCTGACTTTGGCTCAGGTCATGATCTTACAGTCCATGAGTTCGAGCGCCATATCAAGCTCTGTGCTGACAGCTCAGAGCCTGGAGCCTGCTTCAGATTCTGTGTTTCCCTCGCTCTCTGCCCCTCCCCCACTCACAGTCTGTCTCTCAAAAATGAATAAATTAAAACAAATTTTTTTATCAAAAAAAAAAAAAAAGAAGGCGGCAGCAAGGGTCCACACTCTCAGCAATTCCGTTCAACAGAGTACCGGAAATCCTAGCCAGAGAAATGATCAAGGAAAAGAAATAACAGCCATCCAAATTCGGAAAGGTTGATTTCATATTTTAAAACTCATGATGAATAAAACTCTTTCCATTCCATTCCCATCATTAATACCTTAAAGGCAGTGACCCACACTTGTTCAGCTTCAAATGTAGTGTACAAGTGGGCAGATTGCTCGCTATTGGTCTGTTTTTCTAGAAGTTTCCAGGTACGTGTGGACATTAATACAGGATTCCACATGCAGCTTCTTTTACCCCGGCTTACAGACGGCTAACAGTGCATCCAGATGTGGCCCCTAAACAACGGCTGCCTGAGCTGAGCCCATCAGCACGTGGCCAAGCCTACTCACAGGCTCTGTGTCACTGGGTTACCATGAGCTGGAATCTAAATGGAGAGGAGGGGGACTGGGGGAAGGCCTGGGGGAGTGTGGACGGGCACGTGTCAAGAGTACTCTAGAGATCCGCAAGGCCAACAGGAAGGAGAAATGGATCGTCGACCAAGAATATGACTTGACCTGAGAAAACGCCGTTCCCGTCTCCTCTTTCATTTTTCTTCCTCCTCTTCTGGGCCTCTTCCTCAGGCAATGTGGTTCTTTCTTAGAAGTCCACCTTAAAAGTTGAAAATTCTCTTTAAAGCTTCGAATGGCCATACCCCATTCTGTGCCACACACACACACAGGGAAGTCCTCACCACGTGGGAGAGTAAAATATTTAAAAATACATAGTTGCAAAAACATAACCATTAGTGCAGATCACACTGAAAGACGGTCAGCTACAGAAATTAGCTCTGTGCAAATTTTTGTTTAATTTCAGTTTTGTTGAGGGTTTTTTGTTTTGTTTTGTTCATGAGCAAATTTCTTCATTGTAAATAGATGGGCTCTTTGGGGAAAGGTTCCAAGTCAACCCAGCCATCCTTCAGTTTGCAGAGAGCAGACAAAATGGAATTGAGGGGCACAGAGACTTAGTAGCTCACAGCCCACTGTTTTAAGGGGTCACATAACAAGAAATTGGAGCATTAGGCAACTGTTAAACTAGGTTTCAAAGGCTACAAGACCATCGGTATCCTTACTAAGTACGCACTGAAACAACCTAAAAGTATGTACCAATTGCTGAAGAACTTTTCTAATATATAAGATAGGAGAAAACACGCACGCCTCAATCTAAACCAGAAACCGATTTAAAAGGCAAATAATTTGTAATTTTTTAAAAAAATCTAAATAATTCTTGGGAACGCAAGCTGGTGCAGCCACTCTGGAAAACAGTATGGGGGTTCCTCAAAAAACTAAAATAGAACTACCCTACAACCCAGCAATTGCACTACTAGGCATTTATCCAAGGGATACAGGTGTGCTGTTTCGAAGGGACACATGCACCCCCATGTTTACAGCAGCACTATCGACAATAGCCCAAGTATGGAAAGAGCCCAAATGTCCATCGATGGATGAATGGATAAAGAAGATGTGGTATATATATACAATGGAGTATTAGTCGGCAATCAAAAAGAATGAAATCTTGCCATTTGCAACTACGTGGATGGAACTGGAGGGTATTATGCTAAGTGAAATCAGTGAGAGAAAGACAAAAATCATATGACTTCACTCATAGGAGGACTTTAAGAGACAAAACAGATGAACATAGGGAAGGGAAACAAAAATAATATAAAAACAGGAAGGGGGACAAAACATAAGAGACTCTGAAGTATGGAGAACAAACAGAGGGTTGCTGGAGGGATTGTGGGAGAGAGGATGGGCTAAATGGGGAAGGGGCATTAAGGAATCTACTCCTGAAATCATTGTTTCACTATATGCTAACTAATTTGGACGTAAATTTAAAAAAAAAAATCTAAGTAATTCTGGGGTCAAAGTGAAAACAAAATTAATATATCACATTGGGTGATTAAAATAAAAACTTAAAAAATATATATCATACTGAAGAAAGAATAACCTGACTTGAGTGTACAGGAGGCCACAAAAGCTTATTTCAGAAGTTAATAATTACTTATATAAAGGGCACCTGGGTGGCTCAGATGGTTGAGCTTCTGACTCAGGTCATGATCTCACCGTGAGTGAGCTGGAGCCCTGCCTTAGGCTCTGTGCTGGTGATGCGGGGCCTGCTTGGGATTCTCTCTTACTCTTCCTCTCTCTCTCAAAATAAATAAATAAGCTTTACAAAATTATTATTATTTATAGAAAAGTGGAATCTGAACTAAGATTTACCTCAAGCTACAAAAAGAATACTGAATTAAATGTAAGAGAAGTAGGGAGGGGGAAGTAAATCCATTACAAAAACAAAAAGAGTAAATTTAACACTCCTTTTAAAAAGGCACCATGTAGGGGCACCTGGGCGGCTCAGCTGGTTAAGCATGTGACTCTTTTTTAAAGAGTTTTTTTTAGACGTTTATTTATTTTTGAGAGAGAGCACGCGCACAAGAGTGTGTAAGAGTGGGGGAGGGGCGAGAGGGAGATAGAGGATTCAAGGCAGGCTCGTCACCCAGAGCAGAAGAGCGGAAGGCCCTGCTCGGGGCTAGAATTCAAGGACTCTGGGATCATGACCTAAGCTGAAGTCCGAAGCTGATCAACTGAACCACCCAGGTGTCCCTAATCATCCCTTAAGCAGTCTGACTCGAGTTTAGCTCAGGTCGCGATCTCACAGTAAGTGAGATAGAGCCCAGAGTTGGGTTCCGCACTAACAGCACAGAGCCTGCTTGGGACTCTCTCTCCCCCTCTCGGCTTCTCCCCCACGCGTGCGCACACATACTCTCTCTCTCTCCCCCAAAATAAAGAAAAAGAAAACATTAAAAAGTATATATAAATAAATAAAAAGGCACCATGGAGTGACCAGCATTTCTCCCCTTCCCCAAACCAGGCAAAGGGGAGAGGGTGATCCACAAATGACTAAGATACCGCCCACTGGCTGAATAGGGTTTGCAAATGGAAATTATCTTGCGATGCAAATAAATATAAAACGCACAAGCCTTACGGGCAGGTGTTTTGAAATTCTCATCCTCATCCATATGATTTAAACAAACTTTAAATGTATTAGATGGTAAAGCCCCAAATCAGTATTTCACAACTTAATCATCTATATCCAATTAACGCAGACCCATCTGGATTCAAGCCCACCCTCTCTTTTCACTAAGATGTACTTTCCTCTTATTCTATCTTCTTCTGTGTTTCTCTTTTTTTTCTGTTTTCCCCCTGGGTTTCTGCTCAGCCCGTTATCCTCTTTCTGTCCTCTGGATTCCTTCCCTCACACCTATTCTGTCCCATTGTGCACGTGTTTCCCCTCTTGTTTTTATTTCTCCCCGGTCCTTCCGATTGTCCCCAGTCTCCATGCATTTCAGCCCCTTTCTTGTCCCACCTGCGCTCTTTCCCTGCTCTCCGTTATATTCCTCTCTTCTTTCTCTGTTATACTCCTTTGGTCCCCACCCCCAGGTAGCTATACTTCCATTCTGGTTTCTTCCTCCGCTCTCTTGTCACCTCTTTCCTCTGTCTCAACTACACCTTCCTCTGTTGGCCAAGACTTTAACTCTTTAGTCCTCTCCTCCATCTGACGTGCCTCACCATTGTTGCCTCCACTCCTACGCTGAACAAGGGCCCTTCCATTTTGCTCTCCTTCATCTCCCTGGAGACCGGGCTTTCCTCAAACTTCTACTTTTTCCACCTGCTACTTCCGCGGCTTATTCTGTCTCTTTGCAAAGTCCCTCACCCATCCTCTACGTTGCCTCTAGGTTTTCTTTCAGTGGCTTTCTTTCTCCCAATCTCCCTCCATCACACATTCAGTAGGCGTGGGATGAAATAAGACAACCGCCTCCTGGAAGAAGCACGTTTTCAAGTGGGGAGGAATTTGGGGCGAAAAACACTGGGTGTCACTAGGCAGGCCGAGTCACCCACCCCAGCGCGGAGTCAGGGGAAGAGGTGACCATGGAGAGGGGGTTCTGGGGAACAGAAGCCGACGCGAGGAGAGGGGGCGGGGAGAGTGCCCCAGAAGGGTGGGCTCTCCAGAATCGTCGGCCCGGAGGAGGATGCGGCCTCTCCCGAGAGGCTGCAGGGACTGCCAGGCAGGGTCGACAGTGCGAGGCTGGGCCGGGGCGCGAATCCACCTCGTGGAAGGGGGCTTTTCACGACGTGAGGCGGGCGGCGGGCTCCGAAGAGAATTCCAGCAGGACACGGACCGGAGAGCCGGTGTCTGCGTGGCCCGAACGCGGAAACGCCGGGGGCAGGGGCCAGTTTAGCTGCGATTTTAAACAGAAAGGGACGCGCCCCCGGCCTCCCAATGTGACGTCTGAATTTACTTGGGGTGCGGTGGCAAATGCGGGGATTTTAAGACCCGTAGCGATACCCAGACCCCGGCTTTGGAGGAGAGGGGACGGCAAAGAACAGGTTTAAACTAGAAAGACGGAAACTCACACCCAACAGCGAAACTTTTGCTCCGCGCTATCCGCTTCCGGATCTACAGGAACCTGCGCGCGCGTGCAATAAAAAGACGAAGGGGCCGTGCGTGGGCGGGGCCTAAGCGGGGCGTGGCCGTCAGGGGCGGGGCGTGAAGAGGTGACGCCTCAGCAGGTACCGCGATGGGGACAGGACGGAGCCGGCGAGGGGCGGGGCCGAAGGGACGTGAGGCCTCCGCAGGGGCGGGACGAAGATGGGGAGGGGACGGGGCTTTGGCGAGCCCGTCAGGGGGTGGAGCGTGGAAGGAGGCTAGACCACAAGGGGCAGGTACGGTGAGGGGGCAGGTACGGCGAGGGGGCAGGTACGGCGAGGGGGCAGGTACGGCGAGGGGGCAGGTACGGCGAGGGGGCAGGTACCGCGAGGTGGCAGGTATATGGCGGGTGTCCCTCCCCTCGCTCCCAAGGTGTCTCTGCCAGGTGTAAAAATGATTCTTGGAATATCTCCAGGAGCAGCCTTGCTTCCTGCTTATTTCACGGTCTCTAACAGTTTTAAGGTAAAAGCCCGTGAAGCTGAAGCAATTTGGGGGCCAGGGAACTGGGATCCTGGTGGTCTGTGGGGACGTGGTGGGTGCAGGAACATTTCCTGTAGTTAGGATCAATTTAAGTAGTTTAATTACACAGCTGGAGCTGTTTGTGTCGGGCTTACAAACTAGAATGTAAAATTCGAAACTCCCTGGAGAGAAAGGGCAATTCCATACGGACACCCAACAAAATGGCATTGCTTTTTCAATTCCCCAATCACCCAGGAGGCCAAACTCAACGCTATGCTCAGTTCCGAAGACTTGCATAGGGACGAGACCAGAGGAAAGAGGTGTGGAGGGCGAAGGCATATATAATTTGGGTTGCCAACCACTGCTTTAGGAAGAACACTAACTTTTTAAAAAATGTTATAAATTGCCTTGTTGTCATTTATGTTTGTTATAACAATTTATTCTGTTACACGCTTGAGATTACTAACCTTCAAATACCTGAGTTTAACTTTACATCATAATATACTTAAATCAGTATCTAAATATAATTTCAAAATCACTACACATACCTTCTCAAAGTACAAGGTTTTTAATTTACAAATTGTATATTTTAGCTCTTTGCTTTCTAAATGTTTACAAAGCTTGTAACATATGTAGTCTTAGCGACTTTCACTTAAAGAATAATCAATTTTGCAATATTTCTAAAGGCACCCAGGAGGGAAGTGTATGCAATTTAATATGAACCCTAAGGAAAGTAAAACTAGGTTATCAAACATCCAACAAACTTCTACCCTGAATAATTTTTCTGGCAGTATCTGTTAACATCTACTACAGATGTGTTTTCTCTCACCCTGCATATGGAAGATTTCAACCACGTCAAACTGACAGTCAATCAAAATACGTTTAGATAGGGAAATGAGCATATTTAAAATACTTTCAGGTAAAATTGAGCAGAATGTCTTGACATAGCACACATATGAATAAAAGCAGATCTATCATCCCATTTTTATTTTTATTTTATTCTTTTTATCCCATTTTTAAAAGATGCAGTGACACAGTGCCCCTCCATAACACAGGATGAGGTACGAGCTATGTGACCTGGCTTCAGGCCCACTGGCGCATAATCCCAGAAGCAATCCCATTAGTTTGAGGACCTAGCTGGACAGGGTTTTTGCCTGCCAAAAGTGAAAGATATGACTGCTCCTTCCTTCAAATGCATTGACTTATAATCAATAAGGGGCGCCAGGCTGGCTCAGTCCTTAGAGCATGCAACTCTTGATCTCAGGGGTTGTGAGTTCAAGCCCCAGGTTGGGTGCAGAGATTACTTAATAAATAAATAAACTTAAAAAGAGAGAGAGAGAGAGAAATCCATTATTTAATTAAATCAACTTCATAGAAACACTGCCTAGAAAAGTGGTTGCCAGGACTGGGGGGTGTGGGAAACACGGAGACGTCGATAAAAGGTACAAGCTTTCAGTTCTAAAACTAATAAAGACTAAGGAATTCATGTAGGACATGGCAACTACATTCTATTATATACCTGAAATCTTAGAGAACTTAAATGTTCACACACACACACAATATGTAAAGTAATAGATGTGACAACTACATGGGGAAAATCCTTTTAAAATCTACACATATATCAAATCATCACACTGTACATTTAAATATCATACAATTTTATTTGATAATTATACTTCATTAAATCTGGAAGAAAAAAAAAAGTAGAAAAGTTATACCAGCAGGGTCACCTGGGTGGCTCAGTTGGTTGAGTATCTGACTCTTGGTTTCAGCTCTGGTCATGGTTTCACAGTTTGTGAGTTCAAGCCCTGCATCGGGCTCTGCACTTATGGTGCAGAGCCTACTTGGGATTCTCTCTCTCTCCCTCTCTCTGCCCCTTCCCTGCTTGCGCTGTCTCTGTCTCTCTCAAAACAAATAAATGACCTTAAAAAAAAAAAGTTATACCATCAGTTAAGTGTGAATCATACACCTGCATGAATTATACTGGTTCTTTCGATTAAGCTTTCCTGATAACTGTTCTCTATTCAATTGTCAAAAATAAGATTCATTTTCATTAATTTTTTAATGTTTATTTATTTTTGAAGGAGAAAGACAGCATGAGCAGGGGAGGGACAGAAAGAAAGGGAAACACAGAATCCGAAGCAGGCTCCAGGCTCTGAGCTGTCAGCACAGAGCCCGACTCAGGGCTCAAACTCACAAGCCATGAGATCATGACCTGAGCTGAAGTCAGATACTCAACCAACTGAGCCACCTAGGCGCCCCTTCACTAATTCTTGAAATAAAACAGCTATTAACATCCAAAGGACAATGTAGCCACCATGTCTCCTGTATTATTTCTACCACAAAATCAGTCCCTAGTAACCTATTCCTATCTTCCCATATAAATCCCAATCTCCCAGTGTCTTGACCTGCTTTATTTCATGGTCATTTGGTAAAGCATTCCTTTCCTATAAACCACATAGAGTCTGTCTGGAGATAGGCTCCCTGAACACAATAAACCCAAGGGCTTAACAGCATCGTTTTACAGTATTCTCTGCCACCCCACATCCTCCCTAATTCAGAAAATATTTAATTTTATTTATTTGTTTTTAAATGTTTATTTGAGAGAGAAAGAGCACAAGCAAGGGAGGGGCAGAGAGAGACAGAGGGAGACACAGAATCCGAAGCAGGTTCCAGGCTCGGATGTGGGGCTTGACCTCACCAACTATGAGATCATGACCTAAGTTGAAGTTGGACACTTAATGGACTGGGTCACCCAGGTGCCCCAAGATAATATTTATTTTTAAAAATTTATTTTAATATTTATATTTAAAAATATTTTAAAAATATTTATTTTATTTTAAATAAATATTTATTTTAAAATAATATTTTAAAAAAATATTAATTTATTTTAATTATTTATTTTTAAAATAAAATAAAATATTTATTTTAAAAGTATCCTTGTTCTTTCAGGGAACAAAAATATGAATGAACCTCAGCTAATGAAGTAGGACCTTCCATCTTTGGAATTCTGTCCCAGAGACCATCACAAAAGGCCAGTAAGAAAAGCCTATCACCAGAATCCAAATGTCAGGTTGAAACTCCTAGATAATGGAGCAGCCTTCTAAAGAAACCTCAAAAAATTGAATAAAATACCTCATAAAATTATTTGGCCATCTCCACATATTTGTTCTTTTGCTATCTATCATGCCATGAGTTTTAACATATTTTGACTTCTATTTATTCTGCAGTATGGGATATCTCAGATTAATCTTGAAGAAAGACTTATTCTTTGTAAAAATATTCTGATGTCGAGTCTGTTGTGACAATTAAGAAAATTAACATGTTCCATTACATTGGAAGTATGAATTCGTTGTCAATCCTGAGAACCCACCTTTGCTCCAAGGTCTTTTCCAGGTTCAGTACAGATGTATGGTTCCTCTCCACTATGATTCTCTGACACCAAAAGCATGGATGTTTGAAACAAAGCCTTATCACAAACTACCTTTGCAAGATCGCTCTCCAATATAAATCCTGATGCTTCAATTTTGATCTTTGTTCTCAATAGTTAAGAGTCTGTTTCTTGGATCGTCTTTTTTCCCCTTTGCTCGTTTGTTTTGCTTATTAAGTTCCACATATGAGTGAAATCCTATAGTACTTGCCTCAAAGGGCGGGCCTATGCCGGCCAACTCCATCTTGTTCTGTGTCCTTCACCTTGACCACACCTCCTCCCCTTGAGTAACCTCCCGCTCACCCGTTCAAACTTCCCGATCAAAACACACACAGCGACCTGCATAACTGGACTCCGACCCTTCCCCAGACAACCGGCTGAGGCCACAGCCATTACCTCACCAACTGCCCCTAGGCCCTAATAAAACCTTTGTCCTTTTGAAACTCGCTCTCTCTCCCCGGTATCTCACCGCTGCGTCGGTGCAGGTAGTGGATTGGTGCAGGTAGGGGATTGAGCTCAAGCTAGCTCGAATAAAGGTTCTTTGCTTTTGCATCGGACTCGGCTCCCTGGTGGTCTTTGGGGATCATGAATTCTGGGGATAACATTTGGGGGCTCAGCCCGGGATGCCCAAGACCCCCGAGGGACCCCCAACACGGAGAGCCTGACTGGCCATGGTTAGCGTCTGTTCGTTCCGTCTTTTCTGTGTGAGCTCATTTCTGAAATTCTGGTAGTGCCCGACGCGGTCTACGTGGATGCACTGGAGGACCACGGGCCAGGAGTTTCGGAAGACGTTCCAATCCTCCCTTTTGGAGGGACGTGGAATCCCCTCAAAGGTCTGAGACGAGGCGGGTCGCTCCCGCTGGTCGGCGTGAGGCCGTCGTCTAGCTTTTGGTTCTGGAGGGACGTGGAATCCCCTCATCAGTTTTGGAGGGACATGGAATCCCCTCAAAGGTCTAAGCTAGCTTTCAGTTTTGCTTCCATGGAGTTGGAAGACTTTCTAGGGGCCCTCTCTTTGTCTGTTTTTGTGTTTCTCTGTTTTGTTCTGTGGACTTACTGGATGGACATTATGGGACAGACTCAGATTATTCCTCTAAGTATTATGATTGAATTAATTTTTCCTCCCCCGTATAACCCCCCTAGGATGCTGGAAGAACACCATCCTCCCCCTCTGGGGGAGGCAGACGCCGTTCCAGGAGCGGGAGGCGGAAACGCTCCAGTGGGAAGCCCACCCTTTACCAGACAAAGGGCTCAGAGGGAGCAATCCGCCTCCACCGCCGATTCCACTATTCTGCCCCTGCGAGCCACCGGACCCCCAGACGCGGAGGGGAATCAGCCTCATCACTATTGGCCTTTTGCCACTAGTGACCTCTACAATTGGAAAGCTCAGAATCCTAAGTTCTCCGAGAAACCGGCAGGGCTTATTGATTTATTAGACTCTGTTCTTTTTACCTATCAGCCCACGTGGGACGATTGCCAGCAGCTTTTGCAGGTCCTGTTCACGACTGAGGAAAGAGAAAGAATCCTCAATGAAGCCCAAAAACTAGTTCTGGGCGCAGACAGGAATCCCACCACCAACCAGGCTCAGATAGATACCTCCTTCCCCTTAACTCGGCCCCAGTGGGATTTCAACACGGCAGAAGGTAAGGAGAGGCTCCGGGTCTACCGCCAGACTCTAATGGGGGGTCTCCGAATGGCTGCTAGAAAGCCAACCAACTTGGCCAAGGTAGGAAATGTGCAACAGGGAAAAGATGAATCTCCAGCTGCCTTTTTAGAATGGATCATGGAGGCATTCCGTACCTATACCCCCATGGATCCAGAGGCTCCGGAAAGCAAGGCAGCTGTTATCATGGCCTTTGTAAACCAATTGGCCATAGACATTAGGAGAAAATTACAGAAAATAGATAGACTAGGAGAAAAAAGTCTGCAGGACTTACTAGTAGTAGCCGAAAAGGTATATAATAACCAGGAGCCTCCTGAGGACAAGCAGGCTCGTGCCATGGCGGCTGCCAGCAGTAAGCAGACTCGAGATCTGGCCAGAATACTACTAGCTACCAATGCTGACTCCCCTGAGCAACGAGACCGCCATCTCCGGCAGCTGACAGATGACTCAAGAAAAGGTAAAGGAACCACCAAGGGGGGAAGCAGAGGCTGCAGAAAGATCAGTGCGCATACTGCAAGGAGACAGGGCATTGGGCCCGAGATTGTCCGAAAAGGGCCGCAGGAAGGGAAGCAAGACTGATCGAGTAAAAGTCCTAGAGCTAGATGAACTAAGTGATTAGGGGAGTCGGGGTTCGGACCCTCTCCCCAAACCCAGGGTAACTCTTAAAGTGGAGGGGACCCCTGTTGACTTCCTTGTTGACACCGGAGCACAACATTCGGTCCTCCGCACCCCACAAGGAAAACTAGCCAGCAAGAAGTCCTGGGTACAAGGGGCAACTGGTATGAGCCAGTATTCATGGACTACCTGAAGAACAGCAGTTTTGGGGACGGGCCAGGTATCCCACTCCTTTATGGTAATACCGGAATGCCCCTACCCGCTGTTAGGATGGGACTTACTGACCAAGATTGGAGCTCAGATAACTTTCAGACAAGGGGGGCCTCAGGTCTCTGATGGCAAGGGCCACCCCATCCAGGTCCTGACCATGAAACTGGAGGATGAATACCGCCTCCACCAGGAGGCGCTCCCGAGAGAGGATAATATAGACAGATGGCTACAAGAATTCCCCTCGGTTTGGGTGGGGGGGGGGCGGGGAATAGGACTAGCCGCTCACAGGACCCCGGTCCTGGTAGAGCTCAAGCCAGGAGAGAGTCCGGTAAGGATCAAACAATACCCCATGTCTCAGGAGGCCCGGAAGGGGATCCAGCCACACATCCGGAGACTACGAAGCCTAGGGGTACTAGTTCCTTGCCAGTCTCCCTGGAACACCCCCCTACTGCCGGTCAAAAAGACTCACACAAATGACTACCGACTGGTACAAGACCTCCGGGAAGTAAATAAGAGGGTCGCGGACATACACCCAACTGTTCCCAACCCATATACTCTCTTGAGCTCCTTGGCGCCCTCCAGGGTCTGGTATACTGTACTAGCTTTAAAGGATGCCTTCTTCCGTCTGCCGCTGGCACCCCAGAGCCAACCCTTGTTCGCCTTCGAGTGGCATGATCTGGAGGAGGGCTACAGTGGGCAACTCACCTGGACACGGCTGCCTCAGGGGTTCAAAAATTCGCCCACCATCTTCAACGAGGCACTACACAAGGACCTGGGTGAGTACAGAAGGGAGCACCCTGGCCTCACCCTCCTATAGTATGTAGATGACATCCTGATTGCTGCTGACAAGGCCAAAGACTGTGAGCGAGGGACCCAGGACCTGCTGGCTACCCTGGGGGCCTTAGGGTACCGGGCATCCACAAAAAAGGCTCAGATAGGCAGGGAGAGGGTAAGTTACCTGGGATATATCCTGGAGGGCGGACAGCGGCGGTTTTCAGATGCCAGAAGAGAAACTGTCCTAAGGATCCCTATTCCCACCTCCCGAAGAGAAGTAAGGGAATTCTTAGCATCAGCCAGCTACTGCCGCCTCTGGGTTCCAGGTTTTGCTGAGATCGCCAGGCCCCTATATGAAGCTACCAAAGAGGGGAAAACATTTAAATGGGCGGAAAAAGAAGAAACTGCCTTTAATCAGTTAAAAAAGGCCCTCCCTAAGTGCCCCAGCCCTGGGCCTACCAGACATTACGAAACCCTTCCACCTCTTTGTACACGAACACAAGGGAATAGCAAAAGGGGTTCTAACTCAAGCCTTAGGCCCCTGGAACTGCCCGGTGGCTTACCTGTCCAAGAAACTAGACCCAGTGGCTGCCGGCTGGCCGCCATGCCTAAGAATTATTGTGGCGACAGCACTCCTAGTCAAGGACACAAACTGACCCTAGGACAGGAGATCTGGATCACGACCCCACACGCCATTGAAGGGGTCCTGAAACAGCCTCCTGATAGATGGATGAGCAACAAACGTATGACTCATTACCAGAGCCTCCTACTCAACCCTCCACAAGTGCGGTTCCACCCCAGTGCAGCCCTCAATCCTGCAACCCTGCTGCCCGACCCTGACCTAGGTGCTCCACTACATGACTGTGCGGGGATCCTGGAGCAAGTACATGGATTCCAGACGGACCTGACCGACCGGCCCCTCCCCGACGCCGAGGCTACTTGGTTCACTGATGGCAGCAGCTTTGTGCGGGATGGACACAGGTATGCGGGTGCAGCAGTGGTCACCAAAACGGACACCGTATGGGTGGAGGCTCTACCCTCCGGAACGTCAGCCCAGCAAGCAGAGCTCATCGCCCTTGCCAAGGCACTAACGTTGGGAGCTAGAAAATGGCTTAACAACTACCGGACTTGGGAGACCCAGTTTTACCAGACCTGCCCAAATACTCCCAGGAGGAGTTACAGCAGATCAAGAAACTCCCCATGGCCCAGGAGATAAAGGGATGGTGGTATACACCTAACAAGGAGCTCGTGCTGCCAGACCGGCTCAGAGTCTCAGTATTAGAGCACATGCATCGGTCTACTCACATGGGGGCCCGAAAATTAAAAGACTTAATCTGACATGCCGGAATCAAGATTCACCAACAGGACACCAAAATAGAGCAAGTTGTATCTGCCTGCAAGACCTGCCAACTCACCAATGCGAGAGCCACATCAAATAAAAAAAAGGAACCAGGCTCAGAGGCACCAGACCGGGAGCCCAATGGAAGGTCGACGTCACTGAAGTTAAACCAGGAAAGTATGGTTATAAATATCTTTTAGTATTTACAGACACCTTCTCTGGCTGGGTGGAGGCATACCCAACCAAGCATGAAACAGCTCAGATGGTGGCTAAGAAGCTACTAGAAGACATCTTACCCAGGTATGGTTTTCCTGCCACGATAGTATCAGACAAGGGACCAGCTTTTATCTCACAGGTAACGCAGGCGGTAGGCAAGGCGGTGGGGGAAAACTGGAAATTACATTGTGCTTATAGGCCCCAGAGCTCAGGACAGGTAGAAAGAATGAATAGAACCCTAAAAGAGACCCTTACCAAATTAACCATGGAGACTGGCGGGGACTGGGTGACTCTCCTACCATATGCCCTTTACCGGGTTAGGAACACTCCTTACACCTTGGGTTTTACTCCCTACAAGATCATGTTTGGCAGGCCACCCCCTGTTATTCCCAACCTTCGAGCTGAACTTCTTGCTAAGTTTAAAGATCAAGAATTTTTTCTTTCCTTGAGAGGGCTCCAGAAGGTGCACGAGGACATTTGGCCGGGCCTCCGTGCCATCTACGAGGCTGGCCCGATCCCGACACCTCATCAGTACAGGCCGGGAGACTGGGTCTACGTCAAGAGGTACCACCGAGAGACCCTCGAGCCGCACTGGAAGGGACCCTACAACGTGGTGCTGACAACCCCCACCACTCTCAAAGTAGACGACATTGCGACCTGGGTCCATCACACCCACGTTCAGCCAGCAGACCCCTCCTCGATCCGGAAGGACTTCGTCACGTGATGGGCCATCAGTTGGGACCAACACAACCAGCTCAAGCTATAGCGCATTCGACCTACCTGATATTGGTAACTCTGTTAACTCTGCTTGTCATTGCTCATGCTGCCAGGAGTCCCCACTCTCCCCAAAACATCACCTGGCAGATCATAGACACCAGCTCGGGGACAATACTTAATCAGACCTCCCAGAACCACCCCAGGGACACTTGGTTCCCAGAACTTTGCGTAAACCTCCAATCTCTGTTCCCCTTGTCACCATAAATGCAGCCAGTCCCATGATTGGGTCAGTAAGCTACATGACAAGGGGGGAATGAAAGGGCGGGCCTAAGCCGGCCTACTCCATCTTGTTCTGTGTCCTTCACCTTGACCACGCCTCCTCCCCTTGAGTAACCTCCCGGTCACCTGCCTAACAGGACTCCGACCCTTCCCCAGCCAATCAGCTGAGGCCACAGCCATTACATCACCAACTGCCCCTAGGCCCCAATAAAACCTTTGTCCTTTTGAAACTTGCTCTCTCTCCTCGGCATCTCACTGCTGCGTCGGTGCAGGTAGGGGATTGAGCTCAAGCTAGCTCGAATAAAGGCTCTTTGCTTTTGCATCGGACTCGGCTCCCTGGTGGTCTTTGGGGATCATGAATTCTGGGCATAACAGCCTTTCTCTGACTGACGTATTTCGCTTAGCATTATACTCTTTAGTGCCATCCATATTGTCACAAATGGCAAGATTTCATTCTTTTTTATGGCTGAATAAAATACCATTGTATCTATATACCACATCCACATTGTCTTTATTCATTCTTCTGTCCATGGACATTTGAGCAGCTTCCATATCTGGCTCTTGTAAATAATGCTTCTAAAAACTTAGGTAGGGGTGCATGTATCCTTTTGAATTAGTGCTTTTGTATTTTTTCGGCAAATACCCAGTAGTGAGATTACTGGGTAATAGGGTCATTCTATTTTTAACTTTGTGGGGAACCTCCATACTGTTCTTCAGAGTGGCTGCACCAGTTTGCATTCCTACCAACAGTGCAAGAAGGCTCCTTTTTCTTCATATCTTCACCAGCACTTGTTGTTTCCACACTCAACTAATTTTTAACAACCACATAATTGGGAAAGGATAGTCTCTTCAATAAATGGTGTAGGGAAAACTGGAGGTCTATGTGCACAAGAATGAAACAACCCTTACCTTACAACATACTCAAAAATCAACCCAAAACGGATTAAAGACTAAATGTAAGTTACGAAACTGTAAAACTCCTAGAAGAAAATAAAGGGGGAAAGTTCCTTGATATTGATTTTGGCAATGATTGTTTAGAATTGAAAACAAAAGTGTCAAAAACAAAAACAAAAATAAGACCAGACCACACTAAAAACCTTCTGCACAGCAAAGAAACAGTCAATAAAATTAAAAGGCAACCTATGAAATAGGAGTAAATATTTGCAAATGCTCAAGATGACAAGGTGTTAATATCCAAAATATGTAAGAACTTATGAAACTCAATGGCAAAACAAACCAAAAGGTAAAATAAACACAATGATTAAAAAAATGGGCAGAGGACTGGGGTGCCTGGGTGGCTCAATCCAATCGGTTAAGCATCCAACTTCAGCTCAGGTCATGGTCTCACAGTTGGGGAGTTCGAGCCCCACTTCGGGTTCCGGGCTCTGTGCTGACAGTTCAGAGCCTGGAGCCTACTTTGGATTCTGTGTCTCCCTCTCTCCACCCCTCCCCCACTCATGCTCTGTCTGTCTCTGTCTTTCTCAAAAAGTAAACAAACATTGAAAAAAAATGGACAGAGGACATGAATAGACATTTTCCCAAAGACATACAAATGGCCAACAGATACATGAAAAGATGCTCAACATCACGAGTCATCAAGGAAATGCAAATCAAAACCACCATGAGATATTACATCACACCTGTTAGGAAGGCAATTATCAAAAAGTCAAAAGATAAAAAGAATTGGAGAGGACATAGAGAAAGGAATCCTGTGCCCTGTGGGTGGGAATGTAAATTAATGCAGCCACTGTGGAAAACAGTATGGAGGTTCCTCAAAATATTAAAAAAAGAAATACCGTGTGATCCTATAAACCCACTACTGAATATTTACCCAATGAAAACAAAAACACTAATTTAAAAACATAAAGGCACCCCTAGATTTACTGTAGTATTATTTACAACAGCCCAGATACGGAAGCAGCCCAAGTGTCCATGGATAGGGGAATAGATAAAGATGTGGTAGGGGCGCCTGGGTGGCTCAGTCGGTTGAGCACCGACTTCGGCTCAGGTCACGATCTCGCGTTCCGTGAGTTCGAGCCCCGCATCGGGCCCCTGTACTGACAGCTCAGAGCCCGGAGCCTGTTTCAGATTCTGTGTCTCCCTCTCTCTGACCCTCCCCCATTCATGCTCTGTCTCTGTCTCAAAAATAAATAAACGTTAAAAAAAAAAGATGTGGTATACATATTCAATGGAAAATTATTAGTCAGACATAAAAAAGAATGAAGTCTCATCATTTGTACAACATGAATAGACATATAGGGTATTATGGTAAGTGAACTAAGTTGGAGAGAAAAAGACAAATACTATATGATTCCACTTATATGTGGAATGTAAAAAACAAAATAATATGCACAAACAAAAAGACAGAAATAGACTCGTAAATACAGACAACAAATTGGTGGTTGCCAGAGGGGAGGAGGTAGGCAATGGGCAAAATAGGTGTAGGGGATGAAGAGGTAAAATCTTCCAGTTATAAAATAAGGAAGTCACAGAAATGAAAAGTACAGGGGCACCTGGGTGGCTCAGTTGGTTAAGCGACCGACTTTGGCTCAGGTCATGATCTCGCGGTTCATTGGTGCAAGCCTCGTGTAGGGCTCTGTGCTGACAGCTCAGAGCCTGGAGCCTGCTTCGGATTCTGTGTCTCCCTGTCTCTCTGCCCCTCTCCTGCTAATACTCTGTCTCTCTCTCAAAAATGAATAAAAATTAAAAAAAAATAAAATAAAAATAGAAAAACAATCATGCAAAAAACTTGAAGAAGAAAAAAAAGCCATGTATTTAAGCAAGACTATTTCACCAAATAGCATGACCAAGACTGGACAATTTCCTCTAAATTAAGGCTGAGAAAAGGGGCCAGCCAGGCCTCCAGCAATTAACCACTGCAAAGGATGCCTGAGGAGGGAGCAATACAAGAGAAAAGAAGGAAAGAAAAAAAGAAGGGAGGGGAGAGAACCTGGAGGGGAGAGAACCTGGAGGGGAGAGAGAGAACCTGGTGTGTTTTGTTCATGGATGACAGGATTGCAACTTTGCCCAAGGTAGTCGCTGAGGCAGGAGAACTAAAGCAATGTACTAAAAATAATATTCTTTCTTTACTGGCCCAGATTTCCCCCCCCCCCCCCCCATCAGTCTCCTTTTCCAGAATCTTCCAACTCTTCCTACACATGAATCCAGGACTTCCACACACGGCTTCTTTCATCCTGGTCAACAGAGAGCCTACAGTGTGTCCAGAGGCAGCCCCTAAACACCCCCTGCAGCCCAGCCACACTGACACCACCCGTCTCCACTCGCCTGCTGCGAAGCCCCTCAGGATGTGCCCAGTGCAGCCTCCTCACAGGCTCGGGTCCCTGGGTGACGACGAGCTGGAATCTAAGTGCAGAGGAGAGGGACCGGGGGAAGGCCTGGGGGAGTGTGGACGCACCCATGCCAGGCAGGACACTTCAGACTCAGACAAGGTTGGCAAGTCCAAGAAGGGCCTTGCAGGAATGAGAGACAGGAAATCGACCCAGGATATGACTTCACCTGATAGACGGCCATTCCCGACTCCTTTCCTTTGCTCTTCCTCCCTTTCCAGGATTCTTCCTCAGGCAGGATCAGGCTTGGGAATTCAATCCTAAGTGTCAAGAAAACGCAGCTTAACGCTTAGAGTCAGTCTGGGTCCTTCCCGTCCTGCAGCCTCACACGGGAAGGCCTCTCCGTGTGAAAACACAGGGGGTGCCCCGGGACAGTGGACTCCTCCAGAGGCCAGCAAGTGACCTTCCCACCCTTCTTCTTCAGAACCGGCTCCCGCCCTGGTGAAGCCCCCGCACACGGCATCAGTGGGGACCTGGGCGGGACCTGACCCTCCCCTGCAGGTCACAGGCCTGCCCCGATCACACCCCACGCAGAGCCGGGCCCCCTCACCTCTCCCTGGGTCAGGGGCTGATGTCAGCCTCAGACAGGGAGCACCACAGCCTTGGTGCTCAGCGCTGGAGACACATCAGAAACCCCCCAGGCACTTTAACTAGGACTGAGATCAGGCCCTGTCTCCCCTTGGCCATTTGAAGGGACTCTCCGGGAGGGGGTCCGAGAGGCTCCGCTGAGAAGGTGGCATCAGAACGAAGACCCAGGGGAGGGTGCTTGTTTGCCACCCGCCTCTGAGGGGCCACACAGTACCAGGCAGAGGGACAGGCCCCGGGAGGCCCTCAGGCAGGAGCAAGCCTGGCCCCAGGAGAGGGGAAGAGGCCTGTGTGGCAGCAGTGGGGTGAGGCGACCAGCAGGGGAGGAGGACAGACAGGCACCTGGGGAGGCAGATCCGGAAGGGCGTGTCTTCCAACATTTGCATCCTACGTCTTTTTTTCTTTTTTTTTTTTTTAGTTTTTTTAATGTTGATTTATTTTTTTGGAGAGAGGGAGAGAGCACCCACCAGTGGGGGGAGGAGCAGAGAAGGAGAGAGAGAGAGAGAGAGAGAGACAGACAGACAGACTCCCAAGCAGGCTCTGCACTGTCAGCACAAAGGCCAATGCAGGGCTCTAATCCATGAACCCACGAACCGTGAGATCATGACCTGAGCCAAAATCAAGAGTCCGACACTTAACCAACTGCCTCACCCAGGTGCCTCGTTTTTTGTTTTTTTTAATGTTTGGGTTTTTTTTTTTCAGAGTGTGCACATGCGTGCATGCACGGGGCGGGGGGGGGGGGGGGGGGGGGGTTGAAGGGCAGGGGAGTGGGGGACAGGATCCAAAGTGGGCTGTGCACTGACAGCAGAGAGCTCAATGTGGGGCTTGAACTCACAAACCTTGAGATCATGACCTGAGGCTAAGTTGGATGCTTAACTGACAGCCACCCAGGCGCCCCCTGCCTCCAACATCTTGAAAGAATTTTAGAAACCGCATGTTCCTCCTCTCCTGTTAAGTAAACATCAAATTTTTTTTCTTCATCTTATACAATAAAACATTTACAAATATAATGTAGTATCTTATATTTAGAATCCTGCTTGACGTGGGGCTCGAACTCAAAAAACTGGAGATCATGACCTGAGCTGAAATCAAGAGTCAGACGTTTAACCAACTGAGCCACCCAAGCGCCCCTCCTCAAGCCTTTTAGACTGTTTTTTTATAAGCCTCATCCTTATCTGTACAATTTATTTTTTTTAATTTTTTTAATGTTTATTTATTTTTGAGAGGGAGAGAAATTTTTTTTGTGAGTAGGGGAGGGGCAGAGAGAATGAGGGAGACACAGAATCCGAAGCAGGCTCCAGGCTCCAAGCTGTCAGCACAGAACCCAACGCGGGACTTACTCACAAACTGAGATCGGACCTGAGCCGAAGTCGGACGCTTAACCGACTGAGCCAACCAGGCGCCCCATTATCTGTATAATTTAAACAAACTTCAGTTTCTTAGGTTATAAAGCCACAAGTCAATATAACAACTTAATCATCCATATCCAACCTTACCACTCACCTGGATCCAGGTACACCCTCTTTCTTCGCTAGGATGTTTCCCTTATTCTGTATATCTCTCTCCATTCCTTTCACTCTGTCTCTTGGCAAAGATTCTTTGCTTCACCAAACTTGAGTCAGACCCCTGAATCTTCTCCTGGGCCCATCTGTGCACTTCCTTATAAAACCAGCTTTGGCAAGAACCCGGAGTTTAACCAGAACCTCCCACCCTCTGTGTCTGATCAGGTTCCTTGCCCCCCACTATTCCCCAGGTGATGTCTGATCGATCACCCTGGCCTGTCCTCAGCAAGGATCCTACTTGGTCTGTTTAGCCAGAACCACACGTAGCCCTGATGCTCCCTCTTGGCGATTTTCCATGCAGTAACCCCCTCCTTGCCTCTAAATTCCCACTTGCCCACGGTGTATTCAGAGTTGAGCCCAGTCTGTCTCCTCCACTGTGAATCCTATTGCTGTGGTCCCTACACCTGTCCGGAGGCTGGTCCTGAATAAACCCTGCCTTACCATCTTTAACGGGCACCAGTGATTTTTTTTTTTTTTCTTTGACACTCTCACTGTTTTTGGCGGGGGCAGGGGACTGTGTCTGGTTTCCCCTTGGATGTCTCTCACTTTGTTCCCCTCTCCTGTCCGGCTTTCTCCCCTTTCCTGGATTCCTTCTCTCACATCTCTTCTGCCCCACTCTGCAACCTGTTTCCCCTCCTGTTGCTTTCTCCCCAACCTGATTGTTCCCAAGTATTTCTGCCTCCTTCGCCCCCCACCTGTCTGTCTCTGCTCTCCCTATTAGGTTGCGGCTACCTCCGTTACAACACCCACTGCGCCCCCCCCCCCCCCCCCCCCCCCCCCCCCCCCCGCTTTCTGGCACCCCGAGCTCACTACGCTGCTTCCCTGCAGTCTCTCCTCCTCCGCGGTTCCTTCTTTCTGTCCCAGCACCACGCTGGTCTGCCATGGCTCCAACTCTTGTACCCTCTCTCCACCGTCGGTCTGAAGCGCCTCTCCCTTTGTTGCTCCTGCTCCCACTTCCCGCCCCTCTCACTGTTCTGTCTTTCCCTTCATCTGCCTAGAGATCCCGCTTTTCTCCATCTCCTTTCCTCCCCCTGCTGCTTTCGCAGTTTATTCTTTTACTTTCGATGTCTGCCACCCCCTCACACGTCCTCCGCTTTGCCAGTTGTTCGTGGTTCTCCCTCACTTTTCTCTTTCATTTTTCTGGAATTCTCTCATTGGGTCTCTCCTGATTCCTCTCACCCAGGAATGGGATGAGTCAGATGCCCGCCTCCTGGAAGGAGCACATTCTCCAGGGGCGAGGCGTTTGGGATGGAAGAACGCTGGTGTCACTAGGCAGGCCCAGGTCACCTCTCCCAGCGCGGGGTCGGGGGAAGAGGTGACTGGGGGAGAGGGAGCCTGAGGAGTGGTCAGAGGGGCGGTGTTCTAGAAGCGGGGGGGAGACCTGAAGAATCCCAGGACCCGGAAGAGCACGCGGCCTCTCCGGAGGGGCCGAGAAAGGGAGGCTGGGGGGCGCCAAGGGAATAAATCCACCTCGCGGAAGGGGGCTTTAGGTGCCTGGGGCGGGCGGCGGGCTCCGAAGAGGGTTCCAGCAGGACACGGACGGGAAAGCCGGCGTCTGCGCGGACCGAGCACGGCAGTGCTGAGGGAAGGGACCAGCCTCGCCGCGATTTTAAACCTCAAGGGACGCGTCCCCGGCCTCCCAACGCGACGTCTGAATTTACTTGGGGTGCAGGGGCGGGTGTAGGGATTTCACGGCCCCTAATGACGCCCAGACCGTGGCAATGGAGGAGAGGACCCTACGAACAGCGGGTTTAAACTGGAAAGACGGAAACTCACGCCGCGTAGCAGGACCTTTAACCCGCGGCATCCGCTTCCAGGTCTACAGAAACCTGCGCGCTCTCAGTGAAGAGGACGGGGAGGGGGCGGGGCCTGGGCAGGGTGCGAGCGTTAGGGGGCGGGGCGCGCGGAGGCGAGGTTAACGCAGGTATCGTGAGAGGGCGGGACGAAGCCGACGAGGGGGCGGGGCCTCGGGGCGGAGAGCGGAGAGGCGAGGCCTACGCTGGAATTGCGAGGGGGTGGGGCGATGTGGGGGCGGAGCCTCTAGTGAAGCGCGTTCGTTCCGGGGGCGGGGCCTGGGCTTCGCGTCCTCCTGTCCTCTCTTCTAGCTGGTCTGTTTTCTGGGTTTGGAAACGTTTGAGTGTCTTCTGTGGAGTGGCGTTGCCTTCTATCTCAAGTTAATGTTTTAAACACTTTTAGGGTAAAAGTTTAAAGTTGTGGGGGACACTTATGTTGGAAATTAAGATGCTTTTGTTTTGGGGGAGGCTGGCTGCCATAGTAGGTTGAGCCTCTGACTTGATTTCCACTCAGGTCGTGATCCAGGGTGGTAGGACCGAGCCCTGAGCCCTGTCTGTGCTGAAAGTGGAAACTGCTTGAGATTCTCTCTCTCTCTCTCTCTCTCTCTCTCTCTCTCTCTCCCTCCCTCTGCCCCTCTCTGCCCCCTATTTGTGTTCTCTTTCTCTTTAAAAGAAAGCTTTCCTTTTCACAGTTGAAAATGGTTCAACAATTATAAATTATAACAAGACAATTTATAGCGATTTTTTTTAAGTTACTAGTTTTTTCTCGTTTTTTTTTAAAGTTAATGTTCATTTTATTTTATTATCTTTTTTAAATTCTTTTTTTTTTCAACGTTTTTTATTTATTTTTGGGACAGAGAGAGACAGAGCATGAACGGGGGAGGGGCAGAGAGAGAGAGAGGGAGACACAGAATCAGAAACAGGCTCCAGGCTCCGAGCCATCAGCCCAGAGCCTGACGCGGGGCTCGAACTCACGGACCGCGAGATCGTGACCTGGCTGAAGTCGGACGCTTAACCGACTGCGCCACCCAGGAGCCCTAATGTTCATTTTAAACCAGTGGTTGGTAACCCAAATTATCGTATGCCTTTAGCCACGCCTCGTATCCCAGGTCTGGTCCCTATGAAATCTTCAGAACTGAGTTCAGTGCTGATTTTGGCCTCCTGGGTGAATGGGGAATAGAAAAAGCAGTGCCATTTTGTTGGGTGTCAGTACAGAATTGCCTATTCTCAAGTGAGAGAAAGTTCCTCTTGCCTTATCAGAGAAATAAGCTGATGAGAATAAGCTTTTTTTCCCCCCTCTTTTTTTAAAGTGAAACCCCTGCAGATGTAGTTTATAATCTTCACTTAGTACATCAAGAATTGGTTAGTTCCAAGGGAGTGCGCCATTTCATCACCCGGGTCACTCTCCACCCCCCCCCCCCCCAACAAATGCTCCACAATGCAGTACAACCAGATGTTGTGTTTATGTAGAATAGAATGTTTTAACAACACTTGTCCTATAACCACTCTTGCTGCTTTGTTCTGTTTTGGGAAAGGAAAAAAAGGAAAAAACAAACAAACAAACAAGAAAGCAACATAATCCGAACACTGTGCACACCAGCGGGTGCCTGTCTTCCCTGGGCATTTTCAGTGGAATTTCTGCTGAACCCTGGCCCCCACCCCACCCCACTAGCAAGGAAAGAGGCAAAAGAATAGGTTCGCACCTGTGCACAGGAGTGGAAAGAGAAACCACATACAAACTGGGCTGCAAGTGGATTCTGGCACATTTTTAGATGAGACCTAAAAAAAAAGTCATGCTGTGCACAGGAAGCAGGCAAAGGAGTTCTGAGGGAGGTAGTGCCCATAGACACTGTCTCCTCAGGAGACAGATGGAAATCAAGCTTTTCTTTATGAAAGTGAAGGAAGGCCTGTTATTTATTTTTTTTTTTTTACAGTTTTTAAAAATTTTTATTTAAGTAACCTCTACACCCCAACATGGGGGTCAGACTCAGGACCCCGAGATCAAGTCTCATCCTCCTCCAACTGAGCCAGATGGGTGCCCCACAACCCGAGAAGGAAAGCTGTATGTGAATTCTGGTTCAGATTGGCCATGTAGAGAGTACATACAGGTGTGAATGAACTGAGTATTACCTTAAAACTCTGTGTGTGCAGATATGGGAAGGTCCTCGTGTGACCCCACAGTGAGGGCGAGGATTTCGTGCATCTGAACTAGCAAACACAGACTGAATTGTTCAAGACATAGTCTTTTTTTTTTTTAAGTTTATTTATTTATTTTGAGAGAGAGCAGGGGAGGGGAGAGAGAGAGAGAGAGAGAGAGAGAGAGAGAGAGAGAGAGAGAGAGAGAGAGAGAATCCCAAGCAGGCTCTGCACTGTCAGTGTGGAACCCGATGAGGGGCTCAAACTCACGAAACTCTGAGATCATGACCTGAGCTGAAACCAAGAGTTGGACCCTTAACTGAGCCACCCAGGCGCTCCAAAATCCATTTCTTTTCAAACTCTACACCCAGTGTGGGGCTTGAACTCATGACCCTGAGATCAAGAGTCATGTTCTTCCAACTGAGCCAGCCAGGCACCCCTCTCATTTTTTATAGTAGCTGCCCCAATAGGTGTAAGGTAGTATCTCATGGCAGGATATATATTTAAGTGCTTATTTATTTGAGAGAGAGAGAGAGAGCGTGTGCAGGGGAGGGGCAGAGATAGGGAGAGGAAAAGAGAGAGAACCCCAAGCAGGCTCTATGCTGTCACTGCAGAGCCCAACATGGGGCTTGAGCTCACGAAGCTTGAGATCATGCCCCGAACCGATATCAAGAGTTGGCCACAACCGACTGAGCCACTCAGGTGCCCCTAGGGTATCTTTAAAGAGTTTGGGAGACAGTTGGGAGATATGACAAGATAAAATCCAACTGAATATTAGGATATTTAGGAGACCGAATATTGTGTATTCAGTGGTGATCTTAGCTAGAGGAGTGAATTTGGATTCCCATGTCCTTTACTTGAGGAAATATATCCATGGTGGGATTTTCACCATTTCTATGATAGCAGAGGAGGAGAGTGGGGGAGAATAACCTGAGTCTTTTTTATGTTTATGAATAAAAAAAAAACAGAATAAAAAAAGGGGGGTGGACAATCCCTCAATCACATAGAACAATTAAAACATATCCCTATTGGTAACTGCTAGATTTGAGAATCCAAAAAATTTGAATGAGTTTCAAGAGACAATATACTCATCCCTGTGTCAAAAAAAGAAAGAAAGAAAGAAAGAAAGAAAGAAAGAAAGAAAGAAAGAAAGAAAGAAAGAAAGAAAGAAAGAAAGAAAAACAAACCTCTATGCAGAACTCTATGCCCAACAGGGGACTCAAACTCACAGCCCCAAGTTATGAGATCAAGAGTCCCATGCTCCACTGACTGAGCCAGCCAGGCACCCCTTAAATTTTTCCTAAATCAGCACGACTGCACATAAACTTTGTTTAAACCAAAAGCCTGATTTATGGCGCACCAAGCATACATTTTACATCTGCTTTGTAAATGAGTGGCCTAAAGCAAAACCATCTCATCCTTAACACCAATGCTCCTACTTCTTGCATTTCTTGGCGTTAAAACTCGTCATTCCTGCCTATATGCTAATCTAGAGTCTTTGGGCTTTCATAAGATGTACAAAAAAGTATATAATCCTGTAAAAACTGTTCATTGTCTACAGCACTGTCTTCCCTGTGAAGATTGTTGGTTTGGGCCAGCTGGCCTAAATTGGGCTGGAATAAAACTTTCTTTCTTATAGAGATTTTTTTTTTTTAATTCTAAATGTTTATTTAGAGAGAGGGAGAGGGAGAGAGAGGGAGAGGGAGAGAGAGAATCCCAAACAGGCTCTGTGCTGGCAGCATGGAACCCGATGCAAGGCTCGATCTCATGGCCTTGACATCATGAGCTGAGCCGAAATCAAGAGTCGGTTGCTTAATGGACTGAGCCACACAGGAGCCCCTCTTCTAGACTCTAAAAGGTTTATTCATTTTGCGTCAATACCACAAACTCTCAAAACTATAGGATATTTTGTAATAAGACAGATAATGTTTATCCTCTTTCAAATAATGGTATCTGGAAAACTGTACTTTCAGATTTTTAAAAATTGAACACCTAAGTAATAGTTGCTATTTATTTTGATAACTAGTTTTCGTATATGAAAAGGTAAGAAAATTCCGGTTCAGACTTCTGGTATTTATTTAATGAAAAAAATCTCTGGAGGAAATAAGTTAGCTGCAAATTTACATATTAAAAGTTCACTGGACATATCAATCCTACAAGTCCAATTCAAGACTTTTGAAAAAGATACAGCGTAAGCCCAAAAAAGGGCAGAAATGAGATTTATATTGAATATAATGAAAAGTAGAATAAAACTAATGTCTTATCAAAATTGATACAGCAGGTAAATCTTTTAAAATATTGACTAAAGATAGGCACATGAACAATACTAATTAAACTATATTTATTAGTATTAGTACTTATGAATACTAATTACAGTAAGACTATTGATAAGAGATTTTCAAAACCTGTAGGAATTACTGTGAACAACTTTATCTTTACTAATTTGAGAACTGGGAAGAATAGTTTCCATGCAGATAGATCACTAAAATGGAATTAAGAATTAGAAATCAGAAAAGCATCCATAACTTGAAAACTTTGAAATATTCAACAGGACTCTGATCACCTTCCAGGAAACTTTCCCACTTTTTCAAGGTATTTATTCACAGTTCTCCTCACTTACAGACAAAACTTTTTCAGAACAGAAGAAAACATATAAAAAAAAAATGTAGTATTGCTAGTATATCCTTCATCTTAGGGTATCAAAGAGAAAGCAGTTTGACTTCTGGAATGCGGTGCAAAATGAATCATTAGAATATGCACTATGACTAAAAAGGTTTTACTCTAGTAATGCCTGCATTTTAATAATACTGCGGTACTATACACCCGATGATGTGATTACGTCTCCATTATGCTAGTAACTTCAGAAAAGCACTTTAAACATTTAAACACTATTATATTTAAACTATAAATGTGTGTTCAGTACATAACATGAGGAGGAAAGTTAATCTGATCTATAGTATCCATCTACAATGAATACAGAACTTTATGTTGACAGCCAAATGTTAGAAGCATTTCTGTTATGATCAGGAGTAAAGAATTGAGAACTGAACCCTGTATATCACCACTTCTACTCAAGATTATACTGGAATTTCGGGCACCTGGATGGCTCAGTCAGTTGAGTGACTCTTGATCTCAGCTCATGTCTTGATCTCAGGGTCATGAGTTCAAGCCCTGCATTGGGCTCACTGTTGGGCATGAAGCCTACTTTAAAAAAAAAAAAAGAATATACTGGAATTTGTAGCCATTTATAGCCAGTTGGTCAGAAGTACAAGAGGCCCAGGACTTGTGATTGGCATCTGAAGCGGGGGCAGTGTTGTGAGACCGACTCTGTGGTCTGTGGAAATTCCCAGTTGGCTTTAGAACTGAATCAATTGTAAGACACTCAGTTGGTGTCCAGAGAGCTGGAGAATTGGCTGGTGTAGGGAAAATCTCGCACGTTTGGTCTCAGAAGTGCTGTGTGAAACAGCTGACCTTATTGTTGATAATTAAAATGATCTTATGTATGTTGGTAGCTAAATATACATGAAGAGAGGCACCTGGGTGGCTCAGTGGTAGAGCATGCAACTTGAACTCAGGGTGGTGAGTTCAAGCCCCATGTTGGGCATGGAGATTACTTTAAAAAAATAATGAACAAATGAACAAACATGAAGAGAGGAATAGACAGAAATGGTACCAAGGGATTTTCTGATGGTTTGTTCATTTGTCTTCATGAATTTTAATGTTTTTGTTTATCTACTTATTTATTTTGAGAGAAATAGAGACTGTAAGGGGTAGAGAGAGGCAGAGAGAGAGGGACAGAGCCTCTCTGTCCCTCCAGCTCTGCCAGCTGCAGAGCCCGATGTGGGGCTCCAACCCACAAACCACAAAATCATGACCTGAGCCAAAACCAAGAGTTGGTCGCTTAACGAAGTGAGCCACTCAGGTGCCCCATGAATTTTAATTTTTATGTGGAGCAACCAATGGGCCCTTTAGGAGTGGAAGACTTGGTGCTACAAGGAACTCTTGAAACACAGGCTCCAGCCACAAAAACTCCACAAATCCACTTACCAACCTGTACGTCCTTTGCACCCTTTTATCTGCATCTGTGCCTAGAAATAGGCAGGAGGGCCCCCCAATGCCCAAACCCATTCTCCTCATAGCAGTTCTGAGGAAGAACGTGATGAGGCAAAGGGGAGGGGTGAGAGAGCCAGATTCCCTAAGAGGCTGTTTTAGAGGGAAGAAAAGTATCTTAATGTATTTACAGTCAACTGATGTGCAAACAAGGATGCCAACAACCCACAATGGGGAAACGAATAGTCTCCAACAAACGGTGCCGGGAAAATTGGATGTCCATCCCTATGCAGAAGTTGAAAGTGGACTGTTATCTCACATCACACTTAAAAATCAACTAAAAAATGTGTCAACAACTTAAGTGTAAAACCTGAAACCTAGAAGAAAACAGGGGAAAGCTTCTTGACATTGGCCTATGGAATGATTTTTGAGTTTGACCCCAACTTTGAGTTTGACCCCAGCATGGGGAGGCAGGAGGGAACAAAGCTAAAATGGGCAAGCGTGACCACATCAAACTACAAGGGACAAACTTCTTTCTGCATAGCAGAAGAAGCCATCAAGAGTGAAAAGACAATCTATGCAATGGGAGAAAATATCTACAAACTATGTATCTGAAAGGATGTTAATATTCAAAATATATACGGAACTCAACATACCAAGGGAAACTTCCTCAACTCAATAAAGAACAGCTACAAAATTACCGTACAGCAAACATCAATCTTAAGAGTGAAAGACTGAATAGTTCCTCCACAGACTGGAGATAAGGGGGTCCTCTGTTCCCACTGCTAGTCAACGTACTGTTAAGTTATAGCCAATGAAATAAGGTAAGAAAAGTGATGTAGACCAGAAAGGAAGGTTTAATAATGTACCCATCAACAGAAGGTATTGCAGTTGCAGTAAGATGAATGCCTCCCCACGCCTCTCACCACCCACCAAAAGGATAGCCCTCATCCCTATAACCCGTGAGGGTTACATTCTATGTCAAAAGAGAGTTTGCAAAAAGAGTTTGTCCTTGTGCCCTAGTTAAGGATCCTGAGATGCAAGATGATCCTAGGCTACCTGGCAAACATGATATAATCAGGAGGGTGTGATAAGAAGGATACAAGTGGAGTTGGAGACAGAGAAGTCGTTGCTCTGATAGAAGCAGGATGGGGACAGATGTTAAGATGCTACCTTAGAGGAAGTGGGCTATGAGGCAAGGCACTTAAGCAGTCTCCAGAACTTGGAAAGTGCAAGGAAACAAATTCCTCCCTGGAATATCAAGAAGGCTAACAGTGCTGTGGATCCATTCCAGACACCTTATGTTGAGAAGTAAAAGAGAATAAATTTTATTGTTTTAACTCACTTAGTTTGGGGTAACTTTTTACAGCCACATTAGGAAGCTAGCGAAATGGTGTACACAGAAAAGCCCAAAGAGGGACTCCTGGGTGGCTCAGTTGGTTAGGCGTCTGACTTGGGCTCAGGTCATGATCTGGCGGTTTGTGAGTTCGAGTCCCACATCAGGCTCTGTGCTGACAGCTCAGACCCTGAAGCCTGCTTCAGATTCTGTGTCTCCCTCTCTCTCTGCCCCTCCCCTGGTCATGCTCTGTCTTTGTCTCAAAAATGAACAAACATTAAAAAAAAAAAAAAAAGAAAAAAGCCCAGAGAAGCTACAAATCTCTAAAGTGAGATTAGTAAATTCTTTTTTTTTTTAAGTTTATTTATTTACTTTTTTAGTAGTTTCTACACCCAAAGTGGGGCTCAAACTCATGCCCTGGAGATCAAGAGTTGCATGCTCTTTAACTGAGCCAGCCAGGCGCCCTGTAAGATTAGTAAATTCTAGATATTCAAGATCGACATTAAAAAAATCTATATTACTTCAATGCAGTAGCAGTTAACACATGGAAACTGAAATTAAAAATACAATTATATGTACAATTGCTCAAAAAGGAAAAAGTACAAACATACGTTAATCTAACAAAAACATTAACAGGATTTTGATGCTAAAATCTATAAAAGTTTACACAAATAGAGACCTACCACAGCCATTTACTGGAAGATACAACATAGAAATGATGTCAAATGATTACAAATTGATAGACAGGTTAATGTAATTTCTATCAAGGTATTTTCTACAATACAAACAAGATTATTCTAAAATTTATAAAGAAAGGCAAAGGAACTAGAACAGCTAGAGCATCTGAAAAAGAATAAAGTGGTCAGAATCATTCATGCAAGATTTCTAATATAGTAAAAAGTAATCAAAACTACATTGTATTCGTGGAGTGAGACACAAATAAATCAATGGAAAAGAACAGAGAACCCAGAAATGGCCCCATACAAGTACTTCCAATTGAGCTCGGACAGAGGTACCAAGGAAACTAAGAGAATTTAAAAAAAAAAACAAAAAAACTCCACAAAAACTTCATACCTGTACTAATATTAGCTCAAAAATGATGTAAAACAATAATACTTTAAACCAGAAAAGATTCCATAGAACATTATCCTCAGGATCCATATACCTTTGCTCTATCTCTGTGTTATCTATCTTCCCATCTGGAGTTTTAACACATTTTGACTTTATTCTGTGGTATGCTTTGAGTATTTGAAAAAAACCAATTTATCCTGTGGTGTGTACTATTTCGGTATCTCACTTTAGAGAACTTGAGATTTCATTATTTTACTCCTCATAGAAACTCTCTGGGGGCACCTGGGTGGCTCAGTCGACTGAGCGTCCGACTTCGGCTCAGGTCACGGTCTTGCGGTCCGTGGGTTCGAGCCCCGCGTCGGGCTCTGTGCTGACAGCTCAGTGCCTGGAGCCTGCTTCGGATTCCGTGTCTCCCTCTCTCTCTGCCCCTCCCCCGCTCACGCTCTGTCATCAAAGACATCGAAGGCAGGATGTTTGACAAAAAGCCCTCTCAGATTCATTACATTAGTAAGGCTGCTCTCCGGTGTGGGCCCTGTGATGTTCTGTAGTTTTGATCCGTGGGTAGAAGCCTTAGCACGCACATTACATTCATGTGGTTTTATCAGAGATGTAGATCCCGATGTCTAGTGAGTTGCGAAGCCTGTGTAAGTCCTCTGCCGCACACGTTACATTTATGTGATTTCTCTCTAGTGTGGGCTCTCTGATGCCGACTCATGCGTGAACTTCAAATCAAATGCGTTGTCACACTCCCTACGTTCGTCAGATTACTCCCCGGTATGAATTCTCTGATGGCTGACAAGGCTTGAATTCTGAGTGAAGACCTTGCCACAATGACTACATTTATAAGGCTTCTCTCCAGTATGGATCATCTGGTGTCTAGTGAGGTTGGAGCGCTGAATGAACGATCTGCCACACTGGTCACACTGGTAAGGTTTCTCTCCAGTATGAATTCTCCGATGACTAGGCAGGCTCGAACTCTGACTGAAGACCTTGCCGCATTCATTACATTTGTAAGGTTTCTCTCTAGTATGGATCACCTGATGGTAAGTAAGGCTCGACAGCATAGTAAAGGCTCTGCCACACTCATGGCACTGGTAAGGCTTCTCTCCAGAATGAGTCCTGCGATGACGCGCGAGGTGTGAATCATAACTGAAGACCTTCCCGCATTCGTCACACTTGTAATGTTTCTCTCCCGTGTGGATTATTTGATGTCTAGTGAGATGTGAGCTCTGATTAAAGGCTTTGCCACACTCGTTACATTTGTAGGGTTTCACACCGGTATGGATTACGTGGTGGTTAGTGAGCTGTGAGCCATAGGTAAAGGCTTTGCCACATTCGTGGCACTTGTACGGCTTCTCTCCCGTGTGAATTCTTCGGTGACTCACCAGGCCTGAGCTCTGACTGAAGACCTTGCCACACTCATTACACTTGTAAGGCTTCTCTCCCGTATGGATCACCTGATGGCTCGTAAGACCTGAACACTCACTGAAGGCCCTGCCACACTCATTGCAGTGGTAAGGTTTCTCTCCGGTGTGAATTCTGTGATGACGTACGAGGTGCGAGTTGCGACTGAAGACCTTCCCACATATGTCACACTTATACGGTTTCTCTCCTGTCTGGATTACCTGGCGTCTAGTGGGGTGTAGACCGGGATTCACTGCTTTGTCACACTCCTCACGTGTGTAAGGTTCTTCCCTGATGCGCGCTTTCTGGTCTTGTGTGAGTAATGAAGAACGCAAGGGATCATTCCCACGTTCATTGGAGATGTTGGTCGGGACTCTTGGAAGAATTGTGTGAAGTAGTGAAACTGAGGCACTATCGCTGACAGACCTCGCCACTTGGTGACATTCATAGATTTTCCCTTCAGTCTGAAGTATCTGCACGCCAGCCAGACGTGACTGAAAGCTTAGTCCAGACCTGTTTTCAATCGGCTCATTTCCTGCGTCTCTTCTACCAGTCAGGTTTTTGTTGAGGGTCACGAGCACACCTTCGTAATTTCTCTCACCGTCCCTCCGCTGACACTCAGAGTCGTGAAGACTTTTCTGGATATCTCTGAAGCCACAATCTTCGGCGCAACGGCTTTCATGTCTTTCCAATATAACTGTCTGCAATACTTCCCCTGTATTACTGTTTTCTTTTGGTGGTAGTTCCTTGATCACACATTTGGGAGAGAGAGCTACGAGATATAAAGAACCATAGGTTTCCAATTAATTACAGAAAAATCTCATATTGAAAAACATATTACACCAAAAGTACTACATATATTGATCAGTTATGAAATGTTGCAACCATGACTTTCAATTTTTAGGAACACAAAAGGTACAGGATTCTTTAATATAAAAGGGTAATTACATCTAATGCAAATTGATTTTAAAGCCTACTTTAAATAGTCAATGTTGGGGCACCTGGGTGGCCTAGTCGGTTAAGTGTCCGACTTCAGCTCAGGTCGTGATCTCGCAGTCCGTGGGTTTGAGCACCGCATCGGGCTCTGCGATGACAGCTCAGAGCCCGGAGCCTGCTTCGGACTCTCTGTCTCCCTCTCTCTTTGCCCCTCTTCCCACTCATGCTCTGTCTCTCTCCCTCTCTCAAAAATGAACAAACACTAAAAAAAAATTAAATAATCAATGGCAAAAAAAAAAAAAAAAAAAAAATCACAGTATGCAAACTTACGTTAGCCCTGAAAAGAGGGGGATTTTCTCATCATGTTCTGCAATGGCACACCATTACCTGCCAATTTTTCACAGAAAATATATGGTTGTTTCATGTTTGAAGAGGTAAAAGTACTGTCCATATTTACTGCATCTTTATTGGGCACTAATTCTAAAGCACAGCATGATATACTCTAATGGTAAATAATCCAGAACAAACTTATCTAACCAGTAATCTAAATTTTTTTTAACATTTATTTATTTTTGAAAGATGAGAGAGACAGAGCACGAGCAGGGAGGGGCAGAGAGAGAAAGAGACACAGAATCCAAAGCAGGCTCCAGGCTCCGAGCTGTCAGCACAGAGCCTGACATAGGGCTCAAACCCACGAACAGTGAGATCATGACCTGAGCCGAAGTCGGATGCTTAACCGACTGAGCCACCGAGGCGCGCTATCTAAATAAATGGCAATTTAGAATTGGAAAACTATAGTAGCACTGGGGAAATGAGGGAGACTTTAATCAATGTTATAAAAATATTTTTCTGAATACCAGTCATGTAACTGTATTCCCTCAGAATGGCCATTTTTAACAAGCAGTATAAGTCGGCTATGCTGCACTGTGCATACCAAAAAACCATCATCTGTAAGTCATAACGACAATTAATAAAACATTCTAGTAACCTAGAGTAAAAGCAGGACTGAAATAATAAGTAACCACAATGATACAAAATTATAGTTTGTGGAATTCTCAACAAATCTCTCGAGAGGAAAAAAAAAAAAAAAAAGCAAGGGCTTCTATTCCAGAACCAGCATACCATATGAAAACTGGAATTTATGTTAAGACCACTCATTTTTGAAGTATCCAGTCAGGGAAATACTGAACATAATTGGGAAAAAGAAGTCAGAAATCACAATTATGATTTTTTTTTTAAGGTATCTCTATGCCCAACAGGGAGTTCAAACTCACAACCCCGAGATCAAGAGTCACATGCTCTACTGACTGCACCAGGCAGGCACCCCATAAATCACAATTATGAGTTTCGGCCTGCACTTATGTAACAGCTCATCAATTCCCTATCTATGTAGTATTCTTTAATTTTTAGTTCACTGGCCACAAAGTATATGTAATAATGAGTTTGTGCGTGAAAATCTTATTAATGAAGGCCAGATCAAACAATGTTTGGACAGAATTGTAGAATAAAAACATACAAAATATAGTGCAGGCTGCATGGCCTGAATGTTTGTGTCCACCCCAATATGATGGGGTTGGAGGTGGGGTCTTTGGCAGGTAACCAGGTCATGAGGGTGCAGGGTCGCGAAAGGGATTAGGGCCGTTACAAGAAGAGATATGAGAGCTTGCTGCCTTACTCTTTCCATCATGCACAGACACGGCGAGAAGGCAGTGATCTAAACCAGAAGAAGCCTCATCAGGAACTGAACTGACTAGCACCAAGATCTTGGACTTGCCAGACTCCAGAACTGTGAGAGATAAATTTCTATTAGTTAAGCCATCTGGTTTTGGTACTTGCTACGGCAGGCTGAGCCAAGGCACAGACAAAAGACCATCTGATCAAAATCATGACAGAAGGTTGCCGTATCTTACAAAAGTCAAGGAATTTCTGAGACTTTTCTATAAAACACGGAATAGCTTTACAAATCAAAACCACAATGAGATACCACCCTACACCTGTCAGAATGGCTAATATTAACAACTCAGGCAACAACAGATGTTGGCGAGGATGCAATATTTACTGCATCTTTACTGGGCACTAATTCTAAAGCACAACATGATATACTCTAATGGTAAATAATCCAGAACAAACTTATCTAATGAGTAATCTAAATTTTTTTTAACATTTATTTATTTTTGAGAGATGAGAGAGACACAGCACGAGCAGGGAGGGGCAGAGAGAGAAAGAGACACAGAATCCAAAGCAGGCTCCAGGCTGCTGGAGCATTTTGCATTGTTGGTGGCAATGCAAGCTGGTGCAGCCACTCCAGAAAACAGTATGGTGGTTCCTCGTAAAATTAAAAATAGAACTACCCTACGACCCAGCAATTGCACTACTAGGCATTTATCCACAGGATACAGATGTGCTGTTTCGAAGGGACACATGCACCACCATGTTTATAGCAGCACTATCAACAATAGCCAAAGCATGGAAAGAGCCCAAATGTCCATCGATGGATGAATGGATAAAGATGTGGTGTACGTATGTATGTATACACACACACACACACACACACACTGAAGTATTACTCGGCAATCAAAAAGAATGAAATCTTGCCATTTGCAACTACGTGGATGGAACTGGAGGGTATTATGCTAAGTGAAATTAGTCAGTCAGAGAAAGACAAAAATCATATGACTTCACTCACAGGAAGACTTTAAGAGACAAAACATATCAACCTAAGGGAAGGGAAACAAAAATAATATAAAAACAGGGAGGGGGACAAAACAGAAGAGACTCATAAATATGGAGAACAAACTTGAGGGTTATGGGAGGGGCTGTGGGAGAGGGGATAGGATAAATGGGTAAGGGGCATTAAGGAATGTACTCCTGAAATCATTGTTTCACTATATGCTAACTAATTTGGATGTAAATTTTAAAAAATTAAAAATAAAATTAAAAAAAAATAAAACACGGAATATCTTAAGCCTTCTAATAGCGCTGACATGGTAAAAGCCTTGAAGTACATCACCACCACTTTTTAAATAGGGACAGTAGGCACATGGGGTTTGTGTTTCTAACCCTTATTCATAGAGAAAGTAAGTATGAGAAAGAGGGTTTGACCTAGGCCTGCGGGTTCAGACAAAGTGTGCTCATGCATAAACACCTGCAAATCACAGTCAAGATCGGGAGCTTCGACATAAATACGTTGAGGGAGACACCAGAGCTGTGTTGTGCTAACAGTGTTACCTAGCCACCCTGAGTACCCTGTCACCCCCGCAATAAGGATTTCTGTAGTGTCCTGAAACAGCGATACAGTGGATAAGCAGGGATCTTTCTTAACGTGGTAAGTAGTGTGGCTGGTGAGGGGGGCCTGCGGGAATCAGGGTGTTCAAGTTCTACACAATTCATAAGCTAGTAAGGAACAGTGTGGTCCATCCAGATGGAGGTACCGTGTGAGGGAAGGTCAGAAAGAAGGAAGGTCAGGAGCGGAGGGCAGGAGGTAATGAGCACATGAGAGAAGTGATGGTATTTGCCAATCTATGGAGGGGTAAATGTGCCAGGGCAGTCAGAATTCCAACCTTGGGAAAAAAGAAGGGACTGACGTGGCAAACACCATCATGCTGTCCCACGATGGAATTATAGGAATTAACTATAGGAATTACAGTGTGGGTGTGTGGCCAAAATGTAAGACAGGTAATAGGGAGGGAGTGTGGAGACCAGGCAAGAAGCCATGCTTAGAAAACAGAGTAGGATGGGTGGCTGCTGAGGGGGAGGCATAGGGGACATGGGGTAAGTTGGTAAAAGGGGACAAAATTTCAGCCACGTGCTGAACAAGGTCCGCAGAGCTAACGTACAACATGGTGACTACAGTTGGTAATATCGTATCATTGAAATTTGCTAAGAGAATAGAACTTAAGTGTCCTCACCAAAAAATTTTTTAAAAAGTAAATATGTGACGTAACGTGTGTTAATTAACTTGATTATGGAAATCCTTTCACAATGTATATGTATGTCAAATCACTACAGTGTACCCTTTCAATATATTACAATTTTCTTTGCCAGTTATACCTCAGTAGAGCTAAAAAACAAAAAATTCATCCTCTGACTGCCTCCTCTGAATACTTACAGAACAGTTTACACGAGGATCTCGCTCTCTTGTAAGAACCAGTGAATCAACAGCACAGGGGGAGAAAAAAAAAAGGAATTGGGTATTTTAAGCTTTTCATAAGGTTTTATGCATACTTAAGTTCTGGCAGCATGCCTGATTAAGTGTGCAAATCATCTGACAAAAGTGTAAGTGTCAAGTCCAGATACCACGTTATGAGGCTTTTCGTATCTGAGGCAACAGGACTTCAATCTCAGTCAAGTAAGACAGGGGCTCCAAGGAGGAGAATGCAGACACCCAAGGGCAGATCTCCACTTCTGGAGGGAAGTTTTCCTCACCCAGGGAGACCAGGTTCCTGTAGTTCTCCAGCATCACGTCCCTGTACAAGGCCCTCTGAGTGGGGTCCAGGCACTCCCACTCCTCCTGAGAGAACTCTATGGCCACATCCCTGAAGGTCAACCATCCCTGAAACGAGAACACATTTCACCAAGGAGCTACGGGGAGAGTTATCCGCACACAAAACAGGAAGACGAGAAACATGTAAGGATCAATTCAGATGAAGTAGGTTTTCTTACAGATCTATGTAAGGTATTTCTGAGCAAGTTATGTGTCCCCAATTTTGGCTTATTACACGTTCCCATAAGAGGTTAGGATGGCCTCTAAATCAATATGGCTTTTTTCATTTTTGTGGACAATATAAGAAATATAAAAACAGAAAATCAGGGGTGCCCGTTGGGAGCATGTGACTCTTGATCTTGGGGTTGTGAGTTTGAGCCTCACGTTGGGTGCAGAGATTACTAAAAAAAAATAATAATAATATTATTAATAATAATAAACTTAAAAAAAAAATAGGGCGCCTGGGTGGCTCAGTTGGTTAAACACCCGGCTTCAGCTCAGGTCATGATCTTGTAGTTCATGAGTTCGAACCCCACGTCGGGCTATGTGCTGACAGCTCAGAGCCTGGAGCCTCCTTTGGATTCTGTGTCTCCCTCTCTGTTCCTCCCCCATTTGTGCCCGCTCTCTCTCTCTCTCTCTCTCTCAAAAATAAATAAAGATTAAAAAATTTTTTTAAAAAATAGAAAATCAATATAAGGTTATCTAGAAGTGTTATCCATCATGTTGTGATATCTATCAATGTCACAATGAGTGATATTCAATATCTAGATGAGCAAAGGCATGAGTGTTATCTTCAGAGAAGACAATACCCATGATGGCTTTAGAGGAAGGCCACGGTGAGTAAAGGCTCTTGAAGACTTCCCACGTGCTAGTCATCATGCTAAATGCTTTCCACGCACTAACTCCCATTGACATCGACATCACTCATCATAGACAGATCTGTTCCCATCTTACCGAGGAGACAACTGTGTCACACACATTCCCCGAAGCCTGCCCAAGGTCAAATGCTCTAAGAAATGGCAGAAAAAGCTCCAGAACCCAGACATTTAGGCTTTGGAACTGAACCTAAACAACGAAACATATATACCAGATAGCATGAAAAGAATGTTGAGAGAGGGATTCCTGAAACAATTAGAGACAAGTTTAAGGCTAACAGCATGGTCATTGTATCTGTGCATGCACACGCACACGCACATAAATATCACTCTTGTGCTATTTAACTCATTAATGTGATAGTGTAGAAAACATGTAAAGCCATGCAAATACTTAAGATTTAACTTCAAAAATTAATAAACTTATTTATGAAGTAATGATAATGTCTGTAAATACTACAGGCTTGTGCATCCCTGCACGCACACACACACACACACACACACACACACACACACACACATTCAAATTTACTGAAGTAAGAGGAGTTGACTCTCCACGACACAAAGGGCCCTCCTCATAGGCTCCGGTCCCTGGGTCATGATGAGCTGGAATCTAAGTGCAGAGGAGAGGGACGGGGGTGGGAAGGCCTGGGGGAGTGTGGACAAACACTTCAGACTCAGACAAGGTTAGCAAGTCCAAGAAGGGCCTTGCAGGAATGAGAGACAGGAAATCGACCCAGGATATGACTTCACCTGATAGACGGCCATTCCCGACTCCTTTCCTTTGCTCTTCCTCCCTTTCCAGGATTCTTCCTCAGGCAGGATCAGGCTTGGGGATTCAATCCTAAGTGTCAAGAAAACGCAGCTTAACGCTTAGAGTCAGTCTGGGTCCTTCCCGTCCTGCATCCTCACACGGGAAGGCCTCTCCGTGTGAAAACACAGGGGGTGCCCCGGGACAGTGGACTCCTCCAGAGGCCAGCAAGTGACCTTCCCACCCTTCTTCTTCAGAACCGGCTCCCGCCCTGGTGAAGCCCCCGCACACCGCATCAGTGGGGACCTGGGCGGGACCTGACCCTCCCCTGCAGGTCACAGGCCTGCCCCGATCACACCCCACGCAGAGCCGGGCCCCCTCACCTCTCCCTGGGTCAGGGGCGGATGTCAGCCTCAGACAGGGAGCACCACAGCCTTGGTGCTCAGCGCTGGAGACACATCAGAAACCCCCCAGGCACTTTAACTAGGACTGAGATCAGGCCCTGTCTCCCCTTGGCCATTTGAAGGGACTCTCTGGGAGGGGGTCTGAGAGGCTCCACTGAGAAGGTGGCATCAGAACGAGGACCCAGAGGAGGGAGCTTGTTTGCCACCCCCCTCTGAGGGGCCACACAGTACCAGGCAGAGGGACAGGCCCCGGGAGGCCCTCAGGCAGGAGCAAGCCTGGCCCCAGGAGAGGGGAAGAGGCCTGCGTGGCAGCAGTGGGGTGAGGAGACCAGCAGGGGAGGAGGACAGACAGGCACCTGGGGAGGCAGATCCGGAAGGGCGTGTCTTCCAACATTTGCCCCCCATGTCTTGAAAGAAACGATATGTTCCTCCTCTCATTTGAAGCAAACATCAGATTTTTTTCATCATACACATTCAAATATTTACAAATAATGTAGTATTTCATATTTAGAATTATGCCAAGCTGTTCACTAAGCCCCAGGAAGTAGAGGGTTGCCCTTAACCAAAATGTGGAGGGTGCAGGGGGAGGGTGACTGGGGGAGGTCGAGTCAGTTCTGGACAAGTTAAGATGGATGTGCCCCAGACGTCCTAGCAGAGATGTCGAGGCAGCTGGACACGGGACGGAGTCCAGGGCAGAAGTCTGGTGGAAGTGGAAACCAGGAGACATGCAGGTGGTGCTGAGAACCGGAGATGAAGTGATAAGGAAAGGCAGGGGTGTAGCCAGAGAGAAGAGGTTCAAGGACTCAGCTGCGGGGTGCCCCGCACTCGGAGACCAGGGAGTTCAGCAGACACCAGCAGGGAAGCTAAGAGGTGACCAGTGATCGGGGAAACCAACAGGTAAATAGGGTAGTAAAGCTTAGCGAGATGTCCTCAAACTAAGAAAAAAAAGTGTGTCGAGGAAGAGGGAGTGGTCACATGTGCCACCTGCCCCTGACAGGAAAAGCAAAATAAAGACAGGACATTCAATCCTGGACTGAGAAATGGGGTCGCTGTGGCTCTGAAAGACAAAGTCTCAGAGGCACGGTAGCTGTTGAAAGCTTGACCAGATGGGGTTCACGAGACGAGTGGAGACCAGATTTGAAGACAGTGGAAGCAGGCTTTTAGGGTCTTGTGTCCTGAAAGGGAGCACGGGGTGGGATGCGCATTAAGGAGGCCACTTGTTGTGCTGAGCACTGGGTGTCGTATGTAGGTGATGAATCACTGCATTCTGCTCCTGAAACTAATATTACGCTGTATGTTAAAAACTAGAATTTAAATAAAAACTTGAAACATGAAAAAAAAAATGAAAGGGAGTAAGGAAGAGAAGGGCTTACCAGAGGGGAAATTAGTTAATAGAGAACGTTTTGTTATTTAAAACAATTTTTTTAAGTCTATTTGAAGGGAGGGAGGGAGGGAGAACGAGCGAGAGAGAGCACCTGAGCAGGGAGGGGCTGGGAGAGAGGAAGAGAAAGAGAAGCCCAAGAAGGTTCTGTACGCTCAGTGCAGACCCCAATGTGGGGCTCGAACTCACAAGTCATGAGATCACGACCTAAGCCGAAGTTGGACGCTTAACCGACTGAGCCACCCAGACGCCCTGAGAATGTTTGGGTTTAAAGATTCAACGAAGACAGTGAATAAGCGGCTTTGGGGGGGAGGCGTGCACGTGCGTGTGGAAGACGGGCGAAACCACCATCTGCGTGTGCTGACTGAAATTATTTCCTGCCGCGTACAAACTCGAGATGGAGTGGAGGAAGGATCCCATCCGGTCCCGAGGCAGTGGGTGGGGCTGGCGACCCGGGAACAGTCTCTGGCTCAGCAACACACAAAACGACGGTGGTGCAACCTCTCGCATGGCCTTCATTTGGGGGCACTGAAATGCGCAGGGGTATTGTTTGCCCTCGGAACAGTCTTCATCGTGAGGGACAGAGCAGCTGACCAGGTGCAGGGGAGGCACAGAAAGCCAAATCCAGTGCGCCTGGCTGGCTCAGTCAGTAGAACGTGCGACTCCTGATCTTGGTTGGGGTCGTGAGTTCGAGCCTCACATTGGGTGTCGAGATTAAAGAAAAAAAGAGTCAAGAGTCCTTCACTCAGACCACTCTCCTACCTGTCAACAGATGTCTACAAGGATGCATGAGCCCCCAATATCTTCTTAAACATTCAAAACTCTCACTTAGATCTTCCAAAATGCATCTGAATCCTTCTTGACTTGCAACACAGAATAATCCAGAAGGTTCTCTGAGACCTTCCCTCCAAATCCTCCGTGTCAGACGATGATTCTTGCACAGACTCCACACAGGTTACTGTGTGGAACAGATTCCCAGACTCCCCCCAACCCGTAGGACCGAGGCACCATCCAGCTGCGGCCAGAGCTCCCTGTGGCTCGAACAACATCACAGGGGAATGTGCCTCTGCCTAATCCCTCTCCTTTTCGTGTCTCCTCAAGTGTCATCAAGTTTCCCAATTAAACCCCAGCTGGCAAATCTCAGCCTCAGCATCTGGGTCCGGGGGAACCTGGGCCATGACAACGGCTCCGCAAACGGACCCATGCAGCCCCACAACCACCCACAAACCACTTCCCGGTGTTCCCGCAGGAACCGAGACACCCCTTCCCAACAGGTCCACACACCCCTCACCCCACAGCCATGCCCGGGACACGCGCACACACCGTTCCCTGGGCCATCTGGGGGCCCACGCTTGCTTCCGCTTCCCTCCCGCACACCCCTCTCACCTCACTTCCATTTTCCCCATCTTCCCACCTCTCCTCGACATGCGGCTGAGCGAACTGGGCCAAGAGGCACGGGCACCACACCAGTAACGGACACGAGTGCAGAGTGAAGGACACCGGGTCTTCAGTATGGACACCAACGAGGTGGCCCCGCCAGGGAACACTTGTGAGCAAGTGGGGACAACAGGGAGTCCAGCTGAAAAACAGTCAAAGGTTGGCCAGATCCAGTGCGGTGGGACGTGAGAGACAGAGAGGCCCCAGATCTCTTCCCAGAGGCCACCAGGTCTCCCCTCCCCACTCACAGCAAGTTGCAAGAACCTCTAGTTCTTTGTGGTGCCTATTTTATGTCCCCTGAGGCTCCTGACCTCGTCCTCACCCTCCTGAAGGGAAACTGAGACTCTTGACTCTGAGCAGATAACTGCTGGAAGCCAAGCCCCCGCCCAGGATGCAGCCGGTCCCTGGTGACATGCACAGCCCGGGCCACCTGAGAGCTGGTGAAGGGCAGTGACGCAGCAGGTGAACACGTGGGGACCCCTGGTCTGTAGGGCCTTCCAGGCCCCGGTACGTCCTTCTGCTCTTGAGTAAATAAGCAGCCACAGGAGATTTCGATCCATTAACTGAAATTCCCAGAACAAATACTGGCATGAGCATCACCACCTGCCCGGCCTCCTTGGTCTTCCCCGAGGACTACTCAGCTCTACCACAGGCCCGGCAGCTCAACCCAAGCCCAAAGTGAGGTGCAGCCGCCAGCCTGGGAAGGAGGGACTTCGTGCTCCCTCCAGCTGAGACAAAACAGGAAAGACTCAATGGAGACGATTCAACCTGCATAACACGACAGATGGCTGGGGAAGGGCACTTGAAGTGTCGGGCTGGAGAGCCTGGAGAGACATCTCTGAGCCTAAACCTGAAGGAGGAGGAAGGGCCAGAGCTGACATGGTTTAGGGACATCAGGTCAGAGCAGGGACGAGGACCTGTGACAGAAAAGGCTGGTGTTTGGGAACAGAGAAAAGGTGATCGTGACTGGGGCACAGCGAACTGTGAGGAGAGGGTAAGGTCCCAGGACGAGGCTGGAGACACTGGCAGGGCCTGACGATTCGGGCTGTGCAGCCACAGTGAGTCTGTATTCTGTCCTGGTGACGATGGAGCCAGCAGAGGGTTCAATGCCAGGGAGGGACATACTCTGCCGAGAGAGTCACGCCTGCTGCAGAGAGAGGGGTGACTGTGACTCAGAGTCTGTGTCTCTGCCTCCATCCTAGTGTTCTGTGTTTCATTTTTGGAGGACTGGGACCCATTTACAATTCTACTGACATCTGGGCACTCTGTCCAAGAACTGCCACACGAGATATGCATTGTATTCTGCCAATGAAGTCAGGGCTCAGTGTTGCTCAAATCCAGTGTCTGTCTAGTCCGTCATCTCCATGTTGAGCTGGGCTCACTGAGGCCCACAAGGGAGTCATTTCACCAAGTTATCCTGAGAAGGTCTGCGTTGAGTAAGCAAAACTGGGTATAACTGAATTCTGATAGGGTGGCCTGAATGGCCCAGTGGGCAGAGTTTGCCCACATCACTCTTCTCTCTTAAAAATTCCAGGACCATCTTTCACATGTCCGGGCTAAGGAAACTTCCATTTCTTTTCTTTTCCTTTATTTTTTTCTTTTTAAATAATCTCTAAGCCCAGTGTTAGGCTTGAACTCATGACCCTGAGATCAAGAGTCGCACGCTAGGGGCACTTGTGTGGTTCAGTTGGTTAAGTGTCTGACTTCAACTCAGGTCATGATCTCAACGTTCGTAAGTTCGAGCCCTGTGTCGGGGCTCTGTGCTGACAGCTCAGAGCCTGGAGCCTGCTTATGTGTCTCCCTCTCTCTCTGCCCCTCGCCTGCTCGTGCTGTCTCTTTTGGTCTCTCAAAAATGAATAAAAACATTTAAAGAAAAATTAAGAAGAGTCACACGCTCTACCAAATGAGCCAGCCAGGCGCCCTTAGGAAACTTTTATCTCAAGGTATAATCGCTGTGTGCTCAGGCACTAAACTCCCCTTATCCAGAACATCACACTAAAACATTTACAAAATTCAGAATTTTGAACACATAATGAATTGCTGCTGTAAACACTGCAAGGCGACCACCTATAGAAACAAGACACGAATTTCCTCATCAGGAACAGATGGGCTCTGTTAGGTGACATTTCCAAGTAAATCAGCCCATTCTTCAATATTTGCAAAAAGCAGGCAAGAGGAACTTGAGGGGAATATCTATTCGGTAGCTCATGGCCCACTGTTTCAAAAGATCACATAAAAGGTAAGAAAACTGAATATTAAAGTGACAGCTTAAACCAGGTTTCGACTTACATAAGAGATTACTGACATGTTTACGAAGTACACACTGGAACAGTCTAAAATTATACTAGATACTAAAGGAAGTTCTCAATATACATGACAAAGAGAGAGCTTACAGACCTGTCTGAACCAAACACAATAAACTTAAAAAAGAAAAGTTAAAAAAACATTTTTTTTTTAAACAATGAAGTATGAGACCAAAATTTTTAAAAATGGCAAGGTCATGCTTAGAAAAGAATGCCAGAAACTGTTTGTAGGATGCTTTCAAAGCTCACTTCAGAAGTTAATTATTTATAGGAAAGTATAAAGATGTATTTCAAGCTTCAAAAAGGAAAATGATGTAAATATAAGCGAATCAGGAAGAAAAAAGTAAAATCCATTACAAAGAAGCAACAGTTTTCAGTTTTCATGTTCCATAAAAAGGCAGCGTGTCATGAGGGCCATTTCTTGCCCCACTTCTATCCTCGGAGCCCAGACAAAGGGAAGAGGGTGACCCATGACTGAGTGAAGTCTCTGCCTTCCTGGCTGAACAGGGATTGCAAATGGAAGGTATATTCTGAAGCAAATAATTATAAGATGCACAGGCTTTTTAGAAAGGAGTTTTGCAATCCTCACACTTATCTGCATAATCTATTCTAATTTTAAGTGTATTATATTATAAAGCCATATGTAACGTAACATACTTCATCATCCATATCCAACCAATTCACCATTCATCTGGATTACTTTGCTCACTACTGTCTTTCCTTCTCTCAATATTTATCTCTCCCCCAACCCCTTTTCTTTTTTTTTTTTGGTTTGCTTTTCCATTTTCCCCTTGGGTTTCTGCGCATTCTGTTCCCCTCTCCTGTCCTGCCGTTTCTCTCCTCTGGGTTTCTTCTTGCACACTTGTTCTGACCCATTCTGTAACCTGTTCCCCTTCTTGTTGCTTTCTCCCCAACCTTTCTGATTGTCCCCAATGTTCATGCATTTCTCTTTCCTCCCCAGCTCCCATCTGCTCTCCCAGTTAAGTGTGCTCTTTCCCTGCTACTCTCCCTCTGTCCCCACTCTCTGGCACCCCCAGCTTGCTGGGCTCCCTCCCGGCTGTTTCTCCCTCCGTTCCTCTGGTCTCCTCCCATTGGCCCCTTCTTTCCTCTCAGCACCACATCGCGCAGGCTGCCAGGACTCCAACTCTTTCAACCTCTCCCTAGGCTCCAAGTGAAGTGCCTTCCCCTTTGTTACCCACGCTCCTGTTGCCCCTCTCTACATTTTGCTCCCCATCATCCCTCTGGAGATTTTCTTTTTACTCTAAATTTCTCAACCTTCTTTTCTCCCACTGCTGCAACTTTGCCATCTGCTTCTGGTTCTCCCTCATTCATTTTTCTGTAATTCTCTCGGTAGGTCATGTGAAAATAAATAAGGAAACCTCATTTAAAGTGGAGGAGGGAAACCCTGAAGTGGGAGCTCTCTGGCAAGTACCACTCCGTGTAGCCTGCTTAACCAGCAGGAAGAACGAACAGAAGAATTACTTTAACAAGGGAGGTCCTTTTTCACATGGGAATTTCATCTCCTGCTTGTAAGAAAATAAAGGAAGATCCCTTCCTGCCCCACCAACAGACGCAATGACCACCACCTGCAGCCACTGAAAAACCGCCACAACCTTCAACTCTTGTTCTTCTCCAATGAACTTCCGTTTAAAACTCCCCCCGGGGGCGCCTGGGTGGCTCAGTCAATTAAGCCTCCGACTCCTTGATTTCAGCTCAGGTCATGATCTCGCAGTTCCTAAGTGTGAGCCCTTCATCAGGCTCTGTGCTGACAACAGGGAGCCCGCTTGGGATTCTCGGTCTCCCTCTCTGCTCGTCCCCCGCTCGTGCTCTCGCGCACGCGCTCTCTCTTTAAAAAAATAAATAAAAAACAAAAAACCCTCCCCAATTTCCTCCTAAAAATTAGAGCTGACCTTCCCTTTCTCTCCCAACTTGCCAATAATTCACCACTCCATGCATGTCCCGAACTGCAATTCCTCTGCTTCTTCCAGAATAAAATCATTTTGCTGGTAAAATAACTGACTTTTGTTTTTAAGATGGGCAGTCCCTCTCCTCCGGATTCCTCTCACCCAGGAGTGGGGTGTAACTGGATGCCCACCTCCCACAAAAGCACATTATCCAGCGCCGGGTGCACGGTCCGTCTCAAGACAGGCCCTTTCTAGTCCTCCCCAGCACAAGGTGAGGCCTGGGGAACTAAGAGGAGCCGGCTGAGAGAGACGCGAGGTGAGAGGAAGTGAGCGTGCCTCCGGAGAGGGCTGAGCTCTCCAGAATCTCAGGGCGCAGGTAAGGACCAGCCTCTCCCGAGGGGGCGGCCCGGCGCTGCCCTCTAGGGGCAGAGAGCAGCGAACATCCACCTCGCGAATTCCAAACAAAAAGGGAAGCCCCCGGCCTCCCACGGAGACGTCTGAATTTACTTGGACTGGAGGAGGTGGTGCGGAGATTTTAGCGGCCCCCAGACCCCGGGGACAGAGGAAGGGAGACTGCGAGGCGCAAGTTTAAACAAGAAAGACGAAACTCACACTCCACAGACTGGCCACCGCTCCACGAAACCCGCTTCCGGGTCTGCAGGCAACCGCGCGCGCGCAAAGGGAAGAGGCGGGGCCTGTGCAGGGCGCAGAGCGAAGCCCGGCTAGCGTAAGGTCGGCGGGAGCGGGAGGCGGGGTCTCAGGGGCTGGCGGTAACCATAGAGATGAGGCGCGCGGAGAGGACAGGCGTGGGCGGGGCCGACTCCAGCGCCGGATCTGGGATTCCCTCCCGGGTTTTCGGGGCTTGGGAGTGCTGGAGTCAGCCTGGTCTTTATCCTGGGAAGCGGCACTTTCTATTTCAAGTTAATGTTTCAAACAATTTTAAGGTAAAAGCTTAGAGTTTTGTGGGCGCCACTTATGTTGGAAAGTCAGATGTTTTCCTCTTCACAGCTGAAAACGATTCAAGTCAAAAGCCACGAGTCCCGCCAGAGAGGATGAAGCAACTCAGTGATCTTGGGAGCTGGGACCTCGGTGCGGGGTGGATGTGGGCGGTGGCTGGATCCTGGAACACTGTTGCAATTAAAGTTAAGTTAAACAACTGAACTGCAAATGGATGCAAACTGGAGTGTGAAATGCAGATTCTGCCTGGGCGGAATGTGCAATTTCACAAGTGCACCCAGGCCAACATTTCCGTTTATACTCCCCATTCACCTCGGAGTCAGACTCAACCCTGTGCTGTGTTCCAGAGACTTACCCAGGGACAAGACCTGAGGTGTAGGGCTTGGAGGGCTAAGGCATGTGATAATTTATTACTTTTAAAAAAGCAATAACTTTAAAACAAAGATTAAATTACATCGCTCTTTTTATACTTACTATATTGTTCCACACGAGATAATTATACTCAAATGCATTCGAGATAAACGTTGTTGACATCACAATATGGTTAAGTCAATAATTTCTAAATATAACGTAATTTCAAATTCACTTTACTATCACTCTGAAGGTGGTTAAAAAGCATGTTTTTTTGTTTGTTTGTTTTTTTTATTCTAAACGTGGTAGTGGGCCACCTGGTTGGTTCAGCTGGTAGGGCATGCAACTCTTGATTTTGTGGTGGTGAGTTTTAGCCCCATGTTGGGTGCAGGGTTACTTTTAAAAAATTGTAGTATATTTCAGTGGTTTTCTTTGTTTTCTATTTCTCAATGTTCTGGCAGATGTGGATAACAAAGCCTGTACACTATATAGTCCTTAAAAGACATTTCAATTTACTTTCACCTAAAAAATAATTAATTTTGCAATATATCTAAGGGTATTTATTTAGGGTTTTATTTAAACCCTACAAAAAGCAAAACTGGATTTTCAAATTTCTAATAGCCTTGTTTTTGCCCTCAATAATTTTTATGGCAATATCTGTGAATTAACATCTATCATGAAATAAGTGATTCTCTTACATCCCTAGATATGGAAGATTTCACCACAGAAATGGTAATCAATTGAAATATGATAATGTTTAGATAGGAAATTAGCATATTTAAAATATTTTCAGGTAAAATGAAAATATCCTGGCATGACCCCAAAGTGGATACATGATGATATGATGATATATTAGTACATTAAAAATATATATGGTATCTGGGAGGGATTTTTTTTTAAGATTTAATTTCTTTAAGTTTATTTATTTATTTTGAGAGAGAGAGAGCACAAGTGGGAGAGGAAGGGGCAGAGAGAGAGGGAGAAAGAATCCCAAGCAGCCCCTGGACCCTCAGTGCAGAGCCTGATATGGGACTCCATCTCACGAACCACGAAATCATGACCTGAGCCAAAACCAAGAGTTGGATGCTTAACGGACTGAGCCACCCAGGCATCCCAAGATTTGAGTTTTTTAAAGTAATATTTACACCCAGCGTGGGGCTTGAATTCACAAACCAGAGACCAAGAGTCATACAGCTCCATAGACTGAGCCCCTGGGAGAGATTTTGAGATCTTTAAAAGGTAGATTATTCTGTGATGTGATATGGCTAACTAGTCATTGAAGGGCATTAGAATATGCCATCCCCAAATACACCCTTTTGCTGTAAGGATTATTTTGAGCTGCTTATTTTGAGAAACAGGAGACACAGGAGAAGCTCAGAACAGAGTGGAAGTTATCCTTTCATAAGGGGAATTACTTTTAAAGGAAATCTCTACTTGTAAAGGGTGTCTCCTCTGTAGAGGAAGAGAAGGATGGCCCTACACAAAAATTTGATCAGAAGCATAACAAACTTAATCCTTGTTTACCCAGCTTTCTTGGATAAACTCTTCATAGCTGGCGTTGCCCCATATTTCTTTTGTCTTTAGCTGAAGGTCATATTTAAGCTGGTGGCTGAGGCTACTTGGGGAGTTACTTATTTTTCCCTGTGTCTCTCCCATGTATAGAGGAAGTATACGTGTTACTGAACATCTTTTTTCCCCTGTTAATCTATCTTTTATTACAGGGGTCTCAGCCAAGAGCTCAGAAGAGTAGATGGAAATTATTTTTCCTTGCTTATACTGTGTTGACAAGAAAGAAGTTTCAGTATGGACTTCCATAATCCCAAGCAAATAAATGAGTTTACAGTGGAACATTTCATTAAACCCATAACAATAGAGAAGTTAATAATAGGTGAGAGTCATGAATCTATTTGTTTATAAGGAGTTTTATTGCTTGTAAAATTGTCCAGAGAGCAAAATAAGTATATTCACAAGAAGTTACAAAGGATATTTCCTCATCCACAGGAAGGTTTTGACATGTCTCCCTGTGATGTCACTTAAAAACAGATACCACTTGGGGTACCTGGGTGGCTCAGTCAGTTAAGCATCCAACTCTTGATTTCTGCTCAGGTCATGGTCTCACAGTCATGAGATCAAGCCCTGAGTCAGGACTCTGTGCTGAGCATCAAGTCTGCTTAAGATTCTCTCTCTTTCTCTTTTCCTCTGCCCCTGCCCGACTTGCACGCGTACACGTGCACGCTCTCTCTCTCTCTCTCTCTCTGTCTCTCTCTCAAAAAATAAATAAATAAAACCAGATGCCATTTATTAAAGATTCAAAAATGTGAAAAACACAGGAACTAATTTGACCTGATGAACATATATTAAACCTGGTAACACAAAAATAGAGAATAAATATTTCTTAACATAGATGAATCAACTAAGGGGCGCCTGGGTGGCTCAGTCAGTTGAGCGTCTGACTTCAGGTCAGGTCATGATCTTGCGGTTTGTGGGTTCAAGCCCCGTGTCGGGCTCTGTGCTGACAGCTCAAAGCCTGGAGCCTGCTTCAGATTCTGTGTCTCCCTCTCTCTGTCCCCCCCTCCCTTCACACTCTGTTTCTCTCTCCTTCAAAAATAAATAAACATTAAAAACATTTTTTAAAAAAATATGAATCAACTGAAATATTTACCACTGCCAAATTTTAAAAAAATCAAACTTAGGTAAGGACAGGTTTTACGTGAGACAATTATTATATTAGAATGTTCCAACCACATGATCTGCGAATGTCTCCAAAGCCAGACAGAGAAGAGATTTTATTTCAAGGCGGAAACAGGTCTAGGAAAAAAAACCACACACACACACACAAACAGGTATAGGAGAATGGATGAGCATGTGGCAAGACCTATAAATGATCAGAGAATGTTTTACCTTGAAGTTGCCTACTCTTAGGAGGGTCTGTTGTAATGGTGGGGTTATTATGAATTATAATGCTCAAGAGAGGTCTAAATTCTGAGTTTTGGGGAAGGAGAGAAGCTTTTCTTAAAGTTTTATGTTATTTTTTAATTTTTAAAAAACATTTATTTATTTTTGAGAAACAGAGAGAGACAGAGTATGAGCAGGGGAGGGGCAGAGAGAGAGGGAGACACAGAATCCAAAGCAGGCTACAGGCTCTGAGCTGTCAGCACAGAGCCCGATGCGGGGCCCGAACTCACAAACCGCGAGATCATGACCTGAGCCAAAGTCGGATGCTCAACCAACTGAGCCACCCAGGCACCCCTCTTAAAGTTTTATTTATTTAAGTAATCTCTACACCCCATATGGGGCTCAAACTTATGACCCCAAGATCAAGAGTTACATCTCTTCTGACTGAGCCAGCCAGGCACCTCAAGGGAAGGAGAGACGCTTAAGTAAAGTTTGGTTAGGTCATATTAACAAGCATTGTTCTGTAGGAGGGGAAAATTCTCTTTCCTCTTAGGTCTCTGGCTTGGCTTAAGAATTAAACTGACCTAAGACAAATTCACAGAAAAGCATACACATTTTGTTGAATTTATACATGTACCCTGGAGCCTGCACAAGAGAATGAAGACCCAAAAAAGTAGAGTGGGAAGATTTTATACATTTTAGACAAAATTCAGTAAATTTGTAAAGAATTGGCAAGACACAGAGATTTGGGCTAGTTGGTAAAGGAGTAACTAGGAAGATAAGGATCAGTTTAACAAGATTTGTCCGTATAGATATCTTGGACCCCAATTCTCTATCTCTGGTAATAGGAATGTCTTCCTCCTGGTACAGGGAGGGTGACGTTCACATGGGAGGGTGATCTACTTTCAGGAAAACAATGAAAGGTCAGAGTGTTTCTTATATTAGCTGTTCAAGTGTTCTTAATTCAAAATACTCAGTATGCCAAAGTTGCATATTTTGGACTGACAGATGCTGGTTTCCTTCAGTTCCTATTGATCAGTGGGTATAAACAATTCAGTAATCATTGATGGGAGAAAGGATGGGGATTTGGAGGGTCTGTATCTGCCTTGCTTCTAGATAAATGGGGCATGGGGGTGCAAGAGCACCTGGCTCAGGGGTCCCCAAACACACCAGGTTTGGCCACTTTCCACTGACAAAATCCAAAGGCAGAGACACAAGCAGTGGTGGAAGAAGAAAGGAATTTATTTCAGGGAGGTCAACACCCAGAAGACCAGGGACTAACGGCTGAAAGCCTGTCTCCAAAGTGCTGAAAATACTTCTAGGTTTATATAAGGAAACGTGGGACAAAGCTCTGTGGGGATGTGCAGCTGGGCAGCAAAGGTCGGGTTGACCATTGTCCTGGGGTCAATTACATGGGGTCTTGCTGGCTCAGGACAGTCCTTATTGCTTGAGGGTAATTTTGGATCCAGCAGGGTCTTTTTTTTGCCTGAGTTAAGGTAAACTGGAAAGAAGAACTTAATCAATATTTAGAAAAAGTACAGACTGAGGTCCAAATGGAGGTGGCAGAAGTCCTGTTTCGTCTCACTGAGGTCATGTGTGGAAAGGTGGTTCTTTGCAGTGAGCAGTGCTGTTTTTCCAGACTTACAGGGTCAGAGTAAAGCCCAACACGGTCACCAGATATGACACCAAGCAAAATTAAAAAAAATAAATACATGTTATATTTGAACAGTGGAACATTATAAACTTTAATGCTAATAATAACAAATTTGCCCAAGAACTTTGGCATATGTGCCCTTTGAATGGCCCTGGAAAACTCCGTATCTTCATTATGCTCTGTTGTGTCCCCGAGTTGGAAAAACACATTCCTATGTTGTTCTTTTTTTTAAAAAAATTTTTTTTAACGTTTATTTATTTTTGAGACAGAGAGAGACAGAGCATGAACGGGGGAGGGTCACAGAGAGAGGGAGACACAGAATCCGAAACAGGCTCCAGGCTCCGAGCTGTCAGCACAGAGCCCGACGCGGGGCTCGAACTCACAGACCGTGAGATCATGACCTGAGCCGAAGTCGGACGTCCAACTGACTGAGCCACCCAGGTGCCCCAAAAGTGCTATATATTTATGTTGTTTAATTTTTTAAGGATTTGTAAAAAAAAATTTAATGTTTTTGTTTTTGAGAGAGAGAGAGAGAGAGAGAGAGAGAGAGCGAGCACAAGTGGGGGAGGGGCAGAGAGAGAGGAAGACACAGAATCCAAAGCAGGCTCCAGGCTCTGAGCTGTCAGCACAGAGCCCGACGCGGGGCTCGAACTCACGGACCGCGAGATCGTGACCTGAGCCGAAGTCGGACGTCCAACTGACTGAGCCACCCAGGCGCCCCCCTATGCTGTTCTTTTATTCACACAATCCTTCTGACATGTCTGGTTGCCAAATGTGTGATAGTGTTTCCTCTCCCAGCAATTCTCTGTGACAGCAGCTGGGTGTCCTGTAATTCAACTCGATTTTGACACTGTTTACCTGGAGACACTGTCAGATCCCACAGGTTAAGGACTCAGTCCTATAAGCCCGTCCCCTCCCCCACTTCAGAGGCAATCACAAGTCCAGGTTGTCACCTGTGCTTCCGACCAACTGGCTATAAATTGGAGGTTCTTATTGATGCAGGCAGCTGGGTCCGAGGACCCAGAGAGGGGGCCCCACAGGACTAGTTGAGAGGGTTCTTGGCTTCATGCAGGATGGAAATCAAATGTGAGCCAGCGGGGAGTGAAAGCAGAATTTACTGAAGATATATATAGATGTATATATACAGAGTGTCCAGGAGACTCGGAAAGGAAAAGAGTGTGAGTCTCCTCTTTGCTTAGGGTCTGTGGTTTTTATTGGCAATTGTGGTCTTGTGCACATGTCCTCTTAGGGATCAGGGAACCGGTCAGAGCAAAGACAGGATCCAGGTGTCCTTCATAAGTCACTCATTCCCTGAAGCCAGGGGGTCTTGGCATCAAGGTGTTTGGAGTCAGTGGTCTTGGAGGCGACCCCACCCAATCACTCCTTAGATGTTAGCTATTGTGCTGGAAAGTTCCAAAGATATCATTGTCTCTTTGTCCCTCACAAGGAGGACACATGCTATTTGCATTACAAGGCATGTGTAGAGTGGGGTGGGGGTGCAGGCCCTAGCAAAAATGGAAGCTGGAAAAGAAGCAACGAGGGGGGAAACAGCCTTTTTTAATGATGTCCCTTCAGTTTCACCATCTCATTATGAGACTTCCTACTCTGGTTCGATACATTTGCTAGAACAGTCCACAGAACCCAGGTAAACAGTTTACTTACTACATTACTGGTTTATTGTAAAAGAATATAACTCAGGTATAGCCGGGTGGAAGAACGGATTGGTCAAGGTCTTTCTGGTGACCAGCTCCCATTCAGGAGCTCACCAAGGTCTGCCTCTTTAGAACAAAAGACACTCGTATCAGAAAAAATTCCAAGGGATTTTAGACCTGTGTGTCAGGAATCAGGGTCCAAGACCAAGTATTAGAACAAAATACGCCCCTATTGCTCTTAAAACTTCGGAAATTACAAGGGTCTTAGGGGCTTTGTGCCAGGAAACAGAGGCAGAGACCAATATATTTTCTATTACACACTGTCCTTCCTGAGACATTATTTTTTTTAAGTTTACTTATTTATTTTGAGAGAGACAGAGACAGTGTGAGTGGGGGAGGAGCAGAGAGAGAGAGACAGAGAGGGAGAGAGAGAGAGAGAGAGAGAGAGAGAGAGAGAGAATCCCAAGCAGGCTCCCTGCTGTCAGCACATGTGGGGCTCGAACTCACAAAATCATGAGATCAAAACCTGAGCTGAAACCAAGAGTCCGATGCTTAACCAGCTGAGCCACCCAGGTGTCCCTACCTGAGACATTATTAACTGTTGGAAGATGTTGCTCTAAACCACCAAAGTCAGAGGTCTCTGTGACTGTTAAATTGAACGAGAACCTGGAGGCTATATTAAGAAAAATATTTTGCTATTTTTTCATTAATCATAGAAACAAATCTGCAGACACATCATGAATTTTATAGTCATGATTAGACAGTACAAGCAGTATTTAAAACTCAGGGTCACTGGGAGAAGGCAGGACCTCACCTGATCACGTCTGTGGGACTCAGGCTTCTCCAGAGAATTTAGGATCCTTGGGCACCAAGTTGGCCGGCCGAGAAGCCACGGGACATATTATGCCTACACCCGCAATTCGATTGGAAGGGGACCTAGGTGTGGCTCCACCCCTGGTAGACCAGACTCCGCCTCCCGGAGTCCTTGCCCCGAGAGCTTGCACTGCTGTTAAGGTGCTCGCCGAAGCGCAGCGCCTCTGCTCAAAAGACTGTCTTGTGTATTCCTTACTCAGGATCCAAACATGCAGCAACAAGTTGGTCCCTCTACCGATTTGGGGCTCTGATCACTCAGCCAGAAATCAGTCTGACCCCAAGCCCACAGGAAGGAGCTACAGTGCTCACCCCTGACTGGCCATGAGTATGTGGCACCAACAGTCCTCCCACCATCCTGCGGTGTCCCTGGGGTACTTGATCTCTTCTACTCTCGCCCTTTCTGCCTCTTCCTTCCTGCCCAAACCCTCCAACAAGCACACACAGCGAAGCCGGCAGCCCCTCCGGGCCTGAACGCAGTGTTTCTCACCCTCCATGTGTCCACAGGACCGCACAGAGGCTGGCGCTGGCAGCCCACGACTACCCCGTGCTTTATAGACATATAGAGCGCTCACAGGTCCTAGCTAAAGTTGCTCTTCCCCAAACTAGATTTCTAGCTTTCTAGAAATCTAGATGCCTAGATTTCTATGGCACACTTCTGGCCTTGCACAACGGGCACACAGAGTTCAGCTGCCTCCAGAATCTGCACCTTGGAAGGCCATCTCTTCTGCCTAGCTGGGGTCTCCAGGGCCTAACAGAACTGCCAGACCAGGTACCCTCTCAAATAACCTCTTAGATATGGAGTTTGCCTCTTGCACTCCTCCCACCCACTTCTACCCCCAGGTCCTACGTCTTGAGAACTGCTTAGAGAAGAATTAGGCTCGGAGCAGCTCCTCTGGCTGCCCATCCAGGACACTCAGGTTTTCAAGACACTCAGATGCACGTGAAGGGGAGCAAAGGTCTTAAAATCTGATAAGTGAAAATTTGCTTTTTTGGTTATAACCTAAGTGTAGGGAATTCCTCATAGCACCATGTCTCCAACTCCTGGGGCGGGGGGGGGGGGGGGCCCACTGATGGTTCCACATGTTAAAAACAAAATACATGAACACAAATGAGCACACCATCAGAAAATCCCTCAGAACCACTAATCCCACCACTGCTTTGCCTTTTTTTCTTTCATGTATATTGAGCTACCGTCACATGAAGACCATTTTAATGATCAGTCATAGGGAGACAAAAGAGACACAGAATCTCTATCCCCAGCAAGGCAAAGCCCAGCACCTAAATCCTCCTGAGGAAGATGGATATATAAAACCCAACTCCCAGGGTATTACAGGAATTAACTGACATAATTTGTGTGTGGTTCCTGAGACATAGTGCACACTACCATTTTTGTGAGCACATTGCTGCTGTTAAAACATATATATATTTTATAGATTTATATTTATATATTAATATATGCTTATATATTAATATTTATATATTAGTGAATGCATGCTGTTTCTGTCAGGAAAAATATAAACTAAAAATGAGAGAGAGAAAACAGATTTAATTCTCTCTTAAAAAGGTGGGGGAGGAAAAGAGACTTCTCTTCCTCCTTTTTCCTAGAGCATTTCTCTTAGGAAACTTGTAAGTTTTCTCTGCCTGTTTGGAATGTATGTATGTCTTTTAAAAGCTAAATAAGACTCTTGCCAACATTGTAACTCAGGAATGTTTGCTCAAGGATCTGGGAGTCAACTCTTTGAAATGTAAATATCAAAGGAGATAATACATTTATCTCCTCCCAATTCCTGCGGGAAGATAGGTGCCTAACTCAGCAGGTGCCTTGCTCCCAGTTTCAAAACTCCCTCCAGTCATTAATATGAGAAGTTTGTTTTCTCTCTGGATAAAGCCAATTAGCTAAAACAAATGGCCACTCTGCTTACCTGATAATGTTAGGATGAGCTATGTGTGACGAATGGTGTGGTCATGTCTTCTTGAGGACAACTTATTATCTTTCTTGAGAACATGTATGTAATCGGTCGTATCCGCTTGCTTGTCTTCTATGACAGGGTAAGATTTATCTTTGCAATCTCTCAACAGATTGCCTGTGATGCATGTCACATTCTGGTTTAAAGCTTACTCACTAATGAAAAGTTTTCTTTCCTACTACCTTTGTGGAGAGGATTGCTGGGTTGGGAGATGATTTTATTTTTAATTGTATTCCCCAATACCTCCCGCCAGCAAAAAGAGCTTTGACTGACACCATTTCCAACTTAAAAAAGGAAAACATTTCGGCTTCTAATATAAGTGGCTCTCACAACTCTAATCTTTTACTTCAAGTTGTTTGAAACATTAATTTCAAATAGCCAGGAGGCCGCTCGGTCCACGAGATACCAAAGAGATTCAAACAAACTCAAAAGCAGGGAGTAAGGCACTTTAGGGCTGAAAGTGCGGAGAAACGTCCGGGGGCGGGACGGAGGCCCAGACCCTACGCCTACTTCGGCCACGCCCCTTCGGCCGCTCACTTTCTGTCCAGTCCAGGCCACTGTCCAAGGCCCGTCCCTGGGCGGCCCCTCCCCGCCGCACGCTGCGCACGCGCAGTTTCCCGCAGACCCGGAAACGGAGCTAAGGACACCCTCCGGTGGGTCAGTGTCAGCTTTTCTGATTCAACACTGGTGTTTGCGATACACCTGCCCGTCCCCGGCCTCCGAGCCGCAACACCCGCAGTTCGGGGGTCACCACGTACGATAAAACCCCCTTCAGGCGCTTGTGCTGCGCCCGATGATTCTCGGCAGGACCGTCAGATATTCCAGGCCTGGGAGCCCCACCGCGGGTTCGGGGGTCGACGACTATTTCGAGTTAAAGTCTCTGAGGCGCGTCCCCGCCCCCGGCCGTCCGCCTTCGGTCCAGGTAGACCGCTCCTGCCGCGTCTTTTTCCTGCTGAAAACCCTCCCGGGACTCCGCGCGCTCTGGCCCTTTCCCCTTCGCGTCCTCCCTCTCTGGCCCCCAGGCTGCTCCTCTCTCCTCTCCTCCAGGCGCTAGTGCAGACCCAGAAGCCACGTCTCCTTGGCCTTGCGGTTCTGCAGGCACCACCCCTCTCCGGACACCCCCTCCACCTACGGCACCTCCGGAGCCGGGCCCCTCCCCCGTTAGTACTCCACTTTGTACTCACAGCCTTGGGAGCTTCTTCCGCACGATTCGCATCCACCGGCTGTGTTTGCCGTGGTGTGTTTCCACTATTGAAGCCGCCCTGGAAAGTGTTCTTCGCGGGCAGAGTTGTGAGTGTCAGGGTTGGGGGCGAAGCAGGGACAGTCTGAGGGAGAATGAGTAAAACTACGTGTGAGAGAAAGGAAGAAAGAAAGAGAGTAAAACAGGGAAGAGCAGGTGGATGTGGAGAGAGAGTAAGAGTGGAGTGAACCACAGAAAAGTAGAGGGAGAAAAGAAAGAGAAATCTAGATTAAAAGGTATCTCCAGAGAGGTGAAGGGTAGCACACTGGACGAGAGAGATCTTAACCGGTGATGGGAGTGGGGCAGCAAGGAGCAGGCACATCAGAATGAGAGTGGGGAAGGAATAAAGGCTCAGACAGCTCATTGGGGCCGTGGCAGATAGAGGTGGTGCTGGGACAGAAAGAGGGGCAACAGTGACAGAGACAGCAGAGGGACAAACAGAGCAGGGAGGGAATTCCCTGGCTTTTAATCCTTTCATTGGCTTCTGGTTGTCCTCGGGACAAAAATCCAGACTCCACTGTATGGCGACAGCCTAGAGCTCTGCAGGCGGGGTGACCTTCCAGAGTTGGTCCAATGTGAGGGAAGGAAAAGCCTTCTCTTTCCTGCATCGACCGGACATCGGACACTGGCTGGTCAGCCAGGTGCTGTGGTGAAGAGGCCGTTTACAAGGAGGGAGGGAGCTGTCCAGCAATAGCAGCCAGACTGACAGCTGTGGGGCAGTTTGTGCCTGAATCCTGAGGGGTGGATTCAGGAAGTGCAGCTAGTGTTTCCGTGGTTGACTTGCGGGGTCTCTTAGGACCCATAAGGGTTTAACGGGAAAATGTCACCATTTGGGGGGTAATCTGTGGTGGTTTTGGTGGGGAAAATCTCATTATTTCAGGCAAAGCATTCCTGAAGGCATCACATGTGTTTTGTGGGATACAGATGACAGTTGGGGGTGTTCCAGAAGGTACTGGAGTCTAGTTGGGAGTATGTGGATCATTGCAGACATTGCTCTTGTATTATGGCGTCATGGAGGTGCCTGACGTTGGGGTATGGTCTCCAAGAGGGAACGTGTCGAATCCTGGGTTGGTGGGTGTCTTCCTGCCAAAATAAAAGACTGGTATTAGGAGCATGGCGTAGGATCTTTGGGCAAAGTGCGTAGCTGATTAGGAGGTTCTGTCGTGTAATATTGTGTGTGGGGTGTCCGCTGGGAGTGTAGCACAAACAGCATGGGAACCCGCAGGAGTGTCTGAGTCAAGAAGGGAAACAGTGGGGGACTGGGGCCCAGGAGGTGGGTGCTTTCACTGAGGCAGGCTTGCTGGAGGTGGGTCTCTGGGAACAGCTGCAGAACGGCTGTGAGGTCCAACAGTACGACAGCCTCAGGATCCTTTGGACCCTGCTCATCAATTTTTACCTCCAGGCATTTTATTTGGTTCAGCATATACATATGGCGATATCGTCCCATCTTTAAAAAAAAAATACACAAAAAAGAGGCTTTTACTACGTTCTCCCATCTTTATTTTTATTTACAAAAATTTTTAGTGTTTATTTATGAGAGACAGAGAGAGAGTGGGGGAGGGGCAGAGAGAGACAGAGACACAGAATCCGAGGCAGGCTCCAGGCTCTGAGCTGCCAGCACAGAGCCCGATGCGGGGCTCGAACTCACAAGCGGTAAGGTCATGACCTGAACCGACTGAGCCACCCAGGCGCCCCTTTTCTCGCATCTCTAAAATAAAGAACCTTCCATCAGCTGCATTCCCCGTGGTGGTAAGTGCCGTGGGGTGTGCTCCATTTTAGAGAATACACTAAACACTTGTTTAGACCCTGCTTCAGATCTTGGTTCCAGTTCTGTTTCGTATCCACTGCGCCGCTGAGACTCTCCATGTCCGAGTCACCAGGGACCTCCCCACTTCTCAGTCCAGGAACTGGCTTCCCCTTCTCTTCACGCTGGTCCCAGCAACAGCACACCAGGCTCCTCTTTCTGAAGCACTCTTCTCTTGGCTTCCACGTCACACTAGTTTTTTACAAGTAAAACTACCACTTACCTGTTTTAACGTTCTTCTCCATGTTCATGCGTCCGTTCCCGGTGCCTGTTTCTCCTAACTCCTTGGTCTCTGACTGCAGGAGCACCCCTGGGCTTAGGCCTTGAAACCCTTCTCACTTCCTGCCTTTCCACCTCGCCCCATCTCATGACTTTCAACACTGATGTCTCCTTTCACTGTTCCACCAGACTTCTCCCCTGAAACCAGGGGCCTTTACCCATCTGTCTCCTCGATGTCTCTGCTGGGACAACAGCCTGGTATCTTCACCCTAATATGTCCAACAGTGACCCCCCCCAACTCCTCCAAACCTGTCCCTTGCAGTCGGCCTCTGCATATAGGGTGACCCTGTATTTCCTGGGCTTAGATGGGCATCTTGACATGTTTGCAAAACAGACATTACTTGTTAGTGTTTTAACTCAGGACAACATAAATAAAAATCAGATGTTTACTCAAAATGGATAAGGGAATACATGAGGTATGGGGGACATTTTGAAGAATGCAGTCCCTTCTGATTTGCTTCCTTTAATACTTTCTGATCTTACCTCCTTGTCTCCTCTACTCACCCTGCTCCAGCTGCACAGGCTTCTCTGTCCTTCCTGGAGCTCAGAACACCACCACCTTAGGGTCTTCACATGGGTGTCCTTCTGCCTCGAAGTCTCTGACCCCTCACGTGCGGGTGGTAAAAATCTCTTCTTCCCTCTGGTCTTTGTTCTGATATCACCTCTCAGTGGCGCCTTCTCGCCCCCGCTCCCTTTAACATTCCAGCCACACCCCCACCCCCAATTCTGGTCCATAGTGCCTCCTTGGCATCTCTCTCCTGCTCCTTCCCCTTCCACTGGCTGGATATTCATGACAGCAAGGCCCCTGGGGATCCAGAGCCAGAAGGGGGATGTGCTGGGTGGGCCTCCTGAGTGTGCTCCACCCAGCTTCACGCTGTAAATCTGAGGCTGTCTGCAGATACAGCTCTTGTGTTCCTCCCAAAGATTCCCTTCAAATGGCCAAGGGGAGACAGGGCCTGATCTCAGTCCTAGTTAAAGTGCCTGGGGGGTTTCTGATGTGTCTCCAGCGCTGAGCACCAAGGCTGTGGTGCTCCCTGTCTGAGGCTGACATCAGCCCCTGACCCAGGGAGAGGTGAGGGGGCCCGGCTCTGCGTGGGGTGTGATCGGGGCAGGCCTGTGACCTGCAGGGGAGGGTCAGGTCCCGCCCAGGTCCCCACTGATGCCGTGTGCGGGGGCTTCACCAGGGCGGGAGCCGGTTCTGAAGAAGAAGGGTGGGAAGGTCACTTGCTGGCCTCTGGAGGAGTCCACTGTCCCGGGGCACCCCCTGTGTTTTCACACGGAGAGGCCTTCCCGTGTGAGGCTGCAGGACGGGAAGGACCCAGACTGACTCTAAGCGTTAAGCTGCGTTTTGTTGACACTTAGGATTGAATTCCCAAGCCTGATCCTGCCTGAGGAAGAATCCTGGAAAGGGAGGAAGAGCAAAGGAAAGGAGTCGGGAATGGCCGTCTATCAGGTGAAGTCATATCCTGGGTCGATTTCCTGTCTCTCATTCCTGCAAGGCCCTTCTTGAACTTGCTAACCTTGTCTGAGTCTGAAGTGTTTGTCCACACTCCCCCAGGCCTTCCCACCCCCGTCCCTCTCCTCTGCACTTAGATTCCAGCTCATCGTGACCCAGGGATCGGAGCCTGTGAGGGGGCTGCACTGGGCACATCCTGAGGGGCTTCGCAGCAGGCGAGTGGAGACGGGTGGTGTCAGTGTGGCTGGGCTGCAGGGGGTGTTTAGGGGCTGCCTCTGGACACATAGTAGGCTCTCTGTTGACCAGGATAAAAGAAGCCGTGTGTGGAAGTCCTGGATTCATGTGTAGGAAGAGTTGGAAGATTCTGGAAAAGAAGAGTGGTAAGAAGAAAGCAGCTCTGCCTGACCTTGTAAGCATTCAGAGCTAAACAAGTGCACCATGGTGTTTATGGTTCCAAACTACTAATTTAGAATCAAGTTCAGAAATCAGCATCCGTGATAGTGGATGTTTTATTCCATAGTTGGTTTTACAGTGTGGAGTCAACCTAATCAATGGTAAAGGTTTTAAAAAAATCATTCTCAGCACATCTGTCCCACAGAGACCATGGCGTTCCTATAGCAGCTCTTGTGAGGCGGATGTTTTAGATGAAAATGGTGTTAATTTAGCCCAGATCTGGAGCATAGAGCTTTATCTTCACCATCAGAGGGGCTGTAGCCATCTGGTTCCACCATTATTTTTAAGTATTATATCTCATTGACCTTAGACATCACATGAGTGAGTGACATGTATTGATTGGTTGATTGAATAAGCTCCAGACCAAGAAGCAACTTAGGCACCAAGATGTAGTCAGAAGGGGATGCCCTTCCCTGTCACATCCCCACCCTTCATGTCTCCACAGGGAACCGATGTTGTCAGTTCTGTGGCAGGAGTCAGTTCAAATCTGATACAAATGCATTTAACACTGGTATAAAATTTTAGGAAATCTCGATGAAGTTTGTCGTAACATTTTATTATGCAAATTAGAAAAATTTACATAGCACGTCTAGACACTCTTTTCATGTTAATCAACACAATCAGACACAGCTTGCTCATTTAGAGCCTCATTGGATCATTTTCTTAATGGGGACACACGGGGACCTTTGCCATTTTTCGCTGATGTAAAGAATGCCACGGTGGCTGTGTAGGAGTAGGCCGGCCTCTCTGCAGATGTCTCAGGATTTCTCTGGGTCGGACAACTCAACGTGTGATTACTGGGTTAAGGACAGTGCATTTCACATTAGGATAGATTCTGTCCGATATGGTCTCCTAAAGCTACGAAGTACCCCATCCCACAACAACACGTGAGATTTCCCCCCTGATGTAAGCAACATTGGTACTGTAATCTCTTTGTGTTTGAAAATTGGGGAGAAATTGACAATCCGTTGTATTTCCATTTTCCACCTACTTGTAACTTTCATTAGTTTTGTGGGAATAAAACCTGGATTTTCATACTTTGCTGTTCTCCTTTGATATATTTTTAAGGGCTGTTTTATGGCTTCTTTACACACAGCCTTGTGTCTTCATCAGTGTTTTGCAGTGAAATGTAAATCTTTCCTTCTTGCCCTCTACTTTCTGATCTTTCTTAGGCAGATCTGAGCTAGCATGATCTCAAGGTATTATGTTCCATTTAGTACTCTTTTCTTAAAATTATCTCCTTAAATTGGCTTTTTGTATATATCTTGTAGTTATTTCATTGATTGTAAAGTTTCATGTAACACACACATTAATAGGTTCATGTGTTCTTTGGCAAATCTCTCCATTTAATTTTTCTTTTCAAAATTATTTTTCCTCAGCACAATGGCCACTGTTTCGTTTTTTTAAATCCCACATTTCTTCTGCATTTGAATTGCTCTGAGTTTCTAAATCACTGAGGTCTTTATGTGACCACACCTCCAGTAAGAATTAGGTTTGGGAGTGCCTGGGTGGCTCAGTCAGCTGAGCATCTGCCTTTGGCTCAGGTCATGATCTTGTGGTTCATGAGTTCGAGCCCCGCGTTGGGCTCTTTGCTGACAGCTCGGAGCCTGGAGGCTGCCTCAGATTCCATGTCTCCCTCTCTCTCTGCCCCTCCACTGCTCGTGTTCTCTCTCTCTCAAAAATAAAAAAAAAACATTAAAAAAATTAAAAAACAAAAAGAATTAGGTTTGTCAGTTTTTGGTCATGTCTTTGTTATGTCCTTCACATAGGTTGGGAAATGTCTTGCAAATAGGTTCCTCAGTGCAACTTCTAATGGGAATGAGTGTTTCCCCCCAGCTGGGCCCAGCTTAGGCATCCAGAGCAGTGGTGAATGGCAGGAGCCTGGCTGGCCCACATACCTCAGCCTCACCTTTGGTGGAAATGCTTCCAGTGCTTCCTGTGGATTGTGATGCTTGGTGGAAAGTTCTTCCTCAATAAAAACGTTTCAGATGTCCTGTTTGGTATGATTTAAAAAAAAATTTTTTTTAACATTTATATTTTGAGAGAGACAGAGCATGAGATGGGGAGGGGCAGAGAGAGGGGAGTTCCAGATTCTTAAGCAGGCTCTAGGCTCTGAGCTGTCAGCACAGAACCAGATGCGGGGCTTGAACTCAGGAACCGAGAGATCATGACCCGTGATCTGAGCCGAAGTCAGATGCTTAACTGACTGAGCCACCCAGGCGCCCCCCGCCCCTTTTGTTTTTGGGTTTTTTATTTTTAATCATCCAATATTTCTTCAAAGATCTGCTGTGACCAACCTGTGTTCTATTTAGTTCAATTAATGTACATTAGTAAAGTTCATCAACCCGAATCCTTTTTTTGTTGTTTTTAGTGGAATAAACTCCATTTGATGTATACATTCCATAATGGCTAAATGTCTGACTTTAAATGAAAACATGTATTTATATTTTTGCATATAGTTTGTCACACCTGAAGTTACCTCTTGTGCTCCAGATCCACTAGGTGTGTAGAACTGTCACTTAGGAGAACGTCAGGTGTACGGCGTCCATATAATCAACCATGTGTTGGATATTTTTCATTTATATCGTTCTTTTTATTGTCCACAAAAATGGGAAATCTACAGTGATGTAGTGGATTCGATATCCTCTGATGGAAAAATATAATGAAACAAAATTAGGGACCTAAGAATTGCTCACAGTTACCTGTTCTTGCCCAAAATGATATGTCAGAACATTCACTTTGGTTGAATCGGGCCTTACACTGCTCTCCCGCTCATATTTTGTGTGAACAGGAGAACTCACCCCGAAGGATCCGTGGTGAAATGTGTTTTTCATTTCAGGAACAGCTGACCTTCAGGGACGTGGCCATAGAATTCTCTCAGGAGGAGTGGGAGTGCCTGGACCCCGCCCAGAGGGCCTTGTACAGGGACGTGATGCTGGAGAACTACAGGAACCTGGTCTCCCTGGGCGAGAAAAATGTCCCTCCAGAAGTCGGGATCTGCCCCAGTGAGTCTCTTGGGAGCCCTTGCTCTGCTTGATGGAGATTGAGGCTGGGTTCATTTTGAAATGAGAACTTTTATGAGGCGGCATCCCCTTCCACTCCCCCTTTCGTCAGATGGTCTGCCCACCCCCCCCCCCCCCAGATTAGTGGTGCCTCCAGAAGTTGAGGAAGAACAAAACCTTATGGCAAACTAAAAAATGTCTCATTCTGGATGCACTTAGATCCGTGTACTTCTGACTCAGTAGTTCTTGGAAGAGAGCCGGATATCTATGTTTTAAAAATATTCCATAAGCATTCAGGAGAGAGTGAAGAGACCTGTGGAATGTTTTTCTAGACATCTGTAACATCCTCTCTCAGCTGAACAAAGGGCTGGAATTGGATTCTGGAAAAGATACAGCACATCACATTCCTTTTTTTCATTCCTTTCTTTTTATAAGCAGGAATCTCTCTTTCTGTCTTGAATGATATCTCTATTTTGGAGCAAGGGAAAGAGCCCCAGACTGGAGAGCAAGGTGAAAACAGTGAAAAAACCAAACGGGTGGGAACATAGGCAAGAGCTCAGAAGGGCAGAGAGGAGGCCGCACCATTAATGGTGTTTGGGGAACTCTCCGCCAGTGGGGGAGTTCTGTGGGAAAACAAATGTGTCTTTCTTGTGAGCTCTCAGAGGTAAAGTTTGCTTCCCTTCCCCTCATCACTCCCTTCTTCAGACGTGTAGAAATGCATCCTCCTAGCCCCCAGCTCATGCAAAGACCAAGGCAAAATCTTGGCCATGACCTGTAGCACTCTATTAAGTGCCCCATGACCTCTTCTTTTTTTTTTTTTTTTTTGTTAAGATTTTATTTTTGGGGCACCTGAGTGGTTCAGTTGGTTAAGTGTCGGACTTCGGCCTAGGTCGCGATCTCCTGGTTTGTGGGTTCCAGCCCCACGTAGGGCTCCGTGTGGACAGCTCAGAGACTAGAGCCGCTTCGGATTATGTATCCCCCTCTCTCTCTGCCCCTCTCCAGCTCATGCTCTCAAAAATAAATAAATGTTAAGATTTTATTTTTAAGTAATCTCTCCACCTAACATGGGGCTCGATCTTACAAACTCAAGATCAAGAGTTGCACGCCCTCTTGCTGAGCCAGCCAGGCGTCCATGCCCCTGTGACCTCTTTTGTTCCTTGACCATGAAGGGCACTAGGGGGCTGGTTTTAAGGGGTTCTCTCTTTCTCATTCTTTTCTCATTCTCATTCTCTTTCTTTCTTTTCTCATTCCATTCTTGTTCCCAGTCCACACGGGTCAGAGCTGAAGCCTCCCCAATCCTGGCATCAGGACTTCTCTAGGATCATCCTCAATCTGTGTGCTTAGGAGACCTGCTCCTGGTGTTGGAAAACATCAGCATCTGTGGGCCCAGAGCTGTCTGCCTCTTCAGGCCCTTTCTTCAGTTTTGCTTTTGCCCCACGTCAGAGTGTGTGTCACGGGGGTGGGTGGGTCTCTCAATCCAGCCCTGAAACTGCTTTGACTCAGCAGCAGTATAAGCACGTCCACACCACACTATACTGTAAGTTTCGCTATGTTATGTGTTTTTGTTACTTTTCTCTCAAAGTATTTTCTACTTTGCTGTGTGATACCTTCTTTGACCCATGGGATTTTTTAAGTGTTTAAAGATCTTCATGTATTTACGTCCTTTCCAGTTTTCCTTCAGTTACTAATGTCAAGTTTCATTCTTCTGTGGTTGGAGAAAATACTTTGTATGATTTCACTCTTTTCCAATTTGTTGAGACTTACTTCATGGACTGATATATGGTCTGTCCTGGAGAATGTCCCACGTGCAAGTGGGGAAGAATGTATTTTGCTCTTATGGGCGGGGTGCTCCATATACGTCTGTCAGTGCTTGCTGGTTTATACTCGGCTAAAATTGTCTGTGTCCTTCCTGAATTTGTCTGGCTGTACTCTCCATCATTAAAAGTGAGGTCTGGAAGTCTCCAAATACTCTTCTACAACTATTTTTATTTCTCCCTTCAATTCGATAAATATTTGTTTCATATATCTTGGGGTTCTCTTGTGTATATGTTCGTATTTGCTGTAATTCCTTAATGAGTTATACTTTTTAAAATATATATTGTCCTTTGTCTCGTAACAATTTTTACTTAAAGTCTGTTTTTTCTGATACTCCAGACACTAGGAAAACAAAAAAATCATTAGATTCGCATTGCTCTCTGAGCCCACAGTATCTCCAAGGTATGCCTGTATCTAAAAACTTTCTTCTTTTTATTTTTTTTTTAGTGTTTATTTATGAGAGAGACAGAGCGCGAGCAGGGGAGGGGCAGAGAGAGAGGGAGACACAGAATCTGAAGCAGGCTCCAGGCTCTGCACTGTCACCACAGAGCCCAATGCAGGGCTCAAACTCACAGACTATAAGATCATGACCTGAGCTGAAGTCAGATGCCTAACCGACTGAGCCACCCAGGCGCCCCTAAAAACTTTGCTTCTATAAATCCTGTACTTCTCTCCTCTGCTGCTGTCACAAATTCTGTATATATATTGTGTGACCATCAGTGGTTCACATTTAAATCACAGATTTTAAATACTGTTTGATGTTGTTGTTTTAATCAATAGGGAAAAAGAGTGACAAATTGAAAACACAATACTAACCTTATACTCACCAGTCTACTGTCTTTATTACTGTTTCTTATTTCTTGATGTGGATTCGCGTTTTTGTTTCTTCGTTCATATTAGCCTCAAGCATTCCCTTTACTAATTTTTTGTTAGACTGGTCTTCCAGCAAGGGACTCCCCAGTTTTGTTTTGTTTTGTTTTTCTGGCAACGTTTTAAGTTTTCTTCTATTTTTGAAGGATAGTTTGAAGTGTGTAGAATTCTTAATAGACCTTTATTTCTCTTTAGCACTGTGAAAATGTCATCCCCGTTGCCTTCTGGTCCATACGGTTTCTGGTGTGAAATCATTGGGTAATTTTATTGACGATCTCTTTTACCAGAGGAACTACCCTTTGCCGCTTTCAGGGTTCTGTGTCTTTGGCTTTTGACAACTTGATTATGAAGTGTTTCACTGTGGGCATCTTTCAGTTTATCTCACTCGGGCCTTGCTGAACTCCTTGGATATGTTTGTAGGTTTATGTACTTCACCAAATTTGGGAATTTTTCTGCCTTATTACTTCAAATATTTTTTCTGCCCATTTCATTCTGTCCTCTCCTTCTGGGATTCCCATGATCTATGTTGGTACACTTGAAAGTGCCCCACAAGTCTCTTGTTCCATTCATTTTTCTTCATGCTTTTTTCTTCTGCTGAGACTGAGTAATCTCAGTGGACTTAATTTGTTCAATTTGCCTGTTCAGTTTGGTGTTAAACTCCCTTAGGGATTTTTCCATTTTAGTTTCTGTACTTTTCAGCTCCAGAATGTCGATTCTGGTTCCTTTTTATAATTTCTGCCTCTTTCTTGATGTTCTCAGTTTTGAGAAATATTGCTGTCATTGGGTCCTTTGGTTATTTGCATATGGTCTCTTCATAGTTATTTAAGCATAGTTCTTTCAAAATAGTGACATAAATTCTTTGTCTAGCAAAGTCTGATGTCTGGGCTTCCTCAGGGACAATCTTTGTTAAATTGCTTCTTTTCCTATGTATGGGCTATACATTATTGTTGGTTTGCCTGCCTTATAATTATGTTAAGTTAAACATTTTGAGTATTATGACAACTCTGGAAGTCACATTCTCCCCCACCCATACCCACACCTCAGCATTGCTTATTGTTGTTTACTGCAGTTGCTGTTGTCTGTTTAGTCATTTTTCTGAGTCAGTTTTGTAAAGTCTGTATTCTTTGTCACATCTGGTTTGCTTAGTGGTGAGCTAGTGATTAAACGCATAACTTATCAAACACCTGGAACCAAAAAAAACCAAAAAGCAAGAAACTCCTAGTCTTTGGAAATAGACTTTGTACGTTTGTTTGGGAATACCCAAAACTCAGCTTGGCGGTTTACAGTCGGGTCTTAGCCTTTACCTCCTGCTTCTGCCGACCTGAAGGTTAGCAGGAGGTGAGGCACAGGGTCACCTCATGTGTTTTCTGAGCACTGGCCCCACCCTGGGAATGTGCACGACTTAGATTCCTAGGAACGTGTAGCTGTTTTTCAAAGCCCTTATTCCCCAAAGCATTTTACTCCCCAGCCCTTCATCCCTGGCTTCACAGTGTCTTCTCTTGGCCCCAAGTGTGCCGTCTGCTAGTATACTTGCCTTTAAATATGCTTGTCAAATGGACACCACTCCCACCCCACCTGGCATAGCACCTCTTGAATTCGGCAAAGGCAAAACTTTTTGAGCCAGTTTTTCAGTGAGCCACCAAGCAGATCAAAGTAAAACCCACAATTCTTAGAGAATCAAGTCTGTTCTGCCACTCCCAGTACATGGGACCTATAGCAGGAACATGGGCTGCCTCTATGCTGTAGAGAATGGGATTGGGCCAGGGGAAGTTAAAATGTTAAAATCTCTCCAACTGAGATCAGCTGCCTTTTTCTTAAGTACCTACGTGATTGCTATAAATCTTTGTTTGGTTTCCAGAATTTTGATAAAGTTGATTCTGACAGTTTTTGCCAACTTACTTGCTGTTTTTGTAGAGAGATGGACTTAGAATATTCCACGATTTTCATGCTGTTACTTTTACCCAGTTCTTTACAATACTATTTACCCAGTTATTTACAATACTATTTATCTGAAAACTGATATTTCAGAAGCCACTGGGCATGTGTGTAACTTAGACTGCTATGAATATGTGGAAGCTTTTCTCAACATGTTTTCCAATTCTCATATTGTGTGCTCTTTCTGGAATATAAGTCCTTTCCCTTGTTATTAAGAGAGAAATCATTAGAATTCCAGTCTATAATTGTGTGTAAGTGTGGTTACTTATTATTTACCTGTTGGATTTCTTGGTTTAATTTAAAAATTTCATTTATTAACTTGTCATCTATAGATTAGGAGTTTCAGTATCTAGTATGGAATATGACTGCAATTCACCAATTGTTAAATGTTCTAAAATGCCTATTCTGCATACAGCATAGACAGTTTTAGAGTAGATATTAAGAATATTTTCTTATTCCAATGATGTATTAAATTATTCTTGACTTATTAATTTTTACTTTTATAGTTTGTAACTTCCAGGTATTTATCTTATTCATTTTTTTTTTGAAAGACTTTATTTTTAAGGAATCTCTATACCCAACATCGGGCTCAAACTCATGACCCCGAGATCATGAGTCACATGCTCTACCGACTGAGCCAGCTAGGCGTCCCTAATTCATATTTTTATGGATTGTCATTACTTCATGTAGAACTGTGCCTCATCATTTATTTGCATATAGTAATTATACTGTAAATATGCATTTGTATAATATGTTTTCAGTACAACACACCTATTTGTCTACTGGCATTTGGTGTGTGTTTTGATGTGGTGGGCAAAGAATACACTTTCTTTCAGAACTTATATAAGTTTACATAATGTGAATGATTTGGTCATAGGGTGTTTCAAAGTAGGTTTCTCTTAATATAATTCGAAATACATGTTATCTTTTATTAAAAGATTCTATTCACTTTGCCTTCTTAAACATTTACAGACTTTGGTTGAGAAGTTTTTATTTCTTCAATGTAAGTTTTACTTTTAGTCTAACAACCATCTTGCAACTCTAGTTAATATGAAGACTTTTTTTTATATATCTTTCAGATAGCTCTGCTACATTCGTGATCAAGGAATTATTACCAAAGAAAGACATTAATAATGGAGAATTATACCAGTCAGTGCTCTTGGGAAGACCTGAAAGCCATGGCCTTGAGGATTTTGACTTCAGGGAAGTCTGGGGAAATACGTATGAATTTGAGAGCAAGTGCGAATATGAAGAAAGAAATTCAAAAGGAATGCTTGTGACAGATAACCTAAATCTCAGTGGTCGAAGAGATAAACAAGACAGCAAATCCTGGATTAATTTACCTTTAAAGCACAGTGTTTCTTTAAGAAAAAGTACATATCAATATTTTAAACAAGGGAAATCATTAATAAAGAATTTGTTAAAAATAAAAACCAATATAATCTATGCAGGAAACAAGTATACAAAATGTTTTGAAAATAGAATTGCATTAAGCTCCCAGTCGCATCTGGCTGAATTATTTCAAACTGAGGAGAAAATTAGTGGATGTAATCAAGTTGAGAAGTCTGTCAAAACTTGTTCCATTTTGCCACTTCAGAGATTGCCTCCTAGTGTCAAAACCAACATTTGTAATAAATATGGAAAGGTTTTTATGTGTCCTTCATTGCTTACACAGCACCAGAAAACAAAAGTTAGAGAAAAACCATACAAATGTAACGAATGTGGAAAGACTTTTAGCCATCATTCAGTCCTTACTAGTCATCAGAGAATTCATTCTGAGCAGAGACCATACAAATGTAATGAGTGTGGTAAAGCCTTTAAGCAGTTCTCAAACCTCACAAGACATCAGAGAATCCATACCGGAGAGAAACCATATAAATGTAATATATGTGACAAGGTCTTTAATCAAAATTCCCACCTTACAAACCATTGGAGAATTCATACTGGAGAAAAACCACACAAATGTCATGAATGTGGTAAGGCTTTTATCAAGTGTTCAGACCTCTGGCGTCATGAGAGAATTCATACAGGAGAGAAACCTTACAAATGTAATGAATGTGGTAAGGGTTTTACCAAACGTTCATATCTTTGGGATCACAAGAGAATTCATACTGGAGAGAAACCATACAAATGTATTGAATGTGGCAAGGTTTTTAGGCAGTGGTCTACCCTCAGGATTCATCGAAGAATCCATACTGGCGAGAAACCTTATAAATGTAATGAGTGTGGCAAGGCTTTTAAGCAGTGCTCACACCTCACTAAGCATCAGAATGTACATCCTGGAGAGAAGCCACACAAATGTACTGTGTGCGCCAAGGCTTTTATCCACATTTCAAGTCTTGTGAAACATCAGAAAATTCATTCTGGAGAAAAACCATACAAATGTAATGAATGTGGTAAGGCTTTTATCCAAAGTTCAAGTCTTGTGGATCATCAGAGAATTCATACTGGTGAGAAACCTCACAAATGTAATGAATGTGGCAAAGCCTTTACTGTGCGTTCAAGCCTAACTAAACATAAAAAAAACCATACTGGTGAGAAACCTTATAAATGTAATGAATGTGATAAAGCATATACACAGCTTGTACACCTTACTAGACATCAGAAAATACATACTGAAAAGAAACATGATGAATCAGGTATACATGGTAATGCTTTTATTCAAAGCTCAAGCCTGGGGGATCATCAGAGAATTCATGGAAGAGAGAAACCTTACAAATGTAATGAGTGTGGCAAATCCTTTAACTGGTGTTCACGCCTTACTCGACATCAAAGAATCCATACTGGAGAGAAACCATATAAATGTAATGTGTGTGGCAAGGCTTTTAGTCAAAATTCAAACCTTACAATTCATCAGAGAATTCATACTGGGGAGAAACCTTACAAATGTAATGAATGTGACAAAGCCTTTAAGCAGTATTCAAGCCTCATAAGACATCAGAATATACATCCTGGAGAGAAACCACACAAATGTATTGTGTGTGGGAAGGCTTTTATCAAACGTTCGCACCTCTGGGGTCATGAGAGAATGCATACTGGAGAGAAACCATACAAATGTATTGAATGTGGCAAGGCCTTTCGACAATGGTCTGACCTCAGGATTCACCAAAGAATTCATACTGAAAAGGAACCTTAGAAATGTAATGAATGGTGGGGTGCTCGGGTGGCTCAGTCAGTTAAGTGACCGACTTCAGCTCAGGTCATGATCTTGTTCATGAGTTTGAGCCCTGCATTGGGCTCCATGCTGATGGTGCAGAACCTATTTGGGATTCTGTCTCTCTCTCTGTCTTTCTCCTTCTGTCTGCCCCTTCTCCACTCTCTCTCAAAATAAATAAACTTTTTAAAAATGTGAGTAAAAAAGCAACATAATGAATGAGAATCATTTAACCATTTTCCACAATACACTATGTATCAGAGGATTTATACTAGGGAGAATTAAGTCTAGTCCAAGATTAATCAACCTCAGATGTTAAATTCTTCACAGTAATTAAAAGTCAAAATCATTTAAGACTCATGAGATGAGTGTCAATGGAACAAGGTGATCTTTAGTAGTGATGTACCATTTATTAAAAAAAATTTTTTTAAGTGCCATCTTTTTTTATTATTTTGAGAGAGAGAGGGAGAGAGAATCCCAAGCAGTCTCTGTGCTGTCAGCACAGAGCCCAGTGTGGGTTTCAAATTCATAAACCATGAGATCAGGACCTGAGCTGAAACCATGAGTCAATGCTTAACCCACTGAGCCACCCAGGTGCCCCTGTACCATTTCTTTTAAAACTACTTTTTTTTGTTTTTAATTTGAGGTTTCTTAAAAAGCCTACATTACTATTGATGTCTTTCAACCTGAAGTTTGGTGTTCTACTTTCATTACATGTTTTTTTTTGTGTGTTACCATGATGGTTTCTGGGAGCAGATCAATATGATAAAAGGGCCTACTTTATTAAATGAGAATCATTCTCATCCATGTATCCTGAAGGAACACTGAATTTTAACATACAATGTTGTGTGGTATTGAATGAGAAAATGGGTTGGGCAGAGAATATATGTCAAACAGTGATGTAAATAGTATGTTCAGGATCCCTTCTACAGATTTGTCAGTACAACAGAGGGCCACTGGATTATCAGAAACCACTGTTGTGCCAGACAGCATGAAAAAGCAGGCTTTAAGATTGAGAGACTTAGATTTTCATGATAGGTTAGCAGGGACTGCTTATGTGCTAGAAATAATGGAGAAGAAATGATAGTCATCCTCTCCCTGTAATGAAAATAGTGGTTGTATATCAAAGATAAGTGAAAATTTAGTCTTATTTTGGGGAGCTAAAAGCAATTATCAGAGAGAAGAACTTCATCAAAACAACCAGAATACAGTGTAGAGGTACTGGATTTGTGTTTAACCACTACACTGATGCCGTTTTACTCAGAATTCTATCATAGTTATGTTTTCGTTAATAAAATGTAATCATTTTTTCAAAGCTCTAAATGAATTATTTTCTTCCCCCTATCAGATCAAGTCTATCCTGTCTCATTATAGTACTTCAACACAAACACTAACAATACATCTTCAGGCTGTCAAGGCTGAAAAGCATCTGCAACAATTTTCTTCCCTGATGGAATCAAAGAACATAAAACTTTATGAATATATACTCATAATTTACTTGAGTTACTCCCTCCACCCTCTGCCTCTTGGATATTTATGTGGCTATGATGAAAACAGCACAGCAGTGCAACCTTAGACTCCAAACATTTGAAGTGCAATTCATCAGTGTGCACCTGATGTTTCCATATGCCCTTGTTTGTGCCTACACGAGACTCACGACTCGTACTGGCCTTGATTTACATGAAGCTATATATATATATATATATATATATATATACACACACACACACACACATATATATATGTATGTGTATATATATATGTATGTGTATATATATATATATGTATATACACACACACACACACACACATACATATATATCTGTATAGGGATAATAGATAATACACACACACACACACACACACACACAATCTCTACACCCAACATGGGGCTCAAACTCAAAACAACCTGAAATCAAGGGTCACATGCTCTACTGACTGAGCCAGCCAGGCTCAGCCCTGGGGCAAAATATATTAAGCATGTAAGAAGTGTCAGGAAATAAAAGAAAATTTCAGGAGTAGAGATATGATATGCGCAAAGTTTCCCCCCAACTGCTACTTGGAGCTTTCACTGGAGTAATTTGGAAAGCTCACTGATCATGAGTTTCCCCTTAAGAATGAACATATACACTTGAAGATACATTAGTCTTGCTTTGTTTGTAGGCCAACTAGGAATTTCACATATCGATCCCCTTGAAAATAGTTAATTTGCACTTTTAGATATTCCACAGACATGGGATGAACCCCTATCTGAAATTTAGTCTTGGGTATCAAGACTGATAACGCTAATCACCAAAAGGATGTGAAGATGTTTAAAGCACAGTGAGACTTTCTGGGGAGAGCAGGACAGGTTTCCAAATTTGCCACAAAAATGGCTTGAGAGACAAGAGGAGACTCACTTCAGGTTTCTATGGAGTTTATACTAGACGGTGGGTCCTGCGTGTGGTTTAACCTTTTGTGGGCACCAAAGGAGCACCTGGGCTTCTAAATTTGGCCACTTGTAGAGTAGACGGGAAGAGGGAGATACATTGAATATGTGCAGTAAGTAAATGTGTGTGTGTGTGTGTGTGTATCAATTATACCTCAAGCTGTACCAAAAACAGGGAAGGCAACTGAGAGAGGGCTGAGGCTTAAAAGCTGTCTGTCCATGGTCAAATACCAAAAACCAAAAAGCAAAAAACTGGAGTGAGATTAGAATACAACACAGAATGTTTACTCTCAAACCTGATTGCTTGGTTAGGAGAGACCCATTTTCTTCATACTAATAATAACTTCTTATGCATCCTTTCCTGCTACACACATAGGACCCTTTACCCAGTATAACTGCTGAAAGTGAAATACTGAAATACTGTTTAGATAAATTGCCTGAGTCGCTTTTACACTAGTTTGATCATTAATGTGTGCAAGTATTTATCAGACGGTTAATATGATTCAATAATCTTACCAGAAGAGTTTTTCAAAGGTTATAAAAATCTCAATTTGTGATTATACTATTAAGCATTATATGAGTCTTTCAACTCTGGTAAAATTCCTTTTTATTTAGAAATTTTTCCTTAACCCATTTTATATATATTTAGTTTACATGTTTTCTCTGTGTTACTACATTGAAAATTTTGAAAAAATGCATGAGTTAAAGATTCTTTTAAGAGGTGTGTAACACGATAATGTATCCAGGACAATAAGAGATACAAAGTAAGTGCTTTATAGATATGAAGATTAAGAGTTCTTTTAATTTTTCTTAACGTTTATTTTTTTTTTGAGACAGAGGGAGACAGAGCATGAACGGGGGAGGGTCAGAGAGAGGGAGACACAGAATCCGAAACAGGCTCCAGGCTCTGAGCTGTCAGCACAGAGCCCGATGCGGGGCTCGAACCCATGAACCGTGAGATCATGACCTGAGCCGAAGTCGGACGCTCAACCAACTGAGCCACCTAGGTGCCCCGAGTAGGAGTTCTTTTATACCTTTTAGTTCAGTGGAAGAAGTAGAACAGTATGAAATTGTGAACTAGAATCTAGTAAGGTGGAGCTAAGAGACCTGTTGATACCCTACAAAACTAATAACCAGGATTTGGAGAACACAATATGTTCATTTTACCTTATAATCATTTCCAATTCTTCTATTATTGCCATAAAACTAATCCTCTCTGTCCTACATTATTGCAATGGATACTGGAACTTATTTTTTTTATTTTTATTTTTTTAATTTATATCCATGTTAGCTAACATATAGTGCAATAATGATTTCAGGAGTAGAATCCAGTGATTCATCTCCTACATATAACACCCAGTGCTCATTCTAACAAGTGTCTTCCTCAATACCCCTTACCCATCTATAGCCCATCCCCCCCACCCACAACCCCTCCAGCAACCCTCTGGAACTTACATCTCAAGTCCTTATAGTATAGTGTCAGGATATCAGACTTTTTTCCCCTAAGTTCAACGTGAAGCTATTTGATGTTTTTACTTGATTGTTTCAATAACATATGTCCTACCATAAAATCCACTTTTTTGGGGGTGGGGGGTGGAGACTCGCATGTTTGAAGGAGGGGGCAGAGATAGATAGATAGATAGATAGAGAGAGAGAGAGAGAGAGAGAGAGAGAGAGAGAGAATCTTAAGCAGGCTCCACACCCAGCATGTAGCCCAAAGCAGGGCTTGATCTCACAATCATGAGATCATGATTTGAGCTCAAATCAAGAGTTGGATGCTTAACTGACTGAGCCACCCAGGCGCCCCCATGAAACCCACTCTTAAAATGTACAATTCAGTGGCAAGGATGTCTTTTCTCACCATTCTTGTTCAGCACTGTACTGGAAGTCCTAGATAATGCAGTAAGAAAAAGAAGTAGGACAGACATTATGAAGCAAGAAATAAAACTGTCTTATTTGCAGATCACACGGTCTATGTAGAAACTCCACAGAGTCAAAACGAAAAAACTTTTGGAACTAAGAAATGATTATAGCAAGACTGAAGGACACAAGGTTAATACAATGTGCTGTGTTATCCACCTAAATCCCATATGGTGCAATTCTAACCCACAGGGATGGTATGTGGAGGTGGTGCCCCTGGGAAGTCAATGACTGCGTTAGAGGGGAACCCTCATGAAGGAGATAAGTGACCTTATACAAGGGACCTCAGAGAGCTCTTAATCTCCACCATATGAGAATCCAACAAGAAAACAGTCTTTTGCAGCCAAGAATAGGGCCCTCACTTAGACACCTAATTAGCCATCACAGTGATCTTGGGCTTCCCAGCCTCTAGAACAGTGAGAAGCATCTGTTGCTTATGTACCATCTGGTCTATGTTGCTTTGTTATAACAGTTCAGACTAAGACAGTACACAAGTCAGCAATGAAGAAGTGGAATTTGCATTTAAAAACACAGTAACTTTACACTACCAGAAAAGGAAGTTATACTTAGGTATAAGTCTAACATAGTATGTACAGGATCTACAGGAAGAAAGCTAGGTAGCTGATAAACAAAATCAAAGAATTAAATAAATGGAGAGAGATTTCATGTACACGGACAGAAAGACTCAATAGGGTCAAAGTGTCATTCTTCCCAACTTGACTTACAGATTCAATGCAATCCCAAACTAAATAGCAAGTTATTTGGTGAATATCAACAAATTGATTCTAAAGTTTACATTGATAGTCAAAAGACACACAGTAGGAAACAAAATATTGAAGGAGCTGAACAAAGTCAGAGGACTAATATTACTTGATTTCAGGCTTACTATAAATATACAGTAATCAATGGGGTGCCTGGGTGGCTCAGACCTTTAAGCGCTCAACTTCGGCTCAGGTCATGATCTCACAGTTCAGGAGTCTGAGCCCTGCATCCGGCTCTGTGTTGACAGCTCAGAGCCTGGAGCCTGCTTTGGATTCTGTGTCTCCCCGTCTCTCTGCCCCTACCCCGGCTTGTGCTCTGTCTCCCTCAAAAAATAAACAAACATTAAATTTTTTAAAAAATATACAGTAATCAAGACACACAAACAGATCAAAGGAACATAATGGAGAGCTCAAAAATGGACCCATACAAACATGGTCAACTGATCTTTGACAAAGAAGCAAAAGCAATACAATGGAGAAAAGGTAGTCTTTTCAACAGATGTGTTGGAGCAAATGGACATCAATGTACAAAAAAAAATTCATCTAGACACAAACCTTATTCCTTTCACAAAATTCAACTCATAATTAATCATAGATGTAAATGTGAAATGTGTAACTATAAAATTCTTAGAAGATGACACAGGAAAAAATCTAGAGGACCTAGGTTTCATCACTTTTTTGATACAATACCAAAGGCACAATCCACAGAGGTAATAATAATTTGGATTTCATTAAAATTAGTAACTTCTGTTGTGCAAAAAACATGGTCAAGAGAATGAGAAAAAAGCCACAGACTGGGGTAAAGTACTCGCAAAGCACATTTCTAAAAGGTCTGGTATTGGAATACACAAAGAACACTCTCAAAGCCCAATAAGAATGCAAAAAACATCATTTAAAAATGGGAAAAAGACAGCAATAAACACCCTCATCAAAGAAGATACACTGGATGGAAAATGAAGCATATGAAAATACACTCCGCATCTTATGTCATTAGACAACTGAAAAGAGAAACAATGAGTTACCACCACACATCTAATACAATGGCCAAAATCCAAAATCCTGACACCAGTGGATGCTAGTAAAGATGCCGAACAACAAATACCATCATTCACTGCTTGTGGGAAGATTATAGCCACTTTGGAAGGCAGTTTAATGTTTTCTTACAAAACTAAACATACTCTTATCACATTCTAGCAATCACATTCCTTGGTATTTATACAAATGAGCTGAAAACTTATTTCCATGTAAAAACCCGGCACATGAATGTTTATAGAACTTCTGCTTAACTGTCCAAACTTGGAAGTAACCAAGTAGGTGAATGGTTAAAAAAAAAAAAAAAAAAAAAAAAAAAGCTGTGATATATCTAGACAATGGCACATTATTCATCACTAAAAATAAATGGACTATCAAGCCAGGAAAAGACATGGGAGAACCTTAAAAGCACCTTGCCAAATGAAAGAATCCAATCTGCAAAGGCTACATATTGCATTGTTTTAACTACACGATATTCTGGAGAAGGCAATAGTATGGACATGTAAAACATATGGCCAGGCAAAACTATGGCCAGGCAAAACATTTCCCCATGTAAACCAGTTGGTCAACCACTCTATGAATCTGACACAGGAGCTAGGACCCAGTCTATTAAATTTTGTGTAAACACCATTTGATTAAGTTTATGAGGTCAAGCTGCTTTATTCACCTCCGCTACAGAAATGCAGGTTCCTAGTTCAACCAGCTGAAGAAAGCCCAGTGCGCATTAGTGTGTAATGTAGAAAGACATGGCATTTCTCCTTTACTTCCTGAACTCAGTTTTTGATGGTGATGCATCAAGAACTAAATATGGTGCAAAAAACATTCACTTCACATATTTCTGATAAGATTAGGAAATGTTATATTTGTTATCCATGCAAAGCAGAGTCTGGATATAACAGAATTCCGGCCCATAAGCAGAAAGGGGCAGACAGTTGGAAAACACACAGAAATCATGGCAGCGGTGTTCACCAGCCACCAGCTGGAATTACAAAGAAGAGCAACACAAACATGAAAGACGGAAGAGAGGAAGTAGAAAGACACAAAGGTGCTCACGAGGACGAGGATGCTCTGGGTGGCTCTGGACTCAGCAGAGGATCTGGGGGTGACATTAGTGCTGTGAATGTGCTGGACCCGCTGCTTGTGTCTGTGCAGGAGGAAGACCATGGAGCTGCTGGCCCCGATTGTGAGACCACACAAGGAAGCTTCAGGAAATACTATCAACACTGCATATACGGAAACTGTGACTGTCTCGTGATCTACAGCAAGACAGTAGCCCAAATCTCCTTTCTTTGTGAAGTTTTTCATGCTCCTGTTGCTAAACACATATAACAGAGGAAAAACTAAATTTACAAACATGAACTGGATCCAACAGAGGGAAATGGAGAAGCCAATGTACTTTGGGGCTTTGACTTTAAACTCCTTCAAACAGGAGTTCATGGGGCTGATCATAATGGTCTGGAACACAGTCAAGAGGCAGGTGCTGCCAACGGACATTCCCCTGCCCACCCTCTGAACACAGAAAAGAAGTTTGCATCCAAACTCATTGAAAAAATGTTTCAACCCAAAAGATGCCACAGTGTGGGGGACTCCTTTGGAGACAATGACCAAGGAGTTGGCTATCGTCAGGTGCCTGAGAATCAAATGGGTGGACCTCACCCTGCACTCAGTGTGGTAAAGGAACAGGTAATGGTAGAGAAGAGAGAAATTGCCCACAATTCCAACTACAGTCTGTGACAAGAAGATTATTCCCACTATCAAATCCCTGTAGGACATTCTGTCATTCAACACCCTTACTTTTAAATTATGGCAACAATCATTCTTCTGAGCAAAAAGGCTCACTGAAGATTTCTGACACCAAAAGGGACTTTCATTATGTGCTTCTGTTTGATGGCCAAGACTTCATGAGATGGGAATAATAGATGTCTGGTATATTTCACTGAAAAGTCAGCATGAAAGATGACGTGGTTAGCCTGGGGGAAGCAATGACAAGTGACGGCAAAGGGAATGAATGCAAATACAACATTTTCAGAAAAAGCTAAAATTCACTAGCTGTACCTGAGGATGGAGGGACCCTCAATCACTCCCCATGTCATAAAACAGATAAACTCTCAATGGATTGCTCATCTGAATTTTAAAGAAAAATAGTGTACTTTTTTTTTTTTTTAGAAAACCAAACAAGATATTTCTATGGTCTTAGAATAAGAAAATACTTACTTTAAAGAAGATATTTCTTAAATAGCACAGAACACATTAATCATATGGGTGAAATGACAAAATTAAGGGTAGTTCTCATCAAAACACACACACACACACACACACACACACACACACACACACACCCAGACAGATATAACCTGTAACCAGCACAAAGAACTACTACAAACCACACAACAAAATAAATAGGCAAAGCATTCCAACAGAAATTTTAAAAAGAAGTTATTCAGTGGATAATACATATGTAAAAGTATTTAAAGATTTTTAAATGTTTACTCATTTTTGAGAGAGAGAGAGAGAACATGCAGGGGAAGGGCAGAGAGAGAGAAGGAGACACAGAATCCAAGGCAGGCTCCAGGCTCTGAGCTGTCAGCACAGAGCCCAACACAAGGCTCAAACTCACAAGCCGTGAGATCACGACCTGAGCCGAAGTCAGATGCTCAACCAACTGAGCCACGCAGGCACCCCGTGTGTAGAAATATTTAATATCCTTAGTAAACAGGAAAATCAAAATATAACCACTACCTAAATATAATGCCAAACAGCACTGAAAAATATAAACTGGAAATGACAGAAATAACGAGGCTCTGGCAAAGATATAGATTAATGAAGAATCTCAGATACTGCTGGCAGGTGTTAAAACTGGTACACACATTTGGAAAATGATGCGGTATCCACTTTAGCTGTCCAAATACAACCCTGTGTCCCAACAATTCTACTCCTGCAAATGCATGTAACAGAAATCTGTGCATTTATCATCAGAAAGACCAATCACAGGGTTTATATGCCAGCACTACTCATTACTCATAACAGCCCCAAACTAAAAACTACCCACCAGCTCATTAACAGAATGAATCAATTAACTGACTCATATTTACACAATGGTGTCCTATACCATGAATGGGGGGAGTAATATACAGCAATACAGATAAATTCACAACATCAGATAGAATGGGGAAAAAATGACAATATGAAAGAGATCATGCCCTATGTTCCATTTATGTAAAGTACAAAACAGGCAAAGTGAACTACTCTCTTAAATGTTAGAGCAGATATAAACCTATGTCCTAAGATTCCACTCCCATAAATCCATGCAAAAGAATTATATTCTTGGAGGGAGTGACAGGTACAAGAGGGTTTCTGAAGAGCTACAGCATTCTTTTCTTGATCTAGGTGTTGTGTACAGAGGTGTGTTCAGTCATGAATTCCACTGACCTCTGTGCTTACAACCTGTGTAGTGTCTGTCATTTTTGAAAATGCCTAACACACACACACAAATCTGTGAGTGGCTGCCAAAGGCTGTCCTGTGATCGTGTGTGACCTGCTGATGGAGTCCATGCGGAAGAAACTTACAGATCTACAGGTCCAGATCTGAGCCCACATGAAGCCTCGGGGAACAGTAACAATATTGAGTCTGCAAATGTGTCACAAAATTCAGTAGAGCAGAATCCTAAATTTCTGTTCTCTGTGATGGGTTTGTTGCCCCATTTGGAAATCCTACAGGAAAGGGATATTTACCAGCATATAAAGAAACCAGGGGCGCCTGGGTGGCTCAGCTGGTTGAGTGTCCGACTTCAGCTCAGGTCATGATCTCACAGTTTATGGGTTCGAGCCCTGTATCGGCCTCTGTGCTGACAGCTCAGAGCCTGGAGCTCACTTTGGATTCTGTGTCTCCCTCTCTCTACCCCTCCCCAACTCGTGCTCTGTTTCTAAAAAATGAATAAACCTTAAAAAAATTACAGAAAAAAAAAGAAAGAAAAAAAAAAAAAAGAAACCAGCAGAGGAAAATGGAAACCCCCAAATCCTGGGGAGGCTGTACTTTAATTTCCACCCACCTGGAGGTCCTGGGGCTGCTTGTGATGGCTGGAGACACAGAAGGAGCAGCTGGTGCCAATGGACACACCCTGCCAGCTCTGTGAGGACAGAAAACAAATCTACATTCAAAAGTCACTGAAGAGGGGCGCCTGGGTGGCTCAGTCGGTTGGGCATCCGACTTCAGCTCAGGTCATGATCTTGTGGTCCGTGAGTTCGAGCCCCGCGTCGGGCTCTGTGCTAACAGCTCAGAGCCTGGAGCCTGCTTCTGATTCTGTGTCTCCCTCTCTCTGGCCCTCCCCTGCTCACACTCTGTCTCACTCTCTCTCTCAAAAATAAATAAATATTAAAAAAAAAAGTCACTGAAGAAATCCTTCACCTAAAGGCTGCCATTGGCTTGGGGACACCTATAAAAGGCATGACCAAGAAAAAACTGTAACCAGATGTTTTAGAACCAAATCTGTGCAGCACAACCTGCATCTTATATAACAAAATGAGAGATGAGAGCAGTGAAGAGAAAATGCCCAGGATTCCAACAAGTCTCAGATAAGGAGACCACTCCTATTGTCAAAAATCTAGGGCCAGTTGCCAGTGACTGGTATTTGTCTTCAGACTCAGAGGATCCTGCACCAGATCATGTCGTGTGGACTAGATTGATCATATCAACTGAAATCCAATATGCTCTCTGAGATACATTTCTTCAATTTAGTTTTGTTAAGGGGCTTCCAAGAATGGAATGAATAACTCTTACATGGCACTTAAAACGCGCAAGTCACTGCTGTACAGCCGTAAATATGAATCATTTTTAAAATTTTCCTCACTGCATGACAGAGGCACTGCAAAGAAAAGAAGAACTCAGAGACAGAGAAGTTAAGGGACGTATCTAAATTCACACACTGGTCAGGGGCCGAATGGAGACTGGAACATGGCAGGCTGGAGCCAACAGTGCCCGAAACTCTGTGCTCCATGGACAATCCAGGTCAGCTGTATCTTCCAATAAGACCTGTATTTAGTTTTGAAAAACACTTTTCCATTTCATTTCATGCTACTTTTCTTCTCCTTGACAAACCTGCTCATAAAGTTTCCATATTCTTTAATAATTTATTCTCTAGGCTAATCCTACAAGAAACTTTGCAAGGTCTTAGCTGGGTTTGGTGAATGAAGGGTTTGCTCAATGTGAGTTCAGCAGAAAGACTCATTGGCTGTCATTCCAGGAAGGAAAACACAGTGGACTCAATCCAATAAACCATCTGACAATATTACCCTGTTCCCAGAGCTGTGAAGCAAAAAAATATATATGATATGTAATTAAACAGTGTGAGGTAGAAACTAAGTTATTAGTAATTTTCGTTCAAATGATTAAGCATTAAATCCCACAATAAGCGAAACTATTGGATATTAGGCAACATATGTGAAAGACAAAAGACAGAAGAGAATATCTGGGAATACAGAATCTTGTGTATCGTTTATGTTGAAATCATAAGGAAATGAGTTGTGAGCTTGGGGATGATGTCAGAATATTATTAAACCACAGATAATAAGACAAGATACATGTACTCATGACAGCTGTTTTCTGGAACCCATAATTATAGTTACCATTTCCTTAAATGTTGCTTCTCTAACTTCAAGAAGTAAAGGAATCTTCCCATAGCCAGGAGGCCTCAGATGGTTTCAGTACAGGCACAATTACTATCTCCAGTAAGGGCATCATATACTTGAGTTACAAAAAAAGAAACTAACAAAAATTCTAGAAACTAATTCATATATACTATTTCTGTAGACAACTGGAAACTGTTAGAGGTCTAAAGGCATTGTAGGCACACCTCTACTGACACTGAAAACTCAACCTATGATTCCTGCAAAGTAATGTCAACAGCAGAGGGCTTTCATAACTACGGTCCTTACGCACCTTCAAAATGACCCTTCCTTGTCACTGGCATTTTCATCAGTAACAGTCTGCGGGAGGACTTCATTAAACGGCACCAGGAACCACCAGGCGTGGGTGTGGGTACAGGGTCCGGGGTCCTCACCTCTATCGACAAGCTCAGCTCACACCCAAGGAACTACTCCACCTCCCTCTTTAGCTCTTCCCCTGGTCTGTCCCGACCCTCAGGATCCCTTTCCAGACACGAACACTTACTCACACGTCCTTCCTTACAGGCGCTGCCTCTCAGTCTGACAGAGAAAGAACTCACTGGACTCGTCACGTTGAAGGATGGGGGCGCAGCGTGAAGGTCACAGCAGCCAGTACGTGTGAGGGAGGGAGGCAGCCAGACCAGAGATAAGGCTTTGTGATCTGTGACCTCACCTCCCATCAGAACTGCAATTATCATTTCACACGTGGTGGCAATGACAGCACAGCCTTCGATAGCTGACAATACTTCTGAAAAACTTTCTCCCAGGACTAATTACCAAATCCAATTACAAGTTTGTGAGTATCTCCGAAGAGACTGTTGTCTGCTTTAGGAGGGGCTCTTACTTTTCATGATCCCTGATGGCACAGAGGGGCTCACAGGGAAGGAGCAGTAAATACTGATGTCAGACAACTAAGGGACTGGCAGCGAGTGTGTGTGTCTCACAGGCATCCCCGATTCCCTCAGAAGTTCTTCCACCAAAAATCTAGAGCATTCTTAGTCTTCTGTCTTCTAAGCTGCATCATTATTTGAGAATTGAGGAAATACACGGAATCAGAATCCAGCAAGAATATCTAAAGAGATATAAAAGAGAACATGCCACCAATTCATATTAGAAAACATGGGTGAGTCCCATGTTTTTTGAGTAAAAAGAAGAAATCATGGGACTCATTTTTTCAAGTTTATTTTATTTTGAGAGAGAGAGAGAGACAGACAGACAGACAGAGGGTGGGAGGGGCAGAGAGAGAGGGAGAGAAAGGGACTGCCAAGCAGGCTCCACACTGCCAGCACAGAGGCAGACATGGGGCCTGCACCCATGAACCTGACCTGAGCTGAAACCAAGAGTTGGATGCTCCACCGACTGAGTCATCAGGTGTCCCAGGTCTCATATTTATAACTAAATACAAATTATACTGAGATTTGCGATATGCAAATATTATCAAAACGACATAATAATAATATTGACCCTGGCAATCAAAGGAAGTCTAAAAATCTACCCCTCTAAGAAAAACAGATGTTTATCAAAGTGACCCTCAGAAATACAGGTACCGGGATTCCATGATTTCACAAGCAGGTTCTACCACCGTTCTATCAGAGAAGTCAATGCTGCTCTCTGTTAATTCAACAGCACTGAGCTCTTACCAGAGGTCTCTACACCTCTCTTCTATTAAGGGAGTACTTGGGGCTCATGCTTTTCATGAGGGAGCACTTAGGGCTCATGCAACTAACAAAGACACAAAATTTACGAGCCAAAAGTCACTTCTACGGATTTACCGACAGACAAATACACAGTCTCAACAAGGTCCACTGTCCATTCCCCCGTGAGGGTTCTTCATCCATGTGGAAAGGTGGGGAACCACAGTCCACCTACTTCTGCAGCACACCTACTTCTGATATCAAGTGGAAGGAAGCTTGGGGTTCCCCAAACTACGCTTAGCTGACAGAATTCCCCCTAAGGACGCCCAGACTCACTGAGAGCTGTTGCACTCACTGTTATAGTTTGTTACAGGGAAAGGATACAGGTGACTATCAAACAGGGAAGAAATGCTCGGGGCAAAGTTCAGTGAAAGTACCAAATGGAAAGCTCCAGGGTCCTCTCTCTGGGAAGTGATGGATGGGTTGCTCTCCGAGCACTGAAACCTGACAATATTCAGAGCGTACGGCCACCAGGGACGCTCACTCAAGCCTACGTGCGCACACTTTCTCCTGGAGCTCGGCCACATACCGTCAGGGTGGCCGGCGTTTAGCCTCCTGTTCTTGCACCGTCTGGTGGACACCTTCAGTGTCCAGCGTCTTCTCCATGGACCGAGGCCCCATCATAAATCCCACTGTGAGACCGTCTCACGGTCCCACCCCAGACAAAGAAAATATATGAGCAAGACATTCCAAGGGGTGAAGATCCCCTCCCAGGAGGTGAGGGCGAAGCCGAACCACCATTTTGGTGATATTAAATGTTCACTGTATCCCCTACTCCCCAATTTCCCAGTGCAGGAATAGAGCCAGATGGCTGCCAGCCCATTCTGCAAGCACACGGGCTCACACACAGGCACATTTACACACTCAGGCACACACACACGCATACACTATGCACACTCATCGACTCAAACACATGGAAAAAACACACTTGCATACAGTTTTTCTCATTCTGGCATATTTAGTCTCAGGCCCACAGACACTCATGTGCACAGAGACTACATACACATTCACACTCATATTCACACACACAATGCACACCCTCACACCACTGGCCTACTCACTTTCACAAAGCCCCTCACACAATTACCAGGTGTATGCTCCTCAAAAACATGTTTGTATAAATATGTTTATCAAAGACGTGTCCAAGTCTGAAAATGCAAGAATGGGGCCCCATGTCTGCCCCTGCATGCCTCCAACTGCAGACCCCACCAGGACGTCTTAAGTGACCAGCATTTCAATAGTTCTGTGAGCTCTGGTTGTGGAAATGCAGGGCGTGCTGAGGGGCAGTTCATGAGGGTGTAACAGCAGCATAAGAAGGGCTGGGGGAGAAGAGCGCAAAGATATAAAACAGGGGTGATGCACACAGCACGGTGACGTGGGTGGGGGTTTACTCCGCTAAAGCTGCCATGACAAAATATCCAAGGCTGGTGGTGTGAACCACAGAAACCTATTTCCTCAGAGTTCCCCAAGCCACAAACCCAAGACAGAGGTGTCAGCAGGGTTGGCTTCTTCTGAGGCCTCTCTCCTTGGCTTCCAGCCGGCCCCCATCTCCGTGTGCTCACATGGCCTTGTTCTGCCCATGCGCATCTGCTTCCCTGGGGTCTGTGTGTCCGGAGGTCCTTCTTGTAAGGACACCAGTCACACTGTACTATTTCCACTTTAATAGCCTCACTTAACCTCATTATCTCTTTGAAGCCCCCACCTCCAAGTTCAAGGGATTACAGCGTCAACATAAGAATTCAGGTGCACACAATTCCGTTCCTAACAAGAGTACACAAAGTGAGAGGTGAGTGAGGACAGAATAAAAGGCACACAGGGGTTAAAGGGTGCAGTATGTTTCAAGAGCACTGCACGACTTAAGGGCACGAGGGGACAGAGTGTGTGAGATGTTCAGGGTGTAACACACATCAGTCTGGGGGTATGACAGTCCTAAGAATAAAGTGGAATTGGTGGAGAGGGCATAATCAGCAAAAGTGAGCAAAGGGCGGGGCTGGGTAAAGGCCCCGACAATTCATGAGCACATGGGGCTAAAGAAACACACGGTAGGAAGGGAACATTTTGTGGGATGAAAGCCATTTGATGGGGGACACAAACCACTGTGACTCTTGCAGCGATGAAAGGCAGAACTCTTTTTTTCAATATATGAAATTTATTGTCAACCTGGTTTCCATACAACACCCAGTGCTCATCCCAAAAGGTGCCCTCCTCAATACCCATCACCCACCCTCCCCACCCTCCCACCCCCCATCAACCCTCAGTTTGTTCTCAGTTTTTAAGAGTCTCTTATGCTTTGGCTCTCCCCCACTCTAACCTCTTTTTTTTTTTTTTCCTTCCCCTCCCCCATGGGTTTCTGTTAAGTTTCTCAGGATCCACATAAGAGTGAACACATATGGTATCTGTCTTTCTCTGTATGGCTTATTTCACTTAGCACCACACTCTCCAGTTCCATCCATGTTGCTACAAAAGGCCGTATTTCATTCTTTCTCATTGCCACGTAGTACTCCATTGTGTATATAAACCACATCTTCTTTATCCATTCATCAGTTGATGGACATTTAGGCTCTTTCCATACTTTGGCTATTGTTGAGAGTGCAAAAGGCAGAACTCTTTTATGACCAGCAGCTGCACAGGGTCGAAGGCTGCCAGGTGGGGCCACGCTACGGGATGCCCATGGGGACAGGGTGACAAGCTAAAGCTGGAAGAGCAGCTTATGTGAGGAAGCGGAATGAAGTGAGCTACTTTTCAAGGCTTCCCAGTAGACTGGCTCATTGGCTAATATCACAAGATCCAGAGCAGAAAGGCTGTCCCTGGTTGTCTAGTACCTGCCACAGGGTGGTCACAGCTGCTGCAAAGTGGCCAGAATGTGTGAGAGCCCAGTGACAGAAGGGACTGAGACATGGACGTGGTCAGCTGCTCAGCTGGGGGAAGTGACTGCCCTGTAGCTGGAACCTGGTAATAGGGTCAAGAGAGTATAAAAGACACACACACACAAATATGACACACTGTATTAATGAAGTACGAATACACTGGATGTGGTTAGTGGCCCAAGACAGAGACAGAGGGTGGAAAGGGAGCTGAAACCTTTGTGGGGAGATAATGGTCTCAAGGACACAAAACGGGTGTGGGTGATGAAGTCAGCTGGGAAGAGAAGGGGAATGAAAAGATTAAGGGACTCAGGAAGGGCGCCTGGTTGGCTCAGTCAGTTAAGCATCAGACTTCAGCCTCAGGTCATGATCTCGCTGTCCGTGAGTTCCAGCCCCACGTTGGGCTCTGTGCTGATGCCTCAGAGCCTGGAGCCGCCTGCTTTGGATTCTGTGTCTCCCTCTCTCTACCCCTCTCCCTCCCTCCCTCTCTCTCTTCCTCAAAAATAAACACTAAAAAATTGTTTTAAAGGGACTCAGGAAAAGGGGTAATGTTGGGGTGTGTATGGGGTACACAGGGAGCGGACAGCACCCAAGAACTTAGGGCGAAGATGGGCCATGGAGGATATGGGCACTGGGCTGCAGTCATTGGCTTCTGCCCCGGATGAAATTCAATACAGGTCAACAGGGATGGACGATGTGCAGGTGGTGATAGGACAGAGGTCCCTGGAATAGTGCAGGGGATAGACACGAGAAATGGAATTAAAAATGGGTGCACAATAGAGCTGGGGAAGGAAGTCTTGAAGGTTCAGGTGGAAGTGTGTGGGAGCACGCACAGGCCCAGGGGTTGGAAGGACAGGCTAAAGTACTGGGATGGAGAAGGACCTGTAGGGGGGGAGGGGTAGAGGACAAGAGGCTATAGTGGTAGAAAGATGGGCAGTATGGAAATTGTGGGCGTGGAGGTCACAAGGGCAGGTGGGAAATTACATGCATTCGCTGCATTCCTTTACAACCTCATTGACAAGGGACTCCGTTTCTCATGGACCTGTTGGTATAGGGACCTACGCAAAATTTCCCTGTAAAACCGTTAACGCACAGTAGGACCACAGGTAGGATGCTGTGTGAACACTCCACCATGTCAGTCTCATCACTGAAATCCAGTTCTTAGAGGGAACGACCACGAGAGACTGTTGGGACTGCCTGTTTCCAGCTCCTGAGCACTCAGCGTTGGAAATGGTTGCCGTGCTCGGTCCCTTCCTAATACTCATGTCTGCTACAACTTTTCTGACTCAAGACGACGTGATCAAAGACTCTTTCCGTATTGTATTTCTAAACTGACATACATGCTTTACATATGAAATGAATCTAACGAAGGACAATGGAAAAATATTAAGCACTTTGTTCCTTGCATGAAATCATCCCATGTGTAATCACCGGGATCACACAGAGGTAAGAAGAGCTCCACACGCAGGTGATATACCCTTGGTTATCTTGCATCACATGGCAAAAGAGACTTTGCAGAGGTAATTATGGTTCATAATCATCCAACTTTATTTTATTTCCTTTAGTCAGGTCTTTATTCAAAATTAATTGTCCACAATGATTTGACGTTTAAGGAATAAACAAATAGATGGAATGCTTCACGAATGTGCATGCCATTCTGTGCATGGGGTCCGTGCTAATCTTTTCTGAGTCACCCCCATTTTAGTATATGTGTTGCCAAAGCAAGCACTATAATCACTGGACTTTATTTTTTTTTTAACGTTTATTTATTTTTGAGACAGAGAGAGACAGAGCATGAATGGGGGAGGGTCAGAGAGAGAGAGGGAGACACAAAATCTGAAACAGGCTCCAGGCTCTGCACTGTCAGCACAGAGCCCGACGCAGGACTTGAACTCACGGACCACGAGATCACGACCTGAGCCGAAGTCGGACGCTCAACTGACTGAGCCACCCAGGCGCTCCAATCACTGCACTTTAAATGAGGTGGACTATCCTGGATCATCTATGTGGATCCAAAAAATCATATGGACCTTCAAGAACAAAAGCAGTCAAGAGACAGAGACGGGGAAAGAGAGGGAGAACGGGGAGGGAGGCAGCATGCTGATTCTGGCTTTCAAGGTGGAGGGGCTACATGTAAATCATTTTTATTATTTTTTTACTTATTTTCATTTTAGTTCTTTTTAATTTTAGAGAGAGAAAGGGGACACACACACACACAGAGAGAGAGAGAGAGAGAGAGAGAGAGAGAGAGAGAATCCTAAGCAGGATCCACACTCAACGTGGAGCCCAACACAGGGCTTGATCCCAGGACGTTCAACTGGCTAAGCAACACAGGCACCCTGGAAATCATTTTTAAAAATGATTTCTGGAAAAAAATAAATTCTGCTAACATAAATCACCCTCAAAGAAACTTAACCCCAGGGGCACCTGGGTGGCCCCATCAGTTAAGCATCCAATACTTGATTTCAGCTCAGATCATGATGTCAAGCATCAGGATCTGATCTGACATTTTGGAGCCTGCTTAGAACTCTCTTGCTCCCTCTGTCTCTGTCCCTTCCCCACTCGAGTATGTGATCTCTCGATCTCTCTCTCTCTCTCTCTCAAAATAAAGGAACACTGAAAAAAAAAAAAAAAAAAGAAGAAGAAGAAATTTAACCCCAGAGGCTCCAGTTAACAGCCTGGCTCTTGATCTTATGACCTGCTGACAATGTAAGAAAATAAACGGGTGTTGCTCAAAGCTGCTAAATTCAAAACAGAAATCTACTATACATATATAATAGTAAAATACATTCTCGGGAATTACCCCACAACTTATAGTATTTCGATCTCTGGGTGTAACATTTCTTTTTCAGATTTATGCTTATTCTCCCTTTATGTAATTTCAGAGTACACTGGGTAGAGTCTGAAATTGCATAAATGTGAGACATATGCACACACCATAGTATTCTCTTCTGGTTCAATGTTTCATGTATATCATCACACTGGACTTACTTTCCAATCAAACTGCTCCTCAACCAGGGCTCTAGGAAGCAGTTATTATGCGCCAATACAAACAGATTTATCACGTTACTTGAAAAACCACAATTTATTCTACAAGGAGTATTACCGAATCATCTTTTTTGGAGCTTTGTTGTACACAATTTTAAAAAGTTCAGTGTCCACTACAGCACACATCGTGACATGGGGGCAGTTGGTCACACTGATTTCTGCACATATGGATTATCCCGCGGTTTGGGGACAGGGGATTGCTTCACCACCATGACTGCACCTTCTCACTGTGGGTCCACAATTCATAAACTGCTCCTGCAAATGCCTGGAAAATGTCATATCCCAGCAAGTAGGGTATGTGGATGCCCCCACCTTTCATTGAATGGTTAGTTTTCTTTCTGAAAAATTTAGATCTACAAAAATTCGATCTACTATTCTTGAGATTCAACAAACATTACTATTTCATCACATGTTCTTCTTCACTTGACTGAGATTTTGCAGGGTGAAGTAAGAATTATTTCATGAATATCTTGACACTCTGCCTCTAATATCTGAACATCTGATCCCTAAGGTCAAGGTTATTTTATCTATCCCCAACAAACTGCCACAATTAACAAATTCACACTGCTGTTATACCATCATTTAATACAGGAGCCATATACATATTTCCCCCAGTGATACAATGAATAAATATGAGAATACAATGAATGAATGAATCTCAGAAATCTGGGATTCAGTCACGGTACAAATACTACATTTGGTGTTTTGACTTTCTCAGTTCTTAAATATAGATCAGTTACCACTTTTCTGTCTTCAGTGATTCTGACAGTTTTGAAGAATGCACACCCATTGATTGTGGAATGTCCTTAAGTGTGGATTTCTCTGATTGTGTGCCTCAACTTCAGCCTCAGGTACAACACTGGAGTGGAACTTCTACACACAGAGGACAGTGGGAGCTTCAGAGGCCATCACCTCAGAGGCAAAGGCTAGGAGGATTTTCTATTACTGCTGATTAAGTTTGACTATGTAGTTATAACACCATCTACAAGACCTGATCATTTCATTTTTTTAATTTTTTAATGCTTATTTTTGAGAGAGAGAGAGACAGAGTGCGAGTGGGGGAAGGGCAGAGAGGGAGGGAGACGCAGGGTCCGAAGCAGTCTGCAGGCTGTGAGCTGTCAGCACTATGCCGGATGTGGGGCTTGAACTCCTAAATTGTGAGATCACAACCTGAGCTGAAGTCAGATGCTTAGCTGAATGAGCCATCCAGACGCCCCCAGACCTGATCATTTTAGCGGTGCTTTTTCCCTGTTCATTAAGTAATTGCTTGAACAACTTACCTTTTCGTCTAAATATTTTAGCATCAACTGATTTTTTCTGTCTGAATTAATTATCAGATAATGGTTGCAAGTCAGTCATTCTAACATCTTTTATATGTGCATTAATTAGCATTTCTGTGTAAAGAAAGGCTTTCCTTTTACCTTTCCCCATTGTTGTTATTACAATAGATTCAAGAATTCCTTCCCATTTGCACTCGTATATTAATATACATTTTTCCAGGCTCAAATTATTCCACATTTGTCCACTGAGATGTTCTTTACCATGGCTACATCCCATCAGGCTTTGTTTGTTATCATTGAGATAAAACATACAGAATGTAAATGCACCATGATTTGAGAGGGCACCCTTTGCAGAATTTCACACATTCGCAATGTTGTGTAACCATCGCCACTACCTACTTCATCCTCCTGCAGGGAAACCTAGCACCCATTAAGGAGTACAGCTGACCCCTGAATAACTCTGGTCTGAAGTGTGTGGGTCCTCTTATGCGTGGAATTTTTACACAAGAGTATTGCACATGTATTTTCCCTTAGGATTTTTCTAATACCATTTTCTTTTGCCTAGCTTACTGTATCATAAGAATATACTATATAATGTATACAATATACAATATGCATTAACCGGTTGTTTATTATCTGTAACACTTCTGGTCAACACTAGGCATTAGGAATTAAATATTTGGGGAATCAAAACTTACATGCAGATTGTGACTGCACAAGGGATGGGCACCCCGACTTGCACTACAGGCAGCTGTAATTTCTATTTCCTCCTGCCCCCATAATCTAGCATATACTGCATTTCTTTACTTTCTGAATCAACAACACATTGAACACTCACCTCATACTCTCCCTTCCTTAGCCCGTATTAAGTCACTTTTTCAAAGAGTCCTCTAATTTCTTTAAATAAAGACATATTTAAAAAAACCATCTTGGGAGAGAATCCAAAGTAGCGGAGAAGTAGGGAAACCCGAAGTTCCTTCGACCCTCAAACACATCAGTGTTGAGACCAAAGGACTTTGAATTCCAAGAGTCCGGCTGCAGAGTGACAGAGACATCTCCAGGGGCCCATGGGGACAACCTGCCGAGCCATAGGTGCACGATTGTGAACTGGGAGAGAGAAAAAGGGTGGCATGGGCACAAAGGGGAGGATCCCCTTCTGCGAAGAGACAAAGGGAAGAGAAAGAGAGGCTGTGAAAGGGTAGGATTGTATTTGGACAAGAGAAAAACCACAGACTGGGAATCAAAAAAAAAAAAAAAAACAACCAAAAACCCCAGAAAAGGATCCAATCTCTAACTGCAGGGCTTCCTCCGGACTGGGGCCGGCTGCCTGGATCACACACCTGGGGAGGAGGGCAGCCAGCCCCCGCGATGGGTTAACCAGTTCAGAGGCACAGTCTGCAGTGGGAGAAAGCGATCCCCTCCCTAGAGTGTTGTGGGAAGAAGGCATAGAGCCGCTCAAAGGACAAAGACTGCCTGCGCCCACCAGCCAGAGGCCATGTATCTGCAGCGCAGAGTGGCAATTCTCCAGAACTGGGGTACACGGAGCGGGACCCCTTAAGACATCGGGGTCTGAATGCCAGTCAAGTGCCAGGCAGGAGTGGGAGTCGGTGGAGCAGGACAAACCGCCTCATTCGCGCCGCCTCACAGTAAGGACGGTCTGAACAGGGTGCTTTGGGACACCCGGTCCGTGGAGGAGGCACTGGGTGCCGCCATTTTTCTCCCCCTCACCAACAAGGAGGGGCCTCAGGGAAGGGACAGCGGACCCACCGTGGCGGCAGGACCCGCCCACGCCAAGCCACGCCCCTCCGCATCTGGTAACTGGGCATCTACTGGAGCCGGACTGACGGGGCCCAACCAGACAGCCCCTCCTCCAGACTCGCGCTGCCACCATTTCCAAGGCACCCAGTGGTTTTGCATTTTCTGATTTAATTCTTGGGCAATTCTTATTATACACACACACACACACACACACACATATATATATATATATATATATATATATATATATATATATATGTATACATATATACGTATATATGCACGTATATATGTATATGTATACGTACATATATGTACACATATACATTTTTTTCCCCTTCCTTTTCTCCTTCTTATTTCATCCCTTCTCTAGTCTGGTTATTCTGGTTGTTGGTTTGTTTAAGCAGACATATTTAATCCATTCTCTTTACACCTGTTCTATACCTCCTTTATTTCTCTCTCTCTCTCTCTCTCTCTCTCTCTCTCTCTGGATTAAGCCATATAATTTCTCTGCCCAGTCAATTTCCTTTTCGTTTTCCCCATCCCTGTCATTTCTCTCTTTGCACGGTATAAGGCCTCTTCTACCACCACCACCCCCCTTGTTTTTCCTTCAAAAAATTGTTTTACCCAAGGTTACTTCAATGAACAAATCAAAGCACACCTGGTGGAGGGTCCACAACATCACAAGTAGGGAGATAAGGCAACCACAGTCACAACAACAGGGAGCAAGTAACACTCTCCAAAAAAAACACCTCCTGAAGGGCCAGGCCCTGGACAGTGTACGACCTGTTTTCAATACAGTAGTGCTTGCAGGTGCAGGACACATAACAAGCTTTTAAAGCACATAAGGAACAGAAAACTAGCCAAATGAAGAAACAGAAGAATTCTCCTCAAAAGAAATTCCAGGAAGAAATGACAGCTGAAGAACTGCTCAAAGCTAGATATAAACAATATATCTGATCAAGAATTTAGAATAATAGTCATAAGATTAATCGCTGGGCTTGAAAGAAGCATAAAATACAGCAGAGAATCTACTACTGCAGAGATTAAGGAACTAAAAAATCGTCATGATGGGGCATCTGGGAGATTCAGTTGGTTAAGTGTCCAATTCGGCCTAGGTCATGATCTCCCTGTTCCCAAGTTTGAGCTCCGCATTGGGCTCTGTGCTGACAGCTCAGAGCCTGGAGCCTGTTTCAGATTCTAGTCTCCCTCTCTCTCTCTCTCTCTCTCTGCCTCTCCCCCATTCATGCTCTGTCTCTATCTCTCAAAAATAAATATTTAAAAATTCAAAAAAATAAAAAATAGTCATGATTAATTAAGAAATGTTGTAAATGAGGTGAAAAATAAACTAGATATGGTGACAGCAAGGAATGAAGAGACAGAGGGGCGAATAAGTGAAATAGAAGATAAGCTTATAGAAAAAGATGAGGCTGTGAAAAAGAGATTAAAAAAAATTCTAGACCACGAGGAGAGAATTAGAGATCTAAGTGATTCAATGAAATGTAATAATACCTATACCATAGGAGTTCCAGAAGAAGAAGAAGAGACAGAAAGGAGCAGAAGGTTTACTGGAATAAATCATAGCTGAGAACTTCTCCAATCTGGGGAAGGAAACAAACATTGAAGTCCAGGAGGCACAGAGAACTCCCTTCAGACATAACAGGAATCGATCTTCTCCATGACATATCATAGTGAAACTGGCAAAATACAAAGATAAGGAGAGAATTCTGAAAGGAGCTAGGGACAAATGGGCCTTAACCTACAAGGGTAGATACATAAGGGTAGTAGCAAACCTATCTACTGAAACTTGGCAGACCAGAAGGGAGTGGCAGGAAATATTCAGTGTATTGAATACAAAAAATATGCAGTCAAGAATCCTTTATTCAGCAAGGCTGTCATTCAGAATAAAATGAGAGTTAAAGGCCTTCCCAGACAAATACTGAAGGAGTTCATGACCACTAAACCAGCCCTGTAAGAGATCCTAAGGGGGCCTCTGTGAGTGGAACACTGCAAAGACCATAAAGAACAGAGACATCACTACAACCATGAAACCTACAGGTAACACAATGACACTAAATCCATATCTTTCAATAAGAATGCTGAATGTAAATAGACTAAACGCTCCAATCAAAAGACACAGGGTATCAGAATCAATAAAAAAAAAAAACAAAAACAAGATCCATCTATTTGCTGTCTACAAGAGATCCATTTTAGAACTGAGGACACCTTCAGATTGAAAATGAGGGGATAGAGAACCATCTATCATTCTACTGGAAGTCAAAAGGAAGCTGGAATAGTCATACTTGTATCAGACACATTTACTTAGATTTTAAACTAAAGGCTGTAACAATAGATGAAGAAGGGCATCATATCATAATTACGGGGCCTATCAATCAAGAGCTAACAATTATAAATGTTTATGCACCTAATTCGGCAGTACCCAAACATATAAAACAATCACAAACATAAGCAATCTTATTGATAAGAATACAGTAATTGCAGGTGACTTAATACTCCACTTGCGGCAATGGACAGATCATCTAGGCAGAAAGTCAATAAGGAAACAATGGCCCTGAATGATACACTGGACCAGATGGACTTGACAGATATATTCAGAACTGTTCATCCAAAAGCAGCAGAATACACATTCCTCTCAAGTGCACATGGAACATTTTCCAAGACAGATCACATACTGGATCATAAAATATCCCTCAATAAATATAAAAGAATTGAGGTCATACCATGCATTTTCAGATCACAATGCTATGACACTTGAAATCAACCACAGGAAAAAGTTTGGAAAACCTCCAAATGCATGGAGGTTAAAGAACATTCTACTGAAGAATGAATGAGTCAACCAGGCAATTAAAGAAGAAATGAAAAAATATACAGAAATGAAAATGAACACAACAGTCCAAACCCTCTGGGATGCAGCAAAGGCAGTCCTGGGAGGAAAATACACTGCAATCCAGGCCTATCTCAAGAAACAAGAAAAATCCCAAATACAAAATTTAACAACACACCTAAAGGAACTAGAAGCAGAACAGCTAAGAAACCCCAAGGCCAGCAGAAGAAGAGAAATAATAAAGATTAGAGCAGAAATAAACAATATAGAACCCAAAACAACAGAACAGATCAATGAAACTAAGAGCAGGCTTTTTGAAAAAACAAACTTGATAGACCCCTAGCCAGACTTCTCAAAAAGAAAAGAGACAGGACCGAAATAGATAAAACCATGAATGACATTGGACTTATCACAACCAACTCCTCAGAAATACAAGCAATCATCAAGGAATACTATAAAAAATTATATGCCAACAAATTGGACAACCTGGAAGAAATGGATAAATTCCTAGATACCCACACGCTACCAAAACGCAAACGGGAAGAAACAGAAAATTTGAACAGACCCATAACCAGTGAAGAAACTGAATCAGTCATCAAACATCTCCCATCAAATAAGAGTCCTGGGCCAGATGGCTTCCCAAGGAAATTCTACCAGAAATTTAAAGCAGAGTTAATTCTTATTCTTCTCAAACTGTTCCAAAAAATAAAAACAGAAGGAAAGCTTCCAGACTCATTCTACTAAGCCAGAATTACTTTGATTTCCAAACCAGACAGAGACCCCACAAAAAAGGGGAATTACAGGCCAATATCCTTGATGAAGATGGATGCAAAAATTCTCAACAAGATACTAGCAAATCAAAATCAAAAGCATATAAAAAGAATTATTCACCATGATCAAGGGGAATTCATTCCTGGGCTGCAGGGCTGGCTCAATATTTGCAAATCAATGTGATACACTGCATTAATGAAAGAAAGGATAAGAACCATATAATCCTGTTAATCGATGCAGAAAAAGCATTTGACAAAATACAGCATCCTTTCTTAATAAAAGCCCTCAAGAAAGTAGGAATAGAAGGAACTACCCTAAACATCATAAAAACCGCATATGAAAAGCCCAAAGCTAATATCATCGTCAATGGGGAAAAACTGACAGCTTTCCCCATGAGATGAGGAACATGAGAGGGATGTCCACTCTCACCACTGTTGTTTAACATAGTATTGGAAGTCCCAGCCTCAGCAGTCAGACAACAAAATAAAATAAAAGGCACCAAAATTGGCAAAGAAGAAGTCAAACTTTCACTTTTTGCATGACATGATACTCTACATAGAAAACCTGAAAGACTCTAACCATAAAGCTGCTAGAACTGATACATGAATTCAACAAAGTTGAAGGGTACAAAATCAATGTAGAGAAACTGGTTGCATTTCTATACACCAATAATGAAGCAACAGAAAGAGAAATCAAGAAATAGATCCCATTTATAATTGCACCAAGAACCTAAAATACATAGGAATAAAACTAGCCAAAGATGTAAAAGATCTGTATGCTGAAAACTACAGAAAACTTACAAAGTTATTTGAAGAAGACACAAAGAAATGGAAAAACATTCCATGCTCATGGATTGCAAGAATAAGTATTGTTAAAATGTTAATACTATCCAAAGCAATCTACACATTCAATGCAATCCCAATAAAAATTGCACCGCCATTCTTCACAAAGATACAACAATCCTAAAATTTGTATGGATCCAAAAAAGACTCGAAGAGCCAAAGTAATGTTGAAAAAGAAAACCAAAGCAGGAGGCACCACAATGCCAGACTTTAACCTCGATTACAAAGCTGTAATCATCAAGACAGTAGGGTATTGGCACAAAAACAGACACAAAGACCAATGGAATAAAACAGAGAACCCAGAATTGGACCCACAAATGCATAGCCAACTAATTTTTGACAAAGCAGGAAAGAGGATCCAATGGAAAAAAGACAGTCTGTTTAGCAAATAGTGCTGGGAGAACTGGACAGCAACATGCAGAAGAATGAAACTAGACCACTTTCTTACACCATATACAAAATAAACTCAAAATGGATGGAAGACCTAAATGTGAGACAGGAAACCATCAAAAACCTTAGAGGAGAAAACAGGCAACAACCTCTTTGACCTCAGCCGCAGCAATTTCTTGCTCAACACATCTCCAAAGGCAAGGAAATTAAAAGCAAAAATGAACTATTGGGACCTCATCAAGATAAAAAGCTTCTGCACTGCAGAGGAAATAATCAACAAAGCCAGAAGGCAACCAACAGAATGGGAAAAGATATTTGCAAATGACATATCGGATAAAGGGTTAGTATCCAAAATCTATAAAGAACGTACCAAATTCAACACCCAAAAAACTAAAAAGCCAGTGAAGAAATGGGCAGGAGACATGAATAGACGACACTTTTCCAAAGAAGACATCCAGATGGCCAACAGACACATGAAAAGATGCTCAACATCACTCATCATCAGGGAAATACAAATCAAAACCATACTGAGATACCACCTCACGCCAGTCAGAGTGGCTAAAATGAACAAATCAGGAGACTATAGATACTGGAGAGGATGTGAAGAAATGGGAACCCTCTTGCACTGTTGGTGGAAATGCAAACTGGTGCAGCCACTCTGGAAAACAGTGTGGAGGTTCATCAAAAAATTAAAACTACAACTACCCTACAAGCCAGCAATAGCACTACTAGGAATTTATCCAAAGGATACAGGAGTGCTGATTCGTAGGGACACATGTACCCCAATGTTTATAGCAGTGCTTTCAACAGTAGTCAAATTATGGAAAGAGCCTAAACGTCCATCAACTGATGAATGGATAAAGAAGATGTGGTTTATACGTACAATGGAATACTACTTGGCAATGAGAAAGAACGAAACCCTGCCATTTGCAGCAATGTGGATGGAACTGGAGGGTATTATGCTAAGTGAAATAAGTCATTCAGAGAAAGACATATATCATATGTTTTCACTCATATATGAAACGTGAGAAACTTAACAGAAGACCATGGGAGAAGGGAAGGGGAAAAAACAGTTTCAAATGGAGAGGGAGGGAACCCATAAGAGACTCTTAAATACAGAGAACAAACTGAGGGTGGATGGGGGGTAGGGGAGAGGGGAAAATGGGTGATGGGCACTGAGCAGGGCATTTGTTGGGATGAGCACTGGGTGTTGTATGTAAGCGATGAACCATGGGAATCTACCCGAAAACCAAGAGCACACTGTAGAACATTGCCTGTTAGTCAACTTGACAAATTATATTAAAAACAAAACAAAACAATTTCACACTGGAATTTCCAGCTGCAATTCAACCTCACAGGTTTCACCCTTTCTTCCACAAATTCCATGCTTCTATCTTCCTCCCCCACCAAGAATGAGCAGTTTACAGAAGAAAAATCATCACACTTTTGGACCATTGTTTCTCAACCCTGGCACTACCGACCTTTGACCCAGATACTTCTCTGTGGTGGACCTGGCCTGCGCATAGTAGGATGTTTACCAGTATCTCTAATTGCACTCCCTATGTGGCAAAGCAATCTACGCCTCACTCGTGCCAAGAAATAAAGATCACTGAATATTGCCAAATGATCACAGACAGAGGAGGAGGGGGCCAAATTGTCCCTAGTCAAGAATCATGTTGTATAATGCTAAACGTTTCTATAAATCACTTAATGAAAACTTTTGGACAAGGACCATTAAATTGTGCTATTCTGACAATCTAAATATTCAACCTACCTTATTCTTAGAGTGATGATTTAACTACAATGCTTTGTAGAGAATGAACACATTACCATATATAACATTTGAAAGAGGTAGAATGTAATTAAAAGTATCTGAGAACAAAAATGATTATACTTTTAAACTTGATCTTAACCGATACACTTCATTAAAACCAGAAAGTATCACTAAATGAGGAAAAAACCGCCTGTGGTCTAATAGCCCAGTGAAATCAACGCTTAACCGTTTGTTGTGAATATATAACAGCTTAGGATACATATATGGCACTCAAAAGGTGACAACAAGCTGACACTCTCTAGAGGCTGTGTTATAACCGCTTTTATTTATATGGGTTAAAGATATCTTTGTATGTCATCGAATATACATTTAAGGTAACAGTTCCAAAGGCTTCAGTCCCTTACACACATAATTCAAACATCTATCGTTGCCCGTTTAAAATACTTCCACTTGTTCGTTTTCAAACAAATCTGTGATGAAAATAGCTTCACGTGTGCGCTGCGAGAATCTCTGAGACAAATCCGACCGTGAGAAGAATCGGCGGGCAACGTGGAGTGCAATTTTCAAGACTTATGCCGGGACATCGCGCCACTCCTCCAGAAGCACGCGGGTCCAGGTGAAGACACGAGTCAAGCGAGGTGGCCGCGTGGAGGCCCTGGAGGTCCGGCCTCTGCACGTGGCTGGCAGCTCGGCTCTCCTCCGGCAGCGTCTGGGCCTGAGCGCTTGCACTTGCCACGTGGATCACGAGTGCTAGAAGCGGCGTGCTCGGCGCTCGGCCCACACTTGCGCCGGCGCCTGGACACCGGGCTGGCTCAGCCCCGCACACAACCAGACCGCAGCCGACGAGGCCTCCCAACAATGCTGGTCCTCACCCACCTCGCATTATGCCCAAGTCTCCGGCCCATCCTGCCCCCGTCACGCTCAGGACCTCCAGTCCACACCCGATCCCCCAACATCTGGACCCCTCGACCACCGCCACAAGATCATTTCAATCCAAGCTCACAGACCAGGGCTCATAGTCCGCTCTACCTGCAGCCACAAATGGAAGCACAAAACCCATCTTGGCACTAACACGCGCTCTCTCCTCTCCAGGTGGGTCCTGGAACCCGCTCATTCCACTCCCTTGCAGCCCAGGACCTCGTGCGTGCGCACCAAAGGCCGAACATCGCAACTCCCCTCAACCCCACCCCCACCCGGGAACCCAAATCCTTCTTCCATTCCAACCTAGACGCCCTCGAGGGCAGCACCGGGTACTGGGACCCGTCACCGAAGACACACGGATAAAAGCGCCACCAGACTCTAGTGCGAATCTGTCCCTCTCACGCGACCCTCACACACGCTTGTCGCGGGCAGGCTCCAGGCAGCCGTGAGCCGAGAGCCGAGCTGCCCTCAGCACGCGGTCCCGTCCCTCCCCGGGGCCCGCAAGCACCCCCAGGCCACCGCCAGCCCACACTCCCCGAGAACTAACCTTCCAGGAAGAGAAGCCGCAGCTCTAAGCCAGTTCCTCACCTGGAAGGGCCAAGGGCCTCTGCGGGAGCTCAACGGTCACCTGACCCTGCCGGACATGTGCACATGTGCAACGAGGCCGTAGCCACGCCCACATGCCCATCCCCGAGCTCGCGCCTGCGCAGAGGCCGCCCAAGAAGGCCAACCTCCTCTTAGGACCTGCCACGTGCAACTGCGCGCTCAGGTTTCCCTGGAGGGTCCTCAGACTTTCCCTCTAGCAGCCGCTCCGTCCCCACGGCAATCACCTGTGCTGGTTCTGTTCCTTCCTCTTCATTTGCTACATGTGAGGAACCCACAGCATCTGTGTTGAGATGGGACGTTAGCGAGTAAGAGGGTCAGGTGTGCTCTGCTTGCTCTCTCTAGGGCTACCGAAAGGCGGATTGGGTGGGGGATGCTGTGGAAACCGAGTTCTGGGGAGAGAAGCAGCAGCACCACCAGAGACTGTTGAAAATGGTACTTCATCGGCCGGACCGCAGCTGTATCTCAATCTCTTAGAGTAGGGTTCTCCTGTAGACTCTGTTTCAACAGAAATGCAGGAGATTCACATACACACCATACTTTGAGAGGCAATGTTTGGCAAAGCGGTTGTCACTGTTGGCTTCCCCTGACGATCACCTGGGAAGTGTTAACAAGTATCATATCCTGTGCCCACTTCCTGCTCGTATATAGCCATCCTATCACTGTGTACTCTCTGGGTGGAAGGGTTCAATGAAAGCTCTGGGGTCCTTTTTACAAGGTCAATGTTCTCATTCAGGAGAGCTCACCCTCATCACCACAAGGCCCCTTCTCCAAATGCTGGGGATTCGGTTTCACCATGGGATTAAGGGTGGGGGTGGGAGTTGGAAGAATACACATTTAGTCACTTGCACTGCTATAAATACTTAGCAGATATTTAAAAACAAGGCACAAATTTATTTTCATAACCGTTCTTAGATGAAAACCATTTGGGTCTTGGCTGGGTACTCTGATCACAATGTCACCTTCTAAATCAAGGTGTCAATCAGCTTGGACCTCCTTCTCCAGATCCTACGTAATATTCCACTTCTATCATCTTAGTTCGTTAGCACAATTAATTGCCATCTTGTGGTTTCCACATGTGCCCACCTACACTTAGGCTCAAAGACAGCAACAGTCTTTATGCTTCAAATCTCTGATTTCCTCTTGTATCTAATATCTCTGGATTCTCTCTCTCTTTAAGGATCTTGGAATTACTCTGGATCCAGCAGATAATCTAGGATAACATAGCTGCTTAAAGGTAATTTCATTAGTAACCTTAAATCCTCCAAATCCATCTTACTTGGTATCATAACAAAGCCGAGAGAGTCACCCTCCAATTGGACATCTGCCTGTAATTATTATGAAATCAGTGGAAATTTTGTAAAAAAAAAAATTTTAGAATTATCATTACATTCACAACTCTCTCACCTCTGGTTCCCTTTTCATATGGTTTCTTAGAATGAAAAAACACGGGTGAATTTCTCTCCAATTTTCAGGTACCCTAAAAGCTTAAGTGTTCTTAAAGCTCATATTGTTAAAACAAAGGGTTAGGTCTTAGAAATATCACAATACATAAAAGAATCTTCATCAGATCAATGTTGGGGCATAAAATGTCCTTGACCCGTAACAGTTCTTCAACAGAGATGCAGAGTTTGGGATGAGACAGCTCTTTCCCACACTTGCAACTCTGGATACCATTAAAAGCCTCTCCAGCCTGACCGACCAGTCACATCCTGCACCTGATTTCCCAAGGAATGGCTGAGATTTGCTACCCAAAACTGCACCTTCCCTCCTGTACTGTATGCTCTAGTTCATGACGTGGGGGCACATTGCAATTGAGCAAGAGTTTTGCCTCCTGAGCTGAAATTAGGAACTAACTATCCATGACACTTGATATTTGCCCGTAAATCGAGAATTAACGAATGGGTGTCAAGCAGTGACCTCCAACCTGCCTTGTGCCACTTGCACCCTCCCAGTTCCCTGGCTCCTCTTCCCCACCGTATGCTGCTCTCCCACCAGGGTCCTCATGCCCCCACCCTGGGAGCCCCAGTCACCTGCTAAACCTCCACACATCCCTCACCTGGACTCAGCCCTATGAGACTTCTGCATCCCACTCCAACCTCCTTCCCGTCACCTTTTTGACATCTGTCTCTAGGTGACCGCTATTCCAGGGACTCCAGTGCCACCCTCCTTGCCTTCTATCACCCCCAGGACCGGTGAGGTCCCGCCCTTTCTTTGTCTTGCCGAAATTCCACTCCCAATACCAGTATCTCACCCATTTCCTGGGTCCTCTACACCCACACCTTGCGGTGCCCCAGCCTCCACGCCTGCAGGAATCCAATCCGCACCCACATGCATTACTCCATCCCTATCTCCTCTGACCCTTTCTCCCGGATTCCCTCACTGCCCACTACCCTCACTGGCCCCCTGAATGCCCTCTGCCTCTTTTGCCTTGTTCAAGGTCTCCTCCAGGGTTCCTCTCCTCTTCACACATTCTCTATTGCCTTGGGCCACGCTGCCCTCCTCCAAAGCACACCCGCCCCACACTTTTTCCCTTCATCCTCCCACCATTATTTTCACCACTCCAAGACACTGTCCTGTGTGTCTCGTACCCACACCATTAACACCTTCCTATGAAGTGTCCGTTTCGATTATCCCCTTCCACCCCATAAAACTCTGCACCTCTTTTTCCCAGATCCCAGTATGCCTCATACCGATCACTTCCCAGCACACTATGTCTCCACGTACCAGCAAACGTGGCAACTCCCCTGTGGCATTGAGCACACGTTTGTCTTTTATCCCTCTACCTTGTTTCTTCTCCGCTATTTTCTTCCCTCACCCCAGGACCTCTGCACCATGTTGTCTCTATGTTCTTCTTTCCTATGCCCTCCCTCTCACCTGCTCTGTCACACACCCATGCACTGCCACTCCCCCCCACACCCCAACATCCCCACCACACATCCGACTTAGAGTGGTGATGCTCAAAGCGATTTTTAAGACTGTATATTGTATATACTCTCTGTATGGGTAGTTTAGGGCTTGAAAGCATTACAAGTGATAATGAAGGCCTCCAGACAGCCCAGAAGTCTGGACGTACTCCTCTTTTTCTGCATTTGAACATTTCATCAAGACACACACACCCACGATGAAAGCGTATGTTGATTTTATTAAACTGATTGTGAACTGTGAGTTAGTGTGAAGGTGTGGTGAATATAAATGTCAATGGGGCTGAGTTTCTAAGTGTTTAGGATGTGCCTGAATACTTGTGAATTTCAATGACAGTTGTGAGTACACGAATGACCACGTATGGGTCTAATAGTATGTGAGTATATGTGAGGTTTGGTGTATATACACGTGTGTTTGCGGATGTATGTAAGTGTGTAAACCATTAACGTTTGTGTGCAGTCTGAGTTGCCCATCATTATGGCTCTGACTTGAAAATGGCTAGTAATTGCACAATGAACTTCAATAGTGGAATTGTCTGCAGGGAAAACCACAGGATCTGTTTCAACTCCTACTTTGTGTTTCTTCTTACCAAAGCAGTAAGTGCTCAGTACTGAAAATTCAAGGGGGGGGGGGGGGGGGGGGGAAGAGTACAGAACTGTTGGAGCTCTTTGATCCTCTTGAATTAAGTAACTGAGGATGGGCTCAACCAAGATTTATAGGTTGGGAGAGACTTCTGGTTAAGCCATCTGATCCTACTGCTTTAGTCTGTGAGAAGAGACTCTTAGAAACTTCTCTCTTTCCTCTCTGGGTATTGTCCAGTCTTTAATTCTTATCAATGGGGTCAATAATGGTAAAACCAATTTTCCTACACAATCTTCAAATTAATTGGCACGGAATTATTCAAACATGTCATATTAACTTTGTGTGAAATGAATCCTATAGTGAGTTATTTACATCATGTTCTTCCTTTTGCTTGTATCTCTGCATATTCTTCCCAAGTATTTTGTCTCATTCTGTTTCTCTACTAATAACCTTAACTGATGGTTCCTTTCAGTGGCCTGAGGATTAGGAAAGTACTAGTTTCTGGGTAGAGGAACCTCTCTGGGAAGTGAAGAACCCAGGGAGATACACATCCTTCCCCACTAATCCCTCACGTGTCAGAACACACTATTTGCTGCTGTGCTTAACAGGAGACACGTCTACCTACAGGGATCAAGGGGGAAAAAAAACAAGCCTCCCACAAATAGTCTCCTACAAGGTTCTAACCAGAAAGTCATAATTATTCATCATAATTAACAAATGAGAGAAAAGTTTCAGGAACATCGTCAGCTCCCAAACCTGTATTCCCAGTGCAGCTGTAAATGAAATAATTGCAGTGGTGAGACAGGTGACCTCACAGAATCACAAACCTATATCTCAGGGTCTGGCTGGCCCCTCCCACTGGCTGCTGTGCCCTTCACAGGGAGCCCCTCAGGCAGCAGGAAGGAGTTGGTGAGGATCCATTTCAGTCTAAGAGGCAGTGTCTGTATCAAGAGTCTGGGTGAGTGATCCTATCAGAAAAGGGCGCTATCCTGTGGATTACCTAATTCACTGTGAAAGCCATGCAGGAATGTGCAATATTTCTGAGGTTTGAGCTGAGCTAGTTAAGAGGATGTGGGGTCCTAGACCTTCACCTGTCCCTGATGGCTCTTAATTCAGTGAAGTTAAACTTCGCTCAATGTGATTGCTGGTGTTCAGTGCAAGTAATAATATACACTGATTTTTAAGTCCTTAAGAAATGAATTGTAAAATCAATCTCCTGTTCTAACATTATAGGAATTATAGGCTAAATTTTCAGGGTTACTAGATGTGCAACTCTCACAGCTCCATGGTTGTAGTGAAATGTATGAAGAATTTACAGGAATCTTCTGATCCTGTGCAGAACGTGTATCCAAATGGTAATGTCTTGAATTGAAAGTTTTCCTGTAACCTTGGATGTAGCACACAATGATGGGGACAGTAACTGAGCTTCCATGGAAGACATCATCATCTGTTGGTTACAGTGAAACTATACTCATTCTGAAAGTTAGGAAATGAACAGGTAAGGGACAGTTGACATAAAAACGGTGATTTTCAGACAGCAGCTTTCAGGTTCATATCATGTTCTTTCCAGGTGTTTAAAAATTACTCTACCATCAATACAAAAACCGAGTATTTTGAATACTAAAGTGTGTAAGATACATGCCTTACAGAGGTCATTTTACAGTGATGCGTTTACTATTTCACAAATCTTTGTTCATTGCTAATAGTTTTCCTTAATTCACGTAAGTACTTACTAATAAGTACATAGTGTATCACTCGAAATTAATGATAACTTAGAGTCTGCCTGACACCATTTGATCATGCATCCGTGTTTCATGTGCCAGAGTTTATGGGATTGTTGTGATAATTCAGCAATTCCAGTGTAATGCCATTACACTTGTGTTCCTCACATAAAAGCACACGAGTCTTTCTGTTGCCATCTTGCATCTACGACATATAACTGCAGGTTCCTGCACTATGCTATTGCCAGAGCGCATGCACGTTCACTAAGGTATTCAAGGCTTACCCATAACTGATATTATCCTGTGGAATAAAGTTTTACAAATGAATGGAAACTTGTTATGATGAAAATTATACAATACCCCCTACTCTGAAGTTAACCACAAGGTGTCAAATCAGAAGTAACCATGGATCTGATTCCTGGATGGACACAGCTAACTAGCCGTCTAGCAGACCGTGGGGGCTCAGTGCACTATCACGGTTTCCAGCCCAACAGGTTCCCAGTCCCCACGCAGCCGGAAGGAGCAGATTTGAACAGATCCTTAACCTCTCTGTGTGTCTGTTCTGTTCATCTTTTAATTACAGCCACAGTAATGCCGACCTCATAGATGTGTGGAGCATGAAGAAGTTCTCACGTGAGTGCCTTCACAGGAGTGATTTTACATTATAAGGGCTCTTGAAAACTTCTACATTCAGCCCTCAGAAGCTGCTGTGAAAAGAAGACCTCAAGTAGGCGTATCCAAGGGGCAAGGAATGGAAAGCAGAACATAGTGGACTTCAGCTGACGTGATACATGTTGCGCATGTCTCATATTTCCATGAAGGAAGTTCTAGCCCAGAAGGCAACGGTCAGTGACTGGGACCAGAGGGAATGGTCACAAGGGATCTGGCCATCGGTCTGATCTTCTTCACACAGACTACCGTTGGAATCCTGGGCAATTTCTCACTTCTTTGTCATTATATCATCCTTTCCTTCACTGAGTACAGGTGGAGGTCCACAGATTTCATTCATAAGCACCTGATTGTAGCCAACTTCTTAGCCCTATTCTGCAAAGGAGTCCCCCAGACCGTGGCAGCATTTGGGCGGAAACATTTCCTCAGTGACATTGGATGCAAACCTCTTTCCTTTCTTCACAGAGTGGGGGAGGGGAGTGTCCATTGGTAGCATCTGCATCTTGAGCGTCTACCAGGCCATCACCATCAGCCCTGGGAACTCCAGGTGGGCAGAGCTTAAAGTTAAAGCGCACAAATACATTTTCCCCTCGATTTTCCTGTGTTGGGTCCTGCAAATGCTGGTGAATATCATTTTTCCTATCTACTTAACGAGCACATTGAGTGATAAGAACACCACAAACAAAAAGCATTTTGGATACTGTTCTTCGGTTCGTCATGACAAAGCTAGTGACTCACTGTATGGACTGTTGTTATCATTCCCCGATGTGTTATGTCTGGGGCTCATGCTCTGGGCCAGCAGCTCCATGGTTTTCCTTCTGTACAGGCACAAGAAGCAGGTCCAACATATTTGAAGAACCAATGCTTCTTCTGCATCCTCCCCGGAGTCCAGAGCCACCAAAACCATCCTTCTCCTGGTGAGCACCTTTGTCTATTGTTACACCCTCTCCTCCATTTTTCAAGTTGTTTTGAGTGTTTTTGATAATCCCAGCTCCATCTTCATAAGTGTCGCTGCAGCTGTGTCTGAGTGTTTCCCATCTATCAGTCCATTTCTGCTCATGAGCCACAACTCCAAGGTACCCAAGGTACCCAGGTTGTGGTTTGCCTGGAGAAGGAATATAAGATCTCCTTGTCTTCAGAAAAACATGTAGACTGTATGTACTTCTACAACATACAGTTGCCAATTCACTCAGCCCCCTCACAGTCCTAAAAAATTTTTATGGGTTTTTCTCTCTCTCACAAGAGAGGTGCAGCCTGCAGCAGACGGGGGTTTCTGTGCATTGATGTCTGTGCTGCGTACAGAAACGTGAAATTATCTGTAAAATTTTAATTAAAATTAAAATTATCTGTAAAATTTTAAAATACATATCACCAATAAAATCATGAGCTATTGTGAGCAGATTTATGCATAATGCCTTTACATGGTCAAGAAGGAGTTTAAATGTATTGACAAAAAGGACTCTGTGATTAGTTTTTCGAATCATGCTGAAATTTCTAGGTTGACACCTAACAAATACTAAGTGTGCACTTCCAAAGAAAGGGGGTCAAATGTATACATGTTTTTAAATGTTTTGTCAAGACCTACAGGATCGAAGTAGGATGTAAGAATAAAGTCAAAAATAAGAATTGAGGTACAAAACTGAAAAATACATTTTATGGAAGTTAAAACAAAACCACTTGGCACAGCAATATTCATACCAGGTAACATATACTTCATGGTTTGCCTTTATTATGATTGTCAAAAGTGAGGAAACTCTGATAAATGGTCACAGCAAAGAAGAGCCGGAGGAGACATGACCACCAAATATAAAATGTCATCACATACCTGATGTGTTCTCTGTTGATGAGTTAGAGGCCTCAGTCTCAATCAGACAGAGGCCCTGTCTCACGTGCTGTCACCTCTGTGCCAGTAGGGGTGGCTGACATAACCCACCAAATTCAGAGTCCGGTCTCCCAGGGAAAGGTCACCGGCACCATAGGGCAGGGTCACAGGGCTCAGTCCCTCCATCCAGCAGTGATGGAAAAATCCTTGTTTCTTTGGCTTCCCAGCACGTAAAAGGAAGCCCAGCCCTTCCTGGACTCCTGGAGTATTGGGGACAGCACACATCACTGTGAGTGATGAGTCTGTCATTGCAGCCTCTGGCAAAGGGAGGAGGCCTCCACCTGGAAGCCACACGGTGTATGAATGTGGGGCCACTACAACACAACTACAAGGTGTGATTTTTTTGAAAAGTAGTGATTAGCTTGTAAGTGAGCTCTCCTCAGAACTAACCCTTAGAAATCCTGAATGTCTTGCTTGATACTCCAATTTGATTTACTCGGATTTACATATTCTTTACCTAATGTCCTTTTTCTGTTTCAAGAACCCACCCAGACACCACATCTCATTCTGTAATCGTGTCTCCTCTGACTCCTCTTTGGGGGCCATTTTCCCAGATTTTCCTCATTGTTGATCATCTTGACAGACTTGAGTACTAGTCAGGTATCTTGTAGAATGGACCTCAGCATTAATATGGTAGTTTCCTCATGATTATCTTGGGCTTCTATATTTTGGAGAAGAGAGCTCAGGGTATAAAGCGCCATTCTCAGGACATCGTATCAAGGCTACAGCCCAGCAACATGACTTATCATTGTTCACATCGGCCTACGTCCCCTGGATGAGGTTGTGTGTATGAGGACCCTTCGGGAAACTTACGTGTCCCCTTTCATATTGTACCCGTCGCAAGGAAGTTATTGTGTGTGGCTGACATTAACGAAAGGGATCTTGTGCTCTGCCTCCTTAAGGACAATGTTTCTTACATAAATTATGTGGAATTCTTCTGAAGAGGTTCTTTTTCTCAATTTATTATTTATTCAGTGATTTCCCAAAAATGAATAAACGTTGAAAAAAAATTTTTTTAAAAAAGGGGTCGCCTGAGTGGCTCAGTCGGTTGACCATCTGACTTTGGCTGAGGTCATGATCTCGGGTTGTGGGTTCGAGCCCCACGTCAGGCTCTGTGCTGACAGCTCGGAGCCTGGAGCCTGGAGCCTGCTTCGGATTCTGTGTCTCCTTCTCGCTGCCCCTCACCCGCTCATGCTCTGTCTCTGTCTCTCAAAAATGAATAAACATTAAAAAAAATATTTATTCAGTGATTTCCTCTTATCAGTTTTGATTCCTGCACATCTGTTTGATACTGAGTTACAACCAATACCGCCTCTTCTGCTCTTGTTTAAATTCAAGGTGTTCCGGGGCGCCTGGGTGGCTCAGTCGGATAAGTGTCCGACTTCGGCTCAGGTCATGATCTCGCGGTTTGTGGGTTCGAGCCCCGCATCAGGCTCTGTGCTGACAACTCAGAGCTGGAGGCTGCTTTAGATTCTGTGTCACCCTCTCTCTCTGCCCCTCCCCTGCTCATGCTCTGTCTCTCTCTCCCTCTCAAAAACAAATAAATATAGGGGCACCTGGGTAGCTCAGTCGGTTAAACATCCGACTTCATGGGGCGCCTGGGTGGCTCATTTGGTTGAGCGACCGACTTCTGATCAGGTCATGATCTCGCGGTTCGTGAGTTCGATCCCCAGGTCAGGCTCTCTGCTGATGCCTCAAGGCCTGGAACCTGCTTTGGATTCTGTGTCTCCCACTCTCTCTGCCCCTCCCCTGCTCATGCTCTGTCTCTCTCGGTCTCTAAAAAATAAATGTTAAAAAAATTTTTTTTAATAAAATAAAATCAAGGTGTTCCAGCTTGACCATGAGGAGCTCTTTTGAGTGACTCCCGTGTCCCTCTGACATAGCCCATTTTTAGAAACCGAGTTGTTTAGCATGTCCTGACTTACGGCACCGCAGCTCTGCAGGCTGATTTCATACATGTCCTGTCCTAGTCCAGGCTGCACCGTCTCTCCAGGCAGCCCCTGGCTGCTGCTGTGGGGGAACCGTGTCATGGACCAAGGCATGACACTAGGTATGCTCACTGCTCCTGGGTGTCACTGTGTTCACGCCCTCTCAGCTCAAACACCAAGAAAACGTATGTGTGTGTGCTGAACCGCTCGTGTGCACATAGGTAGAAACGTGTGTGGGGGGCGATTTGTGTCCATACACAGCCAACATGACTTCAGGCTGATGTCTCCAACTCCAACCCATTCCTCATGGATCATTCTAACTTCCTGCCCTTGCTCATCTGTCACCTGTCTCTCCAACGGTGACAAACGTGGATCTCACCATCTGCACTTGTGAGTCAAATGCATTTCTGGTCCAATTTGTATAGGATACCGGCCCTCTTGTGCCTGGTTCTTCCAGGCAAAACATCTGAGTAAACTATGGGATGGCTGCAAGAAAGCGGAAGGACAGGTAAGGACATGGAACGTTCTGAGGTAGAGGAGGAGGAACACCTGGATACCTGGGAAGGGAACACCTTACACAGCAGGAGATACTGGGGGGGGGGGAGGGGCAGACTATTAAGGATATCAAGGATTATCTGTATTACAGGATTCCCACCTGACAATGGCATTCCAGGGGAAGCTGCATGGCAGGGACACCACCCCGCTAGGCCCAGAAGACAATGCATCCGGTCAAAGAGCATAACCCTCAAGCCTTTGAAATCTAAGGGAATTTTCCCTCCTAGATTTTTTACCTATTGCGGACAGGTGACCCATTTCCTTTTTTCAATTCCTTCTTTTGGAATGGGAATATCTAAACTCTCCCCATGCCATTGTATTCTGGAAGCAGGGAATGTGTCTGCATTCACAGGTTTATAGCTGGAAGAAAACAGGTTTTCCTCAAGAGGAATCATGTCTCAAATCTCAATTACTCTTGACTTAGATGACAGTAGCTGAGATTTGGGACTTGGAGTGGATTATACAGTGGTTTAGACTTTGGGGCTGTTGGTATGGGGAGGGAAGTGGATTTTCCTGGAGGACATGAGTTTGAGGGGTCCAGCAGGCTGAGTGTTAATGACCAAACTGGATCTTTTCAAATTGATAGGCTGAAGTCCTCAATCCCAGTATCAGAAGGTGACTCTATTTGGAGTTAGAACCTTGAAGGCTCTCGGACTGAAAATGAGTACATGAGGGTGAGCCCTGATCCACTCTCAGTGGTGTCATTATAAGAGGCAATCTGAGACACAGAGAGGCTCCAGACCTCTGCATGCACAGAAGACACACTAAGGGAGGACACAACGAAAGGGTGGCCATTTGTAAGCCAAGGAGATGTCACAAGAAAATACAGCTTCTGATGTGTCTTGGACCTCCAGCCTCCTGAACTGTGGAAGAAAATACCTGGCTTTGTTTTTTTTTTAAAGCCACGCTGAACATTGCATTTTGTTATGGCAGCCCAGGAAAACTGACACAAAGTTAAGGGTCTGCCTGATCAATCCTGGGACCTCCAAGGAGCACCCCTAATCTCTTTCAATGGGATCCCAGGTCCCCAGTCTCTGAGATGTCAGCTGCTGTGGCCTGACTCTCTCCGGGAGCAGAGCCCTTACAGGAGGCCACAGCAGGGAAACAGAGGCTGGGACATGTCTCCCGTACTATGCCTGCCCATCCACGGGAATCAGGAGAAGGGAGTCGGCACAGGCTATTTTCCACTGGAGGAGGATGAGGTTCAGTGGAGGGTGGGGGGACTGCTGGTTGGGTTTGGAAGCGGAACTTTCAGTCCCGACTTTGGACAAATGTTAACTTCCCTGCTTGTCAGATGCCTCCTGGGAGGTGGCATGTTGCCTGCATTCCTCACAGGGATCCTGTGAGTCCCACAGGGGATTCTCCCTGTGAAAGCACCTGTGTGAGCCTTCATGTTATGCTCATAGAACTTCTGTCCTTGCACCCCAGTTCCTGATGCTGTCAGATCCTAAAGGTACTGGACTCCACCCAAAAGGGCATTCTTTTCACCTTCCTATAAAATCTCTTTACCCTCGGGGCACCTGGGTGGCTCAGTTGGTTAGATGACCGACTTTGGCTCAGGTCATGATCTCACAGTTCGTGAGTTGGAGCCCCGCGTCGGGCTCTGTGCTGACAGCTCAGAGCCTGTAGCCTGCTTCAGATTCTGCTCACGCTCTGTGTCTGTCTGTCTGTCAATAATACACGTTAAAAAAAAAATCTCTTTACCCTTTATTTTACCACCTCTAGACAAGGCTCCTAGTTTCCAGCTTGGAGAGTTAGATAAAGGTACCACTGGAGCTTCCTATTTTTTTTGAAAAGTAGTTCACCCTTCTCTTCTTTCTTTCCTCCATGTGCACTGCAATTCCAGGCTTGTGCAATCTCACATCCCCAGTGAAGTTCTGGGTTGATATGAGCGAGAGCGAGAGCGAGAGCGAGAGAGAGAGAGAGAGCGAGAGCGAGAGAGAGAGAGAGCGAGAGCGAGAGAGAGAGAGAGAGAACGAACCTGTAAAGAGGAAAGAGGAGAGATCTCCGGCTCCCAGAGGTGGGTTGGTGGGTTTTTGGACGTTGAATGTAACACTCATCACTGTCCTTTGTTCAAGTTAGGAAGAATCCCTGCAGTCACTCAAGTGTCCATCCATGGGCACTGTCTGGACAGGAATCACTCCTTGAACTGACTCTCCTCCCAGATTTGCGGTCCATATGAAAAGCACAGCTTCTCCCCTGGGATTGGGCCAATGACTGTCTCACTTTCCCGAATTTCAGAGTCTCTACTGTTCACAAAGAAAGATCTGATTTCAAGTGGATTTCACCTCTGTCAGAAGCTTTGACTTGTATTTATGACACACACACAAAAAAAAGGTCAAATTCTTTGTTTTCTTGGGTGCAGTAACTGATACATATGTTTCATCTTCTTTTTGACTTCAAGTTTTGGGAGAGTGTGCCCTTTCTGTGGCAGGAATGGGTTGTCTCGCTCACAAGGTTTTGAACCACACTTTTGTCTGGGGCAGGAGGATTTCCCTCTTGAATGGGACATATCATTTCACATTCTCTCCTTAATGCCCTACTGATTTCAGTCTCCTAGAATCACCATTCATCCTAGGATTCTTCTAGGATCATCATCATTCAATTGGGGCTAAATTCTCATCCTTTGGAACCTGCAGCTTTGGGGCATAGGATCCCAAATAAACCTGCATCCTCTGTCCTCCACACAGACATATAGCACCTGAGAGGCTATCACCTTTTTTCTGAGCACAGTCTGAGAATGAAGCCATGCGACATTAAAAGCTGATGCGTATCTCAAGCAAGGCTATTATAGTGGGACATATTTGAAGCTGGCTCTGGGCATCTACTTCCAGTTTTAGTTTAAACTCACCAGGAAGATGTTTTCAAGGAATGACTTTCCTAGAATGGTGGCAACCAGCACTTATTGTGGAGGGGAGATGGTGTGGTTCCTGAAGCTCTTAGATGAGGACTCAGATACCCTTTCAACTTCTGAGGATTTTCTAACTCACTATGTCTCAGGACTCCACTGGATGTTCAAGCAGACTTCTCAGGCTTAACTTTCTCCTCAGATCTCCAAAATTCTTGTCACCTTTGTCACTGCCATTTCTCGGCTAAAGTTTCTTATTTTCCTGTACAACAAATTCATCTGTCCACTGCTCCAAAGGATGACACTCATCTATTATCTTCAAAGGTACTTCTTTATACAAACATCTATGCAAAACAGTCCAGAACAAAAGTTCCCCGTGCCTCTGCCCACAAGACATGCACATACATGAGAAACCCATGGAGAATTGCCTTCCAACAATATTGATAACCCATTTTTTCACAGTATTAAACTCTGGCAGATTTTTCTATGAGTACATCCCTGAGTGAAGCACTCCAATCAACAGATAAGAAGCTAGAATCAAATCCACTCAATTTCCCTCAATAGCATTTCATTAAGACAGCTGTATTCAGAATACTGGGCATCAGAATGAGGCCAAACAGCTTTGTCCACTTCCAGTCTGCCTGTGTATGGCCCATTTCAACCAGGGGATGCAACCACCAATGCCCATTAGTGTCCACGCTGGAGAGTCATGTGGTTACTTCCTAGGTTCTGTATTGACTTTTCCAGCAGGAGGAGTAAATAAACAACTGGGCATTGCTCAGACACATACAATTCACATTTCTTCTGGTAAGATTAGGGGATTTTGTGTTCCTTATCCAGGAAAAGCAGAGCCTACGTACTGTGGAGTCTTGTCTCATGAGCAGAAATGGGCTGATGGCTGGAAAGCCCACGGAAATTACTGCATTGGTCTTCACCAGCCACCAGCTGGGATTATAACTAAGAGCAATACAAGCATGAAAGATGGAGGAGAGGAAGTGGAAAGACACAAAGGTGCTCACGAGGATGAGGATGCTCTGGGTGGCTCTGGACTCAGCAGAGGATCTGGGGACGACATTAGTGCTGTGAATGTGCTGGACCCGCTGCTTGTGTCTGTGCAGGAGGAAGACCATGGAGCCGCTGGTCCAGATCGTGAGCCCATAAAGTGAAACTTCAGGAAATACTATCAATGCTGCATATACAGAAACTGTGATTGTCTCAGTATCTACAGAAAGACAATACCCCAAATCTCGTTTCTTTGTGATGTTTTTCATGTGCCAGTTGTTAGATGCATATAACACATACATAGGAAAAATTAAATTTACAAACATGAACTGGATCCAACAGAGGGAAATGGAGAGGCCAATGTACTTTGGGGCTTTGGTTTTAAGATCCTTCCAACAGGAGTTCATGGGGCTGATCGTGACGGTCTGGAAGACACTCAAGAGGCAGGTGCTGCCAATGGACATTCCCCTGCCCACCCTCTGAACATACAAAAGAAGTTCGCATCCAAACTCATTGAGGAAATATTGCAGCCCAAAAGCTGCCAGTGTCTGGGGGACACCTTTTGAGAGCATCGTCAAGGAGTTGGCTATAAGCAGGTGCATGAGGATCAACTCTGTGGGTCTCAAACTCCCTTCGGTGTGGTAATGGAAGACATAATGGTGAAGAAGAGAGAAATTGCCCAGGATTCCAACTATCGTCTGTGAAAAGAAGATGACTGCTATTGCCAAATCCCTGGGGGCCATTCTGTCATTTAGCACATTTTCCTCTAAACAGTAGTAACAATCATTCTTCTGAGCAAAGAGACTCATTGAAGAATCTGACACCAAGAGTAACTTCCGTGGTCCTGTGAGACTGCCAAAGACTCCAAGAGACAGGAGTAAATGGAGAAACTTTCCAGTATACTCCATGGAAAAGTCAGCACTAAGAACGAGGTGATCATAACTGGGTGAAGCTACGATAAACAAAAGCATATAAAGAGAGCGTAATACAACATTTTCAGAATAAACTGAAATTTGCTAGCCATATTAGGTAAGAGAAAACCGCAGTAACTACCCATATCATACAACAAATCAATTCTGAATGGATTGCTCATCTAAATTTTAGAGATAAATAATGACATTTACAGAAAAACAAAAAGAGAATATTCTGTGGCCTTGAGATAAAAACATATTTCTTAAACAGCACAAAGCATATTAACTGTATATGTGACATGACAAAGTAAATTATAAAAATTAAGAGCTGGTTCTCCTCAAAAGACACACACACACACACATGGGAGAGAAAGAGAGAGAGACAGAGAGAGAGAGAGAGAGAGAGAGAGAGAGAGAGAGAGAGAGAGGAGAGATTGAGTATAGTACAAAGAACGCTTACAGGCTCACAATAGAAAACAGTGGACAAAACTTCCCGACAGAAACTTCAAAAGAGGTTACTCAATGGGTAATACATGTCCAAAACATGTTCAATGTCCTTAGTAATTGGGAAAATTAAAATTAAACCACTACTTGGTACCACCATACACTCACCAGAAACCTAAAATGAAGTGAGTTAATACCACGTTTTGGCAAGGTTGTGGGTCAGCCAAGATTTTCATACACTGCTGGTGGGTGTTAAAATTGCTACAAACATTTTAGAAAACTGTGTGGTAGTCTCTACTTTAGCTGACCAGATGTAATCCTATGTCTCAACAATTCCACCTTTACAAATTTACTGAACAGAAATGTGTACAGGTATTACCAAAAGACCTTTTAGAGTTTATATGCCAGCACTACTCCATTACTCATAGTAGCTCCCGTCTCAAAACTACCCACCTGCCCATTAACAGTAGAATGAGTCAATCAAGTGATATTCACATAATGGAGTCCTATACAGCAATGCTAATGACTGCTAGTAACCGGTTGTATGCAACTATATGGATAAATTCACAAAATCAGATAGACTGAGGAAAAAAAGGCCAATATGAGAGAGTTCATTCTATAGGATTCCATTTATAGAAAGTGCAATACAGGCAACAGTGATCTAATCTCTTAAATGTTAGAATGGCTGTAACCTTATTCCCAAGAACTCCAAATCTATGAATATATGCAGCAGAAGTATACCCTTGGGGACAGTACTTTAATTTTTTTTTAATGTTTTATTTATTTTTGAGACAGAGAGAAACAGAGCACGAGCAGAGGAGGGGCAGAGAGAGAGGGAGACACAGAATCCGAAGCAGGCTCCAGGCTCTGAGCTATCAGCACAGAGCCTGATGCAGGGGTCAAACTCATAAACCGCGAGATCATGACCTGAGCCGAAGTCGAACGCTTAACCGACTGAGCCACCCAGGCGCCCCTTGGGGACCGTACTTTAAAGGGGGCACAAGAGTTTCTGAAGGAATGACAGAATTCTGTTTCTTGATGTTGGCATTGTGTACAGGGTCACATTCTGTTTGTGAAATTCCACTGAGCTGTGCACTTATATCCTGTGTGTGTGTTTAATTTTTTTATTTAAAAAAATTTTTTTTAATGTTTTTATTTATTTTTGAGACAGGGAGAGACAGAGCATGAGCAGGGGAGGGGTAGAGAGGGAGACACAGAATCTGAAGCAGGCTCCAGGCTCTGAGCTGTCAGCACAGAGCCTGACATGGGTCTTGAACTCATGGACTGTGAGATCATGACCTGAGCCAAAGTCAGACGCTTAACCGACTGAGCCACCCAGGCGCCCCAATTTTTAAAAAAATCTACAACACCAACCCCCACCCCCCCCAAAAAAAACTGGAAGTAGCTGGGGAAAGGTTGTTCTTGTGAATATGTGTGACCTGCTGATTGTGTCTGTGCAGGATGAAACTTAGAGCCACAGGCCTAGATCACGAGCCCAAACAAGAAACATAAAGGACTAATAACAATGCTGCATAGGGAGTACCTGTGATTTTGTCATGAAATTCACCAGAACGGTATCTGAAATCTTTGGAGTTTTGTTATGTCTTTGGTGCTGTGTTTGACCTTATATAAATACGAAGAATTTTATACAGCATATACAGGATCCAGCAGAGGAAAACAGAAACCCCAATATATTTGGGAGCTTTTTTTATTCTGCCCACCTGGAGTTGATGCTGATCGTGATGGTGGAGACATGCAGGAAGGTGATGATGTCAGTGGCCTACTGTGCCACCTCTGTGGGGGAATAAAACAAATTTGCATCCAAAGTCATTGTGGAAATGCTTCAACCTAAAAGCTGCCAAACATCCCCACCACACACACACAATTTGTAACCAGCAGAAAGAATTCCTGAAGACCACACAAGAGAATAAACAATGGACAAACCATTGCAACAGAAACTTCAAATAAGAGGGTACTCAATAGATAATACAGGTGTAAAAATGTTCTATGTCTATAGTAGTCACAAAAATTTCAAATATGACACTACCGCCTGGTGCCATCAAACACGACATAAAAATCTAAAACAAGGAGGACAGGGGTGCCTTGTTGGCTCAGGTGGAAGACCATGAGACTCTTGATCTCAGGGTTGTGAGTTCAGACACATCATTGGGTACAGAGATTACTAAAATAAACAAACTTTAAAAAAAAGAATAAAAGGAGAGTGAGAGAAACAACAAGTCTTTGCAAACTTGTGGATCAACCAAGAATCTTGAAACTACTGGCAAACATTAAAATTTGGAAACCGTGTGGTAGTATCAACTTTAGCTGTCTTGGATATACTATGTCCCAACAAATATACAGCTATGAATATACTCAACAAAGTGTGTCTGGTATCCCTAAAAGGCTGGTTACAGAATTATATACCAGCACTACTCGTTACTCATAGTAGCCCAAACTCAGGAATACCCACTTCCCATTAACAGGACCAGCCATCGGTGAAGGTTTTCATAGTCACACCATGGAGTCTTCTACAGCAGATCTAAAATGCTAACAAGACTACGCAAGAATACAAATCAATTTTCAAAAGTCATATGGCATGAGAAATAAGTCATCATTACACATTCAGGCAGTATGACTCCATTTATATCAAGTACAAAATGGGAAAAGTGATCTAATCTTTCCAATCTTGGAGAGTTATGAACCTATTCCCAAACATCACAATCCTACAAAGATAGCCAAGAAAGCTATACCTGTGGGGACAGTGACTTAGAGAGAACACAAGAAGATACCCGGAATTCTGACAACCACCTGTTTCTTCATCTTGGAATTGCACACACCGGTGTGGTCACTTGTGAAATACCAGTGAGTTGCATCATTAAAACGTGTACATCTTCTAGTTTTTTAAATACAAACCATCAAAATAAAATTTCAGGGAGCTCAGAAGATTCTGTGCATGTGTCTGGCTTGCTCAATGAGTCCGTACAGAAAGAAAACTTATGGACCAAAAGGTCCAGATTGGAGGTCAACGATGAAACATCACAGAATAATAATGGTGCTTACAATGAGTCTGAGATTTGGTTTAAAAAAATTCAGGAGAGCAGCATCCTAAATATTTGTTCCTTCTTGCTATATCTGCCATAGGAGTAACGATATTTACCACCACATACAGGGTCCGCAAAGGACAATGGAAATCCCAATATCCTGGGGAGGCTTTAGCTAATCTCCACCCACCTGGAGGTCTCGGGGCGAAGAGGCAGCTGGTGCCAATGAACACACTCTGCCAGCGTTGTGAGGACAGAAAACAGATGTGCACTCAGAAATGCATTGAAGAATGTTTCAACTCATGGCTGCCAATGTCTTGGGGACACCTGTAAAAGGAAATGACCAAGAAGCAAGTATAATCAGGTGCCTAACAATCACATCTCAGGATCTCAACCTGGATTCCCTGTAGAAGAGGAAGAGACAGACGATGGTAAAGAAGGGAGAAAATGCCAAGGATTCCAACCATCATCAATGAAGAGGAAACTGTTCTCATTGCCAAATCCTGGAGTCCATTCTGACAGATCCCAGTGAGTAATAATGGTCTTCAGAATCCGAGTATCCTGCACTGGAACATGTCTTTTCGACTGCATGTATCATATCAGTTGAGACACATTATCTCTGGGAAACATATTTACTTCAGTTTGACTGTGTCAAGGTGCCTCCCACAGGGGAAAAAATAATCTTTATTTTTTTTTAACGTTTTATTTATTTTTGAGACAGGGAGAGACAGAGCATGAACGGGGGAGGGTCAGAGAGAGGGAGACACAGAATCTGAAACAGGCTCCAGGCTGAGCTGTCAGCACAGAGCCCGACGCGGGGCTCGAACTCACGGACCACGAGATCATGACCTGAGCCGAAGTCGGCCGCTTAACCGACTGAGCCACCCAGGCGCCCCCAAAAAATAACCTTTAAATACCACTTAAAATGCATGAATCACTGCCTACTACCATACATATGGAATCTTTTTTCTTTTCCTAAAGGCATGATGGAGGCACGAACATTATTTCCATGGCAGAGATAAAGACAAGCTAGGCACACAGGGAAGCAATCTAAGTTCACACATTGGTTAGGGGCCGAGTGGAGACTGGAACCTGGCACGTTGGAGCGAAGACAGGGTCTGAACCTCTGTGCTCCACTAACAATGCACGTCAGCTGTGCCTTCAAATAGTCCAGACGCATATTTAATTTTGCATTTATACTTTTCCATCTTATTTCACACTATATTTTATTTTATAGGTTTGGTGTAAAAAGCATACATTTTTCATGAAGGATATTTTATTTAGGTGAATAACATATGTAAATAAAGTGTTAATATAATAAAGTTCAGAGGCATGAATGACAGGCTAATCCTGCAGGAGACATCCCTGTGCCCACATTAGATTTCATAAATGCAGTATTTGCTAACAATACTTTGGCAGTAGAAAGAGTCATTTCCTGTCACAGTAAGAACAAAAGTCATGGCTTCCACACACACAATATTACATCATAGTACCTTGTTCTCTAATCAACGGTTTATAAAATCCTACTATAAGATGAAACAGTTATTGATGATTATGTTTTAAATGCTGAGGTATTTCACAAAATGTGCATTGAGTGAAACTATTAGCACTAAGGCAAGATTGTAAAAGACAGTAAAATACAAGACACACGTAAAATGGTTCTAAGAATATGGAATTGTGTGTGTCACGTAAGTTAAAAATCATTAGAATATTAGTTCTGAGACTGGGATTCTTCTAGAATATTATTAAACCAGAGAGAATGAGCCAAGATTCACATGCCCCGGGCACCTCTTGTCTGGTCCCATAATTACAGTGAACTTTGCCCCAACTGACTCTTGCTTCCTGCTCTGGTATGATGTCATGGTTTTGTGAGTTTGAGCCCCATGTTGGGATCCCCACGGACAGTGCAGAGCCTGATAGGGATTCTCTCTCCCTCTCTCTCTGCCCCTACCCCACTCTGCTATCTCTGTCTCTCTCAAAATAAAGAAATTAACGTATTTTTAAAAAAATTCTAAAAACAGATTCATCTACACGATCTCTGTAAAGGATTAGAAAACTGTAGGGGCGCCTGGGTGGCGCAGTCGGTTAAGCGTCCGACTTCAGCCAGGTCACGATCTCGCGGTACCTGAGTTCGAGCCCCGCGTCAGGCTCTGGGCTGATGGCTCAGGGCCTGGAGCCTGTTTCCGATTCTGTGTCTCCCTCTTTCTCTGTCCCTCCCCCGTTCATGCTCTGTCTCTCTCTGTCCCAAAAATAAATAAACGTTGAAAAAAAAAAATTAAAAAAAAAAAAAAAAGAAAACTGTTTCTGCTCTACCCTTCTCTGTATTATAAGCAGAAGGCATTGTAAGCACACCTCTACTGACACTGAAAACTCTCAGCTCACACCCAAGGAACTAGTCCACCTCCCTCTTTAGCTCTTCCCCTGGTCTGTCCTGACCCTCAGGATCCCTTTCCAGACACGAACACTTACTCACACGTCCTTCCTTACAGGCGCTGCCTCTCCGTCTGACAGAGAAAGAACTCACTGGACTCGTCACGTTGAAGGATGGGGGCGCAGCGTGAAGGTCACAGCAGCCAGTACGTGTGAGGGAGGGAGGCAGCCAGACCAGAGATAAGGCTTTGTGATCTGTGACCTCCCCTCCCGTCAGAACTGCAATTATCATTTCACACGTGGTGGCAATGACAGCACAGCCTTCGGTAGCTGACAATACTTCTGAAAAACTTTCTCCCAGGACTAATTACCAAATCCAATTACAAGTTTGTGAGTATCTCCGAAGAGACTGTTGTCTGCTTTAGGAGGGGCTCTTACTTTTCACGATCCCTGATGGCAGAGAGGGGCTCACAGGGAAGGAGCAGTAAATACTGATGTCAGACAACTAAGGGACTGGCAGCGAGTGTGTGTGTCTCACAGGCATCCCTGATTCCCTCAGAAGTTCTTCCACCAAAAATCTAGGGCATTCTTATCTTAGTCTTCCGTTTTCTAAGCTGCATCATTATTTGAGAATTGAGGAAATACACGGAATCAGAATCCAGCAAGAATATCTAAAGAGATATAAAAGAGAACATGCCAACAATTCATATTAGAAAACATGAGTGAGTCCCATGTTTTTTGAGTAAAAAGAAGAAATCATGGGACTCATTTTTCAAGTTTATTTTATTTTGAGAGAGACAGACAGACAGACAGAGGGTGGGAGGGGCAGAGAGAGAGGGAGAGAGAGAGACTCCCAAGCAGGCTCCACACTGCCAGCACAGAGGCAGACATGGGGCCTGAACCCATGAACCTGACCTGAGCTGAAACCAAGAGTTGGATGCTCCACCGACTGAGTCATCAGGTGTCCCAGGTCTCATATTTATAACTAAATACAAATTATACTGAGATTTGCGATATGCAAATATTATCAAAACGACATAATAATAATATTGACCCTGGCAATCAAAGGAAGTCTAAAAATCTACCCCTCTAAGAAAAACAGATGTTTATCAAAGTGACCCTCAGAAATACAGGTACCGGGATTCCATGATTTCACAAGCAAGTTCTACTACCGTTCTATCAGAGAAGTCAAGGCTGCTCTGTTAATTCAACAGCACTGAGCTGTTACCAGAGGTCTCTACACCTCCCTTTGCTACTTTTCAACAGGGAGCACTTGGGCTCATGCAATTAATGAAGACACATAACATTTATGAGTCAAAAGTCCCTTCAGTGGATTTTCCACTGAAGAGATACACAATCTCAACAAGATCCACTATCCATTCCCCTGTGAGGATTCTTCATCCATGTGGAAAGGTGGGGAACCACGGTCCACCTAGCAGCACACCTACTTCTGATACCAACAGCACATCGGGGTTTCCTAAAACCATGCTTGGTTTTGAGACCTCTAGAAGGACTCACAGAACTGAGAGCTGGTGTACTCACTGATACAGGTCATTACAGGGAAAGGATGCAGGCTGGCATCAGACAGCAAAGAGATGTATGGGGCAGAGTCCGGGAAAAGTGCTAAAATGAAAGCTCCACATCCTCTATGAATTGATGGATGTCTTACTGTCTAGGCACTGATATTTGAGGACACTCAGACTGTATTGCCACCAAGGGTGTTCACCCAAGCCTACGTGTGCACACTTTTTACTGGGGTTTGATCCATACTTTCTGGGTATGTTTAGTCTCCTACGCTTGTGCAGTCTGGCTGATTGATACCTTTAGTGTACTGCTTCTCCAGAAGCAGACCTCACACTGCATGGTCCAAGGCCCCATCATACATCACATTGTGAGTCTGTCTGGTAGCCCTACTCATAGAAAAAGAAAGATAATCCTATGTGCATGGCATTCCAAGTGGTGGAGATCACCTCCCAGTAGGTCAAAGACCAGACGTCTGTTTGGGTGATGTTAAATTTTCACTCTTTCCCCACTGCTCCCCAGTTTTCCATTACAGGAATAGAGCCATATGGTTGACAATCCATTCTTCAAGCACATGGGCTCACATGCATTTACACAGTCAGGTGTGACCCCCCCACCCCACATACACTATGCACACTCACAGACTCGGACACACGAATTTATACAGTGGGAAAACATACAGTTTTTCCCATCCTCTCATATTTCGTCTTATACCCACACTCACGTGTACACAGACCACATATAGACTCACACCCATGTTCATACACACTCACAATGCACACCCTCACATCACTGGCCTCCTCTCTCTCACAAAGTCCCTCATGTAATTACCAGGTTTTGCTCCTCAAAAATATGTTCTTATGAAGGAAAACTTTTCATTTGTCCAAGTCTGAAAATGCAAGAATGGGGCCCCATGTCTGCCCCTGCATGCCTCCAACTGCAGACCCCACCAGGACGTCTTAAATGACCAGCATTTCAATAGTTCTGTGAGCTCTGGTTGTGGAAATGCAGGGCGTGCTGAGGGGCAGTTCATGAGGGTGTAACAGCAGGATAAGAAGGGCTGGGGGGGAAGAGCGCAAAGATATAAAACAGGGGTGATGCACACAGCACGGTGACGTGGGTGGGGGTTTACTCCGCTAAAGCTGCCATGACAAAATATCCAAGGCTGGTGGTGTGAACCACAGAAACCTATTTCTTCAGAGTTCCTCAAGCCATGAACCCAAGACAGAGGTGTCAGCAGGGTTGGCTTCTTCTGAGGCCGCTCTCCTTGGCTTTCGGGTGCCCCCCATCTCCGTGTGCTCACATGGCCTTGTTCTGTCCATGCGCATCTGCTTCCCTGGGGACTGTGTGTCCGGAGGTCCTCTTCTTGTAAGGACACCAGTCACACTGTACTATTCCCACTTTAATAGCCTCATTTAACCTCATTATCTCTTTGAAGCCCCCACCTCCAAGTTCAAGGGATTACGGCTTCAACATACGAATTCAGGTGCACACAATTCCGTTCCTAACAAGAGTATACAAAGTGTGAGAGGTGAGTGAGGACAGAGAATAAAAGGCACACAGGGGTTAAAGGGTGCAGTATGTTTCAAGAATACTGCAGGACTTAAGGGCACGGGGGTGGGGGTGGGGGACAGAGTGTGAGAAGTAAAGGGTAAAGACTAAATACACATTAGTCTGGGGGTGGATAAGAGTAAAAAGGTCATGAGTTAAAGGGGAAAATGGGGAGGGGGATAATCAGCAATGGCAGAGCTGGATAAAGGCCCAGGACAATTCATGTCCATGCGGTTAAAGCATACAGGGGAGAAGGTGTATCTTTTGTGGGATTTAGGGGTTTGTTTCAGTTTTTTTAAGTTCTGGTTAGTTACTATGTGGTGTAATATTAGTCTAAGAGTAGAATTTAGTGGTTCATCACTTACATACAACACCCAGTGCTCATCCCAACAAGTGCCCTCCTCAATATCTCTCACTCATTTAGCCCATCCCCACCCACCTCCCCTTCATCAACTATCAGTTTGTTCTCTGTAGTTAAGTCTCTTATGGTTTGGGGCACCTGGATGGCTCAGTTAAGCATCTGACTTTGACTCAGGTCATGATCTTGAGATTCATGAGTTTAAGCCCCATGTTGGGCTCTGGGCTGACAGCTTGGAGCCTGGAACCTGGAGCCTGATTCAGATTCTGTATCTCCCTCTCTCTCTCAAAAACAAACATTAAAAAAAAATTTAACAATGGTCTTTTATGGTTTTTCCTTTTTTCCCCTTTCCATATGTTTATCTGTTTTAATTCCACATATGAATAAAATCTTATGGTATTTATCCTTCTCTGACTTAGTTGGCTTAGCATAATATACTCTAGTTCCATCCACATCATTGCAAATGGCAAGATTTCATTCTCTTTTATGGCTGAGTAATATTCTATTTACATATATGACACACATCTTCTTTATCCGTTCATCAGTTGAAGGACATTTAGGCTCTTTCCATAATTTGGCTATTGTTGATAATGCTGGTATAAACATAGGGTACCGCTTTGAGTCAGTATTTTTGTATCCTTTGGATAAATACCTAGTAGTGCAATTGCTGGGTCATAGGGTAGTTTTATTTTTTAACTTTCAGAGGAACCTCCCTGCTGTTTTCCAGACTGACTGCACCAGTTTGCATTCCTACCAACAGTGCAGTAGAGTTCCCTTTTTTTCCTGAATCCCCAGCAATACCCGTTGTTTCCCGTGTGGCTAAATGTAGCCACTCTGACAGCTGTGTGGCGGTATCTCATTGTCATTTTGATTTGTATTTCCCTGATGATGAGTGATGTTCAAAATCTTTTCATGTATCTGTTAACCATCTGGACAGCTTCTTTGGGAAAATGTCTATTCGTGTCTTCTGTCCATTTCTTTTTTAAGTTTATATATTTGTCTTGAGAGGGAGAAACAGTGACAGTGAGGACACACATGTGAACGGGGTAGGGGCAGAGAGAGGGGGAGAGAGAAAATCCCAAGCAGGCTCAGTCCTGTCAACATGAAGCCCACCCAACGAGGGGCTCGATCTCAGGAACCATGAGGTCATGACCTGGGCCAAAATCAAGAGTCAGACACTTAGCTGACTGAGCCACCCAGGCACCCCTCTTCTACCTACTTCTTACCTGGATTATTTGTTATGTTGAGTTTGACAAATTCTTTCTAGATTTTGGATACTACCTCTTTATCAGATATGTCATTTGCAAATATCTTCTCCCATTACCAAGGTTGCCTTTTACTTGTGTTGATAATTTCTTTCGTGGTGCAGAAGCTTTTTATCTTGATGAAGGCACAATTGTTCATTTCTGCTTTTGTTTCCCTTGTCTGAGGAGACGTGTCTAGTTAAGAAGTTGCTCCAGAGGTCACAGAGGTTGCTGCCTGTATTCTCCTCAAGATTTTGATGGTTTCCGGTCTCACATTTCGGTCTTTCATCCATTTTCAATTTATTTTTGTGTAATGTGTAAGAAAGTGATCCAGTAATCATTCTCCTGCATATTGCTGTTCCGTTTACCCAACACAATTTGTCGAAGAGACTTTTTTCCAATGGATAGTCTTTCCTGTTTTGCCAATGATTAGCTGACCATATAGTTGAGTCCATTTCTGGGTTTTCTATTCAGTTCCATTGATCGAGGTGTCTGTTTTTCTGCCAATACCATACAGCTTTGGTGATTACAGCTTTGTGATATAGCTTGAACTCTGGAATTGTGATGCCTCCAGCCTTGATTTTCTTTTTCAGAGTCTTTTGCTTTGACTATTCAGGATCTTTTGTGGTTCCATACAAATTTTAGGATTGTTTGGTAGCTGGCAGTTTTGATAGGGACTGCATTAAATGTGTAGATTGTTTCGAGGAGTATAGATAGTTCAACCATATTTGATCTTTCACGCATGAACATGGAATATTTTTCCATTTCTTGTTCTCTTCAATTTCTTTCATAAATGTGCTATAGTGTTCAGAGTACTGATCTTTCATTTCTTTCTGCTTGTTTTATTCCTAGGGATCTTATTGTTTTTGGTGCAATTGTAAATGGGATCAATTCCTTGATTTCTCTTTCTGCTGCTTCATTTTTGGTGTACAGAAATGCAACAGATTTCTGTAAGTTGACTCAGTATCCTGCAATTTTACTGAATTTGTGTATCAGTTCCAGCAATTTTTTGGTGGTCTTTTGGGCTTTCTACATAGAGTACCACGTCATCTACAAACAGGGAATGGCTGACTCTTCCTTGCCGGTTTGGATGCCTTTTCTTTCTTTCTGTTGTCTGACTGCTAGGGCTAGGATTTGCAGCACTATGTTAAATAACAAAGGTGAGAGTGGGCATCCTTGTCTTGTTCCTGACCATACAGGAAATGTTCTCAGTTTTCCCCCATTGAAAGTGATATTAGCTGTGAGTCTTTTGTATATAACCTTTATGAGGAATTTAATGGTGGGACACAACACTATGACACTTGGATAGATTGAGGGCAAAACTCTTTATTACCAACAGCTGCAAAGAGCATAAGGCTGTCAGGCTCAGCCACAGTGGGGGATGCACATGGGGACAGGGTAACAAGCTACAGCTGTAGGAGCAGCTTATGTATGGACACAGAATGAGATGGAATAGTTTCAAGGTTTTCCAATGAACTGCCAGATTATAGTAATTTCACAGGTTCCAAAGCACTAAAGCAGTCCCTTGTTGTCTGGTGCCTGAACCTGGTGCTCAGAGCTGCTGCAAAGTGGCCTGAGTGGAGAACCCAGTTAGGGAAAGGACTGATGCATAGACTTGGTCAGCTCCTCAACAGGAAGAAGTGACTGCCCTGACACTGGATCCTCAAAATAGGGTCAAGATAGTATTAAAAAAAACCACACACACACACCCCACACACAGACAATCACACTCTGTATTAATGAAGTATGGGTGCACTGGACATGGGTGGCCCAAGACAGAACAGAGGGTGAAAGGAGATCTAAACATTGCTGGGGGGATAATGGTCTCAGGACAGAAAATGGGTGTGAGCAATGAAATCAGCTGGGAAGAGAAGGGGAATGAAAAGTCTAAGGAACTTGGGAAAAGGGAAGATATGGTGGTGTCTATAGGGTACACAGGAAGCTGATTGTGCCCAGTGACTGACGGCTGAACGGGGCTGTAGTCCTTGGCTTCTGCCCTGGATGAAAGCCAATACAGGTCAAAGGGGATGGATGATGTACAGGTGACGGTAGGAGAAAGTTCCCTAGAATCGTGCAGGGGATAGACATGACAGAGAAATGGAATTCAAAGTGGGGGCAAAATAGGGCTGGGGAAGGAAGTCTAGAAGGGTCAGCTGGAAGTGAGCAGGAACACATACGGGTCCAGGAGTTGGAGGCAGAGGCTAAAGTACAGGGATGGACAAAGACCTGTAAAGGGAGGGGGAGTAGAGTTCAAGAGGCTACAGTGGTGGAAAGATGGGCAGTATGGAAATTAAGACCATGTAGGTCACAGAGACAGGTGGAAAGTTACACTTTCATGCCTGCATTCATTCACAACCTCACTCACAGGGGCCTTGCATTTTATTCCCGGAGGTTTCTACAGTGACCTATGGGGGAAAACAATGGTAGTCATGCAAATATCCCTGTAAAACCTTTAACATGCAGGAGGACCACAGGTAGAATGTTGAATGAACACACCATGTCAGTCTTGTCACTGAAATCCAGTTCTTAGAGGGAGTGACCAAAAGAGATTGTCAGGACTGCCTGTGTCCTGTTTCTGGCACTCAGTGTTGGAAAAAGGTACCACGCTCACTCCCTTCCTAAACCTCATGCCTGCCACAATTTTTATGATTCAAGACTGAAGTGATCAGAGACTCTTTTATTACCAAAGTTTTTCACAAAATGACATACATGCTTTATATAGGAAATGAACCTAACAAAGAGAAATGAAAAATGTTAAGCACTTTGTTCCTTGCATGAAATCATCCCAAGATATAACCACTGGGGTCACGCTGAGGTAGGCAGATCTCCATCCCCAGGTGTTACACCCTTGGTTATCTTGCATTACATGGTAAAAGAGACTGTGCAATTATGGTTAATAATCATGTAACTTTATTTTATTTTTCAATATATGAAATTTATTGTCAAATTGGTTTCCATACAACACCCAGTGCTCATCCCAAAAGGTGCCCTCCTCAATACCCATCACCCACGCTCCCCTCCCTCCCACCCCCCATCAACCCTCAGCTTGTTCTCAGTTTTTTAATTTTTTTTTAACGTTTATTTATTTTTGAGACAGAGAGAGACAGAGCATGAATGGGGGAGGGTCAGAGAGAGAGGAAGACACAGAATCCGAAACAGGCTCCAGGCCCTGAGTGTCAGCACAGAGCCCGACGTGGGGCTCGAACCCACGGACCGTGCGATCATGACCTGAGCCGAAGTCGGACGCCTAACCGACCAAGCCACCCAGGCGCCCCTAGCTTGTTCTCAGTTTTTAAGAGTCTCTTATGCTTTGGCTCTCTCCCACTCTAACCTCTTTTTTTTTTTTTTTCCTTCCCCTCCCCCATGGGTCTCCATTAAGTTTCTCAGGATCCACATAAGAGTGAAAACATATGGTATCTGTCTTTCTCTGTATGGCTTATTTCACTTAGCATAACACTCTCCAGTTCCATCCACGTTGCTACAAAGGGCCACAATAATCATCTAACTTTAAATCACGAACAGAATCCTGGATCATACAGGTGGGTCCAAAAATATCACGTGACCTTTAAAGAACAAGAAGGGAAATGGAGAGATCGAGAACAGGGGAGGCAACCAGTGTGCTGATGCAGGCTTTCAAGGTGGAGGGAGCCACATGGAAATCATTTAAAAATCTTTATTTACTTTTGAGAGAGACAGCATAAGCACGTGAGAGGCAGAGAGAGACAAGGAGACACAGAATCCCAAGCAGGCTCCAGGTTCTGAGCTGTCAGCACAGAGCCCAAGGCAGCGCTCCAACCCACGAAATGTGAGATCATGACCTGAGCCGAAGTTGGAGGCTCAACCTACTGAGCCACCCAGGTGTCCTGCAAATCATTAGGAAAAATTTTTTTTAAATTAAAAACAATTTTTTAATGTTTATTTATTTTAGAGACAGAGAGACAGACCACAAGCAGGGGAGGGACAGAGAGAGAGAGCCGGAGACAGATTCTGAAGCACGCTGCAGGCTCTGAGCTGCCAGCAAAGAGTCTGACGCAAGGTTCGAACCCACGAACCATGAGATCATGACCTGAGCTGAAGTCGGGCACACAACCGACTGAGCCACCAAGATGCCCTGCCCATCATTTTTTTTAACACTTATTTTTTTTTTTTAGCAAGTACTTGTATTTTTAATTTTTTTAATATAATTTATTGTCCCCCACGTCAGGCTCTGTGCTGACAGCTCAGAGCCTGGAGCCTGTTTCAGATTCTGTGTCTCCCTCTCTCTCTGCCCCTCCCCTGTTCATGCTCTCTCTCTGTCTCAAAAATAAATAAACGTTAGGGGCGCCTGGGTGGCGCAGTCGGTTAAGCGTCCGATTTCAGCCAGGTCACGATCTCGCGGTCTGTGAGTTTGAGCCCCACGTCAGGCTCTGGGCTGATGGCTCGGAGCCTGGAGCCTGTTTCCGATTCTGTGTCTCCCTCTCTCTCTGCCCCTCCCCCGTTCATGCTCTGTCTCTCTCTGTCCCAAAAATAAATAAAAAACGTTGAAAAAAAATTAAAAAAAAAAAAAAATAAACGTTAAAAAAAATTAAAAAAAAAAAAAAAGGGGGGGGGGCGCCTGGGTGGCTCAGTCGGTTGAGCGGCCGACTTCGGCTTAGGTCACGATCTCGCGGTCCGTGAGTTTGAGCCCCGCGTCAGGCTCTGTGCTGACAGCTCAGAGCCTGGAGCCTGTTTCAGATTCTGTGTCTCCCTCTCTCTCTGCCCCTCCCCTGTTCATGCTCTGTCTCTCTCTGTCTCAAAAATAAATAAACGTTAAAAAAAATTTTTTTTAAATATAATTTATTGTCAAATCATTTTAAAAACTGAATTCTACTAACATAAATCAACCTAAAAGAAATTTAACCCCAGAAGATCCAGTTAAGAGACCAGGCTTTGATGACATGTAAGAAAATAAATGGGATTTGTTTGAAGCTGGTAAATTCACAACAGAAATCTAATGTATCTATATAACAATATTCTCATGAATTACCCTAAACTGTTATACATTTTTTCTTAGTGTTTATTTTTGAGAGTGAGCAAGCAAGCAAGAGGGGGCAGAGAGAGGGAGACTCAGAATCCAAAGCAGGCTCTGAGCTGTCAGTACAGAGCCGGATGTGGGACTCGAACCCACAAACCTTGGGACCATGACGTGAGCCGAAGTCCCAAGTTTAACCAACTGAGCCATCCTAGTGCCCCAAAACTGATACCATTTTTAATCGAGGTGTAACAATTTACTTTTAGCTTTAGGTTTGTCCTCCTTGTATGTACTTTCCGAGTATATCACATAGTGTCTGAAATTGCATCAAAGTGCTATGCATACACACCGCATTAACAGCCTGTTAGTTCAACGGTTACATATGTACCATCATACTGGACTGCCTTTCCAAATTGTGCCCTTCAACCGAATCCATCATCCCTTCAAAACCTAGACGCCCTCGAAGGCAGCACATGGATCCTGGAACCCGTCACCGAAGACACACGGATAAAAGCAACACCAGACTCTAGTGCGAATCTGTCCCTCTCACGCCACCCTGACACCCGCCTGTCGCGGGCAGGCTCCGGGCAGCCGTGAGCCCAGAGCCGAGCTGCCCTCAGCACGCGGTCCCGTCCCTCCCCGGGGCCCGCAAGCACCCCCAGGCCACCGCCAGCCCACACTCCCTGAAAACTAACCTTCCAGGAGGAGAAGCCACAGCTCTAAACCAGTTTCTCACCTGGAAGGGCCAAGAGCGTCTGCGGGAGCTCAACGGTCACCTGACCCTGCGGGACATGCGCACAGGCGCAACGAGGCCGTAGCCACGCCCACACGCCCATCCCCGAGCTCGCGCCTGCGCAGAGGCCGCCCAAGAAGGCCAACCCCCTCCCAGGACCTGCCACGTGCAACTGCGCGCTCAGGCTTCCCTGGAGGGTCCTCAGACTTTCCCTCTAGCAGCCGCTCCGTCCCCACGGCAATCACCTGTGCTGGTTCTGGTCCTTCCTCTTCATTTGCTACATGTGAGGAACCCACAGCATCTGTGTTGAGATGGGACGTTAGCGAGTAAGAGGGTCAGGTGTGCTCTGCTTGCTCTCTCTAGAGCTACCGAAAGGCGGATTGGGTGGGGGATGCTGTGGAAACCGAGTTCTGGGGAGAGAAGCAGCAGCACCACCAGAGACTCTGTTGAAAATGCTAATTCATCGGCCGGACCGCAGCTGTATCTCAATCTCTTAGAGTAGGGTTCTCCTGCAGACTCTGTTTCATCAGAAATGCAAGAGATTCACATACAACACTTTGAGAGGCAATGTTTGGCCAAGTGGTGCTCATTACTGGCTTCCTGTTACGATCACCAAGGGGGGGTTTTAAGAACTATCATCTCCTGTGCCTACTTCCTGATCATAGATGGCCATACTGTCACTGTGTACTCTCATGGTGGAAGGCGCCAATGAGCAATCTGGGATTTTTACAGGTTCAATGTTCTCATTCATGAGCATACATCCTCATGACATATGCATTGCCACAAAGCATCCCATCTCCAAATGCTAGGGCTTAGATTTCCCCATATGATTTGGGGCTAGGGGGAATAAACGTTTAAGCTCTTCCATTGATGTAACTACTTAGCAGATTTAACAACAAGACACAAATATATTCTGAAACAGTTCTTAGATCAAAAACATGAGGGGCCTTGCCTGGGTACTCTGATTACAGTGTCACCATCTGAATCAAGGGGTCAATCGCCTGGACTTCATTCTCCAGAGCCTGGGGAAGAATCCTCTTCCATCATCTTTTAGGTTATTGGCACAATTCATTTCCTTCTTATGGTTTCCACATGTGCCCCCCTACACTTCAGCTCAGAGACAGCAACAGTCCGTTAAATCCTTCTTAGGCTTCAAATCTCTGATTTCCTCTTCTATCAAATCTCTCTGGCTTCTCTCTCTTTTGAGGGTGCATGGAATCACTTTGAATCCACAGATAATCTGGAATAACGTCTCTTTTTAAAGGTCATCTCATTAGTAACCTTCAACCTCCAAATCCCTTTTACTTGGTATCATAACAAAGGCAAGGGAGTAATCCCAACTGGACATCTGCCTGTAATATTATGAAATCAGTGAAATTTTACAATGAAAAAAAATATTTTAGAAATTATCAACACATCCACAACTCTCTCGTCTCTGGTTTCTAGGATGAAAACACATCAGTGAAATAGCTTTCAAATATTCAGGTACCCCATGTTTTATTTTCTTAAAGTAAAGCCCATGCATTAGAGCTCTTAAAGCTCATCTGGTTAAAATAAAGTGTTCGGTTTTAGAAATATCACCACACAAAAAAGAATCTTCCTCAGATCAATGTTGGGGCATAAAATGTCCTTGACCCATAACAGTTCTTCAACAGAGATGCAGAGTTTGGGATGAGACAGCTCTTTCCCACACTTGCAACTCTGGATACCAGTCAACAGCCTCTCCAGCCTGACCTGACCAGGCCACTTCCTGCACCTAATTTCCCAAGGAACGGTTGGCATTTGTGTCCTAAAACTGCATCTTCCCTCCCATACTGTGTGTTCTATTTCACGACGTGAAGGGACATATAACATGAGGAAGAGTTTTGCCTCCTGAGCTGAGATTAGAAACTATCCCTGATGCTTGCAATTGACCATATATTGAGAATGAATGAATGGGTGTCAAACAGTGGCCTCCAATCTGTCCTGTGCCACCACCACCCTCCCAGTTCCCAGGCTCCTCTGCCCCACACTGCATGCCTCTCTCCTACTGTGGTCCTCCACGCCCCCACCCCAAGAGCCCCAGTCACCTGCTAAACCTCCACGCACCCCTCACCTGGACTCAGCCCTATGAGACTTCTGCATCCCACCCCAACTTCTTTCTCCTCACCTTTTTGACATCTGTCACTACGTGTCCACTATTCCAGGGACTCCAAGGTGACCCTCCTGACCTTCCATCTTCCCTGCAAACATCACCCTCTGGACTCTTCTTTTTCTAATATACCACTCCAATTCCATATCTCACCCATTCCCTGGGTCCTCTACACCCACACCATGTGGTGTCCCCACCTCCACTCCTGCGTGAACCCAATCCACACCCAGATGCATTTCCCGAACCCTATCACCCCTGACCCTTTCTCCTGGCTTCTTGGCTCCCTCACTGCCCACTATCCTCCCTGTCTCCCTCACTGCCCTGTGCCTCTTTGCCTCATTCAAGGTCTCCTCCAGGGTCCCTCTCCTCTTCAGACACTCTATCTGGCTTGGACTAAACGGTCTTCTTTCAAATTTCCCCTGCCCCACACTTACTCCTCTTCATCTCTCCCACCATGACTTTAACCCCTCCGAGACCTTGTCTCCTGTGGGTTTCACCAACCAGACTATTACTATCTTCCCTACTAAGTGCCCATCCCCATTATCACCTTCACTCCCGTGAACCATGCATCTTTCTGCAGAACCCAACATGCCTAATACCCTTCACTCCCCTGCACACTTTATCTCCTCGTACTCTCAAATATGGCAATGCCCCTGCGACATTGAGCACACGTTTGTCTTTTGTCCTTCTGCCTTCTTTCTTCTCCTGCACTCTCTTCTCCCCTCACCACAGGACTTCTGCACCACCATCCAGTCCCTATGTCCTTCTTTCCCTGCACCCTCTCTCTCACTTGCTCTGTCACGCACTCCAACTTTCCCACCACAGCCCTAACTAGGGTGGTAATGCTCAAAGCAATAGTTGAGGCTGTATATTGTAAATATTCCCCTTGTGGGTTGTAGTACTCTTGAAAGGATTACAAATGATAAAAGGGCCCCATTTCTGGCATCCAGACGTCTAGAAATAGACCTCTTCTTTTATACAAGAACATGTCAGCAAGAGACCCACACCCATGATGAAAGTGTATGTTGATTTTATGAAAGTGAACATGAACTGTGAGTTTGTGTAAAAGTGTGGTGAATGTTAATGTTAATGAGGGTGCGTTTTTATGTGTTCAGTATGTGCCTGAGTGTTTCAGAGTTTCAACAGCAACTTGAGTACATAAATGATCATGGATGTGTCTAATAGTATGTGACTATATGCAAGTGGGTACATACATGAATATTTGTGTCTGCGTGTGTGTAAAGGATTTATGTTTGTGTGCAGCCTGGGTTGCCCACCATTATGGCTCTGACTTGAAAATGGCTAGTAACTGCATAGTGAACCTGTATCAAATGTGGATTTGTCTGTAAGAAAAAAACAAAGGATCAGTTTCAACTCCTAATATGTGTTTCTTCTTACCAAACAGTAAGTGCTCATTACTGAAAATTCAGCATTAAAATAGAATAGAATAGAATAGAATAGAATAGAATAGAATAGAACAGAACAGAATAGAATGCGTAGAGGAATGTTGTAACCCTTTGATCCTCTTGAATTAAGTAGCCAAGGATTGGGTCATCCAATATTTACAGCAGTGGTAGAATCTTCTGGTTGTGCCATTGGATCCTGCTGTTTCAATCTGTAATAGACTCTTTTAGAAACTTCTCTCTTTATGGATATTGTTAGATCTCTAATTCTTAGCAATGGGGGTCAATAATGGTCAAGCATATTTTCCTACATAATTTTCATATTAATTAGCATTGGGTTATTTAAAGGAGTCCAAATTAATCAACTTTGACCTGTGAAATGATTTCTATAGAATGATTTATAGAATCAAAGTATAGAATAGTGACTTCTATAGTGAGGTGTATATATACATCATGCTCTCCTTTTTACTTGTATTTACTCCTATTGATCCCAGGTATCTTGTCTCATTCCGTTTCTCTACTAATAATCTTAATTGATGGTTCCATTCAGGGGTCTGAAGATTAGGAAAGTTATTAATTTCTGGGTTGACGAACTTCTCTGGGAAGTGAAAAATCCAGTGGGACACACAGCCTTCCCCACCAATCCCTCAGATGTCAGAACACAGTAGTTTGTGCTGTCCTTAATAGGAGAACCCATCTACCTACAGGAATCAAGGGGGGAAAACGAGCCTTCCACAAATACTCCAATAGTGTCCTAGGAGGGTCTAAGTAGAAACTCATAATTGTTTTTCATAATTAACAACTAAGTGGAAAAGTTTCAGACATATCTTCAGCTCCCAAGCCTGTACTCCCAGTGCAGCAACAAATGAAATAATTGTACTTCTGAGAGAGGTGACCTCACAGGATCACAAACCTATATCTCAGAGTCTGGCTGCCTCCGTCCCATATACAGACTGGCTGCCACATCCTTCACACTGAGCCTCTCCCGGCAGCAGGAAGGAGTTGGTGAAGCTTTCTATTTCAGTCTGGCAGCCAGTGTCTGTATACAAAAAGGCAAAATGAGAGCCTGGGTGAATGACCATATCAGAGAAGGGCAATCTTGTGTGTGTATTAAATGATTCATTGTGAAAGTCATGCAGGAAGGCGGAATAATTCTGAGGCTTGAGCTGAGCTAGAAGAGATGAAGTCCTAGACCTTCACCAATCCCTGACAGCTCCTAATGCAATGAAGGTAATCTTCGCTCATACTGATGGCTGGTGTTCAGTGCAAGTAATAATACACACTGATTTTTAAGTCCTTAAGGACTGAGCTGTAAAATTAATCTGCTGTGCAGTCTACATTATAAGAATCATAGAATGAATTTTCAAGCACTTGAATTACATGTGTGCCTCCATGCTTGTAGTAAAGAGTATGAAGAATGTACAGGAACCATGTGATCTTGTGCACAAAGTGTATGCAAATGGTAATGGCTTGATTTAAACAGTATTCTAATTCTAGATGCACCATGGAATTATGGGGACAGTAATTAAGTCTTAACTGAAAACAGCCATATCTGTGGATTATAGTGTATCTACATTCATTCCGAGCAACAGGTAAGGAGCAGCTGACATAAAAATGATGAGTTCCAGATGGCACCTGTCAGGTTCATATCATGTTCTTTCCACCCATTTAAAAATTATTCTGCTATCAATACAAAAACCAAGTACTTTGGTTTCTAACATGTGTAAGAATACATGCCTTGCAGATGCCATTTTGCACTACTGTCTTTCATATTAATACCAGTCACAAATCTTAGTTCATTGATAATAGTTTTCCTTAACTCAGGAATTAATAAGTAGATAATTGTATCATCTGAAATCCATACCAATTTAGTTTCTTCCTTACACTATTTTATCATGCATTAGTGTTTTATGTCCAAAGTTTATGGAATTATGTGTGGTAATTCAACAATTCCTGTGATTGCTACCATTACACTTGGCTTCCTCACATAAAAGCAAATGAATCTTTCCTCTTGCCATCCTAATATTAACCCCCTTTTGCATCCACTACACATTACTTGTCATGGGACAGGTTCCAGACGTATGCTACTACCAGAATGCATGCATGGTTACTAAGCTATTTAAGACTCACCCATAATTGATATTATCCTGTTGAACAAAGCTTTAGAAATTAATGCAAACTGGTAATAAAAATTGCACAATACCACCACTCTAAAATCAACCACAAGGTGTCAAATCAAAACTAACTACAGATCTGGATTATTGGATGGACACAGCTAACTAGCTGTCTAGCAGGCCATGGAGGCTCAGGGCACTGTTTCTAGCCCAACAGGTTCCCAGTCCCCACGCAGCCTGAAGGAGTAGATTTGGACAAATACTTAATCTCTCTGTGTGTCTGTTCTCTTCACCTTTTAACTACAGCCACAGTAGTGCCAACCTCATAGATCGTGGACCATGAAGAAGTTCTCATACGAGTGCCGTCACAGGAGTGATTTTATAATACGGCTCTTTAAAGTTCTGCATTCAGCCCTCGGAAGCTGCTATGAAAAGAAGACCTCAAGTAGGCGTATCCAAGGGGCAAGGAATGGAAAGCAGAGCATAGTGGATTTCAGCTGATGTGATACATGTTGCGCATGTCTCATATTTCCATGAAGGAAGTTCTAGCCCAGAAGGCAACTGTCAGTGACTGGGACCAGAGACAATGGTCACAAGGGATCTGGCCATCGGTCCGATCTTCTTCACACAGACTACCGTTGGAATCCTGGGCAATTTCTCACTTCTTTGTCATTATATCATCCTTTCCTTCACTGAGTACAGGTGGAGGTCCACAGATTTCATTCATAAGCACCTGATTATAGCCAACTTCTTAGCCCTACTCTGTAAAGGAGTCCCCCAGACCATGGCAGCATTTGGGCGGAAACATTTCCTCAGTGACACTGGATGCAAACTTCTTCTCTTTCTTCACAGAGTGGGGAGGGGAGTGTCCATTGGTAGCATCTGCATCTTGAGCGTCTACCAGGCCATCACCATCAGCCCTGGGAACTCCAGGTGGGCAGAGCTTAAAGTTAAAGCGCCCAAATACATTTTCCCCTCGATTTTCCTGTGTTGGGTCCTGCAAATGCTGGTGAATATCATTTTTCCTATCTACTTAACGAGCACATTGAGCAATAAGAACATCACAGACAAAAAAGATTTTGGATACTGTTCTTCGGTTCGTCATGACAAAACTAGTGACTCACTGTATGGACTGTTGTTATCATTCCCCGATGTGTTATGTCTGGGGCTCATGCTCTGGGCCAGCAGCTCCATGGTTTTCATCCTGTACAGGCACAAGCAGCGAGTCCAACATATTCGAAGAACCAATGCTTCTTCCAGAATCTCCCCGGAGTCCAGAGCCACCAAAACTACCCTTCTCCTGGTGAGCACCTTTGTCTATTTTTACACCCTGTCCTCCATCTTTCAACTTGTTATGAGTCTTTTTGATAATCCCAGCTTGATCCTCGTGAATGTCGCTGCAGTCGTGTCTGTGTGTTTCCCAACTGTCAGCCCCTTTCTGCTCATGAGCCACAACTCCAAGGTACCCAAGGTACCCAAGGTACCCAGGCTCTGCTTTGCCTGGAGAAGGAATATAAGACCTCCTTGTCTTATGAAAAATATGTAGACTGTATGTACTTCTACAATGTACAGCTGCCAATTCATTCACCCCCCTCACAGTCCTAAAAAAAATGTATGAGTCACAAGGAATGGTAAACAGGAAAAGTTGACCATCTTCTTTAATATAAACAATAATTCATAGTAACACTGTAATGAGACATCATTATCTTGTAAATACTCATATAATTGAAGTTTTTCTAATACTTTCAGTAAAGCATTTCAGAATTTATTCAATAATAAACACCAGGTCTTGAAACAATCTGGATATTACAGATAAGTCTTCAAGTGTGTGAATTTCAATCGAAAGCAATACATTTCCAAGAAAAGAACCTGGCTTGAAATCATAAGATATGTGAACATGGCTTAGCGGGTAGCCTTGTCATTCCTCTGAGAAAGTAATGTCCCCACTGCATAAAGAATAGCCTGGCCAGGGGTGGTGGAGAAAAAAATCCGTTTTCGGGCAATGTAGTCTCTGTGAGCCACTTATGAGTTTTGTAGGTAATTCACATCCTTAGAGAGTGGTCCCTAATTTATTTGAAACATGATGTTAGGAAGGGAGATGAGCACGTTGATCATATTTTCATGTAGAAATGAACAGACCGGGTCAAAGAAAGCCACAAAAGGCAAAATATGTTTCTGCTGATATTTAAAGGCCATCAAGTGAGTGTCAACAATGTAAACAGAAACGTGTTGTGATCTGGAGAAAGCAGATTTTTCCCTATTATGTTAAGATGACTTGGCCACATGGGCAAGAACGGGGTTTGGAGGTGCATGATCCAGTCTCCTTGTGGGCACACACAAGCCTCGGGGTCATTTACGCAGGTATTCAGCTGGGAATTCAAATCCCTGAACTCAGCATTTTCTTTTACCTCTTTGCCCAGCAAACAGCGAACGTTATCGTGTTTATTTGTTTTCCGAAAATCTTTGCAAGTGTCAAATACATGCTCACCCAGATACTTCTTCAAGTGGCTGATCAGGAGTCTCCAGGGCAGATCTTCTGTGATGGGTTATCAGTGCTCTCTTTAGCAATTTTATTTTTTTTAATGTTTATTTTTTAAATTTATTGTCAAATTGGATTCCATACAACACCCAGTGCTCATCCCAAAAGGTGACCTCCTCAATACCCATCACCCACCCTCCCCTCCTCCTACCCCCATCAGCCCTCAGTTTGTTCTCAGTTTTTAAGAGTCTCTTATGCTTTGGCTCTCTCCCACTCTAATCTCTTTTTTTTTGTTTTTTTTTTTTTTCCTTTCCCTCCCCCATGGGTTCCTGTTAAGTTTCTCAGGATCCACATAAGAGTGAAAACATATGGTATCTGTCTTTCTCTGTATGTCTTATTTCACTTAGCATCACACTCTCCAGTTCCATCCATGCTGCTACAAAGGGCCATATTTCATTCTTTCTCATTGCCACATAATACTCCACTGTGTATATAAACCACAATTTCTTTATCCATTCATCAGTTGATGGACATTTAGGCTCTTTCCATACTTTGGCTATTGTTGAGAGTGCTGCTATAAACATTGGGGTACAAGTGCCCCTATGCATCAGCACTTCTGTATCCCTTGGGTAAATTCCTAGCAGTGTTACTGCTGGGTCATGGAGTAGGTCTATTTTTAATTTTTTGAAGAACCTCCACACTGCTTTCCAGAGTGGCTTCACCAATTTGCATTCCCACCAACAATGCAAGAGGGTTCCCGTTTCTCCACATCCTCGCCAGCATCTATAGTCTCCTGATTTGTTCATTTTGGCCACTCTGACTGGCATGAGGTGATATTTGAGTGTGGTTTTGATTTGTATTTCCCTGATGAGGAGTGACATTGAGCATCTTTTCATGTGCCTGTTGGCCATCTGGATGTCTTCTTTAGAGAAGTGTCCATTCATGTTTTCTGCCCATTTCTTCACCGGAGTATTTGTTTCTCAGGTGTGGAGTTTGGTGAGCTCTTTATAGATTTTGGATACTAGCCCTTTGTCTGATATGTCATTTGCAAATATCTTTTCCCATTCCGTTGGTTGACTTTTAGTTTTGTTGGTTGTTTCCTTTGCTGTACGGAAGCTTCTTATCTTCATGAGGTCCCAGTAGTTCATTTTTGCTTTTAATTCCCTTGCCTTTGGGGATGTGTCAAGTAAGAAATTGCTACAACTGAGGTCAGAGGTCTTTTCCTGCTTTCTCCTCTAGGGTTTTGATGGCTTCCTGTCTCATATTCAGGTCCTTTATCCATTTTGAGTTTATTTTTGTGAATGGTGTGAGAAAGTGGTCTAGTTTCAACCTTCTGCATGTTGCTGTCCAGTTCTCCCAGCACCATTTGTTAAAGAGACTGTCCTTTTTCCATTGGATGTTCTTTCCTGCTTTGTCAAAGATGAGTTGGTCATACGTTTGTGGGTCTAGTTCTGGGGTTTCTATTCTATTCCATTGGTCTATATGTCTGTTTTTGTGCCAATTCCATGCTGTCTTGATGATTACAGCTTTGTAGTAGAGGCTAAAGTCTGGGATTGTGATGCCTCCTGCTTTGGTCTTCTTCAAAATTACTTTGGCTATTCGGGGCCTTTTGTGGTTCCATACGAATTTTAGGATTGCTTGTTCTAGCTTCGAGAAGAATGCTGGTGCAATTTTGATTGGGATTGCATTGAATGTGTAGATAGCTTTGGGTAGTATTGACATTTTGACAATATTTATTCTTCCAATCCATGAGCACGGAATGTTTTTCCATTTCTTTATATCTTCTTCAATTTCCTTCATAAGCTTTCTATAGTTTTCAGCATACAGATCTTTTACATCTTTGGTTAGATTTATTCCTAGGTATTTTATGCTATTTGGTGCAATTGTGAATGGGATCAGTTTTTGTCTTTCTGTTGCTTCATTATTAGTGTATAAGAATGCAACTGATTTCTGTACATTTTGTATCCTGCAACTTTGCTAAATTCATGTATCAGTTCTAGCAGACTTTTGGTGGAGTCTATCGGATTTTCCATGTATAATACCATGTCATCTGCAAAAAGTGAAACCTTAACTTCATCTTTACCAATTTTGATGCCTTTGATTTCCTTTGTTGTCTGATTGCTGATGCTAGAACTTCCAACACTATGTTAAACAACAGCGGTGAGAGTGGACATCCCGGTCATGTTCCTGATCTCAGGGAAAAAGCTCTCAGTTTTTCCCCATTGAGGATGATGTTAGCTGTGGGATTTTCATAAATGGCTTTTATGATGTTCTTTCTATCCTGACTTTCTCGAGGGTTTTTATTAAGAAGGGTTGCTGAATTTTGTCAAATGCCTTTTCTGCATCGATTGACAGGATCGTGTGCTTCTTATCTTTTCTTTTATTAATGTGATGTATCATGTTGACTGATTTGTGAATGTTGAAGCAGCCCTGCATCCCAGGAATGAATCCCACTTGATCATGGTGAGTAATTCTTTTTATATGCTGTTGAATTCGATTTGCTAGTATCGTATTGAGAATTTTTGCATCCATATTCATCAGGGATATTGGCCTGTAGTTTTCTTTTTTTACTGGGTCTCCTTCTGGTTTAGGAATCAAAGTAATACTGGTTTCATAGAATGAGTCTGGAAGTTTCCCTTCCCTTTCTATTGTTTGGAATAGCTTGATAAGGATAGGTATTATCTCCGCTTTAAACGTCTGGTAGAACTCCCGTGGGAAGCCATCTGGTCCTGGACTCTTATTTGTTGGGAGATTTTTGATAACTGATTCAATTCCTTCGCTGGTTATGGGTCTGTTCAAGCTTTCTATTTCCTCCTGATTGAGTTTTGGAAGCGTGTGGGTGTTTAGGAATTTGTCCATTTCTTCCAGGTTGTCCAGTTTGTTGGCATATAATTTTTCATAGTATTCCCTGATAATTGTATCTCTGAGGGATTGGTTGTAATAATTCCATTTTCATTCATGATTTTAACTATTTGGGTCATCTCCCTTTTCTTTTTGAGAAGCCTGGCTAGAGGTTTGTCAATTTTGTTTATTTTTTCAAAAAACCAACTCTTGGTTTCATTGATCTGCTCTACAGTTTTTTTAGATTCTATATTGTTTATTTCTGCTCTGATCTTTATTATTTGTCTTCTGCTGCTGGGTTTAGGCTGTCTTTGCTGTTCTCCTTCTAGTTCCTTTAGGTGTGCTGTTAGATTTTGTATTTGGGATTTTTCTTGTTGCTTGAGATAGGCCTGGATTGCAATGTATTTTCCCCTCAGGACTGCCTTCGCTGCATCCCAAAGCGTTTGGATTGTTGTATTTTCATTTTTGTTTGTTTCCATATATTTTTCAATTTCTTCTCTAATTGCCTGGTTGACCCATTCATTATTTAGTAGGGTGTTCTTTAACCTCCATGCTTTTGGAGGTTTTCCAGACTTTTTCCTGTGGTTGATTTCAAGCTTCCTAGCATTGGGGTCTGAAAGTATGCATGGTATGATCTCAATTCTTGTATACTTCTGAAGGGCTGTTTTGTGATCCAGTATGTGATCTATCTTAGAGAATGTTCCATGTGCACTCGAGAAGAAAGTATATTCTGTTGTTTTGGGATGCAGAGTTCTAAATATGTCTGTCAAGTCCATCTGAACCAATGTATCATTCAGGGCCCTCGTTTCTTTATTGACCGTGTGTCTAGATGATCCATTTCTGTAAGTGGAATGTTAAAGTCCCCTGCAATTACCACATTCTTATCAATAAGGTTGCTTATGTTTGTAATTGTTTTATATATTTGGGGGCTCCCATATTCAGTGCATAGACATTTATAATTGTTAGCTCTTCCTGATGGATAGACCCTGTAATTATAATATAATGCCCTTCTTCAACTCTTGTTACAGCCTTTAAAGTCTAGTTTGTCTGACATAAGTATGGCTACTCCAACTTTCTTTTGACTTCCAGTAGCATGATAGATAGTACTGCATCCCCTCACTTTCAATCTGAAGGTGTCCTCAAGTCTAAAATGAGTCTCTTGTAGACAGCAAATAGATGGGTCTTGTTTTTTTATCCATTCTGATACCCTATGTCTTTTGGTTGGAGCATTTAGTCCATTTATGTTCAGTGTTATTATAGAAAGACATGGGTTTAGAGTCACTGTGATGTCTATAGGTTTCATGCTTGTAGCGATGTCTCTGGTACTTTGTCTCACAGGATCCTCCTTAGGATCTCTTGTAGGGCTGCTTTAGTGGTGACGAATTCCTTCAGTTTTTGATTGTTTGGGAAGACCTTTATCTCTCCTTCTATTCTAAATGACAAACTTGCTAGATAAAGGATTCTTGGCTGCATATTTTTTCTCTTCATCACATTGAAGATTTCCTGCCATTCCTTTCTGGCCTGCCAAGTTTCAGTAGAGAGATCCATCACGAGTCTTATAGGTCTCCCTTTATATGTTAGAGCATGTTTATCCCTAGCTGCTTTCAGAATTTTCTCTTTATCCTTGTATTTTGCCAGCTTCACTACAATATGTCGTGCAGAAGATCGATTCAAGTTACGTCTGAAGGGAGTTCTCTGTGCCTCTTGGATTTCAATGCCTTTTTCTTTCCCCAGATCCGGGAAGTTCTCAGCTATTATTTCTTCAAGTACACCTTCAGCACCTTTCCCTCTCTCTTCCTCCTCTGGAATACCAATTATGCATAGATTATTTCTCTTTAGTGCATCACTTAGTTCTCCAATTTTCCCCTCATACTCCTGGATTTTTTTAATCTTTTTCTCAGCTTCCTCTTCTTCCATAATTTTATCTTCTAGTTCACCTATTCTCTCCTCTGCGTCTTCAATCCGAGCCGTGGTCGTCTCCATTTTGTTTTGCAGTTCATTTATAGCATTTTTTTTAGCTCCTCCTGACTGTTCCTTAGTCCCTTGATCTCTGTAGCAATAGAGTCTCTGCTGTCCTCTATACTGTTTTTAAGCCCAGCGATTAATTTTATGACTATTATTCTAAATTCACTTTCTGTTATATTGTTTAAATCCTTTTTGATCAGTTTGTTAGCTGTTGTTATTTCCTGGAGATTCTTTTGAGGGGAATTCTTCCATTTCGTCAGTTTGGATAGTCCCTGGAGTGGTGCAGAATTGCGGGGTACTTCCCCTGTGCTGTCTTGAATAACTTGTGTTGGTGGGCGGGGCCGCAGTCAGACCTGATGTCTGCCCCCAGCCCACCGCTGGGGCCACAGACAGACTGGTGTGTACCTTCTCTTCCCCTCTCCTAAGAGTGGGATTCACTGTGGGGTGGCGTGGCCCGTCTGGGCTACTTGCACACTGCCAGGCTTGTGGTGCTGGGGATCTGGCGTGTTAGCTGGAGTGGATCGGCAAGGTGCACGGGGGCGGGAGGGGCAGGCTCAGCTTGCTTTTCCTTTGGTGATCCACTTCAGGAGAGGCCCTGCAGCACCGGGAGGGAGTCAGACCCGCCACCGGAGGGATGGATCCGCAGAAGCACAGCGTTGGGTATTTGCGTGGTGCAAGCAAGTTCCCTGGCAGGAACCGGTTCCCTTTGGGATTTTGGCTGGAGGATGGGCGGGGGAGATGGCGCTGGTGAGCTCCTTTGTTCCCCGCCAAGCTGCGCTGTGTCGTCTGGGGCTCAACAACTCTCCCTCCCGTTCTCTTTCAGCCCTCCCACTCTCTGTGCAGAGCTATTAACTTATAACCCTCCAGATGTTAAGTCCCGCTCGCTGTTGGAACACACACTCTCCGGCCCCCTCCGCTTTTGCCAGCCAAACTCGGGGGCTGTGCTTTGCTGGTGGGCCACCCCTTCGCCCCGGCTCCCTCCTGCCAGTCCATGTAGCGCGCACCGCCTCTCCGCCCTTCCTACCCTCTTCCGTTGACCTCTCGTCTGCACTTGGCCCCGGAGACTCCGTTCTGCTAGTCTTCTCACGGTTTTCTGGGTTATTTAGGCAGGTGCAAGTGGAATCTAAGTGATCAGCAGGACGCGGTGAGCCCAGCGTCCTCCTACACCGCCATGTTCCTGACCAATCTCTCTCTTTAGCAATTTTAAATCTAGTCAGATTGAAAGCCAATTCCAGAAACCAAAGAACCAATTCAGAAAACTCTTCCTCAAATCTTGTTTCTCTAGACTCACTAACAGCAGAATGAGTAACTGCTTGATACACTCACATGGAATCCTACACAGCAATGCCAGGGGATGACACACAGCAATATGCAGCCATAAAATCCCAAACAACGTAAGAAATGTTAAAAGTCAAACACAACACACTTAATGCTCTATGAATCCTCTTTACATAAAATACAAAACAGGCCAAAACAACCTATGCAGTTAGAGGTCCAGCAGTGTTTCCCTTATGAGTGGTGACAGGGAGGGTCAGCGAACGAGGGCTTCTGGGGGTTGATGATATCTGTGCATTGATGTCTGTGCTGCATACAGAAATGTGATCAGTGTGCATAGTGTTGTTGATCTGTGTACTGTATTAGTGTATCTGTGTTTGTAAAATTTTAAAATACATACCATCAATAAAATCATGAGCTATTGTGAGACTTATGCATAATGTCCTTACATTATCAAGAGGGAGTTTAAACATAGACTAAAAAGACTGTGATTAGTTTTTCAAATCATACTGAACTTTCTAGACTGCGACCTAACAAATACTAAGTGTACGCTTCCAAAGAAAAGGGGTCAAATGTATACTTGCTTTTAAAAGCTTTTTCCAAACCTACAGGAATTGAAGTAGGAAGTAAGAATAAAGCCAAAAATAAGAATACAGTCAGAATAAGAATTGGAGAACTTAAAAGTGTTTTTTATGAAATTTAGAACAAACAGCACAGTATATTCATATCAGGTAACATATACTTCAGGGTTTGTCTTTATTAGGACTCTCAAAAATGAGTAAAATCTGATAAATGGTCACAGCAAAGAGGAGCTGGAGGAGACATGTCCACCAAATGCAAAGTTTCATCACATACATGATGTGTTCTCTGTTGGCAAGTTAGAGGCCTCAGTCTCAATCGCACTGTCTCATGCACTATCACCTCTGTGCCAGTAGGGGTGGCTGACATAACCCACCAAATTCAGAGCCTGGTCTCCCAGTGAAGTTCACTGGAACTCTGGGCACATCCACAGTGCTCAGTCCCTCCAGGAGTGAAGCAAAGATCCAGGTTTCCTTGGTTTCCCATCACATATAAGGAAGCCCAGCCCTTCCTGGACTCCTGGTGTATGAGAGACAGCACACATCACTGTGAGTCGTTGGAGCCTCTGACAAAGGGAGGCATCTCCATGGGAAGCCCCACGGGTGTATGAACTTGGGCACTCTGCAACATAACTATATGGTGTACTTTTTAGAATTAGTGATTATCTTGTTAGTGAGCTCTCGTCAAGCAACCCTTAAAAACCTTGGGGTATCTTGGCGTGGTATTCCAATGTTGGGAAGTGTCAACATGGACTCTCCTTCTGACAAGGTTAGAAGGGCACCAACATTCCATGTCCCATGGAAAGTGCATATTCGCAAATGAAGACATATGGGTCCTAGCAACGTGTCAGCTTGAGAAGAATCAGTGGTACCTACCCCTTTAGAGGAAATTTTAAATTCCACACTATAGCCAAAGTCAATGGCACTAGGAAGCCACAATCATCAGAAAGTGTCCTAAAAGCACGTCCCTGTTCACTGACGGTTTAGGTAGGCTGCACCCTCATGGTGTCCAGTGGGCCACTGGGTCTGGTTAGTGTCAGTGCTGGCTCTGCAGATCTGAAATCAGAGGCAGTTCCTTCCTCCATTGGTCACATCTCAGATTCCTCAGCTGTTGCCAGGGGTCTGGCTGTTAAGTGTACCTCTTGGAAATCTATGGCAGATTACGGACCATCTTGCCTTTCTTGAGGTGTGACCCGTGGAAACCAACTGCAGTGCTGAAATACTTGTCTGGGTTACTCATTCAGATGCCCATGGTGAGGCCTGTTCTTTACACAGTTTGCCCAGAATCAAGCTGCTGACTGAGACTGAGGTATCTGTGATTGGCACACTTGTGACTCCTGGTAAAAGTTGACCCTTCCGTTTTTATGACTCATGAGGCCCGGACCTGTGTGTGGGACCACTGACACCTCCAGCCCCACAATTAACACTGGTGCCTCATCGCAGCTGACACTTTCAATCCACCTGTCAGCTGCCACCAGTTACACCACCTGTGCTCTTGAAAATAACGTGTGTCATATCCTAAACTTTCTGGAGCATTTGCATTCTGGGCACAGTAAGTCTCTTACAGAAAAAAACTAGCTCCAAAAAATGAACCAGTAGTCCAACACCACCTCCCTAACCTCTGTCATCTTGATCAGAAATCCCAGCGATGGAATGTCTTGTCCAGAAATGCACACCTCATCTCAGCTTCTCCAAGATAATGAATAATGGAGGAACCAGGAGGTTGCATGAAAACATTTTCAAACTCCAAGGGCTACTCTGACCCTTTCTTGCGATAATGTGTCTTTCTTTCCCTTTAAGAGCAGCCACAGAACATCCTGGTTGGTCATATTCTCAAGGGCATCACAGAACAACGAAGCCGAAGAGATCACTCAATTAGGTATTGAGAACTGTGGTGGTGTTTCAGTGTTGTTGTTGTTATTTTAATAAACTATTTTAGAACAGCTTTAGATGCAAAAATACAAAGATGATACAGATTTCCTACAGATACTCAATTTCATTGAGGACTAATATCTTACATCAGTATCTACACTCGTGATAACTAATGAACCAATATCAATGCATTTTTCTTAACTAAAGTAAAAACTTGATGAGCATTTGCTGAATCTTTACCTAATGTCCTTTTTCTGTTCCAAGAAACCATCCAGACACTAAATCTTGTTTAGTGCTCATTTCTCCTGAGTTTCCACTTTGCTGTGACAATTTATCAGATTTTTCTCATTTTTGATCATCCTGACACACTTGAGGAGTACTAGTTGGGAATCCCGAAGGGCCCTCCGTTGCGATGAATGTGATAAATTTCTCATGATTATTGTGGGGTTCTGTTTTAGGGAAGAGGACCGAGGGTATGATATGCCATTTCCAGTACAGTATATCAAGGGTACATTCCACCAACATGACTTATCACTGTTGACATCAACCTACATTCCCTGCATGAGGTCATGTGTATGAGGACTCCTCGGTGAGACCTATGCGACCCCTTTTCACACTGTACTATTTGCAGAGAAGTCACTGTGTGTGACTGACATTTAGGATACGAATGTTATGTTCTGCCTTCTTAAGGATAAAGTTTGTACATAAATTATGTGAAATTCTTCTAAAAAGGAGATCTCATTTCTCTGTTATTTATCGTGAGATTTCTTCATATCAGTTTAGACTCATACACATTTGTTTTATACCCCGAGTTAGAATCCAATACTGCTTCTTCTACTCTTTTTTAAAATCAAAGAGTTAGGGGCACCTGGGTGGCTCAGTCAGTTAAGCAACTGACTCCTGATGTTGGCTCAGGTCATGATCTCACTGTTCATGAGATTGAGCACTTCATGGATCTCTACAGTGAAAGGACAGAGCCTGCGTGGGATTGTGTCTTTCTCCCTCTTTCTCTGCCCCTCCCCCGCTCCCATGTGTTCTCTCTCTCTCAAAATAAATAAACATTTTAAAATATAATAATAAAATGAAGTGAAAGTGTTCCAGTTTGACCATGAGGAGCTCTTTCGGGTGACTCCCGTGTCCCTCTGACATAGCCCATTTTTAGAAACCAAGTTGTTTAGCACGTCCTGACTTATGGCACCGCAGCTCTGTAGGCTGATTTCATACACGTCCTGTCCTAGTCCAGGCTGCACCGTCTCTCCAGGAAGCCCCTGGCTGCTGCTGTGGGAGAACCGTGTCATGGACCAAGGCATGGACACTAGGTATGCTCACTGCTCCTGGGTGTCACTGTGTTCACACCCTCTCAGCTCAAACACCAAGAAAAAGTACGTGTGTGTGCTGAACCGCTCGTGTGCACATAGGTAGAAACGTGTGTGGGGGGCGATTTGTGTCCATACAGAGTCAACATGACTTCAGGCTGATGTCTCCAACTCTAACCCATTCCTCATGGATCATTCTATGGGATGGCCACAAGAAAGCAGAAGTACAGGGAATGACATGGAACATTCCGAGGTAGAGGAGGAGGGACACCTGGATGCCTGGGAAGGGAACACCTTACACAGCAGGAGATACGGGGGGGGGGGGGAGGGGAGAGGCGGAGTATTAAGGATCATTCATCTTACAGGACTCCCCCTGGACAATGGCATTCTAGGGGGGCTGCACGGCAGGGACACCATCCCGCTAGGCCTGGAGGACAACACTTCCAGACAAAGAACATCACCCTGGGCTTTGAAATCTAAGGGAATTTTCCCTCCTAGATTTTTTACTTACTGGGGACAGGTGACATTTCTTCTTTCCAGTTTCTCTATGCTTGTCTATGCTCTCCCCATCCCACCACTGTATTCAGGAAGCAGGGAATGTGTCTGCATTCATAGGTTGATAGGTGAAGACAGGTTTTTCACAGGATGAATCACATCTCAAGTCTTAATCACACTACTTAGGTGATATTTAGATGAGATTTGGGACTTAGAGTTGCTTCCAAAATAAGTTTACACTTTGGAGCTACTGGAACGGGGAGGAGGGGTGAATGTATTTTGTCAGTGAGGATATGAATTTGGGGGGTCTTGAGGGCTGAATACTATGAACCAACCTGTTTCCCCCTGAATTGATAGGCTGAAGTCCTAAATCCCAGGATCTCATTACTCGATTGTACTCACTCCGAATGATATGCCCATGAGTACACTCCTGGGTAACCACTCCATCTCACTCCGGAGTCAAGACCAAATCCGCTTTTTCCATTAAGCAGCACTGATTAAACTGCCATCTTCAGGATACCAGGCACCACAATGAAACAAAACTGCTTCATTCATCGCCACTTTGTCCACGTATGTCCCATACTCAACCATTTGATGAAACGTCGGCATGCATCAGTGTCCACCTTTGAAACTCCTCTGGTTCCTTCTTAGAATTTCTATGGACTTTGGGGCACCTGGGGGCTCAGTCGGTAAAGCATCCAACTTCAGCTCAGGTCATGATCTCGTGGTTCATGAGTTTGAGCCCACATAGGGCTCTGTGCTGACAGCTCAGAGCCTGGAGCCTGCTTTGGATTCTGTCTCTCTCTCTCTGCCCCGTCCCCACTCACATGTTCTTTCTCTCTCAAAAATAAATGAAACATTAAAAAAAATTTTTTTAAGTATTCTATGGACTTTTTCAGCAAATGCAGTGAATATAAAACGACATTGTGCACAAACATACTTTATATATCCCCAGTAACACTACAGGATTTTGTGTTTTGTATCCAGGAAAAGCAGCGTCTGGGGAGAGTATAGTCTCGGCTCATAATGAAAAAGGGGCAGACAGTTGGAAAACACACAGAGATCACCACAGCGGTGTTCACCAGCCACAAACTGGGATTATCAATATAAGCAACACTAACATGAAAGATGGAGGAGAGGGAGTGGAAAGACACAAAGGTGCTCACCAGGACAAGGATGCTCTGAGTGGCTCTGGACTCAGCAGAGGATCTGGGGGAGACATTAGTGCTGTGAATGTGCTGGACCCGCTGCTTGTGCCTGTGCAGGAGGAAGACCATGGAGCCACTGGCCCAGATCATGAGAACAGAAAATAAAACCTCAGGGACCACTATCAACACTGCATAGAGTAGGACTGTCACTGCCTCCTGATGGATAGTAAAACAGTACCCCAAATCTCCTTCCTGTGTGATGTTTTTGGTGCTCCATTGGCTAGGCATATATAACACATACAGAGGAAACACTAAATTTATAAATGCATAATGATTCCAGCAGAGGAAAATGGAGAAGCCAACATAGTTTGGGGCTTTGACTTTAAGATCCTTCCAATAGGAGTTCATCGGGCTGATCGTGATGGTCTGGAAGACACTCAAGAGGCAGGTGCTGCTAATGGACAACCCCCTGCCCACTCTCTGAACGTACAAAAAAAGTTTGCATGCAAATGTAGTGAAAAAAGATTTCAATCCCAAAGCTGCCAATGTCTGGGGGACTCCTTCAGAGAGAATGACCAAGGAGTTGGCTATAGTCAAGTGCATGAGAATCAAACGGGTGAACCTCAGCCTGCGTTCAGTGTGGTAAACGGACACGTAATGATAAAGAAGAACGAAATTGCCCACAATTCCAATTGTCGTCTGTGACAAGAAGATTATTCCTACTGTCAAATGCCCTGAAGCTAATCTATCATACATGTTTTCCTTTATATTATGAACAACAATCATTTCTCTGGGCGAAGCCTCACTGAAGGTTTTTTACACCACAAATAACATGAATCGAGTGCTCCGATTTGATTGCCATGACTTCCTGTGATTGGAAGAGATGGAGACATTTGCAGTCTATTTAACTGAAAAGTCCGCAGGAAGGATGAAGTGCTGTTATCCTGGAGAAGCAATGACAGGTGAGAGCAAATGGAAAGAAAGCACAAGGCAACATTTTCAGAACAACCTGAAATGTGCAAGTTATATTGGAAAAAGGAAAACTTGATCACTATCACTTCCTAAAACGAATTAAGTCTGACTGGATTGCTTACATAAATCTTAAAGGTACAATGGATTCATCCTGAAAAAGAAAAAAAAATGTCTATACCTTAGAACACGATATTATTTCTTGAACAGCACAGGGCACATTAACCATGCCAGTAAAATGACTTTGTATTACATGAATGGGTGGTTCTCATCCAAACATCCCCACCACACACACACAATTTGTAACCAGCAGAAAGAATTCCTGAAGACCACACAAGAGAATAAACAATGGACAAACCGTTCCAATAGAAACTTCAAATAAGAGGGTACTCAATAGATAATACAGGTGTAAAAATGTTCTATGTCTATAGTAGTCACATAATTTCAAATATGACACTACCGCCTGGTGCCATCAAACACGACATAAAAATCTAAAACAAGGAGGACAGGGGTGCCTTGTTGGCTCAGGTGGAAGACCATGAGACTCTTGATCTCAGGGTTGTGAGTTCAGACACATCATTGGGTACAGAGATTACTAAAATAAACAAACTTTAAAAAAAAGAATAAAAGGAGAGTGAGAGAAACAACAAGTCTTTGCAAACTTGTGGATCAACCAAGAATCTTGAAACTACTGGCAAACATTAAAATTTGGAAACCGTGTGGTAGTATCAACTTTAGCTGTCTTGGATATACTATGTCCCAACAAATATACAGCTATGAATATACTCAACAAAGTGTGTCTGGTATCCCTAAAAGACTGGTTACAGAATTATATACCAGCACTACTCGTTACTCATAGTAGTCCAAACTCAGGAATACCCACTTCCCATTAACAGGACCAGCCATCGGTGAATGTTTTCATAGTCACACCATGGAGTCTTCTACAGCAGATCTAAAATGCTAACAAGACTACGCAAGAATACAAATCAATTTTCAAAAGTCATATGGCATGAGAAATAAGTCATCATTACACATTCAGGCAGTATGACTCTATTTATATCAAGTACAAAATGGGAAAAGTGATCTAATCTTTCCAATCTTGGAGAGTTATGAACCTATTTCCAAACATCACAATCCTACAAAGATAGCCAAGAAAGCTATACCTGTGGGGACAGTGACTTAGAGAGAACACAAGAAGATACCCGGAATTCTGACAACCACCTGTTTCTTCATCTTGGAATTGCACACACCGGTGTGGTCACTTGTGAAATACCAGTGAGTTGCATCATTAAAACGTGTACATCTTCTAGTTTTTTAAATACAAACCATCAAAATAAAATTTCAGGGAGCTGAGAAGATTCTGTGCATGTGTCTGGCTTGCTCAATGAGTCCGTACAGAAAGAAAACTTATGGACCAAAAGGTCCAGATTGGAGGTCAACGATGAAACATCACAGAATAATAATGGTGCTTACAATGAGTCTGAGATTTGGTTTAAAAAAATTCAGGAGAGCAGCATCCTAAATATTTGTTCCTTCTTGCTATATCTGCCATAGGAGTAACGATATTTACCAGCACATACAGGGTCCGCAAAGGACAATGGAAATCCCAATATCCTGGGGAGGCTTTAGCTAATCTCCACCCACCTGGAGGTCTCGGGGCGAAGACGCAGCTGGTGCCAATGAACACACCCTGCCAGCGTTGTGAGGACAGAAAACAGATGTGCACTCAGAAATGCATCGAAGAATGTTTCAACTCATGGCTGCCAATGTCTTGGGGACACCTGTAAAAGGAAATGACCAAGAAGCAAGTATAATCAGGTGCCTAACAATCACATCTCAGGATCTCAACCTGGATTCCCTGTAGAAGAGGAAGAGACAGACGATGGTAAAGAAGGGAGAAAATGCCAAGGATTCCAACCATCATCAATGAAGAGGAAACTGTTCTCATTGCCAAATCCTGGAGTCCATTCTGACAGATCCCAGTGAGTAATACTGGTCTTCAGAATCCGAGTATCCTGCACTGGAACATGTCTTTTCGACTGCATGTATCATATCAGTTGAGACACATTATCTCTGGGAAACATATTTACTTCAGTTTGACTGTGTCAAGGTGCCTCCCACAGGGGAAAAAATAATCTTTATTTTTTTTTAACGTTTTATTTATTTTTGAGACAGGGAGAGACAGAGCATGAACGGGGGAGGGTCAGAGAGAGGGAGACACAGAATCTGAAACAGGCTCCAGGCTGAGCTGTCAGCACAGAGCCCGACGCGGGGCTCGAACTCACGGACCACGAGATCATGACCTGAGCCGAAGTCGGCCGCTTAACCGACTGAGCCACCCAGGCGCCCCCAAAAAATAACCTTTAAATACCACTTAAAATGCATGAATCACTGCCTACTACCATACATATGGAATCTTTTTTCTTTTCCTAAAGGCATGATGGAGGCACGAACATTATTTCCATGGCAGAGATAAAGACAAGCTAGGCACACAGGGAAGCAATCTAAGTTCACACATTGGTTAGGGGCCGAGTGGAGACTGGAACCTGGCACGTTGGAGCGAAGACAGGGTCTGAACCTCTGTGCTCCACTAACAATGCACGTCAGCTGTGCCTTCAAATAGTCCAGACGCATATTTAATTTTGCATTTATACTTTTCCATCTTATTTCACACTATATTTTATTTTATAGGTTTGGTGTAAAAAGCATACATTTTTCATGAAGGATATTTTATTTAGGTGAATAACATATGTAAATAAAGTTTTAATATCATAATAAAGTTCAGAGGCATGAATGACAGGCTAATCCTGCAGGACACATCCCTGTGCCCACATTAGATTTCATAAATGCAGTATTTGCTAACAATACTTTGGCAGTAGAAAGAGTCCTTTCCTGTCACAGTAAGAACAAAAGTCATGGCTTCCACACACACAATATTACATCATAGTACCTTGTTCTCTAATCAACGGTTTATAAAATCCTACTATAAGATGAAACAGTTATTGATGATTATGTTTTAAATGCTGAGGTATTTCACAAAATGTGCATTGAGTGAAACTATTAGCACTAAGGCAAGATTGTAAAAGACAGTAAAATACAAGACACACGTAAAATGGTTCTAAGAATATGGAATTGTGTGTGTCACGTAAGTTAAAAATCATTAGAATATTAGTTCTGAGACTGGGATTCTTCTAGAATATTATTAAACCAGAGAGAATGAGCCAAGATTCACATGCCCCAGGCACCTCTTGTCTGGTCCCATAATTACAGTGAACTTTGCCCCAACTGACTCTTGCTTCCTGCTCTGGTATGATGTCATGGTTTTGTGAGTTTGAGCCCCATGTTGGGATCCCCACGGACACTGCAGAGCCTGATAGGGATTCTCTCTCCCTCTCTCTCTGCCCCTACCCCACTCTGCTATCTCTGTCTCTCTCAAAATAAAGAAATTAACGTATTTTTAAAAAAATTCTAAAAACAGATTCATCTACTTGATCTCTGTAAAGGATTAGAAAACTGTTTCTGCTCTACCCTTCTCTGTATTATAAGCAGAAGGCATTGTAAGCACACCTCTACTGACACTGAAAACTCTCAGCTCACACCCAAGAAACTAGTCCACCTCCCTCTTTAGCTCTTCCCCTGGTCTGTCCTGACCCTCAGGATCCCTTTCCAGACACGAACACTTACTCACACGTCCTTCCTTACAGGCACTGCCTCTCCGTCTGACAGAGAAAGAACTCACTGGACTCGTCACGTTGAAGGATGGGGGCGCAGCGTGAAGGTCACAGCAGCCAGTACGTGTGAGGGAGGGAGGCAGCCAGACCAGAGATAAGGCTTTGTGATCTGTGACCTCCCCTCCCGTCAGAACTGCAATTATCATTTCACACGTGGTGGCAGTGACAGCACAGCCTTCGGTAGCTGACAATACTTCTGAAAAACTTTCTCCCAGGACTAATTACCAAATCCAATTACAAGTTTGTGAGTATCTCCGAAGAGACTGTTGTCTGCTTTAGGAGGGGCTCTTACTTTTCACGATCCCTGATGGCAGAGAGGGGCTCACAGGGAAGGAGCAGTAAATACTGATGTCAGACAACTAAGGGACTGGCAGTGAGTGTGTGTGTCTCACAGGCGTCCTCAATTCCTGGCGTCCCCGATACCTGGTGGTGCTCTGGTGGGAAGGGCAAATCCCCAGGAGCAGAGTGGGGCCCGGGAGGTTCTTGGGCCACACAGGGAGAAGCGGTTCCACTGCTGGAAGGACACTTGGTAGAGGCTGTGAGGCCACCTGGGCCCAGCAGACCCCAGACAATGGTCACATTCGCTGGTGCTGAACAAGGTCATTAAGGGTGAAGCCTGGTGCCAGATGTGTGCTGTGATTTTCCATAATCCCTGAAATGCTGCTGCTACACTATCTCGTGAACTTTTTCTGGGGCGGGCTGGCACCTGGCTGCAGTCTCTGGGCATCAGCAGCAGCACAGTCCCACAAACTTTCCTGGGTGGGGCTGGCACCCGGCCATGGCTCGGTGAGACCCTCCAATGAGTCAAAGCCGCAGTACCTCAGAAGTGGGGGGCCGGGGGAGGCAGTCGCATCTGAGACAAAACTCAGGAGAGAGGTACTACCTGGGGCTTGGTCAGGAACAGCATAAAAGTGGGGAGTGAATGAAAGCTGAAGACAAAGGACAGGTGAGCGATTGCTGATCAGGGAGAAGAGAGTTCCAATACTAGAAACTGGGTAGCTGGGTGACGCCATTTTCACCACTCCTGCACATGCACATACCCACCTACAAGCGCCACAACAATCCACCCCAACAGGCTGGCAGCGCCAACTAGGGGAGAATGGAGCCATTACACTAACCCCGCCCAACTGGGCCAACCTCACTCTCCAAGAACAGAAGTCTCAACACCTGCTTAGTTTATGGACTATAAAGCACTTCATAGTCTGACTTCTAGGGGAAAAACGAAGTAATTTCAATCGTATTTCAGTCTGTTAGGAGGCCAATCTATTCAATTTTCTTTTTTTTTCCCTTTTCTTTTCTCTTTTTTCTCTTTTTAATTTCCTTTTTCTTGATTACAATAGGAGAAACAATTCATTTTTATTTTTAATTTTTATTAAAAATATTATTTTTTTACTATATTTTTTACTTTTGTGTAAATTGTTCAAATTCTATTTAATTCCATCACTTTATTTTACTCTACTTCACTATATTCATTTCTTCAAATTATAAAACGATTTCCTTTTTTATCTTCTCTTTTTTGTTTCTTTTTTCTTGAATACAGAAAGAGAAAGAATTCATTTTTAATTTTTATTAAAAATATTTTTAATTTTTTCAACTATATTTTTCACTTTTGTGTAAATTGTTTCAAATTCTAGTTTACTTACATCATTTCATTTTAGTCCACTTCAGTGGAATCATTTTTTCAAATTTTCAAACAATTTCTTTTTTCTTCTTTCTCCTTTTTTCTCTAATCCATCAAGCAACTTAAACACCCAGACCAAAACACACCTAGGATCTAGCATCATTCATTCAATTTGTGTGTGTGTGTGTGTGTGTGTGTGTTTAATTTTTTAAATGTAATTTTTTTTAATTTTAATTTTTTTAATTTTAATTTTTTAACCTCATTGATTCCTCTTCTCCCTTCAAAATGATGAAACAAAGGAATTCACCACAAAATAAAGAGCAGGAAGAAACGACAGCCAGAGACTTAACCAAAACAGATACAAGCAAGATGTCTGAACCAGAATTTAGAAACATGACAATAAGAATACTAGCTGCGGTCGAAAATAGATTAGAATCCCTTTCTCTGGAGATTAAAAAAAAAAAAAAAGTAAAAACTAGTCAGGATGAAATAATAAAAAGTGCTATAACTGAGCTGCAATCACGAACGGATGCTGTGGTGGCAAGGATGGATGAGGCAGAACAGAGAATCAGTGATACAGAGGACAAACTTATGGAGAATAACGAAGCAGAGAAAAAGAGGGAGATTAAGGCAAAAGAGCACAATTTAAGATTAGAGAAATCAGTGTCTCATTAAAAAGGAACAACATCAGAATCACAGGGGTCCCAGAAGAAGAAGAGAGAGAAATACGGGTAGAAGGGTTATGTGAGCAAACCATAGCTGAAAACTTTCCTAACCTGGGGAAAGACACAGACATCAAAATCCAGGAAGCACAGAGGACTCCCATTAGATTCAACAAAAACCGACCATTAACAAGGCATATCATAGTCAATTCACAAAATACTTAGGCAAGGAGAGAATCATGAAAGCAGCAAGGGAAAAAAAGTCCTTAACCTACAAGGGAAGACAGATCAGGTTTGCAGCACACCTATCCACAGAAACATGGCAGGCCAGAAAGGAGTGGCAGGATATATTCAGTGTGCTGAATCAGAAAAACATGCAGCCAAGAATTCTCTACCCAGCAAGGTTGTCATTCCAAACAGAAGGAGAGATAAAAAGTTTCCGAGACAAACAAAAATGAAAGGAGTCTGTGACCACTAAACCAGCCCTGCAAGAAATTTTAAGGGGGACTCTGTGATGGGGAAAAAAGATGAAATTAATTAATTTAATTAAATACCAAAAGCAACAAAGACTAGAAAGGACCAGAGAACACCACCAGAAACTCCAACTCTACAAGCAACATAATGGCAATAAATTCATATCTTTCGGTACTCACTCTAATATCAATGGACTCAATGCTCCAATCAAAAGATACAGGGTAACAGAATGCATTAGAAAACAAGATCCATCTATGTGCTGTTTACAAGGGACCCACTTTAGACCTAAGTCCTTTTGTGTCTTTAGACCTAAAGACACCTTCAGATTGAAAGTAAGGAGATGGAGAACCATCTATCATGCTAATGGTCAACAAAAGAAAGCCGGAGCAGGCGTATTATATCAGACAATCTAGACTTTAAAATAGAAACTGTATCAAGAGATGAAGAAGGGCATTATATCATAATTAAGGGGTCTATCCACCAAGAAGATTTAACAATTGTAAACATTTATGCACCAAACGTGAAAGCACCGAAATATATAAATCAATTAATCACAAACATAAAGAAACTCATTGATAGTAATACCATCACATTAAGAGACTTCAACACCCCACTCACAGCAATGGACAGATCATCTAATTGCAAAATCAACAAGGAAACAATGGCTATGAATGACACACTGGACCAGATGGACTTAACACTTATATTCAGAACATTTCATCCTAAAGCAGCAGAATATACATTCTTCTCCAGTGCACATGGAACGTTCTCCAGAATAGACCACATACTGGGACACAAATCAGCCCTCAGCAAGTACAAAAAGATCGTGATCGTACCGTGCATATTTTCAGACCACAATGCTATGAAACTTGAAACCAACCACAAGAAAACATTTGGAAAGGTAACCAATACTTGGAGACTAAAGAACATCCTCCTAAACAATGAGTGGGCTACGGAAGCAGTTAAAGAGGAAATTAAAAAGAATATAGAAGTCAATGAAAATGATAACACCCCAACCCAAAACCTCAGGGATGCAGCAAAGGAGGTCATAAGAGGAAAGTATACAGCAACCCAGGCCTTCCTAAAGAAGGAAGAAAGATCTCAGATACACAACCCAACCTTACACCTTCAAGAGCTGGAAAAAGAACAGCAAATAAAACCAAAAACCAGCAGAAGTCAGGAAACAATAAAGATTAGAGCAGAAATTAATGCGATCGAAACCAAAAAAAAAAAAACAGAATAGATCAATGAAACCAGAAGCTGGTTCTTTGAAAGAATTGACACAAGTGATAAACCACTAGCCAGTTTGATCAAAAAGAAAAAGGAAAGGACCCAAATAAATAAAATCAAGAATGAAAGAGGAGAGATCACAACCAACACAACAGAAATAAAAACAATAAGAGAATATTATGAGCAATTATATGCCAATAAAATAGGCAATCTGGAAAAAATGGACAAATTCCTAGAAACATATACACTACCAAAATTGAAACAGGAATAGAAACTGAACAAACCCATAACCAGTAAGGAAATCAAACTAGTAATCAAAAACCTTCCCCAAGGGGTGCCTGGGTGGCTCAGTCGGTTGAGCATCTGACTTCAGCTCATGTCATGATCTCACAGTCCGTGAGTTCTAGCCCTGCGCTGGGCTCCATGCTGTCAGTTCAGAGCCTGGAGCTTGCTTCAGATTCTGAGTCTTCCTCTCTCTCTCTGCCCCTCCCCTGCTCACGCTCTGTCTCTCCATATCAAAAAAATTAATAAACGTTAAAAAAAATTTTTTATAATTAAAAAAAAAAAAACCTTCCCCAAAACAAGAGTGCAGGGCCAGATGGCTTTCCAGGGGAATTCTACCAAACATTTAAGAAGAGTTAACACCTATTCTCTTGAAGCTGTTCCACAAAAATAGAAACGAAAGGAAAACTTTCAAACTCATTCTGTGAAGCCAGCATTACCTTGATTCCAAAACCAGACAGCAACCCCACTAAAAAGAGGAATGACAGACCAATTTCCCTGATGAACAAGGATGCAAAAATCCTCAACAAGATATTAGCCAACTGGCTCCAACAATACATTAAAAAAATTATTCACCATGACCAACTGGGATTTATACCTGGGAGGAAGGGCTGGTTCAATATCTGTAAAACAATTAACGTGATTCATCACATCAATAAAAGAAAGGACAAGAACCATATGATCCTCTCAATAGATGCAGAGAAAGCATTTGACAAAATACAGCACCCTTTCTTGATAAAAACCCTCAAGAAAGCAGGGATAGGAGGATCATAAATCAAGATCATAAAAGCCATATATGAACGAGCCAATGCTAATATCATCCTCAATGGGGAAAAACTGAGAGCTTTCTCCCTAAGGTCAGGAACAAGAAAGGGATGTCCACTCTCACCACTGTTATTCAACATAGTATTGGAAGTCTTAGCCTCTACAATCAGACAACACAAAGAAATACAAGGCATCCAAATAGGCCAGGAGGAGGTCAAACTTTCACTCTTTGCAGACCCTAAAGATTCCACCAAAAAACACTGCTAGAACTGATTCATGAATTCAGCAAAGTGGCAGGATATAAAATCAATGCACAGAAATTGGTTGCATTCCTCTACGCCAACAATGAAGCAACAGAAAGAGAAATCAAGGAATCGACCCCATTTACGGTTGCACCAAAAACAATAAAATACCTAGGAATAAATCTAACCAAAGAGGTGAAAAATATATACACTGAAAACGATAGAAAGCTCATGAAAGAAACTGAAGACACAAAAACATGGAAGAAGATTCCATGCTCCTGGAGAGGAAGAACAAATATTGTTAAAATGTCAATACTACCCAAAGCAATCTATATATTCAATGCAATCCCTATCAAAATAACACCAGCATTCTTCACAGAGCTAGAACAAATAATCCTAAAGTTTGTATGGAACCAGAAAAGACCCCGGATAGCCAAAGCAATCTTGAAAACGAAAACCAAAGCGGGAGGTGTCACAATCCCAGACTTTAAGCTACACTACAAAGCTGTAATCATCAAGACAGTATGGTACTGGCACAACAACAGACACTCAGATCAATGGAACAGAATTGAGAACCCAGAAATGGACCCACAAACGTATGGCCAACTAATCTTTGACAAAGCAGGAAAGAATATCCAATGGAATAAAGACAGTCTCTTCAGCAAGTGGTGCTGGGAACACTGGACAGCGACATGCAGAGGAATGAACCTGGACCACTTTCTTACACCATACACAAAAAGAAACTCAAAATGGAGGAAAGACCTCAATGTAAGACAGGAAGCCATCAAAATCCTCGAGCAGAAAGCAGGCGCAGCAACTTCTTACACAACACGTCTCCAGAGGCAAGGGAAGCAAAAGCAAAAATGAACTCCTGGGACCTCATCAAAATAAAAACCTTCTGCACAGGAAACAATCAGCAAAACTAAAAGGCAACTGACAGAATGGGAGAAATATTTGCAAACGAAATATCAGATAAAGGGTTAGTATCCAAAATCTAAAAAGAACTTATCAAACTCAACACCCAAACAACAAATAATCCAGTGAAGAAATGGGCAAAAGACATGAATAGACACTTCTCCAAGGAAGACATCCAGATGGCCAACCGACACATGAAAAAATGCTCAACATCACTCATCATCAGGGAAATACAGGTCAAAACCACAATGAGATACCACCTTACACCTGTCAGAATGGCTAACATTAACAACTCAGGCAACACCAGATGTCGGCAAGGATGCGGAGAAAGAGGATCTCTTTGGCACTGCTGGTGGGAATGCAAACTGGTGCAGCCACTCTGGAAAACAGTATGGAGGTTCTTCAAAAAATCAAAAACAGAACTACCCTATGACCGTGCAATTGCACTACTAGGAATATATCCAAGGGATACAGGTATGCTGTTTCAAAGGGGCACATGCACCCCTATGTTTATAGCAGTGCTATCGACAAGAGCCAAAGTATGGGAAGAGTCCAGATGTCCATTGACAGATGAATGGACAAAGAAGATGTGGTGTTTATGTATACAACGGAGTATTACTCGGCAATCACAAATAATGAAATCTTGCCTTTTGCAACTACATGGATGGAACTAGAGGGTATTATGTTAAATGAAATTAGTCAGTGAGAGAAAGACAAAGTTCATATGGCTTCACTCATATGAGGAACTTAGGATACAAAACAGATGAACATAAGGGAAGGAAAGCAAACATAATATAAAAACAGGGAGGGCGACAAAACATAAGAGACGCTTAAATATAGAGAACAAACAGAGGGTTGTTGGAGGGGTAGTGGGAGGGGGGATGGGCTAAGTGGGTAAGGTGCAATAAGAAATTTACTGCTGAAATCATTGTTGCACTATATGCTAACTTGGATGTAAATTAAAACTTAATTAATTAAAAAAATAAAAACGGAATCTCCTATTGGAATTTCCAACTGCAGTTCAACCTCACAGGTTTCATCCCTTCTTCCAACAGTTCCACACGTCTGTCTTCCTCCCCCAAAGATAGAACTCTTTGCAATTTCTGAAAAAGCAAATGCATGTACTTCCGTGCAAAATCCACCAATATACAAACGAATGAGAATTTTATACAAGAAAAATTATCAGACCCTTTGGATCAGTGTTCCCAACCTTGGCACTACTGACCTGTGACCTAGATACCTCTCCGTGGTGGGAGTTGTCCTGTACATAGCAGGATATGTGTCTATATCTCCCACTCCACTATGTGCCAGAAGCAACCCGCACCTCACTCCTCCCCAAATGTAAAGGTCACTCAACACTGCCACATGATCTTGGGCCGGGCAGGGGATGGGGGGGAAACCACAGGAAAATTACCCTAGTTACGGATCAGTGTTAGAGAGGTGTTAAGCAATTCTAACAAAAAAATCACTTAATGAAAACTTTTGGTACAGAGGCATTAAATTATGTTAATCTTATAACCTAAATATTCAACTTGCCTTATTTTTCTAGATATGATTTCATTGTAATGCTTTGTACACAATGAAACACATTACTACATGTAACACTGTGAACAGATTAAATGTTCTTAAAAAATATGGGAAAAAAATAGGGCTCCTGGCTGGCTCAGCCTATACATCATGTGATTCTTGATCTCTGGGTTGTGAGTCTGAGCTCCACATTCGGTGTGGAGATTCCTTAAATAAACAAACTTTAAAAAGTAAACAAATCTTTAAAAAAATACATGGGAAAACTGAAATGATTATTTTACAATTTTATCTTAACCAATACACTTTATTAACACGAGAAACTATCACTAAATTAAAAAAGAAAAAGCCTGTGGTCCTATAACAGAGTGAAATGCACACTCAAACTTGTGATGTGAATATACGATAACCTTCACACGTTATTTTCCATACTTGACACCCCTAGGATACATATATTGCACTCAAAAGGTGACAATAAGCTGACACTCTCTAAAGGCTGTTTTATCACCGCTTTTATTTATATGGGTTAAAAATATCTTTGTATGTCATCGAATATACATTTAAGGTAACAGTTCCAAAGGCTTCAGTCCCTTACACAAATAATCCAAACATCTATCGTTGCCCGTTTAAAACGTTTCCACTTGTTCGTTTTCAAACAAATCTGTGATGAAAATACCTTCACGTGTGCGCTGCGAGAATCTCTGCGACAAATCCGACCGCGAGAAGAATCGGCGGGCAACGTGGAGTGCAATTTTCAAGACTTATGCCGGGACATCGCGCCACTGCTCCAGAAGCACGCGGGTCCAGGTGAAGACACGAGTCAAGCGAGGTGGCCGCGTGGAGGCCCTGGAGGTCCGGCCTCTGCACGTGGCTGGCAGCTCGGCTCTCCCCCGGCAGCGTCTGGGCCTGAGCGCTTGCACTTGCCACGTGGATCACGAGTGCTAGAAGCGGCGTGCTCGGTGCTCGGCCCACACTTGCGCCGGCGCCTGGACACCGGGCTGGCTCAGCTCCACACACAACCAGACCGCAGCCGACGAGGCCTCCCAACAATGCTGGTCCTCACCCACCTCGCATTATGCCCAAGTCTCCGGCCCATCCTGCCCCCGTCACGCTCAGGACCTCCAGTCCACACCCGATCCCCCAACATCTGGACCCCTCGACCACCCCCACAAGATCATTTCAATCCAAGCTCACTAACCAGGGCTCATACTCCGCTCTACCTGCAGCCACAAATGGAAGCACAAAACCCATCTTGGCAGTAACACGCGCTCTCTCCTCTCCAGGTGGGTCCTGGAACCCGCTCATTCCACTCCCTTGCAGCCCAGGACCTCGTGCGTGCGCACCAAAGGCCGAACATCGCAACTCCCCTCAACCCCACCCCCACCCGGGAACCCAAATCCTTCCTCCATTCCAACCTAGACGCCCTCGAGGGCAGCACCGGGTACTGGGACCCGTCACCGAAGACACACGGATAAAAGCGCCACCAGACTCTAGTGCGAATCTGTCCCTCTCACGCCACCCTGACACCCGCCTGTCGCGGGCAGGCTCCGGGCAGCCGTGAGCCGAGAGCCGAGCTGCCCTCAGCACGTGGTCCCGTCCCTCCCCGGGGCCCGCAAGCACCCCCAGGCCACCGCCAGCCCACACTCCCCGAGAACTAACCTTCCAGGAAGAGAAGCCGCAGCTCTAAGCCAGTTCCTCACCTGGAAGGGCCAAGGGCCTCTGCGGGAGCTCAACGGTCACCTGACCCTGCCGGACATGTGCACATGTGCAACGAGGCCGTAGCCACGCCCACACGCCCATCCCCGAGCTCGCGCCTGCGCAGAGGCCGCCCAAGAAGGCCAACCCCCTCCCAGGACCTGCCACGTGCAACTGCGCGCTCAGGCTTCCCTGGAGGGTCCTCAGACTTTCCCTCTAGCAGCCGCTCCGTCCCCACGGCAATCACCTGTGCTGGTTCTGTTCCTTCCTCTTCATTTGCTACATGTGAGGAACCCACAGCATCTGTGTTGAGATGGGACGTTAGCGAGTAAGAGGGTCAGGTGTGCTCTGCTTGCTCTCTCTAGAGCTACCGAAAGGGGGATTGGGTGGGGGATGCTGTGGAAACCGAGTTCTGGGGAGAGAAGCAGCAGCACCACCAGAGACTCTGTTGAAAATGCTAATTCATCGGCCGGACCGCAGCTGTATCTCAATCTCGTAGAGTAGGGTTCTCCTGTAGACTCTGTTTCAACAGGAATGCAGATTCGCATACACATAACACTTTAAGAGGCAGCGTTTGGTTAACTGGTCCTCGACGCTAGCTTCTTGTTACCGTCACCTGAGAGATTTTAAGAACTACCATTTCCCGTGCCCACCCACTTCTGGCTCATAGATGGCCATCCTATAGCTGTGTACTCTCCTGGTGGGAGGGGCTAGTGAACTCTGGGGAGTCATTTTTACAAGGTCAATGTTCTTATTCAGGAGAGCTCATCCTCATGATTTATGCGTCTCCCAAAGCCCCATCTCCAAATGCCATCACACTGGGGATTCGATTTCACCACGTGATTGGATGGGCACTTTGTACAGAAGTTTAGTGGTCTGCAGTTGGTGGAATTCGCATGAGACAATGTCTCGAAGGGGTTAAAATCATGGTGGGAGAGGAGCAAGGAGATTATTTATATGTGGGGCAGTTGGGCCTTGGAGGAAGACAGTGCGATACAAGCTGGATACAGAATGTTAGGAGAGGAAACCTGGAGGAGACTGTGAAAGAGGTGAAAGAGACACAGGCAGTCGGGGCCAGCGAGGGTAGTGGGAGTGAGGTAGTGGGGAAAGCACATTTTCCTACATAATTTTCATATGAATTGGCACTGAATTATTCGAACAAGTCCAAATTCATTAACTTCGATTGTGAAGTGATTTCAATAATAATTTATTTACATCACGGACTTCCTTTTACTTGTATCCCTGCATGTTCTTCCTAGGTATTTTTGTGTCATTCTGTTTATGTACAGATAACCTTAATTGGTTATTAGTTCAGTGGTCTGAAGATTAGGAAAGTACTAGTTTCTGGGTAGAGGAACTTCCCTGGGAAGTGAAGAACCCAGGGAGAGACACATCCTTCCCCACTAATCCCTCACATGTCAGTACTCAGTATTTCCTGATGTCCTTCATAGGACATGCTGTCTACCTACAGGGATCAAGTGGGGAAAAGGCTGCTCACAAATACTCAGTCTCCTTACACAGTTCTAACTAGAAACTCATAACCATTTTTTTTTTTTTTGTAATTAACAACTGGGGAAATTTTTGAGAAACATCTTCAGCTCCCAAGACTGTATTCCCAGTGTGGCTGCAAATGAAACAATTGCAGTTGTGAGGGAGGTGACCTCACAGGATCACAAAGCTATATCACAGGGTCTGGCTGCCCCCCTCCTACACATGGACTGTCTGCCATGCCCTTCACACTGAGCCCCTCCTGGAAGCAGGAAGGAGTCGGTGAGGATTTCTCTTTCAGTCTGAGAGGCAGTGTCTGTATCAAGAGTCTGGGTGAGTGATCATATCAGAAATCTTCTTTATATTAGCTGGTTCATTGTGAAAGCCATGCAGGAAGGTGGAATAATTCTGAGGCTTGAGCTGAGCTAGTTAAGAGGAGATGGGGTCCTAGCCCTTCACCAATCGCTGACGGCTCCTGATGCAATAAATGCCATCTCTGTTCATAGTGATTTCTTGGCGTTTAATGCAAGTAATAATACACAGAGATTTTTAAGTCCTTACAGACTGAGTTGTAAAATCAATTTGTTGTGCAGTCTACATTATAGGATTCATAGACTAAATTTTCAGGGTTACTAGAGGTGCATCTGTAACACCTCCATGCTTGCAGTAAAGAGTATGATGAATTTACAGGAATCATATGATCCTGTGCAGAAAGTGTATCCAAATGATAATGGCTTGAACTGAAAGGTTTCCTCTACCTTTGGATGTACCATGCAATTACTGGGGACAGTAACTGAGTCTCCACTGAAAACATCCATAAACTGTTGATTATAGTGTAACTACATTCATTCTGAAAGTTAGGAAGTGAACAGGTAAGGAACAGTTGGCATAATTTTACGTTCCGGGTGGCAGTTCTCAGGTTCATATCATCTTCTTTCCACCCATTTAAAAATTATTCTGCTATCAACACACAAACCTAGTACTTCGATTCATAAACTCCGTAACAATACACACCTTGCAAATGCCATTTTGCGCTAATATCTTTTATGCTAGTATCACTCACAAATCTTAGTTCTTAGTAGTCTTAACTCAGGTACTAAAAATTGTATCATCTGAAATTAATAATTTAGGTTTCTGCCTTACGCTATTTTATCAGGCATTAGTGTTTTATGTTCCAAAGTTTATGGCATCACATGTGATCATTCAACAATTCCTGTGATTGCTGCCATTACACTTGGGTTCGTGACATAAAATCAAATTAGTCTTTCTTCTGCCATCGTAGTATCAACCTCCTCTTACATCCACTACATGTAACTAGTTACGGGACAGGCTCCTGCAGTAAACTACTGCCTGCAGTGCATGACATTCACTAAGATATTTAAGGCTTGACCCAGAATTGATAGTGTTCCATCAAATAAATCTTGACAAGTATATGGGAACTTGTTGTAATGAAAATTATATAATACTGCCACTCGAAAATCAACTACAAGGGGTCAAGTCAAAAGTAACTATAGACCTGGATTGTTAGATGGACACAGCTAACTAGCTGTCTAGCAGACCAATATGACAGCCTGAAGGAGCAGATTTGGACAGATCCTTAACCTCTCTGTGTGTCTGTTCTGTTCATCTTTTAATTACAGCCACAGTAATGCCGACCTCATAGATGTGTGGAGCATGAAGAAGTTCTCACGTGAGTGCCTTCACAGGAGTGATTTTACATTATAAGGGCTCTTGAAAAGTTCTACATTCAGCCCTCAGAAGCTGCTGTGAAAAGAAGACCTCAAGTAGGCGTATCCAAGGGGCAAGGAATGGAAAGCAGAACATAGTGGATTTCAGCTGACGTGATACATGTGGCGCATGTCTCATATTTCCATGAAGGAAGTTCTAGCCCAGAAGGCAACGGTCAGTGACTGGGACCAGAGACAATGGTCACAAGGGATCTGGCCATCGGTCTGATCTTCTTCACACAGACTACCGTTGGAATCCTGGGAAATTTCTCACTTCTTTGTCATTATATCATCCTTTCCTTCACTGAGTACAGGTGGAGGTCCACAGATTTCATTCATAAGCACCTGATTGGAGCCAACTTCTTAGCCCTACTCTGTAAAGGAGTCCCCCAGACCATGGCAGCATTTGGGCGGAAACATTTCCTCAGTGACACTGGATGCAAACTTCTTCTCTTTCTTCACAGAGTGGGGAGGGGAGTGTCCATTGGTAGCATCTGCATCTTGAGCGTCTACCAGGCCATCACCATCAGCCCTGGGAACTCCAGGTGGGCAGAGCTTAAAGTTAAAGCGCACAAATACATTTTCCCCTCGATTTTCCTGTGTTGGGTCCTGCAAATGCAGGTGAATATCATTTTTCCTATCTACTTAACGAGCACATTGAGTGATAAGAACACCACAAACAAAAAGCATTTTGGATACTGTTCTTCGGTTCGTCATGACAAAGCTAGTGACTCACTGTATGGACTGTTGTTATCATTCCCCGATGTGTTATGTCTGGGGCTCATGCTCTGGGCCAGCAGCTCCATGGTTTTCATCCTGTACAGGCACAAGCAGCAGGTCCAACATATTCGAAGAACCAACGCCTCTTCCAGATCCTCCCATGAGTCTAGAGCCACCAAAATCATCCTTCTTCTGATGAGCAGCTTTGCCTGTTTTTACACCCTCTCCTCCATCTTTCAAGTTGTTGTGGCTTTTTTTGAAAATCCCAGCTGGATCATCATGAATGTCACTGCATTTGTGTCTGTATGTTTCCCAACTGTCAGCCCCTTTCTGCTCATGAGCCATGACTCCAGGGTACCCAGGCTGTGCTTTGCATGGACAAGGAATATAAAATCCCCTCATCCAGGGCGCCTGGGTGGTTCAGTCCACTGAGCATCTCACTCTTGATTTTAGCTCAGGTCATGACACCAGGGTCGTGGAATCAGCATGGAGCCTGCTTAAGACTCTCTCTCTTTCAAATAAAAATTCTGTCTCTCTCAAATAAACTTAAACTTTTTTTTAAATAATAAAATCCCCTCATCTTAGGAGAAATATGTAAACTGTGTGTATTTGTATAATGTAGTTGCCAATTAATTCACCCCCTTCAGTGTTCTAAATAACACTACGAGTCAAAAGGGAATGATAAATAGGACATGCCGAGCATTTCTTCAAAATAAACAATTAATCATAATAACATTGTAATGAAATATATTTGTCTTGTAAATACTTATATAATTGAAGTTTTCCTAATACTTTCAGTAGAGGAGTTCAGAATTTATATGCAGTAATAAATGCCTGGTCTGGAAACAATCTGTATATTCCAGAGAAGTCTTCCAGTGTGTGGCTTTCAACCTAATGCAATAAATTTCCAAGAAATGCACCTGGCATGAAATTTGGGGAAAAGTTATACGAATATGGCTTAGCATGTGGCCTTGTCATGCCTTCAACTGAATATAATGTCCCCAGTAAATAATGAATAGCCTGGGTGGAGCTGGAGGAAAAATCCATTCTTGGGCAGTAGTGTCTCTGGGAGCCAGTTAGGACTTTTGTAGGTAAGTCACACCCTTAGAGAGAGGGCACTGATTCATTTGAAACATGATGTTACGAAGGCAGATCACCATGTTTACCATATTTTCATGAGGAAATGGCCAGGATAAAGAGCATCGGGGCAAAGGAAAGTACAAAAACGAAAAACTGTTTCCACTGATATTTGAAGACCGTCAAGTGTTAACAATGTAAGCAGACATGTGTTGTGATCAGGAAAAAGTGGATTTTTCTCTATTATGTTAAGATGACTTGGGCACGTTGGCAAGATGGGGTCTGGAAGGAAACGCTTGGGTCTCCTTCAGGGCACATACAGGCCTTGGGGTCATTTATTTACACGGAGCTTCAGCTGGAACCTCAAACTCCCGAGGTCAGCCTTTTCTTTGACCTCTTTGTCCAGCAACATTAAGAGCAACCAGCCAATGTTATCATGTTTATTAGTTTTCCAAAATTCTTTGCAAGTATCAAACACATGTTCACCCAGATACTTTTTTTTTTTAAGTAGCTGATTAGGAGTGTTGAGGGAAGATATTCCGTGATAGGTTATCAGTGCTCTCTTTTGCATTTTTAAATCTAAAGGGATTTGAAATCTAATTCTTTGGTTTCTACTCAAGAACCCATTCAGAAATCTCTTCCTTAAATCTTGTTTCTCTAGATTCACTCCTGGTAACAGTGGAATGATTAGTTGTTTGATATTCCTAAAATGGAATCCTATACAGCAATGCCAGGGGATGAATAATATGGAAGGATAAATTCCCAAACAACATAAGAAACGAAAAAAGTCAAATACAAAAGAGTTCATGCTCTATTATTCTACTATATAAAATACCAAACAGGCAAAAATAACCTATGCTGGTAGGGGTCCCAGCAGTGTTTACCCTACGAGTGGTGACTGAGAGGGACAGCAGATGGGGGCTTCTGGGGGTCTGATGATATTCTGTGCATTGATGTCTGCGCTGCATGCAGAAATGTGATCAGTGGGCATAGTGTCGTTGATCTCTGTACCGTATTAAAGGGCTGTAGGTATTTAAAAACATATATCACCAATAAAATCATGGGCTCTTGTGAGATTTATGCATACTGTCCTTACATTGTCAAGAAACAGTTTAATGTACTAGCCAAAAAGACTGATTAGTTTTTCAAATCATGCTGAAATTTCTAGGTTGAAAAACCAACAAACACTAACGGTACAACTTCCAAAGGAAAGGGGTCAAATGTATGCTTGTTTGTAAGAGGTTTTTCAAGACCTACAGGAATTGAAATCGAAAATAAGAATAGTCAAAAATAAGAATAACATTGAAAATAAGAATTGAAGTAGAAAAGTGAAAAATACTGTATGGAATTTAAAACACTTTAACAATGTAGCACAGCAATTACATATCAGGTAACATATACTTCAAGGTTTGTCTTTATTATGATCGTCAAAAATGAGGAAAATCCGATAAATTGTCACAGCAGAAGGAGTCAGAGGAGACATGATCACCAAATAAAGTTTCATTATATACATGATGTGCTCTCCGTTGGCAAGTTAGAGGCTTCAGTCTCAATCACCTTGTCTTATGCCAATATGTGTGGCTGTTATAACCCCACCAAATTGAGAGTCCTATTTTCCAGTGAAAATTAAAGTGAAAATCTATGGACAGGTTCACAGTGCTTAATCCGTCCAGGAGTAAAGGGAAAAAATCCTTGTGTCGCTGGCTTCCCATCACATAAAAGGGGGTCTAGCCCCTCCTGCACTCCTGGAGTTTGGGAGATGGCACAAGTCTCTGTGAGTAATGAGTCTGTCATTTGGAACCTCTGCCAAAGGGAGGCAGAGCCCACCTAGAAGCCCCACCGGTATATGAATTTGGTGCCTCCACAACACAACTACACGATGTACTTTTTTTTTTTTTTAGGTAGTGATTAGCTTTTTAGTGAGCTCTCCTCAAAACTCACTCTTAAAAACCAATTTTGGAAAGTGTCAACATGGACTCCATTTCTGACAAGGAAAGAAGGGCACCAAAATTCCATGTCCCCTGGAAAGTGCATATTCACAAATGAAGACAGATGGGTCCCAGCAACATGTCAGCTTGAGAAGAATCCGTGGGACCTATCCCTTTAGAGGAAAGTTTAAACTTTCCATGGTGTAGCCAAAGTCACCGGCACTAGGAAGTTTCAATTCTAAGACTGCCCTAAATGTATATCCTTGTTCACTGATGGTTTAGGTAGGCTGCACCCTAACAGTGTCCCCTGGACCACTGGGTCTGGTTAGTCTCAATGCCAGCTCTGCAGATCCGAAATCAGAGGCAGTTGTTTCCTTCATCGGTCGGTCACAGGTCAGATTCCTGGGCTGCTGCCAGGGGTCTAGCTGTTAAGTGTACCTCTTGGAAAACTGTGGCAGACAGATTAAGGACCGCCCTGCCTTTCTTGGGCTGCGATCTGTGGAGGAGGTCATGTGCATGAGGACCCGTTATCGAAACTTAGGTGTCCCCTTTTCATACTGTACTCATTGCAAAGAAGTCACTGTGTGCAGCCCACATTTACAATAAGGATTATATGTTCTACTTTCTTAAGGATAAAATTTCTACATAAACTATGTGGACTCTTCAGAAAAGGAGATATTTTTTTCTCTTTTATTCAGTGATTTCCTCTTATCAGTGTAGACTCCTGCACATCTGTTTGATACTGAGTGACAACCAATACTGACTCTTCTGATCTTGTTTAAATTCAAGGTGTTCCGGGGCACCTGGGTGGCTCAGGCGGTTGACCATCTGACTTTGGCTGAGGTCATGATCTCGGGTTGTGGGTTCGAGCCCCACGTCAAGCTCTGTGCTGACAGCTCGGAGCCTGGAGCCTGCTTCGGATTCTGTGTCTCCTTCTCGCTGCCCCTCACCCACTCACGCTCTCTGTCTCTCAAAAATGAATAAACATTAAAAAAAATATTTATTCAGTGATTTCCTCTTATCAGTTTTGATTCCTGCACATCTGTTTGATACTGAGTTACAACCAATACCGCCTCTTCTGCTCTTGTTTAAATTCAAGGTGTTCTGGGGCGCCTGGGTGGCTCAGTCGGATAAGTGTCCGACTTCGGCTCAGGTCATGATCTCGTGGTTTGTGGGATCGAGCCCCGCATCAGGCTCTGTGCTGACAACTCAGAGCTGGAGGCTGCTTCAGATTCTGTGTCTCCCTCTCTCTCTGCCCCTCCCCTGCTTGCACTCTGTCTCTCTCTCTCTCCCTCTCAAAAATAAATAAATATAGGGGCACCTGGGTAGCTCAGTCGGTTAAACATCCGACTTCATGGGGCGCCTGGGTGGCTCAGTCGGTTGAGCGACCGACTTCCGATCAGGTCATGATCTCGCAGTTCGTGAGTTTGAGCCCCAGGACAGGCTCTGTGCTGATGCCTTGGAGCCTGGAACCTGCTTTGGATTCTGTGTCTCCCACTCCCTCTGCCCCTCCCCTGCTCATGCTCTGTCTCTCTCGGTCTCTAAAAAATAAATACATGTTAAAAAAAAATTTTTTTTTCACCCGCTCTTTCGGGTGACTCCTGTGTCCCTCTGACATAGCCCATTTTTAGAAACCGAGTTGTTTAGCATGTCCTGACTTACGGCACTGCAGCTCTGCAGGCTGATTTCATACACGTCCTGTCCTAGTCCAGGCTGCACCGTCTCTCCTGGCAGCCCCTGGCTGCTGCCATGGGGGAACCGTGTCATGGACCAAGGCATGGACACTACGTATGCTCACTGCTCCTGGGTGTCACTGTGTTCACGCCCTCTCAGCTCAAACACCAAGAAAACGTATGTGTGTGTGCTGAACCGCTCATGCACATAGGTAGAAACGTGTGTGGGGGGCGATTTGTGTCCATACACAGCCAACATGACTTCAGGCTGATGTCTCCAACTCCAACCCATTCCTCATGGATCATTTAACTTCCTGCCCTTGCTCATCTGTCACCTGTCTCTCCAACGGTGACAAACGTGGATCTCACCATCTGCAGTTGTGAGTCAAATGCATTTCTGGTCCAATTTGTATAGGATACCGGCCCTCTTGTGCCTGGTTCTTCCAGGAAAAACATCTGAGTAAACTATGGGAGGGCTGCAAGAAAGCGGAAGTACAGGTAAGGACATGGAACGTTCTGAGGTAGAGGAGGAGGAACACCTGGATACCTGGGAAGGGAACACCTTACACAGCAGGAGATACTGGGGGGGGGGGGTGGGAGGGGAGGGGCAGACTATTAAGGATATCAAGGATTATCTGTATTACAGGATTCCCACCTGACAATGGCATTCCAGGGGAAGCTGCATGGCAGGGACACCACCCCGCTAGGCCCAGAAGACAATGCATCCGGTCAAAGAGCATAACCCTCAAGCCTTTGAAATCTAAGGGAATTTTCCCTCCTAGATTTTTTACCTATTGCGGACAGGTGACCCATTTCCTTTTTTCGATTCCTTCTTTTGGAATGGGAATATCTAAACTCTCCCCATGCCATTGTATTCTGGAAGCAGGGAATGTGTCTGCATTCACAGGTTTATAGCTGGAAGAAAACAGGTTTTCCTCAAGAGGAATCATGTCTCAAATCTCAATTACTCTGGACTTAGATGACAGTAGCTGAGATTTGGGACTTGGAGTGGATTATACAGTGGTTTAGACTTTGGGGCTGTTGGTATGGGGAGGGAAGTGGATTTTCCTGGAGGACATGAGTTTGAGGGGTCCAGCAGGCTGAGTGTTAATGACCAAACTGGATCTTTTCAAATTGATAGGCTGAAGTCCTCAATCCCAGTATCAGAAGGTGACTCTATTTGGAGTTAGAACCTTGAAGGCTCTCGGACTGAAAATGAGTACATGAGGGTGAGCCCTGATCCACTCTCAGTGGTGTCATTATAAGAGGCAATCTGGGACACAGAGAGGCTCCAGACCTCTGCATGCACAGAAGACACACTAAGGGAGGACACAACGAAAGGGTGGCCATTTGTAAGCCAAGGAGATGTCACAAGAAAATACAGCTTCTGATGTGTCTTGGACCTCCAGCCTCCTGAACTGTGGAAGAAAATACCTGGCTTTTTTTTTTTTTTAAAGCCACGCTGAACATTGCATTTTGTTATGGCAGCCCAGGAAAACTGACACAAAGTTAAGGGTCTGCCTGATCAATCCTGGGACCTCCAAGGAGCACCCCTAATCTCTTTCAATGGGATCCCAGGTCCCCAGTCTCTGAGATGTCAGCTGCTGTGGCCTGACTCTCTCCGGGAGCAGAGCCCTTACAGGAGGCCACAGCAGGGAAACAGAGGCTGGGACATGTCTCCCGTACTATGCCTGCCCATCCACGGGAATCAGGAGAAGGGAGTCGGCACAGGCTATTTTCCACTGGAGGAGGATGAGGTTCAGTGGAGGGTGGGGGGACTGCTGGTTGGGTTTGGAAGCGGAACTTTCAGTCCCGACTTTGGACAAATGTTAACTTCCCTGCTTGTCAGATGCCTCCTGGGAGGTGGCATGTTGCCTGCATTCCTCACAGGGATCCTGTGAGTCCCACAGGGGATTCTCCCTGTGAAAGCACCTGTGTGAGCCTTCATGTTATGCTCATAGAACTTCTGTCCTTGCACCCCAGTTCCTGATGCTGTCAGATCCTGAAGGTACTGGACTCCACCCAAAAGGGCATTCTTTTCACCCTCCTATAAAATCTCTTTACCCTCGGGGCACCTGGGTGGCTCAGTTGGTTAGATGACCGACTTTGGCTCAGGTCATGATCTCACAGTTCGTGAGTTGGAGCCCCACGTCGGGCTCTGTGCTGACAGCTCAGAGCCTGTAGCCTGCTTCAGATTCTGCTCACGCTCTGTGTCTGTCTGTCTGTCAATAATAGACGTTAAAAAAAAAATCTCTTTACCCTTTATTTTACCACCTCTAGACAAGGCTCCTAGTTTCCAGCTTGGAGAGTTAGATAAAGGTACCACTGGAGCTTCCTATTTTTTTTGAAAAGTAGTTCACCCTTCTCTTCTTTCTTTCCTCCATGTGCACTGCAATTCCAGGCTTGTGCAATCTCACATCGCCAGTGAAGTTCTGGGTTGATATGAGCGAGAGAGAGCGAGAGCGAGAGCGAGAGAGAGAGAGAGAGAGAGAGAACGAACCTGTAAAGAGGAAAGAGGAGAGATCTCCGGCTCCCAGAGGTGGGTTGGTGGGTTTTTGGACGTTGAATGTAACACTCATCACTGTCCTTTGTTCAAGTTAGGAAGAATCCCTGCAGTCACTCAAGTGTCCATCCATGGGCACTGTCTGGACAGGAATCACTCCTTGAACTGACTCTCCTCCCAGATTTGCGGTCCATATGAAAAGCACAGCTTCTCCCCTGGGATTGGGCCAATGACTGTCTCACTTTCCCGAATTTCAGAGTCTCTACTGTTCACAAAGAAAGATCTGATTTCAAGTGGATTTCACCTCTGTCAGAAGCTGACTTTGACTTGGATTTATTACAACAACAACAAAAAAAGTCAAATTCTTTGTTTTCTTGGGTGCAGTAACTGATACATATGTTTCATCTTCTTTTTGACTTCAAGTTTTGGGAGAGTGTGCCCTTTCTGTGGCAGGAATGGGTTGTCTCGCTCACAAGGTTTTGAACCACACTTTTGTCTGGGGCAGGAGGATTTCCCTCTTGAATGGGACATATCATTTCACATTCTCTCCTTAATGCCCTACTGATTTCAGTCTCCTAGAATCACCATTCATCCTAGGATTCTTCTAGGATCATCATCATTCAATTGGGGCTAAATTCTCATCCTTTGGAACCTGCAGCTTTGGGGCATAGGATCCCAAATAAACCTGCATCCTCTGTCCTCCACACAGACATATAGCACCTGAGAGGCTATCACCTTTTTTCTGAGCACAGTCTGAGAATGAAGCCATGCGACATTAAAAGCTGATACGTATCTCAAGCAAGGCTATTATAGTGGGACATATTTGAAGCTGGCTCTGGGCATCTACTTCCAGTTTTAGTTTAAACTCACCAGGAAGATGTTTTCAAGGAATGACTTTCCTAGAATGGTGGCAACCAGCACTTATTGTGGAGGGGAGATGGTGTGGTTCCTGAAGCTCTTAGATGAGGACTCAGATACCCTTTCAACTTCTGAGGATTTTCTAACTCACTATGTCTCAGGACTCCACTGGATGTTCAAACAGACTTCTCAGGCTTAACTTTCTCCTCAGATCTCCAAAATTCTTGTCACCTTTCTCACTGCCATTTCTCGGCTAAAGTTTCTTATTTTCCTGTACAACAAATTCATCTGTCCACTGCTCCAAAGGATGACACTCATCTATTATCTTCAAAGGTACTTCTTTATACAAACATCTATGAAAAACAGTCCAGAACAAAAGTTCCCCGTGCCTCTGCCCACAAGACATGCACATACATGAGAAACCCATGGAGAATTGCCTTCCAACAATATTGATAACCCATTTTTTCACAGTATTAAACTCTGGCAGATTTTTCTATGAGTACATCCCTGAGTGAAGCACTCCAATCAACAGATAAGAAGCTAGAATCAAATCCACTCAATTTCCCTCAATAGCATTTCATTAAGACAGCTGTATTCAGAATACTGGGCATCAGAATGAGGCCAAACAGCTTTGTCCACTTCCAGTCTGCCAGTGTATGGCCCATTTCAACCAGGGGATGCAACCACCAATGCCCATTAGTGTCCACGCTGGAGAGTCATGTGGTTACTTCCTAGGTTCTGTATTGACTTTTCCAGCAGGAGGAGTAAATAAACAACTGGGCATTGCTCAGACACATACAATTCACATTTCTTCTGGTAAGATTAGGGGATTTTGTGTTCCTTATCCAGGAAAAGCAGAGCCTACGTACTGTGGAGTCTTGTCTCATGAGCAGAAATGGGCTGATGGCTGGAAAGCCCACGGAAATTACTGCAGTGGTCTTCACCAGCCACCGGCTGGGATTATAACTAAGAGCAATACAAGCATGAAAGACGGAGGAGAGGAAGTGGAAAGACACAAAGGTGCTCATGAGGACGAGGATGCTCTGGGTGGCTCTGGACTCAGCAGAGGATCTGGGGGCGACATTAGTGCTGTGAATGTGCTGGACCCGCTGCTTGTGTCTGTGCAGGAGGAAGACCATGGAGCCGCTGGTCCAGATCGTGAGCCCAGAAAGTGAAACTTCAGGAAATACTATCAATGCTGCATATACAGAAACTGTGATTGTCTCAGTGTCTACAGAAAGACAATACCCCAAATCTCGTTTCTTTGTGATGTTTTTCATGTGCCAGTTGTTAGATGCGTATAACACATACATAGGAAAAATTAAATTTACAAACATGAACTGGATCCAACAGAGGGAAATGGAGAGGCCAATGTACTTTGGGGCTTTGGTTTTAAGATCCTTCCAACAGGAGTTCATGGGGCTGATCGTGACGGTCTGGAAGACACTCAAGAGGCAGGTGCTGCCAATGGACATTCCCCTGCCCACCCTCTGAACATACAAAAGAAGTTCGCATCCAAACTCATTGAGGAAATATTGCAGCCCAAAAGCTGCCAGTGTCTGGGGGACACCTTTTGAGAGCATCGTCAAGGAGTTGGCTATAAGCAGGTGCATGAGGATCAACTCTGTGGGTCTCAAACTCCCTTCGGTGTGGTAATGGAAGACATAATGGTGAAGAAGAGAGAAATTGCCCAGGATTCCAACTATCGTCTGTGATAAGAAGATGACTGCTATTGCCAAATCCCTGGGGGCCATTCTGTCATTTAGCACATTTTCCTCTAAATAGTAGTAACAATCATTCTTCTGAGCAAAGAGACTCATTGAAGAATCTGACACCAAGAGTAACTTCCGTGGTCCTGTGAGATTGCCAAAGACTCCAAGAGACAGGAGTAAATGGAGAAACTTTCCAGTATACTCCATGGAAAATTCAGCACTAAGAACGAGGTGATCATAACTGGGTGAAGCTACGATAAGCAAAAGCATATAAAGAGAGCGTAATACAACATTTTCAGAATAAACTGAAATTTGCTAGCCATATTAGGTAAAAGAAAACTGCAGTAACTACCCATATCATACAACAAATCAATTCTGAATAGATTGCTCATCCAAATTTTAGAGATAAATAATGACATTTATAGAAAAACAAAAAGAGAATATTCTGTGGCCTTGAGTTAAAAACATATTTCTTAAACAGCACAAAGCATATTAACTGTATATGTGACATGACAAAGTAAATTATAAAAATTAAGAGCTGGTTCTCCTCAAAAGACACACACACACACGGGAGGGAAAGAGAGACAGAGAGAGAGAGAGAGAGAGAGAGAGAGAGAGAAGAGATTGAGTATAGTACAAAGAATGCTTACAGGCTCACAATAGAAAACAGTGGACAAAACTTCCCGACAGAAACTTCAAAAGAGGTTACTCAATGGGTAATACATGTCCAAAACATGTTCAATGTCCTTAGTAATTGGGAAAATTAAAATTAAACCACTACTTGGTACCACCATACACTGACCAGAAAGCTAAAATGAAGTGACTTAATACCACGTTTTGGCAAGGTTGTGGGTCAACCAAGATTTCCATACACTGCTGGTGGGTGTTAAAATTGCTACAAACATTTTAGAAAACTGTGTGGTAGTATCTGCTTTAGCTGACCAGATGTAATCCTATGTCTCAACAATTCCACCTTTACAAATTTACTGAACAGAAATGTGTACAGGTATTACCAAAAGACCTTGTAGAGTTTATATGCCAGCACTACTCCATTACTCATAGTAGCTCCCATCTCAAAACTACCCCCCTGCCCATTAACAGTAGAATGAGTCAATCAAGTGATATTCACATAATGGAGTCCTATACAGCAATGCTAATGACTGCTAGTAACCGGTTGTATGCAACTATATGGATAAATTCACAAAATCAGATAGACTGAGGAAAAAAAGGCCAATATGAGAGAGTTCATTCTATAGGATTCCATTTATAGAAAGTGCAATACAGGCAACAGTGATCTAATCTCTTAAATGTTCGAATGGCTGTAAACTTATTCCCAAGAACTCCAAATCTATGAATATATGCAGCAGAAGTATACCCTTGGGGACAGTACTTTAATTTTTTTTTAATGTTTTATTTATTTTTGAGACAGAGAGAAACAGAGCACGAGCAGAGGAGGGACAGAGAGAGAGGGAGACACAGAATCCGAAGCAGGCTCCAGGCTCTGAGCTATCAGCACAGAGCCTGATGCAGGGGTCAAACTCATAAACCGCGAGATCATGACCTGAGCCGAAGTCGAACGCTAAACCGACTGAGCCACCCAGGCGCCCCTTGGGGACCGTACTTTAAAGGGGGCACATGAGTTTCTGAGGGAATGACAGAATTCTGTTTCTTGATATTGGCGTTGTGTACAGGGTCACATTCTGTTTGTGAAATTCCACTGAGCTGTGCACTTATATCCTGTGTGTGTGTGTTTAATTTTTTTATTTAAAAAAAATTTTTTTTAATGTTTTTATTTATTTTTGAGACAGGGAGAGACAGAGCATGAGCAGGGGAGGGGTAGAGAGGGAGACACAGAATCTGAAGCAGGCTCCAGGCTCTGAGCTGTCAGTACAGAGCCTGACATGGGTCTTGAACTCATGGACTGTGAGATCATGACCTGAGCCAAAGTCAGACGCTTAACCGACTGAGCCACCCAGGCGCCCCAATTTTTTTAAAAATCTACAACACCAACCCCCCCCCAAAAAAAAAAAAAAACTGGAAGTAGCTGGGGAAAGGTTGTTCTTGTGAATATGTGTGACCTGCTGATTGTGTCTGTGCAGGATGAAACTTAGAGCCACAGGCTTAGATCACGAGCCCAAACAAGAAACATAAAGGACTAATAACAATGCTGCATAGGGAGTACCTGTGATTTTGTCACGAAATTCAGCAGAACGGTATCTGAAATCTTTGGAGTTTTGTTATGTCTTTGCTGCTGTGTTTGACCTTATATAAATAAGACGAATTTTATACAGCATATACAGGATCCAGCAGAGGAAAACAGAAACCTCAATATATTTGGGAGTTTTTTTTATTCTGCCCACCTGGAGTTGATGCTCATCGTGATGGTGGAGACATGCAGGAAGGTGATGATGTCAGTGGCCTACTGTGCCACCTCTGTGGGGGAATAAAACAAATTTGCATCCAAAGTTATTGTGGAAATGCTTCAACCTAAAAGCTGCCATAAATCTAGGAGCCACCTTTACATAGAATGCCTGAGGAGGGGTTATAAGCTGATGTATGAAAATCAAACTGTGGATTTCAATTTGCCTTCAGTGAAGGAAAGGAAGGTCTAATGATAAAGAGGCAGGAAATGCCTGTGATTACAACTTAGTCTGTTATAAGAAGTCCATTTCTATTGCCAAATCTCGGGAGACCATTCTGCCAGTTACCACTAACTGGTATTTGTCTTCAGAGCCAGGAGAACCTGCATGGGAATATGAAGTGTGGGCTACATTTATTATATATTAACAGACATTCGTTACTCTCACTATAGGATCTACTATAGGTTTTGTTTGGTTAAGGGTCTTCCTAGAGTTAAACATACAACCTTTAAATAGCACTTACAATGTATAATGTATAGCTGCTATAATGCCATATATATGATATCTTCTTTGTGTTTTTCATGGAGACACTGCCATTATTTTTACCATAAGGAGGACTTTCATACAGAGAGGTTGAATAATCTAAATCCACATGCTAGGTAGGGGCCCAAAAGGGACTTGAACCTGGCTAGACTGGATGAAAGACAGAGCCTTAACCACTATGTGCACTAACAAACCATGTCAGCTGTGTTTTCAAGTAATCCTGACCTAGATTTAGTTTTGTTTTACTGCTCTGCCATTTTATTTTACAATTGTGGTTGGAACAATTTTTTATGTCTCCTGATTTAGTCTAAAAGTCAATATCAAATATGAATAAAGGTTCAGAGATTCTAATAAAATGCAGATTCACTAATTACAGTCTATCATACGGGAACCTGCCCCAAGTCAGATGAATAAATGTAGGGTTTGTTCAATATTAACTTGACATTAGAAAGACTCATTTGTTGTCATACTGGTATAGGAAGAAAAATACAATGTCATTTGTCAAAGAAGCTATTGGAAAACAATTATTTGTTCTGTAAACTGTGACACACAAAACATTAATATATGATAAAACAGTGTAGGATAGAAACTAAATCATTAATAATTTTGATTCAAGTGCTTATCTGTTTATTAATACCTATGTTAAATGAAGATACTGGCAACAAGGTGAGACTGTGTGTTGTGTAAGTTGAAAGAGGTATGTGCGTTATGTAAGTTGAAATGTAAGGGAAATGGGTAGTGAACTTTGGGGTTGATGTTAGAATATTATTAAACCAGAGAAAAGGACACAAAATGCATTTGGAACACACTTCTCTAAAGAAGACATACCAGGGGCGCCTGGGTGGCGCAGTCGGTTAAGCGTCCGACTTCAGCCAGGTCACGATCTCGCGGTCCGTGAGTTCGAGCCCCGCGTCAGGCTCTGGGCTGATGGCTCGGAGCCTGGAGCCTGTTTCCGATTCTGTGTCTCCCTCTCTCTCTGCCCCTCCCCCGTTCATGCTCTGTCTCTCTCTGTCCCAAAAATAAATAAAAAACGTTGAAAAAAAAAAAAAAGACATACCAATGGCAAACAGGTTTAAGAAAAGACACTCAATGTCTGCAAATCAAAACTACATTGAGATATGGCCTCACGCCTGTGGGGATGGCTATTATCAAAAAAATCAAAGGCAACAACTATTGGTGAAGATATGGAGAAACTGGAACCTATGTACACCGTTGGTGGGAATGCAAAATGGTACAACCACTATGGAAAACAGTGTGGAGTTTCTTCAAACAAACACACACACACACACACACACACACACACACACACACACCACCACCAACAACAACAAAAAACCTGAACTACCATGTGTTCAAGAAATCCCACTTTAGGGTATTTATCCAAAAGAACTAAGAATAGAATCAAAGAGATACTAGCACCCCACTGTTTGTTTGCCCTAGCTCTATTCTCGGTAGCAAGACATGGAAACCACCTAAATGCCCATCGATGGATGAGTGAATAAACAAAGTGTGGTGCAGGGGCGCCTGGGTGGCTCAGTCGGTTGAGGGTCCGACTTCGGCTCAGGTCATGATCTCACGTTTCATGGGTTCGAGCCCCGCATCAGGCTCTGTGCTGACAGCATAGAGTCTGGAGCCTGCTTTGAATTCTGTGTCTCCCTCTCTCTCTGCTCCTCCCCCGCTCATGCTCTGTCTGTCTCTCTCTCTCCTTCAAAAATAAATTTAAAAAAAATTAAAAAAACAACAACAAAGTGTGGTGCATAGATATACAATGGGATATCATTCAGCCTTAAAAAAGAAGGAAATAATGCAATACAGGGCAGCACGGATGAATGTTAGACATTAGGCTAAGTAGAATAAGCTAGTCATTAGACACATACTGCGTGATTCCACTTACGTGAGGAATCCAAAAGAGTCAAACTCATAGAATCAATGAGTACAATGGTGGTTACCAGGGACTGGAGAGGAGGCACAAATGGGGAGCTGCTGATCATCAGGCATGAAGTTTCAATTATGCAAAATGAGTAAGTTCTGAAGACCCGCTGTATAACATTGTGCCCACCATTAACAATACTGGGTTGTACACTTACAAAATTGTTAAGAAGGTAAATCTCGTGTGTTCTTACCATGATAAAACAAATAAATAAAGTAAAATAAAACAAAAATAAAATCATGTGGTCCTGACACCTCTTGTCTGAAACCCATAATTTAAAGTTACCTTTTCCTTAAATGCTTCTTCTCTAACTTCAACACAGAAATCAGTCTGGCCATAAACAACTCACAGGTGTTTTAGAGACACGAGTACCGTTTTCATGAAGTGCCTCCTAGGTCCAGACTTAGATCAAAAACATTTGTATTCCAGAAACAAATGCAGATAGGTGGTTCCTGCACAGGCTGAAATAATTCTTATCATTTCATCGTACTCTTTATTATAAGTATGGTGGTATTACAAGCATACCTCTAACAACATTGAAATGTAATCTATGATTCCTGTGAGGAAATGTGAATAGTGTATTCATTTCATAACTACAACATTTAAGCACTTAAAGGCTGGATTTCATTATCACTGGGATTATTCACGAATAACTGTCCTCAGTGACGATCACACTAAATTACATCAGGAGTCATCAGGGATTGGGCACAGGATTTAGGACCCTCATCTCTCTTTACCAGCTCAGCTCTTAGCTAAGGAATTATCCCACCTCTATGTCTGGCTTTGCCACTAGATCTATTTCTCCTCCAGACCTGAGCGCTTACTCAGACTTCCTTTCCTTGCAGACCCTGCTTCTCAGACTGGAATTAAAAATACTCACTGGAATCCTTCCCACTGTCAGGATGGTTGGCTCAGTGTGTGGATCAGGCAGGACAGCCAGTACAGGTGGGAGGGAGGCAGCTAGACTCAGAGGTTTGTCAATATGTGATCTCACCTCCTCTCAGAACTGCAATTATTATTTCTCCTGTAGTGGTAATGACAGTGCAGGCTTGGGGACCTGGGAACATTTCTGAAAACCTTTTTCCCAGTTGCTAATTACTAAAAACAATTACAAGTTTCTTGTGAGTATCTCCAAAGAGACCACTGTAGTGTTTGGGAGAGGCTCTTATTTTTTCATGATCCCTAAAGGCAAAAAAGGTCATATACAGGGAAAAAAAAAAAAAAAAAAAGGAAGGAAGGACCAAGTCCAAGTCCACAGACAAAAGAGTGAAGTTGAACCCTTACCTAATGCCATAAACAAAAATTAACTCAAAATGGATCAAAGGCCTAAATGTAAGACCTAAAACAATAAAACTCTTTATAGAAAACACAGGTCAAAAGCTTCATGACAGTATATTTGACAATGATTTCTTGAGTATGATACCAAAGGCACAGGTGACAAGAGAAAATACAGGAAAACTGGAGTATATGAAAATTTAAAACTTTTGTGCATCAAAAGTCACTATAAACAGGGTGAAAAGGTCACCAACAAAGTGGGAGACAATATTTGCAATTCTGTTAATTCTATTAATTATAATATATGTTAATTGCATATATCTGTTAAGGGATTATATACAGAATACATAGGGAACTCTTAAGACTCAACAGTAAAAAACAAAAAACACAAAAACACACAAAAACAAAAACCAATTCAGTAACTGGCAAAGGACCCGAACAGACATTTTTCCAAAGAAGATATACAGATGGCAAAAAAGCAAATGGAACATCATCATTAGCACTTCACATCCACTAGGAAGGCTACTATAAAACAAACAAACAAACAAACAATGGGAAATAGCAAGTAAGGGCAAGGATGTGGAGAAATTGGGACCCCTGTGCTCCAAGAGTGGGGAATAAAAATAGAGAACAGCTTGTAGAGAACTGTAGAGAACAGCTTGGCAATTCCTTAACAAATTAAAAGCAGAATTACCACAGGATCCAGCACCCCCACTTCCAGGTATATATTGAAAAGCAGCATCGGAAGCAGGGTCTTGAGGAAATAGTCGTGAACTCGTGTTCACAGCAGCATTATTCACCATAGCTAAAACGTGCAAGCAATCCGGTGTCTAACAACCGATGAATGGATAAGCAAACCGTGATATTTACCTACAGTGGAATGTTATTCAGCTTTAAAAAGGAAGGAAAAGTTGACACCTGCTACAACGTGGATGAACCGTGAGGACATTGTGCTAAGTGAAACGAGCCAGTCACAGAAAGACAAATTCTGTATGATCCCACTTATATGAGGGGCTTATAACGGTCAAGATCATAGAGACAGAGAGTAGGATGGTGGGGGCCGGGGTGTTGGGGGAAGAGAGATGAGGAGTTGGTGTTAATGGGTACGGTGTTCCAGAATTGAAAGATGAAGAGTTCTGGGGAAGGACAAGTGGTGATAAGGTTGCATAAAAATATGAACACACTTGACCACTGAACTGTACACTTAAAAACAGTTAAGACGGTAAAATGTATGTTACATTTAAGATTTATCACAATCTTCAAAATTAGGAAAAAAAAGTTCCGTGAGCTCTGCCACATGAGGTGAAGGTGGGGAGTGTGGGTGTGACTGAGAACAGGGCTGACAGAGAAGGCACAGGAAAGGGGACATGAGGGTAAGAGGGAGGTGGTTCACGAGCATGGGGTTTGGGGGACACAGAGCACAGAGGAAGAGGGTGCAGAAGGTAAGTGCACACAGAAGTTCAAAGGTGTTGTGTGTTTAAGGGGCACTCAGGCGTCCGAGGGCACACAGAGGATAAGTGTGCAAAGCAGTGGAGGGTGCAACACATATATCTGTTAAGGGATTTGTGTGATAAGGGCTGTGTGATAAGGGCTACAGCAGTCCTGGGAACCAAGGGGATATTTGGCAGGGGACAGTGGGCAGAAGTGACGAAAGGCAGGGCTGGGTAAAAGGAACAGGTGAGTTGGTTCATGTCCACAAAGAATAAAGAACACAGGGGAGGAGGAGTCTATGTTTTGGAAGATTTAAGGACTCTCTCGATGGTGGGATGTAACAGAATGACACTACAATAGATGGAAGGCAGACCTGGTCTCCTGTGAATTCCAACCACAGGCCACTAGTATCTTCCCTACTTGGTGCTCATCCTCCTTAACCACTTCCCTCCCATGAAATTCTGCACCTCTTTCCCCAGAACCCAATATGCCTCATACCCTTCACTCCCCTGCACACCTTGTCTCCCTGTACCCGCAAACATGGCAATGCCCCTGTGATATTCAGCACACAGTCTTTATCCCTCTGCCTTCTTTCTTCTCCTGCCCTCTCTTCTCCCCTCACTCGCAAGACCTCTGCACCACCATCCAGTCCCTAAGTCCTTCTTTCCCTGTGTCCTCTCTCTCACCTGCTCTGTCACTCACCCATGCACTGCCACTCTCCTACACACCCCAATGTTCCTACCACATGTCCTGACCTAAGCTGGTATTGTTTATAGCACTTTTAAAAGACTACATATTATAAATACTGCCTTTGTAGGCTATTGCAGGATTAGGACTATAAAGGGTGGAAAGAGAAGGCCCCATTTTTAGGCATCCAGAGATATGGAGGTGTAACTATTCCTCTGGGGGGCGCCTAGGTGGCTAAGTCGGCTAGATGTCTGGCTGGATTTCAGCTCACATCATGATCTCACGGTTTGGGAGATCAAGCCTCATGTCTGACTCCGTGATGAGTGTGGAGCCTGCTTGGCATTCTCTCTCTCTGTCCCTCCCCCACTCACGCATGTGCACTGATGCGCTCCCTCTCTCTCTCAAAATGAATAAACATTTACAAAAATTGAAAAAAAAATAAATCTTCTTCTGTATGAGAACATGCTATTGAGCTGTACACATGCTGGGTGACTCTGTGGTTTTATGAAAAGGAGTAACTGTCAAGGCTGTGTTTGCAAGTTTGTGTGTGGTGTGTTCCAGAATGTTTGAATGTATAGCTAAGGTGATGTCACAGTAAGTGTTCGTGTGTGTGTGTGAATGCATATGAGTGTGTATTTCACTGCGTGAGTGTGCATGCAATTGTGTCTTTGTGGAAGTGTATAAATGAATGTGTGTGTGTGCGTGTGTGTGTGTGTGTGTGTGTGTGTGTGTGTGTGTGTAGTCTGGACTGCCCACCATTGTAGCTCCAAACCCTGACTTGAAAACTGGGGTGATTGGACGGTGAACCCGGATCAAATTGTGGATTTGTGTGTAAGAAAAATCAAAGAGCCAACCTGAACTCTGAATTTGTTTGTTAATTATCAAAGCATCAAGTGCTCATGCTGCAAATTTAGCCAAAGTGTGGAGAACTGGTAACCTTTTGCTGCTCTGGAACTAGGTAAGTAACACTGGCTAATATGATAGTTTTAGGAATGGTAGAATCTCCCTGTTAAGCCATCTGATCCCACTGCTTTTACTTGTGAGGGGCCCTTTTAGAACCTTCTCTCTTCCTTCTGTGGGTATTGTTCTGTGACCACTTCCTATCATTAGAGGGAGGTCGACAATGGTAAAGGTTATTTTCCTTCAAAATTTCCATTAATAATTGGCAATTAATTGTGCAAATGAGTCCAAATTTGGACTCTGATGTTTGAGTTCAATGGTTTCAGTTTGTAAATTGCTGGCATCATGTTCTTTGCCTATTTGCATCTCTTTGAAAGCCCTTCCTAAGTATTTGGTCTCATTCCATTTCTCTGCTAATGACTTAAACGCTCAGTGGAATGAAGCCTGGGAAAGAACTAGACATTGGGGAAAGTGCTCGGGGAAGCAAAGATCCCAGTGAGACACATGTAATGACTGCCAGTTCCTCACACAGCAGACCCTGGCATTTCCTGCTGTCCCTCCTATGAGACCCCGTCTGCCTCCAGGGATAATGGAAAAGAAAGAGCCTCTCAAAATTACTCCAATACTCTCTTAGGAGACGCTAACTAGAAACTTGTAATTGTTTTTGGTAATTAGCAACAGGAAAAAAAGGTTTCAGAAAAGTCTTCTCAACTCCCAAGCCTATGCTCCCATTGCGGCCACAGATGAAATGGTAATTGCAGTTCTGATGGAGATGATCTGACAGAATTGCAAACTCATGTCAGGGTCTGGCTGCCTGTAGTGACCATCACACTGAGCCCACTCTCCTGGCAGCAGGAAAGAGTCGGGTATTTTCTATTTCAGTTTGAGAGGCAGAATCTGTACGGGAAGGAGGCATATCAGGATTCTGCATAGGTGACTATGTCAGAAAAAGGCATTCTCTGGTTTTAAACCTGGTCCAGTGCCAAAGCACACAGGAAGGAGAATTCCTGAGGTACTGGATGAGCTAGTAAAGAGAGATGGGAGTTCTACATCCTACCTGATGGCTCCAAATGCAATGTAGTAAAATCCTCTCTGGCAGAGTTTGGTGGTATTTCATGTAATAATAAAAACTGAGTTTTAAGGTACTTAAGGATGTAGTTGTGAAACCAATCTTCCATTCCGGCCTACTTTACAGGAATCACAGACCAAAATTTCAGGATTACCAGAGGTGCATCTATAATACCTCCATGCTTGGAATAAAGAGTACGATGAATTTGTAGGAATTATCTGATCCCACACAGAAGGTGTATCCAAATGGTAATGGCTTGAATGGAAAGATTATCTCTAACTCTGGAGACAATTAATGGAGACCATAATGGGTCTCTTGAAAACTCTGCAGTCTATTGATTATGGTGAAGCTATTTTCCCTCTTAAATTTAGGGGAGGAACATTAAAGGAAAGGTTGACATAATAATTATGTGTTTCACATAGCAACTGCCTCGCTCCTACAATCTTGGTACAAAGGTACCATGCTAATGTGGGATTCTGATAGGGAGTATATGGGAAGTCTCCGTACCTTCCGCTCAATTTTGCTGTGAGCCTAAAACTGATGTAAAAAATGAAGTCTGTTAAAGTATTTATATTCTCATTATAACCCAAAAATCTACTATATCAATTTATAAAATACACAAGATTTCATGCTTTACGCCTGCCATCTTGTACATGTATCATTTATGAATATGGCATCGGTGCAAATAATTTTAGTTAACTCTGATATTAATAGTATATATGGGATCTAAAAATAATAATTCAGTTTCTGGCCTACAGTATTTTGTCATATATGGGTGTTTTATGTCCCCAAATGTAAGGAATGCTGTTGATTATTCCACAATTTCTGTGATAGGTGCCATTATACTTGTGTTCTTGATATAAAAGCAAATGAGCCTTTTCGTTGCCATTCTATTATCAGGCCGGTCTTGCATCCATCATACATAACTTGTCACGGAGCAGGTTCCTGTAGTATTCTGTTGCCAGCAATGCATCTACATTTCCTAAGCTTTCTAAAGCTTTATTCATAATTGATACTGGCCTATAAAGCTTTACAAATAAATGGAAACTTGTTATATCTGACACTGCAATAACAAACATCTAAAGTCAGCTGACAAGGTATAAAATGAAAACTAATAGAAATTTGGATGATTTGATGAACTAGCTTTTAGTAGAGTAGTAGTTTAATGCACTGTATTTGTTACCAGCCATTAAATTACATACAAAATGGATACTGGACTTGAAAATTCCCTGAGCAGACAAAACCATTGAAGCCACATAAGAAAAACTAAAATCTAGCTTATTTCATGAACATAAGCAAAATATAGGTTATTTCTTGTGAATGCCTCTGATAATCATAAAAATTTATCTTCCTAAAAATGGCATAAGACAATCACCTTTAACCAACCCCTTGTCATCTGGAAACCCCCATTGTAATAACCAACCACTGTAATCCCTTTACAAGCCATCCTGTAACATTACGCCCCTGACCTTCTTATCAGTTTTAATTTCGAAAACTCCCTGTTCATGAACATTTCTCACATGCACAATAAACTCTTACTAAATACTGTGTGTTGATTTGGGTGTTTTAATTCTATTTCTGGATTTTTGACACAGCCCACCCATTTCAAGTCCCCACTCTGCCCTAAGGAGCAAATTTGGACAAATGCTTAGCCTTTCTGTGTGTATGTTCTCTTCATCTGCTAATTACAGCCACGGCAGTGCCAGCCCCACAGATTTGTGAAGCATGAAGGCTTCACTCACATGAGTGCCTTCACAGGACTGATTTTACATTATGAGGGCTCTTTAAAAGTTATATGTTCAACCTCTGGAAAACTCTTAGTAAAAGAAAAACATTAAGCCAACATTTCTTAGTAGAACTAATGGTAAGTGGAGAATATTGGATTGCAATTGACGTGATACATCTAACCTGTTCTCATTCAGGGTCCTTTAGCTTAGAAGACAAATTCAGTCACTGGGAAATGACAAGATAACTGCCAGGGATTCGGCAGTGGGAATGATATCATCATAGACCACAGCTGGAATCCTGGGCAATTCTCTCTTCTTCACCATCATATCATCCTTTACTTTGCAAGTCAAGGTCCATAGATTTGATACTTAAGCACCTGATTATAGCCAACTCATTGGGCATTCTGCCTAAAGAAGTCCCCACACAATGACACCTTTTGGGTTGAGACGTTTCCTCAATGATTTTGGATGCAAACATTTTTTGTATGTCCAGGGAGTGGGCACGGCACGTCTACGGGTAACACCTGCCTCTTGAGTGTCTTCCAGGCCATTATGATCAGTCTCAGGAACTCCAGGTGGACAATAAAGTGAAAGCTCCCAAGGACATAAGCACCTCCATATTCCTGTGCTGAATCCTACACATGCTGGTAAACACAATTTTTCTTATGTATATCACCAGTAAACAGAGCAACAAAAACAAAAAACAAATGATTTTGGATACTGTTCTTGGACAGTACCAGAGACTTACTGTATGCAGCGTCATCATTCCGTGATGTGTTATGTTTGGAGCCCATGATCTGGGCCATGATGGTTTTCATTCTGCACAGACACAAGCAGTGGGTCATCTCATTAATAGGACCAATGTTTCCTCCAGATCATCCCAAGTCCAGAGCTACCAAAACCATCCTTCTCCTGGTGTGCACCTGTGTCTACTTTAACATCCTTTCCTCCACCTTTCAAGTCATTTTGTCTCTTTTTGATTAACACCAACTGGATGCTCTTGAGTACCACTTCAGTCATTACTGTTTCCCAACCATCAGCCCTCTGCTCATGAGTCAAGACCTCAGTTTATCCATGCTCTGCTTTGCCTAAATAATATGAAGTCCCTCATCTAGGAGGAACATGTAAACTAGGTGTTTTCGCACAATGTTCAGTCATTTACTCACTCCTCCCCCTTGGGATTGCACGAAACAGTGACATTACAAGAGAGTGTTGGTAAACACACACACACATACACATATTTGTATATTATAAATGTATGCTGTGTGTTTGCACATGTGTATGTGCATACCAATCTGATTATGATTACCCATCAGGCAACAGTATTGGAAAATTGCATATAACAATGTAAAACTGAGAATTTAAAATACTGATCTTCATCTTGCCCTTCTAGTTGATTACCCTGTCAAAATACATGGAATGTATTTTTCATTTATCTACTTTAGTTCTTATGTCCTAGCTATGTCTCTTGATAAACATATCCAAATGAAGTCAAATAATATTTGACTTTAACAGGATTAACTAGTCTCTTTCTTGAGGAGTGTGTGCATGTTCACATGTACATGCAAGCAGAGGAGGAGCAGAGGGAGGGGGGAGAGTGAATCCCAAGAGGTTCCAGGCCCAGCAGAGCCCAACATGGGGTTCGATCTCACAAATATGAGATCATGACCTGAGCTGAAATCAGGAGTCAGACGCTTAAGTGACTGAGCCACCCAGGCACCCCAATTAACTTATCTTTCAAGTTTAATAATGGGCAAATTTGGAAAGCATTTGCCAAGTTATTATGTATGCTTCATGATACCTGTTCTATTTTCTTATTCTTCCAATGTTGACTTCTGTGTTTATTTTAATAATTCTACATTTTACCCCTTTTTATCGGTGCTATAAACTTAACATCTCATAGATTCCAACCCAGAATTGACTTGTAAAAACTAATCATTATGTAAAGTTATTTAATATAGTTAATACAGATGACAATATAGGGTCATTGCATATTAACCTATTTACCTTCTTACAACTAATTTGTTTAGTTGCCGATATGTATTAAAAAAATATTTATGCACAACTCATGAGTGCACTAAGATACCAAACTGAACACACCTGTGTATAGATCCTAGATTAAAACAATTTCACCTCTTTGCAATTCGTATGAATGGAATCCTACAGCAGGAACTCTTTTGTATTTGGCTTTTAAAATTCCACATGTTTGTCAGGATGCCTGGGTGGCTTAGTCAGTTGAGTGTCTGACTTCGGTTCAGGTCATGATCTCGTGGTTTGTGAGTTCAAGCCCCGCATTGGGCTCTGTGCTGACAGTTCAGAGCCTGGAGCCTGCTTCAGATTCTGTGTCTCCTCTCTCTGCCCATGCCCCCCTTGTGCTCTGTCTCCCAAATATAAATAAATGTCAAAAAAAAATTTTTTTAAATACAATTCCACGTTTGTTAATTTATCTGTATTTTCTCATGCTGTTGGTGTTAGAATTCCCTTGTCTGAATATGAATCAGTCAAGTTAACCCTTCTGTCCATGCACACAAAAGTGGGTTTCAGTTTGAGGCTATCATGAATAGCACTGGCATGTAAACGCTACAATGTGGTTTGGTGATACATGTATGCATTTCTGTTGGGTACATATGTGATAGAGGAACTTTTGGGCCACAGGTCTGTATCTACTCAGCTTTTGGAGATAACTGCCAATTTTCCAAAAATGTTTGTGTGAATTTCATACCCACCAACAGTGTACAACATGCCTAGTTTATACATGTCTTTATTCATGCTTAGTATTTTCTGTCATTTTCACTTTAGTCTTGTGGTTGGTGTGTGATATTAAACTAGGTAGTGACTTTATATGCAGTTTCTTTATTACTTAGGAAGTTGATCGTTTTTTTCATTGCTGTTGTTGTTTATTAGATATTGGGTACTTTTTTCTTGAAGTGTCTGCTTTTATTTTGTTCATTTTTTCCTGTTTTATTTTCTATCATTTTCTTACTGAATTTTATAAAGTTCTTTACGTATACTGGATGGAAATCCTTTCTTGGCTCTATCTCTTAGTGTCTTTTGATGAGTAGCAGCTCTCAATTTGTCCTCCTTTATAGTTAATGTCGTTCTGTTTAAGAAGTCCTTTTATAAAATCTCATAGGTGTTGTTTCCTTTTCAAAACACCATTTATACCTTTAAAGTTTCCATCAGCATCCATTTGGAAACTATTTGTTTTATGTATAGGTAGTGACTTAAGTCTTTTTTTTTCCCCCCCTTCAAGATAAAATGTGATATTTGGTTTTCCTTTTTGGTTACTCATCATTGCCTCACCTGGTTTAACATCACCTCGCCTTGGCAGCTGACTTTCTGTCCAGCCTCCTGGTAATTCTCTCTCTGGGTCTCTTTCAATACTTACGGCCCCAGTGTACCACACTATCAAGGTTAGTCTTGGTGTCAGAAATCTTCAGTGGAACTTTCTGTTCAGAGGATTATTTCCCCTGCTTTACAGGGAAAGCTGCACCATGATGAGAGACAGTTCTCCATTGGTTTAAGTGTTTTCACTGCTTGTATCAGCTTCTGAATTATCATTTCAAGGATGTTTGTTGGCCTCAGGCAATGCCTACAATATCCCTCTTCAGGGAAAAGGGCAAATTACTTGACCACCATAAAAATAATGCTTCCCCCTGAGGCAAAAATTTGGGCAGTTTTGCTTGTAACAACTTTAAAAGGTTGAGATTCTTAAGTCCTGAGCACTGACATTACTCAGTGGTAATGCAAACCTACTAAGTGCACAGCGTCCACCTGGGTCTCTTTGCATCACCACCACAGGACTTGAGGAGTACCAGGGGAACAAATGCAAACATGAAGCTCTTGCTGTTTACTGTGTCATTATAAATAAATAATAAACAAAATAAATGATAAAATCTTATCTTAGACCCAGGAGTCTCATGCCTTCCATCAGCATTCATGAAATAGACAGGATTTACCTTGCAAATGGGGTAAAATCTAAGACAATTCTTCACATTTCTTGACAGTCTTAGTGAGGATGAGATACTGAGAGAGATGAACCTTTGTTCTCAAAGACCTTTCAGAATCCTCCTCAACTTCCTAAGTAATAAAGGAACTGCAAATAAAGTCACTCCCTGGTTTAACATCACACACCAACCACAAGACTAAAGTGAAAATGACAGAAAATACTAAATGACAGGGGATATGAAAAGGCTTCCTGGGACAAATTTACCCAAGAGCTGGGCCAGGTGGCATTAGGGGCCTGCACTGTCCTACCTGTTAAAGAGGCTGATGGTTAAGAGGCAGGCCCAAAACAAGACGCTTGACTGTAGTTTATTATTTATTTTTGAGGAGTTAATCAAGACTGACACAGAAATGGATGAATAAAAAGCATTATACTTTCATATCACTGACCTGTAAACAGCCAAAGGCTACTGAAAACAAAAAGGAAGTGTGCCTATGAGGGTCATGTCAGCAGAATGGCAGAACAGTATGCCCAGAAAGCTCCTTTCCCCAATAGACTCAGTGACTCAACAACCATAAACAGATGAATTCCTTTTGTAAGAAATCCATAAGCTAGTTGAGAGGTTCCTGCATCCTGGGTGAATGTCAAACCAGTCAGACTGAGACCAGTAGGAAAATTTGAGTCTCCTTGCCACAATACCTACCCCTGACATAGCTCTTAGCTTTCCCCTTAGGGAAGAAAGAGCTGGATCAAACGTCAAAAGTTCCAGCTTTTCCAAAGGCTACCCAAGGGACTGGCTTGTTTCGTGTCTCAGACAGCTGATGGGACCTGGCATATTCTAGATGCCTGGAGACCAGTGAGAATAAACACAGGTTTAAACCAACATACAACCAGGCGCCATAACCCCTCTTTCAGCTCAACATAGTATGGGCAGAAGAAAAATTTCAGATACCATATTCTCCCTGGGCAGAAAAAGAATGGACCACATGTCCAAAGTCCCAACTTCTCTGTGGGATGCCTGAAGGACTGGCTTCTGTCTCACCTGTCTCAGACTGACAGGACCCAGCATATTTTAGATGCCTGGGGCCACTACAACAAAGATGGTATTTCGGACTAGTGTGAAGATTTGAGAGACTCCCAGAATCTACAAGACCAGTCCATGGAGACTGGTATAGGTGGCTGGGTTTTTCTTAATGCACAGATACCAACACAGAGTCAAGGAAAATGATGAAACAGGGAAATATATCTCAAACAAAGGAATGAGATAAATCTCAAGAAACCAACTCTAATGAAATGGAAATAATATGATTTACCTGACAAAGAATTCAAAATAACCATCATAAGGTTACTGAATGAGGTCAGGAGAACAATGCATGAACAAAGTGAGAATTTCAACAAAGGCAGAAGAAATATTAAAAAAAAGAGAAAAAGGTATCCGGGGTACCTGGTAGCTCAGTCAGTTAAGTATCCGACTTCGGCTCAGGTCATGATCTCACGGTTCATGGGTTCGAGCCCAGCATCGGGCTCTGTGCTGACAGCTCAGAGTCTGGAATCTGCTTCAGATTCTGTGTCTCCCTCTCTCTCTACCCCTCCCCCTCCCCTGCTCATGTTCTGTCTCTATGTCTCACTCAAAAATAAACATTTAAAAAATTAAAAAAAAAAAAAAAAAAGAAAGAAAAAAGTATCAAACAGAAATCTTGGAGCCAAAGGATAAAACAACTGAACTGAAAGATTTACTTCAGGGCTGAACAACAGTCTAGAGCAGAAGAAAGGATAAACATAGGCTGAAAGTGAAGGGTTGGAAAAAGATATTCCATGCAAATAGAAACCAAAGAGAGCAAGAGTGGCTACACTTCTATTGGATAAGATAGGCTTTCAGGCAGTATCAGTCACAAGAGACAAACAAGGTCACTATATAGTGATAAAGGGGTCAATCCATCAGGAGGATGTAACAAATGTAAATATATATAAGCCAGTACTCGAGTACCTAAATATTTAAAGCAAATGTTGACAGAGATGAAGGGGAAAATACAATAATACGATAATGTAAAAGGACTTCAATACCCCACTTTCGACTTTGATGGATCATCCAGACAAAAAATCAGCAAGGAAATAGCAGACTTAAAGAACACTATAGCCCAATGGACCTAACAGACATACATGGAACATTCTATCCAACAGCACCAGAAAACAATCTTTTCGAGTGTACCTGGAGCATTTTATAAGGCAGATCATACGTTGGGCTACAAAGCAAGTCTTAACAAATTTAAGAAGACTAAAATCCTATCAAATATTTTTTCCAACACATAATGGCATGAAACTAGAAATCAATAAAAAGAAGAAAACTGGAAAATTCACAAAAATGTGAAAACTAACACTCCTGAACCAACAAATAAAAAAAGTCAAAAGGGAAATCAGAAAGTATACTGAGACAAATAAAAATGGAAACACAACATACCGAAAGTTATAAGATGCAGCAAAACACTTTTAAGGCGGAAGTTTATGTAATGCACAGACACCAACATTAAGAAAATGCCTACATTAAGAAAAATAAGATCTCATATAAGCAATGTAACATCATATCTCAAGAAACTAAAAGAAACCTAGAAGAAGGGAGAAAATAATAAAGATCAGAGCAGAAAAAAGTGTAATAGAGACAAGATGGACAAAAGAAAATCAGTGAAACTAAGGATTGGTTCCTTTAAAAAAGAAAACTGAAAAATTGTTAACTAGACAAATCAAGAAAGAGACTCAGAAAAATTGTAAATGAAAGAGGAAACATTTTAACTGATTCCACATAAATACAAAGGATCATAAGAAACTACTATGCAAAATAATATGCTAATAAACTGGATAATCTAGAAGACAGATAAATTCCTAGATACATACAACCTACCATTCCTGGATACTGAAGAAACAGAAATCTGAACAGACCAATAATAAGGAGACTGAATAAGGAATCAAAAACCCAACAAAGAAAAGCTCAGGTCCAGTTCATTTCACAGGTCAATTCTACCAAACATTTAAAGAAGAATTAACAACAGCCCTTCTAAAACTCTTCCAAAAAGTTGAAGAGGAGGGAATACTCCTAAACTCATTTTACAAGGTCCACAAGACCCTGATACCAAAGTCAGAGAAGGACACTACAAGGAAACATAACTACAGGTCAATATACCTGATGAATATTGATGCAAAAATCCTCAACAACCAACTAGCAAACCAATTTCAATAGCATATTAAAAGTTCCAGGGGGGTTGGAGGGAAGATGGCGACGTAGGAGGACGCTGGGCTCACGGCGCGTCCTGCTGATCACTTAGATTCCACCTGCACCTGCCTAAAGAACCCAGAAAACTGCCAGAGGATTAGCAGAACGGAGTCTCCAGAGCCAAGCGCAGACGAGAGGCTCACGGAAGAGGGTAGGAAGGGCGGCGAGGTGGTGCGCGCTCCACGGACTGGCGGGAGGGAGCCGGGGCGGAGGGGCGGCTCGCCAAGCAGAGCCCCCGAGTCTGGCTGGCAAAAGCGGAGGGGCCTGATGGAGTGTGTTCCGACAGCAAGCGCGACTTAGCGTCTGGGAGGTCATAAGTTAACAGCTCTGCTCAGAAAGCGGGAAGGCTGGAGGACAAAGGGAGGGAGAGCTGCCGAGCCCCCGGACGACAGAGCTCAGTTTGGAGGGGAACAAAGGCGCTCGCCAGCGCCATCTCCCCCGCCCATCCCCCAGCCAAAATCCCAAAGGGAACCAGTTCCTGCCAGAGAACTTGCTCGCTCCGCACAAACACCCAACTTGTGCTTCTGCGGAGCCAAACCTCCGGCAGCGGATCTGACTCCCTACCGCTGCCACAGGGCCCCTCCTGAAGTGGATCACCTAAGGAGAAGCGAGCTAAGCCTGCCCCTCCTGCCCCCGTGCACCCTGCCTACCCACCCCAGCTGATACGCCAGATCCCCAGCACCACAAGCCTGGCAGTGTGCAAGTAGCCCAGACCGGCCACGCCAACCCACAGGGAATCCCGCCCCTAGGAGAGGGGAAGAGAAGGCACACACCAGTCTGACTGTGGCCCCAGCGGTGGGCTGGGGGCAGACATCAGGTCGGACTGCGGCCCCGCCCACCAACTCCAGTTATACACCACAGCACAGGGGAAGTGCCCTGTAGGTCCTCACCACTCCAGGGACTATCCAAAATGACCAAACGGAAGAATTCCCCTCAGAAGAATCTCTAGGAAATAACAACAGCTAATGAACTGATCAAAAAGGATTTAAATAATATAACGGAAAGTGAATTTAGAATAATAGTCATAAAATTAACCGCTGGGCTTGAAAACAGTATAGAGGACAGCAGAGAATCTCTTGCCACAGAGATCAAGGGACTAAGGAACAGTCACGAGGAGCTGAAAAGCGCTCTAAACGAAATGCAAAACAAAATGGAAACGACGACGGCTCGGATTGAAGAGGCAGAGGAGAGAATAGGTGAACTAGAAGATAAAGTTATGGAAAAAGAGGAAGCTGAGAAAAAGAGAGATAAAAAAATCCAGGAGTATGAGGGAAAAATTAGAGAACTAAGTGATACACTAAAAAGAAATAATATACGCATAATTGGTATCCCAGAGGAGGAAGAGAGAGGGAAAGGTGCTGAAGGGGTACTTGTAGAAATTATAGCTGAGAACTTCCCTGAACTGGGGAAGGAAAAAGGCATTGAAATCCAAGAGGCACAGAGAACTCCCTTCAGACGTAACTCGAATCGATCTTCTGCACGACATATCATAGTGAAACTGGCAAAATACAAGGATAAAGAGAAAATTCTGAAAGCAGCAAGGGATAAACATGCCCTCACATATAAAGGGAGACCTATAAGACTCGTGACTGATCTCTCCTTTGAAACTTGGCAGGCCAGAAAGGCTTGGCACGATATCTTCAGTGTGCTAAACAGAAAAAATATGCAGCCGAGAATCCTTTATCCAGCAAGTCTGTCATTTAGAATAGAAGGAGAGATAAAGGTCTTCCCAAACAAACAAAAACTGAAGGAATTTGTCACCACTAAACTAGCCCTACAAGAGATCCTAAGGGGGATCCTGTGAGACAAAGTACCAGAGACATCACTACAAGCATAAAACATACAGACATCACAATGACTCTAAAGCCGTATCTTTCTATAAGAACACTGAATGTAAATGGATTAAATGCGCCAACCAAAAGACATAGGGTATCAGAATGGATAAAAAAACAAGACCCATCTATTTGCTGTCTACAAGAGACTCATTTTAGATCTGAGGACACCTTTAGATTGAGAGTGAGGGGATGGAGAACTATTTATCATGCTACTGGAAGCCAAAAGAAAGCTGGAGTAGCCATACTTATATCAGACAAACTAGACTTTAAATTAAACGCTGTAACAAGAGATGAAGAAGGGCATTATATAATAATCACAGGGTCTATCCATCAGGAAGCACTAATAATTATAAATGTCTATGCGCCGAATACAGGAGCCCGCAAATATATAAAACAATTACTCATAAACATAAGCAACCTTATTGATAAGAATGTGGTCATTGCAGGGGACTTTAACACCCCACTTACAGAAATGGATAGATCATCTAGACACACAGTCAATAAAGAAACAAGGGCCCTGAATGATACATTGGATCAGATGGACTTGACAGATATATTTAGAACTCTGCATCCCAAAGCAACAGAATATACTTTCTTCTCGAGTGCACATGGAACATTCTCCAAGATAGATCATATACTGGGTCACAAAACAGCCCTTCATAAGTTTACAAGAATTGAAATTACACCATGCATACTTTCACACCACAATGCTATGAAGCTTGAAATCAACCACAGGAAAAAGTCTGGAAAACCTCCAAAAGCATGGAGGTTAAAGAACACCCTACTAACGAATGAGTGGGTCAACCAGGCAATTAGAGAAGAAATTGAAAAATATATGGAAACAAACGAAAATGAAAATACAACAATCCAAACGCTTTGGGATGCAGCGAAGGCAGTCCTGAGAGGAAAATACATTGCAATCCAGGCCTATCTCAAGAAACAAGAAAAATCCCAAATACAAAATCTAACAGCACACCTAAAGGAAACAGAAGCAGAACAGCAAAGGCAGCCTAAACCCAGCAGAAGAAGAGAAATAATAAAGATCAGAGCAGAAATAAACAATATAGAATCTAAAAATACTGTAGAGCAGATCAACGAAACCAAGAGTTGGTTTTTTGAAAAAATAAACAAAATTGACAAACCTCTAGTCAGGCTTCTCAAAAAGAAAAGGGAGATGACCCAAATAGATAAAATCATGAATGAAAATGGAATTATTACAACCAATCCCTCAGAGATACAAACAATTATCAGGGAATACTATGAAAAATTATATGCCAACAAATTGGACAACCTGGAAGAAATGGACAAATTCCTAAACACCCACACTCTTCCAAAACTCAATCAGGAGGAAATAGAAAGCTTGAACAGACCCATAACCAGTGAAGAAATTGAATCGGTTATCAAAAATCTCCCAACAAATAAGAGTCCAGGACCAGATGGCTTCCCAGGGGAGTTCTACCAGACGTTTAAAGCAGAGATAATACCTATCCTTCTCAAGCTATTCCAAGAAATAGAAAGGGAAGGAAAACTTCCAGACTCATTCTATGAAACCAGTATTACTTTGATTCCTAAACCAGACAGAGACCCAGTAAAAAAAGAGAACTACAGGCCAATATCTCTGATGAATATGGATGCAAAAATTCTCAATAAGATACTAGCAAATCGAATTCAACAGCATATAAAAAGAATTATTCACCATGATCAAGTGGGATTCATTCCTGGGATGCAGGGCTGGTTCAACATTCGCAAATCGATCAACGTGATACATCACATTAACAAAAAACAAGAGAAGAACCATATGATCCTGTCAATCGATGCAGAGAAGGCCTTTAACAAAATCCAGCACCCTTTCTTAATAAAAACGCTTGAGAAAGTCGGGATAGAAGGAACATACTTAAAGATCATAAAAGCCATTTATGAAAAGCCCACAGCTAACATCATCCTCAACAGGGAAAAACTGAGAGCTTTTCCCCTGAGATCAGGAACACGACAGGGATGTCCACTCTCATTGCTGTTGTTTAACATAGTGCTGGAAGTTCTAGCATCAGCAATCAGACAACAAAAGGAAATCAAAGGCATCAAAATTGGCAAAGATGAAGTCAAGCTTTCGCTTTTTGCAGATGACATGATATTATACATGGAAAATCCGACAGACTCCACCAAAAGTCTGCTAGAACTGATACATGAATTCAGCAAAGTTGCAAGATACAAAATCAATGTACAGAAATCAGTTGCATTCTTATACACTAACAATGAAGCAACAGAAAGACAAATAAAGAAACTGATCCCATTCACAATTGCACCAAGAAGCATAAAATACCTAGGAATAAATCTAACCAAAGATGTGAAAGATCTGTATGCTGAAAACTATAGAAAGCTTATGCAGGTAATTGAAGAAGATATAAAGAAATGGAAAGACATTCCCTGCTCATGGATTGGAAGAATAAATATTGTCAAAATGTCAATACTACCCAAAGCTATCTACACATTCAATGCAATCCCAATCAAAATTGCACCAGCATTCTTCTCGAAACTAGAACAAGCAATCCTAAAATTCATATGGAACCACAAAAGGCCCCGAATAGCCAAAGTAATTTTGAAGAAGACCAAAGCAGGAGGCATCACAATCCCAGACTTTAGCCTCTACTACAAAGCTGTAATCATCAAGACAGCATGGTATTGGCATAAAAACAGACACATAGACCAATGGAATAGAATAGAAACCCCAGAACTAGACCCACAAACGTATGGCCAACTAATCTTTGACAAAGCAGGAAAGAACATCCAATGGAAAAAAGACAGTCTCTTTAACAAATGGTGCTGGGAGAACTGGACAGCAACATGCAGAAGGTTGAAACTAGACCACTTTCTCACACCATTCACAAAAATAAACTCAAAATGGATAAAGGACCTGAATGTGAGACAGGAAGCCATCAAAACCCTAGAGGAGAAAGCAGGAAAAGACCTCTCTGACCTCAGCCGTAGCAATCTCTTACTCGGCACATCCCCAAAGGCAAGGGAATTAAAAGCAAAAGTGAATTACTGGGACCTTATGAAGATAAAAAGCTTCTGCACAGCAAAGGAAACAACCAACAAAACGAAAAGGCAACCAACGGAATGGGAAAAGATATTTGCAAATGACATATCGGGCAAAGGGCTAGTATCCAAAATCTATAAAGAGCTCATCAAACTCCACACCCGAAAAACAAATAACCCAGTGAAGAAATGGGCAGAAAACATGAATAGACACTTCTCTAAAGAAGACATCCGGATGGCCAACAGGCACATGAAAAGATGTTCAACGTCGCTCCTTATCAGGGAAACACAAATCAATACCACACTCAGATATCACCTCACGCCAGTCAGAGTGGCCAAAATGAACAAATCAGGAGACTATAGATGCTGGAGAGGATGTGGAGAAACGGGAACCCTCTTGCACTGTTGGTGGGAATGCAAATTGGTGCAGCCGCTCTGGAAAGCAGTGTGGAGGTTCCTCAGAAAATTAAAAATAGACCTACCCTATGACCCAGCAATAGCACTGCTAGGAATTTATCCAAGGGATACAGGAGTACTGATGCATAGGGGCACTTGTACCCCAATGTTTATAGCAGCACTCTCAACAATAGCCAAATTATGGAAAGAGCCTAAATGTCCATCAACTGATGAATGGATAAAGAAATTGTGGTTTATATACACAATGGAATACTACGTGGCAATGAGAAAAAATGAAATATGGCCTTTTGTAGCAACGTGGGTGGAACTGGAGAGTGTGATGCTAAGTGAAATAAGCCATACAGAGACAGACAGATACCATATGGTTTCACTCTTATGTGGATCCTGAGAAACGTAACAGAAACCCATGGGGGAGGGGAAGGGGAAAAAAAAAAGAGGTTAGAGTGGGAGAGAGCCAAAGCATAAGAGACTGTTAAAAACTGAGAACAAACTGAGGGTTGATGGGGGGTGGGAGGGAGGGCAGGGTGGGTGATGGGTATTGAGGAGGGCACCTTTTGGGATGAGCACTGGGTGTTGTATGGAAACCAGTTTGACAGTAAATTTCATATATTAAAAAATAAAAAGAAAAAAAGAAAAAAAAAGAAAAAGAAGAAAATAAAATAAAAGTTCCATACATCACAATCAAATAAGATTTATCCTTGGGATGTAAGGATGGTCCAACATATGCAAATCAATAAATGTGACAGACCACATTAATAGAATGAAGAATAAAAATTATAGAATCATCTCAATAGTTGCAGAAAGCACCTAAAACTCAGTATCTTTTCATAATGAAAACTCTCAACAAATTGAGTATAGAAGGAATGTACCTCAACAAAATAAAGGTCATATATAATATGCCCACAACCATATATACTTCTTCATATATAATATGCCCACAACTGTAAAACTCATACTTAAGAGTTACAGCCGAAGCTTTTCCTTTTCCTGAGATTAACAATGGTGCCCACTCTCACCACTTCTATTCAATATATAATGATAAATATAGTAACCAAAATAAATCTGCAAGAAAAAAAAAGGCATCCAAATTGGAAAGGACAAAGTGAAATTATCTGTTTGCAGATGATATGATCTTCTATGTAGAAAAGCCTAAAAATTCCAGAATAAAAGTGTTAGAATAAATGAATTCAGCAAAGTAGCAAAATAAAAGGTCAACAGAAAAATCAGTTGCATTTCTATATACTAGCAATGAACAATCTGAAAAGATTACAAAAGCAATTTCATTTATAAGAGCATAAAAAAATAAAATAAGGAATTAACCTTATTTAAGGTGAAAGATTTCTACAATGAAAGCTACTAAACATTTCTGAAAGAAATTAAAGACCTAAATAAATGGAAATGTATTCCCTGTTCATGGAATGGAAGACTTACTATTGCTAAAATGTCACTATGACCCAAAGCCATCTACAGATTCAATGCAATCCCTATCAAAACCTCAATAATGTTTTTTGCAGAAAAAGAAAAACCCATCCCAAACTTCCTATGGAATCTCAAGGGCCCCTAAAAACCAAAACAAAGAACAAAGCTAGGACTCACTTTCCTGATTTGAAAACAAGCCTACTGTAATCAAAATATCATGGTACTGGCATTTATGGTCAAATGATTTTTGAGTGCCAAGACCATTCAACAAATGGTACTAGGAAAACTGAATACCCACAGGCAAAAAAAAAAAAAAAAAAAAAAAAAAAAAAAGTTGGATTCCTACTTAACGCCATATACAAAAATTAACTCAACATAAACAAAGACCTAAATGTAAGAGCTAAAACTGTAAAACTCTTAGGAGATAATATAGGTCAAAACCTTCATGACATTAGATTTGGCAATGATTTCTTAGAAATGACACCAAAGGTACAAGTAAAACAATCCTACAATATTCAGCCTCTTATGTCTGGCTGCTTTCACCTGACATGTTTCCAAAATTCACCCATGTTGTAGCATGTATCAATACTTCATTCATTCTATGGCTGACTCCTATCCATTATATGGACACACTACATTTCATTTGTCCATTCATCAGTTGATGGACATTTGGGTGGTTTCCACATTCAGGCTATTGTCAAGAATGTTGTTACCAATACTTGCATATAAGTTCTTGTAAGGACGTATATTTTCAATTCTCTTGGGTATATACCTAGGAGTGGAATGAGTGGGCAAAATGGTAACTCTGTGGGACCAACACATTGTTTTCCAAAGTGACTATACCATTTACATTCCCATCAGCAGTATATGAGTCCAGTATCTCATCCATACCAACATTTATCTGCCAATGTACAGGTATACAAATTATTCCCGTGTACCTATCTTGCATACTGCAATCTTGCTGAACTTGTTTATTAGACCCTTTTTTTTTAGTGGATTTCTTAGGATTTCCTATACAAGGTCATATCATCTGCAAATACAGTTCTACTTCTTCTTTTCCAATCTGCATGCCTTTTCATTTTTCTTGCCTCATTACTCTGAGCTGTTATCACAAGGTTGAAAAGAAGTGGCAAGAGTGGATATTTTTGTCTTGTTCATGATCTTATGTGGTAAGCATCCAGTCTTTCACCATTACATTAGTTGCAGGTTTTTGTAGATACCTTTTATCAGGTTAAGGAAGTTCCCTTCTATTTCATTTGTTGAGTGTTATTATGAAAGCATGTTGGATTTTGCCAAATGTTTTTTCAGCATCGATGATCACATGGTTTTATCTTTTATCGATTTTTCTGATGTTAAATTAACGTTGCATGACTGGGATAAATTTCATTTGATCATGGTGCCTAATTCTGTGTACTGATGGATTTGGGTTGCTAGTATTTAGTAGAGGTTTTTCGTATCTATGTTCATGAAGGATATTGGTCTGTGGTTTTCTTCTGGTGTTGTTGTCTGGTTTTAGTATCAAGGTAACGTTGGCTTCGAAATGAGTTGGGAAGTACTATTACTTTTGCGAAGAGTTTGCGAAAAATTGGTATTAATGCTTTAAATGTTTTGGTAGAATTTACTCAAGCCATCTGGGCCTGGACTTTTGTGGATACTCTTGATTACCCATCAAATGCATTCCATATATTCCTGATATAGAGATTTCTGCTATGATGTATATTCTACGTAAGAGGAATAAAAGCTCTAAAGTTAGGCTTTGTTTAGACTATAGTAGTTCAGGAGAGATCAGGTTTTGCCCCCAATAACTCATTAAAAAGCTTACCGTGGATTTCTAGATTTTGCATCATGGTTAAGAGACCAGGACCCTATTTCCTATAGTGCCAGCCATGCTCTGCTTCTTCTCGCCTAGCTTATAGGGCCAGCTTTCCTCCTTGGCTAGGACCTAAAAGGATCTTGGGCTACTGGAAGAAATTAAGGCACTTCTTCTTCTGGGAGAGATTTGTGGAGTTCTGATCTGGTATGTCCCTAAGAGCCCACATCAGACACCCAAAACACTCTGGGTCTGTTTCGTCGTCATCTGAAAAACACAGCTGCACAGAGAAGGACTAAAGGGAGTGGTTGGAGCAGGGATTTCCTTAGACAGGAGGGCCGATGACAATGCACACGCTGAGGCTTTAAATTTTGATTAGATCTGAGAACAGGATGGGGACAGGGCCTTCCTTCCAGCTTCATCTTGTGTAACTTCCCTGTGCGTTTGAAAAGCAGAAGTGGCCTCAAGTCTACCTCCTCAATCTGCTCTCCTCAGCCACAGCCCCCACTGAGGCCCTGCCCTTGCCCCCTAGGACCATCATCCCAGCCTCCTCCCTGGCCCCCTAGCCTCATTTGACCCCAGAAGGATCTCCCCTAAATCTTGCTGGATCTTGTCCCTCAGGGTCACAATCAATCCCTTCACTGTATTTGAGGGCTCTTCAAAATCTGCCCCCACATACTTCTCCCCAGTGCCACTCCCCACTTGTTTTCCCACTCTCCACACTGAATTACTTCTGTTTCCTGAGGAGTGAGGAGGGAAAGCTTTCCAGGTAGAGGTTCGTGTTACGCGCAAAGGGTTGGCGATGTTGAAGCACGTGTAGCTTTGCAGGAACCGAGACGGTTTCTCAGAGAAGAGCAGGTGGTCTCAGAAGGCTTGAACGCTGGTTGCCAAGATGACTGCATCCTTCCCTTTACTCCCAGATCCAAGTGTTACCCAGTCTCAATCTGTCCCCTTGAGAAGCTTCGCTTCCCTTTTTACCCACAACCTCCCCAACCGCACGGTACCTGCTCCAGCTCAAAACTCCTCTCTTGCTTAGACCATATCCTCCAGGTCCTCCCACCCCCTTTAATTCTGATGCTGTCACTCCTTTACCAAAATCCCCGTGGCTGCTTTCAGCTTCCAGGATAAAGTTTACATCTTCGGCTTTCTCCAAATGCTCTATACACTCTGCCATCAGCCTCACCTTATGCTGTTGATGCCTCCACCCGCCTCTAACAGAGCTAAGATGGAACTCGAAGTTTCTCTCTGGACCATGTGTCGGAGACTATTACTGGCAGCCCCCAGTGAACCATACCCTCCAGGTTTTCACATCTCGCGAGGTCCCTCCCCACACAGACTCTGAGCTCCACCATGTGACTTGTTTTGGTTTGTGATGCGAGCAGAGGTTTGAAAGCGAGTAAACTGGGACTCGTTCTCTTGGAAGCTGCTTTGGAACCATAAGCCATCAGATAAAGAGGTCCAGCCACCCTGGAGAGGTCACAGTGCTGTAACAGGCCTCGGATGAGGTGGTACTCCCAGACATGGGAGTGACAAACTCATCCTGAACATTCCAACTCCAGCAGATACCATATGGAGGAAGCTTCCCACTGACCTGAGCCCAGACTGCAGAATGATGAGGAATACATTTTCATTGTTTTCAATCACCAAGTTCTGCGGGTGGGTTGTTACACAGTAAAATGTAGATGAAACACCACGCAGCATCCATCTGAATGTTCTTTCAACAATTAGTGGTAGACTGCCTACTGAACTTGGAACGTTCATCATGCTGAAAGTGACCACACTGCCCCACCCCCAACTTCATCAATTCTTCATTCAGTCAGTCCTTCAAATATTTATACCCCAGGAAAGGTACATTTGTGTTGAGTGCAGTGTGGGGCCTGAATGTAAGCCACAGACCCTTCCCTTATGAAACCAACGTAAGTCAAAAACGGGTGGAACGGTTTCCTTCACCCTCATCCCCCAGGGCGCAGTCGGGCCTAACAGTAGGGACTCCGTAACACGAGGGCTGAGCTGGTGAAATCGCTCTGCCACCCAGTGCCAATTTCCCGTCCACCCTGCTGAGCAAAATTTCACTCAGTATCGCGTCCTCTGTGAAACCTGACACGTACCACCATCCACTAAGTCTCCCGTTCCTCTCTCCGGGGCTCTTTGGCCCCTGCATCAGTTAGAATTTGGTGACCTGCAAGTGATGAAACCCCAAATGAACAGTGACTCAAACAGTTTAACTCCCCCAAGTAACCCACACTGGTGTGGGCTGTCACAGCATCAGGGACCCAGGCTCCTCTTGTTCTGCTACCTTGCTGGGCTTACTGGCCCGAGATGGCTGCTCCCACTCCAGTCATCTGATCTACAGTCTAAAATGCAGGAAGGAGGAAAAGCAGTGGGTGCATAGCTCCTCCTGGGGAACACTTCCTAGAAGCTGCACACACCGCTTCTGTTCACATGTTATCGGGCAGAATTTAGTCACAATGCCACTTCGAATGTCAAGAGACCTGGAAAACGCCTTGAATCCAGGCAGACGTGCCCAGCTACAAAGCAGAGTGTCTCTATTAGTGAAGAAATGGGAAGAACTGGTATTGAGGGACAACGGGCTCCATCCTGCCGGTACCCTTCCCATTCATTCCCTGTGACAGCCCTGGGGCTTCCTCAGCAGCAGGGCCTGACCCACAGGGGGCTCTCCAGCAAGGCATAGCTTCTCACGTGCTACGCGCGGTTACCCACTTGACATATATGAACTTACTTAGTCTTCACACTGCAATCTCGACTCTACCGTTTTCCCCATTTTACAAAGTACAAAACTGAGCTTGGGGAAACTGGGTAACCTACTCAATCAAGGTCACACAGCCATTTCTAAAAGAACTGGGATCTGGACCCAGGCAGTCTGGCTCCAAGGCACCTGCTATGAACCACCACATACTTGGCTGATGTCTGTGAGACCAAGCTGCAGCCAGGCCTGTGCTGGCCAGAGACACCTCATGGACCCTCTCTACCCTGCAGGCCAGCTACACTCCTGGTGGTTCCCCAGAGAAATCCCAAGCCCGATAATTAGGTCTTCCCCAAAGAGAGTGGGAGAAAGCATGGCCTTGGTGTGGCACCCCTCCTCCATGCCAGTGACTAAAACCAGAGGACCAGCTATTTCTAGACCTTTATTTCTCTGTGAAAAGGGAAAAAAGGAACAAAATAAAAACGGCACAGTCGACACACAAAAAAACCACTGAAGGGGGTGGGGAGAGGAAGGGAGAAAGGAGGTGGAGAAGATGGGGTAGGGGGTCCCCATTACAGCAGCCGGAGCCAGTGACCCTGGACACTCACATCTCTGTGGATGAAAGTGGCCCCTTCCTCCCAGGGTCACTGCCCTGTCCCACCTTGTGCTCCCCAAGCCCCTCGGGAGGTGGACAGCAAGAAGTCGGATTCCCAGGCTGGGGAGAGGAAGAACCGTGCTGAGGGAAGGGGCCTGGGGTCAGACCATGCACAGGGAGTGACAGCCAAAGGCCCCCCACCGTCTCCCTGAGGGAGGGACTTGGGGGGGAGGGTGAACACCAGAGGCCGGCGTTGGCTCCTCTTCCAGCATCAGGCGAGAGACAGAACTGGGGGAACAGGAACAGGAGGGAGTCAGAACCACAGCTAGCCCTCTGCCCCCAGCTGCTCTGCATCTCTCCCTCCCAGGAGCTGCTGTTCTCAGGCCTAGGCTCGTCCTTGTACACCACCCTCCCGCCGGGGTGTCTGAGTTCACGCCTTACCAGTCAGAGCCTCCTGGGCGAAGTACTTGACATCCACATCCTGGTCCTGGGTCAGCTTCTCTAGGATGGGCTTGACTTCACTCTGCAGTGTGCTGGAAGGAGAAAGGAAAGGCGAGGGAAGGGGTGAGGCAAGCTAGGCTGGGGGCGTGAGGGAGGCAGAGGGTTTCTGGGCAAGGAGGGGTTCAGATACAGACACGCACGTGTGCCCAGAGATGAAATGACTTTGCGGGCTGGAAGTCTAACAAACTAGGACAGAGGTCTTGGGGGTCCAGAACAGACAAAGGGAGGTCAGTCAGTCTGGGAAAGTGGGGCAGAGAATCACAGGACCCACAAGTCTCAGAGGCTCAGCAAATGGATGTCTTCATTTAACATATTTACTGAGGCCTACTATGCATTAGGTGTGAGCAGAGTGGTAAATCCGACACCTGAGCCTTGCCCGTGGCAAGGGCTTGGGCGAGGAGGAAGACACAGACCAAACTGACGATAATTAACAGAGACATATCAAGTGCTGAAGGAGAAGTACCTGGCCCAATAGGAGCCAAGGGGGAGGTATCTACTCTCCAGTAAGGGCCCCTGGGAAATGCACCCACACGGCAAGTCAAGTGTTTGGGGAAATGAAGGCATGTCCCCTTCCAGTTAACAGAACCGTTCCTTTGCCCCACACAACTACCATTCTCTCTTCTATCATCTAGATCTGTTTTGCCTATTTTTGAACTTGACAGAAGTGGAATCACACGCTGTTTCCCTGCGTCCGGCTTCTCACTCAACATGACGCTGGTGAGAATCACCTGTGTTAAGTAGAGCAGACGTCTTCATTGCTCAATACGGTCTCGCACAGTATGAACAAACCACGATTTTATCCACTGCACTGCCGGTGGGCACTTGGGAGTGTTTCCATTCCGTGGCTACTATGAATAAAGCTACCACGAACGTCCTTTTGCTACAAATAAGCACTCGTTTCTCCAGGAATGGAAGTGCTGTGCTGGCTCACAGTGTACTTACACTTAGCTCCACTAGATTCTACCGGTTTTCAGAGTGACTGCACCTATATGCCACTCACGGCCTCACCTGCTGTGTATGAGAGTTCCAGCCATTCTACAAACGCCGAATGACCCCGAATTTTTTTCAGGTTAAGCCATTCTGGGGTGTATTTTCATTTGCAATTTCCTGATGGCTGATGATGTTGAGCACCCTGTCACATATTAATGGCTACAAGGAGATCTTCTTTCAGAAGTGCGTCTTCAAGTCGGTTTCGCCCACATCTTTCTTGGGGGTTTGTCTTATTGATTAGTAGGAAAGTAGTCTGGATGAGTCCATCCTTAGTCAGAAATAGGTATTACCCCCAATGCTCCCAATCAGTGGCTTGCCATTTTACTCTCATAATGTGTTTCTTTTCTTTGAGAGAGAGGGGGCATGGGCAGTGGGGGAGGGGGAGGGGGAGAGGGAGAGGGAGAGACTCTTAGGCAGGTTCCACACCCAGCGCAGAGCCCGACATGGGACTGGATCTCACGACCCCGAGATCATGACCTGAGCCAAAGTCAACAGTTGGACGCTTAACCAACTGAGCCACCCAGGGGCCCCTCATAATGTTCTCTTTCAATGACGTTCTTTTCAATCAAGAACTCACCAACCTTTTCCCCTGGTGAGCTATTTAACAAATCTGAGCAATTTAATAAATCTTTGTTAACTCTTAAAGATCTTGTCCCAAATTTTCTTCTAAAATCTTTTTTATTTTTCTGATTATGGTCGATTATCTCTAATTCGCTTACACACTGAAGTGGGAACCCGCCCCCCGCCCCCCCATGCATATCCAACTGACTGGGCTGTCTATGAAAATACCTACATTTCACTCCTCAACTGCAGTAGCACCTACTGTTATATACACACAGGTCTGTTTCTGTGCCCTTGATTCTGGGTCATTGGGCTATATTATTGTGCCAACACCTCACTTTTTAATTACCATGGTATCATAAGTCTTGGTATCTGGTTTTAGAAGTCTTCCAACTTTTTTCTTTTTTGGGACCACTTTTGCTACTCCAGATCTTTTCGTTTCTGTTAATTCCAGAATCAACTTGTCAATTTTTCAATAAAGAACCTGCTAAGATTGACTGAGATTATACTGAATCTATACATAAATTTGGGGAACAATTCCATCCAAGAATATTAAGTGAATCTTTAATTTCTCAAAGCAATGTTCTATAGTTTTCACTAAAAATGTTCTACATCTTTTATTAAATTTATTCCTTGGTATCTGATGGGTTTGATGCAATAATACACATACACACACATTCAAAAATAATTAAAACTTGCTAATTTCATTTTCTTCCCTGTTGCTACCAGTATATACACAAGTGTCATCCTACTGCCTCCCTCCCACTATGAGGTGGGCCATGGGAATTCTCATTCCACATCTGAGGAAACTAAGACCTTGGGAAGATGAAGAGACCGGCCAGGCTTACACAGCAAGAGCCACGCTGGGTCTCCAACCCTAGGCTCCAACTTCAAAGGTCAAAGATTAAGATGCCTAGAATCAGCCCCGCCGGTGTGTGAAGGAGGGTCCAGACCTCACCTGTTGTCCAGGATAGGCCCTATCTTCTGTAGGGACTTGGCCACATTGAAGCGGACATTGGCGACAGGATCCCCAGCCATACGCAGAACTGTAGGCAGCATGTGCTTGGTGGTGATGTCCTGCCCACAGACCTCAGACAGCACCTGGGGGCGGTGAGTGACAGAGAGGTGATTACACAAAGCTCATGGCTAACTCCCGTTTCCTCCTTCCTCTGAGCAGGCCACCTCAGTGATCACCACGCCTGAGCGTGTCGCTGAGCAACATGGGGGCCTCTGAGCCCAGGTTCACTCACTCTGGAACAGTTTATTCTCCTGAGGCTGCCATCTCTACTAACGCCCTCCTAACACCTTAATACCACTGTCTCCCTATCCTGGAAACCCTCAGCTCAGACTGTCCTGGTCCCATCTGCCCATCCTCAGACTTCCCTTTATCTTCTGGGGATGGGCCTGGATTCCTAACCCCAGGATGCTTTCCTTAGTGTGACGGCTTCCAAAGTGAGATGCGGGAAGAAATCATCAGAACACTCAGTTATATTTATATGTTGTTAAATTCTATCTTTTAATTTCTAGCTATGTGGATGGTTTATTTAAGTGACTAGAAAGGAGCCCTTGCTCCACATAACACAACTGTTCTAAGCCCTGTGCGTGTATGGCCAGATTAATCTTTACAACCTCCTGAGTATAAGGTATCGTGATTAACAGGATGAGTGCTTTATTGGTAAGGAAACTGAAACACTGAGCAGTTGGGAAATGTCCCAAGGCCTATGACTAATCTATGGCAGAACTAGAATTAATGAGTAGGTCTGACTCTAGAGCTTGCACACATAAACAATGTATCATATGTAAATATACACATATACTTTATAGACAACAAGAGGGATGCTCCGAAAGGTTTGGCAGTCACTGCTCAGCAGGCCAAACCTCCCCAGTCCTGGGTTTCCCCCATGCAGGTCCCTACCCCTGGCCTGTAGTTCCCCAGGGACCCATCCCTGCCCTCCTCCCCGCCCCCAACTCTACCACATCCCCACTCCCGAGCCAGATGTCTTCCCAAGGACCCCGGCCATCCCTCCTCTCCCAGGTACGCTCAGTTCCCTGGGGGACAGGCCAGCGGGCAGGTGGGGGCACTCACATTGATGCAGAAGAGTGTAGTCATGCGGTGCAGGTAGTTGGGGTCCCCAGACATGGCTAAGACCTTGGGGATGATAGTGGCATGGGCCCACTCCTTCCCAAACTTCTCCACCAGCTTCTTCAGGTTGCTGGTGGCCGCCTCACGGATGGCATAGACTGCAAAAGGGCGGGGATTCAGAAGGTGAAGGGCTGAGCGGGCAGGGAGCAGTCCCTCGCTACTGCTGACCAGGCAGCCCTGGGTGCCGGGCTGCAGGTGAAGCAAAGCCTGTGCTACTTGCTGAAGTGCGGTTCCTTTTCGTGCAGTATCTTCCCAACAGCTCCAAGACACAGCTTCCACTACCGACCTTTTTACAGATGGGTAAACTGATATGCCTAAGCCAATTATTTAGTAACTAATACTTGGAATGGCAGTGAAACAAACAAACACTTTTACCTCGGTGAAAACAATGAGCAGTTCTCGCCCGTTTCACAGAGGAGTGTGCTCGGAGTTTCCACAGCCAGGGGCAGGATTCCAGCCCGAGTTACCTGCCCAGCCGCCCTGGCACTCTCTACACTGCCCCGGGCCAGGCCGCCCCTGGGTGATCTGCTCTGTTTCCCTTCCCACCCTGCCCTTATCCAGGATTCTAAAAAGGGAGCTGGTCCACATAAGCGGCAGATGGCCTGGGGCAGTGACTCCACACCCCTGCAAGCCCCAGTCAATGCCGAGTCCATCCTTCCTGGAGCGCCAACATCCTCCCCCACCTGCCGGAGGGACTCACCATGATCCACAAGCCATGCCATGCACAAGGAGTTGAGCTTCTCATCAAAAAACTCTACCCCCTGCAGGAGAAAAAAAAGAGAAGGAATCAAAGGAGACTGGGGAGTTTCCAGTGAAACACAGGGAAACACACCCACCCAAACACATCGGATACTCCTCAGCTTCCCCTGGGGGACTCCCTTCCCTTCTCTGTTCTAGCTGAAGTCTCTTCACCTTTACAGCCCCATTTCCCATGCCCCTTCGTCCTACTCCCCAGACAGCCCTCGGGGGCCTTGGTGACACTGTGAGAGCCCTGGACACGCTGAACACAACACGGCCTGACTCCAGGCCGCCTCACTCACCAGCTGTCCGGCTAGCAGGGGCATATACTCGATGATGGCCAGCCGTACCCGCCACTTGGCGTCTTCGGCCAGCTCCACGATGGCGGGCAGCAGGGACTGGGACAGCTGTCGGATGCCAATGACCTCGTTCACGCAGTCCAGGTTGGAGATAATGTTCAGCCTCACCTCCGGGCACTGAAGGGAGGATGGGGGTCTAAGAGGATGCACCTGGCCCAGAAGACAGCTCACAGAGCCGCACAGCATCAACTCCCTAGAAGCCACACCACCTCCCGAGGGCCTGCTACTGCCCTGTCCAGCTCCTCCTCAGCAAGCACATTACGTGAGCAGCTTTTTGAATCTCACCACAGAGCATAAGAGATGCTTAGCTGTTCTGAAGAACTGGCAGCAATTACTGCAAAAACATGGTGCTCTGGAAAGAACAGACGTGATAACATTCCCATTCTGCTGTGCGGCAGCTGTGAGCCTGGCAGCAAGGGACAGGGCCTCCCTGGATACTAATCTGTGACAGGGAAACATACATCTTGCCTCGAGGATGGTTGAGACCATTAAAGTGCCTGCTGGTGTCTGATCCACAAGAGGCATGATGTGCGGGAGCTCATTAGTATCACTTCTATGACTTCTATTCTTCCCGCTAGTCTTTGAGCTCTGTAAGGAGGAAGTCTCATTCATCCTTATGTCTCCAGGACCCGGCAGAGTCTCTGGCCCTTAGCAGGCACTCAATACACTTCTGCTGAAGGAATGCACTTTCAGCTGCCTGTTGACTACCGATATTATGAGCGCTGACTTACTATATAAGTACATGCACATATACATTATAAGATACACAGACACATGTACCCCACCAACTTCCCTAAAGGAGGAGAACAACTTAAAAGAAAAGGCACATAAACACAGTTCTTGTTAATCAAAACAGAAGCAAAAATGAACTTAGACTTCATCGAGACAAAAGTCTGCACAGCAAAGGAAACAGTCAACAAAACTAAAAGGCAGCCTGTAGAATGAGAGAAGATATTTGCAAATGATATATCAGATAAAGGGTTAGGATCCAAAATCTATTAAGAACTTATCAAGCCCAAAACCCAAAGAACAAATAATCCAGTGAAGAAATGGGCAGAAGACATGAAGAGACACTTTTCTAAAGAAGACATCCAGGTGGCCAATAGACACACAAAAAGATGCTCAACAGCACTCATCATCAGGGAAATACAAATCAAAACCACGATGAGATTACCACCTCACACCTGTCAGAATGGCTCACATTAACAACATAAGAAACAGATGTTGGCGAGGATGCGGAAAAAAGGGAACCCTCTCGCGCTGTTGGTGGAAATGCAAGCTGGTGCAGCCACTGTGGAGAACAGTATGGAGGTTCCTCAAAAAGTTACAAATAGAACTACCCCATGACCCAGCAATTGCACTACTAGGTATTTATCCAAAGTATACAAAAATACAGATTCGAAGGGGTGTATGCACCCCGATGTTTACAGCAACATTGTCAACAATAGCCAAAGTATGGAAAGAGCTCAAATGTCCATTAACTGATGGAAGGATAAAGAAGATGTGGCATATAAATATAGATGGAATATTACTTGGCCATGAAAAAGAATGAAATCTGGCCATTTGCAACAATGTGGATGGAGCTAGAGTGTATTATGCTAAGTGAAAGAAGTTAGTCAAGAGAAAGACAAATACCGTACCATTTCACTTATATGTGGAATTTAAGAAACAAAACAGATGGGGGTGCCAGGATGACTCAGTTGGTTAAATGTCCAACTGTGGCTCAGGTCATTATCTCATGGTTTGTGAGTTCGAGCCCCATGTCAGGCTCTGTGCTGACAGCTCAGAGCCTAGAGCCGGCTACAGATTATGTCTCCTCTCTCTGCCCCTCCCCAACTCATGCTGTGTGTGTGTCTCTCTCTCTCTCAAAAATAAACAAATGTTACAAAAAATTAAAAAAACAAAAACAAAGATGAACATATGGGAGGGAAGAAAAGAGAGAGGGAAACAAACCATGAGAGACTCAAACTGAGGGTTGATGGAAAGAGGTCGGTGGGGGGATGGGCACCTGTGATGAGCACCAGGTGCCATATGCAAGTGATGAATCACTGCATTCTATTCCTGAAACTAATATTGCACTATATGTTAACTAACTAGAATTTATATAGAAATTTGAAAAGAAAAAAAATTTGCAAATTTAAAAAACAAAAACAAAAAACAGAAGCCCTACTGGAACCTTGTTCCAAATCGTATGTTCCCAGATGGCAGTCGTCACAAGTAGTTCTTTGTAACCTGAACCAAGTAAGAAACGAATCAACGAACCAAGTAAACAACTACGCAGTGCCATAATGGGTTTAACTCCGCAGATCCAGGTCGATCCAGATCCAATTAGGCATGTTCCAAACAAGGGTTGGGCCCCTGACCAGCTCCTGGGAGAATATCCTGTCTGATGAGAGCATCTTTGTGGTCACCTGGGAAGCTTGGGCCATGCCGGACAGACAACTCTAACAACATGACTTACAGGGAGGGCCGTGGGCCATGAGGTACCAACTTGACCTCTGGAGGGGCTGGATACAGAGTAACTGAAGTCAGCCATGCAGGCAGCTCCATTCCTTGGCTATGTGACCAACCCCTCTATAAAATCCCTGGAAACCAAGGCTCAGTGAGCTTCCTTGGTTGGCAACATGCGGTCACACGTCACTTGTGGGAGATTTAAGTGCCGTCCATAGGACTGCAAGGAGAGGACATCTGAGGGCTCGTGCCGGGTCTCCTGTGCACCTGTTCCCTCACTGACTTTATCCATTCACTTTGATCAACAGCAACCACAAGTGTGACAGCTCTTCTGGGCAGAGGGCTGTTCTAGCCTATCGCTGACCCTGAGCATGGAGGTGGGGACGTAGACGCAGCGGCCGTGACGGGTACGGCCACTACTGTGAGGACAGCATGGCTTGGCCGGCACCTCCAGAGTAGAATCCCCTGAGGCCCTGCCTACGAGCACATCTTTTCTTTATCAAACACTGTTAAGGTCTCATTTAGGAACAGAAGACAGCCAGTTTCTGGCCGGCCAGTCCAACGGCTAAAGAACTCTCAGAACCAACACCATTTCCCTCCCTACAAGGTATTAATTCAGTTCTTTCTAGAGCCAAGGATGCTGAGGAAGGAACTATTCCAGTGCTGTCCACCCTGTTGCTGTCCTTCTCCTGTGACGGTTGTCTAAAAGCCTGAACTTACATGAGAGACTATACCTGTTCTTCTTTCTTTTCCTAAGAAAGATTCCCGGAGCGGGAGCTGCCCTGTCTGCCATCCTAACCCCAGGTTAGAAAAGCACGTTAGTGTAGACGTGCATGAGTCACAGTCTACTCCAGGGGAAAGTAATGAGGATGATTCAAGTCAACTGAGCGGACCAAGATGCAGTCAGAGTCAGGGCTGGGAAGGGAGAGGAGAGAGCCTTGTGCATTTCCCCACTTGGAATGAAGGCATCTGTAACACCCAAAAGAGAGGGAAATTTCTTCTTTGAATAAATTGAAAACTAACTGGATTGACGGCTCATTTGAATAAAAGACATTTGAAATGCATATAAAACCACTGTGATGGCCTTCCCGTACTGAGCAGAGACCCATGTGAGGAGTCTGGCCTCAGTTTTCAAACACGATGAAAAATTAGGGGAGTTAGCACTTATCCAGGGATGTGAACGGAAATATCCTCACAGTGAATGGGCCGATTTCCTTTCTCCGAAGGTTAGCCATACACAATTCTAAGGATGGAAAAATACGGTGTGTGCCTACTTGGGAGTCTCACCTCTGGAGACAAGGAAGAAATGGGCCCCCAACAAAGCACACCGTCTAACTGGCTTTGGGCTCTGCAGCAGCACAGGAGCCGAGCTAAGCCTCCTCTGTCAACAGGCTTCCTTCCCCCGGCTGCCACGTCATTCCCTGATGTGGGGCACCTGCCATCTCAGAAAGCCCAGAAGAACAACTCCGGGCCACAGCTCAAGAGCAACCCTCGCTGGGGCATCCGAAAAGGTCAGGTACAATTCTGAGACTCCGTGTCAGCCAGAGACTAGAGACAAGAGAGGCCTTTCTCAGGTGAAGGCTTTCCCACAGACACCACTTACCCTCGGAGATGGCAAAAAACTATTTCCTTGTTAAAACACAAGCAAACAAAAAAACAAGGTGTAGAAATGAACCAATAAACCAAGTGAGTGTGTGCAGTGAAGGGTTAACTCAGCAGGTCTGGACTGTACAGGGCTAGCGCCTGCCCAGGTCCTGGGAGGGCATCTCTGAGCCCCTGCTGCACAAGCCAGTGTCCTGAACACAAGAGAAGATACAAATACGATGGCTTAAACCATTTAAAAACCTCTGTTTAGGCATACCCAGAAAAAGGCCCTTTTTATTTGGGTAAGTTTATAAATCTTATCAAGTATGAAATGTAAAGTTTACAGGTCTAGAATTGAAATTCCAGATACAAGCCAGATGAGTATCGCACACCAAGAAAGCCACGATGGGTCAGGGCACCTGGATGGTTCAGTCGGTTTTAAGAGTCTGACTCAGTCTCAGCTCAGGCCATGATCTCACAGTTGGTGGGTTCGAGCCCCATGTTGGTCTGTTAGTGCAGAGTCTGCTTGGGATTCTCATTCATGCTCTCTCCCTCCCTCTCAAAATTAAATAAATATTTAAAAAAAATAAAAAGGAAAAAGACAAGGAAAACCATGATGGGTCTTGTCTTCTTTGCAGGAGAAGCTGCCCTGGGGCGCACTACAGCTGCACGAACAGGACCATCACGTAGCGCTTGCTGAAGGCGAAGCCGGTGCAGAAACCGGCCCTAGCTGTGGCACTGCTGTAGCACATGTGGGCTCACCTCCACACGCAAGCTGAATGTGGAGCTCCCTTTGATGCCAGGAAGCAAAATGCTCCTCGAGACCCTGGTGAGGTGTTAAAAGGACACAGAAGCCAACGCTCACCAGCCAAGCTGTCTCCACTTAAGCATCACAAGCAAATACAAACTATATTTGTAACAAGCTATAGCTACAAAAAGCATGCTTATAAAAGAAAACGTGTGTGTGAAGCACTTCACTTAGGTCATAAAATTTGAGTCATTATAAAAATGAATTCTGGTTTGAACTGTAACAAGTGACACAAATAAATGATCAACAGTAAGATTATTAAGCTTTTCTTTAGCAGGTGCATAGCCTTCAACACAAGATTTGTTGAATTTGTAATTTGTACAAATTTGATTTGTAATTCTGGGGCTGAGAGATTATCCCATCATAGCAGAATTTAATAACGTGATATTTTGGGGGAGTGGCAGGGGACTCAAATCTGATGCGATTTCCTAGCACTGTGTGTGCTGGGGGAAGGGTGGGGAGGGCAGGGAGAGAGGGAGACGGAGGCCTTTGGCAACGAGGAAGTCACAAAGCACTAAAGAGTCTCACCGTCTGCCTGGTCACCACCATGACAGGAACCAGGGAGCCTGCAAACCACCCCCGCTCCGCATAGACCTTCCCCATCTCTGTAGCCACACCTCCTCTCCCACCAGTCTGGTCTCCCTGCACCTCTTCTGGCCTCCATGCTGCAATCTTTCTTTGACAGTAACCTCGGGGTTCCTTTCTGGCACCCACATCTGTGATGCCCATAGTTCAAGTCCAAACTCCTTCCCTGGCTGTCACCCCACAACCTGTCTAGCCCCTGCCTGGCACTCTCATCTTCTGTATTCCAGCCCAAATGAATGGCAAGGTGTGGTCAAATGACTGGCTCTGGCCAGTGGGGCGTGGAACAGACTGGTGGGTGCCCTCTTACAAGGACCACACATTTCCTGTTGTCTAATACCTTCTGCCTTCATCCTGGCTGGGGATGGTGAAGATTGGAGCAGCTGCCTCAGACCCAGAGAGTGTGGAGGTCAGCAGGGGTAACCCCTCATGTAGGACCCACCTAGCTCTGAACTGTTGTAAGAAAATTATCTTACATAAGCCACTGTATTTGGGGGTCTTTATTACGGCATCTTTGCCTAAATCCTAAAAGACAAGAACTTATCACAGCACCTATGCGATCATGGGATTGCCCATCTCCCTCTCTCCACTGTCAGTCTCTGAGGAGTGACACTGTCTTAGTCTCTTTTGGTGTCCCTGATCCCCAGAGAAAGAATTAGCACAGAGCAAGGGTGTGCAAAACATTGCCTAATAAGTGAATGAGTGAACACACACTCCGTTGTGCCCACCAATATCCAACTCATTTGGGACCTGGGTGTCTGTTGAGATTCTAGGAGATTCCAGACCAATCTAGGAAAGCAGCTGACCCACCTGTCACCTCTGCCAATACAGAGCTCAGAGCCTTCCCGGCACAATTACCTCATCCTTCAGCTGAGCCAGGAAGAGGGGCAAGAGGTGCTCAATGGTATTGTCTTTGCCCAGGATGGGGGAGAGGCCCATGATGACGGAGGCCAAGGCTGACTTCACGTGTTGGTTGGCGTCTGACACCAGCTCCTGGTGGGGAATAGGGAAAGGGGACAGGATCAGGACAACCCCCGCAGCAGCAAATGGCCAAGCAGACTCCCACTTCCTAAGAGGCCTGAGCCATGGCCTGCTTTTGCCCATATCCCGCATGGAGCAGGGATGGTTTAGGGCACAAAGGTACACGGCAGTTTCTTACCTGTCCCACCTGCTTAGAGTTCCATGTTCCTAGTAGCCTCCACCCAATCCCAAGGCTCTTGGGACTTTTGAAAGGAAGCACCCCCACCTCCAAGCTTGGCCCCAAGCTTCAGATTCTGCCTGCACTCAGGAAACCTAACTGTTTCCAACCCAAGTCTGCCTGGCCCCAGAAGGCTGGGGACTATCTGCGACTGGATGTCCATAAAGCCCCATCTCCATCCCTTTAGCAGACTCAGATCTCCCCTAATCCTCCCACCAAACTGCATTACCTTGATGCAGGGTAGTATCTGTGTCATGATCACATTCTCCCGACAGTCGGCTGAGAGATTTTCACAGAATTCTGTGGAAGAAGAAGGGAGGCAGAAGAAGGTGAAACCTGACATCTGGTTCTACCTCAGACCCCTCAGACACCCATCCATTTGCTGTGTTCTGGTCGCCAGCACCAACCTTTGACCTTGTGGGAGGCTGCGGCCCTCACCTCGGCCTCACAGTCTTTCATCAGGTTCTGGAAGGCGGGGACCAGGTCTGTCTTGGTGATCTCAGGCCCCACTGCTTTCTGGAGCTGCAGACAGAAAGCAGGGGCTGTGAGACAGCTGGGCAGGTACTCTGGGCAATTGAGACCAGAATCAAAGTTCAAGGCACCAGAAGTGAGGGTAAGAGTGTGCCCTTAGAATCACTGCTGAGATCTAATCCCAGCACCACAGGGTGAGCCGGGCCAAGTCTCCAAGCCTCTCTGAGCCCGTTTCCTTAAAAGCAAAATGAGGGCCATGAGACTACCTATGGCATAGCGCTGTTGTCTGCATTAAGAATGGTAACACATCTCTACCACTCAAGCTATTTGGGGTGGGGTTTGCTCCCCCCACCAAAAAACATTCCAGTCATGTGATGGCTCTTGCTTTTTAATTTATATTCCTCTGTATTTTTCAAATTACCAGAAGATAAATTATTTTTCTAATGAAAATAAATGTATACACATTAAGGGGGAAGAAGGCCTACTAGGCCCTGCCTATCCCCTGACTCTTGAAGCCCTAGGAGGAAGCAGGACAGTTCATGACCAAGAGAGGGACAGACAAAAACTCTGAAGGGCCTAATGCTACCTGGAACAAATGTTACCTCTTCTCCACGTAACAGGTATTTACTGAGGATCTCTTGCAGGCCAAGCGCTGCTCAAACAGTGTTAAGATCCCTGCCTTTGCTGAGCTTTTATCTAAAACCCAGTGTGATCCAGTTCATGCTGTCCAGAAGCCAAGGACAGAATTGTCTTTAACCATGGTGCTGAGCCTCCAGGGTGCGGTCACGTGCTAACATTTTCACGGGGAACATGGATGGTCCCGGGAAATATTATCTGGAGGCTCCCAGTCCTTCCACAAACACACTTACAGGAACGGGGAGCCATGGGGTGGAGTGCACCCAAGGTCAGACCCTGAGCCTCTCTCTGGCTTTCCCTCACATGGGGCCCCCAAGAGTGAGCCCCAAATGCTGCCCCTCACACTGGCTCTGGCCTCCCAGGGCCCTGTGCGCATGATGTCCTTTTGCTGGGACACAGTTCCTATCCCAGCTCCCACCCACCCATCTTCTAGAACCAGCTGTAGCACCACCTCCTATTCTCAGTGCCTCATGCGTGTCTGTCGGCCTGGGCACCGTTTCCCTCTACCTCAGTAGACCTTCCCAACTTTAGACTGCCTGCCCCGTGGAGGCCAGGAATGCAAATTCACTGGATCCCCAGCACCCAGAAAAGAGCTGGTGGTCAACAAACATGATGGTGGGAAAAGCAAACTTGGGTCTCCATGGAAAGAGCACTGTCCTCAGAGTCAGAGACACTGGATCTTGTCCCTGTTCTGTCTGCCCAGTGGGGTCATTCTGACCCAAGTTTTGAGCTGTGCTATGGGCTGAACTGTCCTAACCCCTCACTGTCTCAGAAAGTTGACTGCATTTGAAGACAGGATTTTTAAAGAGGTTATTAAGGTGGCCCTAATCCAAAATTACCAGAATCCTTATAAGAGGAGGTTAGGACACAGGCATGCACAACGGGGAGACCATGCAAAGACACAGGAAAAGACCATCTACAAGCCGAGGAAAGAAGCCTCAGATTAACCACCCCAGAGGACACCTTGATTTCAAACCTCCGGCACCCAGGAACAGTGAGGGAATAAAGTACCGCCCTGTCTGTGGTACTTTGTTATGGCAGCCCCCAAAACTAATACAGGCTATGCCTTCCCTTTTTAAAAGGACAGAGTTCAATTAGGTCAAGAGTACACAGGTACTACCGTTTCTCTGCTCTTATGGCTCTCCGCAGAACCTGAACTTGGCTTCAGAATCCTTTCCAACACAGCACTTCAAGTTGCCAGTATTACTCAACCCGGGTTGGCCATGTGAAAGGAGACCCAGCCAGATGATCAGAGATCTTCCTGCTCAAATACCTGATGACTCCTTTGGATTTAACTAAAACTCCAGTTCCTATACGTGGCCCCGCTCCTTCCCCTCTGAGGGCCTCAGTTTCCCCATCTGTGAGACGTCAACAGTCCCCACTCACCTCTGTGAACTTGTCGGCCACCATGTACCGGACACGCCAGGACTTGTCCTCGGCAGCCTGGCGCAGGGTGGGCATCACCAGGGCCTCCAGATCCTCCTGGGGCAGGAGCTGGGCGATGTTCACACACGCCTCTACCGCCAGCAGCCGCACCGAGTCCTGGGGAGAGGATTGGAACAGGGAGAGGGAGGCAGAGGCCCGTTAGCTCTGCGATTCCTTGTAGACACGGTTTGGAGGGGGAGGAGGCTGGGGAGCACCCACCTGCTCGTCAGAGGCCAGGTTGGAAAACATGGGGATGATCTCACTCTTGACGTTGTCCAGCTCCAGCACCTTGGCAAACTCCCCCAGCTTGGAGGCTGCGGCCCGCCGCACCATGGGGGTGTCATCTGAGCACAGGTTCCGGAAGTACCTGGGGGTTGGAAATGGGGCTCAGGAGGAGGAATCCCTAGATCTCACAGCAGTATACAGTGAAAACAGCAGCTGGCTTTGCCTGCATGACCCCGGGCAAGTCAGGACCCCTCTCCCGAGTGTTCCCAGGCCTACAAAATGGAGCTGACGGCGATACTTCCTACCACACAGGGTGATAAATTTAAATGATAATGTGGGTGAAAGCAGAGCGGTCAGTCTGCACATAGTTAAGTTCCAGTGCATGGAAGGTGATTATATCATTATGACCATATAAAGTTGTTGAGCTAAGAGGCTGGTCAGGGGTCCCTCAAAGGTTTTACTTTTCAGGAGCGACTGCTCCAATTAGAGATGCATGGGGGAAGCGTACACACGTGTACACACACACACACACACACACACACACACACACGAAGCACGTGTGGCTAGCTGTAAATCAGTATGCTGTCATGTAAGAGCTCAGGGCCTGAGCTTGCTCAAGGACAGGAACACATAGTAATGGGAAATTTTAATCCAATTAGAAGCATTTTTGTGAACTGTTCCAGGAGAGTCTTACATACAAGAAATTCTCTGGGGTATCAAGACTAAGGGAGGAGGGTGGAGGAGGCAGCCAAACTGAGCCAGCGTATGTATGAGGGCTCTGGACCTAGGGCAGGTGAAGACAGCATCACACAGCACGGGTGGAGTGCTTTTATGAGTCAGATTCCATTCTAGGCACTTTGTACGTGGTAATTCTTGTAAATCCTTACACACCCAACGGGAGGAAGGAGCTCTCATTTCTCCATTTCCTAAGTGAGCATGAGGCTGTGTCCGGACCAGGCCTGGGGACACCAGCTCTCAGGGGCGGGTGGGGGAGGGGGGCTGAGTTGACAGAAGGGGTCCACGCTAAGGGCGAGGCTGGGACTCACTGTCGAAGTTCTGCCTTGACGGCGCTGGACACCCGGGGGTAGCAGACAGAGAAGAGGCCACATGCTGAGGTGCGGGAGGTGAACCAGTCACCACCCGCCAGCCGCTTCACCAGCGGCACGAAGTGGGCCTCGAGGTCAGAGGGCGAGTGTTCATGTGAGATGGCCCGCAAAGACTCCACCGCTTTGTCCCGCACCACTGTCTCCTCCACCGTGGCCAGCGACTCCAGGGGCGGCTGTGGCAGAGAGTACAAGGTCACTGCAGGGTCCCTCCCCACCGTCCCAGCCTCAAGCCCCGCCTCATGCCGCTCGCGCAGCTCCTCCAAGGCCCTTGAAGGTGCTTCGGTGAAAGCCACGGACCTCACATTTATACCCATCACTTTCTGAGCAGGTGGCCATAGTTGTCATTAGCTCTCAAAGTGCAGGGATAGTCACAGATGTTGCTTGAACGTCTATTTGCTGGGTGTCCTAAACAGGGCCATTGCATCGCACAACTTAGGATGGGGGGGAGGGGACAATGCTGGCTCTAACTCACTGAAGCCTATGAAGTAGGTCCCGTGACTGTCTTCATTTTACAGAAGAGGAAACTGAGGCACCGACAAGCTAAATCACTTACCCATGCTAGTGCTAGCTACAAGCCAGGACCCAAACCGGGCCACCAGGCTCCTGAGCTTACACAGACAGAAAGTAGAAAGCACGGCTGTGGTTTCTGTTAGATGACTGCCCCCAACAGCTCACATCACTGGGGAACCTGGGCCCGGGGACCGTAAAGCCTGGAGGGGGCAAGCTCCTTTAGGGATGTCTGACTGGCTCATCCTTATGTCCCCAGAGCCCAGCAGAGCTCCTTGGATAGGATGGGAACTTGGCAATTACTGACCAGATGAAGGGAGACTTAAGTGACTCTAGTCTGTGCAAATAAAGGTGTGGAGGCCTGCAGTTTAAAGTCCAGTGTACTGGGACACATGTCAAAGTCAGGAAGACATCATAAATGGAAATGCCTCCAGGACCCAGGAAGGCCACAGAATGAAATAAGGAGCAAAGATGATGGGCGGAAGGAGGGAAAGCGGCAGAGCTGGGGAGGGCGGCTTCATCAACTAGCTTGGCAGGAAAACACAGCTGGTAGAAGCATATCTATTGTTCTCCAAAAGCAGCCGAAAGGGCCAGGTGTTTATACGTCAAACATCTCATTCAACACATGGTACCCCACGGATGAATCTTGAAGACCTTCTGCCTAGCAAAACAGGGCAGCCAGAAAAGGCCATGTGTTGTAGGATTCCTTTATATGCAGACCCTAGAGTCACCAGATTCATAGAGACAGAAAGTACAAAGGAGGGTCCCAGGGGCAGGGGAAGAGGGGACTTGGGGAGATGCTGGTTAATGGGGACAATTTCGGTTTTGGAAGAGGACAGATGGTGGTGATGGCTGCACCACAATGTGAATATATTCCATGCCACAAAACTGTACAGTTAAAAACGGCTAAATTTGTAAATTTCATATATATTCTACCACAATAAAAACAAAAATTTAAAAATCTCATTTACGAAGATTAGCAATGATTCAAAAGGAAAATGTAATGCTGTTCCAGCCTGGGGGGGCACCAGTCTGTGGCCTCTGTCATAAAGCCATGCTATCGCAGGGTTTCTGGTTCTGGACCAGCTCAGAGCGTGGCTGAAGGTGGTATCACTGGGCTGCTGCAGGGGCTGGGTTCCTCTTATCCTGGTTTTCTTGCTCCCCCCCGGCTGGCACATGGGAGGTCCTCAATCAGTATTTGCCGGGTTCAGTATTTACCTGTTCCACTCAGAGAAAAACCTATCACTAGAACAGAGGCCTGGGGACCAAGGCCAGGCGGTTCGTATGTCATGCAAGGGTCTCTGCCCAGTGGGTTGCCGAAGGCAGTGGTTGTCATAGCGAGGTCTGGACCACCCACAACAGGATCACTCAGGAGGCCTAGCCCAGCACAGGCCGTAAGAATATCAGACCATAAGAATATCCTGGGGCCCAGGAAGGTGTGTGGTTAGGAAACTCAGACAATGTTTTCCCATGATGAGCTGTACCGCGAGGTCTCTCTACAAAGTAGAGAGGGTGGAGCTCTCAAATCCAGAGAACATGCAGGGGAGAGGAGAGGTGTGAATCTCCTAAAATCACTGTACTTTTATGAGAGGGTCTAGAGTTTTCAGCGGATTTTCAAAGGGACCCATAAATCCAAAAGGGTTAAGAGTTGATGATACAGAATCAATCCTCGTGCTATAACTACACGGGTCCCTGTGAAATTAATTCCATTTCACCTCTGCAGAGAACAAGGGCTCGGACACACCTCTGGATTCCCAGGACCCATAGTTGGTACTCATGTTTGTGGAATGAACAAACTGCACAACAGCCATTTTCCATCGCTCTTTAATTGTCAAAATCCAGACTCACTGCCACCTCCTCCAGGAGGACTTCCTGGACAGCTCCCCCACCCCATCTGAAACAGGTTAGGTGCCTCCTCTGGGCTCTAAGCTCCCCCAGCTTCCCTCTTGTGCAGCTCCAATCAGCCTGTGGAGCAACCGAGAGCCCTTGGAGGGTAGCAGAGAGGAGTGGCAATGGTTAAGAGGCAGGGGCCTAGGTTCAAATCCTGACTCTGTCTCTTCTCAGCTCAGGCAATCCACCTAACCAGACCTGGAGCCTCAGTTTCCTCATCTGTGAACTGGGGCTAGCACCAGCGTGCATCTCCCAGGGTCGCTAGGGGAGGTGACAGGTGACTGTGCAGAAGGCACCTGCAGGCACCAAGGAGCACCAGCATTTGGACCTGACTGGCCTTTGCTGGTGCTTGGGGGTTCTGAGTGCTCCACGGCCCAGGGCCCTGAGGACGTGCCTGCCAGCTCATGTGAACACCAGAACAGCAGCCCCAGAGGACATGTGACTCTCCCCCAGAAGAAGTATGGGATGACCCTGACATGGCAGGGAAAGAACCTCAGGGTTCCAGCCCTGCTCCCCAGTGGGGAGGCCCACGCCAGCTGAGGACCCTAGGCCCCTTGTTGAAGCTATGGGGTGCGTGTTTTCTGCTCCTAAGTCCTCAGAGACGCTGCTGAAAGCTATACATTGTCTCCTCAGAAAAACTGCCAGGGGTTGCAGAAAGTTCCGTGGAATTCAAGGGACTCCTTTTAGGCTGGTCCCCAGACCTCCTCATGTTCCTGTTAAACGACCCTAATCCATGCAAAATGTATGAAATGACCTCATTCGCATACAATTTTCTGTGTGTACATACACGTAAATTATACACGTACACACAGACGAAAGCTGACAGACCAAAATTTAATGACAATTATCAAATTTCTTCAGACGTACCTCTCCTTGGAAGAAAAATTACTGCATCTGCTCAAATCCCAAACTCCCCAGTTTTAAGAAGTGCCATTATTGCATACACTACTAAAAGGAAGAAAGACTAATAAAAAATTTAAGACATCATTAAGGGCAGATGCCCAAGTATACAACTGTGTCTTTACGAACCATGACAGACAGAATTCCTGGGGGTGGGGTGGAGGTGGGGGCAGCAGTGGCCCAGGGCTCTGAGGGGTGGTGGGAACCAAACGACTGGGAACCCCCCAAGGATCCTCCCTCCCGGGTCGCAGGACCAGAGTCCTCCCTTCTCTTCTCACAAACAGCAGTTACTATTAGTATCTAAACCCCCTCTGTGTCCCCAGATGCCACCAAGCACGGGGGTGCTCACGCAGGTTCCTGAAATCCCAGCTCAGCCACTTAACACCCGTGAGGCCTTGGCCAAGATGCTTAACCTCTTGGCGTGTCCAGTGGCTCATCTACAAAAAGGGAACTGTCCCTACCCCAAAGGGTGGACATCACCTCAGGACACCATACTGACACTGACAGTGAACACCTGATAGTACTTACCACATGCCAAGGGCTCAAATCAATTATAAAGACAGGTTTTAAGGACTCCCATTTGATAGATAAAGAAAGTATAACGCAGAGAGGTTAAGTAACTCTTATAAGTCACACAGCAAATAAGCGGCAGAACTCAGATTGTCTCCAAGGGTGCGGCCTGCCACTGCTCAGGCAAGTGTCCAGCTAACAGTAAGGCAAACAAGTGCGTTTTGGGTACTGCTGACTTAATGCCATTACTGACTTACTGCTTTAGAGAGAATGTCCAAAGCCTGCCTGTTCCTAGAAGGTGGCCCCCGGCCCCTGCTGTATTCTTCCCACCCTGCTCCTGCCAGGGCCACGGGTCTGATCCCAAGGGGAGGGCAAGGGGACCACCCTGCCTCCCAGACTCACCAGCAGGCAGTGCACGTACTCGGGGCCTCCCACCAGAGTGGTGAAGGTGCCCAGCTGTTCCGCCAGGGCCAAGAGGACCTCATCCTCATCGTAGATGGTGTCTGTGGAACCAAGACAGACTCCGTTACAGTCCCGCCCCAAGTCTGACCCCAGCGCCTCAGTGACCCAAGCTGGGAACAAACAGGCTCCGTTCTGCGTCCTCAAACCGTCAGCACTCAGTTTCCCCACTTTCCACCTGGGCTGGTGTGGACACTGGGGCACAGGCTTGGGTCAGAGGACAGAGCACCAAAGTCCCGCTTCTGTCATTTACGAGGTGAGGGACCCTGGGGAAGTGACACCACTCTGCGAGCCCATTACTACCCCTGTAAGATGGTGCTAGCCCACCTCTCACCGCGAGTCAGTGAGGAGCAAACAAGACCACGCAACCAGAGCACAGAACCCGAGACATGGGGGCTTCTCGCTTCGGTCCAGATTCTACCCTCAGCACTGCCCTCTCTGCCAAGAACTCATCTTTCTCTTGAGCCTGAGAAATTCTTCTCTGTCCTTCAAGACTCAGTTCAGGGGCGCCTGGGTGGCGCAGTCGGTTAAGCGTCCGACTTCAGCCAGGTCACGATCTCGCGGTCCGTGAGTTCGAGCCCCGCATCGGGCTCTGGGCTGATGGCTCAGAGCCTGGAGCCTGCTTCCGATTCTGTGTCTCCCTCTCTCTCTGCCCCTCCCCCGTTCATGCTCTGTCTCTCTCTGTCCCAAAAATAAATAAAAAACGTTGAAAAAAAAAAAATTAAAAAAAAAAAACAAGACTCAGTTCAGCTACTATTTCTTGGAAGGTTTCTTGACCAGACCAGGGCACGTCCCTTCTCCACACTCCCCCCAACTTCAAGCCACCTTGATCAGAGTCCTTATGTTAAGGGTCTAGGACTGGCTCCTCTCCGTACCCCAGTTTCTGCCAGAGACGAGCACCGCAGGAGCTCAGCCCAGGTTTGCTGAGAGGACAGATGACCGTGTGAAGACAGAGCTGCTGTGTCCTCACGTTCAACAAAGACTTTTGTCCTCAACTGCTGACCTCTGTGACAGAAGAAGCTAATACCCCTGGCACCTATGCTAGCATTTCGACTTCCTGAGATTCAGCCAAGCATACAGCAACCCAGCCAGACATCTTGAGGTTCCCACGTGGCTGGCACGCCAAGTGACCATGCTCGGGCCAACGGGGTGTGAGACGAGTGGTCGGCTCCACTCCGGGTCGCTTCCTCACCTCCTCCCTCTCTGCTCACGGCGCTCTGTCATCACATGCTCATCTTGTGCTGGGTTCTCTGCTCTACTGCTGGCTGGGGGGCGAGGGGGTGGTGGTGGTAAGTCACCTCACCTCTGAGCCTGTCTTCTCACCCCCACACCCCAGCAGAGCTGTTGTGAGACCCAAGTGAAGAGGCGCTTTCTGCGAAGAGCTCAGCACAGGGCCTGGCCCGAGTCAGGACTACGGAAATGCAGGCCAGCGTGGCTCCGGGCCCACCAGGCGCTCGGGTCCTTCCCAGCCTCAGTTTCCCAAGCCCTACCTGTACACAGTTAACCTCACCCTCCCCATTTCCTCTCCTTGTGCATTTCCACGGCCTTAACTCACATTCAACTCAGTCTGCAGTCCAGACTCCTCGCCTTCCTGAAAGTCAAATCCGCAGAACTGCCAGCACCTCACATTTTCACCGTCCCCAGCTCCACAGAACTGCTTTCCCAGCCTCCCTGCTCTCCTGGCCTCAAAGGCATAGGGCCACCTCCTCCCGCCTGACACAGACCTGCCAACCCTCCACCTCAGGGTCACTCTGACCTCACCCTCCTTGCTGGATGACTGCAACTGCTTCCTAAATGGTTTTTCTGCTCCTGCCCTGGCCCCCAAACTGCTCAGGCTCCTCCCAGAATCCTGAGTGATCCTTCAAATCACCACACTCTCCTGCCTCAATCTTCCAATGGTTTCTGAGACGTGAATTAAAATCTAGACTCCATATATCATATATCCAGCACAGCTGGATTCAAACCCAGGTCCCGCCAACTCCTTTACCCACTTTATTACAGTGCCGTGCCACACGCCATACTCCCCATGCCCCAACCTGGCCCTGTCTCAGCGTCCAAGAGCTTTCAGGTCTCGCCCACCGTTCGCCCACGGAAGCCACCTGGGTCGGGTCATCTGCTCAGCGTCACGTGTTAAATCCTCATGTGGTATTCCCAGGCAGACGGGTCAGTAGGAAGCATGAAGCGGTAATAAGAACAATGGAAACAGAGGACTTACTATTAACTGGGGGCTCAGCCTGCGTCCGCCACTGTGCTCAGTGCCGTGCACACATTTTCAGACAGGAGTGTGTGGGGCGGTCTGAGCACTGACACTTAGCAGCTCTTACCCTGCGCTGAGCACTGTATGAGCACTTTACACGGCTCTTATTTCATCTTTGTGTCAGGCCACACTATCAGGCCCGTTTCACACATGAAGAATCAGAGGCGGGCAGATGCGAAGTACCTTGCCCAAGGTCACACAGTCAGAAAGTGGCAGAGCTTGGGTCTGAATCCAGGTAGTCAGGACTCTCAGGCACTGCATCCAGATTTGCATCCAGCACGATCAGATAAATAACCTCCTAACTGTAGGATCTCCGGCCAATATATTACTTCACCTCTTCATGCCTCAGTTTCCTCACCTACACAGCTGCTGTGAGATGAACTCGGAGAACGATGGGGACGTGCACTTACTGAGCACGGGCCCCCGGTCTGAGGACGTGAACTAACCCAATCTTCCCGAGGGGGTCGTGAGCACTGCCGGGCACGTGGTAGGCAGGGAAGCGGCAGCATTTATTATTACTGTTACTTAACGTTCACGTCAACGCTACGGCACGCACACGTTCATCCCTGCTCTGTACAGAAAAACTATAAGGAACAGTTAGGTTAAGTAACTCACCTAACGTCACCAGCTGCTGACTGTTAGCAGTGCCAACCTGGCTCCATCCACCTCCAGACCCCTTTTCCCAATCCCGCCCCCACCCCACGAGTGCCCGGCACAGGACAGATGCTCACAAAACAATGTGTTAAATCCCCAATGAGGCCTATCTAGCAGGAACCCCCCCTGGCAGCCCCCACTCCGCCTGGGCCCCGGGGCCCCACCTCCTTACCTGTCAGGAAGGGCAAAAGCTCACTGCGGGTCCTTTCCACCCCAAGGGCCAGGGCGATGGTGGACAGTTTCTTGATGCTGTTGAGGCGAAGCTAATGAGAGAAAAGAACAACAGGGTCAGAGAATCTTAGCAAGCCCCAACTTAGGGGTGTGGGGCAGCTCTGGATCCAGACAGCCTCTGGAAGCCTCACTAATGTGTGGAAGGAGGTGGAACGGGGACTTGGCACACACCGACCAGGTGCATGAGTCCGTAACTACAATGGTAGCCGCGGCCTCAGAAAAAGCATGTAATGAGTCTTACGGAGCCAACACTCATTCTGTGGTGCTTCCCACACTCTAAAACCACGCTTAGACCGCGCTCTAAAACCGTTCACTGCTTCCCCACACTCCCGATCCTCCTCCTCTGCTTTTGCCCCTCCTGCACTCAGCACCTGACAGGCTCCAAAAGGGGCGGCCACGTTCCAGCACGTTTACTCTGCGGTCCTAGGCCAGGCACTCACACGACAACCCTGAGGGCAGAGTTGTGGTAAGCCCCGTTCTATATAGGGGGAAACAGGCTCAGGGAGCAAAAGTCCCCCCTACAGGTCACACAGCTCACATGGCGTGGGGCAGGGACCGAAACCCAGGACCGCCAGCTAGCAGTGATGATGACAGGACAAACAATATTACAACAACACTGCTACATAAACAGTAAACTGTAGGGGCGCCTGGGTGGCGCAGTCGGTTAGGCGTCCGACTTCAGCCAGGTCACGATCTCGCGGTCCGTGAGTTCGAGCCCCGCGTCAGGCTCTGGGCCGATGGCTCGGAGCCTGTTTCCGATTCTGCGTCTCCCTCTCTCTCTGCCCCTCCCCCGTTCATGCTCTGTCTCTCTCTGTCCCAAAAATAAATAAAAAAAAAAAAAAAAACAAAAAAACAAAAAAACGTTGATAAACAGTAAACTGTAAACTACAGTAAACTGTAATAATACCACTAGTGTAACAGGTTGAATAGCGGCCCCCAAAAGCTATGCTCCCGTCCTAACCCCAGTAATCATGAACGTGAAAACAGGGACTCCGCAGATGTAATGAAGTCAGCATCTCAAGATAAGATCATCTAATTCAAGGGGGAGCCCTGTGAAACAGAAAATATGTTTACTGGTCCCTGCCCCTGGTTCCTGCACAGAGCTCCTAAAACCCTTGCAACTTCCTGAGTGGTAAAAGCACTAAGAGCATCTTCCATTCTAATATTTGGTTTATGACCCTGATTCCTGACACAGAGCCCCTAAATCCCTTGGAACTTCCTAAGTGACAGGAATGTCTTTTGTTCTAATGAAGCAAATCTGGGTGGGCTCCTGGATGTGTACTGGTCACCAGGAAGACCAAGCCACAGTCACAGCCGGGAACCCCCCATTACTGGGAAAGGGGCTGGAAATGGGAGTCGATGATCAATCATGCCTGCATGATGAAGCTTCCATAAAAACCCACAAAGTATAGGGTTTGGGGAGCTTCCAGGTTAGTGAACACATCCACGTACCAGGAGGGTGGTGCATCCCAAATGCAGGGGAACAGAAGCTCCTGTACTCAGGACCCTTCCAGACCTTACCCTGTAGGTAGCTCTTCATGTGGCTGTTCATCTCAATCCTTTAAATCTTTTATCAAATAAGCTGACAAATCTAAGTGTTTCCCTGAGTTCTGTGAGCTGTTCTGGCAAATAATCAAATGCAAGGACAGGGTCGTGGGAACTTCCAATTTGTAGCCAAGTCTGACAGAAGCTGTGGGTGACGTGGGGACCTATTACTCGCAACGGGCATCTGAGGTCCGGGGTCTCGGGGTACCGCGCCCTTAACCTGCGGGATCTGTGCTGACTCCAGTTAGTGTCAGAACTGAAATGCACTGTGGGACACCCAGCTGGTGTCACAGAGAACTGCCTGGCGTGAGGAAAACCTCACACGTGGTGTCAGAAGCGCTGAGTGTGGTAGTGCTTTGCTCTACACGGCCAATGACCGTGTCCCAGTGAGACAGAGAAGGAGACATGGAGACACCATGGGGGAAGATCACGTGAAGATGGAGGGTGAGACCGAGGCGATGGGTCCACAAGCTAAGGAGCGTCAAGAATTGCCAGCTGCTGCCCAAAGCCAGGAGGGAGGCATGAACTGAATCTTCAGAGCCTCCGGGAGGAGCCAACGCCGCTGAGGCCTTACTTCAACCTCTGGCCTCCAGAACGGTGAGAATCATTTCTGTTGCATTAAGCCACCAAGCGAGTGGTCACTTGTGGCACCCAGGACTCTAACGCATCTGGCTAACACAGGAGCTGTCTCACACGGAGCACCCCCCAGGGAGGTCAGCATCCGACACCCCCTTCCCTCCCGCGGAGACCGGCTCAGAGAGGCAGACACATGCAGACGCGAGCGTTGGGAGAGCAGGGACCTGGCACGCAGGCCCGGAACGGAAAGCCCTCTCGGTCCTCCAGTTCCACAGGGGCTGTGGCAGAATGAAGGGAGGTCACGCGCGTGGGAGTAGAAGGAAACACCCTTGTGAATGAGTAAGCCACTGCCGGGCACCCAGAGGGCATCCTCTTCCTGGAAGGAGAGGCCGAGCAAGAAGGCACGGGGCTCCCTGGGCGGGTTCTTTTCCCAAAGAGGTCTGCCTGCCAGTGACTGCGATCCTACATCGGTCCCCCGGTCCAGGGGTTCAAAAGTCTCTCTGAGATTACAGACACTGGTGGGACTCTGAGGAAATGCTACGGCAGCCTCAGCTCTCGGAAAAATGCACTCACAACTTCTCACACAATGTCACTGGGTTTTTGGGTTTAATCTGGTCCAAACGCTCACCTCTCTGGCAGCAATGAACCTCAAGATTAAGCATCATGAGGCCTCCGTGTTATTTTTAGCCAAAAATTAAAACACATATAGAGACAGGCCAATAAAAACATAAAAGCAAAATATGGTAAACACTAACAGTTAATGAATATGGGTGGTAAATATAAACCTCTTCTGTAAATTGCCAGCAAGTGAATATTTTGAGCATCTTGGGCCACACAGTGTCCGTCCCAACTACTCACCTGTGCACTGGCAGTCACGGAACCAGACGATATGCCAACAAATGGGCCAGGCTGTGTTCCCATAAAACTGCACTTGCAAAGCAGGCCATGGGCTTAATGTGGCCCATGAGTTGTAGTCTGCTGGCCCTGGTACTAGCCTTTAAATGTTCTGTATGTTTGAAGTCTTCCATAATAAAATTTCAGGGGGAGCACTGACTCGGTTGCCAGTTTCTTTCCACCTTGTTGCCTCCAAGTTGGATCTCTGGGTTTTTCTCTTGGCTGGGCTATGGGGAAATGTACAGGGGGGCCAGGGCCACACCACGTGAACGGCAGTCCTGGGCACAAGAAGATGGTAGCAAGGGATGATCATACGCATAATGCCAGCAACAACAGCTGCTAATGTTTACTGATCATTTACTATGCGCTTGGTAGCCTTCAAGTGCTTCATGTGGAGAATTACCATATTTGATCCCTAGAAATGGGTTCTGAGGCAGGTATTGTTATTGGAATCCTTTTAAGGGTAAGGATGCTGATGCACAGAGAAGCTGTCACTTGCCAGAAAGTAGCAGAGCCCAGGCTGGAAGCCAGAAACCCTGACTCTTAATCTCAACATCACTATAGTTAAGGAAAGACGCCTAAGGGGTGGACACATGAGAATCGGGGCATCTCTGCCATGGGAGAGAGCCCCCTTCCCTCCTGCTGTCCCTGGAGATTCTGGTTTTGGTGTCGTTGAGAACATCAGATTACTTTCTTCAGCATAGACAGCACCGTGAACACTCAAAAAAGGCAGCACGGGGTGGTGCTCTGGAGCCACACGGCCTGGGTTCAAGGCTAAGCAGCTTTGCGTTACTAGCTATGGGATCTTGAGCCACTCTGCACCTTTCTGAGCCTCAATTTCCTCACCTGTGAACTGGGGATTACAACATCACCTATCCTCAGGTTACCGTGAGTGCCGAGTGACATATCCTGGGAACACCCTAGGACCAGCTAAGACAATAATGGCAGCTGTGTCCACTTCACCTGCTGTAGCACCTGATTTTGTTCCGGTATCAAGAAGGGCTATGTGGCAGCTGGGTAGGTATCCACTGACGTCTCTCTTCCCTTCTCTTCGAGGGAGGTATTTCCGTGGTACATACTGTGTGCCAGGCACCGTTCTAGGCGCTTTCATGTCTTAACTCACTGGATCCTCACAACCACCCCAGGAGGTAAACACAGGATTAGCCACCACATGATAGAGAAAACAAAGGCACAGGGAGGTTCAGTAACCTCACGCAGCTCAAAGGTGGCAGAGCCAGGATGGGAACCCAGCCACCTGGCTCTTCACCAGAACCATCAATTTGTATTTGTGTTTTTCCTTTGGGGGTGGGGGTACCCTGAGCAGGTCTAATAACAACCACAATTCCAAAAGAGAGGAAAGCATAGACGACCCCAGAAATATCTGCAACAGCTGAAATGAGACACGAACAGTCAGGACTTCCACAGGCTTTGCCGACGCTATTTGCACTCTGCTATCATTAACACTACAGTTTGTAATAGAAGGCAAGGTAAACCGGAGTTCTAGGGTAGTGACAAAAAAGGCATTACTTTTCCCATCTGAATTCAGATGGGAATTCTCTGCTGGAATTCTAGACAGGCCCTGGGTTAAGAGCTCCTGCAATGGGCTACATTGCCTCTCGTAACCCCTGGGTTGCAGCTGTGCACACGATCCCCTCAAGACATTTCTGAACCTTGCCTGCATCCAACATGACTAGGAAATTAACCCCCAGCCAGTGAAATCCAAGCGGGAATGGTGTGTGCAACTTCTAGAAGTGTCCTTGAGAGGATCTGGGGTCACGCTCTTCTTCCGAACAATGTGTAAGAGCCTGAGACCCTGACACCACGGAGTGCCACACCAGCTTGAACTGCCATCAGACAGGAGTCAGAAATAAACTTCAAGCTCATTTAAACCTCCTTTTGAATTTTCCTATGATTTACAGCCAAACTGAATCCCAATGAACTCAGCACATGACCTAGTTCTGGACAAGGAGCAAGTTGGCCAAGGAGCTTCCAAAAAAGATTTTCTTCCTTGGGAAATAAGGGAGAAGGACAGAACAAAACAAAACAAAACAAAACAAAAACAAAAACAAACAACCCTCTCGGTCCTGGGTCGGCCCCTGCTTTCAGTGTGGTCCTGGGAGGACTTAATGATAGCAGACACTGCAGCAATCTTGTGACCACACTAGGCAGGTCAAAAAATCAGCATACTCTGACCCAATTCTGTGATATCCTTGAGCTGCTGAACTTGTATAGAAGGGGAAAATGAACCCTTACTTGTAGGGACAACTGTTGGGCTCTCTGTGACATTCCTGATGGAGTAGCTACCGACATCAATGAGAAATAAGAAAAGAAGAAGAAGAAGAAAAAAGAAATCCTTCCTGTTCCTTGATCATGTCACAGTGCTGGAAGAGTACCCTGTGCACTGTCCCCCAAACTGGTCCCCGGGCTGGGTCTGCCTGTATCCCCAGCAGCCTTCAGCGCACAGCCCAGTACCCAAAGACATGATGGATAAAATCTCCCGTCCTGCCACCGCATCCACCTATAAAAAGCACTACTTGGCTTTTTAAGGCCCATGTTCCCATTCGATCCACAAAGCCTCCCTGACGTGAACATGCACAGTGTGACCCCAGGGAGCTTTCCTGACCCAAAGCGTGTATGGGGTGAGCCACACGCAGTCCATCTTCCCTTCACGATCAAGAGGGAAACCCAAAGGCCTTACTGTGGCCTCCGAGGCCCAAACACAATCTCGCCCCCGTCTCCCCACCCACTCTCACCGCCCACCACCCCCTTGCCCCCAGAAATCCTGTCACAACGGTTCCCTTGACAATACCCAACAAACCAACGCCACCCCAACTCTCCCCCAGCTCTTTGCACTTGTTGATGTGCTGTTTCCTCAGCCAGAGACACCGTCCCTCCAGACACCCCCAGTATCTGCTGGATCCTCACACATGACCCGCCCAGGGAACAAAGCAGGCCATCGCTCTCCACACGCGTGAACTCTCATCGCTCTTGACACAGACTTCTCTGTTCAGTTTGTCCTTCTCCACCCTGTGCTCCAAGCACCTAGGACAACACTTGGCACGGAGTTAGAACAAGAAATATTTGCCAGATTAATGTTTTCTCTCTTTTTTTAATAAAGGAAACACAGATGTTAGTACAAGCAGCAATAACGAGTTTCTTAGAGGAATGCGCTCCAAACCGGAACTGTTTGCAGCAGCTGGTGGCCGGCAATGGGGCGGTGGGGTCTGTGACGTAATGTGTGTGCTTTACCAAGGAGCTGCGGCCTGGGGAAATGCCCAGTGAGTGGCAGAAGTCTCTCCACCTCCTCTAACGCCCTATATATCTTGCCTCCTTATTCCACAAAGGATCACGTTTCTAAATGAACACAATGTGTGTGGGTGTGAAAAACGAAGCATCCACCTGGCAATCGTTTAGCACTGCTGAAGAGTGGAAATGGCCATCACAACCTCTATTTCTAGATCACGTGAATTTTTTAGTAACAAAGGAGCGTGTACTCTGGCTTTCCCCATTAGCTAAGGGCTCCCAGGCCAGTCTGGGCACTCGGAGCTTTGGTTTCCTCACGAGAAGAGTGGGAATCACAACAGTGCCTATGGACTCACAGGATTGCTGGGGTGATCTAATGAGGGAAACCTAGAGACAAAGCCTGGCAGGTACCAAGCACGTAAGTATTACTGTTATTCTTACAATGTCTCTTGTGTATTTGGCTTTTCGTGGGGGAGGTGGGGGAGGAACAACAGTACTCTCGCCCCCCCTCAGAAACTGCAGCACTAGAGTGAGTACCTCCCACCGCAGCTGGCCTGGCATGATGATTATTTATGGACGCGCCTGTCTCCCTGGTTTGGAAAGTGACTGGTCTCTGGGACAAGGGTCAGGACTGTTACCAGTGGTGATTCCTGAACCTTTGACAGGGCTGAGCACACTAAAAGGCATAAATAGAAACGATTTAATTTACAGAGTACTTACTATATGCCAGGCACACAGCCAGGTACTCTACACATGTTCTCTCTTGCTATTCTGGTAACCCCACAAGAGGTAGACGCCAGCCCTGTGTTCATTCCACAGACGGGCAAGTGGGGTACAGAGAGGGGAACGCAGGCCGCCCCGCGAACCGTGGCAGAACCTGGAACTCGCACCCAGTTCCGCACTACCATCCTACACAACTTCTCTTTCTCTAGTTTAAACTCTCAGACAGCAACCTCATTTCTAAGTTCTGCTTCACCAATCCCCCACGCATTCCACAAAAAGAGGCCAAAGCTTGTAACGCCACGTTCCTAAGACATGGCCACGGGGCGTGCTGCTGCAAGGTCTCAGAGAGTGGCTAGTGACTGCCCTGTCTACACGGTACAGCTCGCTAACCCAGCCTGTTTGTCTTCCATCCTCTTTTCTTTTAAACAATCAAGGCCAGAAGCGCTGAGTAGTAACTCATAAATTTCGAATCCAGGATTTCGAATCCTGATCTGCTTCCACCCATGACATGGTCTCCCTGTGTCACTTCCAGGCATAGGCTTTGTGTCCACAGGGGGCTCAGCTGAGTGGTGAGGAGTGAGGCCCTGAAACCCAGTGTCCCTAGCTAACTGCTAGTGTCACTACTTACCAGGTTGCGGGACACCAACTGAGTATCCTTATTTATTAAATGTGAAGATTCACAGCCAAATTTGCAAGCTGATTTAAACAAGGCGATTGTAAAAGACACTTCTGAAGCAAGCGAGGAGATCTGATTATGAACTGAGGTTTAGGGGATACTGAACAATCACTGACGCAGATGATGGCACTGTGATTATTAAAATATCCGCTGTTTTAGAGGTGCTATGTGGGAGAAGGTATGTGGGAGAAAATGTCTGAAGCTTGGGACTGATCTTTAAAATACTTATAAACGGGGGTTCCTGGGTGGCTCAGTCAGTTAAGCGTCCGATTTTGGCTCAGGTCATGATCTCAAAGTTCGTGGGTCCAAGACCCGCATCGGGGTCTGTGCTGACAGCTCAGAGCCTGGAGCATCTTCGGATTCTGTGTCTCCCTCTCTCTCTGCCCCTCCCCCACTTGCACTCTGTCTCTCAAAAATAAACATTAATAAAAAATGTTTAAAATACTTAAACAAACGACCCCCCACCCCTGCCAAAACCTAAGGGAGGGAAAGGAACACAGGAAAAAAAGTTGATATTTGATATTTAACCATTGAAAAAACTTTTAATTTTTTTTAATGTTTATTTATTTTTGAGAGAAAGGGTAGACAGAGCGGGAGTGAGGGAAAGGCAGAGAGAGAGAGAGGGAAACACAGAAATCCAAGCAGGCTCCAGGCTCCGAGCCACCAGCACAGAGCCCGATGCAGGGCTCAAACCCACGAATTGGGAGATCATGACCTGAGCCGAAGTCGGACACTCAACCGACTGGGTCACCCGGGCACCCCTTCTGAAAAAAACTTTTAAAGGAAAGTAGATAAGATGTTTTTGTGAAGATTCAAGTAACACACACTGAGTACTCAGCAGCATGCCACCGGGCACATGGCAGGAGTTCTAGACCTCAGCACTACTGGACCGTCTCCGCGGTGGGGGTCGTCCTGTGCCGCATAGGACGCTGAGCAGCATCCCCACACCGGGTGCCAGACGCACTCTCCCGCCAGTCGCGACAGCCCAAAATATCTCCACATTTGTCTCCTGGGGAAACGAAGTCACCCCAAGTCAAGAACCACTGCTCTAGAGTGACCATGAATAGTTTTTAAAAATGCCCAAAGCACCTCACCTTGACAGACAAAGCCCCCATTATCTCAGCACCACTAAGACTACTACCGGCCAACACTTACCGAACACTTAGAATTCGTCAAGCACTGTTCTAAGCATTTTGCACATGCTATACCACTGAATCCTCACAACACCCTTATGAGCTCCCAAATGACAAAACCACTCCATTTGATAGATGAGAAGACTGAGAGAGAGAGCCTAACAGAGACCCACCCTCTCAGCCAGGGGACCATGCTGTCAGTATCACCGTGTCCCAAGCACCCGTGGATACTGCAACCCGGCCTCTGCCACTCACGGACTGGGCAGGCCTTACATAAGGGAAGCCATCTTTCTGCACATCACCTTCCCGAGTATACACAATGAGCTACCACGACCACTGACCGAGGTCGTCACTACCGCATGCCTACTGCTAAGCAGCCACTTAACGTGTCGGGTCTACCGCACCTTCACAACCTCCATGGCAGATGCTGCTTCCTCATCATTATCCCCACTCTCAGGACGAGGAATCCGGGCCCAGTGAGGACAAGGAATCGGTCCAAGGATACACAGGGAGCAAAGTGGCGGAGCTGGGATTCAAAGCTCAGTCATCCTTGACTCCCCCTTCACCACCCACCACATTATATCCTATCCACCGGCAAACCCCAACAGCCCTTCTCTCAACAGACCTGGAATCTAACCTCCTCTCCCTACATACGTGCCGACACCAGTCCTGGGTGCTCTGCGACGGCACCCCAGCAGGTCTATCTGCTCCTGCCCAGCCCCCACTAAACAGCCACAAGGATCCTTTAGAATTAAGTCTGACCATGTCATTCCTCCAGCCAAAGCCTTGCAGCATCACCAGAGCCTTTGCTCTGGTCCACAGGCCTTCACTCCATCTCGTTTCAGACTGGTCCTCACCTCTCACCACTTTGCCATTCATTCTGCTTTAGCCACGCCTCCGGCCAGGCCGTTCTCTAAACACAAGGAGCACGCTCCCCCCTCAGGGCCTTTGTACCAACGTACCGACAGCTGGGAGAGTCCTCCCTGCCCCCAATTCATTCAAGTCCTTACTCCTGATCCCTTCCTCAGAGAACCTTCCCTACACACCCTGTCTAAAAAGCAGCCCGGGGCTTGCTCTAGTCCCGGGTCCTGCCTTATTTTTCTAATAAACAATTACTGCCACTGACATCACATTCTTGATCCGTCTGCCTCCTCTACTAGAACGTAAGTCCCACAAAGGCAGCAGCTTTGCTCTTTTACTCCCCAGTGTATCCTACCCTTTAAAGTTTATTTATTTATTATTTATAGAGACAGGATGGGCATGCATGCACATGCGCACACAAGTGGGGGAGGGGCAGAGAGGAGAGAGAAAGAATCTCAAGCAGGCTCCACGCCGTCAGTGCAGAGCCAGATGTGGGACTCCAACTCACGAACTATGAGATCATGACCTGAGCCAAAACCAAGAGCCAGATGCTTAACTGAATGAACCACTCAGGCACCCCCCTCCTAGCATTTAAAACAGTTTGGTGCATAGGAGGTGCTGAACAAGTATCAGCTGAGAAATGAATCAAAACTAGAGGATTGCAAATCCCATGTTTTTTCTAATATCTTAGACTGTCTCATTAAAGGCCAGTTCAAGTATCTGGCATATGGAAATAGCAAGTTTCTGTCCCTCCCCAAATACTGTCCTCTCCTCAGGTCTTACCCTTCCTTTGGGAACCTTTCCTGGGTCCTCCACTTTTCAGCTGCATAAATCTGACCATGTTACTTACTGTGCTGTGCTTCAGTTTCCCCATCCGGAAAATATAGGTACACACAGGACCCACTTCAGAGAATGGCTATGAGAATTCAGTAAGCCCGCAAATGTACTGCCTTTTGTAGCCGTTAGCTTAGAGCGATCACCCAACAGACATCAGCTATCATTATTATTTATCCAACCCTTTGTGAGCTCCTGTATCACTGGATATCATAGGCACCGCCACAGGCCTTCCTGGTGATGACTGTGACTTTGGGTTCTGTTCTGAGGCCTGTACTGAGCCTCTGTATCCTGAGAGATGAATCAGAGCCAAGCCCTGTGCTCAGAAAGCCCATACACATGGACACAGATGCAATCTCTGAGATTCTGTCTCCGATTCTTAGGAAAATGTTCAAATTCCTTTCACACCCAGATCTGTATATATCTGTGTGAAAAGATTTGGAAAAAACACAAGCGAAAAGTGCAAGTTGCAGAAAAAAATATTTAACGTTTAAAAAAATAAAAAGCCACTTGCTTTCTTTTTCTATATTTGACTGGAGCACACTCAAATACAGTGCAGACTCCAAAAGAAACCTAATGCAGATAATAAATGCAAGCCATAAATCTAAGTTTATATCTTCTGGTAACATTAAAAAAATAAGAAGCATGCAAAATTAATCTTAACAGATTTTATTCAACCTGCTATAACAAAATTTTTATCATTTCAACAGGTAATCAAGATAAAAAGCTTCACTCCAGGGGCGCCTGGGTGGCTCAGTCAGTTAAGCAGCCGACTTCGGCTCAGGTCACGATCTCGCGGTCCGTGAGTTTGAGCCCCGCGTCGGGCTCTGGGCTGATGGCTCGGAGCCTGGACCCTGCTTCCGATTCTGTGTCTCCCTCTCTCTCTGCCCCTCCCCCGTTCATGTTCTGTCTCTCTCTGTCTCAAAAATGAATAAAACGTTTAAAAAAAAAAAAAAAAAAAAAAAAGCTTCACTCCATTCTCCATTGTGTGTCTTTGAAATCTGGTATGCATTTAACTTCCAAGTACATCTCAACTCAAACTAGCCATATTTCACGTGTTCAATAGCCATATATGGAGAGTGGCTACCACACTGAACTGCACACGCCTATGAAGATTTGTAAGGACCTGACAACATGGGTTACTCTGGGGGCGGGGAGGAGAGGATGGGATTTGATACAGAGATGGTTTAAGTCAAAGGTTGGCACTCTCTTTTCTGTAAAGAACTAGGCAGTACATACTTTAGGCGTAAAGGGGCCAGACTGTCTCTGTTCTCAATTCTACCCCACTGTTGTGTCACAAAAGCAGCCATGGACAGTATGTAAATGAATGGGTCTATGTTTTCAATAAAACTTTATTAAAAATAAATAGGCAAAGGGCCACCCGTGGCCATTTGCCAATCCCTGTGATGATGAAAGACAGAAGCAGAAAACGTCCACCTTTAGCCCAGAAGGCTGACCTATAGCTTGCCTACTTTCAATAAGGACCAAATATGTACTGGTTACTACATTCTTAAAGAGGCTCATGACTGCCTGTACATCTCACCCATAGTTAATATCAAGCTAAATGATAATCACTAGAAAAACCTTCTGAAAGTAGTTTTATGAGTAGAAATTCTAAGAAAACATTTATGATCTAATATTCCCTGCAAAATCCCTCACCCTTGAGCACTAAGCATATAATAACCACTGGCTACATACAGCCAAAGTGCAGCTCTTTGTGCCCACAGGTCCTGTCCCTGTGCTACTTAAATAAATTTACTAAGCTGCACCATAAAATATCTCAAGAATTCTTTTCTGACCGTCGATCCAGGAACACCTGGTTTAAGTGATTGCTCAGGACAGCCTTGTGAGTCATGACCCCTTTCACCTTCATCTCCCAACACCAACAGCTCATTCTCTTGGCTCCAGCTACACTGGCCTTCCTGCAGTTCCCAGAACACGTGCTGCACCATTCCTGCCTCAGGACCTTTGCACTTGCTTCTTTTAGCTGAATGCTATTCCCCAGACATCCACGGGGCCTGCTCCCCACTTCACATCTCTGTTCAAATGTCCCCTTCTCAATAAGGCCTTCCCTAGCCATTCTATCTGAACCTGTAACACTCTCCTGTCCTCCCCATCCCTGCTTCATTTTTGTTCAAAGCACTTTTACCATCCTGACAGCATACATTTTACTTAACTGTCTTATTATCTGCTTCCCCACATGGCAACATAAAGCTCCAGGAGGCGGGTAGTTTTTGTTCATCTTGTTCCCTGCTGTGTACCTGTGCCTAGAACAATGCCCTACCCAGAGGAGAGGCCCAATAAATACTAACCGATTCACTACCACAATACGCTGTTGTTTCCTCCCCACATGACACACGTGTTAATAATGTATTCAGCTGTTTCACATCTGCCTCTTGTATAACAAATGGTGTCACCATTATATCCTCAGCACCATAAGTGATACGTGGCAGGTGTTTACTGAACAAATGAATTTACACAACAGCCCCATGAACCAGATAATGACCTCCATTTGAGAGAAGAGGAAATCAAGGCTTAAGGAGATTAACCAACTTGCCCATGTCTATTAGCAAGAAGTGGAAGAGCCAGGAGTACAACAGCAACCGGTCTGACTCCTCGAGATCAGAGGCTGGGCCCAGCGCAATCCGCTCAATTTTATAAACAGACAAATTCTGGCCCCTATAAAGGGAGGACGGGACCTCTTCAATTACTTCTCACTCCAATAATTGTAGCCAACGTTTATTAGGCCCTCATAACAACTAAGCACCGTTCTATTTTACTTGCGGTATTAACTCCTTCAGTCCATCACAAGCACTCAGTGAGGCCTGAACTATCATTAGCCCACGTTTCGGGGAAAGCGGGCCCAGAGCCGTGAAGTAATGTGCACAAGGTCACACGACGGGTGGGAGGTGGAGCTGGGATGGGCAAACCGTGGAGTCCTTAGGCTTCTCAACCCTTGGCCAGCCCGGCTCAGCCGGGCTGCCATCCCACTCACCAGAAATGCGTTAGCCTGTTTAGTAAACTGCCCACCCGCAGTTCGGCAGGATCCCAAAAGCGGGGGGAAAGAATTTCTACCTCGAAATCCGCTCTTAAATTTAGCTAGTTGCCCCCTTGGGAGTGGGGATTTCGCCGCCCCTCCCCTCCGGGAATCTACACCAAAACTGAAGAGGGAGGGAGAGCAGGAACTGGAAAGACAGCCGTCATCTCTCAGTCCCCATTTAGAGAGTTAGCCGCCGGATCTCACAGGAAGGGGAAAACCTACCCGGGTCCCGACCCACCAGGCGCCCCTCCCCCACTCGGAGCAAGTCGCACACCCTCCCCATCCCAAAGGGCCACTCAGGGGCTGCGGCCAATCACCGAGGCTTTCCCTCCGCCCCACCCAGTGGCCCGACCCCCTCCCCGGTCAAGGCTTCCCAGGACCCCGGCAGCCGCATGCACCAGACAGGGCAGGCCTGGGACCCTCCAGGGTGGCCTGCCTCCCGCCCTCCGGTGGGCCGACACCCAATCCCCGGCGCCGTCTCATCCAGTCCTGGGACCCGAAGACGTGAGAGCTGGACGCTGATTGGCCGCGGCCCCCTTCCGCCGCTCCCGGCGAACACTGAGCTTTCTCCGCGAGGGCCGTCCGTGCCCCCATTACCCCTTCCCGGCTTCCCCAAGTTCCCCGTGGCCTCCGGACCTGAACATCCTCGTTGCGGAGCTCGTCTATCAGCACCGCGATGGGGTAAAGCGAGTCGTCGCCGTCCGCCGCCGCCATCTTGGCTCCGTCCCGTTCCTGTCAGACCGCGGCCAGCGCCGTGCTGAACCCGGTGCAGGGAGGGGCAGGGATGGAAAGAGGACGAAAGACGAGCGTGGGGGCGCCCGGGCCACTTTACAGGGGCTGCCCCACGGTCATTGGCCGCGCTACGCCTGGCCAAGTCTGCATTTCGTTGGTCCGGACAAGTGAAGCCCCGCCCACTGCCCATTTGCCATTGGTCGAGGGGACGAGCCGAGGCTGCCTAAGCATAGCTGAGAGAGAAGGAAACGGAAGTGCGTGGTATCTTAGCGACCAAGATTGTGCCCGCCTACGTTGCCGCTAACAACGGGCCAGACGAGCGGCTGTTTTAGCCAATGAAGGGCGGAATCGAAAGAGGCAAAACCTGCCTTCTGGCGAGCCTGCACAAAGCTTCTGCGCCGGCGTCGCTAGGATTGCATGACGTCATGTGGGGAGCGAGACAGTCCGGGTTTTGGCTTGTGAGCTGGTGGTTCTCGTGGCTGATGGATCTATCCCCAGCAACTTTGTGAAGGAGGAGTAGGGGTTGAGACTTTGGTTTTATGCTTTATTTTGCGGAGGCCCACACAAGGGCGGCGACTTGCCTTACTTTCTGCCTGAAGCTCAAGCCCCGTGTGGTTCCGGTTCCAAAGCAGTGCTTAGGCACATCCATTCCCCGTTTTGCACTTCAGCAGTCCTGGAAAATTAGAGCCCTCTCCGTACATCGTGCTTTTTCACGTGAAACAGCATTTGTCCAAACCATCTCTTCTACTTGGAGAGCAGTTCCCATTTAATACTCAGATCTCTGCATAAATGTCTCCCCTTCCCTGCCTCTCTTCAGGCTTGGTCCTCCAGTCCCCGGAACCACATACCACCACCACCCCACCCTAAACCCACGTATCTCTCAGTCTCTCATCTGTCTCTGTCCCAGAATTTCTATCCCTGGGCTGGCACTGTGACTTTGCGCTGGAGTCTTACCTCTCAGAGTGAGAGCAGTGTTGGGTCTGACTAATTAATCTCTATTCCAAGCTTTACCCACACAGCCCCCCACCACATTTTAAGAGCACCTTAACACAGGGAGTTGGGGAATGGGGAAGAGAAGACCTGGGATGCTTTTCCCCCCTTCACTGCCCCCTTGAAAGCCAGAGCTGAGCTAGGACTCCTGGACACGTCTGAATAGCCCAGGGTTCTTTTCCAAACACGCCTACCCACTCCAGTTAGACAACTAACTGTTCCTCATACACGGAGATGGTGGTAGCATCACATATTTCAATCCTTGCCCTGCATGTGCCCAGGATCTCCCCACCACTACAACAGCTCACTGAGACTATGGGTCTTCATAGGTAAGAGTGCACTTTAAATATCATAAAATTTTCTTTCTCAAATATACCTCACTAAGGCTGGGGTGGGGAGGTCACAGGCGTGCCATGTACAGACAACTCTCTGAGTCAGAAACAGTCTCAAACAGCAACTTGATTCTGGGCAGACTCTGTAAAGAACAGGCCTCACCATGGGCATCTGAATGAGTGACCCAGACAAGTATTTGAGCGATGCAATTGGTTTCCACAGTTCACAGCCCAAGAAAGGCAGGGCGGTCCTTAATCTGGCATCCATAGTTTTCCAAGTCGCACACTCGACAGCTAGACCCTTGGCAGCAGCCCAGGAATCTGACATGTGACCAATGAAGGAAACCACTGCCTCTGATTTCAGATTTGCAGAGCCGGCACTGAGACTAACCCATTCCAGTGGCCCAGGGGACACCATTAGGGTTCAGACTACCTAAACCATCAGCGAACAAGGACATGCTTTTAGGGGACCCTCAGAGGATTGAGGGTTCCTAGTGCCAGTGGCTTTCACCAAAGCATGGAGCTAAAAATGTCTTCTCAAGGGGCAGGTACCAATTTTTCTGGTCAAGCTGACATGTTGCTAGAAAGAGTTTGCCTTCATTCTTGAATATGCACTTTCCATGGGACATGGGAATTTTGGGGCCCTTTCTATCCTGTTACAAGTGAGTCCGTGTTGACTCAGTCCAAAATTGGAATATCAAGGCACACAGTCGAAATGCATCTAAGGATCAGTTTTGAGGAGAGCTCACTAATAAGCTAACCAGTCTTTTAAAAACTCTTTATTTAATTTAGTTTTTAAGCACTGCTACTTTAAAAGAGCACACCTGTGAGTGTGTCACAGAAGCCTCAAATTCACACCCCCTAGGGAGCTTCTAGGTAGAGGCTGACTCCCTTTGCCAAAGGCTCCAAATGACAGACTCTCACTCGCAGAGACGTGTGCCGTCTCCCATACACCATTAAGGTCCAGTAAGGGCTGGACCTCCTTTTAGGCGATGGGAAGGCAAAGAAACAAGGGTTTTTCCCTCACTGCTGGAGGGATTGAGCACTGTAAACGTGCCCATAGAGTTCTAACGTATTTTCATTGGAATACAGGACTCTGAACTTGAGCAGGTGGTATCAGCCACCCCTACTGGCAGATAGGTGACAGCACGTGAGACAGGGTGATTGAGACTGAGGCCTCTAACTTGCAAACAGACAGTATATCATGTGTATCATGAAAACCTGGTACATCAGAGGTTGACCTAAATCCTTAGCCCTTATACACACACTGGGGGCAAATGAAAGGCTGTGTGTCCCAGTAACACTTCTCTACCTGCACCTCACCCTGACTGGGATAATCCCCTCAGGAATTTCTGGGATGGGGAAGCACAAGCCTATAACACAATTCCTGTCACATTCTAACAGTAGAAACAACAACTGGTTGTTGAACTTGTTCCAAAGGGTCCTGCTATGGTCTGTTTGTGTCTCCTCAAAATTCATATATTGAAACCTAACCCCAAAGGTGATGGCATTTGGAGGTGGAGCCTTTGAGGCATGATTGGGAGGCTCTGCCCTCATGAATGGGATGGGTGTCCTTTACAAGGAGAACTGAGAGCTCCCTCATCCCTTCCACCCTGTGAATATAAGATACAAGAAGACTGCAACCCAGAGGAAGGCCCGTGCCAACCACACTGGCAGCCTGATTTCAGATTTTCAGCCTCCAAAACTGTGAGATATGAATTCATTTATAAGGTTCCCAGCCTGTGGAATTTTCTTACAGCAGTCCACACAGATTGAGAGAGGCCCAAACTACCTCATCAACATAGCTTTCCTCTGCTACTATGACAACACACTAAGGCTGGTGGTTGTATGGCTCAATAGCTACCCTATCCTCATTGCTAAGACTGTCAAGAAATGTAAAGGGTGTAAGATTTTACCCCATTTACAAACCAGTAAGTTAGCCTGCCAGCTGCAAGGATGCTGGTAGAAGACACAAGATGCCAGGGACTGAGACAAAGGCAGTATTATGCATGCACAACAGGCAGCAAGAGCTTTGTGTTCACATCTCTTCCCTTTGCTTCCACAGGTCTTACGGGGGCCATGCAAAGAAGTCCAGGTGGATGCTGCACACACAGTAGATTCATGTCACAGCTGGAGAAAATTAAGTTCAGAAAACCCAATTTTTTCAGTTGAATTAGAAATGCATCTGCCCAACATTTGCCTGTGAGGAAGGCATTATCTCTAGTGCATTGGCCAGGTAGTTAATCTGCCCTTTCCCCAAGAAAGATAGTATTGCCATCCTCAGAGGCTGTTACACAAAAATGTTTGCAAGCCATTCCAGGACAGTAGCTGAAACAAGATATGAAAAAAAAAAAAAAAAAAAGAGAGGATCATGCAGAATCGTTTCCCCGAAGGGTGCACCTTTCCCTTAAAAATTTGGTTATGATTGATTGAGTAAAAAGATCCATTGAAGATTTTTGATACCAAGACTGCCCTTGGTTGTGTGGTGCTGTGGCACAGTGAAAGACTGAAGGAGCAGGAAGAGACCCAGATTTACCAGGACATTCACAGGAAAGATGGATCCAAAGGAGCAGTGATGTCAACCTGCATGAGCAAGGAGAGATGAAAGCAAATGAAAAGAAGGAACAATATCACATATTCTCAGTGAACTGAAACTTGTTATCTTCTCAGAAGAAAATAGAATACATTACCCAAACATACAGCAAAACAATTCTGGATGGATTGCCAATCTAAATTTTAAAGTGATATATGGGTTTTAAAAAAGGTGAATAACTGTAGTCTTAGAATAGGAAAGAATTTATTGAACAGAACAGTAAACATTATCTATAAAAGAGAAAATAGTTACATTAACATTAAGACTTTCTCCTTATCAAAACACAACACACACAGGAAAGACCAAGAGACACAGAGACAGTGTGAGAAAAGAGACCAGCAAAGGAAACTTATCCAGCAGATAAAAGGAATTACTACAAATCGATAAGAAAAAATAAACAAACCAAAAAAACAAACAACCAAAAAAATTTATTGTCCACAATAAAAATGGACAAAATAAACTAACACATACTTGAAAAAGAGGATGCCCAATGTCTAATAAATATGTGAAAGGATGCTCAACTTCCATAGTAATCAAGGACATTAAAAGAAAATCACTACTTGGTACCATCAGACACTAACCAGAAGTCAAAGAGAAATATGAAAAAATATCGAAACTGTTGACAAGGATGTGCACAAACCAAAAATCTCCTACACTGATGGTGGGTGTGAAACTCTGTACATTTTCCAAACCCATTAGGCACTATCTCCTAAAGCTACAGAACTGTCAACCTGTCACCCACCAATTCCACTGTTACTTATATAGCCAACAGAAATATGTATATGTGCCAACAAAGCATGGTCTACATTTAGATACCAGTGGTATTCCTAATAGTCACAAACTGAAAACCACTCATATGCTAATTAATGGTGGAATGATTAGGTAAATTGTTTTATATGCACACAATGGAACCCTACATGGAATGCCAATAAATGATTAATAACATGGAACCCTACATGGAATGCCAATAAATGATTAATAACAGCATGCAGCAATAAATTCATAAACAACAGAAGGAATGACAAAAGCAAATACAAAAGAGTTAATGCTCTATTACCTTCTTTATATAAGATGCAAGACAGGCTAAAGTAACCTATGTTGTGCCATGCATGTCAGAGTACTGATGGCCCAGAGGAATAGTGACTGGTAAGGAGCAAAAGTCTGACAATATTCTATTCATTGATCTAGGTACTGAGTACAGAATGTGGTCACTTTGTGAACTTTTCTTGAGCAATGCACTTATCACCAGTGCATGTGTCTTTAAATTTTTCAAATACATATCAGCCTCAAAAAGATGGGATATGGTAAATAGATTAGAGCTGTCCATATATTATAAAGGTGGGGTTTAAGAATATTAAATAAAATGACACTGTGATTAGCTTTTAAATGTAAGCTGAAATTTCTAGGTAAAACAGAAATGATGAGTATACAACTTCAAAGAAAGAAGTTCAATTATAATGTAGAATTATAAATGAAAATTATATTTTGCAATCCATAGAAAAGTAGTTAACATAGATTAAATAATAAGCCCCATTGCATTCAAATGTATCAATTATTATATTACAGTTAAATGCATTAATTATACCTTTAAAAATGAAGCAATTTTTACTACATTCATTGGATGTTTTCATAAGAGGTATGGCAAAGAAACTGAATTAAAGTATAAAAATTAAAAATACATTTTATGGAATTTTACAATCAAACAACTAGCATGGAAATATACACATACTATCACATACATTTTGAGTTTTGTCATAATTGTAACTAGTACTATTTAAAATTCTTTAAAAAAAATTTTTTTTTTTACATTTATTTATTTTCGAGAGACTGAGACAGAGCACAAGCAGGGTAGGGGCAGAGAGAGAAGGAGACACAGAATCCGAAGCAGGCTCCAGGCTCCGAGCAAGTGCGCAGCACAGAGCCTGACGTGGGGCTTGAACCCACGAACTGTGAGATCATGACCTGAGTCAAAGTCAGTCACTTAACTGACTGAGCCACCCAGGCACCCCTAAAATTGTTCTTAGTGTACAATTTTCCAATATGTTAATTGATAGATAACAAACATAATTAAGTCTACATTTATATGTATAAACACACACAGATCACACACAGATATAGATCCCTACACACAATAATTGAAGGTAGGCATGTATTTATATATTTTTCTTCGTGTTTTGTGATCTAAAAATGTAGTTAATATTTACGTGCCTCATGTGAGCTACAAATATGGATTCCATTTGTGGTACAAGGTTCTATCTTTAATCTGTAAAAATGGATATATCCATTGGGTCAAAAATTTTTTTCAAATTATTAAATTCTCAATAGTTTACATCAGCTTCAGAATGTAAATACAGAGATAGCTATATAAAAATCTCTCCTAAAATCAAAGAGAATTGAAAATCAAGGAGTCACAAAATCCACATAAACAGAATGGATTCATGTCTCTGCCCTACAGATGGCACTCCCTTCAGGGCTCCAAATTGAGTGGAAGTCTCCAACATTAACTAATATCTTCACTTCGAAGACTCAAGTGTGCACCTCCAAACCTCTTTCTTCCCAACATGCCCAAATCATCTTCACAAAGGAGGGAAAAATCTTTCTTCTCCAGGTACCAATTCCATGGAATTCATGGCTTATAAAAATGTCACAATCACTTGATATTGGTTAAGAACCAGCTAAAATGTAATTCTATGCTGTCCACTACCCTCTCCAGTCCAACCTGTCCATTTCTCCCTGAAAATGTTCCCACAAGCTTATCTCCCATGCTCCCAAACATCACACTTCACATGACTGACTCCCGCCTCTCTGGTATGACATTACACAATTATACCTGGCTCCCCAAAGCTTTCTTTGCTGACTTTATTTTCCCTCCAGCACTATTCTCTTCAGTGTAACTGATGACCTGCCACATGCTGACCCATTTCCAGGCTCTTTTTCCTAGAATCCCATGCCTACTTCACTTTTGGAAAATTTACTGTGACAAATTTAAGTTACATGCTCAAAGTTTTCTCCATAATATCTGGATTTTTTTCAAGACCTGGTGTTTATATACACATAAATTCTGAACTCCTCCAGAATGGCAGACATTAGTAAAACGTCAATCACACGAGTATTTACAAGATAATTATATAATATTACAGTTATTATAATTTTTTGTTAACATTGAAGAAAATGCTCAGTATGTTCTGTTTACCATTCTTGGGTTAGCCTCTCATAATTGTACTGGAGACTCTGAGGGGGATGAGTAAATTACCAAACAAACATTATGGAAATACATTCGATTTACAGATTTCTCATAAGACGAGGGGATTTTATATTTTTTTCCCCATTTTTCCTTTTTATTTAGCAGCACATACTGAGAACAAAGAATGCTTCCACTTATGTTTAGGTTTTGAGGAATCACAATGAAGAGAAGACAGGAAACACTAGTAAGAAGATCATTCTTATTGCCAGATCCCTGGTGGCCATGCTGTCAGTCCTAAGTGACTGATACTTGTCTTCTGGGCTAGAGAATCCTAGGTGGGAATAGGAGGCAGGGGCCACATGAATCATGTCAGCTGAAATCCGATATTCTCCACTTCCCAACACTTCCTACTTTCAAATAATTACTTAAAGTTCTTCAGTCATTTAGGGCCTTCCAAGAGTTGCATGAACAACCGTTATACAACATTTGCTACATGTGAATCAGTGTTATAACAACCACCCATGTACTAAGTTAATATTTCTTATAAATACATGAGGCAGGCACTATTACATTCCTTATAAAGATGAGGACTACATAAGCACAGAGAGGTTAACTGCTTTGTCTGAATTCATTCACAAATAAGGGATAGAGTGGGGACTGGAACATGGCTGGGTGGGGAACAAAATTAGTGCATTTAATCCATAATATAAGAAAATGCTAGTAAGCTGTGTTCTTTATTTTTTCTGTATTTTTAAAATATTTTATTTATTTATTTAGAGAGAGGGAGAGCAAGTGGAGGAGGGGCAGAAGTGAGAGGGACAGAGAAAATCCCAACTCAGAGCCCAACGTGGGGCTCGATCTCAGGAACGCTGAGCTCATGACCTGAGCTGAAATCAAGAGTCGGACACTTAACCAACTGAGCCACATAAGTGTTCCAGGTGTGTTCTTTAAATAAACCAAGATCTAAATTTAGATTTGTATTTATACCTTATCATTTCAATTTAGATTAGTGCTATTTAATTTGAATTTTTATTAATAACAAGTTTCTAGTTATTTATGAAGACTTTTTCTTATAGGCAAATACAAACTGTGAATAATACCCTAGAGTATTACCCTGAGTTTACCTCAGTAAACTGTAGATGCACTGAGACAGGACTACAAAGCTGCAGGTTCCTGCCCCGTGACAACCTGGATTTAATGACCTGCCACATGCTGACCCATGTTCCATTAAGATGACAATAGAAAGAATCATTTGCTTTCATTCCACGAACAAAAGTGCAATACCACAAGACACAGGAACTCTGTAAGTAGGGTGTCACATACACACACACACACACACACACACACACACACACATATGTACATAATATCACTTTTATTAATACTTGAGTTAAATAAAATTAGTACCAATAAAGCAAGATTTGTGAAAGATATTGCAATATAAGAAATATGCAAAGTGGAATGTTAATGCAAGAACTTTGTATATTGTATAAGTGATATAACTTTTTGGATTGCTATTATAATGTTTAAAAGCATCAGAAATATCACAAGATACATTTGAGCCTAAAAATCTCGCCCTGAAACCAAAGTTACATTTTATTTAAAAGCTGTTTCCTTGACATTACTGGGAAAAGTCTCTCCATAATCAAGACACAATTATTTTATCTATTCAGTGCGTCATAGGTGTGGAGTTACAGAAAACATTTCTAGTCCAGCAACAGCGATCAGACACATTTTTCTGTACACAATCAAATGATTACTATACATTCATCTGACTATTTAGTTGAATGCACCTTAGAAACCTGACCATTATGTCTATGGTTCCTGCAAAGTAGGCTGAACAGGGAGTCCACAAATACAGCCCTCAAACACATTAAAAATCAGATTACATGACCACTTGGGTGAAACCACATAATCACTGTCAGTGAGGATTACACTATGAGCCTTAGGAGCCATCAGGGATGGGTGTAGGTGTAGGACCCCATCTCTTTATACCAACTCAGCTCCTGGTTCAGGAGGTATTCCACCTTCCCGTGTGGCTTTAGCACTGAGCCAGATTCTGTGTTGACAGTCAGAGAAGTGAGTACGTGTGCAAGATGGGCAGCTGGGCCCTGAGATGTGTGTTTATGACTGTGTGACACCCGCCTCCCCTCACAACGGCAATTAGCATTTCACCTGAAGCAGCACTAGCAGTGATAGGCTTGGGTCCTCAGAATGTTTTTGCAAACATTCTTCCTACTTGCCAATTACTAAGAACAACTACAAGTTTCTAGCTAGCATCTCTAGAGACCACTAGTGTGTGGGAAAGGATGCAAAGCCTGAGGGAAAGAAGCAGTCTGGGCAGGAGGGCACCATGGGCCCAGGACAGAGAGCGCTGGAGAGGAGAGTGGGCGTGTGAGACACAGAGTCCAGGACAAGGGGCCAGGGTGACAGGGTTGAGAGAGAGAAGTAAAGGTTTTCAAGTTATAAACAAATGACCTCTCAGGAAGAAGAAAGGACACAGCATCTTACCTGGAAGCCAATATTTGCCTGAGAAAGACTTTTTCCTCCTTTGCTCTTCAGTTCTCCAGGCCTCTTTCTCATCATCTGGAAAAAACGTAGTTTGCAAATATGCCTTTTTTTTATGGCATCAAAATACGCCTTTTTTTTAAATCTTGAATTTATTTATTTATTGAATTTTCAAGTTAGTTAACATACAGTGTAGTCTTTTCTTCAGGAGTAGAATCCACTGATTCATTACCTATATGTAACACCCAGTGCTCATCCCAACAAGTGCCCTCGTTAATGCTCCGGATCCATTTTCCCCACCCATCAATCCTCAGTTTATTCTCCGTATTTAAGAGTCTCTTATGGTTTGCCTCCCTGGTTTTATCTTATTTTATCCCTATGATCATCCTTATCCCTTATCCCTCTGATCATCTGTTAACTTTCTCCAATTCCACATGAGTGAAATCATATGATATTAGTGTTTCTCTGACTTATTTTGCTTAGCATAACACCTCTAGTTCCATCCACATGGTCGCAAATGGCAAGATTTCATTCTTTTACATCGTCAAGTATGTCTTGACTATACTATATGCCACATATTCTTAATCCATTCATCAGTTGATGGACATTTTGACTCTTTCCATACTTTGGCTATTGTTGATAGCGCTGTTACACACATTGGGAGCATGTGCCCCTTCAAATCAGCACTCCTGTATCCTTTGGATAAATTCCTAGTAGTGCTATTGCTGGGTTGTAGGGTAATTATATTTTTAATTTTTTGAGGAACCTCCACATTATTTTCTAGACTGGCTACACCAACATGCATTCCCACCAACAGTGCAGAGGGTTCCCCTTTCTCCACATCTTCGCCAACATCTGTTCTTTCCCGAGTTGTTAATGTCAGCCACTTTGACTGGTGTGAGGTGGTATCTCAGTGTGGTTTTGATTTGTATTTCCCTGACGATGAGTGATGTTGAGCATCGTTTCATGTGTCTGTTTGCCATCTGGATGTCTTCTTTAGAAAAGGGTCTATTCATGTCTTCTGCCCATTTCTTCACTGGATTATTTGTTTTTCAGGTGTTGAGTTTGGCAAATTCTTTATAGATTTTGATACTAACCCTTTATCCAATATGTCATTTGCAAATATCTTCTCCCATTCCATTTGTTGCCTTTTAGTTTTGTTGACTGTTTCCTTTGCTCTGCAGAAGCTTTTTATGTTGATGAGGTCCCAGTAATTCATTTTGCCTTTTATTTCCCTTGCCTTTGGAGACATGTCAAGTATGAAGTTGCTGCAGCTGAGGACAAAGAGGTTGCTGCCTGTTTTCTCCTGTAGGATTTTGATGGTTTCCTGAATCATATTTAGGTTGTTCATCCATTTTGAATTTATTTTTGTGTATGGTGTTAGAAATTGGTCCAGTTTCATTCTTCTGCATGTTACTGTCCAGTTCTCCCAGCACCATCCAGTACACTGGATACTCTTTCTTCTTTTGTCAAAGATTAGTTGGCCATACATTGGTGGGTCCATTTCTGGGTTCTCTACTATATTCCATTGGTCTATGTGTCTGTTTTTGTGACAATATCATACTGTCTTGATGATTACAACTTTGAAATACAGGCTAAAGTCTGGAATTATGAAACTTCCTGCTTTGGTTTTCTTTCTTTTTTCTTTACACGTTTTTTTAATGTTTATTTCTTTTTGAGAGAGGGAAAGACAGAGCATGGGCGGGGAAGGGTCAGAGAGAGAGGAAGACACAGAATACGAAGCAGGATCCAGGCTCTAAGCTGTCAGCACAGAGCCCAATGTGGGGCTCGAACCCACGAACCACAAGATCATGACCTGAGACGAAGTCGGACGCCCAACCCACTGAGCCATCCAGGCGCCCGTGGTTTTCTTTTTCAACATTCCTTTGGCTATTTGAGGTCTTTTGTGGTTCCATAAAAACTTTAGGATTGTTCTAACTCTGTGAAGAAAGCTGGTGCATTTTGATTGAGATTGCATTGAATGTGGAGATTGCTTTGGAGAGTATTGATATTTTAATAACATTTGTTCTTTGAAACCATGAGCATGGAATATTTTTTCATTTCTCTGTGTCTTCTTCAATTTCTACATAAGCTTTCTATAGTTTTCAGCATACAGATTTTTTACCTCTTTGAGAAGTAAAGGCTAGTCAGCATGAAATAAAAAATGCTATAACTGAGCTGTGACCTCGAATGGATGCCGCAGTGACAAGGATGGATGAGGCAGAACAGGGAATCAGCGATATACAGGACAAACTTATAGAGAATAATGAAGGAGGAAAAAAAGAGGCAGATTAAGGCAAAAGAGCATGATTTAAGAATTAGAGAAATCAGGGGCACTTGGGTGGCTCAGTAGGTTGAACGTCCAACTTCAGCTCAGGTCATGATCTCGCAGTCTGTGAGTTCGAGCCCCACGTTGGGCTCTGTGCTGACACCTCAGAGCCTGGATTCTGTGTCTCCCTCTCTCTATGCCCCTCCCCTGCTCATGCTCTGTCTCTCTCTCGCTCTGTCAAAAGTAAATAAACATTTTAAAAAATTTAAGAATTAGAGAAATCAGTGACTCATCAAAAAGGAACAACATCAGAATCATAGGGGTCCCAGAAGAGGAAGAGAGAGAAATATGGGTAGAAGGGTTATGTGAGCAAATCATAGCTGAAAACTTTCCTAAACTGGGAAAAGACACAGACATCAAAATCCAGGAAGCACAGAGGACTCCCATTAGATTCAACAAAAGCTGACCATCAACAAGGCATATCATAGTCAAATTCACAAAATACTCAGGCAAGGAGAGAATCATGAAAGCAGCAAGGGAGAAAAGTCCTTAACCTACAAGAGAAGACAGATCAGGTTTGCAGCAGACCTATCCACAGAAACGTGGCAGGCCAGAAAGGAATGGCAGGATATATTCAGTGTGCGGATTCAGAAAAACATGCAGCCAAGAATTCTTTATCCAAAAAGGCTGTCATTCAAAATAGAAGGAGAGATAAAAAGTTTCCAAGACAGGGCGCCTGGGTGGTTCAGTTGGTTAAGCGGTGACTTTGGCTCAGGTCATGATCTCATGGTCCGTGAGTTCGAGCCTCACATCGGGCTCTGTGCTGACAGCTCAGAGCCTGGAGCCTACTTTAGATTCTGTGTCTCCCTCTCTCTGACCCTCCCCTGTTCATGCTCTGTCTCTCCCTGTCTCAAAAATAAATAAACGTTAAAAAAAAATTAAAAAAAAAAAAGTTTCCGAGACAAACAAAAATGAAAGGAATCTGTGACTACAAAAACAGCCCTGCAAGAAATTTTAAGGGGGACTCTGTGAGGGGGAAAAAAGATGAAATTAATTAATTAATTAATTAATTAAATAGCAAAAGCAACAAAGACTAGAAAGGACCAGAGAACACCACCAGAAACTCCAACTCTACAAGCAACATAATGGCAATAAATTCATATCTTTCAGTACTCACTCTAATATCAATGGACTCAATGCTCCAATCAAAAGATACAGGGTAACAGAATGCATAAGAAAACAAGATCCATCTATATGCTGTTTACAAGGGACCCACTTTAGACCTAAAGACACCTTCAGATTGAAAGTAAGGAGATGGGGAACCATCTATCATGCTAATGGTCAACAAAAGAAAGCCGGAGTAGGCGTACTTATATCAGACAATCTAGACTTTAAAATAGAAACTGTATCAAGAGATGAAGAAGGGCATTATATCATAATTAAGGGGTCTATCCACCAAGAAAATTTAACAATTGTAAACATTTATGTGGCAAATGTGAAAGCACCCAAATATATAAATCAATTAATCACAAACATAAAGAAACTCATTGATAGTAATACCATAATAATAGGAGACTTCAACACCCCACTCACAGCAATGGACAGATCGTCTAATCAAAAAAATCAACAAGGAAACAATGGCTTTGAATGACACACTGGACCAGATGGATTTAACAGATATAATCAGAACATTTCATCCTAAAGCAGCAGAATATACATTCTTCTCCAGTGCACATGGAATGTTCTCCAGAATAGACTACATACTGGGACACAAATCAGCCCTCAGCAAGTACAAAAAGATCGAGATCATACCGTGCATATTTTCAGACCACAACACTATAAAACTTGAAATCAACCACAAGAAAAAATTTGGAAAGGTAACAAATACTTGGAGACTAAATAATGAATGGGCTAACCAAGAAGTTAAAGAGGACATTAGAAAGTATATGGAAGCCAATGAAAATGATAACACCACAACCCAAAACCTCTGGGATACAGCAAAGGAGGTCATAAGTGGAAAGTATATAGCAACCCAGGCCTTCCTAAAGAAGGAAGAAAGATATCAGATATATAACCTAACCTTACACCTTAAAGAGCTGGAAAAAGAACAGCAAATAAAACCCAAAACCAGCAGAAGACAAGAAATAACAAAGAGTAAAGCAGAAATTAATGCTATCGAAACAAACAAACAAAAAAGGCAAAAAACAAAACAAAACAGTAGAACAGATCAATGAAACCAGAAGCTGGGTCTTTGAAAGAATTAACAAAATTGATAAACCACTAGCCAGTTTGATCAAAAAGAAAAAGGAAAGGACCCAAATAAATAAAATCAAGAATGAAGAGGAGAGATCACAACCAACACACCAGAAATAAAAACAATAATAAGAGAATATTATGAGCAATTATATGACAATAAAATGAGCAATCTGGAATAAATGGACAAATTCCTAGAAACATACACACTACTAAAACTGAAACAGGAAGAAATAGAAAATTTGAACAGACCCATAACCAGTAAGGAAATAAAATTAGTAATCTAAAAACCTTCCCCTAAACAAGAGTCCAGGACCAGATGGCTTTCCAGGGGAATTCTACCAAACATTTAAGGAAGGGTTAACACCTATTCTCTTGAAGCTGTTCCAAAAAAATAGAAATGGAAGGAAAACTTCCAAACTTATTCTATGAAGCCAGCATTACCTTGATTCCAAAACCAGACAGCAACCCCACTAAAAAAGGGAACTATAGACCAATTTCCCTGATGAATATGGATGCAAAAATCCTCAACAAGATATTAGCCAACTGGATCCACCAATACATTAAAAAAAATTATTCACTATGACCAAGTGGGATTTATACCTGGGAGGAAGGGCTGGTTCAATATCTGCAAAACAATTAACGTGATTCATCACATCAATAGAAGAAAGGACAAGAACCATATGATCCTCTCAATAGATGCAGAGAAAGCATTTGACAAAATACAGCATCCTTTCTTGATAAAAACCCTCAAGAAAGCAGGGATAGAAGGATCATACCCGGAGATCATAAAAGCCATATGTGAACGAGCCAATGCTAATATCATCCTCAATGGGGAAAAACTGAGAGCTTTCTCCCTAAGGTCAGGAACAAGAAAGGGATGTCCACTCTCACCAGTTATTCAACATAGTATTGGAAGTCTTAGCCTCGACAATCAGACAACACAAAGAAATACAAGGCATCCAAATAGGCCAGAAGGAGGTCAAATTTTCACTCTTCGCAGATGACATGATACTCTATATGGAAAACCCAAAAGATTCCACCAAAAAACTACTAGGACTGATTCATGAATTCAGCAAAGTGGCAGGATATAAAATCAATGCACAGAAATTGGTTGCATTCCTCTACACCAATAATGAGGCAACAGAAAGAGAAATCAAGGAATCGACCCCATTTACGGTTGCACCAACAACAATAAAATACCTAGGAATAAATCCAACCAAAGAGGTGAAAAATCTATACACTGAAAACTATAGAAAGCTTATGAAAGAAATTGAAGAAGTCACAAAAACATGGGAAAAGATTCCATCCTCCTGGATAGGAAGAACAAATTTTGTTAAAATGTTGATACTACCCAAAGCAATCTACATATTCAATGCAGTTCCTATCAAAATAACACCAGCATTCTTCACAGAGCTAGAACAAATAATCCTAAAATTTGTGTGGAACCAGAAAAGACCCCGAACAGCCAAAACAATCTTGAAAAAGAAAACCAAAGCAGGAGGCATCACAACCCCAGACTTCAAGTTATACTACAAAGCTGTAATCATCAAGACAGTATGGTACTGGCACAACAACAGACACTCAGAACAGAGTAGAGAACCCAGAAATGGACCCACAAATGTATGACAAATCTTTGACAAAATAGGAAAGAATATCCAATGGAATAAAGACAGTCTCTTCAGCAAGTCATGAAGGAAAACTGGACAGCAACATGCAGAAGAATGAACCTGGAGCACTTTCTTACACCATACACAAAAAGAAACTCAAAATGGATGAAAGACCTCAATGTAAGACAGGAAGCCATCAAAATCCTTGAGAAGAAAGCAGGCAAAAACCTCTTTGATCTTGGCCACAGCAACTTCTTACTCAACACGTCTCCACAGACAAGGGAAACAAAAGCAGAAATGAACTACTGGGACCTCTTCAAAATAAAAGCTTCTGCACAGCAAAGGAAACAGTCATCAAAACTAAAAGGCAACTGACAGAATGGGAGAAGATACTTGCAAATGACATATCAGATAAAGGGTTAGTATCCAAAATCTATAAAGAACTTCTCAAACTCCACACCCAAGAAACAAATAATCCAGTGAAGAAATGGGCAAAAGACATGAATAGACACTTCTCCAAAGAAGACATCCAGATGGCCAACCGACACATGAAAAAATGCTCAACATCACTCATCATCAGGGAAATACAAATCAAAACCACAATGAGATACCACCTTACACCTGTCAGAATGGCTAATATTAACAACTCAGGAAACAACAGATGTTGGCGAGGATGCAGAGAAAGAGGATCTCTTTTGCATTGGTGGGAATGCAAACTGGTGCAGCCACTCTGGAAAACAGTATGGTGGTTCCTCATAAAATTAAAAATAGAACTACCCTACAACCCAGCAATTGCACTACTAGGCATTTATCCACAGGATACAGATGTGCTGTTTCGAAGGGACACATGCACCCCCATGTTTACACCAGCACTATCAACAATAGCCAAAATACGGAAAGAGCCCAAATGTCCATTGATGGATGAATGGATAAAGAAGATGTGGTATATATACACAATGGAATATTACTCTGCAATTAAAAAGAATGAAATCTTGCCATTTGCAACTACATAGATGGAAATAGAGGGTATTATGCTAAGTGAAGTTAGTCAGAGAAAGACAAATATCATATGACTTCACTCATAGGAGGACTTTAAGAGACAAAACAGATGCACATAAGGGAAGGGAAGCAAAAGTAATATAAAAACAGGGAGTGGGACAAAACATAAGAGACTCTTAAATATGATGAACAAACAGAGGGTTACTGGAGGAGTTGTGGGAGGGGGATGGGCTAAATGGGTAAGGGGCATTAAGGAATCTACTCCTGAAATCATTGTTGCACTATATGCTAACTAATTTGGATGTAAATTAAAAAAATAAAATAAACCACACACACATGAAGGGTAGACACAACATGAAGTTATGCTGCCATAAGCCATGGAGGCAGAAGCTGGGAAAGTGGCCTGGAGCAGACTCTCCCCCAGGATATTCACAGAGAGCATGGCCCTGAGGACACCTTGATCTCGGACTTTTAGCCTCCAGAACTGCCACACAATAAATTTCTGTTGTTTTGGTCACTCTGTTCAGGGTCCTTGTTATGGCAACTGCAGCAAACTGATACACCTTCCCTTCTGCCCGCCTCCCCACAAGCAGAAGCACCTTCAAAGGCAAAAAAGGCTGCCCTTCCATGTCCTTTTCCACAGGATGGATTCAAAGACAAACAATTCTGATCTGAAGGTCCTACCACAAGTTTCTCCTCCCCTGTCTTCAGAGACATTGCCCTCCTAGAAACATCTCAAATCCTGCTACAGCACAGGGGACGAGACGGCACCAAGATCCTCCTACAAAACCAGGCACAGCAGACCCCTGTTACGCCCCCATGGGCCAGAGCTTGGGCTCCACTCTCAGAAATGAGTCCTGGAGACATAACAGCTCACAGAATGAAAATGGAAGACGTCAGTAGAGCACACGTGATGGTGTTTCTGAAACCCCATGGTGATCCTAAATGTGAAACCTGTGCCAGGGACCATTTAGTTACACATTACTTCTCAAATTAATGAGCCTAGGAATCATCTGGGCATTTTCCTGTAACAGATTCTTTGGGATACTCTATGCTAAGAATTAGATTTCTGATCAGTCTGCATCTGGGAGCTGACAGAGCTCCTTCAGGACCCTGAAAATCTTCCGGGCACAATTTCTCTACCCAGCTCACTTCAACAATCAAGGCAAGTCTCCTGCTTCTCCCAAAAAGAAACTTATCCACACATCTAGTCCACCAACATTTCCTTATAACCTTTGCCTCTGAGGTGATACACTCAGCAGGTCCCACCATCATCTGTGTGTAGAAGTTCTGCTCAAATGTTGTACCTGAGACACAGGATAACAGACACAATCACAGAAATCCATGCTGAGAGACATTCTGAAAAACAAAGAGTGCATTCTTCAAAACTGTCACTTACACTGAGGACAAATTAAAAACAAGAGTGGTAACTGTTCTAGGTTAAAGAAACTAAAGAATGAAGACAATAAATTAAGTCCCTGTGACATGACTGGATCCTAGATTTCTGAAAACAGACAAAAAAATGCATCATTGTATCACTGTGGGAAATCTGTCTATGGACTGTCTATGAAATGATAGCATAACACTAGTATCCTTTCTTAAGTGTGAAGGTTTTATTGCATTAGCAGAATAACCTTCACGTAAAGAGATAAATATTCTGGTATTCAGGCAAAATGTCAATATGGTGACAAATTATTCTCACATGAAACAGCAAAGACATGTCAACAGATAAAAAAGAACTGGTGAGAAAACAGTAATGATTGGTGAATTTAGATAAAGCATATGATGCAGGTGTACATTTGCTCTGAGATTACATTTTCTCCTTTGCATTTTCTATTAAATTGTTCAACATCAAAAGTGACCATTTAATAAAAGGTGAAGGCATGAGGGTATACAGATGGTGGGATCTTGCATTTTACAGCCATTCAAGGGAAAGTTCACAAGTATACATGCACTGTGAGAACATTCAAAAATGGTGGAGAGGTCAGCCCATCTCAAGAACCACTGAGACCATTCATTCATATGTGCACAAAACAACTTGATTAACAATCCACATCCCATGATGTGTGCAATGACAATATTTAACTCTTTTTTTAATTAGGAAATATAATTATTTTTCCTAATACTACAGAAAGGTTGTATATTATTCCAAACAATATACACAAAGGTTTTTTTTTGTTCTTCTTTTAATTCCAATTAGTTTTAACATATACTGTTATATTAATTTTAGGTGTGTAATATAGTGATTCAACACTTCGATATAATACCTGGTGCTCATAACAATGAGTGCACACCTTAATCCCCATCAGTAATTTAACCCATACCCCGTATCCACCTCCCCACTGGTAACCATCAGTGTATTCTCTATACTTAAGAGTCTGAGAAAGGGGTGCCTGTGTGGCTCAGTCGGTTAAGCGTTCGACTTCAACTCAGGTCATGATCTCGCCCTTCATGAGCTCAAGCCCCACATCGGGCTCTGTGCTGACAGCTCAGAGCCTGGAACCTTCTTCAGATTCTGTGTCTCCCTCTCTCTCTGCCCCTCCTCTGCCAGCATGTGAATTTAGACAGATCGCTCAACCTCTGTGTCCCAAATTCTCCTTCTCTTTACAATGAAAATAATGCAATGGCAGTGCCTACGTTATACAGGTAGGAAGACCTATGAAAATACCAGAGGTACAACATGATAGCACCGATTCATGCAAACTAAGTGTTATTTAAAATTCTAACCTCAGTGGGAGAGAGCCAAAGCATAAGAGACTCTTAAAAACTGAGAACAGACTGAGGGTTGATGGGGGGTGGGAGGGGGGGTGATGGATATTGAGGAGGGCACCTTTTGGGATGAGCACTGGGTGTTGTATGGAAACCAATTTGACAATAAACTTCATATAATGAAAAAATAAAAAATAAAATAAATAAAATTCTAACCTCAACTCTGGGAGGCTTAACAACAACAACAACAAATATGTTAATTATTTTTCAGTGAATACTTGTATTCTATTTGATATGATCAATATAGTCCACACCACATGTGTTCAGGCAGGCTCCTCAGGCTCTCAAGATGATGATCTGTCACTGGGAACTGTGTGAATGGCATCAAAGCACTTACCAATATGAATGACCTACTTATCACAGACCATCTAGGGATTCCGGGCACTTTCTCTCTTCCTTACCACCATCTCTTCCTTTTCCACCCTCATTACACATTCAGGTGCACAGTTTTGATTCTCAAGCACCTGTTTCTACCCAAGTCCTGATCATTCTCCTTAAAGGTATCCACAAGAATAGAGTTATCTGAAACACTTCCTCAATGATTTGGAATCTAACTTTGTTTTCTATCCACACAATTTTGGCAGGACATATCCAATGGTACCATCGATCTCTCAAGCATCTCTTGCTATTTTGATCAACTCAAGCAATGACAAGTTTCATATTATCTCTTTGATATATAAATCAGGAACATATTCAGAATTGATTTATCCCATGATGTAGGTAATGATTCACGTTGTATGGTTTTTTTCCAATATGAGTAACGATTCTCAGTTTCTAAAAGGGTTGTTATTAGTATTCAGCGTTCTTTCCACTTGCTATCACTTACCTTTGCTTCTTCCCAATCAAACCACCTCATCTTTAGTGCTGACACTTCCATGGAATATCCTGGTACTTCTCTCCATCTCCTCCTGCCTCTTCAAGTCTTTGGCAAGCCCAAAGGAGCAACCCACCAAAGTTACTCTTGATGTCAAAATCTTCAAGGAACCTTTTTGTTCACAGGAATGACTTTGGTTATAATTTAAAGGAAAATGTACTGAATGATAGAATAGGTTCTGGGGATTTGGCAATAGCAATAATCTTACCACAGTCGATAGTCTGACTCCTGGACAATTTCTCTCTTCCTCACCATTATGTCTTCCATTACCACACCAAAGGGAGGTTGAGACCCACAGAGTTGATTCTCATGCACCTAATTATAGCCAACTCCTTGGTGATGCTCTCAAAAGGTGTCCCCAAGACATTGGCTTGGGGGTAAAATATTTCTTCAATGAATTTGGATGTAAACTTCTTTTGTATGTTCAGAGGGTGGGCAGGGGAATGTCCATTGGCAGCACCTGCCTCTTGAGTGTCTTCCAGACCATCGTGATCAGCCCCATGAACTCCTCATAGAAGTATCTTAAAGTCAAAGCTCCAAAGTATGTTGGCATGTCCATTTCCCTCTTCTGGATCATATGTATGATAGAAAATTTTATCATTCCTATGTATGTGTTGTATGTGTCAGGGAAACAGAGCAGCCAAAAAAAACATCACAAAGAAAAGGGATTTTGAATACTGTTCTACATCTGACCATGAGACAATCTCAGGGTCACTCTATGCAATACTGATAGTATTCCCTGAAGTTTCACTTCCTGGACTCAGGATCTGGGCCAGCAGCTCCAGGGTTTTCATCCTGCACAGGCACAAGCACAGGTCCAACACATTCACAGCACTCGTGTTTCCCCCAGATCCTCTGCTGAGTCTAGAGCAACCCACCATTACTTTCTCACTGACCTAATTTCTGCATGTCTTCCAACTGTCAGTCCCTTTCTGATAATGAGACAAGATTCCACAGTATCTAGCTTCTGGTTTTTCTGGATAAGGAACACTATCTTAGCAGAAAAAATGTTAAGTTGTATCATTTTGCACAATCCTCAGTTGATTATTCACTCATCACATTGGAAAAGTCAATAGCATCTTATTTTTAAATTTTTTAAATGTTTATTTATTTGTGTGTATGTGTGTGTGAGAGAGAGAGAAATAGAAAGTCGGGTAGGGGAGTGGCAGAGAGAGACGGAGACAGAGAATCTGAAGCAGATCAGATCTGGTGCTATCAGCACAAAGCCCGACATGGGGCTAGAACCCATGAACCATGAGATCATAACCTGAGCTAAAGTCGGACACTCAACTGACTGAGCCACCCACACACCCCAATATGGCATCTAAAAGAGTAAGCCACTTGTCATTCTATGGTGGACCCTAATGGGTATTTGGGATTCCTTCTGATGGATGAATGTAGGAACCATATAGGCACAGTAGAGGTGAATAATGCAGGTTCACCTCATCCTGATACATAGTATCCTGTTGATAGTGGTCTCAATCAAATGTTATTTGATGAAAATTGAATGAATCTGATCCTAGCCATTTGCGAGATTAATCAGAGCATTTGAACAAGGGATGAATTCATGGGAAATTGTGACAGGAGCCAATACAGTCCAGAAATGACTGCTGGATATTGTTGGAAGACAGTTCTACCATGGGTTTCTCACGTATGTACATGCCTCCTACAGAAGCATGGACAGCTTTTCTTCTATGCAGGATTACCTTATGTGTGATTAGAAAAATACCTTGGGAGACAAAGACAGTGTCACCCACTGGAACACCATACTGACTTATTTGCTGTACAGGGAAACAAAGCTAAAGTCTTCCCCAGGGTCAAAGAGTACAGCAGGTGTGCTAGAATACCCTTATAAGTCTTGGATTTTGTATACTCAGGGTTCCTCAGGGATGATGTAAACACTCCATGTGTAGCATTCATTGGGACCCCTCCAAGGAACCATGATTGGAATAAAGTCAGGACAAGGAAGAGGGCCTTGAAAAACTGTTGGAATCAGGATGTTCATGCTGCCTGCTGGGCCATGAGTAATAAAGTGTTTGTATTCAATCTAGGAATCTCTTGTCTTCTGCTGGTAGCTATTAAGACTTGCAGGCTAATCTCAAACTCTCACGGTTTCTGAAATAACCATAGTTGTGATGCAAAACAAACAGGCAGAGCCAGAGATTGAAATATAGGTGATAGAAGATAGATAAATAGGAGAAACTCTTTAAAATATGGATTATACTGAAGCAAAGCTCAACTACTCTTTAAATCACAATATACTCAGGTATTCGGGTAGCACGGAGACTTGAGAGAGCCTACCGATCCCTATCCAAATGGAGAAGAAGGTAACTTGTTTGGGCAGATCAGCAACTTGGCAGACAGGAGGGGAGGAAATGCAGGGGAAGGCACTGCATAGGAAGAGGGCAAAGATCCAAGAAGCCTCATAAACAGTGCAGTTCAGAGGGCCAATGGAAGAAAAACAACTATTTTAAGAGGATACCAACTCTTTGCCCTAGACTGCCCTGGAATCTTCTGTCATTCTGACCACATCTTTCAACATCCACATAGATTCCAGATGTTTTTCTGTGTAAGAGGATTCTTTTGGGAATGTTCATTGAGGGCTTCAGTTTGATGTCTGTCCTTATAGACAGCATGTCTAATTTTATGGGGAAAGCTATTTTCACAACACAGGAGATCCTGATAGTGTCAGCTTGTGGGAATTAGCACAAACTCCTGGGAAAACGTTAGCCTTTCAAGACTGTGGAACTGGTAGACTGAAAGACAAGATTTCAGAGGGTTAAAGCTAGACCCAGCTAATATCTAGGTCAAGTGTAGAATAGACAGAGACCCCAAGGAATATATTTACATGATGAAAGAAAGAATATGAAATAAATGGATGTCAGGAGAAGAGCAGAGAGATCAGGTTGCCCTTCCAAGCTTAGAATCGATTAGGTGAATATTGAAATGTTGATGTAATTTTTTGTGTGCTGTTCTGACCCATTTGTGAGGCCCTGGTTAGAGGTGAATAATTTCTGCCCTGCTGAGCAGCTGATTAAGTCCACACATCAAATCACAGTGAGCCTTGTGGCACTGTAACTTGTTCCAATCCTCATCCAATCTCTTCAACTCCATGGAAGCCTTGCAAACCAATCACCTTGCAACTACAGTAACAGTTAAAATCAATAACCTAGCATCCAGTCAGTGGGGGAGGGATAATGAGATTCAAACCAATTCTATCAAACTCTAATCAAATTTAAAGAGGAAGTGAGATATTCCAACTTACTCTATGAATCTAGCATTCTTCTGATGCCAAAACCATTACAAGAAATTTATAGATTAGCATCTCTCACTAACCAAATGGGGAAATAAAATGCTCAAAATAAAACACAGGCTTTTCTGGCCCATACTTGAACAAAAATTTAAAAAACAAAATTGAAATCAGATTGACAGAAAATAAGCAGTTCTTTAAAAATAAATAACAAATCTACTACAATTAAATAGGGAATTTAATCAAGTGGCAGAAAACAAAATCCATGAAAACATTTCATGTTTTGTTTCCCAGTAGGCAGTATGTTAGCTCTATCCCACAAAGTTGGACGTGCACTATTCTTATTAAATCAGTTCAAGATGGCACCTGATTGGAGCCTTCCACTTCGACTCATCTTTATTTAGAAGTGTGTTTTCTGAGTTCAGATTATCTAGGATAATTTTCTAATATCTTTTTCCTACCAGCTACTAACTTCATCCTATTATGATCACAGATTATGTCTTGTAATTCCTTTGTTTAGACTGGTTTTGTCCCAGAATTTGGCTTATCATGTTGAATAGTTCTCATGACCTTGTAAAGAATGTGTATCTGCCATTGTGGAGTAGGTGCCCCATTTAGATCACCATGGTTGACACACTGCTCAAGTTTTCCATATCCTTACCGATCTTCTGTGACCTTCATACACAGCCTGTAAATATTGTGAAACATAATTGTGAGATTCTCTATTTCTCTTTTTGCTCCCTCACAAATTTTAAAGCTCTGATGGTAGGTACTCAGACTTTCAGGATTGTTACAACTTCCTGGTAACTTTATCCTTCTCTCAAAGTGTTAGATCCTTCCTGCTACCTACAACTTTTCCTGAAGTGTCCTTTGTAAAATAATAAAATAGGCTCTGCAGCTTTCTTATCTTCCTGTACCAACTCTGGGACAGCACTGCGGTACAATTCACATGCAATTCACCACCTACAGTGCACAGTGGTTTCAAAGTGTTTTTTTTTTAACATACACCTGTGCACATATTAACACAATCAATTCCTAATATTTTTATCACCACACACAAAAAAAACTTGTAGCCTTCAACCATCACCCTAAGTAGCCTCATCCCTCCAAACTCTGGGCACCATAAGCTTATTTTCTGTTTCCATCCATTTGTCCAGTAGGGACATTTCCTACAAATGGAATCTATCATCTTTTGGAATTGAATTCTTTTAAATAACATAATATTTTCAAGGTGCAACCACACTGTAGCATGTGTCAGGAATTTCCTCCTTTTTTTTTCTTGAGAGACAGAGAGAGGGGGGAGGAGTGAGGGAGGGAGGGAAAGTGTGAGTAGCAGAAGGGTGGAGGGAGAGAGAGAATCTTAAGCAATCTCCCCGTTCAGCATGGAGCCTGACATGGGGCTCAATCCCATCATGTTGGGATCATGACCTGAGTCGCAATTAGGAGTCACATGCTCAACAAACCAAGCCACCCATGATCTGCCTCCTTTTAAAAAACTTTTTAATATGTATGTTTAATGTACATACAGCAAATTTTACTGTCCAATGTACAGTTCTATCGTTTGTCATACACTTCTTTCATCAACCTGCCAGAAATTCTCCCTTTGTCATCATACTCCCTGTTCCTGCGATTTAGTGAGACACCCAAATAAACTTCTAACACACTCTAACACGAGGGCATTATCTATCTTTCATCCACCTCAGACTCCGAATCAGAGACCACCTAGGGCATGAGTCTCTTGAGGCCAGAGACACTGTGCCTGCCCAGGCATCCTGCTCAGGACACAGTCTGGAGCTCCAAGCCCCCAGGGTGCACCGCAGGGGCTATCACGCCCCATGTCACTTCCACTGGTGGAGGTTAGCAGTTGTGGAAAATCGGACCCCCCTCAGCACATCACGCTTTCCCACACCAAACAGGCCTTTGTCCAAACCATTCCATACCTTAGAGAGCAGTTCCCATTCAATTCTCAGATCATTGCATAGATGTCTCCCCTTCCCTGCACCTCTGCAGGCTTGGCCCTGAACCCCAGAGCCACACTCCACCACCACGTGTCTGTCTCCCTGACCCAGAATTTCCATCCCTGGCCTGGCATCGTGAGTATGCCCTGGAGTCTGTCTCCTCTGACAGAGTCGGGAAATGTTGGGTCTAATCTCTGTTCCAAGTTTCACTCAAAACAACCTCCACCAACATCTTAGGAAGACTGTTACAGTGAGTTTGCCGATAGGGAAGGGAAGGCCTGGGATGCTCTCTCCCCCTTCATCGTGTCAACAGAAGGGCAAGACTCCCAATAAAAAGAGATGTTGAGGCATTGCATTTTTCATTGCTTGCTCTCCGTGTTCTGGGATCTCTCTCCACCCCAACAGCTCTGGGTCTTGTTAGCTGAGGCTGCACATTAAATATCATACAATTTTATTCGTCCCATATACCTCAATAAAACCGTGCAAGGGAGTCACAAGTGCGCTATGCACAGATACCTCTGATCGGAAACAGGCTCAATCAGCAGCTTCATTCTGATCAGTCTCTGTGAGAACAGGCCTCACCAAGGGCACTGAATGAGGGACCCACACAATTATTATAGCAGTGAAATGTGCTTCCGCTGTTCACAGCCCGTTAAGGTTTGCGGTGGGTGGGGGGAAGTGAGGGAAGTCATTCATCTGCCATCCACTGTTTTCCAAGTCGCACACTCAACAGCTAGACCCCTGGCAGCAGCCCAGGAATCTGACATACGACCAGTGAAGGAAGGACTGCCTCTGATTTCGGATTTGCAGAGCCAGCACCGAGACTAACCAGACCCAGTGGCCCAGGGGACACCACGAGAGTTCAGCCTACCTAAACCATCAGCAAAGGGGGCCATGCATTTAGGGGACCCTCAGGATATTGAGGGTTCCTAGTGCCAGTGGCTTTGGCTACACCGTGGAGCTAAAAATTTCTTCGGAAGGGATGGGTATGACTTTTTCTTGTCAACATGGCATGTTGCTGGAAAGAGCGTGCCTTCATTCGTGAATAGGCACTTCCATTTCACACGAGAAACGTGAGGCCCTTCCTTACTCTCTTACCAGTGAGTCCATGTTGACTCATTCCAAAAGTGGAATATGAAGCCACACAGTGAAAGCACTACTAAGGGTCAGTTTTGAGGAGGGCACACTAGCAAGTTAATCAGTGTATTGTTAAAAATTTATTTATTTAGTTTTAAAACTGCTGTTTCAAAACAGTGCACCAGTTAACTGTGTTGCACGAGCCCCCAAATCACATACCATGGGGTGCTTCTGGGTCGAGGCTTCCTCCCTTTGCCAGAGGCTCCAAATGACAGACACGGCACTCACAGAGACCTGTGCTGTCTCCCACACCCGAGGGGTTCAGTAAGACTTGACTTCCTTCTAGGTGACAGGAAGGAAACAAGAGGATTTTTCCTTCCCTGCTGGAGGGACTGAGCACTTTACTAGTGAATTTTATTGGGTTCTGAATTGCTTGGGTTATATCAGCCACCCCTACTGGCAGAGGTGATGGCACATTAGACAGAGCGATTAAGACTGAGGCCTCTAACAGGCCAACAGACAGAATATCACATACGTTATGAAAACTTGGTACATCAGAGGTGGACGGAAACCCCCCAATGATGGCAAACGAAAGGCTGTGTGTCCCAGTAACACTTCTCTACCTGCACCTCACCCTGATTGGGACAATCCTGTCTGGAACTTCTGGAATGGGGAAGCAAAGCCTATAACACAACAATTCCTATTACATTGTGACATAGAAACAAACTGGTTGTTGAACTTGTTCCAAATGGTCCTGCAATGGTCTGTTTGTGTTTCCTAAAAACACATATATTGAAACCTAACCCACAAGGTGATGGCATTTGGAGGTGGGGCCTTTGGGAAGTGACCTGAAGGCTCTGCCCTCATGAAAGTGATGGGTGCCCTTTACAAAGAGACCTGAGAACTCCCTCTTCTATTCTGTCTTATGATGATAGCAGAAGGCTGCAACCCAGAGAAAGGCCCTCAACAACCACACTGGCACCCTGATCTCAGATTTTCAAACTCCATACCTGGGAGATGTGAACTCGTTTCTACACTATACACTTGTGAATTTTCTTGTAGCAGTCCACACAGACTCAGAAAGCACTCAATTACCACATCAACTCAACTTCCCACTGTTACTATGGCAACACACAAAGGTTAGTCCTTGTACTGCTCAATTGCTATCCCATCCACATTGCCAAGACTTCAAGAAATGTAAAGGGTATAAGATTTTACCCCATTTGCAAACCAGTAAGTGAGCCTGCCAGCTGCATGGATGCTGCAAGAAGACATGAGACTCCAGGGACCGAGACAAAAGGCAGTATTATTCACACACAATAGGCAGCAAGAGATTCGTGGTCACATCTGTTCCCCTTGTTTCCACATATAACATCGTGTATTCTGAAAGAATTGAAATTTGTTAGCTTATCAGAAAAAAATAGAATTCACTATCCACACATACAGCAATTCAGTTCTGGAAGGACTGCCAATCTAAAGATTAACGTGATATAAAGATTTTGGGGGCACCTGGGTTGATCAGTCATTTGAGCTGCTGACTCTCGATTTCTGCTAAGTAGGGGGAGATCAAGCCCCATCTTGGGTTCCACCTGAGAGTGGAGCCTGCTAAAGATTCTCTCCCTCTCTCTTTCTCTCGCTCTTTCCATCTGCCCCTCTCCCCCTTCATGCTCTCTCTCTCTCTACAATAAAATTAAAAATAAGTTAAAAAAGGGAAGTATTCTTTTTTTAAAAAAAAATTTTTAACGTTTATTTATTTTTGAGACAGAGAGAGACAGAGCATGAACGGGGGAGGGTCAGAGAGAGAGGGAGACACAGAATCTGAAGCAGGCTCCAGGCTCTGAGCAGTCAGCACAGAGCCCAACGCGGGGCTCGAACCCACATTCCGCGAGATCGTGACCTGAGCCGAAGTCGGCCGCTCAACCGACTGAGCCACCCAGGCGCCCCAAAAAGGGAAGTATTCTTGAACAGAAATAAGCATTATGTATAAAAGAGGAAAGAGTTATATTAACATTAAAACGTTCTTCTTTCTTCTCAGGGCACCTGGGTGGCTCAGTTGGTTAAGTATCTGACTTTGGCTCAGGTCGTGGTCTCACCGTTTGTGAGTTTGTGTCAGCTGTGCTGACAGCTCAGAGCCTAGAGCCTGCTTCATATTCTCTCTCTCTCTCTCTCTCTCTCTGCCCCTCCCCCACTCATACTCTGTGTCTCTCTCTCACAAATAAACATTAGAAAATAAAAAGAATTTAAGGACTTTCTTCTCATCAGCACACACAACGACAGGCAGCATGTGGGTAACTCAGTCAGTTCAGCATCCCACTCTTGAGTTCAGGTCAGGTCAAGATCTCACAGTTCGAGGGTTTGAGCCCATCATCAGGTTCTGCGCTGACAGCATCAAGCCTGCTTGGGATTCTCTCTCCCTCTCTCTCTCTGAGTGTCCCCCAACTCGTGCACATGCTGTCTCTCACTTTCTCTCGCTCAAAATAAATAAATTTCAAGAAAAAAAAATGAACATACAAAGACACAGAGAGAGCATGAGAAAAAAGAGACCAAGAAAGGAAACACGTCTAACAAATATACAGACCTACTACAAAACATTGAGAAAAGGACAACACGAGGGGCGCCTGGGTGGCTCAGTCAGGTGGGCATCCGACTTTGGCTCGCGTCATGATCTCGTGGTTTGTGAGTTCGGCCCCACGTTGGGCTCTGTGCTGACAGCTCAGAGCCTGGAGCCTGCTTTGGATTCTGTGTCTCCCTCTCTCTCTGCCCCTCTCCTGCTCATGCTCTCTCTCTCTCTCTCTGTCTCTCAAAAATAAATGTAAAAAAAAAAATTTTTTTTAAGAAAAGGACAACATGATAGAAAAAAGTGGACAAAATAAAACTAAGGTATACTTGAAAAAGATATTTCCCAATGTCTAAGGAATATGTGAAACAATGCACAACTTCCATAGTAATCAAGGAGAGTATAAGAAAATCACTACTTGATGAGGTGCCTGAGTGGCTCAGTCCGTTAAGCATCTGACTTTGGCTCAGGTCATGATCTCCTGGTTTGTGAGTTCGAGCCCTGTGTCGGGCTCTGTGCTGACAGCTTGGAGCCTGGAGCCTGCTTCTGATTCTGTCTCCCTATCTCTCTGCTCCTCCCCTGTTCACACTCTGTCTCTCTCAAAAATAAACATTTTTTAAGACAAATTAAAAAAAAAAAGAAGTTCACTACTTCATACCAGTGCACACCAACCAGAAGTCAAAAAGAAAAAGGAAAAAAAAATCAACACTGTTGACAAGCACGTCCACAAACCAAAAATCTCCTACACTGCTGGTGGGTGTGAACGTTTGTACAATTTTTCAAACTCCTTGGGCACTGTTTCCTAAAGGTGCAGAGATGTAAACCTGTCACCATTCAACTCCATTGTTACTTCTATGGCCAGCAGAAAGTTTTATGCGTGCTAACAAAGCATGGTAGAAATTTACGTACAGGATTATTCCTAATAGACCCAAACTGAAAACCACCACTATCCTAATTAAAAGTGGAGTGACTGAGTTAATAGTTTCAAATGTATGCAGGAGAACCCTCTCTGCAGCAATGCCAATGAATGATCAATAACAACATGCAGCAGTAAGTTCACAAACAACAGAAAAAATGACAAAAGCCAAATACAAAGAGTTCGTGCTCTATTACTTCCTTTATATCAGTACTAAAGAGCCTAAAGTGACCTATGCTGTTCCATATCACGGCATGTATGACCGTGATGAGGACTGACTGGTAAGGAGCACAAGGGGCTTCTGAGTCTGACAATATTTTATCTATTGAACTAAATACCTGGTACAGAGTGTGATCACTTTGTGAACTTTCCTTGAGCGACACACTTATGACAGGAGAATGTGCCTTTATATATTTTTAAAGCATACTTTTATATATTTTTTTCTTTTAGAAAGAGAGACAGGGCACAAGGCTGGGAGAGGGGCAGAGGGAGAGAGAGAGAATCTCAAGCAGGCTCCACATTTATCATGCAGCTCGATTCTCTCTCTCCTTCTGACCCTCTCTATTCTCACACTCTCTCTCTAAAATAAATTTTTTTTAAATCAGCTAAAATTTTAATCTATGCTCTCCACTATCCGCTCCAGTCCAATCTGACCATTTCTATCTGAAAATGTTTACTCATGCTCACCTCCCATGTTTCCATAACATCATACTTCACCTAACTACCACCTTCCTAAGGATGAAATGTGCCACAATCATAACTGGGTGTCCAAGGCTTTATTCATTTACTGAATTTTTCCTCTGATACCATTCTCTTCAGTGTCAGTGTTGAGCAGCCACAGGCTGATCCATTTCCAGGCTCCTTTTGCTTTAATTCCATGCCTACATCACTTCAGGGATATTTGCTGTAACAAATTTACATGACACTCACAAAAAGTTCTGCATAATATCCAGATTGTTTCAGGATCTGATGATTGAAATTGCATAATTTATGAACTCCTCCACTAAAATCATTAGCAAAACTTTAGGGGCGCCTGGGTGGCGCAGTCGGTTAAGCGTCCGACTTCAGCCAGGTCACGATCTCGCGGTCCGTGAGTTCGAGCCCCGCGTCAGGCTCTGGGCTGATGGCTCGGAGCCTGGAGCCTGTTTCCGATTCTGTGTCTCCCTCTCTCTGCCCCTCCCCCGTTCATGCTCTGTCTCTCTCTGTCCCAAAAATAAATTAAAAAAAAAAAAACGTTGAAAAAAAAAATGAAAAAAAAAAAAAATCATTAGCAAAACTTCAATAAGGATTTACAAGATAATGATATAATATTGCATTATGATTACTATCGTAACTTATTTTTCACTTTAAAGGAGATGTTAAGCATGTTCTGCTTACCATTATTAAGTTAGCCTCTCACAATTATACAGGACTCAGAGGTGAAGAAGGAATAACTGACATGAGGAACATTATGGAAATTCCTACAATTTACACAATTCTCATAAAATGAGGGCATTTTATATTCCTTATACAGGGAAAGCAGACCATGGATACCCTGGGGTCTCGGCTCATGAGCAGAAAGGGACTGACAGCTGGGAAACACAGAGCGATCACTGAACTGGTGTTCACGAGGTACCAGGTGGGACAGTCAAAAACAGACAAAACAATTTGAAAGACAGATGAAAGGGTATTAAAGGAGACAAAGGTACACACCAGGAGGAAAATGGTTTTGGTGGCTGTGGACTCAGGGGATGATGTGGAGGAGACACTGATCCGATGAATGTGTTGGACCCTCTGCTTGTGCTGGTACAGAAGGAAAACCATAGAAACGCTGGCCCAGAGCATGAGCCCCACAAACAACACATCAGGTAATGTTAACAACATTGTATTCAATGAATTTGTGGTTTTCTCATAACGAACAGCTGAACAGTACCCAAAACTTTTTCTGTTTGTGATGTTATTCTTGTTCAAAGTGCTACCCATAACCACAGGATACATGATATTTATCAATATCTGCAAGACCCAGCATAGGACAAGTGAAGGGACAAGGCACTTGAGAGCTTTCTCTTTAAGCGCTGCCCATCTGGAGTTCTGGGGGCTGATCGTGATGGCCTGGAAGACACTCAAGAGGCAGGTCATGCCAATGGACACGCCCCTGCCCACGCCGCAGACATAGGGGAAGAATTTACATCCAAAATCACTGAACATGTTATACCACCCAAAAGTTGACAGTGTATGGTGTATTCCAAAAGAGACCAGGACCAAAATATTGGCTACAATCAGGTTCTTGACAATCAAATCTGTGGGCCTTGGCCTACACCCAGTGAAAGAAAAAAGGACATAATGGTAAAGAAGAGACAAGTTCCCCAGGATTCCAACCACAGTCTGGATTAAGAAGATCACACTTATTGCCAGATCCCTGGTGGCCGTCCTGTCTGTCCTCAGTGACTGATACTTGTCTTCTGGGCTAGAGGATCCTGCGTGGGAATAGGAGGCAGAGGCCAGACAAATCATGTCAACTGAAATCTGATATTCTCCACTCACCAACACTTCTTACTTTCAAATAATTACTTAAAGTTCTTCAGTCATTTGAGGCCTTCCAAGAGTTTCATGAACAACCATTACACAACACTTGCTATGTGTGAAACAACAGTATAACTACCACCCATGAAATAACTTATTTCTCATTAAATACATGAGGCAGGCACTGCTGCCTTCCTTAGAAACATAAGGACCACAGAAGAACAGAGAGGTTAAGTGCTTGTCTACATTCACTCATTAATTAGGGGCAGACAGGTGATGAGAACTTGGCTGCACTGTGCAGAAAGTTAGTGCATTCAATTAATGATATACAAAAACACTGCTTAGCTGTGTTCTATAAATAAACCAGATCTATATATAGCTTTATGTTTACACTTTGCCATTTCAAGATGGATGGCGGTGTTTACATGCAATTTTTGCTAATGAAAATGTTCCATTATCTATGAACACCCTTTCTATAAGCAACTATAAACCGCGAATACCACCCTAGAGATCTCAGAAAACTGTAGATGCACTGATTGCTGTCCAACAAAGCTGAAGGTTCCTGCCTCATGGAAACCTGGTTTTAATGAATGCAAGAAGGGCTCCATATTAGGAAGGCAACAGAAGGAATCATTGTTTTTTTCCAGAAACAAAAGTACTATTCCTAAGACCTTGGAACTCAAGACAGAAAACATTAGTTCCTGCTTAAACGATGTATACTGGAAACAAAATTACTATTTTCACAATCTATAGGTATCAATTTGTTAAAACCTCAGTTAAATAAAATTAGTAAAAGGTAAGCATGATTTGTGAAAGATACTGAAATACAAGGGGCGCCTGGGTCAGTAAGTTAAGGGTCCAAAACTTGATCTCAACTCAGGTCTTGATCTCTGGTCCTGAGTTCAAGCTTGTGCTGAGGTCTGTGCTGGGCATGAAGCCTATTTAAGGAAAAAGAAAAAGAAAAGAGAGACAGGACACATGCATAATGGAATGTCAGGCAAATACCTTGTGTGAGTTGTAAGTGAAATAATCTTGGATTGGTTTTATAATATTTAATAGAGCAGAAATATCATAAGATACATTGGAGGCTAAGAAGCTTGCAAGAAACTTACTAAGTTCTATTTTTCTTATGTGCTGCTTCCCTGTTAACTGGGAAAAGCCTCTCCATGTTTAATTCACAGACACTTCTTATATCTATTAAACACTTCAAATACCTGGAGTTAGAGAAAACCTTTTTTTTTTTTCAATATATGAAATTTATTGTCAAATTGGTTTCCATACAACACCCAGTGCTCATCCCAAAAGGTGCCCTCCTCAATACCCATCCCCCACCCTCCCCTCCCTCCCACCCCCCATCAACCCTCAGTTTGTTCTCAGTTTTTAAGAGTCTCTTATGCTTTGGCTCTCTCCCACTCTAACCTCTTTTTTTTTTTTTTTTTTCCTTCCCCTCTTCCATGGGTTTCTGTTAAGTTTCTCAGGATCCACATAAGAGTGAAAACATATGGTATCTGTCTGTCTCTGTATGGCTTATTTCACTTAGCATCACACTCTCCAGTTCCATCCACGTTGCTACAAAGGGCCATATTTCATTCTTTAGAGAAAACAATTCTAAACCAGCACCTGTGATCAGACAGAATGTTTATAGATTTTTTTTAAGTTTTACTTATTTGAACAATTTCTACATCCCACATGGGGCTTAAACTCATGACCCCAAGATCAAGAGTCCCATGAGCTTCCAACTAAGCCACCCAAGTACCCCTTAGACACACTGTTCCTACACACGATGATATGATACTAGAGATCCATCAAACTCTTTATTTCGAATCAAGGTTCTGAGGGCACCTTAGAAACCTCACAGTAATGTCTGTGGTCCCTGTAACACAGGATCAAGAGCAGACTGTCTCCAGAACTACAGTACTTAAGTACATTAAAAATCACATTCCTTTGGAGCAATTGAATTACTACATTGTACACCTAAACTAATATAACTATATTAACTCTACATTAACCAACTAGAATTAAAATAAAAACTTAAAAAACACAGATTTCATGACCACTTGGGTGAAACCACATAATCACTGTCAGTGAGGATTACACTACACGCCTTAGGAGCCATCAGGGTTGGGTGTAGGTCTAGGACCCCATCTCTCTATACCAGCTCAGCTCCTGGCTCAGGAGGTAATCCAGCTTCCCGTGTGGCTTTGGCACTGAGCCAGATTCAAACGCAGAAAACCCCCTCTGTTCAATCTGGTCACTTACCTGGACTCCTGACACAGTTCCTTCCCTTACAGAGTCCACCTCTCGGATGAACACAGAGAAAACCCATGAACTTCTTCCTACTGCCTGCATGATGGGCTCCGTGTTGACGGTCAGAGAAGTGAGTGCATGTGCAAGATGGGCAACCGGGCCCTGAGATGTGTTTATTACTGTGTGACCGCACCACCCCGCCCCCGCCACCTCACAACAGCAATCGGCATTTCACCTGAAGCAGCACTGGCAGTGACAGGTGTGGGACCTGAGAATATTTTTGCCAACTTTCTCCCCACTGGCCAACTACCAAGAACAACTACAAGTTTCTAGCTAGCACCTCTAGAAACCACTGGTGTGTGGGAAAGGACGCAAAGCCTGAGGGAAAGAAGCCTGGGCAGGAGGGCACCGTGGGCCCTGGACGGAAAACGCTGGAGGGGAGAATGGGTATTCGTGAGACACGGAGCCCAGGTCAAGGGCTGGGGTGACAGGGTTGAGAGAGAGAAGTAAAGGTTTTCAAGTTATAAACAAATGGCCTCTCAGGGGGAAGAAAGGACGCAGCATTTGACCTGGATATCAGTATGAGTCTGAGAAAGACGTTTTCCCCTTTGTTCTTCAATTTGCCACCCCTGTTCTCACTCTCTGGAAAAACATATTTTGTAAATACGCATTTTTTATGGCATCAACATACCCCTTCTTTCATGGTTTGTACTGTGTCCCATCAAACCGAATACGCTGAAGTCTTAAGCTCCAGGACCTCAGAATGTCTCTTTATTTGGAAACAGGGTCATTGCACATGGAATTACTTAAGATGAAGTCATATTAGAGTAGGGAGTCTCTTAATCTAACACGACTGGTGCCCTTACAAAAAAGGGGGGCGTAAATTTGGGGAAAAAATGCACACGGGGTGAACACCACATGAACTTTGCTGCCACAGTTCAAGGACGCAGAAGTTGGATAGTGGCCTGAAAGGATTCCCCGAGGGCCTTCAAAGGAAGCACACCCCCTGAGGACAACTTGATCTTCAACTTTTAGCTTCCAGAACCACCAGACATAAATGTCTGTTGTTTCAGCCAATCCTTGTAGGGTCCTTGTTATGGCAACCCCTGCAACTGTCACACCTTCCTTTTCACCTGCCTCCCTACGGGCAGAAGCACCTTCGAATGCAGAAAAGTCCCCCCTTCTATGTCCTTTTCCACAAGAGGGATTCACGACCAACACAAACAGCTCTGATCTGAAGGTTATCATACTATGAGTTTCCCCTCCCCTGTCTTAGAGACATTGCCCCCCTAGAAACATCTCAAATCCTGCTACAGCACTGGGGACAGGACTGCACCAAGATCCTCCTACAAAACCAGGCACAGCAGACCCCTGTCACCTCCCCATGGGCCAGAGCTTGGGCTCCACTCTCAGAAATGAGTCCTGGAGACACAACAACTCACAGAATGCAGGTGGGGGAGGTGTGAAGCACAAGTAATGGTGTTTCTAAAACCCCCTGCTGATCCTAAGTGTGACACTGACGAAACAGTAATGGTTGGTGCGTTTAGATAAAGAGTCTGCTCTAGGGGCACCTGGGTGACTCAGTCAGTTAAGCATCCGACTTCTGCTCAGGTCATGATCTCGCAGTTTGTGAGTTCAAGCCCCACGTCGGGCTCAGACAGTTCAGAGCCTGGAACCTGCTTCAGATCCTGTGTCTCCCTCACTCTCTGCCCCTCCCCCACTTGCACTCTCTCATGCACACTCTCTCTCAAAAATAAATGTTAAAAAATTTAAAAAAAAAAGAGTCTGCTCTAGGTTTACATTTGCTCTCAGATTACATTTTCTCCTTTACATTTTCTGTTAAATTGTTCAACATGATAAGTAAACATTAAATGAAAAGTTATGGCACGAGGGTACACAGATCCTGGGATATTGCATTTTACAGTCATTGCGAGGGCAATTTCGCAAGTATGCATGCACTGTGAGAACATGCAAAAATGGTGGAGGGATCATCCCGTCTCAAGAACCACTGAGACTATCCTCATGTGCACAAAGCAACTGGACCAACTACTGATGCCCCATGATGTGTGGGATAGCCAACATTTAACCCTTTTTTAAAAATTACAAAATATCATTTTTCTTCCTAATACTATAGGAATGTTGGATATTATTTAAAAAAAAATAGAGAAAGTTGTTTTTTGGTTTTTCTTCTAATTCCAATTAGTCAACATATACTGTTATATTAATTTCAGGTAGACAATATAGTGATTAAACACTTCCATCAAATACACGGTGCACGTAACAACAAGTGCACTCCTTACTCCCCACTGGGTCTTTAAAACATACCCTGCATCCAGCTTCCCTCTTGTAACCACCAGCGTGTTCTCTATACTTAAAGAGTCAGTGAGAAGCACCTCAGTGGTTCTGTCGGTTAAGCATTCAACTTTGGCTCAGGACATGATCTAACAGTTCGTGGGTTCAAGCCCACTGTCAACCTCTGTGCTGACAGCTCAGAGCCTGGAGCCTGCTTCAGATTCTATGTCTCCCTCTCAACATGCCCCTTCCGGGCTTGTGTCCTATTTCTCAAAAATAAACAAACATTAAAATTTTTTTAATTAACAAAAAGAGTCAGAGAAAATTAAAGGTCTTTTCATCTTACCCAGATATTCACTATCAAGAATTTTTTTCAGGGCGCCTGGGTGGCTCGGTCGGTTGAGCGGCCGACTTCGGCTCAGGTCATGATCTTGCGGTCCCTGAGTTCAAGCCCTGCGTTGGGCTCTGTGCTGACAGCTCAGAGCCTGGAGCCTGTTTCGGATTCTGTGTCTCCCTCTCTCTGACCCTCCCCCATTCATGCTCTGTCTCTCTCTGTCTCAAAAATAAATAAACATTAAAAAAAATTTAAAAAAAAAAAGAATTTTTTTCATTTAACTCTTATACGCATAAAAACTTTTGCCTGTGTTTAGATAAAATGACTCATTAATAATCATCAGGGAATAAACTGAAGTTTTTCGGGGAATATTGGAGAGCTATTTCTATTGCATAAAGATATCTCCTTTACAGACTAATGACCAATAAAAACTATTTGATTGTAAAGTATGGCCAGTATAACAATATTTATGTACACACTGAATCAAAACAGAGTATCTTCAAAAGTGTGTATTTATTTTTATGTCATTTCTGAGATAACATCAGATATACTCCAATGCTACGTTGAGAAACAAAATAAATCTAAATATGAAGAAAATCATTACATTTGGAGATGGAAATTGCATCAGTTTTGAGTATCAACACCTCATGTTATTGTTTATCATTACGTATGTTTCCATATTTAAAGGCACACCTTGGAGGTCTGCACATTTGGTTCCAGAGCACATCGAAAAAGCATATATCTCAAAAAGAATTCCAAGGAATTTTTCACCTCCCCATGCACATAAGTCAAGTCCTCCCTGTACTGCAGTCTATCGAGTGTGCACTAGCATTATGTTTAAAAAGCAACATGCATCATGTTTCAACCATACTTAGTTTCAGGAAAATGCTGACCATCATCTGAGCTTTTAGGGAGTCAGAAACTTTTTCCTGGTGGAGGGTCTTGTCGCCATGTTGAAGGCTGCTGACTGGTCAGGGTGGGCATTACTGAGGTTGGGGTGGAGGTGGCAATATCTTTCAAAAAGACAACAATAACGTTTGCTGCCTTGATTGAGGCTTCCTTTCACACCAATTTCTCTGTATCGTGTGATGCTGTCTCGTTGCATTTTAGCCACAGAACTGCTTTCAGAACTGGAGTCAATCCTTTCCAACCCTGCTGCTGCTTTACCAACTAGGACTATGTACCCTTCCACATCCTTTGGTGTCATTTCTACAATCCTCACAGCATCTCCACCAGCAGTCGATTCCATCTCAGTCCTCCAGAAGAAGCAACTCCTCATGCGCTCAAGTTTGATCATGAGATTGCAGCAACTCAGCCCCACTGACAGACTCAACATCTAATTCAGATCTCTTACTTCTTCCACCACATCTGCAGCCCACATTCATTCATTACATTTGCTGTCTTATATGGGCATGGTTCATGGCACCCCAAAACAATTCCAATAGTGACATCAAAGATCACTAAACATAGATAACTAGGAGAAAAAAATGACAGAGGGAAAGTCTGAACTATTGTGACTATTACCAAAATGTGACACAGAGACACAAAGGGAGCAATGGTGTGAAAAACTGGTGCTGATAGACTTGCTCGAGGTAGGGTACCACAAACCTTCCGTTTGCAAAAACCACAGATTCTGCAGCCATAAAGCAAAGTGCAACAAAATGAGGTGTGACCGTGGTAGCTTTCTGTTGTTGCTGGAACAAATTCCCATGAAATCAGCAGCTTCAAGCACCGCTCATTGATTTTCTCACAGGTCAGTAGGTGAGGAAGCCCAAATGTAGATGCCGGCTCTCCTGGGCTCTTACCTGGAGCCTGTGAAGAAGATTCACCTCCACACTGATTCACATTCTTGCCAGAGGTCCTTTCTGTGGACGATCACCTTGAGGCTCCCGCCACCCTGACAGCCAGTAACAGGCATATGAATCCCCTTCCTGTTTCAAATCTCTTCCTCTTGTTCCATCTACAAGACTTCTTCTGATTTCAGGGGCATATGATAATTTGGTCCGCCCAGACAATCCAGGATAATCTCCCTATTTTAAGTCAGATGATGAGTCTCTTAATTACATCTGCAAAATCCCTTTTACCATGTAAGGCAATTAAACGAAGGGATAACACCAGAAATGTGCTACTTCCTTAGGAGAAAAATAAAAATATTCTTAATTATAATTACATCCATAAGCCAGGGATTACTTTCAGATGGTTTCACACAAGAAAGAAACATTACTTATACTTTTTCAATTCTGTTTTATGTTTTATTTCTTCTATATAGCATGCATTACATTTCAGATATATTGCACTAAAGAACAACTTCATCGAATCAGTTTTGGACAATGAATGTTCTTGAAGAGCGCAGTATCGGGAAGGGTCAGGCCTGCCACCTGCTGCCAACAATGAGTGGCTGGTACCAGTGAAGAGGCTCTCCTGCTGGATGCGCCCCGGACACACCCCACCTGAAATTCCCACAAAGGAGTGAAATAGGGATGAGTGCTGATTTCTCAACAGCCTACCTGTGGCCTTACAGTGTGTTAAAAATTGTGTAGGGGCATCTCATACAAGCACAAGTTTTGCTTCATGGGATCAAAGGAAAAACCATCAATGAGTAATGTGTGACTCCATGGAAACGAGAGTATTAACCAGTGGGGAAATGAATCCGTGACCCCCAAGGTGCCACAAACCATCCCCTGAATCTCCATACCGATCCCCTCTGTATCTCTATTGCCCTTGAGAACTTCATCCGATAATTCCTTTCGTCTTGTCCATAGTTCATACCCTATCACCCTCTACTTCCTTAATTTGCATTTTCCCTCCACCTCCACCAGACCCTTCTACCTCCATACCCCACCTCCAACACCCTCACCCACTTAGAATAGCTTCCTTCTGCCCCATGCCACTGCTGTGACTTCAGCCAAACACTCCTGACTTCCACTGCCTCTGCCTTCCTCTGGACCTATATTTCCTCTCCTCCAGTGACCTCAGCCCAACTCCCTATCGTTCTTACCCTTCCCTCAAAATCCCAGCATTCAAATACTGAGTGTCATAACCTCCCTGTATTCCCCGATTCACAACCCTACATATGCTATTCTCCTTTGGGCCCCTTAGTGTACCCAAACACACTACTCCCCCCATTGATTTCATGACCCACAATGATCTTGTCTGCAGGAGCCCATTATCCCCGCTTTAAGGTTCCTGCTCCCCTTCAACACTAACTATCTCGACACTAACTATCCCTAGGAAATTCATATCCCCAAATACATTGTAATAGAGTTTTCAGTTTCCTGTTTTTTGCTACCTTGGCCCAGTTGGGAGTCCCAGCCTGGGGGACAGTAGTCTCTCTTTCCCGAGCAACTGGTCAAGTCCACATAACCACCACCACTTTCATGGAGCTCTACTTCTGGCCACCATGAATCACCTCCAATCAGTCTGGGACCAACTACCAGAAAATGAGGAACCATCCTTATGCCCCAGAACTTAAGGAATTCAATGTGCCAATGATCAGAGAGTCCAGAAACCCAACTAGCCCCACTCTCTTTACCATACATAAGCTGCCCCTCGACCTCCAGGGGAACACATGTGTGGCCTCCCTGTCTTCTGGAGTCAAGCTGCCTTTCATCTGAGTGTCACTGTGTTGTGTCCAAATATCAAAAGAATATTTCAGATTTGAGGGCAATGGGGCTGCTACATCTGCACCCCAGTGATCGCCAGAGTTGATTCTACTCATCTGGCTGGCTACGCGGGTGACCCGTTCCTCCCTTGCCACTGCATGTGCATCCCTCCCAAAGCTGTGTAATGGGTGGAGGAGGATGACCTTCCCTGATAAAGGAGGCCCTCTCTTTGGTCAAGAGGATGCAAGTAGCTGCACTCTTTGCTGGACCCTCAACACAAACCCTCAAGGTCCATTAGTAACAGAATGTACAGAGCGTCAAGGTTCATAGATTCCAGATACATCCAAATGAGGTGCGGCATGGGCAGTCTTCATTTCTTATGAAATAAAATGAAATAAACCATTAATAAAGTAAATAAAATCAGTTAAATAAAACAGAATAAAAGAAAAGAATCTTTCATTCTTATAAATATATTCCCCTTCCTTTGCTATACTCCTTCACCTACTGTGGACAGGAACTCTGTGCCTCTTACCCAGTGATACTCCTCACTCACTTGTGTGCACTTTTCCTCCCAGTTATCTTTTGTTTTCATGAGATCTGTACACCCTTTCCTCACAGACTCCAATAGGTGCTACAAGCTAATCGTTTTGCACACCTTGTCCCATTGTACCATATGGCCCAGCGATGTCCTTAAAACATGCCATATATTTTATCCCTGTGCATATTTATCCCCTGATCTCCCATAACCACATTCCATGCTCTCTGCACCCCATTCTCCTGTACCCCCTTTCCCAGTGCTCTAACACAGCTCACAGACCCCACACAGTGAAAGTTTCTCACCACACTCCACACCTCAAGTGGCAAAGCTCTGAGCACTGTTTAAATGTTGAAGACATTAAATGTTGCCATTGTGGGCTTGGTGACAGGGAGTCTCAAAGGCAATTAGGATCCTCTTGTTTTGGCTCACAGGTCTGGAGATATGCATGAAACTTTTCTCTACAAACATGTTACTGGAATACATATCCACCTGGTGACTTAGTAACTGTGGGCAAGTGAGGGGGACAGTGACATCTGTGTGGGTAGGTGCACTGTGTGTCAGAATGTAGACACGTGCATGAAGTCAGTGCGTGTGTATGAGAAGGACTTATTTCAGTACACGTTTCAGCATGTTTCAGTCAGTGAGTGTGCATACGTGCATTTGTACATATGTCTGAGTCTCCACAGTGTGTGCATTTCTGTGGTTGATGAATGGGTTGTGAGCCATATGGCTGTTTTCCCTGATGTGGCAAGTAGGGTGTGAGTAAAGAAAAATTCGTCTCTTACCAAGGGAGGTCAATGGATCAAAAGGAAAATAAGCAATTTAGTACAAAATTATAAAAATATATGTATTGACTTTTGAGGACAGATTAGCTGTTTCTTTGAAACCATCCCATCTCACCCTGCTTCTTCCAGCGGTGGGCTTCTTCCCAGTTATACTGTTGCAAATGATCATGTACTTTCCATTAGGTAGATGCCCAGACAAGCATGTGTGTTTTGTTGTGAGAGAGTCCTGGGCAGAATCCAGGAAGTGATTTGTGTAGAGAAGAATTAGCCTAACCTAAGGGAGGTCTGGCGTTTGCCCTCTGCTACTGGAGTTGATCTCTAATTGTTTGAATCTCATGCCTGATAGGGGTGTCTTTGTTTGCTTGAAGGTTTGACCACCAGGCTATCTAACAATGAGGTTTAGGATGACCCTTTGGGCCCAAAGTACCATGTCAGTCTCTGGAAGGGCTAGAGGCTAAAGGTATCAGTTCATCTTGGGGACAGAATGGACAGTGAGGTCAGCCATGCAGAAGGTAAATGGTAGAGTTGTAGTAATACCGCTGGGCATCAAGGCTTGTGAGAGCCACCCTTGCTGGCAATACCCTATGAGTGTTATCCCATATGGACCCCAGAAGGTAACACTCCATGACTCCAGACATTGGACAACAAGGGGATCCACACTGGGTACATTTCCTGGACTCTGCCCCATGTATCTCTTCCTTGTCTAATGTTCACCCGTTCACTTTCCCTGTAATAAACCCCAACAGTCAGTAGAACTGCTCTCAGTGAGTTCTATGAGTCCTTCTAGAGAAGTATGGAAACTGAGCATGGTTTTCAGAAGATCCAAACTTACTCTTGGTGTCAGCACTGAGTGTGGTCTTGTGTGCACAGCAGTCCCTTTAACTCCTCTGTTGAGATAAAACTCTCAGGGGGAAAGCAGGGTAGACGTACACAAAATCGTAGATTTCTCTGTTGTGAAATCTGAAGAATCATTTTGACTCTTATACTTTATGTTTCTTCTTTAATTAGAAATTAATTACATGATCAGTGAGTGCCCTTAGGAAATTTCAGCATAAGGAAGTCTAGAGAACTCTGCTAAGCATTCACTATAGTTGAATGAAGAAAGTAGCTTTGGCTTCAATGACACTTCAGAGATGGATACAATCTGCCTGTGAAACCATCTGATCCTGGTGCTTTTACTTGTGGTGGACATTTCTTCAACATTTATTTCTATGGATTTTGTTTGTTTGTTTAGACTTACTAGCACAGCTAGAATTGATATTGTTAAAGTATATTTTCCCAGAAATTTCTAGATCATCATTTCCAAATCCATTAGCATTTAGCTCTATTAATGTGCCCAATAATTTCTGAAGTAAATGAATGATATCAAGTTTTTGCTTTTACTCTTTTCTCATTAGAAAGCTTTTCAATTAGCTTCTCTGATATCACTTATCCTGAATACTTCAATAATGGTTCAACTTAGGGATTGAAAATTAAGAATGGCATATATTTGGTGTAGCACTTCTCAAGGAAGCAGTGAATCCAGTGAGATATACCTGCTTGGCTGCCAGTCCCCCATGAGTCAAACTTCAGTAATTCCTGCTCCTTTCCTAGGAGACCCTGCCTGCCATAGGGATCATCAAAAATGAAGAGGCTCTCTCAAACACTCCAGTGGCCTATTTGAAGATACTCAGAAGGAACTTTTAATTGGTCTTTATAATTGGCAACTGGGAAACAACTTATTCATGAGTGTCCTCAGCTGCATACGGCTGAACTGTCATTGTGTGTACAGGAGAAATGATAATTACACTTCCAGGGGAGGTGAGGTCACAGATTCACAGACCTTTATCTGAGTCTGGCTGCCTCCTGTCCACATGTCCTGGCTGTTGTGATTCACACAGAGCCAACAGTCCTGACAACAGGGAAGAGTCCAGTGAGTACTTCTACTTCAGTCTGAGAGGCACAGTTTACAAGGAAATGTAGTCTGAGTAAGTACCTGTGTGTCCAGAAGGATTCTCTTGTGGTAGAAATAGATCCAATGGCAAAGCTAGAGAAAGGGGAGGAAAACTTCCTCAGTTGTGAGCTGAGCAAGTGAAGACAGATTCCCGATGACTCCTAAAATAATGTAATGATATCCTCACTGAGGATGACTGTTGGTGAGGAATACCAGTGATAATAAAATGGGTTTTCTTAGCCACCGAAAGACTTTAGTTAAGAAACTGATGTTTTGCCCACATGTCCTTACACGAACCGCAGCCGACATTCACTGTATTATGAGTGATGTGCTCATGCCTTTATGCATATAATGAAGAGTCGGATGGAACTTTAAGAATAACTTCACATTGTGCAGAAACCATCTAAGTGACTTTATTTCTAGAATAAACCAAGTGTGTGTAAAAAGTCCAGCTCTGGGTTTGTGATGCTGGTACTTCTAACTGCTCCTGCTTCTTCAAGTCTCTGGCACTCCCACAGAAGCAAACCAACAAACTGGCTGTTGATGTCAAAACCTTCAACGAACCTTTTGTTCACAGGAATGATTGTTGCTGTAATTTAAGGGAAAATGTACTGAATGACACAAGAGCTTCCATGGGTTTGGCAATAGCAATCATCTTCTCATCACAGACGATAGTTGGAATCCTGGGAAACTGCTCTCTTCTTTTCCATTATCTCTTCCTTTACCACACTGAAGGGAGGTTGAGACCTACAGATTTGATTCTCAAGCAACTGATTATAGCCAACTCCCTATCGATGCTCTCAAAAGGAGTCCCCCATACACTGACTGCTTTTGGGCTGGAATATTTCTTCCATAATTTGGGATGCAGACTTCTTTTGTATGTTCAGAGAGTGGGCAGGGGGGTGTCCATTAGCAGCATCTGCCTCTTGAGTGTCTTCCAGACCATCATGATCAGCCCCATGAACTCCTGGTGGAAGGATCTTAAAGTCAAAGCTCCAAAGTATGTTGGTTTCTCCATTACCCTCTGCTGGATCACACACATCATGGTAAATTTTATCATTCCTGTTTATGGGTTGTATGTGTCTGAGAAACACAGCAGCAAAAACATAACAAAGAAAAGGGATTATGGATACTGTTCTACTTCTGATCCTGAGGCAATCACAGGGTTACTTTTTGTAGTACTGATAATATTCCCTGAAGTTTCACTTTCTGGGCTGATGATCTGGGCCAGCGGCTCCATGGTCTTCATCCTGAACAGACACAAGCAGCGCATCCAACACATTCACAGCACTAACGTTTCCCCCAGATCCTCTGCTGAGTCCAGAGCCATCCAGAGCACCCTTGTCCTGGTGAGCACCTTTGTGTCTTTTTACTTCCTCTCCTCCATCTTTCATGTTGGCATTGCTCTGATTTATAATCCCACTCGGTGGTTAGTAAACACCTCTGCCCTAACTTCTATGTGTTTTCCAACTTTCAGTCCCTTTCTGATCATGACACGAGACTCCACAGTACCCAGGCTCTGCTTTCCTCGCAGAAGAAACACAAAATCTCCTAATCTTACCAAAAAATGTAAAGTGTGTGTTTTTGCACAAAACTCAGTTTTTTATTTTCATAAGACCTGAAAAGTCAATATAGTATTGTTTTAAAAATCATTTTCTAGTTTCTCCATTTGCTTTTGAGAGAGAGAGAGAGAGAGAGAGAGAGAGAGCCAGTACAAGTGAGGGAGGGGCAAGGAGAGAGGGAGAGAGAGAATCCCAAGCCAGAAGCAGGCTCTGCACTGTCAGCATAGAGCCTGATCCAGGGCTCAAACTCACAAACCATGAGATCATGACTTGAGGTGAAATCAAGATGCTCAACAGACTGAGTCACCCAGGCACCCCAAAAAGTCAATACAGCATCTTAAAGCATAGCTGCATGTCTTTCTATGGTGGACCCTATGTAGGAACACGTGAATATTATTTGTTCTTCCAATCAATGAGTGTAGAATGTCTTTCCTTTTCTTTGTGCCATCTTCTATTTCTTTCATCAATGTTTTACAGTTTTCAGAGTGAAAGACTTTTGCATCTGGTTAGGTTTATTTGTAGGTGTCTTATTAGTTTGGGTACAATTGTAAATGGGAATGTTTTCATTTTTAAAGTTTGTATTTAATGGGACACATGGGTGGCTCAATCAGTTAAGCCTCCGACTCTTGATTTTGGCTCGGGTCATGATCTCGTGGTTCATTTGATCGAACCCCACATCAGGCTTTGTGCTGTCACCAGGGAAACTGCTTGGGATTCTCTCTCTCATGCTCTCCCTCTCTGCCCCTTCCCCACTTGTGTTTGGTCACATGTGTACACTTGCTCTCTCTCTCTCTCAAAATAAATAAATGAAACTTTAAAGTCTGTATTTAACTTCCAGTTAGTTAACATACAGTGCAATATTAGTTTCAGGTGTACAATATACAATACACTTCCATACAACACCTGGTACTGATCACAAAATTGCACACCTTGCTCCCCATCACCTATTTAACCCATCCCCCTCCCACTTCCCCCTGGTAACCATCAGTTTTTCTCAATAATTAAGAGTCTGTTTCTTGGTGGACTCCTCTCTCTCTTTTTCCCCCTTTTGCTCACTTATTTTGTTTCTTCAATTCCACATACAAGGGGCAGTTGGGTGGCTCAGTCGACTGAGCCTCAGGCTCTTGATATTGACTCAGGACATGATCTCTCAGTTTGTGAATTCAAGGCCCATGTTGGGTTCTGTGCTGATAGAGGGGAGCCTGCTAGAATACTCTCTCTCTCTGACCCTTCCCTACTTACACACTCTGTCCCTCTCTCAAAATAAATTAATAAACTTAAAAAAAAACTATTAAAATTCCACATCAAAGTGAAATAATATGGTATTTGTCTTTCTCTAAATACCTTATTTCATTTAGAACAATACTCTCTAGAGGCATCCATGTTGCGGCAAATGGCAAGATTTCATTCTTTTTTATGGCTAAATAATATACATATCTTTTTTATCCAGGCATCCGATGATGGACATTTTGGCTGTTTCCATAATTTGGTAATTGTTGACAATGCTGTTATAAACATTGAGGTGCATGGAATCCTTTGAATTAATATTTTTATATTCTTTTTTTTTTTTTTTTTTATTCTTTGAGTAAACACCTAGTGGTGCAATTGCGGGGTCGTAGCTAGAGACGAGGGAAATTGTTTGCTTAAGTTCTCTTTCCACTGTTTCGTTATTCATCTATATAAAAAGGCAACAGATTTCTACACATTGATTTTGTAACCTGCAACATTACCAAATTCATTTATCACTTCTAGTAATTTTTTGGTGGAGTCTACCATACGATACACACATATACACACAGAGAATGGAATATGAATAGCCTTCTATAACAACGATATTCTGGTAGAGGCTACAACCTGGATGAGCCTGAAAGACATGCTATATCCAGCAAGTCAGACACAAAAGGATAAATAAGGTATGATTCCACTTAAACAAAGTACCTAGAGATACCAAATTGATAGACACACAGTAAAATCATGCTTGTTGGCAACTGGGGGAGGGAAAATGGGAAATTATTGCTTAAAGGGCATGGAGTTTTAGATGGAGATGATTTAAAAATGCTGGAAATGGATACTGATGATGATGGCACAATACGGGAATACCACTGAAGTATACAATTAAATATGGTGAAAGTGGTACATATATTTTATGTTATGTATATTTTACCATAATAAAAAAGGCACAAAACCACAATGAGATACCCCATTATACCTACTACAATGCGTATTATTTAAAAAAACAACTTGGGGCATCTGGGTGGCTCAGTTGGTTAAGCGTCTGACTTCGGCTCAGGTCATGATCTCGCAGTCCATGAGTTCGAGCCCCGCGTCGGGCTCTGTGCTGACCGCTCAGAGCCTGGAGCCTGTTTCGGATTCTGTGTCTCCCTCTCTCTCTGACCCTCCCCCATTCATGCTCTGTCACTCTCTGTCTCAAAAATAAATAAACGTTAAAAAAAATTCTTTAAAAAAACAACTTAAAGATAACACATGTTGGTGAGGATGTAGAGAAAATGGAACCCTCATATGTTACCAGAAGGATGGAAAATGGTGCAGACACTATGGAAAATGCAGTGGCAGTTACTCTGTAAGTTAAACAAGGACTTACCAGGTGACCCAGAAATTCCACTCCTATGTATGTAAGTCTAAAGAAATGAAGGGGTCAAGGGGGTCAAAGATACAAACTTCCAGGTATAAAATAAATAAGACATTGAAATGTAATGTATCACATGGTGACTATGGTTAACAACACCATATGGCTTATTTTAAAGTGGTTAAGGAGCACCTGGGTGGCTCACTCTGTTGAGCACCCCACTTTGGCTCAGGTCATGATCTTGCAGTTCTTGGGTTCAAGCCCAGCATCAGGCTCTCTGCTATCACCAAGGAGCCCAGTTCGGATCCTCTGTCCCCTCTCTCTCCTCCCTCCCCCACTAACCCTCTCTCTCTCTCTAAAATAAATAAAACATTAAGAAAAATATTAAAGTGGCTAAGAGACTAGATCTTAGAAGTTCTCATCACACACACACACTCACACACACACACACACACACACAAAATCTGAAACTATTATAATGGTATATGTCAATTATTCTTCAGTACAAAAGAGAATTGAAATAAAAGTTCCAAAAGAGATATACAAACATGTTCACAGCTGCACTATTCAGAAAAGCCAAAGGAGGAAACAAAATGTGTAAACATACAATGAGAATATTGTTCAGCCATTAGAAGGACTGAAATACTGACATACAGTACAACATGCATCAACCCTGAAAACACTATGCTAAGGGAAAGACACCAGAAGCTAAAGGCCACATATTATGTGATTCCATTTATAGGAAATATGCAAAAGAGTCAAATTCAAACAGATGGACAACACATCAGTAGTTCCCACAATGTGGGAGGTCGGAATGTGCGTGAATGGCTAATGGGTGGGGGATGTCCTCTTGCAGAGATCAAAATGTCAGGGACGGAGGAGCTTGGGAACTCATGACAGCGTAGGAGGAGATCACCACATCCCACATTTACAACTAGACAACACGCACACCCAGGTCAATATATCAGAGAGCGATCCGAAGACTGGCGGAGCAATCTCCACAAGTAAATATAAAGAAGGTACATTTGAAAGACTAGGAAGCTCACAAAGGCAGAAGGAGGCTGCCGACAGAACAGAGTGAGCTCCGCTCATAGAGAGGACAGAGAAACACTGGCGTGTTCACATCGTTCAGACTAATCCCCATAACGTTTGGCTTTAAAAACCAGAGGGGCTGAATGCTGTGAGTTTGTAAAACCCAGCGGGACTTGAAGGCCGCAGCTTACACAGTCAGCTCACTCAGCCCTGGGTGAGCTGGGGGGTGAGTAATGGCTGAGTCCCAGCCATTAAACAGATAGCAGCCTGCACAGAGAGGCACACGAACATGGCAGTTTACCCATTGCCAGGGGAAAAGGGAGGCAGATCTGTTCATAGTGATTTCAGAGCAGGTCGGGGGACTTCTTTAAACATGAGGTAGCTGGCAGCTGTCACTTCCCTCTCCCGCCCACCAGTTAAACACAGAGCCACCCGCAGGAAGCAGGGCTGCACAGACACTTGTAACCTCAGCCAAGGGCTCAGGGCAAATTTTGTTAAAGTTGCCCACAGACCCACACAGAGACAGCACCCGGTCACACACCCTCAGTCACTGTCCCACACTGGAACCACCCCCCTGTGCCCGACAGTGCTGGTACACAGCCTCCAGCTGTCACGGTGCTCGGTGGGACCTGACATAGGACTGGAGGCCCAGGGCAAATTTGCCAGCACCGGTGCCTGGCTCCCAAATTCCCTGGCAGGCACTTCCCCTCACAACTGGCCTCCAGGGCCCCACTAACAGCACACAGAGCAAGTACAGTCCACGACAGGCAGAGAGTCAGTGCCCACAACCACACGGAAAGGAAAAGTGAACCAGACACAACAGCAGGGGGTCAGCAATGCACATAAGACACTCTCCCAAAGTGCCAGGTTCTGGTTAGGAGAGGACACTGCACCATGGGCAAACTCCAGAATCTCCTCTTCATACGTCACTACTTTCAAGAGCAGAAGACACAGTTGACTTTCCTAACACGCAGAAACAGACACAGAGAGGCAGTAAAATGATGAGACAGAGATAACTATCGCAAACAATATAACAGGACAGGCCACCGCCAGAGATCTAAGCAAAACAGATACAAGTAACATACCTGATAGAGAATTGAAATCAATGGTCATAAGAATACTCACCGGACTTGAGAAAGACCGGAAGACACGAGTGAGACCCTTAATACGTATTGAAAGAACAACACAGCAGGGACAAAGGGCTCAATAAACACATGAGAAGGGCACCTAGGGGCGCCTGGGTGGCGCAGTCGGTTAAGCATCCGACTTCAGCCAGGTCACGATCTCGCGGTCTGTGAGTTCGAGCCCCGCGTCAGGCTCTGGGCTGATGGCTCGGAGCCTGGAGCCTGTTTCCAATTCTGTGTCTCCCTCTCTCTCTGCCCCTCCCCCGTTCATGCTCTGTCTCTCTCTGTCCCAAAAATAAATTAAAAAAAAAAAAAAAAAAAAAAAAACGTTGAAAAAAAAGAAGGGCACCTGGGTGGCTCAGTCGGTTGAGCATCTGACTTCGGCTCAGGGTATGATCTCATCAGTTGATGAGTTCGAGCCCCGCATCAGGCTCTGTGCTGACAGCTTAGAGCCTGGAGCCTGCTTCAGATTCTATGTTTCCCTCTCTCTCTGACCCTCCCCTGTTCATGTTCTGTCTCTCTCTGTCTCAAAAATAAATAAACATTAAAAAAATTTTTTTAATAAAAATAAACACATGAGAAACACATCTGGTGGAAGGAATAGCAGGATTGAAGAAGCAGTGACCTAGTGACCTACAATTAGTGACCTAGAAGACAGAGTAATGAAAAGTAAAGCTGAACAAAAGAGACAAAAAGATTTATACAAAACAAGAGCAGACTTAGGAACTCAGTGACTCCTTCAAACATAATAATATTTGTATTACAGGACTCCCAGAAGAAGACAAAAAAGGGAGCAGAAAATTTATTTGAAGAAATAATTACTGAACATTTCCCTAATCTGAGGAAGGAGAGAGACATCCAGGTCCAGGAGGCACAGGGAACTCTCATCAAAATGAATAAAATCAGGGGGGAGTGGGTGGCTCAGTTGGTTAAGCGTCTGACTCTTGATCTTGGTGCAGTTCATGATATCACAGTTCATGGGGTTGAGCCCCACATCGAGCTCCTTGCTGAGGGCATGGAGCCTTCTTGGGATTCTGTTTCTCCCTTTCTCTGCACCTCACTTGCTCTCTCTTGGTCTCTCTCTCAATATAAATGAAGAAACTTTTCAAAAAGTCAATAAAAGCAGATCCACCCCAAGACCTATTGTAATTAAATTTGTAAAATATACTGATAAAGAAAGAAATCTTATCTAAAGGGCCACAAGACAAAAGAAGTCATTAACTTATGAGAGGTAACCCATAAGGCAGCAGGAGATTTTTCAACAGAAACTTGGCAAGCCAGAAGGGAGTGGCCTGATGCATTTAAAGTGCTGATTTGCAAAGTCCACAGCCAAAAATATTCTATTAAAAAGGCTATCATTCAGAATAAAAGGAGAGACAGAGTTTCCCAGACAAACACAAACTAAAGGAATTTGTGATCATTAAACCAGTATCCTGCAAAAAATATAAAAGGGGAACACTGAGAGCAATGGAGAGATCCTAAGTGACAGTATAAACGTAGGGAGCACACAAGCAGTAAAAATGAATATTTCTGTAAAAAGTCAATCAAAGAACTCACAAACAAATTGATATAAATATAATAACATATGCCTAAAATCTGGGGAGGACATAAGAAAAGGAGCAGGGGCATCTGGGGCTTGACAATAGTCTATTTATTGAACAAAATGCCGAGTACACAACTGTGATCACTTTGTGAACTTTCCTCGAGCTACATACTTATTACTAGTGATTGTGCCTTTATATTTTTTTAAAGATTTTTTTGTAATTTTTTAGAGAAACAGAGAAAGAGATAGACAGACAGACAGATGGAACTCACAAGCCAGGGAGAAGGCCAGAGGCAGAGAGAGAGAGAGAGAGAGAGAGAGAGAGAGAGAGAGAATCCCAAGGAGGATCCCCATTCAGTGTGGAGCTCAATGGGGGACTTGATCCCATAACCCTGGGATCAGGACCTGAGCCAAAATCAAGAGTCTGACACTCTACCGACTGAGCCACCCAGACACCCCAGGCCTTTGTATTTTTCAAATGAATCTCACCATTCAAAAAAGATGGGATATGCTAAATAGAACAGTGTTGTTCTTCTATTGGAAAGGCAGTGTTGCACACTACATAATGCAATGACATTGTGCTTAGCTTTTCAATGTATGCTAAAATTTCTAGGTAAAACCAAGGAGCAATGTTACAACAATGATACAACTTCCCAAAGAGTACTCAATTATTGTATAGAATTATAATTTCAAATTAAATTTAAAAATTCATACAAAAACACAGATGAAAAGAGAAAATAAACCCCACTAAAACCAAATGTCAAACTGTTATATTAACCTTAAATAGACTAATTTATCCCTTTATTTTCTTTCACAGAAAATACACATTTATTGGAAAATAATGTTTGTTTCATGATGAGAGTCAAAAAATAACACCATAAGCAACGTAAAACCTCTGGCGCTGCTTCTGTAAGGAAACAGCTGAGAGGCTTCTGTGTCACTTTGGGAGCAGACCATCCTCAGGATCTCTGCGCTCCTGTGACAGCTGTGACACAGCATATATGGGCGGTATGTGGCTCCAGTCCTGCTGGAGGCCCAAGAAGCCTACATGGTCCACACAAGATCCTCTGGCCAACAGCATCACAGAGAATTTGAGGGCAGCAGGGAACCACTTCTGAGAAGGGACAGCAGGGGACAGCCTTGTCCCGCCTAACACTGGAGTGTAGACCAGTCTCTTAGACTCATGGTCCTGCTGGAGGAGTGGACGCCCACTGGCCTCGTGCTCAGTTTGTTGCCCAAATGTCTCAGCCAACAAAAACCTGAGACTCTTCCCAGGACAACCTGACCCACCAATTCTCACTGGTGTGGCCAAAGACAAGAAGGAAGTATCTGTGGTCTCAGCCCCTAAAGGCTGCTGGCTGAATCTTTGCACTTCAAATCCTGTCCATACTGGAGAAAGCAGCCAGGGTGAGCACCTCAAGCAGTAGTTCAGAACCACAGAAGAAGAGCAAGATGCTGTTCATGATGCCTTCCAGGAGGAGCATAGAGGTCTCTAGTCCACATAAATAGAATGGATCCATGTCCCTCCCTTTCAAATGGCTCTCCCTTCAGGGCTCCCAATGGAGTGGAAGTCTCCACCATAAACTATTCTCTTCACTTTGGAGACTCAAGTGTGCACCTCCAAAAACTCTTTCTTGCCATTATGGTCAAATCACCTTCACAAAGGAGAGAAATTTTTCTTCTCCAGATGCCAATTCCATGGAACTCCTGGCTTTGAAGATTGTCACAATCACCTGACGATGGAAAAGAATCAGCTAGGGGCGCCTGGGTGGCTCAGTCGGTTAAGCATCCGACTTCAACTCAGGGCACGATCTCACAGTCCGTGAGTTCGAGCCCCACGTCGGGCTCTGGGCTGATGGCTCAGAGCCTGGAGCCTGCTTCCGATTCTGTGTCTCCCTCTCTCTCTGCCCCTCCCCCGTTCATGCTCTGTTTCTCTCTGTCTCAAAAATAAATAAACGTTAAAAAAAAAAAAAGAATCAAGAACCAGCTAAAATGTAATTCTATGCTGTCCACTACCCTCTCCAGTCCAACCTGTCCATTTCTCCCTGAAAATGTTTCCACAAGCTCATCTCCCATGCTCCCAAACATCGTACTTCACATGACTGACTCCCGCCCCTCTGGTATGACATGTACACAATTATACCTGGCTCCCCAAAGCTTTACTTGCTGACTTTATTTTCCCTCCAGCACTATTCTCTGCAGTGTCACTGATGACCTGGTCCATTTTCATGCTCTTTCTGGTTTTATTTTTAAGATTAAAATTTTTTTTAAGTAACTCTACAAACAACATGGGGCTCAAACTTACAACCCTGAGATCAAGAGTCACATACTCCACTGACTGAGCCAGCCAGGCACCCATTCATGCTCCTGTCCTTATAATTCCATGCCTACTTCACTTCTGGGAAATTTACTGTGACAAATTTAATGGACACGCTCAAAGCCTTCTCAATGATATCCGGATTGTTTCAGGACCCGGATATTACACTGCATGATTTCTGAATTCTTTCACTGCAAGCGTTTAGCACAACTTCAATCACATGAATACTTAAAGATAACTATGTTTCATTACGAATACTATTGCAACTTATTGCTTAATTGAAGAAGATGCTCAATATGTAATGTTTACCATTCTTGGGTTAGCCTCTCATCATTGTACCAGGGACTCTGAGAGTGAGGAATGACCTACCAAATGAGTATCACCGAAACACTTACAATTTATATCTTACTCATAGAATGAGGGGACTTTATATTCTTTGTCCAGGAGAAGCAAACTGTGGATACCCTGGGGTCACGACTCATGAGCAGAAAGGGGCTGAAAGATGGGAAACAGAGAGTGAATCCTGAAGCAGTGATCCAGAGAACCCAACTGGGATTTTCAAAAAGACCCAAAATACTATTAAAGATAGAAGAAAGGTGTTTAAGCAGACAAAGGGGCTCATCAGGAGAAAAATGGTTTTGGTGGCTGTGGACACAGGGGATGATGTGGCAAAGACATTGGTCTGATGAATCTGTTGGACCTCCTGCTTGTGCCATGATGAAAACCACGCAGCCGCTGGCCCAGAGCACAAGCCCCAAATATAACACATCAGGGAATGATAACAACGCTGCATACAATGAGTCCCCAGCTTTGTCACAACAAACAGCTGAACAGTATCCAAACATTTTCCTGTTTGTGATGTTTTTGTTGCTCAAAGTATGGGATACTACTCAAAAATATGGGATACAGCGTGTTTATCAGTATTTGTAAGACTCAGCACAGGACAAGTGAAGGGACAAGGCACTTGAGAGCTTTCCCTTAAGCGCTGCCCATCTGGAGTTCCAGACGCTGATCGTGATGGCCTGAAAGACACTTGAGAGGCAGGTCGCACCAGTGGACACACCCCTGGCTACGCCCTGAACATAAGGGAAAAATTTACATCCAAAATCACTGAACATGTTATACCACCCAAAAGATGACACTGTATGGTGTATTCCAAGAGAGAACAGGACCAAAATGTTGGCTACAATCAGCTTCTTGAAAACCAAATCTGTGGGCCTTGGCCTACACCCAGTGAAAGAAAGGAGGTCACAGTGGTAAAGAAGAGAGAAGTTCCCCAGGATTCCAAGCACAGTCTGCACTAAGAAGATCACTCCTACTGCCAGATCCCTGGTCGCCATGCTGTGTGTCCTCAGTGACTGATACTGTCTTCTGGGCTAGAGGATCCTGCGTGGGAATAAGAGGCAGGGGCCACATGAATCATGTCAGCTGAAATCCAATATTCTCCACTCACCAACACTTCCTACTTTCAAATAATTACTTAAAGTTCTTCAGTCATTTGAGGTCTTCCAAGAGATGCATGAACAACCATTACAGAACACATAGTATGTGTGAATCACTGTTATAACGACCACCCAGATGGTCACTTCTGATTTCTCACAAATACATGAGGCAGGCATCATTGCAATCCTTAGAAAGATGAGGACCACAAGAGCAGAGACGTTAAGTGCTCTCTCTGAATTTATTCACAATTGAGGGGCAGAGTAGGAATTGGAACCTGGGGGGCTGGTAACAGTGTATTTAATCCATAATATAAAAAATACTACTTAGCTGGATTCTTCAAATAAACCAGATCTAAATTAGTTTTCTGTCTGCACATGGTCATTTCAATTTATAATGGTGTTATTTTATTTTAAATTTTTGACAAGTTTCTACTTATTTATGAAGTATTTTTCAATAGGTAAACATTAACTGTAAATCCCACCCTAGAGATCTCAGTAAACCGTAGATGCAGAGACTGTAGAACTACAATGCTGCAGGTTCCTGCCCCGTGACAACCTGGAATTAATGAATGTGAGAGGGCTCAATATTGGAAACGCAACAGAAAGAATCATTTGCTTTCATTCCAAAACCAAAAGTGCAATACCACAAGACATAGGAGCTCTGTAAGTACTGTCTGATTAAATTGTGTGCATTAGAAACAAAATTAGTACTGTCTTCAATGTATGCACACACACACACGCACAATTAATGCCTGAGTTAAATAAAATTAGTAGCAATATAGCAAGCTTTGTCAAAGATACTGAAATACAAGACACATAGAAAAAGATGTTAAGGCAAGAACTTTGTATATTGTATAAGTGAAATAATCTGGAATCTGGATTGGTATTATATTATGTTGGTATTATAATAATATTTAAAATTCATTTTTTATTTTAGAGAGAGAAAGAGAGCATATGTGTGGGAAAGAGGGCAAAGGGTGAGAGACACAGAGAGAACCTTAAACACGTCCCGTGCTCAGCACCAAACTCAATGCGTGGCACCATCCATGACCCTAGGATCATGACCTGAACTGAAACCAGGAGTCGGACAATCAACCGAGCTACCCAGCTGCCCCAGGATTATAATATTTTGAGGCAGCAGAAGTATCACAAGATGCATTTGAGCCTAAAAATCTTGCCCTGAAACCTAAGTTATATTTTACTTAAAAGTTGTTTCCCTGACATCACTGGGAAAAGGCTGTCCATAATCAATTGAGATACAATTCTTTAATCTTTTAAGGCATCACAGATGTAGAGTTAGAGAAAACATTTCAACTCTAGCAACTGTGATCAGATACACTTTTTCTGCACACAACCAGATGATTATTATACATGCATCCAACTACTTAGTACAAATATGGATGTGTTGTAAGTGCACCTTAGAACCTGACAATTATGCCTACAGTTCATTAAAATAGACTGAACAACATACTGATTCCACAAATACAGCCCTTAAGCACATTAAAAATCAGATTTCATGACCATTTGGGTGAAACCACATACTCACTGTCGGTGAGGATTACACTACACGCCTTAGGAGCCATCAGGGTTGGGTGTAGGTCTAGGACCCCATCTCTCTATACCAGCTCAGCTCCTGGCTCAGGAGGTAATCCAGCTTCCCATGTGGCTTTGGCACTGACCCAGATTCAAATGCAGAAAACCCCCTTTGTTCAATCTGGTCACTTACCTGGACTCCTGACACAGTTCCTTCCCTTACAGAGTCTACCTCTCAGATGAACACAGAGAAAACCCACCTACTTCTTCCTGCTGCCTGCATGACGGGCTCTGTGTGATGGTCAGAGAAGTGAGTACGTGTGCAAGATGGGCAGCTGGGCCCTGAGATGTGTTTATTACTGTGTGACCGCCCCCTCCACTCACAATGGCAATTAGCATTTCACCTGAAGCGGCACTGACAGTGACAGCTTGGGACCTGAGAATATTTTTGCCAACTTTCTCCCCGCTGGCCAGTTACCAAGAACAACTACAAGTTTCTAGCTAGCACCTCTAGAAACCACTGGTGTGTGGGAAAGCACGCAAAGCCTGAAAGAAAGAAGAAGCCTGGGCAGGAGAGCACCATGGGCCCAGAACAGAGAGCGCCGGACAGGAGAGCGGGCATGAGTGACACACGGAGTCCAGGTCAAGGGCTGGGGTGAAAGGGTTAAGAGAGAGAAGTAAAGGTTTTCAAGTTATAAACACATGGCCTCTCAGGGGAAGAAAGGACACGGCATCTGACCTGGTAATCAGTATTAGTCTGAGAAAGACTTTTTTTTTTTAAGTTTATTTTTTTTTATTTTTTAACGGTTTTTTTTTATTTATTTTTGAGACAGAGAGAGACAGAGCATGAACAGGGTAGGGTCAGAGAGAGAGGGAGACACAGAATCGGAAACAGGCTCCAGGCTCTGAGCCGTCAGCACAGAGCCCGACGCGGGGCTCGAACTCACGGACCGCGAGATTGTGACCTGAGCTGAAGTCGGACGCTTAACCGACTGAGCCACCCAGGTGCCCCATTAAGTTTATTTATTTTTAGAGAGGGAGAGAGCGAGCAAGTGGGGGAGGACCAGAGAGAGACAGAGAGAGAGAGAGAGAGAGAGAGAGAGAATCCCAAGCAGGCACTAGGCTGACAGCTCAGAGCCTGAAGCGGGGCTCAGTCTCTCAAACCCCAAGATCGTGACCTGAGCCAAAATCAAGAGTTGGATGCTTAGCCCACTAAACCACCCAGGTGCCCCAGACTTTTTCCCTTTGATCTTCAAATCTCTAGGCCTCTTTGTTATTATCTGGAAAAACCATACTTTGCAAAGAGGCCTATTTTATGCCATTAAAATACCCATACCTTTATGGATTGCATTGTGTCCCATCAAAATGAAATGTGCTAGGGGCTAGCCTGGGTGGCTCAGTAGGTTGAGTGTCCAACTTCAGTTCAGGTCATGATCTCACAGTTCGTGGGTTCGAGCCCCGTGTCAGGCTCTGTGCTGACAGCTCAGAACCTGGGGTTGGCTTCACGGATTCTGTGTGTGTGTCTCTCTCTTTGCCCCTCACCCACTCACACCCTGGCTCTCAAAATAAATAAATGTTTAAAAACAAAAGCAAAACCAAAACAAACAAAAAATTAAAATGAACGTACCGAAGTCTTATCCCCTGGTAGCTCAGAATATCTAAAGAATACAACCTTCTTTAGAAATGGAATCACTGCAGATGATATGAGTTAAGATGAGATCACACTGGAGAAGGGTACACCTAATCCAACATGACTGGCATCCACAAAAAAGGGAAAATTTAGGGGCTCCAGGGTGACTCATCAGTTAAGTGACCAACTCTTGATTTCGGCTCGGGTTGTGACCTCATGGTTCATGAGATGGAGCCCCAAGACAGGTTCTGTGCTGACAGTGTGGACCCTGCTTGGGATGCTCTCTCTCCCTCTCTCTGCTCCTTCCCTGTGTGCTTGCTCGCTCTCTCGCTCTCTCTCTCTCCTTCTCCCTCTCCCTCTCTCAAAATAAATAAACATTTTAAAAAAACAAAAAGGGGAAATTTAGAGGCAGACATGCACACAGGGTGAACACCACATGAAGTTATGATTCCACAAGTCAAGGAAGCAGAAGCTGGGAAAGTGGCCTGGAGCAGACCCCCCAGGACCTTCACAGGGTGCACGGGCCTGAGGACACTTTGATCTTGGACGTTTAGCCTCTAGAATGACCAGACAATACACTTCTGTTGTTTCAGCCACTCCGTATAAGGTCCTTGTTATGACAACCAAAGCAACTGTCACACCTTCCCTTCTACCTGCCTCCCCACAGGCAGACGGACATGAACGCAGAAAAGGCCACCTTTCCATGTCCTTTGCCACAGCGGGGATTTAAACACAAACAGCTCTGATCTGAAGGTCATACCATGGGTTTCTCCTCTCCTGTCTTCAGAGACACTGCCCTCCTAGAAACATCTCAAATCCTGCTACAGCACTGGGGACCGGACTGTACCAAGATCCTCCAACAAAACTCAGGCACAGTAACCCCTTTTACCTCCCCATGGGTCAGAGTATGACGTAGATTTACATTTTCTACTTTACATTTTCGGTTCAACTGTTCAAAATGAACAGTGACCATTTAATAAAAGGTAGAGGGTATCCGGATGGTGGAATCTTGCATGTTACAGCCATTTGGAAGGTCAAGTTCGCAAGTATGCAAAGAATGTGAGGATGTGCGAAAATGGTGAAGTCATCCCATCTCAAGAACCACCGAGACCATCCTCATGTGCACAAAGCAACGTGACCAATTATCCACTTCCCACCATGTGTGGAAGAGCCAACATTTAACTCTTTTTTTTTTTTATTAGGAAATATCACTATGTTTTCCCAATAATATAGGAATATTGTACATTATTCCCCCCAAATACAGAGAAACTTAAAGCTCTTAGAACCCTACCCAGATAATCACTATCAATATTTTTTTTCATTCAACGCTTTAAATGTGAAACAAGGAGGGTTCTGATAACATGAGTCATTAATCATTTCCATTGAATAAGCAGCAATGTTTCGGGAATTCAGGATCTATTTCTATTGGCATAATGATACCGCTTTCATACACCTCCAGACAAACTCTCAACCAATTTGTAGGAGAAAGTAGGGGGTGAAGGTTCTGAGACTGCAGATACATCCAAATGTTTGGCCTTTTCTTATTGAATGAATGAATGAATGAATGAATAGGAAAAAAGGAATGTTTCAATCTTATAAATCCATACCCCTTTTCCTGCTGTGCTCCTGAACATACTATGGACATGAACTCTCCTGTGCTTCTAACCCAGGCCTGCTCCCCACTCACTTGTGAGCATTCTTCCCCCCCCCCCATTATTTCCCCTCATCCCCACAGAGACAAGCGGGTGCTATACTCTCAATTTCGAGGCACAGCTTGTCCCCTTGTTCCATCAGGGACCCTCAGTGCCCTGGGACCACACCAAACACTTCACCTCCTCCCGAACATTTCTAACCCCTGACTCTCACTCCCACCCTCCCCTCCTGGCACCTGCTTCTCCTGAGCCCCCTTACCCAAAACAGCCACATCCCACACACTCAAAGTTCCCCACCACACTCCCCACTTCCAGTGGCAAAGCTCAGAGTACTTTTTCAATGTCGAACACATTAAATGTTGCCATTGTGGCCTGTGGTGAGGAGTCCAAAGGGCAATTAGGATCCTCTTGTCTTGCCTCACAGGACTGGAGATATGCATGAAACTTTCGTCTCCGAAAATGTTACTGGGCCATGTGAGTGACTGTGGGTGAGTGAGACATGTCATCTTGGTGGGTGTGTGCATCGTGAATGCATCAGAAACATGGACATCTGCATGGGGTGAGTGTGCATGTGAGGGAGTGAGAAAAGGACTTATTTCAGTACATATTTCAGTGTTTCAATCTGTAAGTGTGCATGTATACGTTTGCACACAATCTGAGTAAACACTGTGTGTGCATTTGTGTGTTTGGAGATGGGTTGTCAAACTGCTCTCTTCCCTGATGTGTCAACTAGGGTGTGAGTACAGAAGAATTAACCACACCCAAAGGGAGGTGTGGCCTTTGCCTCTGCTGCAGGGAGAGACCTCTTGAGTGTTTAATGTCCTGCCCCACGGAAGTGTCTTGGCTTAGAGGCTTCTCCACCAGACTGCCTAACAATGGGATTTACAATGGGCCTTTAGGCCAAAAGTATCATGTCAGCTCTGGAAGGGGTGGAGATGAAAGGTATCAGCTCACCTTGGGGACATAATGGGGACTAAGGTCAGCCATACAGAAGGTAAATGGAACAGCTGTACTAAAAACTCTGGGCACCAAGCCTTGGGTGAGCCTCCATTGTTGGCAATACTCCATGTTTGGCAATAGTCCATGTTAACTCAACTCAACCCCAGAAAGTAACACTCCATGACTCCACAGACAGAGGACAATGAGGGGATCCACACTGGGTACATTTCCTGGACTCTGCCCCATGCATCTCTTCCCCATCCTATGTTCATCTGTTCACTTTCCCTGTAATAAACCACAACAGTGAGGAGAATGTTCTCGATGAGTTCTGTGAGTCCCTCTAGAGACCTACGGAAACTGAGTGAGGTTTGGGGAACCTCCAAACCTGCTGCTGGTGCCAGCTGTGAGTGTGGTCTTGTGTGGACCGTGGTCCCTCTAACTTCTCAGCTGGAATAAAATGCTCAGGGGGAAGGGATGGTAGACATAGGGCAAACGGTGACTTCTCTATTGGAAAGCCTCAAGAATCTATTTTGGCTCTTAACTTTAGGTTTCTTCACTCATTACATACTCAGTGAATGCTCCCTAACGAAATTTCAGCGTAAGTCTAGAGAACTCTGCTAACCATTCACTGCAGCTGAACTAAGGAAGTAGCACTGGCTTCTCTGATCGTTCAAAGAATGGTACAATCTGCCTGTTAAACTGGTTCTTTCACTTGTGACAGACATTTCATGGACATCTGTCTTGATGGATTGTTGGTTTGTTTGGACTTCCTCACACAGTTGGGATTGAGACACTATTTTTCCATAAAATTTCTCTATCATCATTTCCAAGGCAACTTGTATTTAGCTCTACTAATGAGTCCAATAATTTCTAAGATAAATGACTCATGTCAAGTTTTCGCTTTTACTCTTCTGTCACTGGACACTGTTTTTAGTTACTTTCTCTGAAATCATTTATCTTGAATACTTCAAAAATGATGCAGCTCAGGGGTTGAAGACTACCACTCAATTTGATTTGGGGTAGAGAACTTCCGAAGGAAGCAGTGAATCCAGTGAGATACACCTGTTCTGCTGTCTCCCGTGAGTCAGACCTCAGGATTTCCTCTCTCTTTCCTAGGAGAACCTGTCAGCCTTTAGAGATCATGAAAAAATAAAAGGGTCGATTTGAAGATATTCAGAAGGAACTTTTAATTGGTCCTGGTAAGTACCAACTGGGAAAATGTTTTTTCATGAAGATTCTCAGCTCCACAAGTCTGAACTGTAACTGTGTCTATAGGAGAAATGGTCATTGCACTTCCAGGGGAGGTGAGGTCACAAATTCACAAACCTTTGTCTGAGTCTGGCTGCCTCTTGCAGACATGAACTGGCTGTCGTGACCTCCACACAGAACCAACTGTCCTGACAACAGGAAATATTCCAGTGAATATTTGTATTTCAGTCTAAGAGGCAGAGTTCTTAGGAAATGAAATCTGAATAAGTACTTGTGTAACCAAAAGGATTCTTCTGGGGTAGAAACAGATCCAATGGCTGATCTAGAGGAGGGGGAGGAATAATTTCCTCAGTAAGGAACTGAGAAAGTAAAGACATGGGTGTCCTAGTCCCTACACCCATTCCTGATCCCTCCTAATATAATGAAATTCTTACCAAGAATGATCGTTGGTGAATGATACTAGTGATAATAAAATGGGTTTTCATAGCTGCTCAAACACTGTAGTTAAGAAATTGATGTGCTGTTCACATTCCCTTACAAAAACCATGGGCTACATTCACTGTATTATGAGAGATGTACCTATAATGCCTTCATGCTTATAATAAAAAGTACAACAGAACTATCAGAATAACCTCACTTTGTGCAGAAACCATGTATCTGAATTTATTTCTGGAATAAAGAAAGTGTGTTGTAAAACTCTAGTTCTGGGTTTGTGAGACACTTGAAACAGTTATTGTGTCTCTACTGAAAACATGTGCACTTTCGGTGCTCTAAAGGTTACCATGAGACTGCTTTCCTGCTTCAAGTTAGGGAAGCAGCATTTGGGGAAAAGTGAACTCACTCATTATGGTTTCAGAAAACACTTGGGAGGACCTAATGCATGTATATTATTCTCTCTGATTTAACTATATTCTAACCTCAATCCCAAGCTCACTACTCACTTCACTATGATCAACTTCTACTGTGCATAAAATGTCACATTCCATGTTATGTATGTCTCTTGTAGTTTACCGCACTGCACAAATTCTGCCCCATAGCTAATAGTTACACTAACTTGTGCATTAAAAAACTACGGAGTATGTGATCTGAAATAAGTAATTATTTGGCGTCTGGCCTGCCATGTTTTATCACATATTAGTGTTTCATGCATCGTGATTTAGGAACAAAGCGACATTGTTCCCTAATGTCCATTGTATCTGTGCTCCAGCAGGACAGCAAACAAGGCTTTCTGCTGCCAAAGTTAAGAGTGACACAATCTTGTGTTGATAAAATCCAACTTGTGCAAGGGCAGGTTACTTTAGGATGATGCTGTGATTAATGGATCTGTGTTTTAGTGGAATCCTCAAAACTTCATTCATATGTCACACTGAATTATACAAGTAATTAAATAGAAATGGAAACCTGTTACAAACAAAACTCCCAACGATGTAAACTACAATATCAAGGTCTAAACCTAAAGAGAGAGGTGAATTATGTCAAGGCACAGCTGACATAGTTGGTTAGTGGACCACAGTGGTCAGAGCACAGTCTATGAAAACTTCACTGTCAACTTCTGGTCCCCACTCTGGGGTGAATTTAGACAGATTGCTCGATTGCTCAACCTCTGTGTACCAAAATTCTCATTTTCTGTACAATGAAAATTATGCAATGCCAATGCGTACCTCATTCAGATATTAAGACCTACCAAAATACCAGAGGTACAGCATGATAGGACGATTCATGCAAAGTAATGCTGTATAAATATTTTAATTTGAACTCTTGGAATCTCCTTAACAATAACCACAAAAACTTAATTATTTCTCAATGAAAATCTTGGACTTTATTTGATATGATTAATATTGTCCACACGACGAGTGCTCAGGCAGGCTCTTCAAGCTCTCAAGATGATGATCAGTCACTGGGAACTGACTGATTGGCATCAAAGCATTTGCCAATAGGAATGGTCCACTTAGTACAGACCATACAGGGATTCCAGGCACTTTCTCTCTTCCTTACTGCCATCTTTTCCTTTTCTACCTTCATTACAGATTCAGGTCCATGGTTCTGATCTGCAAGTACCTGTTGGCACCCACTTTCTGACCATTCTCCTTAAAGGTGTTCGAAGACAAAAACAGCGAAACACTTCCTCAATGCTTCGGAATGTAACTTTGTTTTCTATCCACGCAATGTTGACAGAGCGTTTCCAATGGCACCACTGGCCTCCTAAGCATCTCCAGCCATTCTGATCAGCTCAAATAATGACAGGCTTCACATTTTCTCTTTAATATTTAAATCCGTAATAGATTCAGAATTGATTTATCCCATGATGTATCTAATGATTCACATTGTGCTTTTTCCAATGTAGATAGCAAATTTCAGTTTTCTGAAAATGTTGTATCAAGCATATACTAAGCTGACTTTTCCATGGAATAACCTGGTACTTCTCTCCATCTCCTCCTGCCTCTTTAAGTCTCTGGCAATCCCACAGGAGCAAACCACCAAAGTTGCTCTTGTTGTCAACATTTTCAATGAGTCTTTTTGTTCACAAGAATGACTGTTGCTCTAATATAAAGGAAAATGTGTTGAATGGCAAAATAGCTTCTAGGGATTTGGCAATAGTAATACTATTCTTATCACAGACAATAGTTGGAATCCTGGGCAATGTCTCTCTTCTTCACCATTATCTATTACTACACTGAAGGCAGGTTGAGACCCACAGAATTGGTTCTGAAGCACCTGATTGTATCCAACTCCTTGGGCATTCTCTCTAAAGCAGCTGCCCATGCATTGGCAGCTCTGGGATTGAAATATTTCTTCGATTATTTGGGATGTAAACTTCTTTCATAAGTTCAGAAAGTGGGCAGGAGGGTGTTCATTAGCAGCACCTGCCTCTTGAGTGTCTTCGAGACCATCATGATCAGCCCCATGAACTCCTGTTTGAAGGAGCTTAAAGTCAAAGCCCCAAAGTACATTGGCTTCTCCATTTCCCTCTGTTGGATCATGTGCCTGATAGCAAACTTTATCATTCTTCTGTATGCGTTGTATGTGTCTGCGAAACGGAGGAGCAGAACATCACAAAGAAAAGGGATTTTGGATACTGTTCTACATTCAATCATGAGACAATCACAGTTTCCGTATATGCAGTGTTGATAGTATTTCCTGAAGCTTCCTTGTGTGGGCTCACAATCTGGGCCAGTGACTCCATGATTTTCTTCCTGCACAGACATAAGCAGCGGGTCCAGCACATTCGAAGCACTAATGTCTCCCCCAGATCCTCTGCTAAGTCCAGAGCCACCCAGAGCACCCACATCCTGGTGAGCACCTTTGTGTCTTTTTACATCATATCCTCTATCTCTCATGTTTATATTGCTTTTATTTATAATCCCACATGGTGGTTAATAAACACCTCTGCCCTAACTTCTATATGTTTTCCAACTGTCAGCCCCTTTCTGCTTATGAGACGAGTTCCTACTATAACCGGCATCTGCTTTGTGAGGGTAAGAAACACAAAATCCCCTACTCTTACCAGAAAAATGTAAATGCTATGTTTTTGGATAAAACTCAATTGTTTATTCTCATCAGACACAAAAAGTCAATACAGAATCCTAAAGAGAAGACACATATCTTTCTAAGGTGGAGCCTATAAGTATTTGGGATCCTCAGATGCCTGAATGTGGACACTACATAAGCATAGTCAAGGTGAATGAATCAGGGTAGCCTCATGTGGCGAATAAGTTTAAGAATTCTCTGAGCTTGCAACAATGGGTTAACAAGGCTTAGGATGGAAAGCCACCAGAGGGCAAAAGTGCCCCCAGCATAGAACAAAGCAGAGAGAGGAAGCCACTGTCACAGGACAAAAGCATCTGAGACCAGGAATAGGCAGAAAGCCACTGCAGCAGAGCTAATTAGCGAGAAAAATGCCTTGTTCACCCTGAGGTAGCATGCCCTATCTTAGCCCCTAGAAAAAATAAGATAAACAGACAAGGTGCCTGGTGCCTGCAATAAACGGCCTGTCTACTCAATGCCAGGACTTTGATTTGTCTTGACCCTAACTCCTAACACCAAATACCTTCAAAACCCCCTTTCTCTCACACACACGAGTTAATGATCACTGTTTTATTGTCTCTTTCTGCATGTCCGTCACGTTTGTAAGTCCTTTGATCCCAATAAATATGGAGCAAAGACCCTTACTCAGGGCTGTTGTCTCTTCCCTGACATTAGCCTCTCTCATATTCAATTCTGCATCCACTCTCTTGCTGGACAACAGAGAACTCCAGCCTCAATGTTGGCAACAGCCTTGTCCTGATTAATCAGAGCACTTGAACGAGTGATAAATTCATGGGAAATTCTGCCAGGAGCTAATACAGTCCAGAAATGACTGCTGGATATTGTGGGAAGACAGGTCTACCATGGGTTTCTCATTATGTTCATGTCTTATGAACAGAAGCATGGACAGCTTTTCTTCTAGACCATTTCCTTATGTGTGTTTAGAAAAGGTCCTTGGAAGACAGGGACCGTGTCACTCTCTGGAACATTAGGCTGACTTATTTGCTGTACAGGGAACAAAGATAATGTCTTCCTCATGGAAAAGAGTACAACAGGTGTGTTAGCAGTTCTCTTTAAAAGATCTCATTTTGCTGTACTCAGGCCTCCACGGTTGTGATGCAAACACTGCATGTGTAGCACTCATCTGGGCCCCTCAGCATCACCATGATTGGAATAAGGTCAGGACAAGGGAGCCAAGAGAAACTTGCTATCAGGATGTTCATGCTGCCTGCTGTGCCTTGAGCAATAAAATGTTTTGTTTTCATCTGTAAATCTCACATTTTTTGCCAGTAGCTATAAGAGTTACAGGCCAGGGGTGCCTGGGTGGCTCAGTCAGTTGAGTGTCCAACACTTGATTTTGGCTCGGGTGATGATCCCAGCGTCATAGGATCGAGGCTCATGTCAGGCTCTGTGCTGAGCTTGGAACCTATTTAAGATTCTCTTTCCCTCTCTCTGTACCCTCTCCCCTGCTCACAGTGCCTCTATATGTACAAAATGGAATGGAATAAAAATGAGTTGCAGGCTAATCTCAAACACTCACTATTCCTGAAATAACCATAGCTGTCACCCAAAACAAACAAAAGACAGATCCAGAGAGAAACACATAGATGATAGAAGATAAATACATAGAACTGTTTAAAAGTTGGATTATACTAAAGCAAAAGCTCACCTACTCTCTAAATCACAATAAATTTAGGTGTTCAGGTCAGGACAGAGACTTGAAAGAGCCAACTGATCCCTATCCAAATGTAGAAGAATGTAGGTTGTTTGGGCAGGCTGATGACATGGCAGAGAGAAGAGCAGGACCAGCACTCCATAGGAAGAGGGCAAAGACCAAGACACCTCCTGGGCAGAGCAGCCCGGAAGGACCATGGAAGAAAAACAACTACTAAAAGATGATACTGAGCGCCTGGGTGGCTCAGCTGGTCAAGCGCCCAACTTCACCTCAGGTCATGATCTTGCAGTTCATGGGTTCGAGCCCTGTGTCAGGCTCTATGCTGACGGCCTCTGATTCTGTGTCTCCCTCTCTCACTGCCCCTCTCCCACTCACGCTGTGTCTCTGTCTCTCAAAAATGAATAAACATTAACATTTTTTTCAGTTACAAGGTATCAATTCTTTGCCATAGTGTACCATAGTACCTTTCTCTCATTTTTACAATGTCTTTTTAAAATCCACACAGGTCACAGATGTTTTTCTGTGTAAGTGGATTCTTTTGGGAATGTTCACTGGAGCCTTCACTTTGATGCCTGTCCTTATACACAGCACTGTCTACATTTATGGGGAAGGTTGAGGTGAGAACACAGAAGATCCTGATAATGTAAACTCCTGGAAATAAGCACAAATTCCTGGGAAACCTTTAGCCTTTCAAGGTTATAGAACTGGTCAGGTAAAACTCGAGATCTCCAAAGGATGAAGTTAGACCCCCGCTGATATCTGGGTCATGTGTAGAATAGACAGAGTTACCCCAAGCACAATGTTTTCACGATGGGAGAAAAGAAGTGAAATAAATGGATGTCCAGAGATGAGCAGAGAGATCAAGTTGGCTCCCCAAGGTTCAAATCAGCTATGCTGAACCGTGGGGATACTGATATAATTTTTTGTGTGCTGTCTTGAGCCTCCCAATTGGGAGGCCCTGGTTAGAAGCTAATCATCTCCCCCTTGCTGACCAGCTGATTAAATCCACCATCAAACCACACTGAGGTTTCTGGCACGGTAACTTGTCCAAACCCTAACCTCATCTCTTCAGCTCCACGGTAGTCTTGAAAAACAACCACCTAGCAACTAGAGTAACACTGAAAATCAGCAAACCAGCAGCCACTGGAGGGGGCAAGAATGTCTCTGGAACCCCTCAAAAGCCCAACCCCAGAAAATTTTCACTGTTTAACTTATCTGTTAGCTTGCTGGAAATATACATCTCATGGTTTGTCTCTCTTTGATCTGACGCGGATCTCTGATCTCAGATCTTTGATCTGATCTCTGCGAACACTCCTACCTGTGGGCATTCATTGGAAACAATCAGTGGCTAATGTTTACAACTGTAGAGTTTGGAAAGTGACAGCATGTGGGTATGTGATATGGTAGGATAAGAAGGAGGCACACAGGAAGTGGGAGAACAGGATAGCAGAGTGATGTGAGGACCTGGAGGTGTGGGGTACAGACAACACGCAGGAAGAGGATAAAAGGCAAAAGGGTGTTCAATGCTGCTCAGGAGTTAAAGTGCAAGGCCAGGTTTAAGATGATGAGGGGATTAAGTGTGCAGGGAAGTTAAGAGTAAGAGAGTTAGTTATTAGGATCTGGGTGGAAAAGGTATACAGGGTGTAATGGTAACAAAGGGAATAATGGCAATGGAGAGGTGATGGGCAAACATTGTAAAATATAAGAGCTAAATCTAGGGGCGCCTGGGTGGCGCAGTCGGTTAAGCGTCCGACTTCAGCCAGGTCACGATCTCGCGGTCCGTGAGTTCGAGCCCCGCGTCGGGCTCTGGGCTGATGGCTCGGGGCCTGGAGCCTGTTTCCGATTCTGTGTCTCCCTCTCTCTCTGCCCCTCCCCCGTTCATGCTCTGTCTCTCTCTGTCCCAAAAATAAATAAAAAACGTTGAAAAATAAATAAATAAATAAATAAATAAAATAAGAGCTAAATCTATGAACGTCAAAAGAAAATATAAAGGTCCATCGTGATGATTTCAGATTTGATCGTGGTTTCATAGACATGACCGCAAAAGCACAAGACACAGAAGAAAACCTATATAAACTGCACTTCATCATGATTAAAAACCTTTGTACATCAAAAATACTATCAAGAGAGTGAAAAGACACCCAACAGGAAGAAAGAAAACACTTGCCAATCATATATCTGATCAGAGGGTAGTATCCAAAATATAAAGAACTCTTATAACTGAACAACAAAACAGAAACACAATTTATAAATGGCTAGGGGTGCCTGGGTGGCTCAGTCGGTTAAGTGTCTGACTTTGGTTCAAGTCATGATCTCGTGGTCCATGGATTTGAGCCCTGGGTCGGGCTCTGTGCTGACAGCTCAGAGCCTGGAGCCTGCCTCAGATTCTGTGTCTCCCTCTCTCTCTGCCCCTCTGATGCTCGCTCTTTCTCTCTCTTTCAAAAATAAATAAACATTAGAAGATTTTTTTCAATGGCTACAGGATTAAACAGGTATTTCTCTAAAACAGTACACAGATGGCCAACAAGCACATGAAATGACACTCAATGCCATTAGTCACCAAGGAAATGCAAATCAAAACAACAATGAGCTATACCCATTAGAATTGCTACTTACAAAAGCAAAAAAAAAAAAAGTTCTGGTGAGAACATAGGGAAATTTGAACACATGAGCACTGTTTGTGGAAATGTAAAATGGTGCAGCTGCTATAGAAAATAGCACAGCAGCTCCTCACAAAATTAAGCATAAAATTACCACGTGATCCAGCAATTTCATTTCTGGGTATATACCCAAAAGAATGGAAAGCAGGAATTCAAGCATATTTTACACCAATGCTCAAAGCAGCATTATTCACAATAGCCAAAACATGGAAATAAACCAAATGTCTATCGACGAATGAACAAAATATGGTGTGTACACACACACACACACACACACACACTCGAGTATTATTCAGCTTTATAAAAGAATAAAATTCTGATATAGGCCACAACCTGGATGAACTCAGAGGACATTATGCTACATCTAAGAAGTCAGACGCAAAGCACAAATACTGGATGATTCCACTTAAATGAAGTACCTGGAGAGGTCAAGTTCATACAAAGTAAAATCATGGTTGTCAGGAACTAGGGGGAGGGAAAATGGGAAGTTATTGTTTGATGGGTATAGAGTTTTAGGGCTGAGATGTGGGAAAAGGTCCATAAATGGATAGTGATGACAGCTGCACATTAAATAATGGGAATGTACTTATTGTCACTGTATACTTGTAAATGATAAAAATGGTGAGGGTCTGGCTGGCTCAGTAGGTAGAGTGTGCAACTCTTGATCTGAGGTTTAGGACTTACAGTCATATGTTGGGCATAGAGCTTACTTTATAAAAAGTATCAAAGTGGTAAATTTTAAGTTATGTATATTTTACCATAATTTAAAAAAAAGGCACTAACAATCCACAGCGAATACCACTTAAACCCACCACAATGGGTATTCTATAAAACAAAACCTTAAGGGTCCCTGGCTGGCTCAGTCAGAGGAATATGTGACTCCTGATCTTAGGGTCATAAGTTCGAGCCCCATGTTTGGTATAGAAATTCCTTAAATAAATGAAAAACTTTAAAAAATGAAAAAAAAGAAACCTTAAAAATAAGACATTTTGGTGAGGATGTGAAGAAATTGGAACCCTCATACATTAGTGGTGGGGATGGAAAATGCGGCAGCCACTGGGGTTATTCTGTAAGTTAAATGTGACCAAACAATTCCACCCTTAGAAATGTACTCTAAAGAAATAAAGGGGTGAGGGTTGCCTGGGTGGCTCAATCCTTTGAGCATCCGACTCTTGATTTCGGCTCAGGTCATGATCCCAGGGTCATGGGATTAAGCCCCACATCGGGTCCCACTCCACTGAGCATGGAACCTACTTAAGATTCTCCCTCTCTCTCTCTCTCTCTCCCTCTGCCCCTCTTCCCTGCTTGCTCTCTCTCTCTAAAATAGAAAGAAAGAAAGAAAGAAAGAAAGAAAGAAAGAAAGAAAGAGGTGAAGGACATCAAAGATACAAACGTCCAGGTATAAAATAATTAAGACATAGAGATGTAATGTACAGCATGGTAATTATGGTTAATAATAATGTACTGCACATTTGGGGCGCCTGGGTGGCGCAGTCGGTTAAGCCTCCGACTTCAGCCAGGTCACGATCTCGCGGTCCGTGAGTTCGAGCCCCGCGTCAGGCTCTGGGCCGATGGCTCGGAGCCTGGAGCCTGTTTCCGATTCTGTGTCTCCCTCTCTCTCTGCCCCTCCCCCGTTCATGCTCTGTCTCTCTCTGTCCCAAAAATAAATTTAAAAAAAAAAAAAAAAAAAGTTGAAAAAAAAAATAATATACTGCACATTTAAAAGTGCCTAAGAGTAGATCTTAGAAGTTCTCATCACACACAACAAAATTTGTAAACAATATGATGACAGATGTTAACTAGACTTACTGTGGCGATCATTTTGCAATATATACAAATATCAAATCATTATGTTATAAACTTGAAACTAATATAACAGTATATGTCAATTATACCTCCATGAAAAAAAGAGCTGAAAAAGATATTGAAACAAAAAGTTTACAAGAAAGTTCACAGCAGCATTATTTATAATAGCCAAAGGTGGAAAGAAAACATCGCATAAACATACAATGAGAAACTTTTTCAGCTATAAAAAGGAATAAAAGACTTATAAACAGTACAACGTGGATGAATCTGGAAAACCGTATGCGAAGGGAAAGAAGCCAGAAATAAAAGGCCACATTTTATGGGACTCCATTTATAAGAAATATACGTAACAGTCACAGTCATAGAGATAGAAAGCATATTAGTAGTTCCCATGGTTGGGGAAGGAGGGAATAGGAGTGAACTGATTAATGAGTATGGGAGGTCCTTTCGCAGTGATGGAAATGTCATGGACCAAGATAATGGTGATGGTGGCACAGTGTTATGAATAGACTACATGCCACAGCATTGCACCCTTAAAGTGGTTCAAAGGGTCAATGTTATGATACATGTATTTTACCCCCAATTTGGGAAAGACACAGACCATAGCAATCCCACATCTGGGCTCTAGTGCATTATACCCAAAGCACCTCTCCACATAAGGGCAGGTGCATAAGGCTGTTTATTGCTTATTGTAGGGGAAAACTGAGATTCCCCTGAAAACAGTTCTGATTCCCCTTCTGTTAGGTCGAATAGAGCTCGGTTGGTTTCTGCTAGTGTTGAGATGAATGATATTATGGCTAGAGGTCATGCAGGAATAGTCAGATGTACTCTTGGGTGGTAATTAGTGTGACTAGTGTAAAGGATCCATTTATTTTAGCAGTACTGATAGGAGAATAATGACGAGTGTGACTTCGTATGAGATTGGGCTACAGTTAGGGCTCCAATTAGGGCGTATTTGGAATTTGAAGCTCATCCTGATCATAGGATAGAGTAGATGGCGAGGCTTGATATAGTTAGCATAAATAGTACTCCTAGATTTATGTTAATAAGTGGATATGGTATGGGTAAGGGGATTCACATGGTGAGGTCTAGCGTGAGGGCTAGGATGGGTGCTATGATGAATATGAATATATATGGAAGATGTAAGGGGTCGGAGAGGTTCTTTAGTGAAGAGTTTTACGGCGTCTGCAATAGGTTGGAGCGGGCTGTATGGTCCTACAATGTTTGGTCCTTTGCGGAGTTGTATATATCTTAGTACTTTGCGTTCAACTAGGGTTAGGAAGGCTACGGCAAGGAGAATGGGGATAATTAGTGAGAGGATGTTGATTATGAACATATTGTCAGGAAGAGGAATTGAACCTCTGATAGTAAAAGTTTAAGTTTTATGCAATTACCGGGCTCTGCCACCCTAACAAACCCGAGCTCTATGGGTGATGTTGTTGAATAAACTGTCTAGATTAAGATTATATCATCTATTTGGTTAAAGGCGCTTTGGTAAAGTGGGCCTTATTTCTCTTGTCCTTTTGTACTGGGAGAAATTATTTAATAGATAGAAACTGACCTGGATTACTCTGATCTGAACTCAGATCACGTAGGACTTTAATCGTTGAACAAACGAACCTTTTTTTTTTTTTTAATTTTTTTTAACGTTTATTTATTTTTGAGACAGAGACAGAGCATGAACGGGGGAGGGGCAGAGAGAGAGGGAGACACAGAATCGGAAGCAGGCTCCAGGCTCTGAGCCATCAGCCCAGAGCCCGACGCGGGGCTCGAACTCACGGACCGCGAGATCGTGACCTGAGCTGAAGTCGGACGCCCAACCGACTGAGCCACCCAGGTGCCCCGAACAAATGAACCTTTGATAGCTGCTGCACCATCAGGATGTCCTGATCCAACATCGAGGTCGTAAACCCTACTGTTGATATGGACTCTGAAATAGGATTGCGCTGTTATCCCTAGGGTAACTTGTTCCGTTGATCAAGTTTTTGGATCAATAAGTGATGCGATGCTTTCGACTGGTTAGTCTAGATGTAAATCACTCGGAGGTTGTTTTCTTCTCCGAGGTCACCCCAACCTAAATTGTTGACTCATGTAGAGGTCTGTTGTCCCTGTCGGTTGATTGATAAGGTCTCTTTGAGTCAGTTAATTAAAGCTCCATAGGGTCTTCTCGTCTTGTAATATTCCCGCCTCTTCACAGGAAGGTCAATTTCACGGATTGGAAGTAAGAGACAGTAAAGCCCTCGTGTGGCCATTCGTACAAGTCCCTATTTAGGGAACAAGTGATTATGCTACCTTTGCACGGTCAGGATACCACAGCCGTTTAACTAATGTCACCAGGCAGACAGTGCCTCTAATACTAGAAATGCTAGAGGTGATGTTTTTGGTAAACAGGCAGGGCTTGTGTTTGCTGAGTTCCTTTTACTTCTTTTAATCTTTCCTTATTTGCATGCCTGTGTTGGGTTAACAATTGGTTTGATATTCAGTTTATGGTTAGGCTATATTTATCTTGTTAACTATCAGTGGTTATCCGCTCTGATATAAGCTTATGCAAGGAGAAGTATTTCTTGTTACTCATATTAGCATTATTGCTTCTATCGTTGAATAGATTAACCCAGTATTAAATTAGGAGTTAGCTGCGTTTTTTGACATTAGGTGTTTTGACTGTTGAGCTTGAATGCTTTCTTAATTGATAGCTGCTTTTAAGCCAACTATGGTTTATGTTTGTGCTTACTCTCTAAAAAAGGCTGTATCCTAGTTCTAAAAAGCTGTACCTTTTTAGATTATATTTTAAACTTACATTAGAATTTTAGGAAGTTTTTGGGGTAAGTTTAAAGTTGAACTAAAATTCTCTTCTGGGTAACCAGCTATCACCAGGCTCAGTAGGCTTTTCATCTCTACCCACAACTCTTCTCACTATTTTGCAACATAGACGAGTTCATCCTGTAAAGATTATTCATGGGTAACTCGTCTGGTTTCAGGGGGCCTAGCTAAAGTTCTCTTTGTTAGGTTGTTCTAGCTAATTCATTGTGCAAAAGGTACAAGGGGTAATCTTTGCTGTGTAGTGCTTTTAATTTTTCTTTCATCTTTCCCTTGCGGTATTTTCTCTATAGCGCCAAGTTAAATTTCTATCTCCTATACTTTTAAGGGTAACTAAATGTTTTATTTTACTGTCTAGTGTTAATTGAATTTATGGGTGTTTGGGCTAGCTTTGGCTCAAGATGGTGAGTTTAATATGAAATCTTCTGGGTGTAAGCCAGATGCTTTGTTTAAGCTACATCTTGTTTATCCAAGCACACTTTCCAGTATGCTTACCTTGTTACGACTTATCTCCTCTTGTGGGTTTAGTGGTTTGAATAGGTTTCTTTAAGGGTTTTGTCACTTGAGGAGGGTGACGGGCGGTGTGTGCGTACTTCATGGCCTGATTCAATTGAGCTCTCTATTCTCAAATTTACTACTAAATCCTCCTTTAGTCCTTAGTTTCATAAGGATTTTCGTGGGTATTCTAGTTATAGAAAATGTAGCCCATTGCTTCCCATCTCATGGGCTACACCTTGACCTAACTTTTTTGTGTTAAGATACTTGTGCTTACTTTTCTTCCTTTCTAGGGTTTGCTGAAGATGGTGGTATATAGGCTGAATTAGCAAGAGATGGTGAGGTGTATCGGGGTTTATCGATTATAGAACAGGCTCCTCTAGAGGGATATAAAGCACTGCCAAGTCCTTTGAGTTTTAAGCTGTTGCTAGTAGTTCTCTGGCAGATAGTTTTGTTCAGTTAGACTATCTATGTTTAGGGCTAAGCATAGTGGGGTATCTAATCCCAGTTTGGGTCTTAGCGATCGTGTGGCCGGAAATGTTAAAGTTACTTTCATGCTGTATTTTTACGCTAACTGTAGCTTCTTACAGACTAGTTAAGGTTTAACTTTAGTATGAGTTTTTCTCTGTAACACTCTCTAACCTGGAGCCTACCAGAGGAGAGTGACTGACTAAGCATTACAGCCATTAACCATTTGGTATGAAAACATCACGTGATAGATTCTGAAGTGAAATGAGCAAGTTGCGAAATAATACACAAAGTGTTATCTTATGATTGTAAAACAAAAATAAAAATAACAACTAGAAAACACTTTTTTAAAAAGCCCATGGAGAGCAGGGCCCCCCTTACCTCCCATAGACTACAGTATGGACTCACTACTCAGAAACCTATCTCCTTGGGAGCTTCACAGTAGGATTACCTGGGCTACTTTATTGAACCCTGCACCTGGACTACTTTATTAAACCAGTGCTGATTCTGGGCCCTGCCAAGACCAAATGACAGAATCGCTAGAGGAGGCACACAGGCGATGGTAGTTCCCAACACTACCCAGGGATCGCAACAGGACGTCAGCGCTGAGAACCACTTTGCCAAGCATAGCTTCTCCAACTTTAATGTACAGACCAATCACCTATGGATCTACTAACACAGACGCTGGGGCCCCACATGCAGAATTTATGATCTTCCACTTCCTTTCAATCGGACTCTCTGGTCACATTTCTGCAGGGTGTCCACGTGAAGTCAGGTGGGGGTTGGGCTGGCTTCTGCTCTTGCAGCAACCTTTGAGATCTCAGAACCGGCCTCAGTCTACAGAGGTCAGGGAAGGGTCACTTGGCATGTGTGGGTGGTCCCACCAGGGACTCTGAGGCCTCAGATCATGTTCGCCTGGTCTGGGAGAACATCCTGGCTGACCCAGGGCATGTAGATGCCACTGCATGACCAGGTGGGGAGAGGAATAATGAGATTCAAACCAATTCTAGCAAACGCTAACCAAATTTAAAGAGGAAGGGATATATCCCAACTTACTCTATGAATCTAGCACTCCTCTGACACCAAAACCATTACAAGAAATCTATAGATTAGCATCTCTCATTAACCAAACATTAGCAAATAAAATGCCACAATGTATTTTAAAAGACAAGACAGTCCAACAACTGATGAATGGATAAAGAAATTGTGGTTTATATACACAATGGAATACTATGTGGCAATGAGAAAAAATGAAATATGGCCTTTTGTAGCAACGTGGATGGAACTGGAGAGTGTGATGCTAAGTGAAATAAGCCATACAGAGAAAGACAGATACCATATGGTTTCACTCTTATGTGGATCCTGAGAAACGTAACAGAAACCCATGGGGGAGGGGAAGGAAAAAAAAAAAAGAGGTTAGAGTGGGAGAGAGCCAAAGCATAAGAGACTGTTAAAAACTGAGAACAAACTGAGGGTTGATGGGGGGTGGGAGGGAGGGGAGGGTGGGTGATGGGTATTGAGGAGGGCACCTTTTGGGATGAGCACTGGGTGTTGTATGGAAACCAATTTGACAGTAAATTTCATATATTAAAAAATAAAAATTAAAAAAATAAATAAATAAATAAATAAAAGACATCTTTGATGCAGGGTACAGTAAAACCTTGGTTTGCGAGCATAATTCGTTCCAGAAACATGCTTGTAATCCAAAGCACTTGGATATCAAAGTGAATTTCCCCTTAAAAAATAATAAAATTCAGATGATTCGTTCCACAACCCAAAAATATCCATATAAACGTGATTACAATACTGTAATATAATACAAAACAGTAAAGAAAATATAGAATACAAAGAAATATAAACAAATTAGCATGCACTTACCTTTGAAAACTTTCATGGCCGGTGTGAGGGAGACGAGAGAACGGTTATTGTGTAGAACGACTCTCACCATCACTAACAGAATCACTGCCATCTATTCGCTCAATGGAATCTTTTTCTTTTCGTTCAACTTTAACAAGGAACCTATCCAATGACACTTGCTTTTACCTCCTCTTGAGGATTTCACGGAAATGTGACACTGCATTGACAATCACCCACAATCCCGCAGGGAGAGAGAGAGAGAGAGAGAGAGAGAAGAACGAATTGTGATCACGTGACACTTGGCATCAAGTACTAGTAGTATTGCAAGACATTGCTCGTTTATCAAGTTAAAGTTTATTAGAAATATTTGCTCATCTTGTAGAACACTCACAGAACAAGTTACTCGCAATCCAAGGTTTTACTGTACTTGATCGTAGGAATTCAAGATTAGAAGAACATTCAAAACTCAAGCCATGTCGGGGCGCCTGGGTGGCGCAGTCGGTTAAGCGTCCGACTTCAGCCAGGTCACGATCTCGCGGTCCGTGAGTTCGAGCCCCGCGTCAGGCTCTGGGCTGATGGCTCGGAGCCTGGAGCCTGTTTCCGATTCTGTGTCTCCCTCTCTCTCTGCCCCTCCCCCGTTCATGCTCTGTCTCTCTCTGTCCCAAAAATAAATAAAATACGTTGAAAAAAAAAAAATTAAAAAAAAAAAAAAAAACAAAAAACTCAAGCCATGTATGTAATTGACCACATTAAGAAACTAAAATGAAGAGTCCCATGATCATCTCAATAGACATACAAAAAGCTTTAGACAAATGCCAGCATCCATTTCTGAAAAAGAAAAAAAAAAAAACCTCCCAGCAAACTGGTAACAGAAGGGAACTTCCTCACCCTCAACCTCACAAAGAAAATCAATGAAAACATACAGCTAACATTGTATATTTAAGTTTATTTATTTATTTTGAGAGACACAGAGACAGTGTGAGTGGGGGAGGGGCAGAGAGAGAGGAAGAGAGAATTCCAAGGAGGCTCCTCGTTGCCAGCATAGAACCTGATGCAGGGCTCAAACTCACAAAACTATGAGATCACGACCTGAGCCAAAATCAAGAGTCGGACGTTTAATCGACTGAGCCACCCAGGCACTCCTACAGCTAAGGTTATATTTAACAATGAAATACTGAGTGCTCTGCTCTCATATCAGGATTAAAATTAGGATTTCTCTCCACTTCTAGTCTACCTTGTTCTGGTTGCGCTAGTCAGGGAAGAAAAAGAAATAAAAGGTCTCTCCTCTGGAAAAGAAGTAAAGTTCACTTCCCTCACAAATGACAAGGTCATTTACATAGAAAACTAGATGGAATTTAAAAATAAATTTTTTTGGTTTTATTATATAAAATTTGTATTTATGTAAAAATAAATAAGTAATATTATTATTAAAAAAATAATTTTTTTTACTTTTAAATAGTTTTAACTACTGACCAAGGAAGAATTTCAGGGTGAATGGACTGCTCTGGCTCCTGAGTTCATGGCTGCTCCACCTGTGGTCCCAGACCTGCTCTGCAGGCAGGCATGTGCCTCTGTGCCTTTTCAGCAATTCCCCACCAAAGACTGGAGTGCTCAGCACCCCACTGAAGACTGGGGTGCGGCTCCCCCTGTTCAGGCCACCGAATGGGTAGTAATGACCACTGAGTGGTCTTAAGCTGTTCCTGTACAATCTGTGGAACAAAATTGAAATACAATTGATGGAAAATAGATGGTTTCTTTGAAAAATAAATAAATAATAAGAGCTCCTAAAATTAATAAAGTTGTTTCGCAAAGTTACACAAGATCCATAGAAGCATTTCAAGCTTTGTTTGCCTGTAAACACTGCTTTAGCTGCATCCCACAAAGTTGGACATGTACCACTTATTAAATCAGTTCAAGATGGTACCTGATTAAAGACTTCCACTTTGACTCATGTTTATTCAGAAGTGTTTTCTGAGTTCAGATTATTTAGGAGAATTTCCTAATATCTTTTTGCTACTGACTTCTAGCTTCATCCCATTACAGTCAAAGACTGTGTAATTTCTTTCCTTGGTTTAGATTTGTTTTATGTCCCAGAATTTTGTAAGATTTTTCTTTTCTTTTTTTAAGTAGGCTCCATACCCAATGTGAAGCCCAAGGCGGGACTTGAACTTATGACCCTGAGGTCAAGGTCTGAGCTGAGATCAAGAGTCAAATGCTTAACCAACTGAGCCACCCAGGAGCCACTACTTTGTAAGATTTTAATTTTTTTAATGTTTATTTATTTTTGAGAGACAGAGGGCAAGCGGGGAAAGAGCAGAGAGAGAGGAAGACACAGAATCCGAAGCAGGCTCCAGGCTCTGAGCTGTGAGCACAGAGCCCAACATGGGGCTCAAACTCACAAACTGCGAGATCATGACCTGAGCCGAAGTTGGATGCTTAACCAACTGAGCCACCCAGACACCCCACTCTGCACCCCACAGTGCACACTGGTTTCAGTGGTTTTTTTATCATATAGCTGTGCACGTATTAACACAACCATTTTTTTAAATATTTCAATCACCACAAAAAAAACAAAAACAAAAAACCTTGTAGCCCTCAGCCATCACCCTAAGTAGCCTTATCCCTCCCATCTCTGGGCAACATGAACTTACTCTGTTTCCATACATTTGCTCACTCGGGACATTTTCTATAAAAGAAATCTATCATCTGTAGGAAATGATCTTTACTTAGCACAATGTTTTCGAGGTGCATCTGGCCTGTGCCTTGTATCAGAACTTTATTCCTTTTTTTTTTTTTTAAGTTTATTTATTTTGAGAGTGTGAGCCATCACGCGCGCAAGCGTGCACAGGGCCCCAAATGGGCTCTCTTCACCAACCAGTGAGATCATGACCTGATCTGAAATCAAGAATCCGATACTTAAGTGACTGAGCCACCCAAGCGCCCCCTACTTTATTCCTTTTGAAAAACTTTTTAGGATGTAGTTTAATATACATAAAGCAAATTTTACCGTGCAATGTACAGGTCGAGCATCTGTCAAACAGCTCTTCCATCCCCCTGCCAGAAATTCTCCCTTTATGGGGCGGTTTGTGAGTTCGAACCCTAAATCGGGCTCCGTGCTAACACGGCAGAGCCAGCTTGGGATTCTTTCTCTCGCTCTCTCTTCTCTCTCTCTGCCCCTTCCCGACTGGCGTTCTCTCTCTCTCTCTCAAAATAAACGAATTAATTAGAAAAAGGTATTCTGCCTTTATCATCACATGTCTTGTCCCCCAGGCTCAATGAGACACCCCGCCCCCACAAAAACTTCCAACAAACCACGCTCCCATCCGGGGCACTATCTCTCACCCACCTCAGACGCTGAATCAAACCACCCAGGGACCTTCCAGCCCAGGGTCACTGTGCCCACCCAGCCTCCTCCTCAGCACCCAGTCCTGAGCTCAGACCTCGGGCCTCACCACAGGGCTTCCGGGGGTTCTGCTGGGCCACCAGACCAAAGCCAAGGACTGAAGCTCCTCGTGCACCTTCGGCTACCCGCCCGCCGCACTTCCGCTCGGCTCCCCGTACTTCCGCTCGGCTCCCCGTACCCCTGACGCGCAGGCGCAGCAGCGGGTGGAAGAGCCCGTGGGGACGTCTGGGTGCCGGATTTCCCACCTCCACCTGTGAGGCAACATGGCCGCGCCCTCACCCCTATTTGCCCTTGGAGGCAGCCGCTTTAGGAAGCGCGCCAGCTTTGGTAAAACCACTTTTTCCTTGCCCGGAGTCCAAAGCTGTCCCGCTTGGGCGGAAGCGATTGTAACTAGCCACCCGTCACTAGGTCTTGCTTGCTATCAGCGGAGCACCACCACTTACCCAGCCGAGCGGCACGCTCCGCCTGGCACACGGAGGTGGTTCGTATTTGTGGCATGTGTGAGGAAAACAAGGCATCCCTTCACAGACCTCTCCATGAATGTCCTCTCACATAAAGCCCCATCATCAATGATCTCCCCCCAGATATTCCACAAGCACTGATTCCCCAAACCTCCAGTTATTACGGAACTAGCGCATTTGCTCCTTGGTGAGTTACAGATAACAAACTACACAAGGGGAGCTTGGGTGGATCGGTGGGTTATGCCTCTGACTTCCGCTCAGGTTTTGATCTCGTGATTTGTGAGTTGGAGTCCCTCACAGGGCTTTGCACTGATGATGGCGCAGAGCCTGCTTGGGATTCTCTCTTTCGGTCTCTCTGCCCCTCCCCTATCAGGCTCAAAATAAATACACTTTAAAAAAAAAAAAAAAAAAGGCAATTCCAAGTGGAATTGTCAGAAAGGAAGTTTTATTTTCAGCAAATACGGAGATTACAGGGCTTAACTCCCAAAGCCCTGAATTCCCAAGGAGTGAGTTTCTTTTATTTAGGGTTAGGATGAATATTCAGAAAGGGGAGTTTTGTCATCCTGTGTAGAGGTGGAAATAAGGTCATGCCTGCATCTTAAGGCAATTGGCCTATACATACATTGTATGTTATGTCAATGAGGTTTGTGCTCTTCCTTAGGCAGAGATTTTTTTTAATACATATTTTTGTATTTTAGAGCTCAAACAAGGGAGTGGGACAGAGGGAGAGACAGAGAGAGAGAGAGAGAGAGAGAGAGAGAGAGAGAGAGAGAGAGAAAGGAGAGAGAATCTTAAGCAGGCTCCAACTCAGGGCAGAGCCTGTTGCAGGGCTGGATCCCATGGCCCTTGGGATCATGACCTGACCCAAAATCAAGTCAGTTGCTTATCCAACTGAGTCACCCAGGCGCCTTGAGATTTTAACATTATAATGAAGCAGAAATAAATGTCAGACATGGAGAAGGGGCTATGTGCATGCTCCAAGAGCCAGCATAAACTGGATTCTTGGCCTTATCATCTTGGGCAAAGGGTTCAGGGCCTAGCTTACTTTTGAAACAGCACTTAAGAGTTTTGTTTTTGTTTTTACCACTGACTTTCTCTTAAATGGTTAGGCTACAGACTTAGTTTTTACACTACCTTTGTTCCCTAAAAAGCCTTAACTACTAAGGTTCTTGCATTTCTTTGTAATCTAGACACCTCCTAGGAAGTTCTGCAAGAATTGTGCTAAGGCAAGTAGGGCACAGATTACAGAAAATAGCTGGGGGCCTAAAATGACTTGTCATTTTAGAAAATGAAATTTAAAAAACACCAGTAACTGGTCTTTTTCTGTGGACCCCTCTTTCTACTCACAAAATGGTTGCATGTGGGGGGGGGGGGTGTATGAAAATATTTGACCATTAAATATTGGGATAGTACTCAGTCTATGCATCCTCTTTTAATATCTGTACAACAATTTTGGAGAGGAAATGAATGGACACTTTTCTAAGCCACCAAATTGATTTTGCTAATTGTCATGAACTACCTGTGGTCTCCAAAGAACAGAGTCCAAAACAGTTGCTTTGGACCACCATAAACCATCTTAGGACAAAAGATGATAATGGTAATTCAATCTACCACTTGCACAATGCTCCAGGCACAGTTCTAAATGCTCTGCAAACATCAAGTTATTTAAATTTCGTAAGAGGGGCACCTGGGTGGCTCAGATGGTTGAGCATCCGACTTTGGCTCGGGTCATGATCTCTTGGTTCCTGAGTTTGAGCCCCACACCAGGCTTGCTGCTGTCAGTGCAAAGCCCGCTTTGGATCCTCTGTCCCCCCCTCTTTGCTCCTCCCCACTCCCACACTCTCTCTCTCAAAATAAATAAAATTTAAAGAATTAAAAAGCTAAGGCAGAGGAATAATGGCCCCCAAAGATGCCCATGCCCTACCCTCCAGAACCTGTGAACATGTTACCTTATATGACAAAAGGGACTTTGCAGATGTGATTAAGTTGAGGATCTGAAGATGGTGAAATAATCCTGGACTATGTGATGGGCCCAATATAATCACAAGGACTCTATAAGAGGAAGGCAGGAAGGTCAGAGTCAGAGTAGGAGATGTGAAAATGGAAGCAGAAATCAGAGTCAAAAAGATTTGAAGATGCTATGTGTCTGGCTTTGAAGAGGGAGCGTTTCTTATTTACAGAAAATTCAAAATAACTGCATGGCACCTGGGACCCAGATCTTGGTTTCTAATACCATTCTCCAATAAAATGAACCAGGGTTCCTTGGAGAAATGACTGACTGGAGGACTGAGGATATATATAAGTGGAGTCTGGAGCACCTTGTAGTTCAAAAATAAATAAATAGGTAGATAGATAAATAGAGAGTGTTCAGTGACAACAACAACAAATCCACAGTGATGGGGGTATTTTAAAGGGGCACAGGAATCAACTGAAAACAATCTCAATGGCCAAAATTGGAAAAATTCTGAGGAACAAAATAAACTAGTACTGGATTATAACCCAAGGTATAAAATAAATGTCCAGGAATCCATACTGATATAAATGATTAAACAAATAAGGTAGAACAGATAAATCTCCTATGCAGAATTCCAAATAATTTATATAGATACCTCACCTTCAAGGACATAAAGCATTAACTCTCTACTCTGGAATTGCGGGCTATCATGCACAGTGATTGCTTTCCAAAAAGCATAGTACACAAAGGGTCAGGGACGGGGGGAAGTAGGGAAGAATGACCTTATAATGGAGAAACCTGACAAATACATCTCTTAGGTTCAAGGATGTTGACAGTATGTCCCCTTGGCATGATATGATATTTTACTTCTGTGGTCTTCCCCCAAAACATAGAACACCTGTCTAATAATAAAAAATATTAAGCCAATCCCAATAGAGGGACATTTTACAAAATACCTGCCCAGCACTTCTGTCATGGTCATTAAAAGCAAGGAACATCTGAGAGACTGTCATAGCCAAGGAGGGACTAAGAGGTATTACAACAAAATGTAATATGGTATCCCAGATGGAATCCTAGAACAGAAAGGGACATTAGGTAAAAAACATAGTATGGACTTTAGTTAACAATGATGTAACAGTATTGATTCATTCATTGTAACAAATGTACCACATTAATGTTAGATGTTAGTAACAGAGAAACTGGATGTGGGATATATGGGAACTCTATCTATGCAATTTTTTTTTCCTGTAAATCTAAAATTGGTCTAAAAAACATAGTTTAGGGGAGAAAAAAGTTAACATAGCCAGGCTACCGGATAAATAGTACAAGAGTGGGGCAGCTGGTTAAGTTCAGTTGGTTAAGCATCCGACTTCGGCTCAGTCATGACCTCACAGTTCATGGGTTGGAGCCCCACTTCAGGCTCTGTGCTGACAGCTCAGAGCCTGTAGCCTGCTTCAGATTCTGTCTCTCTATATATCCTTCCCATTTGTGCTGTCTCTCTCTCTCTCTCTCTCAAAAATAAATAAACGGGGGCGCCTGGGTGGCGCAGTCGGTTAAGCGTCCGACTTCAGCCAGGTCACGATCTCGCGGTCCGTGAGTTCGAGCCCCGCGTCAGGCTCTGGGCTGATGGCTCGGAGCCTGGAGCCTGTTTCCGATTCTGTGTCTCCCTCTCTCTCTGCCCCTCCCCCGTTCATGCTCTGTCTCTCTCTGTCCCAAAAATAAATTAAAAACGTTGAAAAAAAAATTAAAAAAAAATAAATAAACGTTAAATATATGTATATATATGTATGTATAACAGTACAAGAGTAGCTAGTGTAAGAGAGGAAGGAGGAGCGCCTGGGCGGCTCAGTAGGTTAAGCGTCTGACTCTTGATCTCACTCAGGTCATGATCTCATGATTCGTGAGTTCAATCCCCGCATTGAGCTCTGTGCTGACAGTGTGGAGCCTGTTTGGGACTCCCTCTCTCTCTGCCCCTCCCCCACATGTGCACTCACGCCCTCTGTCTCAAAATGAATAAATTTTTTAAAAGACATAAGGAATTTTGGGGGAGAGGAGATAACTTCTATTTCTGATCTTTATGATGAAGGAAGAACATCACAGGGGAGGGGAGGTGTTCTGGAGGCAAGCAAATATGGGAGTAGAGGCCAAATGTGGCAATACTTGTCAATTTGGGAAACGCTAGCATAGAACCAATACCATCCGCTTTCAGAGGGATATTATTGAGAAAGGCGAGTAGGCAAGCCGCAGGTACTGTCCAAGCACTGTTGAAGCAGGAAACCACGGCAGCTCTTGGCAAAGAATCTTCTTTTTTTTTTTTTTTTTCTTACCTGAAAATCATTTTTTCTGGCAGGCTGACTCCAAGAAAGCCCTCAATGATTCCCAACTTTTGGTATTCATACTCTTCTGTAAAACTCTCCCCGCCCTCAGCATGTGCTGGCCTAGCAACTTGCTTCTGAGACAAGATGATAGCAGAGACAGTGGACTTAGATGTCATATGCACAATGTGATACTGTCCATAAACCATCTTCAAATGAGTTATGAGTCATTCACATAGCGATGAGGAAGAGCTCAAGGCATTCTATCTCAAAATACACATTAAGGAGATTTATCTGATGAAAAATGAGGGTGGACTTATGACAAGCCTCCAAATATCCATTGCAACCATAGGTTTATCTCCTTTGTGAGATCTCTGCCATTTGGCTAAAGATTCCACACACTTATCGTATCCGCAGACATTTCTCATTTCTGACACGAGGCCACAGAATATAACTGAAAACCTTATCCTATTCACCCCTGTAACTTGGCAGGTTTGGGGTGTTCAAACCCAGCACATTCCAAAGGACTGAGCTTTTTTCCAAGTTTATTATTTAGGAGAGAGAGTGCATGAGCACATGAGCAGGGGAGGGGCAGAGACAGAGAGAGAGAATCCCAAGCAGACTCTATGCTGTCAGCACAGAGCCCAACGTGGGGCTCAATCCCACAACTGTGAGATCATGATCTGAGTCGAAATCAAGAGTCGGACTCTTAACCGACTGAGTCACCCAGGCACCCCCAAATGGACTGACCTTTGACTAGCACCTTGGAGAGAACCTCTCAGCCCCTGGAGTATACCGCCTGAGAAGAGCGTCTTTGTATATCTGGGGTTTGGGCCACACGGTGTAGTTTATGCTAGCAATGTTTTTGGTAAACACCTGTTTTTGTTCACCTGTTGACCTTGAGGAGTGTGGAGTGTGAGTTCAGGTCAGACATATGGTTACTCCATTCCTACATAAGCACAAGTAAACACCCTGGGCACTGAGACAAAGGTGAGTTTCCCTGGTTGGCAATATTCCATATGAGGTGTCACATTGTGGCAGAAGAATTAAGCACTGTCCATACAATTCCACTGAGAAAAGGCAACTGGAAATATATACCTGGTTTCTCGTGGATTCTGCCCTATGCATTTTACATTTGCTAATTCAATCTGTAACTTTTCACTATAATACCTATAATAGTTATATTATGCTATATATAATGCTATATATATAGGCTATATATATAATGCTATATATATATATGCTAATATATTATATTATGCTATAATAACTATAGCATAATAACTATAACCGTAAGAGCTTTATCAGTCTTTTGAGAATAATCCAATGGGAAAGTGACCTTAAGGACCTGATATAACTGTCTTCCTATAATTTTTTTCCTATGAGAACTTATTGATGATTTGGAAGTCAAGCTCACTACAATTCAACCTTCTAAGAGCCACTGATATTTAATGACGTTTATCTTTCCATTATCAGTGCTTCATTAGGGTACTCTCAGTGAAAGTTTCCAACTGCATAAAAAGCTAAAACTTTTATTAAAAGGCTTTTCCAATACTCTGGTTTCTCTTCAGATCATATAAATCTTTCACCTTTTAAAAGGCTTTTCCATAATGAGTGTATCAAATTTTCCTTATGAGTTTACTGTGACCTAAAGTAAAACACAATTGTTAACTGAAGGCACTACCACGTTGACAGTATCCATAAGGTTTCTCTCCTGTGCAGGTTCTCTGTCGTCTCCTAAAAGTGCACATCTAACAACAGGTTGTCCTACAAGAACTATATTCCTATCCCCACTCGTGTTTAATGTCTGGAATACCACAGAAGGCCTTCCAGTCACTGTTTAACAGAGTTTTCCTCTTGTATGGGGTCTGTGATACACAATGAGCTGGGATTTCCACAGAAACAATTTTTCACCTTGACTGAATCCACATGTGTCGCTCTCCTGTGACTTGCCTTGTGTTTGATGAGGCATGACTTGTGAGAGGCTTTCCTACAATCGCTGCATCCATATTGTGTCTCTCTGTATGGATTCCCTGATGTCTACTGAGTACTGACTTTGTGAAATAGCCTTTCCCACATTCACTACATTTATAAGGTTTCTCTCCTGTATGAGTTCTTTGACGTCTCATGAGACTTGACTTCTGAAAGCAGGATTTTCCAGCGCCACTGCCTACATAGGGAGAATTTCCGGTGTCAAATCCCTGATGTGTACCGAGCGAGACTTCCTGGAGACAGCTTTCCCACACTCACTGCAACCATGGGGCTTCATTCTTCTTTCAGTTCGCTAATGTATCCTACAGAATACTTCACCACATTTAAGGTGTTTACACCGTTTCTCCTGCATGAGTTCTCTGATGCGCAGTGAGCTAAAACTTCTGGAGAAATTTTTCCCACATACACTGCATCCATGGAGCTTTTGTTCTGTATGAGTTCTCTGATGTCCAGTGAGCAGAGACCTTCTCATAAAGGTTTTACCACATTCAATACATTCATAATGTTTCTTTCTTTTCCTTTTCCAGTTTGATGTGTAATGAATTGTCAATTGGTGCTGATGGTGTTTCTGTATTGACTGCATTTAATTCCAGTGTAACATTTTTCATGCTTAATACGAGGAAATAATTTATCTATTAAACTTATTGGTATTCTTCACTGCACAGCTTTTACTCTGGTTAACTAATTTTGAATTAGAGTTCAGTATGTCAAAACTACCATGACTTTGCCTTAAAGTAACAAGATTTCTTTACAGATTAAACATATTTCCAGATGAACTGTGTTCATGACTTCTTTCCATGTTTTTTTTAATATGAAATTTATTGTCAAATTGGTTTCCATACAATACCCAGTGCTCCTCCCAACAGGTGACCTCCTCAATACCCCTCACCCACCCTCCCCGCCCTCCCACTCCCCATCAACCCTCAGTTTATTCTCAGTTTTTAAGAGTCTCTTATGCTGGGGCGCCTGGGTGGCGCAGTCGGTTAAGCGTCCGACTTCAGCCAGGTCACGATCTCGCGGTCCGTGAGTTCGAGCCCCGCGTCAGGCTCTGGGCTGATGGCTCGGAGCCTGGAGCCTGTTTCCAATTCTGTGTCTCCCTCTCTCTCTGCCCCTCCCCCGTTCATGCTCTGTCTCTGTCCCAAAAAAAATAAATAAAAGACGTTGAAAAAAAAAAAAGAGTCTCTTATGCTTTGGCTACCTCCCTCTCTAACTTTTTTTTTCCTTCCCCTCCCCCATGGTCTTCTGTTAAGTTTCTCAGGATCCACATAGGAGTGAAAACATATGGAATCTGTCCTTCTCTGTATGACTTATTTCACTTAGCATTAACACTCTCCAGTTCCATCCACATTGCTCAAAAGGCCATATTTCATTCTTTCTCATTGCCAAGTAGTATTCCATTGTGTATATAAACCACAAATTCTTTATCCATTCATCAGTTGGTGGACGTTTAGGCTCTTTCCATAATTTGGCTATTGTTGAAAGTGCTTCTATAAACATTGGGGTACATCTTTCCATGTTCTTTAGCTTGTTTTGGATTTCCAAAGGCCACTGCATATGATCACCAACTTCTCAAACTTCTAGGGAAAAAAATGAATTCTTTCACAATAATGTTACAGAACATAACTGCTTCTAAAATACCATGGTTTGGGCTAGCTCTCTGACAATTCTACTGTCACATGAAAGAAATCATTAAGCGTAAATTTCTTTCTTGGACAAGAGGAGAAACACAATGAAGTAAAATCATAGCGTACAAAAAAAAAAAAAAAAAAAACCCAAACCAAACCAAACCAAAAACAGTTGATACAGAATCAATGGTAGAAAATTTCCAATTAGTCGGGGCGCCTGGGTGGCGCAGTCGGTTAAGCGTCCGACTTCAGCCAGGTCACGATCTCGCGGTCCGTGAGTTCGAGCCCCGCGTCAGGCTCTGGGCTGATGGCTCGGAGCCTGGAGCCTGTTTCCGATTCTGTGTCTCCCTCTCTCTCTGCCCCTCCCCCGTTCATGCTCTGTCTCTCTCTGTCCCAAAAATAAATAAAAAACGTTGAAAAAAAAATTAAAAAAAAAAAAAAAAGAAAATTTCCAATTAGTAAAACTTTTTGGTGCTCTTCGAATAGATCCTTGCAAAATGGGCAAAGAGGATGAAGCAGAAATGTATCTCATTAACACAAGATCAGGTAAGCTGGAGAGACATCTGATCTAACATGATGAGGGGATGTAGTCATTCATTCTACCAATATTTATTGAATGTATACTATGTATCATGTATTGTAAACAGCACTGGGGTACAGACTAAAGAGAAACGTTCTCTGCATTCCAGTGGGCAAAAAGAGAACAAAATGGAAGGAAAGAAGACAACTAGAGACCAAAAAGTGGTTCAAAGGATATGAAAAAGAATGGAAGTTGATCAACTTTACATAGATAATCAGCAATGAGAAAATAAAAGTTGAGCCAAGAAACCAGGAATAAGGAATGTAAAGAATTATAGAAGGTTTTGTTCAAGTACAATGGCAGTGCAAAGGCCTGGAGACAGAGGTTTGGGCCAGATCAAGACACAGAAAGGTAGCCAGTAGGTCCTGAGTACAATCCCAATACAGGGAGAAAGAAGAGTTAATGTTCAAAAGGTAGATGGGAGTTAGATCATGTAGATCTGACAGGAGGAATCAGAATCTGACGCTATTACCACTGACAAGCCACTGGGAGTTTTGAGCAGGTGGCATCATGTTCCGATTTACATTTCCAAAGGATTCCTGACTGTTACACAGATACTGATGGGAGAAGGCGGAGTGTGGGAGAAAGAGGAAACAGGAAGTTAATGTAGTAAGGCAGCCAAGAGATAATGGTGGCTGGGTCAAGAGCAACAACAGTGGAGATGTCAAGTGGATGAACTCAGGATACATTTAGGAGAAAGAAAAGACAACATTCAATGTTGAATTCAATGTGGGCTGTGAGTAAAAGGGAGGAATCGCAGGGTTTTCCTAGGCATTTGGCTTAAATGCCTAAGTACTGGCTGTACTGTTGAGGAGCATCAGGAAGATAGGTTTTGAATGTGGGGAAAACCAGGTCTATATTTTGAGGCACAAACATTTTGAGATGGTCATTGGATATCTAAGTGCAGACTCAATTGGAGATAGGAATGTGGAGGAAGATTTTGGCTGGAAGACCAATTTGGGTGTTATCTATATAGAAATATTACCTAAAGAGAAATGACTAGGTGAGGTCCCTCTGGGAGAGTTAAAAACCAGGAAAATGATGACTCAGGCCTTTACGCATTCTGACTTTTAGGGTTTTGTAAAGAGGAAATGCCCAGAGAATGAGGGAGGCCCTTCCAGGAGCAAAAGAGAAGTGACTCATGACCAGGGAAATAAGCAGGTATAGGTATTTACTTAGAACAAATTCTGGAAGAGGCAGGTCAGAAAGCAAAATTTCTTTCAGTGGACATCCTGCTCCCAAATCTTGTCTCTCTTATTAATTCAGTAATACTGCTACCAAGTTAATTTCCCTAAAGTGCCCTTCTCTTACAATGTGGGGAAGATTCCTGTAGTCAATGCTCTAACTTTCTGTCTGAGGTTATTCTCATATAAGGACGAGAAAGAGGATCATCCATGTGTCTTTTAAAATTTTTAAATCCTGTGAATTTTAAAACCAAAAAGTTGGTGGGGCGTCCGACTCTTCAGACTCTTGATTTCTCAAGTCGTGATCTCACCGTCATGGGTTTGAGACCCACTTTGGCCTCTGCACTGGCAGTGCGGAGCCTGCTTGGGATTCTGTCTCCCTCTCTCTCTCCCCCTTCCCACTTGTGCTCTCTCTCTCCAAATAAATATTAAATACATACATACATAACTAAAAAATAAAATTAGGCCAGAGAACCATCTAAACCATCTAAGCATCCATTAGCACAACACTGCTGAACTGTCACTTTTTCCTTCCAAGTCCCTTAAATAATGGAACTACAGACTATAATAGCTGGCTTTCTCCTGTTACATTCCCCAAGCCCTCTTCTTGCCAATGACACTCCTGATTCTTCCTGAATTCTGTATTTATACCTTAGTTGTTACAGATCTGGAATTCATCAATTAAGGGGTCCTCATTCTAGATCAAGAAACTGGGGCACTTAATCTTCGACTTGTAGAGACTGGTTTAAAGGAAGCTAACTTGGAATTCAAGGAATAGAGAGAAAACTGATTTTTTTTTAAATGTTTATTTATTTTTGAGAGACAGAGAGAGACATGGCACGAGTCGGGGAGGGGCATAGAGAGAGGGAGACACAGAATCTGAAGCAGGCTCCAGGCTCTGAGCTGTCAGCACACAGCCCAATGCGGGGCTCGAACTCAAGACCTGTGAGATCACAACCTGACCGGAAGTCGGACGCTCAGCTGACTGAGCCACCCAGGCACCCTGAGAAAACTAAATATAAGCAAAATATTGTATCTTGGAGTCTCTGGATCACAGAGGGATTTAAATATCATATAGTTGGTAACAGGGTTATAACTAGGATTTTTTAGACTAGGGAAACTAAACCAAGAGTAACAACGAAGTTGAATCAAGAGAAAGACCTGATCCAGTAAATATATGTGGAAATCAGCAAAGTATCCATGAGTTTTATGGTTTGATTTCAGGTGAAACCTAAGATTGTGAATTTTTTTGTTTTGTTTTTTTTTTGTTTTAATGAATTCCATTATTTCAGTACATTTGGGAGCTATAATTCATCCTGAAAATTACAATATTTATAGCTCCTCCCTTACCATTTCATTATAAAAATTTTCAAACATACACACAAGTTGAAGGAATTATACTCTGAACAGCCATATGCCCACCTCCCTGATTCTATAGTTAACATTTTCTACACTTGCTCTATCTCATATTCGCCCATCCAGAATGAGGAACTAAATACATAAACATCAAAAGACCAGGTTGTTATGGAAACACAGCACTCAAAGTGGGTTGAAGGTCAGGAAGGGAAATCAGTATTATCCAATGAAGCAGGAAAGTTCACTAGTCGAAGACAGCGATGAATCTGAAGTATTCTCTTTGCAGAGAGGCATGGAAGACTGGATTTCCAACGCAAGAGAAGAGGAAGGAACATACAATGGCCCTATGGCTGGTAACGAAAAAGGGAAAGATTTGAGAATCCTCAGTACGAAAAAAAATCTAAGCAAAACAAATCAAGACCCTAGATGAAGTAAATCAGGACCAAATCCAGAGGTGGGAACACAGAAGTATTTTCCTCTAAATGCATAAGCGATGAATAACATAGGAAAGCAATAACCAGAGACTCCATTTAGATATCCTTAGAGACCATCAAAAGTTTAGAAACTAGAAGATGAATCACCTCCACAGTATTTCAAAGGTGTGAGGCCTTCACGAACCAAGGAATTTCCTTCTATTTCTCTTCTACCTGGATGCTTCTCATTCACTTACCTGGAAAGCTCCAAGCATGGTTTTCCTTTTCCATTTATGGTTTATCTCCTAGCTTCAATTTGAAGATTTCCATGGTCTGGTATTTTGGTACCCTATTAGGAAAAATTACAGAATACTTGGAAAAATATATTTGGGCAAAATATGCAGACATTGTTACATAATACCTTTTACAGACTGTGCAAGTACACTTTGGACTAGGGCTTATCCTGAAGAGTGGGGAGCACACTCCCCCATCCATCTAGGAGACTGAGAATCTACCGCTTACAAAGTTCAAGTCTTATGCAGGGGTCAGCAGACTAAGGCCCATGACTGTAACTAAGAAGAGTTTCTACATTTTAAATGTTATAAAGGAAAAAGGAGAATATGATACAGAGGACAGTTAGTAGCCCATAGGGCCTACAGTATTTACTACCTGGCCCTCCAGAAAAACTTCCGCAACCTCTCTTACATTATTCAGCACTTCAGATACCCCCCAAAATCAGTCCACAATTGAGAAAGACGAGGTGTCAATTGGACACCTTGAGTGACACAGGGAACCAGTCCTTTCTGCCACATTGCTAGGAGCTGCCCACTCCTCCCGGGTGAATTGCACAGCTACATCTTCAAATAACAATGATCCTGCAGCAGTAAATTCTTTTTTTTTTTAGATGGTATGTTTTGTTATGTTATTTGAGAAAGAGCACACATGAGCAGGGGAGAGGGGCAGAGGAGAGAATCTTAAGCTGCCTCAACACTCACGATGGAGCCCAATGCAGGGCTCGATCCTACGACCCTGGGATCATGACCTGAGCTGAAATCAAGACTCAGACGCTCAACTGACTGAGTCACCCAGGTGCTTTGCAGTAAGTTCTTCTTTCATCTGAGGTGATTATTTGACAGTTTGGGAGAGATCTGTGGAAATCTAATCATTTCTAATGTATAGGCTGTATCTATACATGTGCATTTACATTATATATTGTGGAAGAGAGGGAAGTCTTATATAGACATCCTGCTACTATAATTCAGTCATCCATTTACTCAATAATTCAGAAGGTTTTCTAAATTAAAGGGGCACCTAGGTGGCTCAGTCGGTTAAGTGTCCAAGTCTTGGTTTCGGCCCAGGTCGTGATCTCACAGTTCATGGGTTTGAGCCCCACATTGGGCTCTGTGCTGACAGTGTGGAGCCTGCTTGGGATTCTCTCTCTGTCCCTCTCTCTATACCTCCCCTCCACACTTGCTCACTCTCTCTAAATAAATAAATACGCTTTTTTTTTTTTAACGTTTATTTATTTTTGAGACAGAGAGAGACAGAGCATGAACAGGGGAGGGTCAGAGAGAGGGAGACACAGAATCCGAAACAGGCTCCAGGCTCTGAGCTGTCAGCACAGAGCCCGACGCGGGGCTCGAACTCATGGACTGTGAGATCATGACCTGAGCCGAAGTCGGACGCTTAACCGACCAAGCCACCCAGGCGCCCCAATACACTTGTAAAAAAGAAAGAAAAGGGGTGCCTGGGTGGCTCAGTCGCTTAAGCGTCCGACTTCGGCTCAGGTCATGATCTCACGGTCTGTGGTTTCAAGTGCCGTGTCGGGCTCTGTGCTGACAGCTCAGAGCCTGGAGCCTGCTTTGGATTCTGTGTCTCCCTCTCTCTCTGCCCCTCCCCTGCCCATGCTCTGTCTCTCTCTGTCTCAAAAATAAATAAAAACATTTTTTAAAAATTAAAAAAAAAAGAAATAAAAAAACAAACTCTACTGGTAGTTCTATACTCAAAATCCAATTCAGCAAAATGGTTTGAGAGGCCATTTAAACCTTAATTCATCTCGATAAATCTAGGTTTTATACCTTGAAAAGGATGGGATAACAGAAGGTATTAAAGGAACTCTAGAAGGAACAACCACCGGTTCAATAAATGCTTTATGCTGGCCAGGTGTACAAATGTATAAAAATTCACTTTATTATGTGTATGCTATACCCCAATAAGAAAGCACAAACGTGCATATGTGTGTGTGTGTATGCACGTGCATGGACACACACACACACACACAGGAAACAGAAAAACAACCACAGAAAGCCTCTTCATGCCTACACCAGAAAGCTGCTATTGAAGCCACTACCCACTGTAGGGCCATCGAGAAATTTACTGAAATTTCAATGCCAGGAAATATTTCTGTCTCTGAGTAAAGGATCTACTTTCTCTGTACAAAACTGCAAATCACATAACATTTAGTGCTTCTCTTGCTGGAAATGGCTGCCAAAAATATTGGAGATAATCTGGGTAGCTTAACATAAATAATTCAGAGTCTTAGTTGGTTTTTTTAATTAATATTCTGACTTTTAAAATTCTAAGCAGATTCTATGACCTACACTTCCACCATTCCAAGTTTGCCTTGATTTTGACATTATAGTCAATATTTAGTTTTCTACAAATTCAGGCCTTTATCAATGTGTATTTTTCCCACTAATCAAATCAACCTGTATAAGCCTCCACAAATGCAACAGGAAAGAAAGAACAGATAAAGAAATCTGTAAAACTCACTTGGACCTTGGTCCTTTCCTTCTGCTCTTAGAAAATGGCCAGAACTGAGATCTTTGTCCTTTTATTCTTCTAGATTGTCACTCGAATTCTGGTCACAGATTTCACAGGTCATGTTAATGACGTCCCCAGAAATAATGCTCCCTGCTCCTGACTTCACTTGATTCTAAGGACTCAAAAGCAAATTCACTTTAAGCAGTATATCCCCCTGAGCCACACACCTTGTCAGTGGTACCACAGGTGCTGTGGTAGGCAGAATCGTGCCCACCGGAAGATATTCACTTTCTAATCTCTGGAACCTGTGAACATGCTACTTCACACGGCAAAAGGGGATTCAGGATGCTGATGAAATTACAGTTGCTAATCAGATAACCCAAAAATAGGGAGATTTCCTGGATTATTCGGGTGGGCCAAATGTCATCACAAGGGTCCCCATAAGTGAAAAGCAGAAGAATCCAGAGAGATGTGATGTGACAAGAAATCCACACACCATTGCTGGCTGTGAAGATGAGAGGAAAGGGAGACAGGAGGCAAGGAGCGGGGACAGCATCTGGAAGCTGGAAAAGGCAACGAAACAGATTCTCCCTTAGAGCCTACAGAGAAGAAAGTACTCCTACTGACAGGAAAATCCTTAACTTTAGCAGAGGAAAGTCCATGTTGAACTTATAATCCATAGAACTGTAGGGTAATAAACTTGCATCGTTTAAGCCACTAAGGTTATGTTAATTTATTACAGAACCAATAGAAAACTCATATAGGTGTCCCCTAACATAAAATCTCGATACTTTAGGGGCGCCTGGCTGGCACAGTGGGTAGAGCATCAAATGTTTGATCTCAGGATTGTAAGTGCAACCCCACGTTGGGTGCAGAGATTACTTAAAAATAAAATCTTTTTCTTTTTTGAGAGAAAGTGAGATCAAGCACCAGCAGGGGAGGGGCAGAGAGAGAGGGAGATACAGAATCCGAAGCAGGCTCCAGGCTCTGAGCTGTCAGCATTTCTGGCTTGCACTCTGTCTCTCTGTCTCTCAAAAATAAAAATAAACATTAAAAAAAAATTTAGAAACCCTGAGAAAATGTGCATTGTTTTAAACCACTAAGTTTGTGGTACACAGCAATGGAACACTAATACACTGAATGACATAGAAATTTTAAATATCAAAGCTAGTCAGAAGCAGCTAAGGCAATACATGGAGAAATTTATATCCTGGTATATGCTATCTACTTTTATGTACATTAGTTCACTTAATTTCACATCCCTTGGAAAGATTTATTCAAGGCACATGGATAAGGGGAAAAGCACTATTAAAAAAAAAAACAGGTTTGTTCACACCCTTTATTCTTGAGCCAAAATTATTTGCAGATAATAAGACTGCTCAACTTAAAAAAATGTAAATGTGGGGAGCCTGGGTAGCTTAGTCAGTTGAGTGTCCAACTCTTGATTTCAGCTCAGGTCATGATCCAAGGGTAGTGGGATCAAGCCCCACGTCAGGCTCCATGCCCGTGGAGTCTGCTTAAGATTCTCATTCTCTCTCTCTCTCTCTCTGTCTCTCTCTGCAACTCTCCCTGGCTTGCCCTCTTTCACTCTCAAATAAAAAATAAATAAATAATGTAAAGGAATTCACTGAAACTTTCACTTTCAATAATACCAAGAGCAAGTCAATTGCTCTTTTACAGTGCAACATTGAGAAGCAGGGACTATTTTTTTTTAATTTTTAATGTTTATTTGCTTTGAGGGAGAGAGTATGAACAGGAGAGGGGCAGAGAGACAGAGAGGGAGACACAAACTCCGAAGCAGGCTCCAGGCTCTGAGCTGTCAGTACAGAGCCCAACGCGGGGCTCAAACTCACGAACTGTGAGATCATGACCTGAGCTGAAGTCAGATGCTTAACCGACTAAGCCACCCAGGCGCCCCAAGAAGCAGGGAATTTTTTTAAGGTACTACTTAACAACTGCAACGAGGCATAAACTACCTAGGTGCGGGGGGCCGGGCCCCGGTGCCAGGCTGAGACCGGGTCGAGCAACGATCCCTGTTGACTCAGCCAACCCGGTGGTTCCCCCTCCCATTCCCCCACTTTCAAGGGCATACGAAAGCCTTGTCAAGGCTGAGGAAGTTAATTCCTGAAGCCTGTGGTCTGCAGGTGTTGGCAGTAATGCTACCTCCCTTTTTCTACCCCGAGTCAGATAGGAACAAACATGGGAACTGTGTTTTGCTAGCAATCTATCAACAAGGTCTTGTGACCCGTTCAGAAATTTCACAAGGTACACAGAACTAAATGTTTTGGCTGGCAGTGATCATGTGAAACCTGTTCATTCTTAGAATGACCTGATCCATAAGAGTCTTATATTATAAAAGATTGTGTACAGCAACAATAAAGCCGTCACTTGGGCCATCAGCCCTGTTCCCAAACTTTCTTCTCTTTTTTTCTTGCATTCCCCTATCCTCAGGACCCTGACACCTCGGTGTTTGTCGCGCCGGTCGTGACACCTAGGAAAAAGAATAACCCAAAATTTCTGAGACACACATGAAAAAAGACACAACACAATGTAGAGGTGATGGGTAGGAGAATCTGGATAAGCAGAGAATCATATTATAAAAAAAGTATAAATATATAAGTCAAGCCTATTTAAAGTAATGTATACATTTAATATGACTCTAGTAAACTTGCCATTGGTTCACCCACCTGATGTGACACTATTATATAACCATTTTAAACTATGGAAATATGTTTATAATTAGAAATTAAGTGGTATCTATGTTATACAGATCATTCCACATGTGAAGGTAGCACAGAGATTAAACATGCTGTGGTTTTCAGTGGACATCAGAGCTCAGGCTAATTAACAGAGATGTTTTTACGTGTATAGAACAAACCTGAAAGGAAACCTCCAAGAAAAAAATGTAGGGTAAACTCAGAGACAAGAAGGACAAAACACATCTCTTATAACACCTCACTAGATCTTACCTCATTACTGTTTGTTAGGAAGATAAGGACAAGATTGTTAATGCTGCAAGACGAAAGACTTTCATGAGTACCTTGAGCAATATATGGGCTTGAAGGAGTGAAATGGATTTGGATCAGCTGGAGGAATGTATCATCAAGTCTATTCCTAGTAGTCAACATTTAAGCCTCAACCTTAACCTACCTCCTCTCCAGGGATGCAGGGTCTCCAAGGCTCCAGCCTCTTGCCTCTTCTGTACATATGTCTCCAGACATAAAATGGCTTCCTCCCAAAACAAAAACAAAAACTGACTCCAAGTTAAGTCCGAAATCCAAACCAGAAACACCCGTTCACTAACCCTTCACCCCAGGCCTCCCTGTGTCTGAGCCCCACACTGGAGTGTGATCCTGGATAAGAAAGCACATTCACTGATACATACCTACCACTCCAGTTCTTGGTCGCTGAGCCCCACAAACAGAATCACTCACACTGACAACCAACACTAACAGACCCTCTGCCATTTTTTTTTTTAGTTTTATCTTTTTTTTTTTTTTATTTTAGTTATCATACAGTGCAATATTGGTTTCATGAGTAGAATTCAGCAACTCATCACTTACATACAACACCTAGAGCTCATCAAAAGTGCCCTCCTTAACACCCATCACCCATCTAGCCCATCTCCCACCCACCTCCTTCAATCAACCCTCAGTTTGTTCTCTATCATTAAGAGTCTTGTGGGGGCGCTTGGGTGGCTCCGTTGGTTGAGCGTTGCACTTCAGCTCAGGTCATGATCTCACAGTTTGGGAGTTCGAGCCCTGCACTGGGCTCTGTGCTGACAGCCTGGAGCCTGCTTCTGATTCTGTGTCTACCTCTCTCTCTCTGCCTCTCCACTGTTCACCCTCTGTCTCTTTCTCTCTCTCAAAAATAAATAAACATTAAAAAAAATTTTTTTAAGAGTCTTGTGGTTTGTTTTCCTCTCTTCTCTCCCCCCCTTCCCATACGATCATGTTTTATTTCTTACATTCCACATATGAGTGAAATCATATGGTATTTGTCTTTCTCTGATTCACTTATTTCACTTAGCATAATACATTCTGGGTCTACTACTAAAGGCCAGATTCTCCAGCGAAGCAAAAGAAATCCCCAGAAGGGCCCTTTACTGGCCTCACAGGCACTTCACTCCAGAGACACGTGCAGAGCCCTGCCCACTTGACGCTGAACTTCTCTACGCTCCACCGCATCTACCACAGGCTGGACCCCCTTCCGAAATGACCCCCATTCTCAAGCTCCCCCACCTCCATGGTGGTTAGGGACGCTTCAGGTGGAGCTGGAACCTTCACGACGTTCCTGGAAGTCGAGTGCCGCCCCCAGATGCTCAACACAGAAGTGGCCACCCCCACCTTGGCGATCTGGGTCCAAGCGGCCAGCAGGAGGGCCGCCAAAAGAAATTGAAATCGCTTTAGGGGTGTCACCTTGCCTTTTCCTGCCGTCTTGTTGGCTACCAGCGCTGTGATGAATGCCTCAGAGGCCGGCACTGGCCCTGCGGTTTTCTACCGAGCCTTTCGGGAAGATGGCGGTGTCCGTGAGGACTAGGCAGGAGCACTCCCACGGTCAGGAAGTGCAGCTGGCGGGGAAGACCCTGGCAGCTGCGGGCTGGAGGCCTTCGCATGGCCTTCGAGCTTTGCAGAAGCCAAGACGTAGGAAAGGCAGAGGCCAGGCAGCGGACCAAATAACAGAGGCTCAGGCTCCGAGTTCTGCCAAAACTTGACAACGGGGCCCAGCGCGGGTGAGAATCCGTAACGTGTGAGAATCAGTAACGCGGGCCTGGATTAGGCAGGTCAGAGACCTACTGGAGGGAGGGAGCTGCAAAAATGGATGCCCTCGGGGGCCTGTCTGGGGGGCTGGATTGGAGGCTACTTCTAGTAAGTAGGAGGGAGCCTCCCTCCCCATTTTCTGCCACTCTCCCCCACCCCTCTTAAAAAAAAAAAAAAAAAAAAAAAAAAAAAAGGAGGCATAACCTGACTGTACATCAGCAGGCAGTTTGGTGAATTAAACACATCCCTTCACCAGAAGTCAGGTCTATAGCCGTTACAAGAGCCAATTACAGGGATGTCTTGGTGGGTCAGTCGGTTAAGCGTCTGACTCTTGGCTTCAGCTCAGGTCATGATCTCATGTCTGTGAGTTCGAGCCCCACATCAGGCTCCGTGTTGACAGTGCAGAGCCTGCTTGACACTCTCCCTCCCTCTCTCTCTCTCTGCCCCTCCCCTGCTCACTCTGAGTCTCTCTTAAAAATAAATAAACTTAAAAAAAAAAAGGCAATTATAAAACTATCAGTATTTTTTTAGTGACTTCTTGAAAGCATGGCATAGTGATCTCCACACAGTATTTATATGATCTTCTTATGGCAAAAGTTCATAAACATAGGCATTTCAAAACTTTGAATGGATTAAGTAAAACATAATTCTGAGTATATTAAGGGTTTGGACTTGAGATCAAGAGACTCTTCACTGAGTATGTATCCACTAAATTCTAATCAAGAGATTAACAGTATCAAATAAACTGTCTCATGCATGGCCACAGCCCCTCAAACTAGGAAGCTCTAAAATGGAAGTCCTTTTCCCCTCCAGACTGACCTTCTCTTATTCTCTTTCTCATCCAGCATCACTATTACGCAATAAATCAAGAATGGAAGTGTGAGAGTTACCTGGATTGTAGATCACTGGAGGTTGATATGACAACATCAGGGACCAACCCAAAACATAACCTGTGTATTATCTTCACAGTCACCACCAAAAAATACATGAAACTGCAAGTCTCTAAAGGGCTTATACAGAGAGACTGGGGAACCTGGCCAACTGAGGGAAAGCCGCACTGAAGAAATGATAATTGAAGATGATGAAGGATGAAGAAACCAAAAAATGAGGGGAAGGAGGAGTCCTTCTTCAGAAGGAGTAAGAGTACTTTTACTATTACCACTTTTTCTGCTTTGTCCCTTTATAAACAGTTATTAAGTCTCTCATGTCACAATGAAAACACTCTGGGGTAACAAGTCTGTTCTTTAGAACCATATTTCCCTTCAGTGACAAAATATACTTTGGCCCATTAATATGTGCACTCACTTTCCAAATCTATATATAATTAGGGTTTTTTTCTTTGTGCTAGAAATATAAAATCATGGAAACCAACACTCCAGTATAATCTTCTGGTGTGATGGAAATGATGACAGATTCTCTCATTGTCTCATGTTTTTGCTCAGTGCCAGTACTGTCCAGTCCTCTAGCCACTATTCACATGCGACTGTTGAGCACTTCAAACGCGGTCAGTGTTACTGAGGCAATGATTTTTCATCTTCCTGGTTCAGAATTTTTTAAACATTAAAATTTACGTAAAGCCACTAAAATTAGGGAATTTGTAATCTCCTTAAGGAAATAAGAAATAAGCATTTTTTTCAAAAAAAGAAATACACATTTAAAAAATAAAATTATTATTAATTTTATTAATAAATTTATTTATGGGGGCACCTGGGCGGCTCAGTTGGTTAAGCGCCCAACTTTGGCTCAGGTCATGATCTCATGGTTTGTGCGTTCCAGCCCCGCATTGGGCTCTGTGCTGATAGCTCAGAGCCTGGAGCCTGCTTTGGATTCTGTGTCTCCCTCTGTCTCTGCCCCTCCCTCACTCACACACACTCTCTCTCTCAAAAATAAACATTAAAAAAAATATTTTTAAGTAACTTGTGCACTATAATCTTAATCATTAGTCTTTCCTCCATCTTCCAAAATATGCTCCTTGAACCAATTAGTCCATGTCTATTTCACTTACTATAGATATTTATGTCCTTTCACTAGATTAGCTGGTGTGTAAAGTACCACATAAAGATAATCCATGGGGCACCTGGCTGGCTCAGCCTGTAGAACATGTGATTTTTTTTAATTTTTTTTTAATGTTTTTATTTATTTTTGAGACAGAGAGAGGCAGAGCATGAGCAAGGGAGGGGCAGAGAGAGAGGGAGACACAGAATCTGAAGCAGGCTCCACAGAGCCTGCTGTCAGCACAGAGCCTGACGCGGGGCTCAAACTCACAGACCGTGAGATCATGACCTGAGCCAAAGTCGGATGCTTAACCAACTGAGCCACCCAGGTGCCCCAGAACATGTGATTCTTAATCTCTGGGATGTGAGTTCCCCAGCCCTATGGTGAACAGAGAAATTACTTGAAAAAAGTTAAGTTAAAGATGATCCAGGTTACCTCAGTGCTCTCTCCCGGAGACCAGGGGCTTTTTCTGTTTTGGCCACCACTGTATATTCAGCTCCTAGAACAGGACCCAGTACAAATGAAGTATTTAACAAATACCTGCCTGGCTGCAGGCTGTCCCACTATGACCACATTCCTATTTGCTAGAAGTCTACTGATGTTTAATGGCGTCTGACAAGCCACAGAAGGCACCTGCACAGTCACCACGTTAAAAAGGTTTTTCTCTTGCAGGACAACACTGGTCTGTGAGGACCTGTGACTGAGGGAGGATTTTCTACCTTGACTAAATCAATTTTCTGATGTTTAGTGAGGACTGACTTCCCTCAAAAAGATCTCCCACATTCAATGCAACTATATGGTTTCTCTCCTGTATGAGTTCTCTGATGTATAATGAACCGGGTAAGGCTTTCCCACATTCACTACATTTAAAGGGTTTCTCTCCTGTGTGAGTTCTTTGATGTTTAATGAGACCTGTCTTCTGGGAACAGGATTTTCCACATTCACTGTCCACAAAGGGAGTCTTTCCTGTGCGAAATCTCTGATGTGCTAGAATCCAAAGCAGGCTCCAGGCACGTCTTTTGGCTGAAGACTTTCCCACACTTATTGCATATATAAGGTTTCTCCTGCATGAATCCGCAGCTGTACCATGAGATTTCCCTTCTCGATGAAGGCCTTTTCCACATTCACTGCACATAAAAAGTCTCTCTCGTGTGTTTTCTGATGTACACTGAGCCATGATTTCTTGAGGAAGGCTTTGCCACAAACAGTGCATTCATAAGGTTTTTCTCCTGTTTATGCGTTCTCTGGTGTTCAGTGAGCATGAACTTTCTGGAGAATGTTTTCCTGCAAAGACTGCATTTGTGGGGTTACCCTCCTGCATGAAGATTCTGGTGACCAGTGAACCAGGACTTCTGAATGAAGCATTTCCCATATTTACTTCATACGTGAGGTTTCTTTGTTTTTTTAATTTTCTGATGCTTGATGATTTGGCACTTAGTGCTGATAAGTGTTTTGCTTTCAGGGGATTTAATTTCATTCTGAAATTGTTCATGATTAACGTGAAGAAAGGATTTCCCATCTACAGTATGCTCTGCAGTGGTTCTGCTCTGGTTAAGGAGTAAAATTTGATTTCATACTTTTTCCATGTAAGTCAAACATATCATGTTTTTGCCTTAACACCAAATGAGTTTTGCTCCGAAGAAGAGAATTTTCAAATGTGTTATGTTTGTGTCATTGTTCTAGGCTATTTTCCATGAATTCATTTTGTAAGTGCTCTGGCAGATGACCATCAAGTTTCCAGATTTCTAGAAAATAAAAAAAATTAATTCTTCCACCATATTGACTAAAATAAAAGTATTTTTTAAATGTTTATTTTTATTTTTGAGAGAGAGAAAGAGTGTGAGCAGGGAAAGGACAGAGAGTGAGGGAGACACAGAATCTAAAGCAGGCCCCAGGCTCTGAACTTTCAGCACAGAGCCTGACGTGGGGCTCAAACCCACAAACCGTAATATCATGGCCTGAGCTGAAGTCAGATGCTTAACTGACGAAGCCACTCAGGCACCCCTAGAATAAAAGTATTTTTTAAATAGCTTCATTTGAGGTGACTTCATGATGAACTTATTATATGAGTATAAATAAAACTCTGTGTTTAATGTTCCTTATATATTAGAAAATAACAGTAATAATGAATTAACACAAATTTGGCAACTTTCCAAATATTGCAGAACATGCAGTCTGTGCAATACACACAATTTACCGTGAGCAGCAGACTACAGGTTGGAGGGTTGCCTCATCCAAACTGGCAAGAGACTCCTTCACTTCACAAATCCTTACTGATGACTACTGTGAACTGGGCATGGTGCTCATGGTGGGGACACACATGAGTCCTCATGTTCAGGAAGCCTACACTACAGTTTGGTAAAACCACTTAAAGGGCAAAGAAAGACACAAGGAGGACAGCTGCAGGTTGTGAGAATGAGTGGGAAGGATCACTGGAGATGGAGAGAAGTGCAGGAAATCAGGTTACACTTGGAAGACGGGCCTCCCTGGAGGATTCATTGTCATGTCGTGGTTGCCCTTGGGGAGCAACAATATGACGCAGCAGAGAGCTCCAAGCACATGTAACCGACACCTCAGAGAGATGTCCCCTTTCCTAAAAGAGAAGCCCCAGTCCCAGCACCTCCTCTTCCGTTACTACCATCATCACATTCCAAATACCATTTCATTGCAGCACTTTTCACCCTCTAGACATACAATATATCTTCTTATTGGATCAGGTTTATATTTTGTCATCTTAGAATGAAAGCTCTTTTTCTGTTTTTATGCTTTTTCTCACTGCTGTTACACTAGGCTATCAAGAAAAAATTCATTTAAAAAAATGAATCAAGTAAGCAATCGTGTGTGGAAAACACTGGGGAGTTTAGGGAAAAAAATAGAAATCTCTGCGTGAGCAAGAAATAACTATTATCACAGGGACACAGAGAAGAATTTCATGTCTGACAAGTAGTATGGTTAACTGGGACTTAATGTCATCAGGATATAATGGGAAGAAAATGGAAGCTTTCAGGAAGCGAATGCAATGGTAACATCGACAATAACCAAAAGGAAGATCAGAATTAGTAAATACACAAAGGAATTAAGATAAAGTAGGCATGAGGCATGATCTGGCTTAGGCTTGAATAGAGAATGCAGGATATTAAAATATCTTTTTAGTTAAACTTTGTGAACAGCTGAGGAGTGCCTGGGTGGCTCAGTCAGTTGAGTGTCCAACTTTCGGTTTTGACTCAGGTCATGATTGCAGGGTCATTGGATCGAGCTCCGTGAGGACTCCATGCTGAGCCTGGTGCCTGCTTGGAATTCTCTCCCTCTGCCCCTCTCCCCTACATGCACTTGACTTCAGCTCAGGTCATGATCTCATGGTTCGTGGGTTCAAGCCCGCATGGGGCTCTGTGCTGACAGCTGGGAGCCTGGAGCCTGCTTCCAATTTTGTGTCTCCCTCTCTCTCTCTGCCCCTTCCCTGCTTGCACTCTCTCTCCTCTCTCCCTCCCTCTCTCTCTCTCTCTCTCAAAAATAAATAAAACATTAAAAAAAATAATTAAGAAAATGCATGATGTAGGTGGCTCAGTGGATTAAGTGACCAGCTCTTGATTTTGGCTCAGGTCATGATCTCACAGTTATGAGATGGAGCCCTGCGTTGGGGTCTGCACTGACAGTGCAGGGCCTACTTGGGATTCTCTCTCTCTGCTCCTAACCCACTCACACTCCCTCTCTTAAATAAACTTTTCAAAAATGCATGATGTATAATTATGTTCATACGCAGTGGTAATGATTAGGAATGGTTAATTATATCATAAAATTATAAAGAAAAGCATGAAAGTGTTTGCTACACTAGCAAGATGGTAATTACCTTTGGGTGTGAGGACGGGATATAATTGGGAAGAGGTTCACAAACAGCACTGGGGTGCTGACAATGTTGTTTCTTAACCTGGGTAGTGACTTTATATATGTATATTTCTTTTATACTGATTAACTTATAGATCTTTTAAATTAACAAAGAAAGGGAAGAGCTGAAATATACTAAAAGACTGTTATGTTAAAAGGCCAATAATACGTATTTGCCTCACTACAAATACCTATCCAGTCAAAGGAGAAAGTGTAAACAAAGAATATAAGGAATTAGTGACAGGTATGACTCAAATAAGATAAAGGGCTTTTTTTTTTGTCTGAAAGAATACTATGAATATTTTTATGCCGCTAAATTTAAAGTCTTGGATTAATGTTCTTAAAACATGTTAACTCCAGACAATATAGCAGGTGAATTTTAATGATAGGCAATAAGACAAAGATGTCCACTACCACCCCACTTTTGAGCTCTATATTGCAGAGGAGAACCAGAGCATTAAGAATAAATTATAAACATTAGAAACTGGAATGAAAAATTAAGGTTATACTCAGACAATCTGGGCGCCTGGGTGGCTCAGTGAGTGAAGCATAGATTTCATGGACTTCAGCTCAGGTCATGATCTCACAGTGGGTGAGTTCAAGCCCCGCATGGGGCTCTCTGCTGTCAGCACAGAGCCCCCTTTGGATCCTTTGACCCCTCTCTCTCTGCCCTTCCCCTGCTCGCATTTTCTCTCTCAAAAATACGTAAACATTAAAAAAAAAAAAGTTATACTCAGACAACATCATCATGGACATAGAAAAAGAGATTCAAAGAATTACTAACATAAAAGAGAAAATGCTCCCCCAGAAACCAGTAAACAGATTTTCACAGATAGCTGGCTGCAACCGCACCACATACGAAGCTCATTTCACAGAAATTCAGTCATTAGCAATCGGAACTGGGACCACCACGGCTGAGTAACACCAACCGGTACTTAGTAATAAACCGACATGCGGATCACCCTGCAAGAGGGGTGGATCCTAAGCAAAACGGGCATTCTGTTGGCAAAGAACAAAGTGTGGACGTAGGGCAGGCAAGTAAGCAACAGTGTTGCCCGCTGCTATGTATTAAGAGGTGAGTGCGGGCGCTGGCAAACATTTTCCTGCAAACGGATAGATATTACACATTTTCAACTTAAGATCTCTGTCGCAAGGACTCCATTCTTCCTCTGCCCCGGGAAAACAGCCATAGACGACGACTAACAGACGGCGGTGGCGATTTAGCCCCTCGGTCTGCAAGAAGTCAACCCCTGGACAAAAGGCTTTACAACAAAACAAAACAAACCAAACCACAGAGGGTTTGGAACTACCCTCCTGCGCTCTGCCGTCTTCTGTCCCAGCAGCCCGGCTAAGAACTTCAACCCAAACTCCAGCCCCGGGTCCTTGGCGTCCCAAGCTGCAGCCCTGACAAATGTCTCTGTACCAGACACCGATCTCACACGCCCTTATTAATCCGAAAACCGGGCGAGACACCCCGATGTCATGAGCACCCACCGGAGCCCCAACATCACTGAGCCCCAAATTAAATCCCCCCACCCCACCCCCCACCCCGGAACCAGACACTTCGATCATCGTAAATGATCGGCCCCGCCTGCTGCAGGACTCCATACGCTCTACAGAGCGGACACGGTCGCGATCTCTACAGACCCTTAACGGTCTTAATGGCCCCAAAAGTACCCCAACCACAGACACACTGCCTGGTTCCCCTCAAATACCTCAAATCAGAGGCCCACCTGGTTCTCCTTAAATACCTCCACCTCGGCGCTTTCTACCCTCCCCGACCGACCCCGGGCAGTGATTTCACGGATCCATGCTACAGCAGGTCCACACGTCACCCTGTGAGAAGCAAAACGCCCACCGTGAATAATAATAACAACAGCAACAGCAGCAGCAACAACAACAACAATAATAAAACAACCTTCCAAGGACAAAACCACACACTGACCTAGTTGCCGTCAGATCCGTGGGGAGAACCTGAACGCGGATCGCCCGGCAACCCCTCGGAGTACGGCGGCCGACGAACACTGGAGGCCCTCAGAGATCCGCGAACGACGAATTTCCGGTATTTCCCATGAGGCATTGTGTCCGCGTCCGCTCTCCGTGGCCGTGCGGGCGGCCATATTGGGGCGTCCGACGTACTCAAAGCAAAAGGGTGGATTTGCGGCCAGAAGCGGGAGTGGCCGAGATGAGAAGTTTCTGAAGTTCTCTCTTATCCTCAACGTCGACTTTCGCGGAAGATTGATAAATTTTCAAAGTCTGGAGCTTCGCGAGGCAGACGTGGTGCGGGCTACATTGTGTTGGACGGGCTTGTCAGGAACTTACATGACGGGGTGTATATTATCCACTTTGTGTTAAAAAAAAAAAAAAAAAAAAAAAAGTTTCCAAACGAACTAGTAGGAGTTTAGGTGTCGATAGCGCAGCAGAGAATGAACTAACATCTGGGAAGAAAAAGTAATACGTCCGGTAAACGGACACCCACGCAAAAGTTATGGCGGAAGATTGCTTGCAGAAAGTGGTTTTTGTTTTTTTTTTTTTTTTTCCCCAACATTTATTTATTTTTGGGACAGAGAGAGACAGAGCATGAACGGGGGAGGGGCAGAGAGAGAGGGAGACACAGAATCGGAAACAGGCTCCAGGCTCTGAGCCATCAGCCCAGAGCCTGACGCCGGGCTCGAACTCACGGACCGCGAGATCGTGACCTGGCTGAAGTCGGACGCCCAACCGACTGCGCCACCCAGGCGCCCCAGAAAGTGGTTTTTAAGAACACAAGATTTCCAGAAACTGGTACAGCGTGAGGCTGGTCATCACCCACCAGAGGGAAAGAGCGGATGGACGAACCTAAATTGGGACTGCGATTGGGGCCTGGGAGAAAGGCCACCAAAAGCGGGCCAACAAAGGTCCGATGCCAATGAGAAAGGCACAGCCTGAATCCATCCAATCATGTGAGGGTGGGGGTGGTTAGTAACCCAGGATTTAGGACAAAGAGCGCCAAAATTAAGGGTATGTCAGGCCGGTGTTAAAAATGCGGAGTCCTGGACTCCAGCCCCCAGAGGCTCTGGGTTTGGGAGGTGTTGGGATGGGACTCAAGAGTTTGCGTTGTTTCTCAGCTATCAGACGCGGGAGGCTTGTCAGAGACAATCCATAGAAACCACTATTAAATGTTATGTGGTTACAAATACTGATGGGTGACTCCCCTCCGTAGATTTGTCTTAGCTCAAATTATATCCAGAAAAGCCCATGGAGGGGTAAGGAGGAGGGAATAGAGCCTTGCCTGTAACTATCTATTCATTAATATAAATCAGTATTACTAGGCCTAGTAATTAAATCAGTATTACTAGGCCTAGTATTACTAGGACTTAACGCTTTCTTACATTACATAATCCACTTACTCTGCCTCCATAAAGGCAGTTCCTTTGCCTATTTTATTCACTAATGTATCCTCATTGTGCAGAACAGTGCCCTGCGTTGTGTTGGTGCTTTAAAATATACCTGAAGGAATGAATACCAATATCCCAGTATTTCATATTGAATTCTGAGACAGACACGGGATGGGAAATCTCTCCTTCCGGAGAGAACTCACTGTTTATAACTTGGATAGGTGAATGACTATATGATGGTTACTTGATAAGGAGAGGCCAATCCCAGAAGAGGGAGAGTAAATAGTGAAGAGAAAGCACATGTCTCAGTTCAGCAGTGAACAGTGGAGCTGGAATCTTTGATATGGTGGCAACTCTCAAGGGTGATAGTTCTGTAGGTAAATAACAAAGGTTCTTCTCCGTGACATCCCCGAGGGATCTCACCTCCCATCTCCTATATTCTCTATTCTTAACAGACTGAGGTTCTTGTCCTCCTGTTTATGATATGTCTTCTGAGGATCCATTTTCTTTTCTGCTCTGCCTGGTTTATATTCAGTTATTGAGTTGCCAATCACACTCAGTTTGGAGGGAGACATCTGTATTATTTAGAATTGCCTCTGAAGGACTCATTCCTTCTTTTGATGACAAGACATTCCGACTAGTCCATTGGCTAATTCACTCACTTTTCCAAATCAACATATTTGTCTTAAGTTTTCTGTGCTTGGAATATAAAACCATGTAAACCAATACTCCCCAAGATAACTTTCTGGGAATTATAATAGATTTCTCTCAGTCTGTGCTTTTTAGCCATATAGTTAGCTATATATAGTTAGCCATATAGGTAGCTGTCCAGTGAGGTAGCCACTAGTTACATACTGCTGCTGAGTACTTGAAATTTGGTTTAGTGCAATTGAGGAACTGATTTTTTTGTTTTTAAAACTTTACAATTTAAACAGCAAAAAAAATTACCAAGGAATTTTTAACCTATTTGGGAGATAAGACATGGACATGAAAAAAATAACTTACTTACATCCTAAACTGCTTTAAAGTCCATTAAGAGTCCTTGCCCTCCCTTGAAGTAATATACCCTTTGGACAAGAAATTCTCATAACCCCTTGGGCCAATTATAGTGATCATCCCTTATCCATGGTTTGGCTTTCAAGGCGTTCAATCACCCGAGGTCAAATGTGGTCTAGAAGCAGATGATCCTCCTCCTAACATCCACAGTAGCCTAACGCTAAAACCATCACAACTCCTACACGTCACTTTATATCTCGTAGGCATTTTATCATCTCACATCATCACAGGAAGAAGGGTGGGGACAAGACAAAATGTTTTGAGAGAACACATTCACATAACTTTTATACAGTATGTTGTTATAAGTGTCCTATTATTACTGATGTTAATTTCTGTGTGTAATTCATAAATTAGACTATCACAGGTGTCTGCATATAAGAAAAAACATACTATGGGGGCACCCGGGTGGCCCAGTTGGTTGAGCACCTGACTTTGGCTCAGGTCATGATCTTGTGGTTCATAAATTCAAGCCCCACATTGGACTCCCTGCAGTCAGTGCAGAGCCTGCTTCAGATCCTCTATCCTCATTTCTCTACCCCTCCCCAGCTTGCACTCGCTCTCTCAAAAATAAACATTTTTTAAAAAAATAAAAAATAAATTGGGGCTCCTGGGTGGCTCAGTCAGTTAATTGTCCGACTTGAGGTCAGGTCATGATCTCGCAGTTTGTGAGTTCGAGCCCTGCGTCAGAATCTGTGCTGACAGTCCAGAGCCTGGAGCCTGCTTCTGATTCTGTCTCCCTCTCTCTCTCTGCCCCTCTCCACTCACGCTCTGTGTCTCTCTCTCTCCCAAAAATAAACATTTAAAAAAATTAAAAAAAAAAAAAAAAAGAACATACTATGTATAGGGTTGAGTACTATTCTAGCTTCAGGCATCCACTGGGGGTCTTAGAATGTATCCTCAGCATATAAGAGGGGACCACCATACTCTCTATCTTCTATGGACTACTTGTGTCCCGCCCCCCCCCCCCCCCGCCAAAATTCATACATTGAAGCCTAATCCCAACTATGATGGTATTAAGAAGTGGCCACTTGATGGGATGCCTGGGTGGCTCAGTTGGTTAAGTGTTCGACTTCAACTCAGGTCATGATCTCACGGTTCGTGAGTTTGGGCCCCGCGTCAGGCTCTGTGCTGACAGTTTAGAGCCTGGAGCCTGCTTCGAGTTCTGTGACACCCTCTCTCTCTGCCCCTCCCCTGCTCATAACTCTGTCTTTCTCTCTCAAAAATGAATAAACATTAAAAAAAATAAAGAAGTGGGCCCTTGAGGTGATTAGGTCATAAGGATGTAACACTCATGAATCAGATCAGTGCCCCTGTAAGACCTCCCACGAACGCCCTTCCCCTTCCCTTATGTGAGGACAGTGGGATGACTGCCTCCTGTGAGCCAGGAAGCAGACCTTTAAGCAGCAATCTGTCAGTGCCTTCATCTTCGACTTTGCAGCTTCCACAACAGAAATAATGTTTTCTTCATTTTTTATTCAAGACTTCTCAGAAAGTTTTGAAACATTCGTTATGTAGAAACTTTGCATTTTAATAATTTTTTTTTTTATAAGCCATCCAGGCTACAGTATCCTCTTACAGCAAACAACCAAGACTATTTCACCTAGTGTGGATATTTACATCCTCTTATTAGATTAGCTGGTGTGTAAACATACCACTTAAGGATAATCTAGCAACCTCAGTGCTCTCTCCAGGAAACTAGGGGCTTTTTCTACTTTTGGTCACTACTGTATCCTCAGCTTCTGGAACAGGACCCAGTACAAAAGGAGTATTTGACAAATACTCCATAAACTAATGAACTGACTCAGTCTAAGGCTGCTGTTTCATGAGTGCCTCTGCATAAAATAAACTTTAAGAGCTAACGGCAGACATCCCAGTTTCCAATGAATCATCTTGGCCTGGGGAAACTGAATTGATATGCACATGTCCCATATCCCACCCACCCAATATTAGCCCTTTCCTGATTTTTCATTCATAGCAGCATCCCAGATACAAATTATCTTGTATGTTTTTAAAATTCACCTACTTATTTCCTCCACTTAGTTGAACTCAGACTTCCTCCATTCCTTTAACAGATACAATAGAGCAACTGATGTGTATGTGTTTGGGTTAACATCAGATTATGCCTCCGTACCAATGCATATTTTTAATAGGATGAGGAAATCAGGCTTTCCCAGCCTCAGCCTTTATACAATTCCTCTCAGTATATACTTTTCAGCCATAATACAATCTAGAAATTTTTGCTCAATCCTTCTCCACGTAGAATGTCTCCAAGCTTCCTCCTACTGGTTTTCTGTGACATAAAATAAGACATAATTGACCACAGAAGGCACGAACACATTCACTGTATTCATAAGGTTTCTGTCCTGTGCAAACCCTCTGTTATCTCCTAAGGGTGCACATCTGGCTGCAGGCTGTCCCACTATGACCACATTGCTATTTGCTAAGAGTCCACTGATGTTTAATGGCGTGTGACAAGCCACAGAAGGCACTTGCATAGTCGCTGTGTTAACAAGGCCTTTCTCCTGCACAGCACCACTAGTCTGTGATAAGCTGTGACTCTCTGAGGGAGGATTTTCCACTTTGACTGAATCTCCACAGATCTCTCTTGTGTGAATTCTCTTATGTTTAACAAGGCAAGACATGTAGGCAAAAGCCTTTCCACACTCATTGCAGACGTAGGGTCTCTCACCTGTGTGAGTTCTCTGATGGACAATGAGCTTTTCCTTTGTGGTAAAGGCTTTCCCACACTCACTGCATTCAAAAGGTTTCTCTCCCGTGTGAATTTTTTGGTGTTTAATGAGACCTGACTTCTGGGAACAGGATTTTCCACATTCACTGCACACAAAGGGACTCTTTCCGGTGTGATATCTTTGATGTGCTATGAGACAGGTCTTCTGGATGAAGCCTTTCCCACATTCATTGCATATATAAGGTTTCTCTCCTGTATGGATACGCTGATGTACAATGAGATTTCCCTTCTGGATAAAGCCTTTTCCACATTCACTGCAAATGTATGGTTTCTCTCCAGTATGTGTTCTCTGATGTATTTTGAGCCGTGATTTCTTGAGGAAGGCTTTGCCACATTCATTGCATTCATAAGGTTTTTCTCCTGTATGCATTTTCTGGTGTTCAGTGAGCATGAACTTTCTGTTGAACGCTTTCCCACAGAGACAACATCTGTGGGGTTTCTCTCCTGTATGAATGATCTGATGATCAGTGAGGCAGGACTTCCTCTTGAAGGCTTTCCCACATTCACTGCATACATGAGGCTTCTCTGTTTTTTGTGTTTTCTGAGGCTTGCTGAATTGGGACTTAGTAATGATGAGTTTCTTGCTTTCAGGGGATTTAATTTTAGTATGAAAGTGTTCATTATTAGTGTGGAGAAAAGATTTTCCATCTCCACTAGGATCTGCAGGGTTCTTTATTTCATTGCTTCTGTTCTGGTTACATAAAGTTAACTTTGGTTTCATAGTTTTTCCATGTAAGTCACATATATCATGATTTTGTCTTAACACGGAATGAGCTGTGCTCTGATGAACAGTATTTTCAAATGCGTTATGTTTATGCCATTGTTCTAGGCTATTCTCCATTATTTCATTTTTTAAGTGCTCCGGTAAATAGTCATCAAGTTTCCAGATTTCTAGGAAAGAAAAGAACAATGAATTCATTCACCATCTTGATTTGGAAGAAAGATCACCGAAAAACTATCTTGATGTAAGGTGTCTATTTAGTGATGACCCTATGAAATTAGGATCAATAAAAATACATTTTAATGTTCCTCGCACATCGGATAAAACGATAATATAAATAACCCAGAGGATAAAAGTAGTTAGCGTAAAAACAAGGTTAGATCATTTGCAATGAATAAATACAGATTTGCCTCCTTTCTAAAGGAGGCCTCACAAAACATGCAGAGACTGTGAAATACACACAATTTACTGTGAGCAGCAGACCACAGGTTGGAGGGTCGCCTCATCCAAACTGGTAAGAGACTCCTTCACTTCACAAATCCTTACTGATGACTACAGTGCACGGGGCATGTGCTCATGGTGGGGACACACACACACAGAGTCATCATGTTCAGGGAGCCTACACTGCCATTTGGTAAAACCACTTAAAGGGCAAAGAAGGACACAAGGAAAACAGCTGCAGGTTGTGAAACGGGTGGGAAGGAACATTGGAGATGGAGAGAGGTGCAGGAAATCAGGTTACACTTGGAAAACGGGCCTGCCTATAGAATTCATTGTCGTGGTTGGCCTTGGGGAGCAATAATAACGATACACACTGGGTTCCAAGCACATGTAACCTACAAATTCCAAAAGGGAACTCCCGATTTCCCATCCCAAATCTCCTCCTCCACACAGCACCTCCATCACAGTGAATGACAACTCCAGTCTTCCCTTTAACCAGGACAGAACTCCTCAGCGCCTCCTGCCATCTGTCTGTCTCGCTCACACAAGTACCTACCTCATTGATCAATCCCACCTGCCCTCTTTAGAATCATAACCAGAACTGAACCAACACCAATGCCCTCCACCCTCGTGGAGGCCAATTTCTTTCTCATTTTACAGCAGCAGCCTCCTACTTGGCTTTCCTATTCCTCCCCTGCCGAGTCCTGTCTCCTGTACAATAGCCAAAGTGATCCTTTCAAACATAAATTACATCATGTCAAGCCTCCTCTACTTGAAACTCCCTAACGTTTTCTCATCTCATGAGGAATAAAATCAAGGTCTTAACGTGTCCTTAAAAGGCCTTATGTGACCTGCTACCCCAACCCCCTGTCACTACCCCAGTGACCTTCTCTCCAGTCTTGCTCTGTCCACTCTTCCTAAATTCTTCAGATCACACTCCTGCCTCGGGCCTGTGAACTGTCCAGGTTTACTTTGGAACATTCCTTACCCAGGGAGCTGCTCACATCCCTCATCTACTTGCTCAAATGTACCTTAAGGATTTCCTATTCCTCAAATCACAGCCAATACCAAGCACTCATTCTTCAATTATGCTGTTTTAACGTTCCTTATAGCCATTTCCACCCCCAGAGTCTTACCTTCAACCTCCATTCATTCCTTCCTCTTATAGCCCATATTTACTTAAATGTCAGATCTCATCTGCCCTCTGTAATGACCGTATCCAGATCATGACCAACACGTCCCTTCCACCCATTCTGAGGACAACCAACCTGTCATGTTGTACGGCAGCCTCCTATATGGCTTTCCTGCTTACACCCTTGCCTGCTACTGTCTACTATATACACAGCAGAGGGATTCTTTGAAAACATAATTATTACATGTCACTTGCTATGCTCTCGGGCGCCTGGGTGGCTCAGCCAGTTAAGCATTTGACTCTTGATTTTGGCTCACGTCATGACCTCACCATTTGTGAGCTCTGTGCTGACAGCGTGGAGCCTACTTGGGATTCTCTTTCCCTCTCCCTCTCTGCCCCTCCCCAGCTTGACCTCTCTCTCTCTCTCTCTCTCTCTCTCTCAAAATAAATAAATAAACTTTAAAAAAAAATGAACTTGCTGTGGTCTCTACTTGGAACACTCCCAACCCAGCAACCTGTTAACTTCCCTCACCTCTCGGCTCTAAGGCACCTTATCAGAGGGGCGCTCCATTCCTAAAAAGGAGACCAAGACCCTACTGTCCCATTATGGTGACTAAGTTTTTCTATTTAAATGTTTACATATTTTTAAATGTTTACTTACTTATATTTGAGGTGGGGGGCAAAGAGGGAGGGGAACAGAGGATCTGAAGCAGGCTCTGCCCTGACAGGAGTGGAGCCTGATGTGGGGCTCAAATTCACAAACCATGACATCATGACCTGAGCCAAAATCAGATGCTTAACCAACTGAGCCACCCAGGTGCCCTGATAACTAAATTTTTATCACAGTACTTTTCGCCCCGATGACTAAATTTTTATCACAGTACTTTTCACTTCCCTAGACATATTTATTTATTTTGATTATTTTCTTTATTCCTTCTCTTAGAACGAAAGCTCTTGTGTTTTTCTTACTGCTCTTACCCTCAAGTATACACTGCTAAGCTACCAGAAACTAATTTTTAAAGGAATGAATGAAGGAAGCAGTCACATGTATGGAACACAGTGGGGAGAGTGTAGGAGAGATGATGAAACTCTGCCTTTGTGTAAGTGAGATGATACATCATAGATATCACAGAAAGAGGAATTTCAGGTCACATGACAGGTAACGTAGTTAACTGGGATTCAATGTCATCAAATCCAATGGAAAAAATACAAGTTTTAGGGAAATGAACACAGCAGTGTCACATCTATAATGAACAAGAAGAAAGTTCAAAATTAGTAAATACACAAAGGAATTAAAGTAGGCATGAGGTAAGATCTGCAGAGAGTGAAGGATGTTAAAATATCTTTTTAGGGGCGCCTGGGTAGCTCAGTCGGCTGAGCGTCCGACTTCCGCTCAGGTCATGACCTCGCGGTCCCTGAGTTCGAGCCCCGCGTCGGGCTCTGTGCTGACAGCTCAGAGCCTGGAGCCTGTTTCGGATTCTGTGTCTCCCTCTCTCTCTGACCCTCCACCATTCATGCTGTCTCTCCCTGTCTCAAAAATAAATAAACATTTAAAAAATTAAAAAAAAAAATCTTTTTAGTTAAAATTCACGAACAACTGACTCCTTTAAAGAAGAGCACTCTGCAGGTAGGGAATATCTGAGGTCATGCCCGGACGGCCAGGATGTGAGATGCACGGGAGTAAAGAAGAACCTAAACTTACAGGGGCTTTCTGGGAGGAGAGAGGAGGTGAGTTCCTTGCAGTAATTGGGAACTCAGGAGAGTTGCCACGGGGATGAGTGAATTATACAGACCTAAAGTCTGGTGGATCACATTGAGGAGATGTCAGTTTGGGAATTTTCTTAAGTGAACAGAAGAAACTTAGCTTATTAGAATGCAGCAAAGTGTGAAGGGCTAGGAGACCAGATGAGAAGATGGAAAACAGAACCTTGGGAGAACTTCAGAGTGAGGACAAGGGCACAGTGAAGACTTTGGGGACCCAGCATCCTGGCTGGGGTGGAGGTTAGGAAGGCAAATCAACATGACCAATGGGACAGAGGGGTGCAGTAGTCAGAAGACAGGAATTCAAAGTGTTCTCTTTGGAGAGAGGCCTTGGGACAATGGAATTTTATAGCAAGGGAGGTCAAAGGGAATGAAGAGGAAGGGAAAGATCAGAGAATCTTAGGAAGAAGAAAACTATGCAAATAAGCAAAATATTAACATGTAGATAAAAATGAATAGATCCCAGAATAGGCAAAGAGTATATTTTTCTCTAAACTCCTACAAAAAAAAAGAGGTCGCACGTTGGGAGAGAGATGCATGGAGGCACTGCTTACCTATCCTCAAACCCTCTCGCAGCTGTGACTCTTATCTGGCCAACTAGAATGTGATTTCCACAGCCTAGCCCCCTCCTGGTTCTCTGACTCACCTGAACAGGTTCGAAAGGGGATGTCATCTTCCACTGTCCCTGTTGGTTTTCCTTGAGCCAACTTGGTGAGCACATCTGGTTTCCTGGGGTAAAAACCTGTTCAGGGGAAATGACAGAAGACTAAGCATTGGGCTTGGGGTCTCTGAAGACCACAGAAATGTGACAGTTGACAACAAAACAATTTTCACATTACAAAGGAAAAACATACTGCCCTACATGTCTCCTCTCCCGTTGATTCTCTACTAAGTACTTGACTTCTGACACCTGATCCATGGGGTTTTGACACATCAAGGAATTCTGTGACACCAAAGGACACCGACTGGGTGTCCGACAACTTAGATCAGTTCTGACAATCTCCACCTGGTGACGGCTTCCGATCCCACAGGTTAGGGGTTCACTACCACAAAACTGCACACCTCCTCCACTTCAGATGCCAATCACAAGTCCAAGTTGTTTCTTGAGCTTCTGATAGACTAAATATGGACTGGAGGTTCCCATGACCCCCTTTTTCAGGTTCAATTAATTTGCTGGGGCAACCCACGGAACTTAGTAGAACAATTTACTTATTACGTTACTGGTTTATTATAAACAGATATAACTCAGACATAGCCCAGTGAAAGAGATACACAGTACAAGGTATGTGGGAAGGGGTGTGGAGCTTCCAGGCTGTGTCTCGGCATCCCACATTCCCTGCACCTCCGTGTGTTCACCATTTCAAGAGGTCTCTAAACCTGGGTTTTTATGGAGGCTTCATTAAGTAGGCATGATTAAGTAAATTAAATCATTAGCCTTTGGTGACTGGTTCAAACTCCAGCTGTTCTCTCCTCTCCAGAGGTGAGGTGGAACTGAAAGTTGCAACCCTCTAATCGTGGTTGGTTCCCCTGGCAACCAGACTCCATCCTTAGGTCATATAGTGGCTTTCCGAAATCACCTCATCAACATAAATCCAAATATGGTTGAAAGGGTCTTGTTACATAAATAACAAAAGACACCCATTTTACATTTATCTTCTTATAACCTAGGAAATCACAACTGTTGCAGGAGCTCTGTGCCAAAATTGGAGATGAAGGCCAAAAAGATATACATGTATGTACATATACATATATATGCATATGTATGTATATATGTTAAAATATACATGTACATATGTATATATGTATACAAAAGCATACATGTATATACATAAATATATATATATCACAATATCATACATTTGTACAAAGTAAAGGTTGTGCACTTAGGTGAAGGGAGAACATACCCATGTCTCTGGAGCCAGGGAGGGGACTGAGAATCTAATTTCAGAGCAGCATACATACTCCAGAGCTTTAAGAAGCCGAGAAAGGAAAGGCCACTGATGGGGACCCTCTGAGTGACACAGGGGAGCTGTCCTCACCCAATGACACCAGGTTCCTATAGTTCTCCAACATCACATCCCGGTACAGGTTCTTCTGAGCAGGGGCCAGGAGCTGCCACTCCTCCCATGTGAAGTTCACAGCCACATCATCAAACGTCAGGGATTCCTGTAATAACAGTGCTCTCTAATGAAGTGATGTCCGTTTGATGGTATGGAAGAAATGTTAAAATTTTTCTGCCTATTTCCACTCTATAGGTTTTATCTAGACATGTAGTGGTGCTTTTATTTTGGTACAATGTGGACGAAGCAAATACCTAATTAAATATTCTGTAATTGTGCACTCAGTCATCCATCCATTCTTCCAACGAGAAGTTTCTATAACATGTAGAAGTTCAATCTTGTTAACCTAGAAACACCATCCATATGGAGATGACAGACAAAAGATATATGTATGTATACTTTTCAGATTAATGGAACTGATTTTTTTATAGGTCTCTACAACACCATTAGGGAACAAAGGAAAGAATAAAATAAACCAAAAGTCACCTGTGCCTGGATCATTTTTTCTGCTCTCTGAAAATGGCTGGCAATGGGGAAGCTCTGCTTTGTGTCTTCTGGATCTACTCTTAACTTCTCTTCAGAAATCTCAGTCCTGGATGAGCACTGGGTGTTATATGTAAATGATGAATCACTAAATTTTATTCCTGAAAAAAATAAATAAATACATTTTGATTTAAAAAAAAAAGCAGAATGAAAACATGAACATGTTGTTAAAATGGGGCTTGTCCTACTACTAGGTATTTACCCAAAGGACACAAAAACACTGGCTCGAGGGGGCACATGCACCCCAGTGTTCATAGTAGTGCTATCAACAATAGCCAAAGTATGGAAAGAGCCCAAATGTCCCACTAACGAATGGATAAAGAAGATGTGGTATATATATATATACAATGGAACATTACTTGGCAATCAAAAAGAATGAAATCTTGCCATTTGCAACAACATGGATGGAACTAGAGGGTATTATGCTAAGTGAAATGTGTCATCAGAGGAAAACAGGTATCACATGATTTCACTCATATGTGGAATCTGAGAAACTCAACAGATGAACATGGGGGAAGGGAAGGAAAATCACGATAAAAACAGAAGAGAAGGGGCAAACCATAAGAGACTCTTAAACAGAACATGACAGGGATGTCCACTCTCACCATGTTCAACGTAGTATTGGAAGTCCTAACCTCAGCAACCAGACAACACAAAGAAATAAAAGGCACCCAAATAGGCAAGGAGGAAGTCAAACTCTCACTCTTCGCAGACAGTATGATACTCTATATGGAAAACCCAAAAGATTCCACCAAAAAACTGCTAGAACTGATCCATGAATTCAGGAAAGTCGCAGGATATAGAATCAATGCACAGAAATCGGCTGCATTTCTATACACCAATAATGAAGCAACAGAAAGAGAAATCAAGGAATCGATCCCACTTACAATTGCACCAAAACTCATAAAATATCTAGGAATGAACCTAACCAAAGAGTTGAAAAATCTATACACTGAAAACCATAGAAAGTTTATGAAGGAAATTGAAAAGGACACACACACACACACACACACACACACACACACACACAAAACCATTCCATGCTCATGAATTGGAAGAACAAATATTGTTAAAATGTCAATACTACTCAAAGCAATCTACATATTCAATGCAATCCCTACCGAAATAACACCAGTATTCTTCACAGAGGTAGAACCAACAATCCTAAAATTTGTATGGAACCAGAAATGACCCCAAATAGCCAAAGCAATACTAAAAAAGAAAACCAAGGCTGGAGACATCACAATTAGGGATTTCAACCTGTATTACACAGCTGTAATCATCAAGCCAGTATGGTACTGGCACAAAACACACACTTAGATCAATGGAATAGAATAGAGAACCCAGAAATAGACCCACAAATGTATGGCTAACAAATCTTTGACTAAGCAGGAAAGAATATCCAATGGAATAGTCTCTTCAGCAAATGGTGTTGGGAAAAATGGACAGCAACATGCAGAAGAATGAACCTGGACCACTTTCTTACCATACACAAAAATAAACTCAAAATGGATAGAGGACTTAAATATAAGACGGGAAACCATCAAAATTCTAAAGGAGAAAGCAGGCAAAAACTCTTTGACTTCGGCCACAGCAACGTCTTACTCAACATGTTTCTGGAGGCAAGGGAAACAAAAGCAAAAATAAACCATTGGGATCTCACCAAGATGAAAAAGCTTCTGCATGGAAAAGGAAACAATCAGCAAAATTAAAAGGCAGCCAATGGAATGAGAGAAGATATTTGCAAATGACATATCAGATAAAGGGTATCCAAAATCTATAAAGAGCTTATCAAATTCAACACCCAAAAAAACAAATAATCCAGTGAAGAAATGGGCAAAAAACATGAATAGACACTTCTCCAAAAAAGACACATAAAAAAATGCTCATCACTCATCATCAGGGAAACACAAATCAAAACTACAATGAGATACCACCTCACACCAGTATGACTTGCTAAAATTAACAACTCAGGCAACCACAGATCTTGGTGAGGCTGTGGAAAAAGAGGAACCTTCTTGCAATGCTAGGTGGTAATGCAAACTTGTGCAGCCACTCTGGAAAACAGTATAGAAATTCCTCCAAAAATTGAAAATAGAACTACCCTACAACCCAGCAATTGCACTATTAGGTAATTATAAAAAGGATACAGGATTACTGATTCATAGGGTCACATGCACCCCAATGTTTATAGCCGTGCTATCGACAATAGCCCAATATGGAAAGACCCCAAATGTCCCATCAACTGATGAATGGATTAAGATATGATATATATATATATATATATATATATATATATATATATATACACATACACAATGGAGTATTAATCGACAATCAAAAAGAATGAAATCTTGCCATTTGCAACAATGTGGATGGAACTAGAGTGTATTATGCTAAGCAATGTAAGTCAGTCAGAGAAAGACATATCATATGACTTCACTCATATGTGGACTTTAAGGTATAAAACAGATGAACATAAGGGAAGGGAAGCAAAAATAATATAAAAACAGGGAGGGGGTGAAAAAAATTAAAGCTAAAAAAAACAGGGAAAGGGACAAAACATATGAGACTCCTAAATATAGAGGACAAACTGAGGATTGCCGGAGGGGTTGTGGTGGGGGATGGGCTAAATGGGCAAAGGGGCATTAAAGAGGACACTTGTTGGGATGAGCACTGGGTGTTATATGTAGGGGATGAATCACAGGATTCTACTCCTGAAATCATTAATGCACTATATGCTAATTAACTTGGGTGGAAAGAAGGGAAGGGGAGGGGAGGAGATGGGAAGGGATGGGAAGGAAGGGGAGGGGAGGGGATGGGACGGAAGGGAAGAGAAAAGAAAGAAAAGAAGCCAAAATTCTACTTTGAAGCATTATTAAAGAGAAGTGTGATTTAGAAAAAAAAAGAGAGAGAGAGACTCTAAATACAGAGAACAAAATGAGGATTGCTGGAGAGGAGGTAGGTGAGGGGATGGGGTAAATGGGTGATGGGCATTAAGAGGGCACTTTTCAGGATGAGCACTGGGTGTTATATGTAAGAGATGAATCACTAAATTCTACTCCTGAATCCAAGACTACACTGTATGTTAACTATCTTGAAAATAAATTAAAAAAAAAAAAAAAATCTCAATCTTCAGTCAGGTGTAGCCCATAAAAACTGACACCATATCCGTAACTTCTTTCTCCTTCACATGATCCTTTTACTCCTGGGGCATCAGGACTTGTGGGTTGAGGAGATGACGTAGTCTGAGTGGTGCACTTCCTCTGGGCCCAGATGCTGTCACTACTCCTGGGCACTCACCTTAACAAATACCTGTAGTATTGCTAAGTGTCCCTTTTTTTTTTTTTTTTTTTTTAAGTTTATTTACTTTGAGAAAGAAGGAAAGCACAAGCAGGGGAGAGGCAGAGAGAGGGAGAGATAGAATCCCAAGCATGCTCCACACGGCACAGAAGCCCAATGCAGGGCTAGAACTCACAAACCATGAGATCGTGACCTGAACCGAGATCAAGAGTTGGACGCTTAATCAACTGAGCCACCCAGGCACCTCTACTCAGTGTCCCTTTATTTAATACCCCAGAAGATTTATTCTTCAGTAAAGCCTGAGGTTCTGAACGTGGCGAAGGTTTTCCTTCATCGTGTGATGTGTAAGGGGGGGGGGAGTCTGACATGAGACGAGGAAAATGAGATCCACCCAACACATGCCTCAGGAGAAGGGGAATCAGGCAGATCACTTGCACACAACAGACCACACAGAAGAGGATCAGGGCACTGTTTTCCTTTAAACCACATGTGCTCAAGTATATCTTCAGAGCTTTTTGTACAGCCTGTGAGTACAGGCACTTCAGTTTAAAAACCAAAGTACTGGGAAAATCAGAAGCATGGTTTTATAAGCAATAATGGTAATATCTTAGGAGGTTTTAAATACATAAGAAACAAAAGTACAGAACACTGTAAATAAATTGGAAAGTGGTGGGGCACTTGTGTGGCTCAGACTTGGGGTCTGGGCTGGGTGTGGAGCCTGCTTGGGATTCTCTCGTTCCCTCTTCCTCTGGCCCTTCCCAGTTCATTCTCTCTAAAAAAATTAAAAATTAAAAATAAAAATAAATTGAAAAGTGGTAAATGAAGTCGAAGTGTTCTAAGATTCCTGCATCGCTGGAGAAGAGTGTAAAAGAACTAATTAACATGAGAATTTGACAAAGGAAGGTTCCATGCCGTACAGATAATGTCCAGTGTCCTGACAAAAACCAGTAATTGTCTTGATGTTCATAATTTTCATGCTGACAGAGTGGGAAAATATAATGGCATGAAACTCATCCAAAACAAGGCAAAAAAGAGTAAGAAACTGAGAATAAGTGGGGGTAACTACAATGCACTTGGATGACTGTTTTTAAACCAAACATACTAAGAATTACATTAAGGATAACCAGGATTCCAGTTAATTACGTTAAACACAAATGCCCCAAAATTGTCCCACTGCATTAAAATTTAAAACCTAATAACATGCTAGTATAGGTTACATGTCTGAAACAATGACATGGAAAGCTCCAGAATAAAAGATTAGGAAAAAAGGATACCACGAAAAGAGTAAGCATAATCTGGTTTAACTATATTCTCAGACAAAATGGACCAGAAAGCCCAAAAATTACTAAAGAAAAAGAGAAACAACACTCACTGGTTAAGAGGTCCAATCCACCACATTATAAAAATTTGAATTTCTATGCACGTAACAACATAGCCTTGAAACGTATACAACAAAAATGGACCTGGGGTGCCTGGGTGGCTCAGTCAATTAAGCGACCGACCTCGGATCACCTCATGATCTCCCGGCTGGTGAGTTCAAACTGGGGAGTCCTGCGGAGGGCTCTGTGCTGACAGCTCAGAACCCAGAGGCTGCTTTGGATCCTGTGTCTCCCTCTCTCTCTGTCCCTTCCCTGCTCTCTGTCTCTGTCTCTCTCAAAAATAAACATTTTTAAACATTTTTAAATAAATAAATTGTATTTTCATTTATATTTCCTTTATTTTTGAGGCCTTGCTCAAAATAATATAAATTATAATAAATTATAAACATTGGAAACCGGAATGAAAATTAAGATTATACTCAGACAACATCATCATGGACATAGAAAAACAGATTCAAAGAATTACTAACATAAAAGAGAAAATGCTCCCCCAGAAACCAGTAAGCAGATTTTCACAGATAGCTGGCTGCAACCGCACCACATACTAAGCTCATTTCACAGAAATTCAGTCATTAGCAATCGGAACTGGGACCACCACGGCTGAGTAACACCAACCGGTACTTAGTAACAAACCGACATGCGGATCACCCTGCAAGAGGGGTGGATCCTAAGCAAAACGGGCATTCTGTTGGCAAAGAACAAAGTGTGGACGTAGGGCAGGCAAGTAAGCAACAGTGTTGCCCGCTGCTATGTATTAAGAGGTGAGTGCGGGCGCTGGCAAACATTTTTCTGCAAACGGATAGATATTACACATTTTCAACTTAAGATCTCTGTCGCAAGGACTCCATTCTTCCTCTGCCCCGGGAAAACAGCCATAGACGACGACTAACAGACGGCGGTGGCGATTTAGCCCCTCGGTCTGCAAGAAGTCAACCCCTGGACAAAAGGCAAAACAAAACAAAACAAACCACAGAGGGTTTGGAACTACCCTCCTGCGCTCTGCAGTCTTCTGTCCCAGCAGCCCGGCTAAGAACTTCAACCCAAACTCCAGCCCCCGGTCCTTGGCGTCCCAAGCTGCAGCCCTGACAAATGTCTCTGTACCAGACACCGATCACACACGCTCTTATTAATCCGAAAACCGGGCGAGACACCCCGATGTCATGAGCACCCACCGGAGCCCCAACATCACTGAGCCCCAAATTAAATACCACCCCGGAACCAGACACTTCGATCATCGTAAATGATCGGCCCCGCCTGCTGCAGGACTCCATACGCTCTACAGCGCGGACACGGTCGTGATCTCTACAGACCCTTAACGTCTTAATGGCCCCAAAAGTACCCCAACCACAGACACAGGCGTCACAGACTCCCACGTGGTTCCCCTCAAATACCTCCACTTTTGAGCCAGTAATTCCACAGGTCCACCCTACTCCACTTCCACGATGTGGACACCACGTCATCCCATGAGAAACAAACCTCCTATGGGACAAACCGAAAACCTTCAAGGGACAAAAGCACACACCGACCTGGTTTTCTCCAGGAAACAAGGAGACCTAAAGGTAACACTTCCGCGAACTGCTGCTATTCCTGGAGCCGTCGCTCCAAGTTTTCGACAGCCTATGGCGGCCGAGGAGGACCCTAAGACTTCGAAGGAAGGCGAACAGTTGGCCGGTATTTCCGGGAGCAGTATGTCCGCGCCCACTGGCTGTGGCTTTGGGGGCGGCCATGCTGGAACGACTGTGGGACAAGTGACGTACACGAGGCAAGGCGGCCGGTTTGCGGCTGCGAGCCGGTGATAGCCCGGAAGTCAGAAGCCGCCGAAATTATCTCATTTACTTAAAGTCGGGTCTTGCGGGAGACGGGTAGATTTTCAGACTCAATTTCTTGGAGGCAAACTTGGTGTAAGTTAAATTGCATTCTCGAGCTATGCAGGAAGGGACAAGGCCCGAGTGTATAGTATACATTCTGTATTTTATTTTATTTATTTTTGAGATACAGAGCACAAGCGAGGGAGGGGCAGAGAGGGAGACACAGAATCCGTAGCAGGCTCCAGACTCTGAGCTGTCAGTGCAGAGCCTGACCTGGGGCTGGAACTCAGGAAGGATAGATCATGACCTGAGCCAAAGTCCAATGCTTAACTGACTGAGCCACCCAGGCGCCCCTCCACGCCTTATTTTTTAAAAAAGGTTTCTGGGTACCTGGGTGGCTCAGTCCTTCAGCATCGGACTTGGGCTCAGGTCATGATCTCACCGTTCGTTTGCTCCAGCCCCCATTAGATGAGCTGGAGCCCCGCTTCTCTCTCACTTTCTCTCTCCCTGTCTCTGTGCCTCCGGGATTCTCTCTCTGGAAGAAAAAAAAAAAGTTTCCGAACAGTAAAAGTTCAAGTGTGGATGGTGCAGCAGAGAACAAACTTCTGGAAAGAGGAAAATACATCTGGTAACAGGCACCCACGGAAAGCTTCTGGTGAAAAATTGCTTGCAGGAGGAGGTTTTTAAGAACAGAAAAAGATTTTGAGCAACTGGTACAATATTGTGAGATTGTTGAGCTAAATGGTGAAGAAAGAATTCTTGAGACTTTTGTGGTGCAACTTACTAAGTTAATTTAAGCAGCACCGGGACAGGACCTGTGGGCAGAAAAAGCTGCACTTTTGCTGTATGAATCTGGTGGTTATATGCTTATGCTTACTACTCAACGGCAAGGGGACACGCAGGGAGTATTGGATCATCAATGTTCTCTTAGAATTTCGACTCATAAAACTACTTACCCAAGATATCTCTGGTGCTTATCATTCAGTTTGATAGTAACTATCTGTGAGATTTACAGGCAGTCATCAGACCCTTTAAGAATGTAGCAACCTAGGGGTGCCTGGGTGGCTCAGTTTGGGTAAGTGTCAGACTCCTGGTTTCAGCTCAGGTCATGATCTCAAGGTTTCAAGAGATCGAGCCCGGTGTCAGGCTCTGTGCTGACAATGAGGAACCTGCTTGGGATTCTCTCTCTCTGCCCCTCTCCTACTGGCACTGTTTCTGTCTCTTGAAAGATAAATAAACTTTGAAAAAGAAGAAGTAGGGGCGCCTGGGTGGCTCAGTCGGTTGAGCATCCGACTTCAGCTCAGGTCATGATCTCACAGCTTGTGAGTTCAAGCCCTGCCTTGGGCTCTGTGCTGACGGCTCAGGGCCTGGAGCCTGCTTCAGATTCTGTGTCTCCCTCTCTCTCTGCTCCTCCCCTGCTCACACTCTGTCTCTCTCTCAAAAATAAATAAAGATTTTTAAAAAATAAAATAAAAAAGAAGAAGAATGTAGGAACCAGTACATATTTGATCCTTATTAGAACTATGCTGGCTATTGGTCAGCCTTCCAGACTAAAGTGAACATTCTTCTGCTTCTGTCCCTCATCAGCATGGGGCTGGCCAACACCAACTAGAGGAAAGAGCAGCTAGGAGGAACCTAAACTGGGACTGAGATCGGGGCCTCAGGAAAAGGCCACTAAAGTGAGGCCAACAAGGGTCTGGAGTCAATGAGAAAGTTACAACCAGAATTGAGAGTCCAAAAATATTAAGGTCAATAGCTTTTTTCCCAAGGTACCAAGATGATTGAATGGGATTAGTCTTTTCAACAAAGGATGCTGGGATAATTGTATTTCTGTTTGCAGAAAAATAAATTAAGACCTTTAACTCTAAATATATACAAAAATTCACTCAAGATAGATCCCAGACCTAAATATAAGGGAGAGAGGTAAATGGGAGGTAATGTTCATAAACCAAATAAATTAGCCAGAGAGTTCGTGAGACAAGACAGTAATGGATGAGCCATAAAAGGTGATAAATTGGACTTGGTTAAAATTAAAAACATTTGTACTTTTTTTTTCTTTTAAACATTTGTACTTTCTAAGCACAACATTTAAGAAGAGTGGAGCCAGGGATTGGGAGAAAATATCTCCACACTGTACATCTGATAAAGGACTTATATTCAGAATATATTAAGAATTGCCAAAACTCAACAATACCAAAACAACCATCCAGTTACTTTGGGGGGTCATGAAAATTCAAAAAAATTGGATAGTGGTGATAAGTGACATAAGAGCCTGGAGCCTGCTTCAAATTCTGTGTCTCCCTCTCTCTCTGCCCATCCCCCACTCATGCTCTGTCTCTGTCTCTCTCTGTGTCAAAAATAAACATTAAAAAAAATTTTTTTTAATTTAATGAAATGGCTCTCATGGAGAAGGAGAATTTACGAAAATGGTTGCTTGTGTCAAACCTGGAAGGAAATACCTGAGGAGACTTTTGCCATAAAATAAAAATCCTGGGGCACCTGGGTAGCTCAGTGGGTTAAGCATCTCAGGTCAGGTCTTGATCTCAGGGTCATGAGTTCAAGTCTGCTTTTAAGTGTGAAGCCTACTTAAAAAAAAAAAAAAAAAAAAAAAAGATAAAAAGCCTATCTTTATTCAGGGACACAGCACTTGATCATGGCGAACTACTCTGATTTTTGCAGGGACAGTGAGGAGAGGGGATGCAGGAGACAAATTTTGATTCGAATTTTTGTTAGGAATCTTGAGAAGGGACTCAAAAGACTGAAAGGAAATACTTCCCCCATCCAGAAGGTTGAGCCTCATGGGGCACCTGGGTGGCTCAGTCCGTTGAGCATCGCTCAGGTCATGACCTCACGGTTCCTGTGTTCGAGCCTAGCATCAGCTCGCTGCTATCAGCACAGAGCCCGCTTGGGATCCTCTGTCTCCCCCTTTCTCTGCCTCTCTCCCACTTGTACTCTCTCTCTCTCTCAAAAATGAACATTAAATCACACACACACACACACACACACACACACACACACACACACACACAGGCCAGGGGTTATGAGTCTCAAAACTTCTAGACTCCTAGGCTCTCAAATCCTGCACTCCCCCAAACAACATTGACCTCAGATTCGATGTCAAGGTTACCGCAGGAGCTCTCCTCGCGCTGGACGCACCTGCCCCTTCGGAGCCCCAGGTGAAATCGCTGAGGTCGCCGAGGCGCGGTGTTCGTGGGTCCGCAGCTCGCCCCGCGAAGTTAACACACGAGCCCCCGCTCCCGACCCGCCGCCCTCGGCCGTCGGGCCCCAAAGACCTCGCCTGAGCGCGCGCCCGCCTTCCTCGGGGACTGAGGACGTCCCCGGGCGCATTCCCGCCTCCCGGGCCGGGCCCCTCGCTCGGGACCCACACCCGGTCAGGCGCCCCGAACCCCGAGCCTCTGAGGACTCCCCGGACCTCGTGCGACTGCGGTGCTCTCGGCGCCCTGCTGGCCAGCGGCTGGGGTCTGGGCGGCGAGGGGCGTGTGCGGCGGGCTCGGGGCTTCCGGAAGTGCGTCTCGGCTCGCTCGCTCCGGGCCCGAGCGCACTCGGGTGGGAGGTGACCTCGCTTCCTCCCTGAGCTCTCCGAGCGCTTCTGACCGGAGCAGTCGTTTTGCTGCCGGCCCTCTGTCCGGCGGGAAGAATCGGAACCGTCATGAGGGCACCCGGGGCCTTCCCCTCCTCGAAAGGGACGGTCACAGGCCTCTTCAGAGGCGGGAACCCACCCGAAGCCCATGTGACGCGGGGGCGCATTCTGATCATCAGTTTGGGGAAAAGGGCAAGCTGAGCACTTAGGCAGGAGCACCTGGGGCGCAGCCAGTTTGCGTGAAGTCCGGCGTCCAAGTGCAGGGAAGACCCCACAGAGCTTCTGGCTGGATCTCGGGTTGACTTTTCCTGAGGTCCGTATTGGACAAACCTACAGTGTCGGCCTCCTGCCGTGCTTCTCCTTTACTCACACTGGCTGCCACACGACCCTTGGGGCACTTCCGGTCACCAAATGCGTGTGGGGATTTCCGCACACCCCCGCAATTCTCCAGGACACCAGCTGGGCCCTGCAGTGTAACTCCATCCCGACACGAGCTACCCGGAGTGTCAGGTCCCACAGGTGAAGGGCTCGGCCCCACGAATGAACCCCCCTCCTCATTTCATACCCAGGGACCAGTAGTAGGTCCCCAGGTTACCTACAACTTCGGACTTGCTTCCAAGTGGGAGTTCCCCACAACTCCTTCCTCCAGTTCCATTGATTTGCTAGAGCAGCTCACAGAACTCGGAGAAACACGGACACCAATTAAAAGCTGGGTTAAAGCATATAGGTGAACGGCCAGATGAAGAGACACATGGAATGAGACCTGGAAGGGTCCCAAGCACGAGCTTCTGTCCTGGTGGAGTTGTGTTATGTTGCCCTCCCCCAACCTGGCTGTGTTCACCTACCTGGAAGCTCACCCATCCTTGGGGATCTTATGGAGGCTTCTTCAGGACCGACCAATTACTGACTCAATTTCCCTCTCCCCTCCCTGGAGGATGGGTGTTGGGCAGAATGTTGCAAACTTTTTGATTATGGCTTGGTCCTCATCCAGTCCTCATCCGGAAGCCTTGCAGGAGCCCACCCAGAGTCACCTCATTAGAATAAAAATTGCTCCGAATGCACTCATCACTTAGGAATTTACAAGGGCTTCAGGAGCGTGTGGCGGCAACCAGGGGCAGCTGGCCACAAGGGGCAGAGACCTATATATTTCCTATTATCTCATAAGGTCAAATAGCCAACTTCAAAGAGTAAGTGCTAAATGACTCTACCTTTCTAATTAATGTTCTATACATGACAAATTCATAGAATCTCTGATGCCAGGGAAAAGTGTCACTATGAAGGGGCAGCATGGGGAGTTTGTGTCGACAACACATTCTGAATTTTTACTGTGGTGTTGGTTACAGAAACCTACATATGTGATAAAGTTTCTTAAAACTACATATAAAAAACAAAAATGAGTGCATGTGAAAACTGGTGAGATCCAAGTAAATCCTGTGGTTAAAAGTAGTATAATAATTTCACTTTCCTCTATTTGATACTGGACTATGGTTATGTAAGGTTTTACCTTTGGAAACAGCTGGCTGAAGGGCATTTAGGAAATCTCAGAAATACTCGTTTTTGTGATTCTAAACTTATTTCAAAATTAAAAGTCACATACGACGCGGAGGTAGCTCAGTCGGTTAAGCATCTGATGGTCATGACCTCACGGTTCGTGAGCTCAAACCCCGTACTGGGCTCTGCACTGATGGTACAGAGCCTACTTGGGATTCTCTCTCTCTCTCTCTCTCTCTCTCTGGGCTCTGCACTGATGGTACAGAGCCTACTTGGGATTCTCTCTCTCTCTCTCTCTCTCTCTCTCCCTCCCTCCCTCCCTCCCTCCCTCTCTCATCTCGGTCTCTATTTCAAAATAAATAAACTTAAAAAAAATTAGAAGTTATATAAACGTTGCATTTACATTAATTTTATAAACCACTTGATGCTGCTTATAAACTTGGTTAAACACATCCAAATATATTGAGTTACACATATGAATATATCGTTTCATTCTGAAGTACTTCAAGTATTTGGTAATAACAATTAAATTTGGAACAAAGAAACTCAAGGGTTAATTATATAATGAAACAGGCAGAGAACACGCATAGAACACTCCTGCGTTGTACATATTAAAATTTAATACATGATAAGAGTAACTGCCACGATTTAAAATTGATAACATCAATGACAAGGCAGTCGGACATATGGCTGAAGGTATCCTGTTCTCAATGTCTGAGAGGTGTATTATGTTAGACATATGACAGAACGCTCTCATGCATCATTTCCCCAAGGCCTCTTTCCTTAAGTTGTCTGGTATTTGGCTAAAGTCCACCACATTGAACGTGTTCCTAAGTTATTTCTGTGTGGATTTCCTGGCAAATACGTTACTTCAAGACCGGACTATATTTATTACCATAGGAAAGTACTTCTCTAGTGTGAATTAACATCTACTGAGGTCTTAACTTCTGGGCAAAGGCTTTCCTAGTCGTTCATGATCTGTGATGATCACGTGATAGGTCTTCTTCCCACCGAAGTCTTTCCTAGTCTGTCACATTCATAGAATCTATCTTAGTCAACACTTTTTAGATGTATAACGTCCTAAGATATTTTCATCAAGGCTGACTGCGCGAGCAGTTTTGTAAGTTTTTTGTCAACATAAAATGTGACACAACTGATCACTAAAGATAATACCATTCTTTGCATTCATTCTTCATTGCAAAATATTATCTTGAGGGCCTACAACTGGCAACAGGTTTTCCCAAAGTGACTATCTGTGAATTCTCTTGTGTTTAACAAGGATTGACAAGTGGGCAAAAGTTTTCCCACAATCACTGCATCCATAGGGCCTCTCTCCGGTATGTTTTCTTTGATGAACATTGAGCCCTGACTTGGTCGTGAAGGCTTTCCCACATTCCCTGCATTCAAATGGTTTCTCTCCTGTGTGAATTCTCTGATGGGTGATGAGATCATTTTTGCGCAAAGAAAATTTTCCACATTCGGCACATGCAAAGGAGGTTTTTCCCGTGTGAAATCTCTGATGTTGTACGAGGCAGGTCTTCTTCCGGAAGGCTTTATCACATTCGTTGCATTTGTATGGCTTCTCTCCGGTATGAGTCTGCTGATGTATACCTAGAGTACTCTTCATGGTGAAGCCCTTTCCACACTCACTGCATATATACGGTTTTTCTCCGGTATGAGTTCGCAAATGTGCAACGAGCATGCTTTTCCCAGTTAAGCCTTTGCCACACTCATTGCATATATAGGGTTTCTCTCCTGTATGAGTGCGCCTGTGCACGTTGAGATGACTCTTCTCTGTGAAGCCTTTTCCACATTCACTGCATATATAGGGCTTCTCTCCCGTGTGAGTTCGTTGATGTCCGACCAGCCGTATCTTTGCTGGAAAGCCTTTCCCACATTCACTGCATACGTAGGGTTTCTCGCCCGTATGAGTTCGCCGGTGTACAATCAGGCGGCTCTTCACGGTGAAGCCTTTCCCGCAATCACTGCATATGTATGGTTTCTCTGCAGTATGAGTTCGCTGATGTACAATGAGATCACTCTTCATGGTGAAGCCTTTTCCACATACACTACACACATAGGGTTTCTCTCCCGTATGTGTTCGCTGATGTCTGATGAGCGGACTCTTCAAGGTGAAGCCTTTTCCACACTCACTGCATGTGTAGGGTTTCTCTCCTGTATGAGTTCGCTGATGTACGATGAGACAGTGCTTCATTGAGAAGCCTTTTCCACATTCACTGCATGTATACAATTTCTCTTCTGTATGAGTTTGCTGATGTGTGAGAAGACTGTTCTTCAGGGTGAAACCTCTCCCACATTCATCGCATATAAAAGGTTTCTCGCCAGTATGAGTTCGATGATGTGCAACAAGACGTCTCTTCTCAATGAAGCCTTTTCCACATTCGTTGCATATATATGGTTTCTCGCCTGTATGAGTTTTCTGATGTGTAGTGAGACTAAACTTTGTAGAGAAGGCTTTCTCACACAGACTGCATTCATGGGGCTTCTCTCCTGTATGAGTTCGCTGATGATAAACGAGCCGACATTTCTTGATGAACGCCTTCCCGCATTCATTACATGTATAAGGCTTCTGTCCCATATGAGTTTTCTGGTGTATGTTGAATTGTGATTTCTTAGGAAATGTTTTGTCACATTCAGTGCATTCATAATGTTTCAGTCCTGTATGAATTCTCTGATGTTCAATTAGCCTGGATTTTCTGGAGAATGCTTTCCTACACATACCGCATCCATGAGGTTTCTCTCTAGTATGAACTCTCTGATGATCAGTGAGCTGAGACACCTTGACAAAGGCTTTCCCACATTCACTGCATACATGGGCTTTCTGCGTATTTTGAGTTCTCTGTTGTTTCATGACCTGGGAATTATTATTAATGGGTTTTACACCTACAGGAAATTTATTTACACTATAAAATTGTTCGTGGTTACCGTAAAGAAGGGATTTCCCATCTTCATGAAACTCAGCAGAGTTCTCCAAATTACAGCTTATACTCTGGCTTTCCAAACTTGAATTTGATTTTAAAGGTTTTTCACGTAAATCAAACATATCATAATTTTGTTTCAACAGAAAATCACTTTCACTCTGGTTAAAAATGCTTGCAAATGTATTATGTTCACAGCATTGTTCCACACTCTTCTGAATGCTTCGATTTTGTAACTGACACTGCAGGGGATCATCAACTTTCCTGATTTCTAGGAGAGAAGAGAACAATGAATCACTCTGTCATCTCTCATAATCTTAGTTTGGAATAAAACTGTTTTAAAAAGGCCTTCATGTGAAGTAGTTATTTTAAGTGACAATCCTACAGGTGGTATAATAAGAAATACATTTGGTCTCTATCCACAGTTCCTGGTACAGAGCTTCTAAATGTCCTAACGGGAGTTTCTTTTGTTATTCATAACAAGCCCTTTCAATCACAACTGAGTTTATGCTAATGAGGCGATTTAGCATAGGGTTCCTACACAACCACGAAATGGGGCTGGTACCCAGAAAGACCAAGCGATTATAAGGTTGGAACTTTCAGCCCCACCCACCAAGAAAGGGAAAGGCAGGAGGAACTAGAGATTACAGCTGTACAGAAACTCTCGGGGCACCTGGGTGGCTCAGTCAGTTAAGCTCTTGACTCGACTTTGGCTCAAATCATGATCTCACGGTTTGTGATATTGAGCCCCATGTCAGGCTCTGTGCTGACAGCACGGAGCCTGCTTGGGATTCTCTCTTTCTCTCTCCCCCTCCCCTGCTCATTCTTTTTCTTTCAAAATAAGTAAACATTTTTTTAAAAAAAGCTCTATAGAAACTCTTAAATAAGATCTGATCAGCTTCTGGGTTGGTAAACACATCCGTGTGCCAGGAGGGTGGTGCACCCCAGTTCCATGGAGACAGAAGCTCCTGCATTCAGAAATCCTTCATACTTTGCCCTATGTACCTCTTCATTTGGCTGTTCATCTGTATCCTTTATAAATCCTTTATTAAGCTGGCAAACACAAGTGTTTCTCTGAGTTCTGTGAGCTACTCTAGCAAATTAATTGAACCCAAAGAGGGGGACATGGGAATCTACAATTTATAGCCAGATGGACAGAAGCATAGGTAACAATCTGGACTTGCAACTGACATCTGAAGTAGGGACAGACTTGTGGACTGAACCTTTAGCTTATAGGATCTGACATTCTTTCCAGGTAGATAGTATCAGCATTGAGTTAAATCTGTAAAACATCCTGATTTTATTCTAGGTACAGACAACTGAAGCAAAGGATTAAGAAGGCATTGCAGTTTGTGAAGCACAGTTAAAGAAGCAGTGGAGACGTAAGAGGTAGAGGAAATCAAGATCTATTTAAAGAAAAGATAAGGTTCACTGATGGGCTCAACGGGAGAAGTGGGAAGAGGTTAATGAAAGCGAGGACTCGAGGATCACTTCAGGAATTGTGTGGCTTGGGCTGCTGGACAAAATGTCTCTCACTAAAATAAGGAATATTACTGAAGTCCAGAATGAGGGGAAAATCTAGCATGCATTGTGAAACATGCATGCTAAATGTGAAGATGTTATCTTAAAATGTGAAATCACATCTTAAAATGTGAGATTTTTTTAAAAGTTGATTTATTTTGAGAGAGAGTGAGCACATGAGGGAAGGGAAGGGATAGAGAGAGGGAGAGACAGAATCCCAAGCAGGCTTTGTGTTACTGGAGGGCTCAAACTCGTGAACCGTGAGATCATGACCTGAGCCAAGATCAAGAGCCGGATGCTTAACCGAGTGAACCACACAGGCACCCCTAGATTGTTGAATTGTACACCTGAAACTAATATAACACTGTATGTTAATTATACTTGAATAAAAAAAAATCAGATTCAAGTTCTTGAAAAATTAGTAGAAATTCCATTTGCTATCACTTTAAATTTATTTTTATTATTTATTTATTTATTTTAACATTTATTCATTTTTGAGAGAGAGACAGAGAGACAGAGAGACAGAGAGAGTGGGTGGCGGAGGGGCAGAGAGAGAGGGAGGCACAGAATCCAAAGCAGGCTCCAGGCTCCGAACTGTCAGCACAGAGCCCGACGTGGGGCTCCAACTCATGAACTGTTGGAGAACCACCCAGGTGCCCCATTTTGCCATCACTTTACAAATTGAAAAGTAATAATACATGGGTACATCCAGTATCAGGGTGTGACTGAATTACAATAACAACAACAACAACAACAACAACAACAACAACAATGTCAGGGAGTGCTTCAGAGCCTGGAGCCTACTTCGGATTCTGCATCTTTCTCTCTAACCCTCCCCTGCTCGTGCTCTGTCTCTCTCTCTCTCAAAAATAAATAATAAAAATTAAAAAAAAATCATGTGAAAACAAAAGCTTTAGGAAAATAAATGCAGTGATAACATCTAATAATTAAAGGAAAATCTGAATTAACAAAACCATGAAGGAAATCATTTGAAGCAGACATAACTTATGACATAGTTTGGTCTGGCAATCATGTGGCATGTTAAAAAAGATATTTTCTTGTTAATTAAATAACCTCTGAGAGCTCAGCAAGCAGAGAACATTCAAGGTAATGCCAGGATGGGGACAATTTAAAATGTGTAGTTGTGTTGAACTCAAAGAGAACCTAAATTTTATTTTTTTTTAAGTTTATTTATTTATTTTTTGAGAAAGACAGAGACAGCACAAGCAAGGGAGAGGCAGAGACAAAGGGAGACAGAGAATCCCAAGCAGGCTCCGTGCTGCTAGCACAGAACCCGATGCTCTGTGGTTTGAGCCCACGAAGCCGTGAGATCATGACCTGAGCCGAAACCAAGAGTCGGATGCTCAACCGACTGAGCCACCCAGGCACCTCAAGAACCTGCATTTTAAAAAAAGGATGAAAAAAAAAAAAATAATAAATAAATAATAAAAATTAAAAAAGGATGAAGAGAAGATGATTCCTGTGCTCACACACAGAATGGGAAGTTACGGCTGGCTGCCATGAAGAAGGGTAAAATATATAGGATGAAAGCATGCATTAGACAACATTGAGAGAGAAGTCAATTGGACATCTAAAGAAAAGAGAAAGAGGTTGACTCACGGGAATGGAGGAAACTTAAGAGTGAGGAGAACTGAGAAGAAAACGAAAATGAAAGTATGGAGAACTTCAGGGGTTCCCGGGGTGGGGGTGGGGGCAAAGAACGACATAAATGCACAGCAAAAGCCAGGTTACCATGGAGACCAAGTATCGAAGGTATAGTCAGAAGTTATGGAAGGAAATCATTATTTCCTGGTAAGCAGGCATAGTAGTGAGAAAAAAGTGGGGAAGTCAAAGTTGTTTTTTTCCAGAAAGGCCTGGAAAGTGGAATTTCACAGCAGGAGAGACACTGTCACAGTGGATGAAGATTAGAAAGTCCGAGGAAGAAGATGACTATGCAAAACAAACAAAAACAAGAAGTATATAAAGCAAACAGGGAACAGGGATCAGATCTCAAAAGAAAAAAAGGGATATATTTTCCTCGAAATTTCAACGAAGAAGAAGAGTTCCCATAGAGGAAAACAGATGTGGGGAGGGGCTGTCACAGCTGTGACGCCTTCTCTGTCTGACCAGGGTACTGCTTCTGCAGCCACCCCCCACCCTGCCAACTTCTCACTCACCTGGGCAGATTCGACTGTCGATCTCATCTTCTGTTGTCCAAAGTTCTCCTCCTTCCAACTTGGAGAGTGCATCTGGTTTGCTGGCGAGATACCCTGTTCGTGAGAAATGATAGAGGACTCAGTGGTTGGGGCACCGGGGTGGCTCAGTTGGTTCAGCGTCCGACTGTGGCTCGGGTCACGATCTCGTGGTTCGCGGGGTCAAGCACCATGTTGGGCTCTGCGCCAGCAGTGCGGAGCCTGCTTGGGACTCTCTCTCTCTCTCCCTTCTCTCTGCCCCTCCCTGACTCACACTTTCTCTCTCTCTCAAAATAAATAAATAACCTTAAAAAAAAGAAGAAGAAGAAGATGACTCTGTGGCCTGGGGTATATCAGGAGGGCATAATGTTACATTTTAGGGAATAAACAATGTTTCACATCTGTAAACATCAAGGCTTTTCTCTCAAGAGAGGGGACATTATATCCTCTTGTCTGAGAGAAGAAAAGGATGCGAGAATCTATCATGTCAGAGTACTAAAGAGTTAAGTAGCTGAGAAAGAAAAAACCACTGGCAGAGCACCCTGTGAGAGACACAGAGGAGTCGTCCTCACCCACGGACACCAAGTTCCTGTAGTTCTCCAGCATCACGTCCCGGTACAGGTCCTTCTGGGCGGGGGCCAGGAGCCGCCACTCCTCCCGGGAGAAGCCCACGGCCACGTCCTCAAATGTCAGGGATTCCTGTTATAACACAGTTACATTTAATGAAATGATGTTCTTTCAGTGATACGTAAAAAATGGATAAGGGAAACTATTCTGTTCATTTCACCATAAAGGAAGTTGGTGGTTTTTGTTCTTTAATACATGGTGATAGAATAAGAAATCTTGTAAAATATTATGTCACTGTGCAGTCTTCTCCTCATCAAACAAAGTTGAAAATCAGAGAAAGTTTCTGTAATATGTACCATTAAATCCTCTTGCTGGTGTAAGAACATCTGTATAAATTTGAGCATCTATTTGCCAATATGGAAGTACGTAGATGAATAACACAGATTTCTAAGTTCACCACGAGCATGTGAACCAATACCAAAATCAGTGATGAAGACTGCAGATATGCTAGAATCACCAGAAAACCCATACTAATTTCAGTGGTTAATATACTAAACAAAATAAAGGAACCGTATCATACATGTATAAAGCAAAGAGATTAATGACCAAGCAAATTTATAAAAAAAACTACAAATATACTTATAGACACATAGATGTACATAGACGAATATATATATGTATGTGTGCATATCATTAGGCAGAGTTAACACTACAATAGAAACAATGAAGAAACAGCTGCAGGAACCACGTTTTTACATTTATGAGAAGTAAGGGCAGTTAAGGCCTTTACTCACCACAACAGATCTATGAAGAACGATCAAAGACCTATGTGAACTTCAAACCTATGTGTCATGAAACATTAACATTCCCTCAAGCAACTAGTCTGTTTTCTCCTCACAGTCGATGCCTGTGATACTGTGATATAATAAGAAGTATATATTTGGTATTCATCTCCAGTTCCTAGCACAAAGCTCCTAAAGCCTTTAGAAGGGCTTGCGGTGGGAGGGACACCTTGTGTTATTTGTAACAAGCCCCTTTCAACCATACCCGAATTTATATTAACGAGGTAACTCTGGTGGGCCCCTAGATACCCTAAGGATGTGGCTGGTTGCTATGAGAACCAAGCTATTGATTAGAGGGCTGGAAGTGTCAGCCCTACCCCAGGGTAGGGAGGGGAGAGGAACTGGAGATTGAGATAATCACTAGATGGCCAGTGATTTCATCAATCGCCTCTACATAATGAAACTTCCATAAAAAACACTAAACTACAGGGCTGGGGTGCTTCCATGTTGGTTAACACATCAAGGTGCTGGGAGGGTGGCTTGCTTGGAGATGGCATGGAAGGTCCTCGCCCCTTCTCCCATACCTTGCCCTATGCTTCTCTTCCATTTGGTTGTTCCCATCTTGTAGCCTTTATAATAAACTGGTAAATGTGAAGTAAAGTGTTTTCCTGAGTTACGTGAGCCACTGGGGTGAATTCTCGAACCCAAGGAAGGGATTGTGGGAACTGCCCATTTGTAGCCAAGTCAGAAGTATGGGTACCCTGGGCACCTAATGCTTGGCATCTGTAATGAGGTCAGTCTTGTGGGACTGAGCCCTATAAACTTGTGGAGTACGACAGTAACTCCAGGTAGTTAGCGTCAAGATTGAATCAGATTGTACACGGTGGTGTCTAGAGAGTTGAGGAACTGGTCGTTGGTATGAAAAAATTCACATGTGTGGTATCAGAAGTGTTGGCAGTAGAAACAGATCACAGTAACTAATGCCTGCCATGTAACTTACCAAGATTCTCTCATGATGGCTGTCAGAGATATGTGCAACATTGACAGGTATCGTGACCTACAGGGTCTTGCACAATCACATATATTCCAACAAGAGCCACAAAGTATGAATCCTATGAAAAATATGTTCCTGATCCTACTTGGCCCAGATTTCTCCAGATCCTGCTATTCTCAATTCAAACTTTTTTGTTTAATTGCACTGATTTTTTTTTTTTTTTTTCTACAGGCCTCTACAAATCCATTGGGGGAGGGGGAGGAAAGAATAAAAGAAACCAAAAGTCACCTGGGCCTGGATCATCTTCTTCTGATTTTGGGAAATGGCTGCTAACCGGGATGCTCTGTCTTTAGCTCTTCTGGATCAGCTCTAAATTTCTGTTCAAAAATCTCAGTCTCCAGTCAAAGGTTTCCCCAGAAATGCTGATGCCTGAGTCTTGGAATCTTCTCCTTTTTCCCTGGATTCCTCTTGTCCCTGGGGAGCCAGCACCTACAGGCTGAAAAGCAAATTACTCTGAGCGGCACAATCTCTTTAGGCCCAAATATTGTCACTGTCGCTATGCATTCACCTTAAACCAAGGCCCCCAAAGATCTGTCTTTTTGAAAAGAGAGGGAAAAAAACCACAAGATGAAGGGGCGGGCCTATGCCGGACGACCGCGCCTCCTCCCCTTGAGTAACAGGACTCCCACCCTTCCCTAGCCAATCGGCCAAGGTCACGACCCTTCCCCAGCCAATCGGCTGAGGCCACAGCCATTACCTCACCAACTGCCCCTAGACCCCAATAAAACCTTTGTGCTTTTGAAACTCGCTCTCTCTCCCCGGTATCTCACCGCTGTGTTGGTGCAGGTAGGGGATTGAGCTCGAGCTAGCTCGAATAAAGGCTCTTTTGCTTTTGCATCGGACTCAGCTCCCAGGCGGTATTTGGGGATCACGAATTCTGGGCATAACAAAGAGACTCTTCATGATAGAGAAGAAACTGAGGAGTGATGGAGGGAGGTGGGTGGGGGATGGGCTAGATGGGTGCTGGGTGCTAAGGGGGGCACTTGGGATGAGCACTGGGTGTTGTATGTTTAACCAACTGAGCCACACAGGCGCCCCCCACTGGCTGTGGTATGCAAGTGATGAATCACTGAATTCTACTCCTTGAAACCAATATTGCACAGTGTGTTAACTAAAATTTAAAAATTAAAAAAAAATCGGTCTTTTTATTAAGTGCTCTGGGCCAAGTGGCAGGGGCCTCCTCAGGCACATCATTTTTAGGAAAGAGGACACACAGACAGTAAGAGATACACATTTTTCTCTTAAATCATGCATGTCCATCTACCTCTGCAAAAGTCTTTTTACATCCTAGGGGACATACACTTTGGTTTTGAGAACATCATGCTAATAAGCAAATAATAACACATTGTCTTCATAATTTCTCATTGCCATTCAGTTCTTCATACTCTGTAGAGTATTAGAAGTATAAACCTGTATAGGATAGTTGGCAAAAACATTCTTTGGAAATAGAACTGAATTTTCAGGCGAAAGCACACAGTATTCTTCATCAGAAGACCTGTGTTACAGCAAATAAGAAGGTTCTTCAAGCAAAAGGAAAGGATCTTCCAATGCAAGCAGAGGAGCAAGGAGTCAAGAGAAATAACACTGGTAAATAAGAGTTGAAGTCAGTCAGTACCAACTGGAAACATAATAATGATCATCTCTCAGAAGGTTTTAAAAACATGAAGAGTTAAGATATTCCATGACAGGGGCACCTGGGTGGCTCAGTCAGTTAAGTGTCAGACTTTGGCTAAGGGCATGATCTCGAGTTTCAGGGGTTCGGGCCCCACGTCGGGTTCTGTGCTGACAGCTCAGAGCCTGGAGTGCTTAGGATTCTGTGTCTCTCTCTCTGTATGCCCCTCCCCCGTTCACACTCTGTATCTCTCTCTCTCTCTTTCAAAAATAAACATTAAAAAATATTAATGATAAAATAAAATAAATAAAGTAAAAAATAAAGTATTCCATGGCAGCATATAACATAGAAGTGGTGAATGAAAAACTGTTCTAAAATCTCTGTATAGGGGCGCCTGGGTGGCGCAGTCGGTTAAGCGTCCGACTTCAGCCAGGTCACGATCTCACGGTCCGTGAGTTCGAGCCCCGCGTCAGGCTCTGGGCTGATGGCTCAGGGCCTGGAGCCTGTTTCCGATTCTGTGTCTCCCTCTCTCTCTGTCCCTCCCCCGTTCATGCTCTGTCTCTCTCTGTCCCAAGAATAAATAAACGTTGAAAGAAAAAAAAATTAAAAAAAAAAGTAAAATCTCTGTATAGACAGAGAAGAATATAAAAGTACTAATTACCATAATACTTCGACAAATACAAACTGTATGTTATTTTGCAATCTCTAGTGTGAATAAAACTAATATATATATTTTTAAACATACATAACTACATTTTAAAAGGGAAACAAATATAATGCACATGGCTTCTGTAGCAACTACTCAACTATACTACTATAGCTCAAAAGCAGTCATATTAAAAAAAAAAAAAACAAACAGGTGTGGCTGAGTTCCCATAAGACTTTATTAACAAAAACAGGCACAGGCCCAGATTCAGTTCATGGGCTCTACTTGCCCAACTCCAAATGAGAACGCAAAAGCCACATAATCATCTAAATCAAGGGTCAGTAACACAGGGCCTAGACCACCTGCTTTTGTAAATAGTTTCGTGGGAATACGGCCAGATCCACTTGTTGACCATTCTCTCGGGCTTTCACACTCTATCTACAAAGGTGGAGTTGAGAATTTACATCTGAAAACATTACCCAGTACCACACACTTTGAAAAAATGATCAGAGATGACTTTTGAACATAGAAAGAGGCAAATCATCAGTATTCACCTAACACGTCTGTGTACATCTTTAGTCAGGTGGCTGGCTACAACATTTAAATAGAAAAATTCTAGGGGCGCCTAGGTGGCTCAGTTGGTTAAGCGACTGACCCTCGATCTCAGCTCAAGTCATGATCTTGAGGTTGGTGAGTTCAAGCCCGGAGTAGGGCTCTGTGCTGACAGTGCAGAGCCTGCTTGGAATTCTCTTGCCTACTCTTTCTGCCCCTACCCCACTTGCTTGCTCTCCTCTCTCAAAATAAATAAGTAAACTTAAAAAAAAAATTTTTTTAATGGCTCAGTTGGTTGGGCGTCTTGACTCTTGATTTCAGCCCACGTCATGATCCCAGCGTCTTAGGAACACGCCCTGTGTCAGGCTCTGTGCTGAGCATGGAGCCTGCTTAGGATTCTCTCTCTCAATGTCTGTCTCTCTCTCTCTCTCTCTCTCTCTCTCTCTCCCTCTCTTTCCCCCTCTGCCCTGTTCCCCCACTCACACTCTCTCTAAAAATTAAAAAAAAAAAAAAAAATCTAGACCATTTTAAAGCATACACAGGTCAAGGTCAGTATTAAAGAGCAGGACATTTCATGGGGATAATTTAACATTTTTAAAGTTTATTTAGTTACCTATTTATTTATTTATTCTTAGAGAGAAAGCCCGAGCAGAGAAGAGGGGAAAAGGGAGAGAGAGAATCTTAAGCAGGCTCCACACGAAGCACAAGCCTGACTCGGGCTTAACACAGAGTCAGATGCGGCTGCTCAATCGACTTAGCCACCCAACCACACCTAACATTCACTTAGGCAATAAAAGTATCACCAGTAACCAAAAAATCCACTTCTAAGAACTTCTGAAAAGAAATACTGACAACAGTGTAATATTTGAGAGGTCACTTTTAGTTCCTCATTATATTTTTTCATAAGAGCACTTATGTTTTAAGTCAGAAAGTTATTGGCATTCTACATTTAAATTGCTGTTGCTAGATCATTAATGTAAGTTCACAACTTTACTTTAAAAAAGAGAGAGAAGTAAGGAAGGAGGTAGGGAGAGAGAAAATGAGTTACACACACAAATTTTACACAGCACAAAACCATAAATATGGGGAAATTATCAGCCTTTTTACTCAAATACACTAGGCTCCTGCCATCACAGACCACAATTTTAGGTATTTTACTACACTTATCTTCAAAACAACCCTGAGGGAGAGAGTTTAACTTCTCTTTTTGCCAAGTGGTTAAGAGACACAGGTCACACCCATCACACAATGGAATTGAAAAATCAGATTAAGGGGCGCCTGGGTGGCTCAGTCGGTTAAGCGGCCGACTTCCGCTCAGGTCATGATCTCACGGTCGGTGAGTTCAAGCCCCTCGTCGGGCTCTGTGCTGACAGCTCAGAGCCTGGAGCCTGCTTCCGATGCTGTGTCTCCCTCTCTCTCTGACCCTCCCCCACTAGTGCTCTGTCTCTCTCTCAAAAATAGATAAACATTAAAAAAAATAAAATAAAATGCACCAAAACCAACAAGAAGACTGATTCATGAAAAGAAGATGGATAGAGGCTCAGGTAACTAACTGGTAGAGCTAGTCTAGTCCGAAGTTAATGGTAAAATCTAGGTGGTAGGTATATGAATGGTTACTTTAAAATTCTTTCAGTATGTATGTGTGAAAATGTTCCACACTAAAATGTTGGGTGGAGAGAAAGATACTGTAATTAGAATTTAGTAGGGTGGCCAAGTACCAAATAAATATTTACAGTTAATTGATCTTTTACATTACAGAAAATAAGGAAAAGGGAGTCAGAAAGTAATAACACGCTTACAACTGCAGTAAAAATAAACAGTTTATATTGGAAACGAAAGGCTGGGGAACAAATCCAAGGGTATAAATGCATAATCATAAACTGTCCCCCAAATGATACCTAAACATCTCAAACATTTCATCTCTATATAGATTATACATAGGCAAATGCTTAATACGAATCCACTCACAATATCACCGGTTCACACGTTAAAAACAATCTGTGTTTATTATATGAAATGAGGCCAAGGAGAAAATCATAGTACCATTTACACAACTTATCTGAATTATAAATATTAAGCACATAATCTAAAAGCCTCAAATTGAAATCTACTAAAATGTTGACAAGGATTATCCCTTGTGAACGGAACGTACAGTGTGATAAGAACGTACAGTCTGGTAAGAGATTTTACTTGGGTCAGAATCTGAAAAGAAACATCCAAGAGGAATGTGCAAGGAATCTCGGAGGACAAAAGAGAAAAGGCGGCAACTTCAACATAAAACTGCTATTAGATAGGCTGGCTCGTTCATCTCGGCAAAAACTTTCATTCCTGGGAGTCCGAGGGTACGAAGTGGCGCCGGCTGCCAAAAAACCAGAGCTGAAAAAGGACCCGGGGCGAAAGGGCAGAAGCGGGGACGCACACCCGCTGTCGTTGGCGGCAGCCCAGGCCCGAGCTCCGCACGCCGCGGCCGAGCCCCCCGCCTCCAGGCGCAGCCCACGCTCCCACCCGCACCCCCGACGCACCCGGCGGCCCCCGCGTGAGCTCCACGGACCCCGACCCGTGAGCCCCGAACCAGCTCGTCTCTGAGCCCCGAACAAAACCCGCTCCACTTGCAGCTGACCGCCACCACCCTCCCGCTCGCAATCTCTGAGCCCCAGCGAGTAAACGGCCCCCAAATGTGCCCTCTGCACCCGGTCGCTGTTCCCGAGAAATCTTTACCCACGAGCTACGAGAGCACCTCCTGACCGAGACCACGGGCACCGCAAGCGCACACCCTAACACGGAAGAACACCCACCCACGGTCTCCTCCCGCAAGAATTCCACCCACCCCAGGCAGACGCTGACGAACCCTCCCCGGCCACAGTCCGCGAACGCACCTGATTCTCGCCACACGCCACTGCGACCGACCGGCACCTGAACTTACTTCGCTGAACTTCGTCCGCGTCCCTCAGCACCGCGGGGCTGCGGCCAACAAGGGTCTGAAGCATTTCTGGAGAAAAGACAACCGGACCCCGGCTCTGCCGCTGCGGCAACATGGCCGCACCCTGGCCATGCCCCGTGGGGGCAGCCATCTTGGATCTCGGCCCTACGGGGCGCCAAGAGCCCGATTCCGCGCCCGCCGGCAGGGGCGGCTGGGAAAGTGAAAGGGCCCGTCAGTCCGGGCAGAAACGCACAGGTGGGAGGCGCAAAGCTGGAGCTTACGCCAGGCAAAAAACGGTGCGGGGAAAATCCCTTTCAGCGAGCGGACTGGAAAATTAAAATTAGGACACGGCTCGGTTGGCGTGGTCCTGTTAACAGGAAGTGGAGGTATTTGTACAGCACAGAACTCACAGAAGCCTCCTCGGGGGAGTTTCCAGCAGAAATGGGTTTGAAGCGACTTTTGGACGGAGAACAACGTTCGAGAAGCTCTGAGGGCACAGGGATGACGGTCACTGATTAGGAAAGAAAACCGCTGGAACGCGCCAGTTAGGCGTGGGCAAGAGTAATGGGGTGGGAAGGCCACTAAGGCCAGCGAAAGTGAGAGAAGATCAATGCCCAGGGAAGGGCGGAGCCTAGGCTGCACACTGAGCTTTTCCTGGGTCCAGAGAGGAAGGCAGGGCTCTGAGGACCAGTGGCCAGGAATAGGCAACTGTGACAGCTTCCACAAGAATAAAAGTTGTGTAAAAAAAAGAATGTTATACCACATGTGTCAATTGCGAAAAGCATCAACAATCACAGCAATATAAATCCTAAATTTGGATCCAACTGAACCTGTCATATATATTGGAAGAATGGAGGGAAAGGACAGGAAAGGCCTGAGTGTGTGTGTGTGTGTGTGTGTGTGTGTGTGTGTGTAAGAGAAACCGCCAAACTTTTCCAGAGTCAATGTGCCAGTTTCCATTCCTATGATCAATACATGAGATCCACTCTTCCACACCCTATTACAAAAGGAATAAGAGAAAGGCCAACCTAATTTTTTAAATAACTAAATAATAAACAGGCCATTTACTTTTAAAAGTCGCAAGTACTCATAACAAGTTTTAAAATGCATCTAATATTCAAATAAATGCAAAATAAACATGAAACAAAAACATTTTAAACCTTAACATTCATGATGAGCAACATTCACAGTGGTGAGGCCATGTGGATAAAGGCACTCTCATGCTAAGCCTAAGTTTTATTTTTTCTCATCTGCATAGTAGGTAACTGTTGTCCACCATGTACAGCTTTGAATTAATTGAGGTTATCATGCTTATCACAGTTCTAAGTTTAAAAGATGCACACCACATTTAATAAGTTTTAGGTATTTGGTATGTTTAGGACGACAGGCTTCAGACCAGAGTATGTAAATTAGTAAAATGTTTTTAGAGTACAATCTGCAATTATCCAATTTAAGCTTTTCATTCTCCTTGAGCCAGGGATTAATATTAAGAATTGATTCAGTAGAAATTAATCTTTTTGAGAACAAACATGTACAAGGATATTTATGGTATAAATTTTGACAAATGTAAGGAAATAAAACACTCTTGTGATTCTTAAATTTACTCTTGCAGGGCGCCTGAGTGGCTCAGTCGGTTAAACGTCCAACTCTCGATTTTGGCTCAGGTCACAATCTCACAGTTCATGAGTTCGAGTCCCACATCCGGCTCTGCACTGACAGTTCAGAGCTTGCTTGGGATTTTCTTTCTCCCTCTCTCTCTGCCCCTCGCTTGCTTGTTCTCTCTCTCAAAAATAAACATATTTAATTTAAAAAAATAAATTTATCCTTCCATCTCTATATTCACACTTTTGGATAGCATCCCCTCCTAGGGACTCTGACTAATGTGTCCAATAAGACAGTAACAAACAGGACAGAACCAGACTTGCTCAGTGAGGTATGGTATATGGTTCTCTTGAAGCTCCTCTAACACATTATACTAGAGCCCAGGCTAGCCTCTTGCAGCATGAGATTGTGAATGACCCCATCCATTCCAGGGACACTTAGACGTGTGAAAAAAAAAAAAAAAAAAAAAGCCATCTAGCTCGTGCAGCCCCAGTCGGAACAGCCCACACTAGACAATCCAACCCTAGACCCACACAACAGAATTGGTAAATGTCTTTAGACATTAACTTTTAGGAAAGTAGTTTTGTAATGCAGTCAAAAGAAACAAATACCAGTATGAATGTACACCAGTAGGTGATTTGTTAAATCAGAGATGTCTCTTCATGAACAACCTACAGACATACTGTAAACTGGTGCAGCCACTGTGAAACAGTACGGAGGTTCCTCAAAAAATTAAAAACAAAACTACAATATGATCCACCAATTCTCCTGTATCCACTCAAATGGAATGGAGTCACTGTTTCAGAAACACAGCCGTACCCCCACGTTCACTGCAGTATTGTTTACAATAGCCATGCATCAAAAGCTAAGTGTCCTATACAAACGAATGGATTTAAAAAATGTGGTACAGGCACAAACACACACAATTGAATATTCAGCCATAAAAAAGAAAACCTTGGGACACCTGGGTGGCTCAGTTGGTTAAGCATCCAGCTCTTGGCTTCAGCTCAGGTCACGATCTCACGGTTTGTGAGGCTGAGCCCCGTGTTGGGCTCTGCACTGACAGCGTGGAGCCTGCTTGGGATTCTCTCTTTCTCCCTCTCTCTGACCTGCCCCCAATTGTGCCCTCTCAAAATAAATAAACTTAAAAAAAAAAAAGAAAAGAAGAAAATCCTGTCATATATGACTCATGAATAGATCCTAAGGGTATTATGCTGAGTGAAATAAATCAGAGAAAGACAAATACTGTATGATCTTATTTATATATGGAATCTAAAAAAAACCCCCAAACTCCTAGATACAGAAAAAAATTTGGTTGTGACAGGCAGGGGTGGGGGTGGGATGTGGATGAAATGGGTGAAGGTGATCAAAAGGTACAAACTTCCAGTTATAAGATAAATAAGTCTGTAATAATAGTAGTAATGATGTGTGGAATATCGTTGGCCATTAGGGAGACCCAAGTTAAGCTCCAGATCGGTTACTACTATATACCTAATAAAATGGTTAATGTAAAATACAACGACAATACCAAGTGCTGGTGAGGATGGAGAGCGACTGAGTCTCTCCTACGCTGCTAGTGGAATGGCTAAAATAAAATCTACAGCTGACCCTTGAGCAACGTGGGGTTGAACTGCATGGGTTCACTTACATGCAGGGTTGTTTTTTTTTTTTTTACAGTAAAGCACTGTAAATGTACTTTCTCTTCCTTGTTTTTGTTTTTCTTAGGCTTTGTAAATTTTTTAACATTCCAGTATAATTAACATACAGTGTTATACTAATTTTAGGTGTATAATACAGTGATTCAACAATTCTATAAATTACTCTATAAATTCTATAAATTACTCATGGTGCTCACCATAAGTGTACTCTTAATCCCCATGTTTTTACCCATTCCCCTACCCACCTCCCCTCCTAGTAACCCTCAGATTGTTCTCTATATTTAACAGTCTGTTTTTTTGGTCTTTTTTTTTTGCTTTATTCGTTTGTTTCTTTAATTCCATGTATGAGTAAAATCATATGGTATTTTTCTTTCTTCCCCAAAAGTCTGATTTTAACATTTTCTTTTCTATTGCTTACTTTAAGAATACAGTATATAATACATACAATATACAAAATATGTGTTAAGCAACTATTTATGTTATTGGTAAGGCTCCCGGTCAACAGTTGGCTATTAGTAAAGTTATATGTGGATTTTCAACTGCGTGGGGGTCGGTGCCCCTAACCCCTACATTATTCAAGGGCCAAGTATACTGAATGCCCAGTGCTGGAGAGGATGTGGAACAGTATTTCATACACTGCTGGTGAGAATGTAAAAGAGCACAGGGACATTGGAAGAGACTAGTTTCTTAAAAGGCTAAACACAACTTACCATACATCCCAACAATCATACACTTGAATATTTATTGTAGAGGAATTAAAATTTATGTTCACACAAAGCCCCGTATGCAGATTTCATTCCATCTTTATAACAGTTGAAACCAGGAAATCTCAAGTGAAGGGAAAGGGGCACCTGGGTGGCTTAGTCAGTTAAGCTTCAGATTTCAGCTCAGCTCATGATCTCATGGTTCATGAGTTCAAGCCCCATCATCGGTGAGCCCGAGACCCACTTTGGGTGAACTTGTGTTGCGCTGCAGGTGAGCCCCGCTTCTCTCTCCATCTCTCTCCCGTTCTGCCCCCTGCTCACGTGCGTTCTTTCTCTCAAAAATTTTTTTTAATTTAAAAAATTTAAAAAAATAAAGGGAAAAATAAACTGGTCATGTGTATTACTAATAAAATGTGTCAGTAATAACACATTTGTATGTGTACTACTCACGATAATAAAACCATCCAGCAACTCAAGTAAGTCTTCAGAGCAATTTGCGAATGACAAAAACATGAAAAGTTAACATGCTCCCTATTAATAAAAAATTATAAATTTGTACATAGTCAATAATATTGTAATAACCTTTATCAAAATTATAAAATTATATAAATACAATATATCTACAAAATATATAAAATCCAGTTATAAAAATGATTTTTATAGCATTCATAGAATTACACGGTTATACTGATGGAAAATGTAAGCGGTTGCAGGAGGTAGGTCTGGATAAAGGGTATGAACATAAAAAGGGAGAGACTCTGTGTTGATTACAGTTTTACATCCTGGTTGTGGTAGTGGTTTACATGACTCTCTATAATGTAATAAAGCTGCTTAGAATTACAACCTAAAAAAACAAAACAAAACAAAAACTATGAAAATCTAATGAAATCCAAATAAGGTTAAGGGTTTAGCTAACAGTACACTACCAATGTCATTTTCCTAGATTCAACAACAAAATGTGGTTTACATACTGGGAGACATTAGGTAAAGGATACTAGGGAAGTCTCTGGACTATCTTGCAATTTCTTCTAAGTTAAAATGATTTCAAATTAAACATTTTCAAAAATAACTTGGGGGTTGCCTGGGTGGCTCAGTTGGTTGAGCATCCAACTTTGGCTCAGGTCATGATCTCCTGATTGGCGAGTTTGAGCCCCACATTGGGCTCTGTGCTGACAGCTCAGAGCCTGGAGCTTACTACAGATTCAGTGTCTCCTCTCTCTCTGCCCCTCCCCCGCTTGTGCTCTGTCTCTCTCTCAAAAGTAAATAAACATTAAAAAACAAAATTAAAAAAAAAACTTGGAAGGTGGTTTTATAAAATATCTGGTCATAATTAAAAACTGAGTTAAGCAAGTACAAATATCTGCTATCATAAATTTAAAAGTTTCCTTTTAAAATACTTCAAAATACAGGGCGCCTGGGTGGCTCGGTCGGTTAAGCGTCCGACTTCGGCTCAGGTCATGATCTCACGGTCCGTGAGTTTGAGCCCCACGTCGGGCTCTGTGCTGACCGCTGAGAGCCTGGAGCCTGTTTCAGATTCTGTGTCTCTCTCTCTATGCCCCTCCCCTGTTCATGCTCCGTCTCTCTCTGTCTCAAAAATAAATAAACGTTAAAATTAAAAATAAAAAATACTTCAAAATACTCGGGGCGCCTGGGTGGCTTGGTCGGTTAAGCGTCCAACTTCGGCTCAGGTCATGATCTCACGGTCTGTGAGTTCGAGCCCCGCATCGGGCTCTGTGCTGACAGCTCAGAGCCTGGGGCCTGTTTCAGATTCTGTGTGTCCCTCTCTCTCTGACCCTCCCCCGTTCATGCTCTGTCTCTGTCTCAAAAATAAATAAATGTTAAAAAAAAAAATTTTTTTAATAAAAAAAAATACTTCAAAACACTAAATTTACAAATCATATAATACAGGGTAGTCCTAGAACACTCCATAGAACAATAAATATTAGTCAATGATGAAGAAAGCAGACTAACTTTTAAACTATGGAATTAGTGACAAGGCAACTAGAAAAGGGTTCCCAAGTATCATCTGAAAATGCACATGAGGTGAATTACCTGATGTATACAATGAGGTCAGACTTGCAATATTTAAAAGCACTCAAACAGGGGTACCTGGGTGGCTCAGTTGGTTAAGCGTCCAACTTTGGCCTAGTTGGTCATGATCTCACAGTTTGCAAGTTCGAGCCCCGCATTAGGCTCTCTGCTGTCCACATAAAGCTGGCTTTGGATCCACTGTCCCCGCTCCCCCCACCCCCGGTCCCTCCCCCACTTGTACCCTCTCTCTGAAAATAAACATTAAAAAACCTTTTTTTAAAAAGGCATTCAAATATTTTCCACTTTCACAGGACTTCATTCCTTCACGAGTTCTCTGATATCTGACTAAAGGTGCTCTACACTTAGCATGTTCATAGAGTTTTAATTTCTGTATGATACCTGACCAAACAAGGCAGGATGTATCACTGACATCCTGTCATACTGTCCTCCTAAAGTTTTGCTCCAGTGTGGACTCTCGACACTCACTGAGGTCTTCCTTCTGGGTAAAGGCTTTCCCATGGTCATGGTCAACATGAATTTCTTTAAAATGGTATTTCTACGAACAATAAGCTCACTGATGATCTACGACGATCCCTGATAATAATCTACCTTCCCACTGAAGGCCTTCCTAGTCTCTGTAGTCAACAGAATTTGGCTCAGTATCCACTTCTCCGAATATAATGAAACTAGCAAGTTTTGCTCAAGGCGTCTCCATGCTCAATGCATGAGTTTTTCCAACATGTTTTCATTGACAGAAAATACGAGGTAAGGATCACGGAAGGCACCACATTCACTGTATTCACCAGGTTTACCTCCTGGACGAGTTCTCTGATCTCCTCAGGGCACACATATGACAACAGGCAGGGACACAACGACATTCCAATCTGCTGGAAACAGTGATGTTTAACGAAGTCTTGGTTGCCACAGAAGGCATCACATTCAAAGGGCTTTTGTTTTGCACGAGTTCACTCGTTAAGTAATGAGCCCCGACTCTGTGTTAAAGGAATTTCCAACCTGACTGAATCTACCCGTTTCTCTCGTGTGCATTTTCTTATGTTTAACAAGGTTTGACAAGTGCGAGAAGGCTTTCTCACAATCGCTGCATCCGTAGGGTCGCTCTCCTGTGTGAGTTCTTTGATGGACGTTGAGTACTGACTTTGTGGTGAAGGCTTTCCCACATTCACTGCACTCATAGGGTTTCTCCCCCGTGTGAATTCTCTGATGCGTAACGAGACCGTATTTGTGAGAATAGGATTTGCCACACTCAGCACACACAAAGGGAGTCTTTCCTGTATGACACCTCTCATGTTGTATGAGGCAGATCTTCTGGCTGAAGGCTTTACCACACTCCCTGCATTCATAGGGTCTCTCACCTGTATGAGTTCGCCGATGTATAACGAGGGTGCGCTTTGTGGTGAAGCCTTTTCCGCATTCATTACATAGGTAAGATTTCTCTCCTGTGTGAGTTCGCTGATGTATAACGAGGGTGCGCTTTGTGGTGAAGCCTTTTCCACACTCAGAGCACATGTAAGATTTTTCGCCAGTATGAGATCGCTGGTGCACAATGAGATTACTCTTCACAGTGAAGCCTTTTCCACATTCGCCGCATGTATACGGTTTCTCTCCGGTATGAGTTCGCTGATGTACAACAAGGTAACGCTTCATGGTGAAGCCTTTTCCACATTCAGTGCACATGTAGGGTCTCTCCCCTGTGTGAGTTCGCTGATGCACAACGAGGTTGCTCTTCACGGTGAAGCCTTTTCCACAGTCGTCACAGACATAAGGTTTCTCTCCACTGTGAGTTCGCTGATGTGCGATCAGATAGCGCTTCATGGCGAAGCCTTTTCCACACTCGCCACACGTGTAGGACCGCTCTGCCGTACGGGTTTGCTGAGGCACAGCAAGGCTGCCCTTCGCGCTAGCGCCTCTTCTGCAGTCGTTGGCCAAACAGACTCTGTCTGGTGCGGGAGTTTTCTGATGCTTAGTGAACGTGACATTTCTGGAGAAGGATCTCCCACACGGATCACACCCGCGGGGCTTCTCTCCTCCGCGACCGCCCTCATGGTAAAGGAGCCGGGACCTCCTGATGCACGTTCTCTCACCTTCGATGCATGCTTGGGAGTTCTCCGTGTCAGGAGTCCTCCGATGCTTAAAGACTTGGAATTTAGTGCTGACGTGTTTCGCACATTCGGGGAATTCAATTCCAGTATACAAACGTTCATGATTACCACGTAGAAAAGATTTCTCGCCTCCATTAGAGTCATCGGCTTTCTCTTTTTCACATCTTCTCTTCTGGTTAACTAGACTTAAACTTGATTTCAAAGCTTTTCTACATAAGTCAAACACATGATTTTGTGTTAAGGCAAAATGTAATTCGCTCAGGTGAACAGCATTTCTAAATGTGCTCTGTTCTCCATATTGTTGAAGGCTCTTCAGAAATCTGTGGTTTTGAGAGTGCTCTTGCAGATGACTGTCAACCTTCCCAATTCCTAGGCAAAAAGACAGTAACAAATTGTCTCATGAGAACGGTATGAAATAAAAGTGTTTTAAAGATGACATAGCAGGGGTGACTCTTTATTGTTGATCATATGATCCCAATTTATTGAAAAAAAATTTTTTTCAACGTTTATTTAGAGAGACAGAAAGAGAGAGTGTGAGCAGGGGAGGAACAGAGAGGGAGACACAGAATCCAAAGAAGCCTCCAGGCTCTGAGCTGTCAGCACAGAGCCTGATGTGGGGCTCGAACCCATGAACCATGAGATCAAGACCCGAGTAGAAGTCAGACGCTTACCATCTGAGCCCCCCAGGTGCCCCCTCCATGATCCCAGTTTAAAAGAAAATTATAAAGATGTAAGATGAAATAAATGGAAGATCCAAGGAGAGAAAAGGAGCATATTTAAAGCTAAACAGCCACAAAGAAAAACAGTTCTCATCTGGGGAAAGGAGTATCAGGAGGGGCTGTTTAGGTATCTTCAGACACCCTCTCTGCTGTGACACCTTGTCTTCATGACTAGAATGTAACTTCCTCCACCATTCCCCTTGCTGGTTCTCACTCACTCACCTGCACGGGTTCTATCCTGGATTTCATCCTCTGCTTTCATCCATGCTTCGTCTCTGTGTTCCAACACAGAGAGTGCATCTCGTTTGGTAGCTTGACACCCTGTTCATGAGAAATGACAGAAGACTTAGATGCTTAGTGACTTGGGGTACAGTAGGTCAAGATGGGAAAATACTACATTTTAGAGACGACCAATCTCTCACATGCAAAGATTCTCTTTCAGGATAGAAAAGATTACACTGCTTTGTCTGGGGTCAAGAAAGGGGACCAAACATTGGACTCTTCTCAAGACCACAGCGATGGCAAAGCTTTCATTGAGTGATAGAGGAAAGGCCAGTGCCCAGGCACCTCTAAGTGACACAGGGGAGTTCTCCTCACCCACTGACACCAGGTTCCTGTAGTTCTCCAACATCACATCCCGGTACAAGTCCTTCTGGGCGGGGGCCAGGAGCTGCCACTCCTCCCGGGAGAAGTCCACAGCCACGTCCTCCAGTGTCAGTAATTCCTGTAACGACAACAGTCCTGTTTAATGTGAATTACTTTTAACATTTATTTATTTTTGAGACAGAGAGAGACAGCATGAGCGGGGGTGGGTCAGAAAGAGAGGAAGACACAGAATCTGAAACAGACTCCAGGCTCTGAGCTGTCAGCACAGAGCCCAACGCAGGGCTCGAACCCACGGACCGCGAGATCATGACCTGAGCCGAAGTCGGATGCTCAACCAACTGAGCCACCCAGGCGCCCCTGATGTGAATTACTTTTATCAACACGGAAGAAGCATGAGGGAAGTTGTAATCACCAAAGCCTCATCCAAATATGTTTTTTTTTTTTTTTTTGAGAGAGAGATGGTGCAAGTGAGCAAGGGGCAGAAAAAGAGAGAAAGAGAGAGAGAGAGAGAGAGAGGGAGGGAGAGAGAGAGGGAGAGAGGAGCAGGGCTCACCTGAAGCAGGGCTCAGGTTTACCCAAAGCCAAATGCAGGACTCAAGTTCACCCAGAGCCCGACGCATGGCTCGAGCTCACCTGATGTGGGACTTGAACTCACAAACTGCAAGCTCATGACCTGGGCCGAAGGCAGAGGCTTAACTGAGCCGCCCAGGTGCCCCTATATACTTTTCTTAAATGCATTTTAGTGGAAGCAAAATCCTATCGTTCAATATATTTTAGCACCATTTTCTTTTTCACTTATTTATTTTTCCTTCAACTTTTTATTTAAATAGTTAGTTAACATACAGGGCGATATTGGTCTCAAAAATAGAATTCAGTAGTTCATCACAGGGCACCTGGGTGGCTCAGTCGGTTGAGTGTCCAACTCTTGATTTCGGCTCAGGTCATGATCTCATAGTTCAAGAGTTTGAGCCCCGTGTTGGGCTCTGTGCTGATAGCCCAGAGCCTGCTTGGAATCTCTCTCTCCTCTCTCTCTGCCTTTCTCCTGCTTGCTCTCTGTATATCAAAATAAATAAATGTAAAAAAAAAAAAAAGAATTCAGTGGTTCATCACTTACCTACAACACCCAGTGTTCATCATAAAAAGTGCCCTCCTTACTTTCCATCACCCAACTAGCCCACCACTCTCCCACTCCCTCCATTAACCCTCAGTTTGTTCTCTATCCTTAAAAGTCTCTTATGGTTTGGGCCACCTGGATGGCTCAGTCAGTTGAGTGTCTGACCTTGGATCAGGTCATGATCTTGGAGTCCTTGAATTAGAGCCACATGTTGGGCTGTATGCTGATAGCTCAGAGCCTGGAACCTGCTTCGGATTCTGTGTCTCCCTCTGTCTCTGCCCCTGCCCTGCTCGCACTCTCTCTCTCTCAAAAATAAATAAACATTAAAAAAAAATTAAGAGTCTCTTTTGGTTTGTTTCCTTCTCTCTCTTTTTCCCCCGTTACCATATGTTCATCTGTTTTGTTTCTTAAATTCCACATGAGTGAAATCATATAGTGTTTGTCTTTCTCTGATTATTTCGCTTAGTATAATAATATACTCTAGCTCTATCCACATAGTTGCAAATGGCAAGATCTCATTCTTTTTGATCGCTGAGTAATATTCCATTGCATATATATACCACTTCTCTATCCATTCATCAGTTGATGGACATTTGGGCTCTTTCCATACTTTGGCTATTGTTCATAATGCTCCCACAAACATCGGAGTGCATGTGCCCCTTCGAATCTGTATTTCTGTATCCTTTGGGTAAATACTTAGTAGTGCAATTGCTGGGTCATAGAGTAGTTCTATTTCTAACTTTTTAAGGAATCTCCATACTGTTTTCGAGTCGCTGCTCCAGTTTGCATTCGCATCAACAGTGTAAGAGGGTTCCCCTTCCTCCGCATCTTTGCCAACACCTGTTGTTTCTTGTGTTGTTAATTTTAGCCATTCATTCTGACAGGTGTGAGGTGGTATCTCATCATGGTTTTGATTTGTATTTTCCCTGATGATGAGTGATGTTGAGTATCTTTTCATGTGTCCATTAGTCCTTTGGATGCCCTCTTTGAAGAAGTGTCTATTCATTCTTCTTCCCATTTCTTAACTGGATTATTTGTTTTTTGGGTATTGAGTGGGTAAGTTCTTTATAGACTTTGGATACTAACCTTTATCAGATATGTCACTTGCAAATATCTTCTCCCATTCCATAGGCTGCCTTTTAGTTCCATTGGTTGTTTCCTTTGCTGTGCAGAAGATTTTTATCTTGATGAGGTCCCAATAGTTCATGTTTGCTTTTACTCTCCTTGCCTCTGGAGATGTATCTAGTAAGAAGTTGCTACGGCCAAGGTCAAAGAAGTTGCTGCCAGTGTTCTCTTCCAAGATTTTGATGGTTTCCTGTCTCACATCTAGATCTTTCATCCATTTTGAATTTATTTTTGTGTATGGTATAAGAAAGTGGTCCAGTTTCATTCTTCTGCACGTAGCTGTCCAGTTTTCCCAACACCAGTGGTTGAATAGGCTTTCTTCCCCACACTGGATATTTTTTCCTGCTTTGTCAAAGACTAGTTGACTACATAAGCACCATTTTCAAATACTATAAAAATAGGCAAATAACACCAGGACAAATAAAATATTTTTACTTTACAAGAAAACTTCACAGCCAATATGACCATCAACCAGACCACATTCACAGTTTATAAGATAGTATTTTTAATAAATGTAAGAGAGTAAGAAAAACCATACAAGGTATATCTAATGCAAAAAGACCACTAAAGTTGATTAGGAATATTTGGGGGGAAAAAAAGAAACTTCTAATAGACAAACATACATACACATACATCTATCAGTAGACAGAAAACAGCACATTAGATACACTGCAGTAAGCTGGAATATAACTGAAAAAATTACCAAAAATGGACCACAGAAAAGAAGGTTAATGTAAGAAAGAGATTAATAAGCATACAGTGTCAAAAGATCTGATATATACCAGCTTATAGTTTCTCAAAAATAAAAGGGAATACTGGAGAAGCAGTATCCAAAGACCTAAAAGCTGCAAAACTCACAACTAATTAAATACTCCAAACCTCAGATTCACAACTCCCAAAAAACTCCAAGCAGGAAGTCTATACCTCAACGCATTAGACTATGATACACCAAATGCAAAGGGAAACTATAAAAGCATCCAGATACAAAAGCCAGATCACCTACAGCAGAAACAACCAAATTCAGAAAAGAATGCAATATTCTTTTCAAAGCCCTGATTTTTTGTGCCAAAATGGCCAGGCATGAAGGCCATTTGATATTGAAACACAGGACTCTCCTTGTGAAGTGTGGACAGCATTGTGTACTCCTAGTCACGGTGACTGTACTCAAGACTGTTGCCAACCTAGGAAGTTCACCTAAACCTCACTGTCCAGAGTTTTCACTGAGGCCTCATGATTTATGCATGATTTACTGAAACACAGACTACATCACTGAACTCAATCTCCAGGTTCCTTCCCCTTCCTGGAGGTCACCTGGTTCAAAGCCACAAATCACATGGTTGGTCCTTCTGGCATGGACAGTCCCGTCTTGAGTCACCTCATTAGCACAAATTATTTAGGGCCTACATGAGTCACTTCATTGACATAAACTATAAAGTGTGGTCCCCGTGGCCCATGATGAATAACAAAGACACTCCAATCACACAGGTAATTCCACGGGTTTAGAGGTGACCTCATACAATTGTGCGTGTGAATTCCATCTTGCTAACAGAACCTGTCCTTTGATGACTTTGATGTAACAAGTGGCATGTTGGGGGGCCCATGTGGCAAGGAACTAAAAAGTAAGAATCTTATACGAGCAGACAGGTAGGAACTGAGGATCTCATCTGATCGGCCCTTCTGGAAATGAATCCTGCCAAAAACCCAATAAGTGAGCTTAGAAGTGCATCCTTCCCCACCTGAGCCTCCAGATCAGACGCCACCCTGGCTTACACCTTGATTACAGGCTCAGGAAAGAGTGTGAAACAAAGTACCCAGCAGCAACATGACACAAAATATTTGGCTTTTGGCCCTGGTTCCAAGTACAAAGAACTCTGAAAATGCCTAGAATCTCCAGTGTTAAGTGTTTTTTGTGTGCTAATGAGATGACTGGTAGCCCAGGCTATCACACCACTGCAGGATGGGGGCTGGATGCCAGAAGAACAAACCCATGATTACAGGGTTGAACTTTTGGCCACGCCTCCCAACCTCCATAGAGGGGAGAAGGATTGGAGATGGAGTTTACGTGGCCAATGATTTAATCCATCATGTCCACATAACGAAATCTTCACAAAACCCCCAAAACTACAGGTTCAGCAAGCTTCCTCCAAGTTCATTAGCACATCGAGGTCCTGGAAGGGTTGCAGTCCTCCACACTGTCCTGAGAAAGGGACCATGGAAACCGTGATAAATTTAGAGCCCATCAGGGGCACCTGGATGGCTCAGTCAGTTAAGCGTCCAACTTCCGCTCAGGTCATGATCTTGCAGTTCATGAGTTCCAACCCCACATCAGACTCTGTGCTGACAGCTCAAAGCCTGAAGCCTCCTTTGGATTCTGTTTCTCCCTCTCTCTCTGCCCCTCCTCCACTCACACTCTGTCTCTCTCTCTCTCTCTCAAAAAATAAATACACGTTTAAAAAAAAATTTAGAGCCCATCAGTCAGTGCAGGAGACCAAGACTTGTGATTGGCATCTGAAGTGGGGGCATTTTGCTGGTCTGCAGCCTTAAATCCGTGTAACCAGTTGCTAACTGCAGGTACTCAGTGTCAGAGAATTGGAGAAGTGGTGTTGGAAGAGATCCAATATCTGGTGTCAGGAGGAAAAAACCTCACACGGTGTCAAAGGTGCTATGAGTAAAAACAACACAGTCTAGCTAAATCATGTTAAAATTATTGACCACAGAAAGTATGAGATTAAAAAAAGGTGTTGTTTGAAGTTGCTAAGTTTTGGAGTAATTTGTCAGGCAGCTGAGAAAAACTCACTTCTGTTTTTCTTTACACACTCACACAGAATACCTCAGTGACCAGATGTGTGGGTTTTCCACACCAAGAAATTCTGGCACCAACCACCTGGAGTCGACATAGACCCCACACGTTTACTATATTGTAAAGGACATTTTACAGGATACAAATGAGGGGAGCCTGGCTGGCTCAGTCGGTAGAACACGCAACTCTTGACCTTGGGGTCATGAGTTTGAGCCCCACGTGTGGCACAGAGTTTACTTAAAAATTAAAAAAAAAAAAAAAAAAAGGATATGAATGAACAGCCGAGATGAAGAGGCACCTAGTGAAAGGTCTGGAAAGTCCCAAACCCACAAGCTTCTGTCCCTGTGGAGCTGGGGTACGCCACCCTCCCAGAATGTAGATGTGTCTACCCATCCAGAAGCTTTGCAAATCCTGTACTTTTGCGCTTTTTATGGAGACCTCATTGCATGGGCATGATCTAATAATCAATTACTAATTCATTATCCAGTACCTCTCCCTTCTCAGGAGGATGGCGGGTGGGGCTACAAGTTCCGCGCTTCTAATCATGGCTTGGTCTTTCTAGTGATCAGCCCCCACAGGGGACATCCAGGAGCCCACACCAAGAGTCACCTTATTAGAACAAAAGATGGTCCTATCACCCAGAAAATTCCAAGAGATGTAAGAGCCCAGTGACAGACATTCCTATCACCAGGAAATTATAAGGGTTTCAGAAGAACTCTTGGGCATGAGCCAGGGTAAAAGACTAAGTATTAACAGGAACCAGGGGCAGAGATTTACATATATATATGTTCTTATTTCATAGCATCAATACTTAATGAATATGGGAGATAAACTTTTAAAGAAAGAACTTATGAAAGAATAGAAGAAAATACGGAATGTTTATAGCACAAGTAAGAAACCATGAAGAAAAAGACTAACACATTTTAATTTGAATAAAAAAATAAAACTTTTGCATGGAGAAAAATATTAAGAACAAAAGCTAAAAGACAAGGAAAATTCTAGAAAAATATTTGCAACATATAAAAGGATCAATATACCACAAGACAAATAATATAAATCAATAAGATAAAAAAGTTAACTTTTATTTTTTTTAATTTTTTTAATGTTTACTTATTTTTGAGAGAGAGAGACACAGAGTGTGACTGGGGCAGGGGCAGAGAGAGAGGGAGACACAGAATCTGAAGCAGGCTCTAGGCTCTGAGCTGTCCACACAGAGCCCAACGTGGGGCTCGAATCTACAAATGGTGAGATCATGACCTGAGCTGAAGTCTGACGCTTAACCAACTGAGAGACCCAGGCGCCCCTAATTTTTAAAATGAGCAAAGAAGAAATAATCCAAAAAAGCAACAAAGAGACATGTATCTGACCCTCACAACTGATGAGGAAAATGCAAAATGAAATAAGGCAAGAGAATATTAGATCCTACAAACTGAAAAATATACAATTTGATAACATAACAACAAGTGTTGGCAAGCTGTGGGGCACTGAATGCTATTACATACTGCTTTCTATCAACCAGGCACTGTTCTAAATGCTTTGTCTAGATTAACTCACCCTCCCTCCCTCCCTCCCTCCCTCTCTTCCTTCCTACATATCTGTCTATCTATCTATCTATCTATCTATCTATCTATCTATCTATCTATCTATCTATCTTTGAGAGAGACCAAGCACATGCTCGTGCTCATGTTCACGGGAGAGGGGCAAAGGGAGAGGGAGAAAGAGAATACTGAGCAAGCTCCTCACCCAGCATGAGCCTGATGAGGGGCTCCGTATCACAACTGTGAGATCATGACCTGAGCCTAAACCAAGAGTCAGATGCTTGGGGGGCCTGGGTGGCTCAGTCGGTTAAGCAACTGACTCTTGATTTCGGCTCAGGTCATGATTTCACAGTTCAGTTCGTCACTGACAGTGCGGAGCCTGCTTGGGATTCTCTCTCTCTCTGCCTCCTCCCCGGCTCATGCATGAGAGCTATCTCTCAAAATAAAAAGACTTAAAAAAAAAGAGTCAGATGCTTAACCAACTGAGCCCCTAGGTTAACTCATTTTGTTTATTTATCTACTTACTTACTTATTTTTATAATTTATTTATTTTTGAGAGAGAGACAGAGCACAAGTGGGGAAGGGGCAGAGAGAGAGGGAGACGCAGAATCCAAAGCAGGCTCCAGGCTCTAAGCTATTAGCAGAGCTCGACACGGGCTCAAACCCACAAACTGCAAGATCATGACCTAAGTCAAAGTCAGACACTTAACCAATGGAGCTACCCTGGTGTCCCTTATTTATTTATTTTTAGTGTTTATTTATTTTTGAGAGAGAGACAGAGTGTGAGCAGGGGAGGGGCAGAGAGAGAGGAAGACATAGAATCCAAAGCAGGCTCCAGGCTCTGAGCTGTCAGCACAGAGCCCAAGGCAGGGCTCAAACCCACGAACCATGAGATCATGACCTGAGCCGAAGTTGGACGCTTAACTGACTGAGCCACCCAAGTGCCCCGATCCAAACCCTTAATAGGGAAACACACTTTCCACTTACTACTGCCAAATCTCTACTCAAACTCCACTTCAATTACCTATTTATGGAGGACCATTTGAAAGTCATGCAACCTTTCCACTTTCGTAGGCCATTTCAGTGGTTTTATTCCTGAATAAAATCAGACTGCTATGAAGTTGGTTCCCTGGGTCACCAGACTATGGTGCTCTGAAGAACTGTATCCTCTGAGCTCTGCTTGGCATATGGCATATTCCCAGAGGAGGCCCTCAGTAAGAGACAGCTATAGAAAATCTGCTTTTCCACTTACCAGAAGGCTGTGGGTGAGGATATACCCCAATGATCCCCTCCCAAGACATCCACTGACGAAATTTCCCAAGACCTAAGTGACATAAACTATTGAATCCCCCAAGAGACTGGTCTGCCTGCCCCACAGAGTCAGTGGACATCACGTAGCTTTTCATGTCCGTCTGGTTGTGATGTCTGTTAGAGATACGAGAGGCAAAGTGACAGCTAATGTAACCCACAGTGTTCCTATGTCATCCTTTAGGATGACGCCTGTGAGTAATATATTCCTGATCTCACTTTGCCCTGCTTTTGAATTCAGGGTCTAAGTTAATTTCTCCCTAGAACCCAAGTATCCCAGTTTATACTTCTTTTAGTTGAATTGATTTTTTCCAGGTCACCACAAATATGTCAGAAAACACAGGAAAGATGTAGCAAAAGAAAATTACCTGGGCCTTGATCATTTTCTTCTGTGCTCAGGAAGCAGTAACATGGATTCTATGACTTTGGTGTCTCCTGCATCTGCCACGAAGTTCTTAGAGTCAGAAATCTTGGTGTCCCCTTGAAGTTCTCCCCAGAAGCAATGATAGCCAAGTCCAAGAACTTCCTCTTTCTTCCCTCATTCCTTCACTTGACCTCTCTTGCTCCTGGGGACCCAGGACCTGTGGGGTAAAGAGCAAACGGACTTTGCCTACACATTCGCCCTGGGCCCAGGTGTTGTTACTGCTGCTATGCACTTACCTTAAAGGACCCCAATATTCCCAACGGTTCCTTCATTTGGTGCCCCTGAGGCTTTCACACCGTAAGGCAATAAAGCAGGGGAGTTCTAAATGTGTGAAAGGTATGCCTTTCCTCTGTGGAGTGGAAGTGGCATGGCTATTAAAGGGGAGTTGGGAAAGCAAAAGCAGAAGAGCACAATGCCTCAGAAGCAGGCGGATTATCAGGCACATCCATTCAGGACATATGGAAGGTTCCAAAGATCTGGACAATGTGCATTTAAAAAGCAAATGTGGGGGCGCCTGGGTGGCTCGGTCGGTTAAGCATCCGACTTCGGCTCAGGTCATGATCTCGTGGTCCGTGAGTTCGAGCCCCGCGTCGGGCTCTGTGCTGACAGCTCAGCCTGGAGCCTGTTTCAGATTCTGTGTCTCCCTCTCTCTGACCCTCCTCTGTTTATGCTCTGTCTCTCCCTGTCTCAAAAATAAAATTAGAAAAACGTTAAAAAAAAAAATAAACAAATAAAAAGCAAATGTGGCCAGGGGCGCCTGGGTGGCTCAGTCAGTTAAGCATCCAACTTTGGCTCAGGTTATTACCTCACAGTTTGTGGGTTCAAGCCCCTCATGGGACTCTGCACTGACAGCTCAGAGCCTGGAGCCTGCTTCAGAGCCTGTGTGTCCTTCTCTCGGACTCTCCCCTGCTCCCACTCTCTCTCAAAAATTAAAAAAAAAAAAAAAAAAAAAAAAAAAAAAAGTTTTTTTTAATAAGCATTAAAAATAATTTAAAAAAAACCCAGCACATCCTGTATAAGTTCATTTATATAAAACTTAAAGATATATAAACTAGCCTATAGTAATGAAAACTAGATGAGTGGTGGCTTGGGGACAGATGGGGAAGTATGAGAGGGGTAGATTAAAAAGGAGCATAAAGAAAATTTGGTGCTGAGGGGTGTGTTTATGATCTTCATGGTGGTGATACTTTCATGAGTATATATGTCAAAATACCAATCAATATGACTTTTTTTAAGTTTATTTATCTTGAGAGAGAGACAGACAGACAGAAAGGGGCAGAGAGAGAGGGAAAGAGAGAGAATCCCAGACGCCACTCTCAGTACCGGGCCCCATGTGGGGATCGAATGCACAAACCATGAGATCATGACCTGAGCCAAAATCAAGAATCAGTCGCTTAACTGACTGACCACTCAGGTGTCCCCCAATCAATATAACTTAAATATCTGTGGCTTACTGTAAGTCAATTTTGCCTCAATAAATCACTTGGGAAAAAGGGGAAAAACCTGGTGAGAATTATAATATAGACCAAAATTTAATGCCAATCAAAAAAGGTGGCAACAGAAGACTATACATACTTTATGATTCTGTTTATAAGAAATGTCCAGAAATTGCAAACTAATAGACCCAAGAAGATGATCAGTGGTTGTGCATGGCTGGGGGTAGGAGTGGAGAAGGAGTGGATAGAAGACCAAGAAAACTTTTCAGAGTGATGAAAATGCTTTAAAACTGGATTGTGCTCGGGGCGCCTGGGTGGCTCAGTCGGTTAAGCGTCCGACTTCAGCTCAGGTCACGATCTCACGGTCCGTGAGTTCGAGCCCCGCGTCGGGCTCTGGGCTGACAGCTCAGAGCCTGGAGCCTGTTTCAGATTCTGTGGCTCCCTCTCTCTGCCCCTCCCCCACTCATGCGCGCTCCCTCCCTCAAAGATAAATAAAGCTTTAAAAAATCTAAAATCTCCAAAAGTATAGTAAACTTAAATTTTTTAAATGTTTATTTATTTTTGAGAGAGAAAGCGCAAGCAGGGGAGAGGCAGAGAGAGAGAGGGAGACCCAGAATCCTAAGCAGGCTCCAGGCTCTAAGCTGTCAACACAGAGCCCGACGCAAGGCTCGAACCCACGAACGATGAGATCACGACCTGAACCGAAGTCCTACGCTTGACAGAATGAGCCACCCAGGAACCCCCTTAAAGGCAAGAACAAGAACTACATCTTTAACAGTAAATGTATCACTAGCTCATCCCGAACACACTGAATTTTGCGGAGACGGTGAGAAGAGTGGTGATGTGGGGAAGCAAAGTTTTTTCTTAGGTCCGTGAAGACCCTGAAGGAGTGAACTGGGTTTCGATTAACTGGGGAAATGCAGGCTTCAGGTCTGTTTACGGCATTCAGGGTTTGAGCCTGAACCTTCCGATTCTCCGAGGACCCTGGTCCTCCTCAAACACTGACAGCGCCCACCGTGCGTCTCGGCGAGTGAGTCGTCCATTAAACGCCATACTGAACCAACCCAGGCTTCTCTAACACGGAGCCCCACATTAACTCGCGAACCTGAACGAGACACGCGTTCACGGAAAAAAAAACCTTCCACCCGACTTCTCACGCACCGAGTCCCGTAAGCAGCGTGATCCACGTGGACCTCGAACCCTAACACTGTCGGCCTCTCGGTGGACCATTTCCTCAGACTCTTAATCACCGGTTCCCAAAGGCCCCATCACTACCCCGGATTCCTCAATGACTGCACCCAAATAAAATCCCAACGGCGGTCCTTCACACGCGCTCCCGTTTCACGGACGCCACAGGCGGCGAGCCAAGCCCAGAACCCGACTCACCTGAACCAGTACCCCTCCAAACGCCGCGGGTAGAGACGAAAGGCCGCCCACGTCCGAAGCTACTTCCTGGTCGGAAGCCCTTCTTCGCAGTACCCAGGGTCTCTGATACACAGGAACCAGCGAATCCCGCGAGGACCTGAGGGCGCTGAGGGATTTCGGGGCTCCGACGGCGGGCTCCGCTCTATGATGTCAGCGGCCACGCCCACCCCGGCGTTTCTAACGGGAGGGGCCAGAGCGGCTCTGCGAGGAGGCCAAAATCATTACTGGCCACCTCAGTGTTTTCACCGCCTCCGTGCGAGGGATGACCAACAAAGCGGTACTAAACAGGTGAGACTTCAGAGACCGGTGCTTACCTAAGGCCACCAGGCACATTTATCCGTCAGGGGAAGAAAGATGGCAGCGCCCTTATGCACGGCCGAGCGCCGACGTCAGACTGGAGCACCATGGGCGCGGCCATCTTAGAGAAAGGCAGGTGTCCGTATGGCTGAGATGGGCTTGTGCCCCGACAGACGGCGGGGGGAAAAGGTTTGTAGAACCTGAGACGTCTTGGAGAAGCGGCGGTCACAGAGTTGACAAAAGCAGTGGTCACTTGACATCTTGGGTGTGGGGAGAGGGCGGTTGTGTTTAAGGAACACTGCCATTGAAGGGACAAAGCCAATAGGGCGGAGCTTCCTAATAGATGCTAATGTCCCCCCCGGGAGTAGATACTTAGCTACCTCTAGCGGGAAGGGATGAAGTGAAGGTGCAAACGAGTATGTTTCCTTCCAAAGATAGATGAAGGTGACCGTGGGACATTGCAGAATATGAAATTACGAGATGATACTTTGCACATTTCCCAAATTAAAAAAAAAAAAGCACACTTTAAAATTTTATTACTATTTAGGCGTGGGAGGTTTAATCTTAGAAGATGTTAAGTAGCTACTCCCTTTATTTTTTTTTTTTTTTAAGTTTCTTTAAATTTATTTTTGAGACAGGGAGAGACAGAGCATGAACAGGGGAGGGTCAGAGAGAGGGAGACACAGAATCTGAAACAGGCTCCAGGCTGTCAGCACAGAGCCCGACGCAGGGCTCGAACTCAGGGACCGCGAGATCGTGACCTGAGTTGAAGTCGTCCGTTTAACGGACTGAGCCACCCAGGCGCCCCTAGCTACTCCCTTTTTAGAAGGCAACTTGAATCAATTTAAAAATTTCTCTTTGACCTAGAAATTCTAATTGCAACAGTTTACTCGGTAAAAATGTTTCTTAATATTAACCACATTGGCTTTTGTAATTTAGAAGAAAAAAACTAAATGTACAGTAATACACAAATACTTTGGTAAATTGTGGAATATCCACTCAGAGAAACAGTATATAGAAATTGAAAAGAATATATGGTAGGGGCCTCTGGGTGGCTCAGTCGGCTAAGCCTCCGGCTCTCGATTTTAGCTCGGGTCATGATCTGAGGGTTCATGAGATGGGTTCATAAGACTTGAGCCCTGCATCAGACTCTGCATTAACCATGCGGAGCCTGCTTGGGATTCTCTCTCTCTCTCTCTCTCTCTCTCTGCCCCTCCTCTGCTTGTTCTCTCTCTCAAAATAAATAAGCTTAAAAAAGAGAAAAGAATATACTGCAACTGTCAGTTTAAATAAGGAAATATAACTTTTCTCAAGAAGAAAAAAACACGTCTGCTGGATAGTATAAATATTATGACCCCCGTTATGGGAACAGATCATAAATATTTGTCATTGGCTAAATATTTAGTTTGGATTACTTCAGGGTCTATACTTATGGGTAGTGAATGTCAGAAGTTTTCATATTCTTGCAGGCCTGGCTGGCTCAGTCCGTGGAGCGTGCCATTCACTCTTGATCTCTGGGTTGTGAGTGTGAGCCCCACGTTGGGTGTAGAAATGACTTAAAAAAAATAAAATCTTGGAAAAAAATAAAAGGTTCATTCTTGAGTCACTGAAGAGATATCATTTTTTTAAAAAGTTTTCACATTCCCAATTTTTGCAGTTTTCCATTAACATCTTTGTATCATGATTCTGTTACTTTAATATTATAAAAAGATGTCAATCTTAGAAAAGTTTTAGAATATTTAATGATGTAGATGTTTATAACATAGTAAATATAATAAAAAGCCTCATTTTTCTTTCATGAAAGACATACTTACATATGTTTGAAAATTTGGGAGAAGATACTGTTAACAATGCTAGACTCTCAGGTACAGTTATGGGTGATTTAAGATGTCTTCATTTGCTTATATATGTTTTCTAGTTTCTATACGTTTAGAACTTAGTGTTGGCATAATTTCTTAATAGTATTATATTCCCTTCAAGGATTAAATGGGCAGCCCCATTCACCTGGGATGTCAAGCTCTGAAAAGTGAGTTCAGCATCTGGTCCAGAGAGCTCAGGGCAGCCTGGGTAGCCTATTCTTGGACCCTGCCTTGATCAGTTTCCTTGCCATGGCAGGATGTGTAGATTCACAGAAGGATAAGAAGTAAAAGGGTTCTAAGCGCTTGCTTGCTAGAGCATTCATGCCTGTTTGTTTGTTTGTTTGTTTTTACTGTAGAGTGCCCAGAATCCATCCTGTTACAGAGTGGAGATGGTGACAGAACACTAATCCAGGATTTAGGGAAGAGATGTTAAAATTTAAGAACAGTTCACAAAGATCATTTTATAAATGCAGGGTCCCGGACCCCAATACTAGAGGTTCTGGTTTAGGAGGTCTGGAGTGTGACTCAAGGATTTGTATCTTTTTCAAGCTTTTCAGAGAATGCTGAGGCAGGAAGCCCAGAGAAAACACTTAGAAACTGATCTGGAGTGTTCCTGGCTTACAAATATGCTGGCTGGTTACCCTCAGTACACTTAGGTCTTGGTTCAAATTACATCTGCTCAGAACAGCCTTCCTTGAAAACCCTTATTAAAATAGTTCCTCCATTACAACTTATGTACTAAGCTTAATATTTCTTCATAGCACTTAGCAGAACTGACGTTGTATTATGTATTTATTTTACTCAGTCGCATTCACGACATGATATGTACCACAAAGGCCATGACTTTGCCTGTTTTGTTCATTTTGTTCATTGATGTGTCCCCAGCGACTACAGTGGTGCCTGGCACAGTGTAAATGCTCAAAAAATATATTTTTAGGGGCGCCTAGGTGACTCAGTCAGTTAAGCATCTGACTCTTGATTTAGGCTCAGGTCATGATCTCACAGTTCATGAGTTCAAGCCCCACGTTGGGGTCTGCACTGACAGCGTGGAGCTTGCTTGGGATTCTCTCTATCCCTCCCTCTCTGTCCTCTCCCCAACTCATGCATATATGCCCACACTCTCTCTCTCTCTCAAAATGAATAAACATTAAAAAAAAATTTATGTTTATTTTTTTATTTTTGAGAGAGAGAGAGAGAGAGAGACAGAGCATGAGTGGGGGAAGAGCAGAGAGAGAGACACACACAGAATCCGAAGTAGGCTCCAGGCTCTGAGCTGTCAGCACAGAGACCGACATGGGGCTTGAACCCACAAACTGTGCGATCATGACCTGAGGTGAAGTCGGACGCTTAACTGACAGAGCCACCCAGGCGCCCCCAAAATTTTTTTTAAATAAATGAATTACTCAACACTAAGTTGGTAATGAATTTTACCTTAACACTGCATGGCAAATGTCTTTTTTTCCCCACAAGTAGGATTTGTAAATTGGATTGCATATCCTTATTATATCAAGAGAAATAACTGACCAAAAAAGAGAGAACCAGAAAAAAGAGAGGACAAGAGCCCTTTTGCTATGAAAACTAACAATTTGTTGCCAGCAGATCTGCTCAAGAATTACTAAAGGAAGTTTTAACAAAAAGGAAATGACAGAAGGAAACATGAAACATCAGGAATGAAGAAAAGGGAACATATGGCCAACTAATTTTTGACCAAAGCAGGAAAGAATATCCAATGGAATAAAGCAGTCTCTTCAGCAAGTGGTGCTGGGAAAACTGGACAGCGACATGCAGAAGAATGAACCTGGACCGCTTCCTTACACCATACAAAAAAACAAACAAACAAACAAACAAAAAAACTCAAAATGGATGAAAAACCTGAATGTATGATAGGAAGCCATCAAAATCCTAGAGGAGAAAGCAGGCAAAAACCTCTTTGCCCTTGGCCACAGCAACTTCATACTCAACACATCTCCAGAGGCAAGAGAAACAAAAGCAAAAATGAACTATTGGGACCTCATCAAAATAAAAAGCTTCTGCACAGCAAAGGAAACAATCAGCAAAACTAAAAGGCAACCAACAGAAGGGAGAAGATATTTGCAAACAACATATCAGATAAAGGATTAGTATCTAAAATCTATAAAGAACTTACCAACTCAACACCTAAAAATAAATAATCCAGTGAAGAAATGGGCAAAAGACATGAATAGACACTTCTCCAAAGACGACATCCAGATGGCCAACCGACACATGAAAAAATGCTCCACATCACTCATCATCAGGGAAATACACATCAAAACCACCATGAGATACCACCTCTCACGCCAGTCAGAATGGCTCACATTAACAACTCAGGCAACGACAGATGTTGGAAGGACGTGGAGGAAGAGGATCTCTAAGAGGATCTCTTTTGCATTGTTGGTGGGAATGCAAACTGGTGAAGACACTCTGGAAAACAGGAAGGAGGTTCCTCAAAAAGTTAAAAATAGAACCACCCTACGACCCAGCAATTGCACTATTTATCCAAGGGATACAGATGTGCTGTTTTGAAGGAGCACATGCACCCCCATGTTTATAGCAGCTCTATCAACAATAGCCAGAGTATGGAAAGAGCCCAAATGTTCATCGATGGATGAATGGATAAAGAAGATGTGGTCTATAGATACAATGGAGTGTTACTCAGCAATCAAAAAGAATGGAATCTTGCCATTTGCAACTACGTGGATGGAACTGGAGAGTACTATGCTAAGCGAAATTAGTCAGAGAAAGACAAATATATGAGTTCATTCTTATGAGGAATTTAAGAGACAAAACAGATGAACATAAGGGAAGTAAAAATAATATAAAAACAGGGAGGGGGACAAAACATAAGACTCTTAAATACAGAGAACAAACAGAGGGTTGCTGGAGGGGTTATGGGAGGGGGGATGGGCTAAATGGGTAAAGGGGCATTAAAGAATCTACTGAAATCACTGTCGCACCATATGCTAAACAACTTGGATGTATATTAAACAATAAATAAATTAAAAAATAAAATAAAAATAAAAATATCAAAGTAAAAAAAGGAAAAGGTAAATGTATCATCAGACATGATAGGCTGTTCCCCTTTGAGTTTTTAAAATTATGTTCGATGGTTGAAAACAAAAGTAACAACTTTCCCTGATAATGGTTCTCAGCATATGTAGAAGTCCTAAGTAAGCATCACGTGCCGTTGGGAAAGCTAAGACCACCACTATGTGCTACATACACACACTGGATGGGATGTCTAGGATCCGACGTGACCGTGCCAAATGCTAGAAAAGACACAACTGGAGCATCCGTACACTGCTGGTAGGAATGTAAATTAGTATGGCTACTCAGGAAGAGTCTGGCTGTTTCTTATAAGGTTAAACACAAATTTAACATGGGTACTTATCCCAGAGAAATGAAAACTTACATTCACACGAAACTGGATTCATAGCATCTTTATTCATAACAGTGAAACACTAGAAACAACCCAAAGTCCATCAACACTGAACAGATAACCATGGTACATTCATCACAAAAGAACACTACTCGTAACAAAAAGCAAAACTATTTATATGCCCAACAAAGTGGATGGAACTTAAGGGTAATTTGCTGCATAAAATAAAGCCTGTCTTCAAAGGCTACACTGTATCATCCCATTTCAACAGCATCCTTGAAATGACAAAATCAGAGTGATGGAGGACTGGTCAGCGGTCGCCATGGGTCAGGGTTGTGGGGAGAGTGTGACTATAAGGGGCAGCACAAGGATGTTTCTTTGTGTTGGCACAATTCTGCTTCCTGCTTGTGGTGTGGTGGGATTTACAGAAATCTATATATGGGATAAAGTTTCTTAGAACTCTCCACTAAAAAACAAAACAAAACCTCACACAAATTAGTGCATGCTAAAACTAGTGAAAACCAAAAAAGGTCTATAGTTAACAGCATTGTACCAATGTTATTTTATTGGTTTTGATTATGTATTACAGTTATGTAAGATCACGTCACTGAAGAAGCTGAGTACAGGTAACTCAGGAACTTTGCATACTTTACACTTTCTTGTGAGTCTAAAATTATTTCAAAAAAATTTAGAAAAATCATATATAAGGTTATTTTTGTAAACTACTTAATGCTAACTTATAAACTTAGATAAATACATCCAAATGTTAAATTACATTTATAAATATATTCCTTTTTCTTTTGCCCAAAAGAGATGAATTTAGAGCCTCAGAAATGCAAGAATCAGATGACACATGTCGGGCACAGAACACCCCTGCCTTGTGTACAACATTAACATTTAATCAGCGGTGAGAACACCCTGCTTTAAAATTATGGAATCACTGAGAATGTGATTCAAGGTACCCTGCCCCAAAATGGACATCAGGTGTATTAAGTTTAGATTTGTGACAGAAAACTCAGGTATGCATCATTTTCATGAGGCTTCTTTTCTTCAGAATTTCTGGTATTTTGCTAGTTCCAACACATTTAGTGTGTTCATGAGTTTTACTTCTGCATGACTTCATGAGAAAGGATGAGGCAGAATGTATCACTAAAATCCTGCCATATTCACTGCCATTTTCCTTCAGCATGACTTTCAGACAACTATTGAGGTTTTACTTCTAGGCAACGATTTTTCCCACGATCATCAGTGTTGCTACTGTGTGTAAGTTCACTGGTGATCTGTTATGATCACTGATTAGACAGGACCTTTATTCCCATGAGGCTTTCCTGCTCTCTCCAGTCACAAGATTCATCTTACTGTATGCTTTTCAGATATATAATTACCTAAAAATGTTTCCTCAAGACGTTTCTACATTGAATGTGTCAGAGGTTTTGTCTACCTGTTTTGACTTACGGTGTGAGGTAACTGATCACTGAAGGCACTAGCACATTCTCTGCATCCATTAGATTTCACTCCTATCCAAATTCCCTACCTTCCCAAGGGTGAAAATTTAGCAACAGGCTAATTAATCTACACTGACTTTTTCAGGTATGCTGGGAGCACACTTGTGTTTAATGAGTTCACTGAACTATCACTGTTTGTCTCCTGCCTGAGTTCACTTGTATGTAATTTCAGATTCCCTGCAAAGGATTATGTATTTTGACTTACACATTTTTTGTGTGTATTTTTTTAGTGTCTATTTTTGAGAGAGAATGCAAGTGAGCCAAGGGCAGAGAGGGAGGGAGGGAGACAGAGGATCCGAAGCAGGCTCTGTGTTGAGAGCGCAGAGCCTGATGCACTGAGAGCACACAGCCTGATGTGGGGCTCACACTCACAAACCGTGAGATCACATGACCTGAGCCAAAGTTGGACGCTTAACCAACTGTGCCGCCCAGGCGTCCCCATTTCTTGTGTGTATCAACGAGGCTTGACAAATGAGAGAAATGTAATCCTCAGTTATTGAACACATCGAGTCTTTCTCTTCTATGAATTCTTTGATGTCCAATGGTGCTGACTTGGTGTCGGAAGACTTTCTCACACTCACCACATACATAGTTTGTCTCCTGCATAAATTCCCTGGGAGGTACCGAATAGGATTTTCCACAGTCGGTACAAATAAAGGAAGTCAATCCTGTGTGAAATCTCCAATGTGGCACAAGGCGTATTTTCCTCCTCAAGGTGTGACCGCGTTCATTGTGTCATTAGGGTTTGTTTCCATTATGAGTTCTCTGATGTACAATCAGATTTCTCTTTGAGGAGAAGCCTTTTCCACATTCACCGCATATAAAAGGTTTCTCTCCTGTATGAGTTCGCTGATGAACGATTAGACGGCTTTTCACCGTGAAGCCTTTCCCACATTCATTGCATGCATAAGGTTTCTCTCCAGTATGAATTTGCTGATGTAAAATGAGCTCGGTTTCCACAGCGAAGGCTTTACCACATTCGCTGCAGACGTAGGATTTCTCTCCTGTATGGATTTGTTGATGTACGAGGAGATAGCGTTTCATGGTGAAGCCTTTCCCACATTCACTGCACGTAAAGGGTTTCTCTCCAGTATGAGTTCGCTGGTGTACCACGAGATTGCTCTTAAAGGCAAAGCCTTTTCCACATTTATTGCATATATAGGGTTTCTCTCCAGTGTGAGTTCGCTGATGTAACATCAGTCCACTATTCACAATGAAACCTTTCCCACATTCACTGCATCTGTAAGGCTTCTCTCCAGTATGTGTTCGCTGATGTACGACCAGCCGACTCTTCAGGGGGAAGCCTTTCCCACATTCGCTGCAGACGTAGGGTTTCTCTCCAGTATGAGTTCGCTGGTGTATGATGAGCATGCTCTTCACAGTGAAGCCTTTTCCGCATTCACTGCATACGTAGGACTTCTCTACCGTGTGATTTCTCTGATGTACAATGAGATTACTCTTCCTGGGAAAGCCTTTTCCACATTCGTTGCATACATAGGGTTTCTCTCCGGTGTGAGTTCGCTGATGTTCAATCAGTCGACTCTTCATGGTGAAACCTTTCCCACATTCATTGCATAGATAGGGTTTCTCTCCTGTGTGATTTCGCTGATGTATGAGGACATAGTGCTTCGTGGTGAAGCCTTTCCCACATTCGCTGCAGATGTAGGGTTTCTCTCCTGTGTGAGTTCGCTGGTGTATGATGAGCATGCTCTTCCCAGTGAAGCCTTTCCCACATTCACTGCATACATAGCATTTCTCTCCAGTATGATTTCGCTGATGCACAATGAGATTACGCTTCCCTGGGAAACCTTTGCCACATTCGCTGCAAACATAGGGTTTCTCTCCGGTGTGAGTTCGCTGGTGTTCAATTAGACGGCTCTTCATGGTGAAGATTTTTCCACAATCATTGCATATAAAGGATTTCTCTCTTTTATGAATTCTCTGATGTTCGTTGAGCCTGGACTTTCTGGAGAAAACTTTTGCACAAATATTGCATCCATAAGGTTTCTCTCCTGTATGAACTCTGTGATGATCTGTCAGCTGAGACTTCTTAACGAAGGCTTTTCCACATTCACCACACACATGGGCTTTCTCTATTTCATGAGTTCTCTGATGCTTAGTGACTTGGGACTTGTTGCTGACGGGTCTTGTACTTACAGGGAATTTAACCGCAGAATGAAAATCTTCACGCTTATCATGCAGAAATGATTTCTCACTTCCGTTGACTTTTGTAGAGTTCCTAATTTCATAGATCTTGCTCTGGTTGGCTAAACTTAAATTTGATTTCAAAGTTTTTATATAGAACTCAAACATATGATTTTGCCTGAAAGGAAAATGACTTTTGCTTTGAGGGACGATACTTCCAAATGCATCGTGTTTGGGGTACAGTTCCATACCTTTCAGCATTCTTTCATCTTCCCAGTGACCCTGCAGGTGATTATCAACTTTGCCGGTTTCTAGAAAAGAAGAGAACAATGAATCCTTTCATAATCTCGTTTTGAATAAAACTTTATTTATTTTTTATTTTTTAGAGAGAAAGAGAGAATAAAACTTTATTTTTATTTTTTTAGAGAGAGTGACGGAGAGAGAGATCATCTCAAGCAGATTCCAGACTTGGAGCCCGATGTGGGGCTCAATCCCAAGATTCTGGGGATCACGACCCGAGCCAAAATCAAGAGTCGGACACTCAACTGACTGAGCCACCCGGGTGCCCCTGAATAAAACTTTAAGAAATTCTTTGGTGTTTCTTAAAAATGGCATTTTAGTGACAACAGTATAATACAGAATGCCATATATAAATGTTCCTTATGTCTTATACATTGATAAAAACACAATTATACAGGCAAACGAAAAGAAAAAAGCAGCAAGTGTACCAATAAGGTGACACCGTTGACAACGTATGTACATTTGGCTGCTTTCTAACCAGGAACTTGCAGAGATACTAAAACACAAGTCATTTTTGGCAGCAAATGACAAGGTCGGAGGGATACCATTCCACAGAACTTGGAAAGACATCAGGTCACAGGGGTAGAAGAGACTACTATCCAGAACGATGAGGGTTGTGTTTATTCACTCCAAGCCGTTTACTGAATGGCTCCTGTGTACAGGCACTTATGCTGGTGTTTGGAACATTTAAAATATGCCTCACTTTCACTGATCTTAAGCCTAGTTGGGGAAAACCAAATGAAGAAAAAAAAAGAAAGGAGTTGGATACTGTTAAATGTGATTAAAGGAGAAATGGACACTGGAAAGTAGAGAAAAACAGGACATACTTGCATAAGGAAAAGACAGTTAAATGATGAATTCAGCAGACAGTGGTTAGGAATCAGGGTGACCCTGCTAACTTTATGGCTTGAGCCACTGGGTAGGTAGAAACATGTCAAATGGAGATGAGATCCAGAAAGTGTTGGAAAAAGTCTGTGTTGCAAACATCGAGAGGATTATTAGGAATGTAGTATAGGGGCATCTGGGTGGCTCAGCTGTTTGAGCGTCCAACTCTTGGTTTTGGCTCAGGTCATGATCCCATGGTTCGTGGGATGGGGAGTCCTGCATCAGGTTCTGTGCTGCTTGGGGTTGTTTCTCTCCCTCTCTGCCCCTCCCCCCACACACGGTCTTTCTGTCTCTCTCTCTCAAAATAAATAAACTTAAAAAAATGTAGTATAGACATCAAGATCTGGTTGGGGGTATAAATAGAGATAGCAGTGTGGAAATAATACATACCTGTTATTCAAAAGAGGACCGGGTGAAACATTGGGAGGACACAGAGAATGAAAGATAACGAAGGTTTTAGATAGTCCAACGTTTAGTTTGCGGATTCTTTAAGTTCACTGAGAGAAACCAAATTCTGACTAGAGAGATCAGGGAAATATGCATACTAAGGTGTATATAGAAAAAATGCATTTGTTACCTAGCAAATAAGAAAGTAAGGCCTTCAGAATTTAACAAGAAAGGAAAGATACTCTTGCATTATAATCCTGTTTCTAAATATGCCTTTCTGTATAGACCACCATCCAACTAACTTCCCAAACATCAATCAGATTTAGTGGACCACAGTCCAACCTTGGTCCACCCGGCTCATATTATCCTATGTTCCAATCATACTGAATAGGCCACGCATGATTGGCAGGAAATCTTTATACAAAAAATACAAAACCAAGCACAGCCCCCCACCATGCTACCTCGATTACTCACCTATCAAACCCAGTCATCCTGGCAATAAACGTGTACATCATCATGAATACTCCCATTCATCCCTGTCCCCGCTGCTTCTCCTACAGACACCTTCTAATGCTGGCTTTCATCCAGCCAATTCCAGACCACTCTGAATAGTCAACCCCATGGCCTTGCCCATTTCCTATTTCATGCCTTCATTCCTAATTCATGGCAGCATCTTCTTAATTCAAAATGTACGTGTACCTTATACATATCATGCTGTCATTCCATTCTGATCGGACGGCCATGAGCTCTATTTCCTCTTTATTTCTAAATTAATCCCTTTATTGTTCGTGTTTAGAGTTACCTGCAGTGAAGATTTAACCTCACACAAAGAGAAGTCTGGCCCTTGCCCTTGGCTCCAGGGAAGTGATCTCTAGGCCCTTGGAATGTCCTACCTGACAGGAGTGTCTTTGTTTGCCTGGGGTCTTTGACCACTGGACATTCTAACAATGTGATTTACGATGGAGGCTTTGGGTCATGCCATATCAGTTCTAACCTTCAGACCCTCAGAGGAACTGGAGACTACAGGAATTAGCCTGATTTCTGGAGGGGCTAGAAACTAAAGTTCAGCCACATGGGCAATGTGGGATTGAGCCCCAGTAAAAACACCCAAAGGATCAAGTGAGGTCCCCTGGTTGGCAATACTCTGTTATTGTCACACACCGTGGCTGGGAGGAGGAAATGCTGCCCATGAGTCTGGAAGCACCATGTTCAGACACTTCCTGGACTCCATGTGACCCAAGAATTCCACTCCTTGATGTATACCCAAGAAAAATTAATGTTCATAGAATAATTCATAAAAGCCCCAAAAGTGGAAGAACCCAATGTCCATCAATGGATGAATAAGTAAATAAAATGTGGTATATCCATACAGTGGGAGTATTATTTGGCAATAAAAACGAATGAAGTGCTGACACATGTTAAAGCACAGGAGAACTTCAGAAACGTTAGGCTAAATGCAAGAAGCCAGACACAAAAGACCAAATATTTTATGATTATATGAAATATCCAGAACAGGCAAATCTGTAGATATAGAAAGTAGAGCAGGGGTTGCCTGGGGCTGGGGGCCTGGGAAGAAATGTTTCTTTTTATTCTTTATCTTATTTTTTTAAAGATTTTACTTAAAAAAATTTTTTTTTAATGTTTATTTATTTACGAGAGAGACAGAGTGTGAGCATGGGAGGGACAGAGACAGAGGGAGACGCAGAATCTGAAGCAGGCTCCAGGCTCCCAGCTGTCAGCACAGAGCCCAATGCGGGGCTTGAACTCATGAACCGTGAGATCATGATCTGAACTGAAGTCAGAAGCTTAGCAGACTGAGCCATCTAGGCACCCTTTTAATGTTTGTTTATTTTTCAGAGAGAGAGGGAGAGAGAGAGAGAGAGAGAGAGAGAGAGAGTGTGTGTGTGTGTGTGTGTGTGTGTGTGTGTGTGTGTGTGTGAATGGGGGAGGGGCAGAGAGAGAGGGAGACACAGGATCTAAAGCAGGCTCCAGGCTCTGAGCTGTCAGCACAGAGCCTGACGCAGGACTTGAACTCATGAACCATGAGATCATGACCTGAGCCGAAGTAGGCCACTTAACTGACTGAGCCACCCAGGCACTCCAAATTTTACTTTTAAAAAAAGATTTTTTTTTTTTGAGAGGGAGAGAGAGAGACAGACAGAGAGAGAATACGAGTCAGGGAAGCGCAGAGAGGGAGAGAGAGAATCCCAAGCAGGCTCCATGCTGTCAGCACAGAGCTCAATGCAGGGCTCGATATCACAAACCATGAGACCATGATCTGAGCTGAAATCAAGAGCCAGACGCTTAACCAACTGAGCCCCCCAGGCGCCCCAAAGATTTTACTTTTAAGTAATCTCTATAACCCTGAGATCAAGAGTTGCATACTCTCGTAACTGAGCCAGTAGCCAGGTGCCCTAGAAATGTTTCTTTTTAAAGTGATAGGGGCGCCTGGGTGGCTCAGTCGGTTGGGCGGCCGACTTCGGCTCAGGTCACGATCTCACAGTCCGTGAGTTCGAGCCCCGCGTCGGGCTCTGTGCTGACGGCTCAGAGCCTGGAGCCTGTTTCAGATTCTATGTCTCCCTCTCTCTGACCCTACCCTGTTCATGCTCTGTCTCTCCCTGTCTCAAAAATAAATAAAACATTAAAAAAAAAATTTTTTTTTAAATAAAAAAAATAAAGTGATAAAAATATTTCAAAAAAGGAGCCCTAGAAATGTTTCCCTTTTTTTTTTAACTTTCCTTTTTTAAATTTATTATGAGAGAGAGATAGAGAGCAAGCGGGAGAGGGGCAGACAGACAGAGGGAGACAGAATCCCAAGCAGGCTCCATGCGGGGCTTGAACTTAATGAACCGTGAGATCATGACCTGAGCCAAAATCAAGAGTCAGACACTTAACCGAATGAGCCACCCAGGTGGCCCAGAAATGTTTCTTTTTAAAGTGATTAAAATCTTTCAAAATCGGGGATAGTTACATAACTGTGTTAATGTGATACAAAGCACTCAATTGTATGCGTTAAGTTGGCAAATTGTAGACTATGTGAATTATCTTAAAACTGCTTACAAAAAAAGAATATGAAAAACAAATGATTTAGAGAAATTAGTACAATGGGAAGACTTACGATGAACCAAAGGAAAATCAGAAATATCAACCATAGGAAGGAAGCCACAGAAGCAAACACAGCTGATTTAGGCTAGACCTGATGATGTAAAACCATCTTTTCCAGTGAAACAGTCAACAGAAACTTTTCTAGTGACACAGTCAACAGAAACAGCAGAGATCTTTAAGACAAGAATGCCACAGTTAAAAGCATGGGCAGGGTAAGGTGTGCAGTACTAAGACAGAATAATGTTAAAATGGGATCAAGAGGGATTTTTTGTGTGGAGGGCAGAGGACTCCTATTCCTCATGCAGGGACTCGGAAATCTTAGGCAGGTAAAATACCTAGAACTGAATTCACACTAGACAACAAGTAGGGAGGTATCGATTTGGAGTCTCAACCAGACAACAGAAAGAGCTTAATCCATGAGCCAGAAGAGAAATCTCAAGTATTAGGAATATAGCAGAGAAAATGGAAAGGATCTGAAGACCTTCGAGGTGGGGGAAGAGCTAGGAAGCGGACCAGGGAAGAGACCAGGTTACTGTGGAGACACAACATACAGGGTGGAGTTGGCTGTTGGGAGGGAAATCAGCATTTCCGGAGGGGCCGGAAAGTGCAACCGTCGGAAACAGTGTGAAGTCACACATTTCTCTTTGGACTCAGCCCCCAGGGGGGTAATTTCACAGCCAGGGTGGGAGGAACAGGGACACCCACTCTGATGGGGCACAAAGAAGGGGGTCAGCTACAGAATCCATGGAAGAACACTAGGCTAAAGCAACACAAATTAAGGTGTAAAATGAAAAAAAGCAAGGATCAGGTATCAGAAGAGGAAAAAAAGACTTCTACTTCCTTCTAAAGACCTGGAGGAAAAGCTCTCCCATGGCGGGGAGATGCATGGAGTCCTCAAGCACCCGGCCAGCCTCCTCTTCCCGGCTGGAGGGGGACTTCCTCAGTGACCCAGCTAGCTGGCTCCCACTCACCTGGACTGGTTCCACTGCGGACTTCCTCTTCTATCGCCCACGGTTCTTCTCCTCGTTCCAGCTTGGCGAGCACGTCTGGTTTGCTGGCTTGATGCCCTGCCCGTGGGAGAGACAGGACACTTGGAGATGGGCTGGGGTGTGTCGGGATGGGAGGACGCTACACGTGAGGGGCTGACAGTTTTCGAATCTGCATGGCAGGGGTTCTTCTCTTGGGAGAGGGCACTTGTGATGCTGTGATATTATAATATATATTTAGTCTTTGTACAGGCTCCCGGCACAGAGCTCGTAAGGCCCTTGTAATTTCCTGAGTGGCAGCTGTGATGGGAACATCTGTTCCAGGATTTGTTCTAAGTCCCAATTCCTGACACAGGAACTTCTAAGGCCCTTGGACTCTCCAGAGTGAAGGGTGTCTTTTGTGAACTAATGACTGGTCACAGGGGCACCGATCTAGCTTTAGCCTGGGGGCTGTCTGCCAGAAACACCCACGAGTGATTAGGAGGTTGGGACCTTCAGCTCCAACCCCCTCCCCCGGCCACTGTAGACTGAGTTAATCACCAGTGGCTAATGATCTCAGTAGTTATGTCTACATAATGAAATCTCCATAAGAAGTCCCAAAAAACCAGGCTGGGAGAGCTTTCAGGCTGATGAACACACTGGGGTGCTAGGAGGGTGGCTTACCTGGACAGGTCATAGAAGGTCCACACCCCTCCCCCCATACTTTCCCTTCTACCTTTCTTCCTTTTGGCTGCTCCTGAATTTTATCCTTTATAATAAAATGGTAATCTTTTTTAACGTTCATTTATTTATTTTGAGAGAGAGAGCACAAGCAGGGGAGGGGCAGAGAGAGAAAATCCCAAGCAGGCTCTGCGCTGTCAGCACAGAGCCCAATGTAGGGCTCAACCTCACGAACCGCGAGATCATGACCCAAACTGAAACCAAGAGTCAGACACCTGACCGACTGAGCCACCCAGGTGCCCCCATAAAATGGTAATCCTAAGTAAAGTGCTTTCCTCAGCTCTTCGACCTGTTCCGGCAAATTAGCAGACCAGAAACGGGGTTGCAGGAATGCCTAATTTATAGCTGGACTGAAGCGTGGGTACACTGGGTACCCAATACTTGCAACTGGCCTCCAAAGTGAGGGCAGTCCTGCGGTACTAAACCCTTAAACCTGTGGAGTCTGACGCCAACTCTGGGTAGTGTCAGAACTGAAATGGATTGCAGGACACCCAGCTGCTACCTGAAGAGCTGGAGGCCTGGTTGTCGGTGCGGAAAAACCCCACGCGCTTGGCATCATTTGTGTTGCTAATAAAAACAGCTCATAATACGTTAGACCCTTTTAGCATGTGCCAGAGGTGGTCCTGGGAATCAGCCATTCAGAACAGTGCAGGGACCCTGAAGTGTAAGCAGCTGAGAAAGGAAAGGCCACCGACCGGGCACCTTCTGAGGGACACAGGGAAACTGTCCTCACCCACTGACACCAGGTTCCTGAAGTTCTCCAGCATCACATCTCGATACAGGTCCTTCTGGGCGGGGGCCAGGAGCCGCCACTCCTCCCGGGAGAAGTCCACAGCCACGTCCTCCAGTGTCAGTGATTCCTGTAATAACAAAGCCCTGTTTAATATGAAAGGTTCGCTTTTACTGGTTAATGAGGAATATAAAGGAAGCTGCCCTGCTAATAGTAACTATGACGCTGAGACCAGTTCTGAAGTGTAGGTGGTGTTTTTGTGTGTTTTTTAAGCCCTTCTCTGACACCAGCTGGATGGCCTACAACTGAACTCAATTCTGACACTACCTACCTGGAGACGGCGTCACATTTCACAGGTTAAGGGGTCAGTCCCACAAGACGGCCCCTGCCCCTGCTTCAGACACCAATCCAAGTCTGTGTTGTCACCCGTGCTCTAACAAACTACAGAGTGGAGGTTCCAGTGACCCCCCCCCTCCTTGGGTTTGATTGATTTGGGTTTGATTAAGCAGCTCAGAGAACTCAGTTTACTTAACCGCGTACTAGTTTATTATATATGATAAAGGATACAGATTTCATCCAGATGAAAGAGACGAACAGGGCGAGGTCCGAGGGGAGGGGCACGTCACCCCCTCAGCACCCACGTCCACTAAGCTTGGAGCTCTCCAAACCACACACCTTTGGGATTTTATGGAGGCTCCATCACAGGCATGGGGGGTCATGAACTCCATTTCCAGCCCCTCTCTCCTCTCTGGATAATGGGGATACAGCTGAAAATTCCACACTTCTGATCACGGTTTGGCCTTTCTGCAGACCAGCCCCCATGCAGGAGCCCACCCAGAATCACACCATTAGAACAAGAGCTGCTCTGGGGCGCCCGGGTGGCTCAGTCGGTTAAGCGTCCGACTTCGGCTCAGGTCACGATCTCACAGTTCGTGGGTTCGAGCCCCGCGTCGGGCTCTGTGCTGACAGCTTGGAGCCTGGAGCCTGCTTCCAATTCTGTGTCTCCCTCTCTCTCTGCCCCTTCCCTGCTCATGCTCTGTCTCTCTCGGTCTCAAAAATAAATAAACATTTAAAAAAATTAAATAAAAAGTTTATTAAGAACAAGAGCTGCTCCTATCACCCAGGACATTCCAAGGGATTTAGGAACTCTGTCACAGATGAGATCGAAGACCAAATATTGGACCGAAAGACGCCTCTAGTGCTCTTTTCACTTAAGGAATTACAAGGATATTAGGGGGCGCCTGGGTGGCTCACTAGTCAGTTAAGCGGCTGACTTCGGCTTGATCTCACGGTTCGTGGGTTCGAGCCCCAGATTGCAATTATGCAAGTTGATAATGTGCTATTATTAAGCATTGGCGAAGATTTTAGGCATAGACGATCCACATATCACTTAGAAGGTACCCGCTAAATGCTTTACACAGTTTTACTCATTGAGTATGACTACAGACCAATGGAATTTTGTATAGTTAATATTCATCAATCCATTGCAGTCATTATCTTTAGATGCCTGGATTAAGAACAGATTATGTTCTTTGGAGTATGGTTCCACCGACACACAAAATGTCATGACAGGTGTGTTTACATACACAGATGTACATAAATCCAGTTACATTTGTAAGTGGGCCACGTGCACAGATGCACACACAGGTCCAGGGACAGCAGGAGCACACCACACATCTGTTAAAGCGGTATGAAGGAATGAGGAAAGAGGACATGAAAAGAGAATGTACTTTTTTGCTTTTAAGTTTTATTTATTTACTTTGAGAGACAGCATGAACAGGGGAGGGGCAGAGAGAGGGAGAGAGAGAATCCCAAGCAGGCTCCATGCCATCAGTGCGGAGCCTGACATGGGGCTTGAACTCACAAACTGTGAGATCACGACCTGAGCCGAGATCAAGAATCAGATGCTTAACCGACTGAGCCACCCAGGTGCCCCGATTTTTTTTTTCTTTAAAAGGTACTCGTAAGCAATTTGTATAGTTACAGGAAACAAAAGCACTAAAAAGAAGAGTAGGTAAAAACTGGATCTAAAAACGGGAAAGGGGGGCGCCTGGGTGGCTCAGTCGGTTAAGCGTCCGACTTCAGCTCAGGTCGTGATCTCGCGGTCCGTGAGTTTGAGCCCTGCGTCGGGCTCTGTGCCGACAGCTCAGAGCCTGGAGCCTGCTTCGGATTCTGTGTCTCCCTCTCTCTGACCCTCCCCCGTTCATGCTCTGTCTCTCTCTGTCTCAAAAATAAAGGTTAAAACAATTTAAACAGGAAAGGATTCTTCATTTTCTGAGATAACACAAAGCTGTAAAGCAAACACCCTAGAACCCAGTAATTCAAGCCCTTACTAGACAAAATTTTGTGCAACTATCTAATGCCAAATCTGTACTTGAATGCCAGTACAGGCACCTGTTCCTAGAGCCTTACTTTGGTCCCCTGAAAAAACCGTGTTCACTGAATTTGCTTGGTTTATCCCCTCAAGAGTCTCTGTAGAACTCTATAATAAACAGCAGGAGGGAGTCAGCTGCTGCCTTCATTAGAAGGTTAGTGTTCTAGGGCGCCTCAGTGGCTCAGTTGGTTAAGTGTCCGACTCGTGATCTCTGCTCAGGTCGTAAACTCACAGTTTGTGAGTTCGAGCCCCATACACTGCACTGATGGCACACAGCCTGTTTGAGATTGTCTCTCTGCCCCTCCCACGCTTGTAGTCTCTCTCTCTCTCAAAATAAATAAACTTAAAAAAAAAAAAAAAGGTGACTGCTGAAAACACTGTCTACCCCATCACCTCTAAGAAGAATATAAAATTTTTCCTGAGTCCTCAGTGCCATGAAATATTGACATCCCCTGAGGAACCTTTCTGCTTTCTCCTCTCAGTCACTGCATATCATGTAACTTAGCATGATTCTCTTGTCGTTGTCACACATATTAGATGCAGCGTGTCAGCTGATGTAACCCAGAGGATCCTTTAGTTACATATTATGTTCCAACGCTGGTCATTTACCAGGAATCACATTAACACTATATTCTTGATTCTACTTTGCCATGATGTTGGAGGTAGAGTCAAAGTTTATTTCTCTCTAGATACTGAACGGACTTTAAAAAAAAATTAAGTTATTTATTTTGAGACACAAAGAGAGAACGTGAGCAGGGGAGAAGCAGAGAGAGAGGGAGAAAAGGAGAATCCCACACAGGCTCTGCACTGTTAATGCGGAGCCCGATGCAGGGCTTGAACTCACCAACTGTGAGATCGTGACCTGAGCCGAAATCAAGAGTCAGACGCTTAACCAACTGAGCCGCTCAGGCTCTATATTTTCACAAGCCTCTATAAATTCACCAGGGAATAAAGAAGAGAATTAAAAAAAGACAAAAATCACCTGGGCATTGATCATTTTCTTCTGTTTTGAGAAATGGCCAACAACTGGGATATTCTGTCTTTGTCTCTTCCGGATATGCCCCAAATTTCTAGTTAGAAATCTAGTAGCCAGTCAAAAGTGCTCCAGAAATGACACTGTCTAGGTCGTGGAACCTCCTCTTTCTTCATTCGTTTCTTGTCTCTTGTCAGGACCTGTAGGCCGAAGAGCAAAATTACTTTCAGTGTTACATCCTCTCTTGCTGTGTACTCGCCTTGACACATGGTCCCCAGTATTTGTGTCTATTTGGTTCCCCAGGAATCATGACTTAGGCATAAGACCCTGAAGTAGCAGGTAATGGGAAGTGGCAAAGGAGAATCGGAACAGAACTCTGCCTCAGTGGCAAGTAATTTTCAGATCAATTTTAGAAATGAGGCCATATGGACAGCGAGGAACAGTGAATTTTTCCTTTAAACTATGTTGCTCTATCTCTTTATTTACCCTATGTACATACACTTCAATATGCAGAACAATGAGCACACCAAAAAAAAAAAAAAAGAGAGAGAGAGACAATATGAGCTATAGAATCAAAGTTTTAAAAACACCTCAACAAATTAAAAATTAAAAGACAACTCAAAAGTATAAATACTGAGCAGCGCCTGGGTGGCTCAGTCCGTTAAGTGTCCGATGTGGTCTCAGGTCATGATCTCTCAGTTCATGGGTTCGAGCCCCACATTGGGCTCTGTGCTAACAGCTTGGAGCCTGGAGCCTGCTTCGGATTCTGTGTCTCCCTCTTTCTCTGCTCCTTCCCCTCTCACACTCTCACACTCTGTCTCTCTCTCTAAAAAACCAAACATTTAAAAATTTTAAAAATAAATACTGGGAAAATAGCAGACTTTACATAATATATAACCTGAAAGGAAATATCCAAGACAACACACAGTAAAATTACAGAAGGATAAACACAGAATCTTAAATAGAAGGCTAATAAAAACAAAAGGCTAATTAATTTTAAATCTGCTGAATCGTTTCTCTCTCCCAAAACTTTCATTTCTGCGGATTCAAAGGGACGGGATGATGTGGAGAGCCAAAAGAGATTAGAAAATTATATGGAGGAGGGACTTGGACCTGAAGCTTTTAAGGAATGTTAACATTCAACACGTCTGTTCCAGCAGCCGGTCTGAGCCCAACGCACGAACCAGCCGGGGCCCCTGAGCCTCCAAGCCTGCTGTCACAGGATCCTGCACAAAAGACAGGCCACGACCCCACCGAATCAATACCAAAACTGGATCAGCTACGTATGTACACTGACCTCCCTTAATGGTTCCTCAATCACTGAGCTCCAAATTATTGCAGAACCAGAGCCAAACGCCGCCTTCTGTGACAAACACCACCCCACCAGCTGTCAATCACCTACAGGCCGAGTGACCTGCGAAGACCCTAAACCCTGACCTCAGGACTCTCGGTAGTTGATCTGTTGAGATCTTTAATCACTGACCAGCACAGCCCCCCCAGGATTGACCCCAAAGACATCTCGATTACAGACATTCAATACAGACTCCTCCGTGCTCACCTCCAAAAACACACCCGCCCTACGCTACCTTCACCGACTTAGGGGAGCACCAACTTACCTAGAGGCCGACAGGCCGCCCCTCTCCCCGCCTTTTCTACAAATAGACCCACACAAGGACTTGAGTCTCTCCTGAACCTGCAGCGACCTCTTCAGGGCCTAACTTACTTCCCTAAACTTCCTTCGCTCTAGTTCCCTCGCCCGGCCTCCTCTCCCGGGAACACCTGACGAGGGTCAGCGGCGTTTCTGGCGCGTTTCTATGGAGAACGGAATACGGGTTTCCGGCTCCTCCTTATGAGGTCATAAGTCCGCGCGGCCGTCGCCTCGGCGCCCCGGGGGCCGCCATCTTTGAATACCCGCCGTACGGAAACCTGGGCAGCGGTGTGTTTGCGCAGTGAGGCGGCGGTGAAAGAACGCCGCGGAAACCCTCGCCCTTTCTCGCCCCTCCAGGCCTCACAGGAAAATGGGGAGATGTTCAGAGGCTCCCGCTCACGCGAAGCAGACGTGATATGGCGGTAACCTTTGAAGGGACAGAGGACCCTTAGTTGTAGGAGACGCGGAACGGCGCCGAGTTGACCAAAGCCGGAGCCCTTCCCCATCTAAGGGGCGCGGCTCCTCCGGCCGTGAGGTCTCCGCTCGGTGGGAAATTAAAATAACCTCTGGGCACCTCGGTCTCGATTCTCATTGCGGAAAGGCTCAGCGGCCGTGTAAAAGCTCCAGCAGGCTTGCCAAGAAAGCGGGCGGCGCGCTGCGACCGGAGAGGGCCGGGGCAGGTGCCCGCCGGCTGGGAGGGAGCCGCGCGGCCGGGAGCTCGGCGAGGGTGCCGGGGAGACCACGGTTTGGAAAAGTGAGATGGGGTGGGGCATGCGGCGGTCGCCAAGAGAGCTGAAGCCACGGTCGTTGTGAGCCTCTTGCCAGCCTCATCCCATCCATGTCCCTTACACATCCCAGGCAGCCACTTCTGTCACTCAAGATTAGGGGCGCCTGGGTGGCTCTGTCGGTTAAGCGTGGGACTTTGGCTCAGGTCACGATCTCACGGTTCGTGGGCTCCAGCCGGCGATCGGGCTCTGTTTCCCTCTCTTTCCCTGCCCGTCCCCCACTCGTGCTCTCTCAAAAGTAAATACATGTTAATTTAAAAAAATTTATAAAGGGGCGCCTGGGTGGCACAGTCGGTTGAGCGTCCGACTCTTGGTTTCGGCTCAGGCCATGATCTCACTGGTTCGTGGGTTCCAGCCCCGCATCGGGCTCTGTGCTGACAGTGCGGAGCCTGTCGCTCCCTCTCTCTGCACCCCCGCCCCCGCCAAAGTAAATAAATAAACTTAAAAAAAAATTATAAAGATTAGTCTGCAACATATTCATGAAATTAGTTGCGTATGTACTCCTTTTTCTAGCTTCTTGAACACAGCATAATTGCCTTGGGGTTGTTTCCAGTGTTTTGGATATTGCAGCTGGAACTGCTGTGAATATTCACGTGCAGGAAATAAAATGAGCACAAAAAACAGATTGACCACAGCCCTGTGCATCTTCACCAAGACGTGTTTGCCAGCCTTTTGCAGGCCTGCTACCCGTTTCCAGCCTGCTCTCGCTCATATTCTCCTCTCCACCCCGCACCGCCTCCCCGCCCCCACTCCCGCCAATGCCAGTTGCTGAGCTTAGAAGTCTCCCTCACCCCGAGGAACCAGACACCTCAAGAACACAGGCTGTGTTCACCTGTTTGCCCCCGCTATGTTAAAACCCGTAGGCTATTATAATTTTCAGAATGCACCTGATAAAGTCATGTAACCACAGGTCAAAGCAAAAGACAGTTCCATCTTCATACTCCTCCATCATTACTATGCTGGCCCAGTCTCGCCCCTGATACTAAAATTGTCCCTGCTTGCACCGTTGGTCTGTGCCAAGCTCGTTTTCATACAGCAGGCAAGGTGATGTTTGTAAAATACAAATCAATCATGAAAAATTTCCTGTTCTCCATTATCTAATGACTGCAATACAGAATAAAATCTCAGGAATTGAGATAACCAAGTTTAGGTGCTTAAAAATGTGTTGGGTTGGGGCGCCTGGGTGGCTCAGTCGGTTGAGTGTCCGACTTTGGCTCAGGTCATGATCTCACAGCTCGTGAGTTCGAGCCCTGCGTCGGGCTCTGTGCTGACAGCTCAGAGCCTGGAGCCTGCTTCAGATTCTGTGTCTTCCTCTCTCTGCCCCTAACCCACTTGCATTCTGTCTCTGTCTCTCTCAAAAATAAATAAACATTAAAATTTTTTTTTAAAAAACTTAACATTTAAATGTTTAAAAATATATATATGTCGGATTCAATTTACCCCTTAATTCAGGGTTTGTGATGGAAATGTAAAACAGCTACTGCATAGCAAATATCCATTTCTTCTCTAACCAGGAGTCAAGCAGGGTATCTTTATTGAATCAAGAGAAAGGCTGGAAAGAGAAGAGAGGACAAGAGCCCCAATCATAAGAGGAAAAAGGAATAGAAAAGGCAAACCACATATGCTGTTAAGCAGGTCACAGAGGAAATGGGAACTCAAATTATAACAACTTTCAAAGGTGATAGGGGGGTGAACAATTTAAGGGTTCTTCTCCAATACACTTAAGAGGAATCTTACCTCCTTTCATATCCCAGCTTTCCTCCATCTTGCCTGAGGTTCTCATGTTTTTTATTCTTCTCTAGGGATCCTAGTCCTCTTCTCTCCCCCTTTTATAGGCAAACATTTAGCCTAATAACACACACATACACACAGTATTTTTTTGAACAATTCCATTCTTTAGAACTGCCTTACAATCGCTCATTCTTTGCACTGATAGAACTTTTTTCTTTATAGTCCATTCACCTTCATCTTCCAAATCAACATCTAATTCTTTTATTTCTTCTATGTCACAAAGAATGTATGACCCTATAAAGCAGCACCAATCAATAGACGGTTCTGTGATGATGTAATTGTCATGTAATACATCTGTATTGTCCGACATGGTAGTCACTAGTCACCTAGAACTATTGATTCTTGGAATGTGAACTCTTGATATTAAGGAAATACATGTTTAACTTAACTTTAATTAATCTACATTTAAATAGCCGCATGTGGCTAGTGGTACTGAAGCAGTGCAAAACTATCAAGGAATGTACAGTCAACGTGGGGAGAAAAGACATGGACATTTCTAAAGACGTATTTGTATCCTGGATTATTTATACATTATTTTTCTCTTTCCAAGAGTTTTAATTTAAATTCCAGTTAATTAACATACAGTGTAATACTAGTTTCAAGTGTAGAATTTAGTGCTTCATCACTTAATACAAGACCCAGTGCTCATCACAAGCGCACTCCTTAATCCCCATCACCAGTTTAACCCACCCCTCTCCACCCTCCCTCTCGGTTTGCCTCTTTTTTTTTTCCTCCCCTATGTTCATTTGTTTCCTAAATTCCACTAGTGACATCATAAGGTATTTGTCTTTCTCTGACTTATTTTACTTAGTGTAATACTCTCTAGCTCCATCCATATCATTGCAAATGCAAGATTCCACTCTTTGTGGTGGCTAACATTCCATTTGTGTGTGTGTGTGTGTGTGTGTGTGTGTGTGTGTGTGTGTGTGTATCACATCTTTATCCATTCATTAATCAATTACTTATACATTATTTTTTTTTCTTTTTTTTCAACGTTTTTGTTTTTTGTTTTTTTTTTGGGGGGGGGACAGAGAGAGACAGAGCATGAACGGGGGAGGGGCAGAGAGAGAGGGAGACACAGAATCGGAAACAGGCTCCAGGCTCCAAGCCATCAGCCCAGAGCCTGACGCGGGGCTCGAACTCACGGACCGCGAGATCGCGACCTGGTTGAAGTCGGACGCTTAACCGACTGCGCCACCCAGGCGCCCCTACTTATACATTATTAATAGGACTCCTTCGCTTGTCTCCCAAATACTCTCCTTGGGGAAAAATGTACTTAGGATCATTCTAACTCCACATCATTCCAAGCACAAAACCCGTGATCCAATTATTTCACGTCCCATTTCACCTAATGTGGAGTTTACTACATACCCTGAGTATGTTAGATGGAGCGTGAAGATACACCACTTACATATAATTCAGCTAACTTTTTTTTCTTTTTTTTCTATTTCATTTTAACCAATTTAATGTTTTTACTTATTTTTGAGACAGAGAGAGACAGAGTATGAGTGGGGGAGGGGCAGAGGGAGAGGGAGACACAGAATCCAGGTTCCAGGCTCTGAGCTGTCAGCCCAGAGCCTGATGTGGGGCTCGAACTCACAGACGGTGAGATCTTGACCTGAGCTGAAGTTGGTCGCTTAACCCACTGAGCCACCCAGGCGCCCCTAATTCAGCTAACTTAACACTCATTCCAGGAGGGCAAAGACATTTTGTTCACCTCTGTGTCCTTAGCTGGTAGAATAATACCAGGTATAAAGCAGGTACTTCACAAATATTCACTGAATGAACAGCAATTCATTGAAAGGCTGTTTCTCAGGTGACTTTACATAATATAAGGTCCTGAAAATCTGTGAAAGGAGTACCGACCGCTTTTCAATTAATCCTCCACACTATCCTAGGGAAACTGAACAGATCTTATATGTTCCCCAAACTCCACTAGTCAAAGACTGCTTTTTCCTATCAACCAACTCTATATTATAAACATTTTCATTCCTAGCAATATCCAAATACCACCTTATCTCTTTATGCTCACAGCAGTGTTTTGTTTCACTTATGATCCCAGGCATTCCAGATTAGTTGACGAAACTGAGCAATTGATGTGGAAGCTAGAGAGTATTATGTTACGCAAAATACCTCAGAAAAAGACAAATACCTTATGATGTCACTCGTGGAACTTAAGAAACAAATGAACATAGGGGAGGAAACAAAAGAGGCAAACAAAGAAAAGACAAGGTTACTAACATCAGACTGTGTCTCTTTATCAACAATATAGAGAATGAAATTTATCAGGCTTTCCCAGTCTCTGCATTCATATTTCTCTCAAAATACACAACTATATAATGGCCTGGAATTTTTTGTTCACTGTTTTTCTACTCTGCATTTCCTTCCCATAGGTTTTTTGAGACATAATGTGAGAAATCATTGACCACTGAAGGCACAGTCACATTGACTACACTTGTAAGATTTTTGTTCCCCTGGGCAAATTTTCTGCCAACACTGGAGGGCGCAACCTAGCTAGAGGCTGTTCCAAAAGGGGTAAGTTCCTATTTGCTAGAAGCCCACTGATATTTAATAATGTCTGAGTGGCGACAGAAGGCATTTGCACAGTCACCAAATTAACAGGACTTCACTTCTAAGAAGCTGTGACCCTGTGGAAGGGTTTTCCAATTTTATAAATCTACGTGTTTCTCCTTTGTGTGGGGGGTTTTTGTTTGTTTGTTTGTTTAATAAGGCAAGACTTGTAGGCAAAAGCTTTCCCACACCCAGTGCATTCACAGATCTCTCTCCTGTAGTTCTTTAATGGATAATGAGCTGTTGCTTCCTGATGGTTTTCCCACATTCACTACATTTATGAGGTTTCTTTCCTGTGTGCGTTTTCTGATGTTTAATGAGACCTGACTTCTGAAGACAGGATTTTCTTTTTTTTTTAATTTTTGAGAGAGAGAGAGAGTGAGAGATAGATCGTGAGTGGGGAGGGGCCGGGAGAGAGGGAGACACAGAATCTGAAACAGGCTCCAGGCTCGGAGCCGTCAGCACAGAGCCCAACACGGGGCTCCAACTCACGAACCACAAGATCATGCCTGAGCCGAAGTTGGACACTTAACTGACTGAGCCACCCAGGTGCCCCTGAGGACGGGATTTCCTACAGTCCCTACATACAAAGGAAGCCTTGTTTGCATGAACTCCCTGATGTCGTAAGAGGCTCACCTTGTGGATGAAGCCTGGTCCACATTCACTACATATACAGGGTTTCTCACCAGTATGAGTTCACTCACGTACAATGAAACTAATCTTCTGGGTGAAGCCCTTTCCACAATCATACATAGGGTTTCTCTCAGGTATGAGTTTTCTGAAATGAGATGTCATTTAATGAGCAAGGCTCTGCCACATTTAGTGCCTCAATGGGGTTTTCTCCTCTTCCATTTCTCTCGTGTATAATGACTTCTGACTTCCTATAACAGGCTTTGCCATATTCACCTATAGGTTTCTCTCCTGTGTGAATTTTCTCGTGTCCAGTGAGCCTGGACTTTGTGGTATGTGCCTTCCCATATGTACTGCATCCATGGGGTTTCTCTCCCCGGTGAATCCTCTCACGTTTAGTGAGCTGAGACTTCCTGATGAAGGATTCCCCACATTCACTGCATACGTGCATTCCCCAATTTTGTGAGCCCTCTGATGCTGAACAAACGGGAGCCTTAGTGCTGATGGGTTTTCCAATTTCAGGCAATTTTAGTATGAATTTGCTCATACTTTGTAAGGAGAAAGGATTTCTCATCTCCACTACACTCCATGGAGTTCTTTATTTCATAGCCTCTGCTTTAACTGACTGAATTTAAATTTGATTTCAGAGTTTTTCCCTAATTTTGCCTTAAAGGAAAATGATGGTCCAGATGGACGATATTTTCAGAGGCATCATGTTCACAGCATTGTTCCGCATTTAGTTGTCTTTAGGCATCTCCAGCCATGCAAGTGTCACCGTAGGTGATCATCAACTTCAGCTTCTAGGAAAGAAGAGAACAATGAGTGCCTAGGTGTGCACTAGCCAATCTTTAGTGTTGACTGCGTGATCTCAGTATAAAAGAGTCTCTATTAATGTCCCTTATTTCTTGAACACTGGTAAAAACACAACACACAAAAATCAAGTGGCAAAAGCAAAAAGCATACAAATAAGTTTAGATAGTTCACAATGAATAACTATACAGTTGGCTGCTTTCTAAATAGCATCTTGCAAAACATGCAGAGAGAGCAGAAAATAAGAAAACCACTGTTAGAAGAGAAAACACAGGTGGAAAAAAAACTTCATCCAAGGTTACAAGGGCTGCATTCAGTCATTCCACAAATCCTAATAAAATGCCTGGTAGGTACTGGCCACAGTGCTGGTGTTGGGGACACGTGAATGTATTGTTCTGAGTTTACATTCTAGGTACGGAAAATACACTGAGCAAAGAAAAATGGGAGGCAGGGGCGCCTGGGTGACTCAGTCAGTTAAGTGTCTGACTTCAGCTCAGGTCATGATCTCACGGTCCATGAGTTCGAGCCCCGCCTCAGGCTCTGTGCTGACAGCCTGCTTTGGATTCTGTGTCTCCCTCTCTCTCTGCCCCTCCCCCGCTCATGCTCTGTCTCTCTCTCAAAAATCAATATCAAAAAAAAAGAAAAAAGGGAGACAGCTGCAAATTATGAGAAGTGGTTAGAAGAAGCAAAGGAGATGAAGAGAGGTGGAGGAAATGAGGATACACTGTGGAGTAAGACAAGCCTTACCACTGAGCTCAAAATGGGAGGGGAAAGCACATGAAGCATTAAGGTTCACTCCTAAATATTTTGCTGGAGTCAAGAGGTAGGTGGAAACTTTCAAGAGGGTGGATGTTACTGAGGTTCAGAATGTGGGGGAAATAAGTGGACTTTCCGAAGCATATAAACATTTTGATTTTTATTAGACGGCAAGGTGCCAGTACCCAGTTGGATAGAAAAATGTTGAGAACTGGCCTGAGTGGACACAGCGATATGGAAAATATCCGTATGTAAATTTTTAAGGACAAAGGATAAAAGCTGAGGTCGTGTTCAGAGCGCAAAGACTGAAACAAAGTTGAGGCAAAGGACCAAGATGTTAGTTGCTCAAACATTCAGACTTCCGGTTTAGAAGAGTCCCACCAAAGGAAGCAAACGGACTATGGTGGTCAAGGGCAGAAGCAGATGCTTGTTATAAACAAACATCTCAGGCAATTCAGAATGTTGGACCCTCAGTGTTTGAGTTTGACATTTCTGTGATACTCTTGGGTGGTCGTCCGCTTTCTAAAATTTACCCCTTTCTTCATTCTTCAGAGCACCATCACCCTGGCCATACATTTAGGGACAGAATCTTATCTCCACACTCCCAACTTTTAGTCTAGCTGGGGCACGTTCTTGAAGAAAGGGGCAAAGGTGAGAGAGAATGACCATCCAGGAAATTCCACCAGACAGGTGGACACGCAGACTTCTCCAGGGACAGATTGCTTCCATACGGAAGAAGACCATCACCTTCCGTCGCACTCTGCAAGCTGTACCTGTACAGATGTCACATCTGATTTCCTCCCATTTTGACACCCCTAAGGCACTGATCCCTCATCTTGCAATGGACTGCGTCTTCTTCCATAATTCTGCATTTCTGTCTCCATGTTGGCCTCAGTTAAGCAGCCTTTAGGACCACTTGCCTCCTTCTGAACCAAGACTCGGGCCACTGGTACGTTGTTTTTCCCACAGCCTCAGGCCCTTCCTTATTATTGCTACACAGCTGCCACCAGGTAGAAATTAAGACAACCCAGACCTGAAAAAACAAAACAACAAAAAACCCCTACCATTCATCATGCTACCTCAACTAGTTCAATTACCAATACCTAAAGTCTAAACAGTCAGCCTGGCAATAAAAGTTAATATCGCCTTGGGGTGCCTGGGGGGCTCGGTCGGTTAAGCGTCCGACTTCGGCTCAGGTCGTGATCTCACAGTTTGTGAGTTCGGGTCCCGCATCGGGCTCTCCACTGATGATGTGGAGCCTGCTTGGGATTCTCTCTCTCCCACCCCGCCCCCATCCCTCCCCAACTCGTGCTTTCTCTCTCTCAAATAAATAAACTTAAAAATAAAAAAGTTGGGGCGCCTGGGTGGCTCAGTCGGTTGGGCGTCCCGACTTCGCTCAGGTCATGATCTCATGGTCTGTGAGTTCGAGCCCCGCGTCGGGCTCTGTGCTGACAGCTCAGAGCCTGGAGCCTGCTCCGGATTCTGTGTCTCCCTCTCTGTCTGACCCTCCCCCGTTCATGCTCTGTCTCTCTCTGTCTCAAAAATAAATAAACATTAAAAAAAATTTTTGAAAAAATAAATAAATAAAAATAAAATAAAATAAAAAAGTTAACATTGCCTTGATCACCCCATTTACCTGTTTCCATTCCAGTGCTGCCCCCACAAATACCCTCTGACACTGGCCTCTGCGAGGCTTCAGGCTGCTCTGTGGCAGTCTTGGCCATGGCCTTGCAGATTTCTTACTATTTATGCCTCTCTTCTTTGCCCTTCATTACCTTCTTTATTTAAAATCAAGGTATGCGCCCACATATCGTGGCGTTATTCCCCAGGCTCTCTATGTAACTGTAGGTTCTATTTCCTCTAGATTTCCACAGTATCACACCTTTGCTAATCATTTTGACATGTAACCTCAACCTTGAATTCTAGCAACAATACTATGTGTTCAAAACCTGTATTGCATACAGATTTTCTAATCAACCAGGCTGAGAGAGAAAGGCCTGGATGCATGCATTATACACATGGTCTCCAACAAAAGCCTTGGATTTAAGAAATGTTTGAAAAATAGATACGATGTTTTCAAGGCTGAGTTTCAGTGCTGTGGGCACAAAGCACTAAGAGAATTCATAGAAGGAAAACAAGCAGTCAGAGACCATTTCATGAAAAGAGAATTCAAAGTGCAGCAATACACACACGCGCGCACACACACACACACACACACACACACACACACACTTATATGAATGGGAAGACAACACTAAGATCATATCCCTGTCCCTTAGTTTATATCTTTCTTGCTGAATCAGCAACTCCCGACGACGTTTATGGCTCTTACTTTCCTGAAAGACATTTTTGTTCTGTTTTTGGAGAACCAGCCTCTCTTAGATCTTCCAACCTCACCACCTCTTTCTTAATTTCCATTGCTCTTTCTTTCTTCTTTTATATTTAAGAGAGAGAGAAACAGAGTGTAAGCAGGGGAGGAGCAGAGGAGAGGGAGATACAGAACCCAAAGCAGGCTCCAGGCTCCCACCTGTCAGCACAGAGCCGGAAGTGGGGCTCAAATCTACAAACCATGAGATCATGACCTGAGCTGAAGTCAGATGCTTAACTAAGCCACCCAGGTGCCCCCCATTCTTAACCTTCTACAGTACTCATTTTTCTAAACCGTTAGAAGACACTAAACTTAAGGGAAAAAAAAGAGGAAGGTGGAAGAAATTTTCTTCTAGAGAAAGTGATTTTAGTTCCTTACTAAAAAGTCTGAATTCATTCAGGAGTTTCTGTGAACTTAGGAGTCTCTGTTGAAAATAAAAGCTTAACTCACAAATTAAAGGGAAAGTTTAAGGACAGGAGAACAGAACAAGAAATGGAAAACAGAATCTTTGGACAACTTCTGAGTGGGGAAAGAGAAGTGTCTCATTAGTTCATTCAGGTTGCTAGAACAAAAACCGACAGAAATGTATTTCATATTTTTGGAGGCTGGGAAGTCCCAGATCAGGGTACCAGCAGATTGGGTGTCTGGTGAGGCCTGCTTCCTCGTGGGCAGTACCTTCTAGTTACAACCTAATATGGCAGAAAGGGCAGGACCGTCATGACCTAATCACCTCTCAAAGGCCACATCTCATAACACCATCACCTTGGGGATTAGGATTTCAACACCTGAATCTCGAGAGGACACAAACATTTAGTCTAGAACAAGAAGCTAAGAAGCCATGGAAACACAGAGATCAGATTACAGTGTGGACACAGCATCCAAAGCGAGGCTGAATGCTGGGAAGGGAAATCACTAGTTTGCAATGGGGCAGTTACATGAACCAATTGGAAGACTATTTTGAATTCAAAGAGCTACGTTTGGAGTAACACTTAGAAGGTGGAATTTCATAGCAATGGAAGTGTGGAAGAAGTAGTTAGAGACACTGCAACAATGGACAAAAAAGACTTGAGAACTGTAGGAAGAAGAGAACTAAGCAAACAATGACAAAAATCAAGATGGGAATGCCCGGCTGGCTCAGTCGGTACATCATGTGACTCTTGATCTCAGGGTCATAATTTTGAGCCCCACATTGGATGTAGAGATTACTTAAAAATAAAATCTTAGGGGCGCCTGGGTGGCTCAGCCAGTTAAGTGTCCCATTTCGGCTCAGGTCATGATCTCACAGTTCACAAGTTCAAGCCCCACGTCAGGCTCTGTGCTGACAGCTCAGAGCCTGGAGCCTGCTTCTCCCTCTCTCTCTGCCCCTCCCCTGCTTGTACTCTGTCTCTGTCTCTGTCTCTCAAAAATAAATAAAACATTAAAAATAATAATAATAAAATCTTTTAAAAAAATTAAGATGTACATAAAATAAACAGGGGTTGGCTCTCGGAAGAAGAAAAGGGGCATATTTTCCTATCGACTCCTACAAAGAAGCTCTCATCAGGGAAGGATATGAGGGCAGCTGTTTAGACATACTCAGACACTCTCACAGCCCTGGAACCTTCCCTGGCTCGTGAGAATGTGACCTCCTCAGCCATTCACCTTGCTGTTGTCACTTGCTCACCTGGACTGGTTCCACTGCGGACTTCCTCTTCTTTCGCCCACGGTTCTTCCCCTCGTTCAGCTTGGAGAGCGCGTCTGGTTTGTTGGCTTGATGCCCTGCCCATGGGAGAGACAGGACACTTGGAGATGGGCTGGGGTGTGTCGGGATGGGAGGACGCTACACGTGAGGGGCTGAGGCAGTTTTCGCATCTGCACGGCAGGGGTTCTTCTCTCACAGGAGCGGACATGTTACGCACTCTTGTCTGAAGCCAGAGAAGGACCCGAGAATCTACCACTGGAAAGCACTGCAGATACTCTGAAGTGTTAAGCAGCTGACAGAGGAAAGGCCACTGATGGGGAGTCTCTGAATGACAGGGGGGCTGTCCTCACCCACTGACACCAGGTTCCTGTAGTCCTCCAACATCACGTCCCGGCAGGTTCTTCTGGGTGGGGGCCAGGAGCTGCCACTCCTCCCACATGAAGTCCATGGTCACATCCTCCAGTGTCAGTAACTCCTGTAATAACATGGTCCTGTTTAATAGAAGTGTTTCCCTTTTATTTGTTATTTTTTTAAGATTTTATTTTTTCTTGGAGTGCCTGGGTGGCTCAGTTGGGTAAGCATATGACTTCAGCTCAGGTCATGATCTCATAGTTCGTGGGTTCGAGCCCCATGTCAGGCTCTAGGCTGACAGCTCGGAACCCGGAGCCTGCTTCCGATTCTGTGTCTTTCTCTCTCTCTGCCCCTCCAGACGCAGGGCTCGAACCCATGAACTGTGAGATTATGACCTGAGCCAAAGTCAGACACTTAACCAACTGATCCATTCAGGAGCTCCACAAGCAGTTTTTTAAAAACCACTTTGTAGGGGCACCTGGGTGGCTCAGTCGGTTAAGCATCCGACTTTGGCTCAGGTCATGATTCACGGTTTGTGAGTTTGAGCCCCACATCAGGCTCTGTGCTAACAGCTCAGAGCCTGGAGGCCACTTTGGATTCTATGTCTCCCTCTCTCTGCCCCTTCCCTGCTCACACTCTGTCTCTCTCTCAAAAATAAATAAACATTAAAAACTATTTTAAATCAGTCTGTAGAAGGAAAATACTATTGGGATATTCTGCATTTATACATTCAATAGTCCATTTATTTGACAAATCAGAAATTTCTGTAATAAGTAGATATGACATTCTCTTGCCAACCAAGAATCATATACATGGGAGTACTTACTTGCCAAACATTATACACTTGCCAAACATTAATCTTGATATTAAGATTAATAAAACAAGATTAATCAAGATTAATAAAACAAGATTAATAAAACTTATCAAGGGCCTTCCCAGACTTGGTGGATCTGAATTAACCATGTGGAGACAAGAGATGCCAAAATTACAAGATATGTCATGTTTAATAAGTGTGTTTAAAATGTTCTAAGGAATTTTTAAAAAGTGTTGCAAGGTAGGGCACCTGGGTGGCCCAGTCAGTTAAGCCTCTGACTCTTGGTTTCAGCTCAGGTCGTGATCTCCCGGTTCGTGGGTTCAAGCCCCCACATCAGGCTCTGCGCCAACAGTGTGGGGCCTGCTTGGGATTCTCTCTCTGCACCCCCTCTCAGAATAAATAAATAAACATCTTTTTAAAATGTCGCCAGGAGTATTTTAAAACGTCTAAGGAACAGGAACTATAAAGAGACAGGTAGGCAGAATTGAGGAACAGTATATCTGAAAAAAAGAAACACCCCCACAGGTTGAAAGCATATTAGAGGCACTGAAGGGATAATTAGTGAACTAGAAATTACCCAAAATGCAGCAGAGCTACTGCAGCTGGGCAGAATATTCCGAAAGACCATGATAATTTGCTAGCGGGACTCAGAGCTCACTGAAAGCTGTTACAGCTTATGATAGTTAAAGGATACAGGTTAACATGAGCCAAGAAAAGTGGCGCAAAGGGCAGAGCACAGCAAAGTCCCAGACATGGAGCTTCCAGATGACCTCCCACAATGGAGCCACGGGCAGTGTTACTTCCTCAGCATGCACCTGCGACAGAAGGCAGGGGAAACTGCCAACAGAAAACTCCCGAGCCTTGATGTCTGCTCCGTGTGGGGGCTCAATCAGCTGGGCAGGACACACGCATGTCCGCCTTCAGTCTCCAGCCTCTCCAGGGGTGCACGGACACACAGCCGCCCCCCAAGTCACGCTGTGGCTTTTCCTTGGCTGTTTTAATCTCTATTCTTTCTATCATAAATGTAACCTTGAGTATAAAAGGCTTTCTGAGTTCCGAGTCTTCTTAGCAAATTAGCATACCTGAGGGTGGTCTTGGGGACCTGCAAGGTAAAAGGGAACTCACTTGTTTGCTGAATATACATACGATATATGCATAAATATTAACTATTATTAAATATACATATATATTGGGCGCCTTGGTGGCTCAGTCGGTTAAGCGTCTGACTTCAGCTCAGGTCATGACCTCGGGAGTCCATTCTCGTCGGGTTCTGTGCTGACAGCTCAGAGCCTGGAGCCTGCTTCGGATCTGTGTCTCCTGCTCTCTCTGCCCCTCCCCCTCTCACGCTCTGTCCTCCCCCCCAAATAAATGAACGTTAAAAAAATTTTTTTAGGGTGGGAGGGAGGGCAGGGTAGGTGATGGGTATTGAGGAGGGCACCTTTTGGGATGAGCACTGGGTGTTGTATGGAAACCAATTTGACAGTAAATTTCATATATTAAAAAATAAAATTAAAAAAAATTTTTTTTTTAATAAAAAGGAATTAAAAAAAGAAAAAGAAACCTGGACCAGATACCACATGAGGACACAGGGAGAAGGTGGCATGTACAAGTCGAGGAAAGACCTCGGAAGGAACCAACCGTGGGGACCTTGATCTCAGACTTTAGCCTCCAGAATTGTGAGAAATGTCTGTTGCGTAAGCCAGCCAGTCTGTGCTCTGTTATGACAGCCCGGTAAGACTAATACACCCACCCCACTGAGCCAGACAAGGCAGTGACCCATGTAGACCCAAGCCCTTAGACCTTAGGATCCTCACTCGTCACCCTGTGCCACAGCTGAGAACGTGGCACCTGGACCGAGGGGAAAATGATGAGGCTTCAAAGGTAGAAAAGCAGTTCCCTAAAATACATGAAGATGGAAATGGAGCATTCCAGAGTCTAAGTAACCAACAATGCCATTATCATCTGGCAGTCAGCACGCTTCGTAATTGTTACGATTTTTATGAAGGTGAGGGGTGGAGCCTAGAGGATGTAAACAGACATGGCCTTCTCAAAGAGGACCATCTGGAATTACCCATCCTACTAAAATGTTTTATTTACCTGGGACGCCAGCCTCGGAAAGGTGAGTCAGCACCTGGGCCTCAGGGTTCGAGGCAGGCCTGGGCAGCCCCTTCAGGGACCCCGACTGAAGATTCAAGGACAAAGACACGGGCCACGAGAGGCGGTGCAGATTCGCGACACGAGGAGTGGCGATGACCTGAAGTCTGAGCCGAACAAGAGTCCATTTCTGATTCTTTGAAGAGCATCTGTTCAAATCCATCCTTCCAGAGGCCATTATTTTGCATGTTTTGTTCACCAGTGTGTACCCCATGTCTACAACAGTGCCTGGCACAGTGCAGGCGCTCAAAAAAACATCTGTTGCAGTAAATTCCTCAAAAACCCAGTGTTTGGAATTCAATGATGAGACAGCCACTTGATGGCAAATTTCCACTTTTTTCCCTTGTAATCAGCGCTCCGCTTTTAAGCTGGACAGATCTTTCCTGAAGCAAGGGAAAGAACCCTGAGTACAGGAGAGAGGACAAGGCCCCGTTCCCAGGACAGTGAGCGTGATGAAGCTACGTGTCCCAGTTCATCACATCACAAAGGAGCTGGGATCCCTGAGATAAAAGCTCTAACAGGGGGCAGACTGTGGAGCGAGGGTCAGGGCGCTTCACAGCATCGAAAGAATCTCACCTCCACCCATCTAACGCACTGTCCTCCTTTTTGGAGGTGACGTCATTTTCTATCAATCGGGCTTGCTCTGAGGATCCTATTCCTTCTCTGATCTGCCCTTTCTCTATTGCCAGGGGCCTCTATTCAGGATTCTTTTTTTTTCTTTTTATAATTTTCTGATCTTTGAAATTTCTTTCCCGTAGCTCCTTTCCTTAAGTAAACAAAAATCTGCTTGATTAGTCCAGTGGGTCATTCATTTAGGCCACACATTTACTTTCAGTCGCCTTTCAAAGCCATGGGATTTGTTTCCAGTCTGCTATGGGCTGGGGAATATGCGAAAATCTATAAACTATCTGGGTAGGGATTTATAATCCAGGTAGAAAGAAAGTATCTTTTAACAAAGAATCCACATCCTATTTTACACATGTAAAACCAACTGAGTCTTTTCCCCATCCCTGTCCAAATAATAACATGCCCCTCGAGCAAGAAATTACCATGATACTTTGTACCTTTTACCTTATGTCCCTTTCAACTAATGTAGGTGTATCTATCCTCTGATTACGTGTGCTGGAAGGTCAAAGTGCTATATGCATGTAATTCAGTTTAAAAAGAAAAAAAAAAAACACTTCCAAGGCAGCAAGGATTCTTTAGTTCACTACTGTCAGCATCTGTAGATCATGTATGGAAATAGCTAATGAAAGGTTTTCTGAGCAGTGTGTGTACCGGCTGGGAACTGTCTTCTAGGCAAAGAACTTGACGGATATGTTATTCAGGAGTTCCGAGTAGTTGTTCCTTTGGGGGATATTTACAAAGTCAAACGCATCCAAATATGCCACGGTACAACACTGAATTAAATGTATTCAGCTTCCTTTTGAAGGACTTCAGTGGTCTAAAATTAACCGAATAAATTTAGAACCAAAATAATACAGGAGCTAACCAAATACTGATCCTGGGTGGGAATGAAAGGTTCATGCGCCCCCCCCAGAAAAGGGGGGGTGCACTGTTATAGTTCTAACCACTGATGTGCACCATCTACCACCTCCTTTGAATTAAGGAGTCACCATCACATCAATTAGGAGTCTGATTCAAGGTATATTGTCCTGAAATGCTCACTGTGTGGAATGAGTGTAGACTTCTGGCAGAAATCTCTGAAATATTCACTTTCACAGGGCGTATTCGCTGGATGTGTTTGCTGCTATTTTGCTGAAGACATTCCACAGTTGGTGTGCTCAGAGTCCTTTTTTTCTGTAGGATTTCCCCAGCCTGAGGATGCTTCAGTGACAGTCCTGCCACAGTCACTGCCTTCAAAGCTCTTCCAACAGTTTCTCTCCTGTGGGAACCGTCTGGCACCTAGTGAGGTCTTCTCTCTGGGGAAGGACTTTCCCACAGTCATTATATTTCTACCAGCTATGAGCTCACTGCTGATATGGGACCCGTGAGACACCTGGTAGGCTCTATCTTTCCACAAAGGCTTTCCGGATCTTTATTCGGTTTGTCTTTTTATACTATTCCCGGGCTTCACACTATGCGTCTCAGTATACGCCTGTCAGCCACACACTGACCTGGCAGGTTTTATTCAAGGGCTTTCCACCTAGATTGTATCACACTTTATGCCTGTGTGCTTTTTCCTGTGCAAACTCGGTTATCTGCTGGTGGTGCACATCTAGCACCTGGCTGTCCCACCGTGGCTGTGTTCCTATTTGCTAGGAGCCCGCAGAGGCGTAACGAAGTCTGAGCCGCTACAGAAGGCATTGGCCTGGACACATTAACAGGGTCTTTCTCCTGCGTGCTATCACTTGAACGTGATGGGCTGTGGCTCTCTGAGAAAGGATTCCCCACCGTGACTGGACGTACACCTTTCTCTCTTGCGTGCAACATTCCCTTATGGTAAACGAGGCAAGACAGGTGGGAGAAAGCCTTCCCACAGTCAGTGCACCTGTAGGGCCTCTCTCCTGTATGAGTCCTCCGGTGTCTGTTAAGGCACGACTTATCTCTAAAGGCCTTCCCGCAGTCACTGCAGGTATAGGGTTTCTCTCCTGTGTGAATCCTCCTGTGGTTAATGAGACCGGACTTGTGGGAACAGGATTTTCCACACTCACTACACACAAAGGGCGTCTTTCCAGTGTGAAATCGCTGATGGGATATGAGGCAGGTCTTCTGGCTAAAGCCTTTCCCACATTCGGTGCATACATAGGGTTTCTCTCCAGTGTGAATGCGTTGATGTTTAAGGAGATTGCCCTTCTGAATGAAGCCTTTTCCACAGTCACTGCATACGTAAGGTTTCTCCCCAGTGTGCGTCCGCTGGTGTACGATGAGATTGCCCTTCTGAATGAAGCCTTTCCCACAATCACTGCATATATACGGTTTCTCTCCCGTATGAGTCTTCTGATGGGCATTGAGCTGCGACTTCCAGCGGAATGTTTTGTCACACTGGGTGCATTCGTAAGGTTTTTCTCCTGTGTGAGTTCTCTGGTGTTCAATGAGCCTGGACTTTCTGGAAAATGCCTTGTCACACAGACTGCATCCATGGGGCTTCTCTCCCGTGTGAACTCTCTGATGGTTAATGAGCCGAGACTTCTTGAAGAAGCCTTTTCCACACTCACTGCACACATAGGGTTTCTCTCCTGTGTGAGTTTTCTGATGCACAAGGAGCCGTGATTTCTTGGGGAATGATCTGTCACATTCAGTGCACGCGTACCGCCTCTCTCCTATGTGCGTTTTCTGGTGTTCGGTGAGCCTGGACTTTCTGGAAAAGGCTTTGCCGCATATGCTGCATCCATGAGGCTTCTCTCCTGTGTGCACTCTCTGATGATCTGTGAGCCGAGACTTCTTGAAGAAGCCTTTTCCACACTCACCGCATACGTGGGGTTTCTCTGTCTTTTGAGTTCTCTGATGCTTGATGAATTGGGTATTTGTATTGGCAGAATTTCCACATTCAGGAAATTTAATTTCAATACAATACTGGTCATGCTTTGTACGGGAAAAGGATTTCATGTCCCCATTAACCTCAGTCAGGTTCTTTACTTCGTAGCTTCTGTTCCGGTTAACTGAACTTAAATTTGACTTCAGTGTTTTCCCATGTAAGTCAAAGATGTCATGACTTTGCCTTACGGGAAAATTACTTTTACTCCGATGAACAGTGTTTCCAAATGCATTATGTTCATGGCATTGTTTCATTCTCTTTGGACATCTTTGATTTTGCAAGTGCCCCTGTAGATGGCCACCATCTTTCTTGATCTCTAGGAAAGAAGAGAAGAATGAATCTTTCCATGAGCTTGATATATCAGCTTGATATACACTAAAACTATTTCTCAAGTGGATCTGTGTAGGTTGGTTCCTTATTGACAACCCTATGACCTCATTTTATTTTATTTTTAAAAAAAAAAAAATTTTTTTTTCAACGTTTTTTATTTATTTTTGGGACAGAGAGAGACAGAGCATGAACGGGGGAGGGGCAGAGAGAGAGGGAGACAGAATCGGAAACAGGCTCCAGGCTCCGAGCCATCAGCCCAGAGCCCGACGCGGGGCTCGAACTCACGGACCGCGAGATCGTGACCTGGCTGAAGTCGGACGCTTAACCGACTGCGCCACCCAGGCGCCCCGCTATGACCTCATTTTAAAGAAACTCCAGGAAATATGTTTGTTATCATTTGAACAAAGGTTAAGCACAATAATATAAGCAAAGAAAAAAGGGAAGAATAGTCAGTGCATAAATAAGGTTAGATCACTCAAAATGAATAAACATAGATTTGGCTCCTTTCTAACTGTGACCTTACAAAGCATGCTAAGAAAGTACAATAAAACCAAGTTCCCAGAGGAGATAGAAAAATATCTGTTTTAAAATGTTGTGGGACACATTCATACATCCATAAATCCTTAGGAAACTATGACCGTGTACCAGGCATTGTGCTGGTGATGAGGACATAGAAACACATTTCCTGTTTCCACTGAGCATACATTCTAGTTAGGAAAAACCAAGTTAAGCAAGCAGTGACAGAGAAAGCTGCAAAGCTACAAACTGAAAAGTGGGTTCAGGGAGCAATGGAGAGGGAGGTGGAGGGAGTCAGAACATAATGTGGAGAGAGGAAAGACAAGACTCGCTCACAACTTCAACTTGGGGGGAATTAATACACGTGAGGAATCAGGTCTTATTCTGAAGTATTTGACCTGGGCCAATTGACAGGTGGGTAGTGACTTTTAATGAGATGGGAAATATTATTGGGGTTTGGAATGTGGGAAAATTAAGCGAGCGTATCAGCCTTCAGAGGCGTTTTGGATAGCTGATACAGACACGAAGAGCTTGATTGGATATGCAAATCCTAAGAAAGGTCTCAACTAGAAATAACAGTGTAGAAATCACCAGTGTATAAATGTCACATAAAGACAGGAAACTGGTTGGGTTGGCACTTGGATAAATGAGTACATTGAAAGATGAAAGTACGGGACCATGTTTACAATTACTGGAACATTAGGAGTTTGGGTTTTTAAATGTTTATTTATTTATTTTTGAAAGAGAGAGTGTTGGGGCGGCGGGGAGGCAGAGAGAGAGGGAGACAGAGAAACCCAAGCAGGCTCTGTGCCGTCATCACAGAACCCCATGCGGGACTCGAACTCACAAACCGTGAGAGCATGACCTGAGATGAAATCAAGAATTGGATGTTCAACTGACTGAGCCACCCAGGCGCGCCAGGAGTTTGGGTTTTAAACAGCCCATGGACTGGGGCGCCTGGATGGTTCAGTCAGTTAAGGGTCCACCTCTTGATTTCAGCTCTGGTCATGATTTCACGGTTTGTGAGATCGAGCTCCACATCGGGCTCTGTGCTGACAGTGCAGAGCCTGCTTGGGATTCTCTCTCTCCCTCTCTTTCTGCCCCTCCCCAGCTCTCTCTCTCAAAACAAGTAAGTGAACATTAAAAAAAAAAAAAAAAAGCCCATGGAGGAAGACAAATACCATATGATTTCACTCATATGTGAACTTTAAGAAACAAAAACAGGGGCCCCGGGGTGGCTCAGTCTGTTAAGTGTCCGACTCTTGCTTTCAGCTCAGGTCATAATCTCATGGTTCATGAGGTTGAGTCCCGGGTCAGGATCCATACTGACTATGGAGCCTGCTTAAGACTCTCTCCGTCTCTCTCTGCTCCTCCCCTGCTCACAAGTGCATGCTCTCTCAAAAAAAGAAACAAAAATACACAAAGGGAAAAAAAAAAAGAGAGAGAGAGACAAACCAAAAAAACATACTCTCAACTATAGAAAACAAACTGACGGTTACCAGAGGGGAGGAGGGTGGGGGTAGGTGAAATAGGTGAAGGGGATTAAGATTGCGTTTATCTATCATGATCAGCACTGAGTAGTGCGTCTAATTGTTGAATCACTATATCGGACACCTGAAGTGAATATAACACCGTATGTTAACTATAGCGGAATTAAAACTAAAAATTTAATTAGAAACAAAAATACCAAAGGGGGGAAAAAAAAACCCAGGGAGAAGCAACAAACATTGTCTACATTAATAAGGGAAATAAACATGCCCATAGTCAGGAAATTACAAGGGTTGTAGACACTCTGTGCCAGGAACCAGGGCGAAAGACCAAATACGTGTTTCTTACATTACAATACCACACAAGGGGCTGTCACCTTCTTCTGTCACATTTACATTTTGTACTTGCACACAAGGAATATTCCAACTGTTCCCATGTCAGTGTAATGAGCCCCCAAATCGACACCTTGCCCCCAATAGCATCTTTTTCCAAAATTCTTTTTTTTTTAAGTTTACTTTTTTATTTTGAGAGAGAGAGAGAGAATGAGCGGGGGTGAAGAGGGCAGAAAGAGAAGGAGAAAGAGAGAATCCTAAGCAGGTTCCCTGCTGTCAGCACAGAGCCCGACATGGGGCTCAAACTCACGAACCGTGAGGTCATGACCTGAGCCGAAATCGAGAGTCGGACGCTTAATGGACTGGGCCAGCCAGGTGCCCCTCTTTCAAAATTCTACATATACATCTTGGTTTCCATCGACCCTTCTCCCACTCTGCGTCACTGTGAGCCGTTTCCCCTCGGTTTCTAAAGTACTCCTAGCTTTACCGTTCACTGACAATTAACTTCACCCAGCCCAGAACTGTAGTGCGAGACGCCTCATTCAAAGCTGAACCTCCACGTTTTACATGCCAATTTGTCCCGTTTTCTTTTTTTTTATGTTTATTATTTATTTTTGAGAGAGAGAGGAAGAGTGCACTCATGCATGCGAGCAGGGGAGGTGGAGAGAGAGAAGGGGGACAGAGGATCCAAAGTGGGCTCTGTATTGACAGCAGAGAGCTCGACGCGGGGCTCCGACTCACGAACCTGCAAGATCATGACCTGAGCCGAAGTCAGACACTCAACCAACTGAGCTGCCCAGAAGCCCCTGTTCTCTACTTTCTACTAAAATCCTACTTCTAGAATATATTGCTTTACTTCTTACTAAATTCAATTTCCTCCAGCACATATGAAGACTGTGGCTCAACCAATTAGGCTCAAGAGGGCCTGTTTTACAGCATCATATATAGACCAGCCCAGGCCATCACCCTGAAGCTAACAAAAACACACTCTCAAAAGAAAGGGTCTGGGAAACCCTGTGTTTAACAAATGGCCACCTTCTGATTCCTTGAGAGAGAGAGAGACACACACACAGAGCATGAGTAGAGAGGGGCAGAGAGAAAGGGAGACAGAATCAGAAGCAGGCCCCAGGCTCTGAGCGATCAGCACAGAGCCCAACGATGGGCTTGAACTCACGGACGGCGAGATCATGACCTCAGAGGAAGTTGGACGTTTAACTGACTGAGCCACCCAGGCACCTCTGTCCAAGGCTCTTCTTAATCTGTCCACATACGACACGAGATATACTCAATCCATATTTCCATCTCTAGTCCTAAACTCTCCCTGGACTCCTCTGCCATATCCAAACGCAGCATGCTAGCCTGGACACGCGTGAGCACAGTCTGATGTACAATGTGCAAAACAGAACTCACGACTCCTCAACCCACACCTCCTCCTCCGCACGTCGTCTTCATCTCAGAAATGGAAACTCTACTCCTTCCGGACTCGCACCGAAAGACTTCCTGTCATCCTGCTTCTGTGTCTTCTCTCGCAGCCTCTACGTACTTCAGTAGGAAATTATTTCTGCCCTCTTTATAAACACGTTCAGAAGCTGACCGACCCTCACCCTCTCTGCCCAGGTGTCCTGGACCATAGCAACAGGTTCCCAGCTGGACTTCAGCTCTCAGCCTGTCTGCTACCATCTCCTTTCTAAAAGTAGCCAAAGCCATCATTTTAAATAGAAATGATTTTGTATTCATTCTCTACTGAAAACTCCCTAATGCTTTCTTATCTCGTTATTTAAAAATATCAAGTCCTTGGGGCGCCTGGGTGGCTCAGTTGTTTAAGTGACTGACTCTTGATTTCAGTTCAGGTCATGATCTCACTGTTCATGAGTTCAAGCCCCACATTGGGCTCTGCGCTTACGGCACAGAGCCTGCTTGGGATTCTGTCTCTCCCTCTCTCTCTGCCCCTTCCCGGCCTGTCTTCTCTCTCTCTCTCTCTCTCTCTCTCTCTCTCTCTCTCTCTCTCAAAAATAAAAAAATATTTTAAAAACATCAAGTCCTTGAAATGTGCTTCCAAGGTCATACACGAGATGTCTAATCTAACTCCAGCCGCTACCCCATTGCCCTTATCTCCATGTGATCACCAGCCACTGTCCCTCTGGCTCCCTTCCCTGTACTCACACCAGCTTCCCTGAGGTTCCTCACACATGTTCCTGCCTCAGGCCTTTGAACTTGCAATGATGTCCTCTGGCAGCTCAGTTCACCCGAGGCCCTCACACTCCTCATACAGCTGCTCAAAGGCGTCTTACCAAAGAGTTACTCCCATCCCTGAAGACCTAAGCTTAGAGGCCCCAGCTAGACTCCCAGCTCCTCCAGCAGCTCTGGGGCCTCGCACACAATTCCACTGCTGTCCCACCGATCTTCCCGGACTTTTCCCCACAAGACGTTACACTTATTTGCTTGTTTCGATCAACTTTGTTTCCCCTCGTACAACGTCATCTCTGAAAATAATTTGTTATTGCTGTTGTTGCTCACAGCTGTCAGTGCCCACGTGTACAAGGCTACCAAAAAACCATTTAAGGTAATCAGAAAATATTTTAAACAATGAACCAAGGAAAGATCCTCATGTATGGAACACATTAAAAAGACTCCTTCATCCTATACACCAACAATGAAGCGACAGAAAGAGAAATCAAGGAATCGACCCCATTTACAGTTGCACCAAAAACCATAAAATACCTAGGAATAAATCTAACCAAAGAGGTGAAAAATATATACACTGAAAACGATAGAAAGCTCATGAAAGAAACTTAAGACACAAAAACATGGAAGAAGATTCCATGGTCCTGGAGAGGAAGAACAAATATTGTTAAAATGTCAATACTACCCAAAGCAATCTACATATTCAATGCAATCCTTATCAAAGTAACACCAGCATTCTTCACAGAGCTAGAACAAATAATCCTAAAATTTGTACAGAACCAGAAATGACCCCGAATAGCCAAAGCAATCTTGAAAAAGAAAACCAAAGCAGGAGGCATCACAATCCCAGACTTCAAGTTATACTACAAAGCTGTAATCATCAAGACAGTATGGTACTGGCACAAGAACAGACACTCAGATCAATGGAATAGAATAGAGAACCCAGAAATGGACCCACAAACGTATGGCCAACTAATCTTTGACAAAGCAGGAAAGAATATCCAATGGAATAAAGACAGTCTCTTCAGCAAGTGGTGCTGGGAACACTGGACAGCGACATGCAGAAGAATGAACCTGGACCACTTTCTTACACCATACACAAAAAGAAACTCAAAATGGTTGAAAGACCTCAATGTAAGACAGGAAGCCATCAAAATCCTCGAGCAGAAAGCAGGCAAAAACCTCTTTGATGTTGGCCGCAGCAACTTCTTACTCAACACGTCTCCGGAGGCAAGGGAAACAAAAGCAAAAATGAACTACTGGGACCTCATCAAAATAAAAAGCTTCTGCACAGTGAAGGAAACAATCAGCAAAACTAAAAGGCAACCGACAGAACGGGAGAAGATATTTACAAACGACATATCAGATAAAGAGTTAGTATCCAAAATCTAAAGAACTTCTCAAACTCCACACCCAAAAAACAAATAATCCAGTGAAGAAAAGGGCAAAAGACATGAATAGACACTTCTCCAAGGAAGACATCCAGATGGCCAACCGACACATGAAAAAATGCTCCACATCACTCATCATCAGGGAAATACAACTCAAAACCGCAATGAGATACCACCTCACACCTGTCAGAATGGCTAACATTAACAACTCAGGCAACAGCAGATGTTGGCGAGGATGCAGAGAAAGAGGATCTCTTTTGCATTGTTGGTGGGAATGCAAGCTGGTGCAGCCACTCCCGAAAACAGTATGGAGGCTCCTCAAAAAACTAAAAATAGAACTACCCTACGACCCAGCAATTGCATTACTAGGCATTTATCCACGGGATACAGGTGTGCTGTTTCAAAGGGACACATGCACCCCCATGTTTATAGCAGCTCTATCAACAACAGCCAAAGTATGGAAAGAGCCCAAATGTCCATCGATGGATGAATGGATAAAGAAGATGTGGTATATAGATACACAATGGAGTATTACTTGGCAATCAGAATGAAATCTTGCCATTTGCAATTACGTGTTTGGAACTGGAGGGTATTATGCTAAGTGAAATTAGTCAGAGAAAGACAAAAATCATATGATTTCACTCATATGAGGACTTTAAGAGACAAAACAGATGAACATAAGGGAAGGGAAAGAAAATAATATAACAACAGGGAGGGGAACAAAACAGAAGAGACTCATAAAGATGGAGAACTGAGAGTTACTGAAGGAGTTGTGGGAGGGGGGATGGGCTAAATGGGTAAGGGGCATTAAGGAATCTACTCCTGAAATCACTGTTGCACTATATGCTAAGTTGGATGTAAATTTTAAAAAAGAAAAAATAAAATTAAAAAAAAGAAAAAAAAAGACTCCTTCCAATACAGTTGACCTTGACTTTAGGAAAAGGGAAGCAAATTCTATATAAGCAAGAGACAGCATATTATGGAGACTGTTGATCGAAGAGAAATTTCTGTCCTATATAAGACTGGTAATGTGATTAGTTGGGATTTAATGTTGGTGATTATCATAAGGAAAAGGAAAGATTCAAGGGAATGAATCCAGCAGTCTCATTTAGGAAGACTAAAAGAAAGATCAGAAAGAATAATTATACAAGGAAATTAAAGCAATGATGTAGTCTGGGCGGAGAACAAAGAATGAGAAATTTTAAGAAATCAAAAGGCTTTAAATAAGGGAGCTAAGGAGGTAGGGAAGTGTCGAGGAAAAAAGACACACTTCACCGCCCCAGGTTCCCACAGAAAATGCCCCAAACCCTTACAATTTCCTAAGTGATAAGAGCACTCAGCATCTTCTGTTCTAATGTTTGGTTTCTGACCTCGGTTCCTGACACAGGGTTCATAAATCCCTTGGAATTTCCTGGGTGATAAGAGTATCTTTTGTTCTAATAAGGTGACTCTGGGTGGGCTGCTGGATGGGGGCTGGTCAGCAGAAAGACCAGGCCTGATTAGAAGCTTGGAACTTTCAGCCCCACCCTCCATCCTCCAGAAAGAAGAGACTGGAGAGAGAGTTCATGATTGATCGTGTGTGTAATGAAGCCTCCAGAAAATCCCTGTACTATGGGGTTCAGGGAGCTTCCGGGTTGCTGAACGCATGGAGGTGTGGCGAGACAGAGGCCTGTAGAGGGATGAAAGCTCTGTGCCCCTTTCCACATACCTCTCCCTACACATCTCTTCCACCTGGATGTTCATCTGTATGCTTTACCATATCCTTTTATAACAAACTAGTAAACAATAAGTATTTCCCCAAATTCTCTGAATTATTCTAGCAAATAATCAAATTCAAGGTGGAGGAGGTCATGGGAACCTCGAATTTGTAGCCAAGTCAGACAGAAGCTGTGAGTAACCTGATTGATATCTAAAGCGGGGGGCAGTCTCATGGGATCTGCCCTTAACCTATGGGATCTAACACTACCCTCCAGGTAGACAATGTCAGAACTGAGTTCAATCGTAAGACACCCAGCCGGTGTCACAAAGAACTGCTTGGTGTGGGGAGAAACCCCAACACGTAGCATCAGAAGTTCTGTGCATGTGGCCGTGGTGTCAAAGGAGAGATACGAGAGGTTTTCTACAGAGCCCGGATGCAAGATGGGAAGATCAGAAGTTACGTCCCTCCCAAATTCACATGTTGAAATCCTAACTCCCAATCAAAACCGGAAGTGAATGTTAGGAAGGGAAAATGACGTTATCCAAAGGGACAGGAAGGGGCACTAGTCAGAAGACGGGGCTCAAATTGAACACTTCTCTTTGGAGAGAGGTGTGGAAGGTGGACTTTCAGAGCAAGGGAAGCAGAAAGAACAGGTGATGATACAGCACCGGGCAAAGAAGGCTGATGAGATTTGAAGATTCGAAAAAGAAACCCAGAGAGAAAAATAACGGAGACCTGTATGAAACAACCACGAATTGAACCCAAGCAGAGACAGGTCCTCTAAGCACCTAAAAGAGAAAGGACCCTTCTACGGGAGATTCTCACAGCTCTGTGACACACGTCCTCAGACACCCTTGCAGCCGTGACACTCTGAGTGACTAAATGCGACCTCCTCACCATCTTCCCCACTGGCTCTCACCTGGACAGATCCGACGGCGGGTTTCATCTTCTGTCATCCACCGTCCCCCTCGTTCCAGTCTGGAGAGTGCAGCCGGCATGCTGGCCACATACCCTGTTCGTGGGAAACGACAGAAGAGGCAGGCTCTGTGAACTGGGCTGTGGTCTGCCAACACAGAACAACGTTCTATTTCAGGGGCCATGCAATTGCAATTTCCAGGCAGGCAAAGAGAAAGGGCTTGTCTCGGGAAAGGCACATGACACCCTCGAATCTGGGGCCAGAGGGGACGGACTGAGAACCTGCATGTCAGAGCAGCACAGACACGCCAGAGCTCTCCGAAGCTGACAGAGGAAAGGCCACTGACTGGGAACCCCCTAAAAGAGAGACACAGGGGAGCTGTCCTCACCCACTGACACCAGGTTCCTGAAGTTCTCCAGCATCACGTCCCGGTACAGGTCCTTCTGGGCGGGGGCCAGGAGCCGCCACTCCTCCTGGGTGAAGTCCACAGCCACATCCTCCAGTGTCAGCGATTCCTGTAACAACACAGTCCTGTTTAACATGACTGTTCCTCGAGTTCCTGAAACGGAAGGAATATAAGGGGAGTTGTTCTCATTTTCGCCACATAGGCCACATATGTACATTTAGGTCTTTGGATATATTTTTTTAATTTATTATTTTTTGTTTTATTTTTAATTTTATTAAAAATTTTTTTAATGTTTATTTATTTTTCTTTCTTTTTTTTTTTAACGTTTATTTATTTTTGAGACAGAGAGAGACAGAGCATGAACGGGGGAGGGTCAGAGAGAGAGGGAGACACAGAATCCGAAACAGGCTCCAGGCTCTGAGCTGTCAGCACAGAGCCCGACGCGGGGCTCAAACTCACGAACCACGAGATCGTGACCTGAGCCAAGGTCAGACGCTTAACTGACTGAGCCACTAAGGCACCCCAGATATTTTTTAAACTATGTTGCTATAGAAGCAAAATACATCCATGTTTAAAGTATGTATAATAAAATACTCAGTAAGCGTGCAGTGAAGCATCATTCAACAAATCAGAAGTTTCTGAAATAAGTAGTCATTAAATTCTGCTAAACTAAAAACATTTGCAATATATGTATTTGAAGCACTGGCTATATATATACATGAAGAAGAATCACACTTTTGCTATATAACTCTGTAATCATTGGAGTTTTTTACCTTTAAAATATATCCAGGCTGTTCTATGGGGTTAATATTTAAAAGGTAACAGAAGGAGATGGCACCTGGATGGCTCAGTCGGCTCACTCTTGATTTAGGCTCAGGTCATGATCTCACAGTTCGTGGGTTTGAGCCTTGAGTCACAGGGCCTGCTGGGATTCTCTCTCTCCCTCTGCCCCTCCCTCACTCACACACACACTCCCTCTCTCAAAATAAATAAACTTTAAAAATATACTGTATTCCAATGGGGTGCCTGGGTAGCTTAGTCAGTCAAGCGTCTGACTTTGGTTCAGGTGTTGATCTCACAGTTCAGGATTCAAGCCTCACGTCAGGGTGCTGACAGCTCAGAGCCTGCACCCTGGTTCAGATTCTGTGTTTCCCTCTCTCTCTTCCTCTCCCCCACTTTCTCTCTCTTTCTCAAAAATAAACTTTAAAAAAATCCTTAAAAATATACTGGATCTCAAAAAACAAATAAAATAGGGGCGCCCAGGGGCACCTGGGTGGCTCAGTCAGTTAAGGGTCCAACTTCAGCTCAGGTCATGATCTCACGGTTCATGGGTTCAAGACCCACGTCGGGCTCTGTGCTGACAGCTCGGAGCCTGGACCCTGCTTCTGATTCTGTCTCCCTCTCTCTCTGCCCCTTCCCTGCTCATGCTGTCTCTCTCTGTCTTTCAAAAATAAATAAATGTAAAAAAAAAATTTTTTTTAAATATTGGTGCCTGGGTGGTTCAGTTGGTTAAGCATCCGACTTCAGCTCAGGTCATGATCTCGTGGTCTGTGGGTTCAAGCCCTGCATCGGGCTCTGTGCTGACAGCTCAGAGCCTGGAGTCTGCTTCAGATTGTGTCTCCCTCTCTCTCTGCCCCTCCCCTGCTCATGCTCTGTCTCTCTCTCTCAAAAATAAACAAACATTAAAAAAATTAGTAAATAAAATAAAATAGGAGACAGTAGAAATTGGCTTTGAACATGAGCAAGGAGCATGTACTATTTTACATTAAGGGGGAGTTTGAAAGCAAACCGCCTGGATCCCAACAACCTTACCCAACAACAGTACCTTCAACTCTCTACTGCCATATTTGAACTCAAACACCAACCAGTTCAGCCCCCTGTTCATAAGGACTTTTTTTTTTTTTTTTTTTTTTTTTTTTTTTTTAAATTTTTTTTCAACGTTTTTTATTTATTTTTGGGACAGAGAGAGACAGAGCATGAACGGGGGAGGGGCAGAGAGAGAGAGGGAGACACAGAATCGGAAACAGGCTCCAGGCTCCGAGCCATCAGCCCAGAGCCTGATGCGGGGCTCGAACTCACGGACCGCGAGATCGTGACCTGGCTGAAGTCGGACGCTTAACCGACTGCGCCACCCAGGCGCCCCATAAGGACTTTTTAAAGTCATGCAGTCCTTCCATTTTCTTAGGTCACCTGGGTTTTATTTTCAGATTAACCCTGACGGCCGCAAGGCTGGATCCATGGGCCCTCTCGTTATGGTCCCAGAAAAAACTGTGCCCACTGAGGTCTCCTGGTCTATTCTCAAAGAGGCCTCTGAGGAACCCTGTTGTGCATTTAGGAGAAAGTTGAAGTTCAAGACACCATATCACGTCTAGGAAGCACCCCTAGACAAAAGTCCGGATGCCTAGGTGCCATGAAATATATAGTGACATCCTTGCGGAACCAGTCTGCTTTCTCCTCAGTCATGGTCTATCCTGTGATCATCGTGATTCTCCGGTTGTGATGGCCATCAGAGACATCAGACATAAGCGGACAGCTAACGTAGCCCAAAAGATGCTCCAGTCACACGGGATGTTCTAACACGAGTTAGTGTGGATCCTAACAACAACATGTTCCTGAGCCTATCTGCCTCGATACTGGAGTTGGAATCTAAATCTATTTCTGCACAAATCCTATTTACCACTGTACACTCTTCCACTTAATTCAGTTGCATTTTAAAGTCCTCCAAAAATCAATCACAGAATGAAGGGAAGAATAAAATAAAGTCACCTGGTCCTTAATCATTTTCTTCTGTTATTGGAAAACAGCCAGTAACGGGGACGCTGTGTCTCTAGTTTTTCCTTGCATTGCCCTAAATTCCTGGTTAGAAATCTTGGTCTCTGGTCAGTGGTGTCCCCACAAATGACCGCACGCAGGTCCTGAGACCCGCTCCTTGCTTCGCTTGATGGATCTTGCTCCCAGAGCTGGGACCTGTGGGCTGAAAAGTAAGTTCACTTTGAGTGCACATTTCCTCTGGGCCCAGATGCTATCACTGCTACTGTCACTCACCTGATTTCAAGGCCATCTGTCCCTTTGTATGGAGCCCCAGAGGCTACTGCACTCTGGAGCAAAGAAACACCAGACTGTGAGTGTGTGGGCACTTTCTTCTAGGAAGTGAAAGTGGGGTCTGCAAAAGGCGCCATGAAAGGAGAGACAACACAGCGTGACGCCCCCAACAGGGGCCTCTCACACAGGTCAGTGTTTGGGAGGAGAAGAAGTAAAAGGTGAGAATTTGGACATCTATTCTTTTAAAATCACATGTGTTCGTGTACCTGCTCAAAAGTCTTCATACATGGCTCAGTTTGAAGACCCAATGTGCTCAGCAAAGCATTATCTAACAAACCATTTTCATTAATTGTTATGTGAAAGAAACAAAGACAAACCAATGGGAAAAAAATTAAAGCATATTGAACAAGGCTATTCTTTCTGGCTATATGCACATTGAATGAAACTATAAAAACATGCTTTATATAAACCGAGTTCAGGGGCGCCTGGATGGCTCAGTCGGTTAAGCGTCCGGCTTTAGTTCAGGTCGTGATCTTGCAGTTCATGAGTTCGAGTCCCGCATTGGGCTCTGTGCTGACAGCTCAGAGCCTGGAGTGTGCTTCCGATTCTGTGTCTCCCTCTCTCTCTGTCCCACTGCTCCTCACCCCGCTTGCACTCTGTCGCTCAAAGATAAACATTAAAAAAAAAATGTTTTTAATAAAAAATAAAAAAAATAATAAGCCAAGTTCAAGAAAGTCATAGTAGTGCCTGGCTGGCCCAATCAGTGAAGCATGTGACTCGATCTCAGGGTTGTGGGTTTGAGCCCCATGATGGGTACAGAGATTACTTTAAAAAGGTAAAATCTTGGGGCGCCTGGGTGGCTCAGTTAAGCGTCTGACTTCAGCTCAGGTCATGATCTCACTGTCTGTGAGTTTGAACCCCACATTAGGCTCTATGTTGCCAGCACAGAGCTCGCTTCAGATCCTCTGTCCCCCTCTCTGCCCTTCCCCTGTTCATGTGCGTGTGCATGTACTCTCTCAAAACTAAATGAACTTAAAAAAAAAGGGTAAAATCTTTAAAAGAAAGAAAGAAAGAGAAAGAAAGCCATTATCTCTGGGGAGGGGAGGGGGTGGATTAGAGGCCATCACTTAAGTTGCATTTGCAGTCAGTGAATTTTTTTTAAAAGATTTTTATTTGTTTATTTATTTTTAAGTAATCTCTACACCCAACGTGGGGCTCAAACTCACAACCCCAAGAACAAGAGTGGCATACTCCTCCGAATGAGCCAGCCAGGCGCCCCGCGATCAGTTTATTTCTTTAAAAAGTACCAGTGACCAACAAAACAAAACAAAACAAATCAGGTACATCATGAAGGAAAATTCCCACTGAATGACAATGACAGAGTGGGAAGTTTCAAGGGCCCATAACTCCACGAAACATCAAAAAAAACAAGCAAGAACTGTCAGAATAAAGAACAAAACAAAACCTTTATCATAACTCTGAAGAACTCTAAACTCATAGGTTTATAGCAGCAGAGTGATCACTCAATCAAGAAAGAGGCAACTTGGGGGGTGCCTGGGTGGCTCAGTCTGTTAAGCGTCCAACTTCAGCTGAGGTCATGATCTCATGGTTCATGGGTTCGAGTCCCGCGTCTGGCTGTGTGCTGACAGCTCAGAGCCTGGAGCCTGCTTCCGATGCTGTGTCTCCCTCTCTCTCTGCCCCTCCCCCCTACTCATGCTCTGTCTCTCTCTGTCTCTCAAAAATGAATAAACGTTAAAAATAAAGAAGAAAGAAATAAAAGCACCAGTGCATACTGGGGAATGTATAAAGCCAAGTACATGCACAGGGCAGGACACCTGCTCAGAAAAAAACCTGAGAAGACCCTAAGCTTTCCCTCTGGCTGATCTCTACACTCAATGCAAGTAGGAAACGAACGGTAAGGCAGAGTTGTAAACAAAATAGTCTGGCTAAGCACTGAAGGAGCACCCCAGGATACAACACACAACCATGAGGCATACCAAGTGAAACAAGCCAGACACCAAAGGTCACATGTTGTATGATTCCACTTCTATGAAATATCCAGAATAGGTAAATCCACAGAGACAGAAAGCAGATTGGTGGTTGTCACAGTCTGGGGGAGCAGGGGAGTATAGAGTGACTGCTTAATTGTTAGAGGATTCCTCTCAGAGTGATAAAAATGCTCTGGAAATAGACAGAAGTGGTGAGGGCACAATGTTATATATGTACTGAAACCCACTGCATTGTTGACTTTAAAATAGTTAACGTTGTTTTGTGAATTTCATTCAATAAAAACAATCCAACACGTCCTAAATATGTTCAGTGAAACAATAAAGTACCTTCTTTAAAGCCAAGAACAAGAAAAGGATGAGCAGTAACACCTCGTTACATAATCTGTACCTATTCTGGAAATGCTACCCAGTTAATTTCATAAAGAATCAAGTAAGAGAAAAAAAGAATCAAATAAGAATAGTCAGTATCAGAGAAGAGGAAGGATATGATTAAAAGTTCCTTCAATGTGATTAAGTAAGGGTCAGAACTTCAGAGATTCGAGTAAACATATACCAAAAATAAGTTTTTCATCTTATATTTTATGAACTAAAAAAACAATATTTCTGGTATAAAAAAATAAGTTTTTGGTCAGATGGCTGATTATAGGACTTCTATCTAAAAGTGGATAGCATTCTGGGGGCACCTGAGTGACTCAGTCAGTTAAGCATCTGACTTTGGCTCAGGTCATGATCTTGTGGTTTGTGAGTTCGAGCCCTGCGTCAAACTCTGTGCTGACAATCAGAGCCTGAAGCCTGCTTCGCATTCTGTGTCTCCCTTTCTCTGTCCCTCCCCTGCTCACATTCTCTCTCTCTCCAAAATAAATAAACATAAAAAAAAATTAAATAGACAGCATTCCAAAACACACATTTCTTACAGCAGTGTTACGTGACTGACTATTTTAGGGGAATGGCTTAACACTTCGTATTGAACACTTTCAATAGAGATTTTGCTAGAATCCAAAAAAAAATCCACTTTTAGGAAAAGTTGCAAAAGAAATAATGGAACAAGCAGGCCAAGTTGATATAAAAGTATAATTTTAGGTCTGCTAATAGAGAATTAATTGAATGAATAAAAGTATACACATCCAGTGAAATATTATGCAGCTATGAGAAATGCTAACAATCTATATTTAGTGAAAAGATATATACCTTGAAGTTATGCATAGCATAAGCACATGAAAAGATGCCCAATATCATTCTTCTTCAGAGAAATGAACATCAAGACCACAATTGAGATATAGTAAAAAAAAATAAAAAAAAAAAAAAAAAGAAAGAAAGAAAGAAAAAGAAAAAAGAAAATTGCAAGCGTTGATGAATATGTGGAGGAAATGGAACCCTCATAACTGCTCGTGGGAATGTAAAATGGTGCAGCCACTTTGGAAAATAGTCTGGTGGTTCCTCCAACAGTTAAACATATTTACCGTGTGACCCAGCAATTCCACACCAGGTTTATATCCAGAAGTAAAGGCATGTCCACACAAAACTTTGCACACACGGGCGCCTGCGTGGATCAGTTCCCTGAATCGTCTGACTCTTGATTTCCACGCAGGTCCCGATCTCACAGCCATGAGAAAGAGCCCCACTTCGGCTCTGTGCTAACGGTGTCAAGCCTGCTTGCGATTCTCTCTCCCTCTCCCCTCTCCCTGCCTCTCCCTCGCTCTCTCTCACCATAAATACATAAACTTTAAAAATATATATATTATTTTACTTGTGTTACAGTGGCATCGAAAAGAAGTGTTTCCAAGTGTGTGTGTATGTGTACACACAGTAAACTTCCAGAAAGGGCAAAATCCTCATCTTTAGTAGAAACCTTCCCACTTTCGTTGTGTTTAATGCTCGATTTCCAACAAAGCTCTCATATCTAGGGGGTCGAGAGGAAGAGATGCGACCCCGAGGAAGAGAGGAAGAGAGGAAGGAAGGCAAACTAGGGCTTGGACTGGAAGGGCTGACAGGGAAGGAAACGTCGGAACCCACCCACCCACCTGCTTCAGCCCTCACAAACCTCTCAAGGGCCGACACACCTGGACTTCCCCCAAACACTCGTCACCCCCCACCCTGGAATAATCCCGAAACCTGTACCAGACACCTGTGCTCGCTAACCGCGCGCCCTCGCTCCTGTCAATGAGCCACAGGGTAAAACCCGAATCAGAAGCGGACACCGCTTTCATTAACAAAATCCACTTCCAAAACTAGTCCTCAGTCGCCGGGCGCTACAGACGGGCACCGAACCCTGACCACAGACTCGGAAACGTGGATCTCGACAGACGTGTAATCACTGACCCTCACAATCCTTCAGGACCGACTCCAGAGGCACTGCACCCACACACACCCGACCACGGGCTCCCACTTCCGTCCTCTCCCCACGGACCCCACAGTCACCTCGGTCCTCTCACCCTGTTCCCCAGACGGACCCACACACAGACCTGAGGTTCTAGAGACCCCACGACGACCGCCTACAAACTGCACTTCCGCGAATTCTCCTGCCGCGCCCGTGCCCAGCTCCCCGCCAGCGACGGCGGCCGGCGAGGGCCAGCGGCGTTTCTACGGAGCACGGACGCCTGGACTTCCGGCTTTTCCCGGAGTCAATATGTCCGCGCCCATCTGGCCACGGGTGTCCCAGGCGGCCATCCTTCTGTACTTGACGTACAGAAGGCGAAGTAGTCCTATTGGCGAGTCGCCAGGAAAGGCTCGGCACACTGAGCACCTACGGAAAACACTCCCATTTCTCGCACCTTAAATCTTGCGCTGCAGACCGCACGGATATTCAGAAGCCCGAGTTTACACAAGACAAACATGGGGTAATAAGCTATGTCCATCTCAGCGGGCTCGCGAGAAAAGTAAACGACTTTGCGCAAAGAAACATTGCGGAAAGACACAAGGCGCAGTCATCTTAGAAGTTGGGTGTCTCTACAAAGGAAAACACCTGTCAATGGAGAATAAAGGGCAAACATAAAGGGTAAATACCCCAGGAACGCTGATGACTGGATATAGAGGGCAAGAGGAAGATTTGGAGAATCTTCAGTATCTTCTCCAGTATCTGGAGAAGCACTCACCAATATAGGGAGAGCGATAATGCCATCCAAGGAAGTAAAGAACAGCGACTGGAAGAAACCAAGCTTCCTTTGGGGAGGTGGAGGGAGACACTGCAGCAGGATTCTCACACAGAGAGATGGGACACATAGGCTTTTCAGTCCAATAAGCAACTTTATCTGTCGTGCCTGCACAGGCTCAGTGGGTTCATACCCAAAAAACTGAGCCTCGGGCACAGAGGAGTGTAGCTTTTATGCAATTTATACTTCTTTGTCTCCCATGTATGGTGACATACAGTCTGACCGGACACAGTCCAAGTTACAGAGTAATGTCAGAGCTACGCACATGCCTATAGGAGTTGATTGGGCCATGTTACCTTCCTTTGTTCTGAGGAGGCCTCCACCACATTCCTTAGGGAGGGACTCTACCACATTTCCTCCTTTGATGCTGGGACCCCCTTCCTTTGGGTCAAAGAGCATCACCTTGGTTTAGAGGTATGTATTTCCATAACATCATCACATGCATGGCCATTTCTTTTTGACCATTGCCTCAATGAGCCTGGCGACAGACGGCATAACCAGGGGAGCTAGGCAAGGTAGGATTAAGCAAGTTCCCAAAATCAAGAGAATAATATCTATGAGGGTTTTGAATCCCCCAAGAGTTGAAAACCAATCTCCAAATAACTCCCCAGGGTCCCAACCTTTCCAGATCTGGATGGGACATGAGCAATCTTTCTCATTCGATCTGTGATCTCCTCTATGACTTTTCCTTCACCATCTATCTGTAGGCAGCAGTTGTTCAGGTTAAACTTTCCACAAAGTCCTCCTTCAGAAGCAAGCAAGTAATCTAAGGCCAAGCGATTTTGATAGATGGTATTGCACATTTTGGTTCTCTGTTTAGCTAGTAAGTTAAGACCCCTGGAAGTTTCATTGGTTATAATTTCTACAACTGCTTACAGTCTGATTAGTCTGTTTAGCATGTAAATGGGAGTGCGGTAACCCCAGGTCCCATCCTCTGCCCAGGTGGCAGGACCATAATATTGGATTATATGCTAGGGAGGCCATTCACCACCTTTTCAATTGCCAATTTGTAGGGCACATCATTTCCTTTGAGTCTCTCTGTCCCCATACACTTGGACTCCCAAATATTCCCCTCTGGCAAGTGGGAGCAGGAAGAGAGATGGATGAATGGTTTCCAGCACACATAACCCTGACCAGCCTGAGGGAAGTGCTGTATAGGCTGTCCTTCCACATATCCAGTATAATCCACCTGGGCCCACCATTTGATGGCCCATGTCAACATTGTCCCAGGCCTCTCAGAGATGAGAGAAGTTAGACAAGGGGTGGGGATCTGGTTCAAGGTGATCTGGGGACCCCCACCATTGGGTTTCCCAGGTGGTTGAGTTATAAAATCTTTGGCCTAGGCATGTTATGTTTCCAACAGAAATGGTGAACTTTCTTCCCCACTGGGCAAGGCAATTTTTCCCAATAATTGAGTTTTTGAGGAGCCAAGCCCCAGTACTAGGACTGGGGTATTCTGTTCCATTATAAGCTTCACAGGGATCTAATTCTATAGCCTCCCATGGCCATTGATCCCCCATGTTGGTTCCCCTGCATACATAGCAAGAAGAGATCTTTAGAGTCTGGGCTAGGTCTCTGCTAGGGCTAGAAACAAGTTTCTTACTGTGACTGAAGTGGGAGGGGGGCTACTTCTCATTTCTTCATAGAAGGCGTGGAAGACTTGATGGAACATGGTTGGATGGGCGGTAGTGACTCTCTTGAAATATAGCACAGTCCCTGGGTCTCTGCCTCACCCATGGATCCAGATGCCAATTCAGGTGCCCCATTGCCATTTGGAATCTCCTGGGTTAATAATGGTAAAATTAACAGGGTTACAGGCCTTCAATCGACAATCTGATGTAGTAGCCCCTTCTGAAGGAGCACTGTTGTGCCTTCTTTTTTCCAAGTAGCCCATGAAACACAGCTCCAGCTGGGGCATAAAAACTCAGGTGTATAGGCACATAAACCGCTTTCCTCACACACAGATTTGTCATTGAGTCAGTATTCCGGCAGCCAATCTAAGCCTCTGCATGGTATATCAAGAGTCTGTGGGCCCTCTATGACAAGTGCCCGCTTTTTTCGTATGACAGATGCCCCTGGGCCAATACTTATAACCGCACAGACGTCAAACAGCATTGACACCAGTCGCTTTGGGTTAGTAATTTATGTCTGGCTGACAAGACCCCCCCCCCAGCCCCCACCCTTGGTAGGATTGGACTTCTAACCAATCTTCACTGGGGGAGTATTGTGGGCCAAAGCAAGTGTATTGACTCTCCCGTTGGCAGATAGAATAGGTGGTCTTATTGTGTCTTCAGGGCCCCAGGACCCTTCTCTGGCATGAGAAGTGGGTATGGTATAGTAAGGTCCGAGTGACTCCCTGGCCTGACCTGGTTATGTGAATACATGGGTCACGTGATGAAGAATCTAGGTCTACAGAAGAGATCCAGATTAGAAGCAACCAATGCCAACAAACCATCCTATCCACAAAAGGAAGGCAAATGCTAACAGAAACCTCTCACCACACTCCCAGCTGGCCGGGGCGGCCTCTGCCAATCCTGTGGCGAAAAGTAGAGCAAGAATCACAGTAACGGTGAGAGATGAAAGGTGACAGTGCATCAGAGTAAGGAAACAGATACAGAAGATAAGGACAGTCTATTTGTTCCACCGGACCGTCGACTCCTCAAGCTTCTGCCATGCACGGATCAGTCAGCTTCCGGAGTGACTAAAGCAGGGCTGCAGTCTCCCGGAGCCTCTGGAGTTGCAGATTGCTTCTTCCGTATGGTCAGCTTGCACGGCGTTGATGGATCAGGAATGCACTCCCAGTTTGGAGATGCCAGCTTCACTCTGCTGTGGTGAATCCAAGGGACCCACCTCGGCCACCTTTACTGCAGGAGGGGCGGACAAAATGACAGTGACCGGGTCCCTCTAGAGGGGTTTTAGGGACTGGACATTCCACTCCTTCACCCATATAGCATCTCCTGGTTTAAAGGGGTGAGTGTCTCTGTGGTCAGACTCACAGGTAATTGCTCCCTAACCCAGTGGTGGAAGATGGTTAGGGTAGAGCCAAGGGCCCTCCTCTGTTGTTTTAGGATTAGATTCCCTATCTCATTTAGATCCCTCCTTATGCCCTTGAAAATACAGGGAAGGCTCACATAAAGGATTTCATAAGGGGAGAACCCCATCTGCTTAGTGGGGCTACACCTTTTTTAAAAAAGTTTTTTTTTTTAATTTTTAATGTTTATTTATAGGTGAGAAAGAGCAGAGAGAGATGGTCACAGAATCCGAAGCAGGCTCCAGGATCTGAGCTGTCAGCACAGAGCCCGACGTGGGGTTCGAATCCATGAAACATGAGATCATGACAGAGCTGAAGTAGGACGCTTAACCTACTGAGCCACCCAGGGGCCCCTACACCTTGATTCTTAACAAGGCAGTTTGCAACACCTGGTCCCAGTATAGGTGGGTTTCTTGACCTAGTTTACTTACTTGCAGCTTCAGGGTTCAGGTCATTTGTTCCACCTCCCCGGAGCTCTGGGGTCGGTATGTTGTGTGTAACTTCCAGGTGATCTTTAACCCCTTTGCCACCAGATGCACCACCTTGGCCACGAATGCTGGCCCGTTACCTGATCCCATAGTGATAAGGATCCCAAATGGAGGAATGATTTCTTTTAGAAGTTGGGCCACTTCATGTGCCTTTTCTATGTGAGTAGGGAAGGCTTCCACCCAGCCAGAGAAGGTGCACACCAAAATCAACAGATATTTACAGACTTGGACCTGGGGAAGCTCAGTGAAGTCCACCGTCATATATTCTTTTTTTAAAAAATTTTTCTTTAAATGTTTATTTTTTGAGAGAGAGAGAAAGAAAGAGAGCGTGAGCAGGGAAGGAGCAGAGAGAGAGGGAGACACAGAATCTGAAGCAGGCTCCAGGATCCAAGCTGTCAGCAAAGAGCCCGATGCAGGGCTCAAACCCAAGACCTGAGCCAAAGTCAGATGCTTAACTGACTGAGCCATCCAGGTGCCCCCACCATGATATTTTCAAATGGGGCTCCCCCAACACTCTGTACCCCAAGGGCAGCCGTGGGTCCCTGACATGGGTTATGCTGGGCACACATTTCACATTGCTCGCCTACTGCTCAGGCTATGCTAGGGAGTAAAGGGATGTAGAAATGTAGGCTCAAAGTAGTCTCAAGAGCTGTCTGGCCAATATGGGTTTCCTGATGGAACTGCTTGACAAGAGTAAGGGCCAGGGCCTTAGGAATCGCTACTCGGCTGTCTTCGAATTTCCACCATCCACCTAGGAGGTAGCTTCCATTTTCAGTCTTAAACCAGGTACTATCATGTTGTGAGTAATTAGGGTCCCACTCTGCCCAGTGGACTAGGGAACAGTGTGGTGGTTAAAGCTGCTGATTCCGCTGTTCCTTTGGAGGCTGCAAGCTTTGTGTCTTGGTCTGCCTTACAGTTTCCCAGTGCAGCCGTGGTGTCTCCCCTTTGATGTCCCCAACAATGCCTGACTGCCACTCTTTTAGGGGCTCACACAGCGTCTAAGAGTTCAAGGATTTCCTTACCATACTTTGTGTATTTTCCTCGTGAGTTTATTAGACCCTTCTTTTTATATAAAGCCCCATGTACGTGGAGGGTGGTGAAGGCATACAGAGTCTGTGTATATATTAACACGTATCCCTGCCACCAGTTGGAGGACTCTGGTTCGTGCGATGAACTCTGCCTTCTGTGCTGAAGTCCCCTTTGGCAGGGGTTTGGCCTCGATACAATTCAGGGTCACCATGGAATACCCTGCAAGGCGTTCTCCCTCTTTCACAAAACTGCTACCATCGGGGAAATACTCAGAGTTGGGGTCCTTGAGGGGCTGGTCCCTCAAGTCTGGTCAGCTGGAGAACACCTCATCCATGACTTCAATGCAGTCACGATCTGGTTGACCTGGCCTGACAGGCAATAGGGTTGCAGGGTTTAGGGGCTGCACTACCTCTAGGTGAATGCATGGGTTCTCACATAGCATTCCCTGATATGTGGCCATCCGGGCGTTGGATAGCCAGTACTGTCCCTTGTACTCCATAAATGTCAATACTGAATGTGGCACTCAGACTGTCAGTTCTTGTCCCATAGTTAACTTGTCAGCCTCAGACACTAAGAGGGCCGTGGCTGCAAGTGCCCGTAGGCAGGGTGGCCAGCCTTGGGCAACAGAGTCAAGCTGCACAGATGTGCCACCGGGAGGCGCCATGACCCCAACATCTGAGTTAGGACTTTCAGCACAATGCCAGTATGTTCATGAACATACAAGAAGGGCTTGGACGTGTCTGGGAGCCCCAGACCAGGCATGTCGGCAAGGGCCCACTTGAGCTCTTTAAAGGCCCTTTGCTGTACTTGCTCCCATAACAGGCATTCCTGCTCTCCCCACTTGTGGCCTCATAAACAGGTTTTGCCAAGACCGAGAAGTTAGGTATCCAGATTCTACAGAAACCTGCAGCCCCGAGTAACTCCCGAACCTGACGTCGGGTCGACAGGACCGGAATTAAACATATGGCCTATTTTCTCTCCAGGCCGAGTTGGCACTGCCCCTGGGAGAGGTGAAAGCCAAGGTACTTGACTTTCTTTTGACAGATTTGGGCCTTTTTCTTGAGACTTTATAGCCAGTTTCCCATAGGAGGGTAAGGAGCTCCCGAGTTCCTTCCGTGCAATCCTCCCGAGACCTTCCAGCCAACAGTAAATCATCTAATACTGAAGCAGGACACAGCCATGTTGATCCGCTGGGAAGGCTTTTAGGTCTGAGGCTAATGCAGTGCCGAAAATAGTTGGGGAGTTTTTGAACCCCTGAGGCAATCTGGTCCAAGTCAACCGGTCGTTGTCACCATTTTCAGGATTCTCCCACTGGAAGGCAAAGACTGGTTGACTCTGGGGAGCTAGGTGGATGCAGAAGAAGGCATCCTTGAGCTCTAGGCATGTGAAGAAGGCAGCTTCTGTGGGGATAAGATCCAAGAGAGTGTATGGGTTTGGGACAACCGGGTGTAGGGTGACAACGGCCTGGTTTACTGACCTGGTGATAGCATGCAGGTCTTGGACTGGCTGATAGTCATCGGTGCCCAGCTCTGGACTGGTATGAGAGGCATGTTCCAAGATGACTGACGGGGTTGGAGGATCCCATATTTTAGAAGTCTCTCCAGGTGCTTCTGTAGCCCTGCCTGTGCCTTACGAGGGATGAAATGTTGTTTTTGGTGGATGGGCTCTGCCCCCGGCTACAATTACTGGAGGTATGTTCCAGGCCAGTCCTGGGGGGTTGTCCTCAGCCCACACAAGGGTACTCTGAAGGGCAGCTCAGGTCCCTGTTGTGGTTCCTCCATGAGACTGTAGAGGCGCCATTCTTCCCCTTGAGGAATCCTGACAGTCATAATCTTTGCTTCCGGCTTTCGTAGGGTCCAGAGCAGCTTGTCCATGGGAGTTGAAAGTTATCTGGGCCTGCAGCTTTCCCAACAGGTCCTGGCCCATTAAAGCCACAGGGCAGGAGGGGAGGTACAGGAATTCATGGATGACTTCATGGCCGCCTAAACTGCATTACCGAGGCAGCAGGAAGGGACTGCGTGTCTGATTGCCTGTGGCCCCCACAACAGTAGCTTGTCTCTGTGAGAGGGGGCCCACTGGTTGCGTCACCACCGAGTGTTCTGCTCCAGTATCTACCATGAAGTCAGTGGGTCAGCCCCCCATATTCAATTGGACCATAGGCTCTTGGGGGCCTAACAAAATAGAGCCCAGTCTGTCCTAGTCCTCCTCATAGTCCTCCATGGCAGTTAGCTCCACAAAATCATCTTTGGGGGCCCCATGAGGCCGTGATGCTGGTTGGTACTGGCCCTGGACCACATGGCCCCTTTGTTTCTGCTTGGCGCCCTGCTGAGAATTACCCAGCCGCAGGGGGCACTCATTTTTCCAGTGGCTCTCCTGAAGGCAGTGACCACACTGGTTCCATCCTAACTTTGGTCCTGGGCAAGATGATCCTCCCCGCCTGTCCCCTTTTTGGCCCCGGCTCCGTCCCTATGGGGCACCTTTCCAGGAGTGTTCCGACTTCTCCACCAAGGCAGCAGCTAACAAGTCTGCCTTCTTCTGCATCTTCTGGCATTCTTTACTCCATGCCACCTGGTCACTAATGACAAACACCTGAGTTGCTACTTCCAGCAACTGACTGGCATTCATGCCAGCAAAACCCTCCAGCTTTTGCAGCTTGGGCCAGATGTCCCGTTGGGCCTGACTGACAAAAGCCCATTGACCATACGCTGGGTCACGGGCGCTTCTGGATCAAAACAGGTGTAGAGACGAAATGTCTCACATAATGTCTCGTAGAACTGGCTTGGGCTCTCTTCGGGTGCCTGGAGTACTTCTGATGTTTTACTCACATTTATGGCCTTTTCACCCCCTTCCTTCATGCCATTTAGAAGGGCTTCTTGAGACCGTTCAGTCCTTGCGAGCCCTCCATCTACACTTGAGTCATTTGGGGTCCTCCCCAGGGAAGTGAGCTTGAGCATAAGCCTGGGTGTCTAGCATCCCAGCCGGGGTATTCTCCTGTAAGCATTTTAGGGCCACCTGGGTAATTCCACAACACCCCTCTGTGTCAAAGAGGGTCAGGAGGAGTTGGCAGCGGTCCATCCAGGTAGGTTTGTGGGTTTGAATTATGGATTAGTTCAATCATAGCCTGGGCTTCTCCGTATGGGAAGGAGTATGGTGCTTCCAATTTAGGAGGTCCGTAGTGGTAAAGGTTGGGTACACAAAAACATGCTGGTCTCCTCGGATCTGGCTTTCCTGATCATAAGAGACAGGTCCCCTAGTTTCCCTTAGTGGCATCTGTAGGGCTCTGGTGTTGCTGCAGGGAGGGACCGTCTCTGCTGGCCTGATCTTCTAGTTGCTTTCCAGGAGGGGTGTATGGGGTTAGGACAAGTGGTCCAGGCAAGCCCATCACATCTGGAGAGGCCGGTGGTGCTGGAGGTGGTGAGGTCTCAGGACTAGAGGCAGGCTCCGGTAGGGTTTCGGCAGCCCAGTGGCTGGAGGCACAGGTGGCAGTGAGGGGGACAGTGGGGCATATCGTGGTGGGGTCTCCTCAAGTTCTCCTGACAGCATGGGTTCTTCAGTTTTGGGCTGGCATTTGGAGAAAGCTGTGACACGAGCCATCATAACTTTACAGTTCTCCTCAATACAGACTTTTAGCCAAGGTAGCCAGGATAGGACCAGGTCTTGCCAAAAATCAATGTAAGGAAATTGGTTGGGGTGGCCTGGATCCCCCACAACAACCCTGAACACTCGGCCAACTAGTTTCTTATCAATGAGTCATCAGAGGACCAGCCCACCTTGAACGATGGCCAATCAATTTCACAGATTGTCTGGAGCTTTCTGGGAGTTAATTTCATACCATAGTCTTCTGAATATCGCTTTTTGAAATTCCTCAACATACACTCTAGGGGAGTCAGTTTACTCTGCTTTCCACCCATTTCCTCCCTCTAACGGACAACTTTCACGCACAAGAGAGGAAAAAAGGGGAAGGGAGGGACTAATTTGGACAGGATGCACACTCGCTTTGCCAGTTTCCTGCCGCTCTCCTCTAGGAGATATTGTAGGTGCCTCTTAGCATTGGCGGGTTCAGTATCAAGTTCTGACAGGGATCAGACTCCTGAGGAAGTCTGACACCACCCTAAGCCGTATGAGGTCCCCACGGAACCGCATCGGGGACTCAACACTTACTGTGGCCCAATGGTCAGGTAGGAACCTTTCCACTGTCTGTCTCATTCACACACAGTCACATAGGGACTCCAACCCACCGTCCAGCACCCAGTGCCTTGAAATTGCAGTTTTGTCCCTTATGGAACTACTCAGGCAACTCTGGGAGATGATCAGGCTCCCCTTCTGCCTCTTAGGGACAGGTCTACCAAAATGAACCCAGGTTCTTACCAGTCTGATGGGCGGAGCTCCCTGAGCTGGTTCCTGGGCCTCACTGGGTTCCATTGTGCATCCTTGCCAAGCGGTCCACTGACGCTAAGTGAGGTCACTTCTCCTGGAGCTCCAAGGTTCGCACCCTGGTGACAAAGGAAGTGGAAACACAGTCTCTGGATCCCAGATGTGAGCCCCCAAGAACACAATTACCGCCCAGTAAAGGTGAGGAGAGCAGTCTCCAGCCAATGTCCAGATGGCAAGTTACATGTGGTAGCAGGCTCCCCATCCTGCTGTGGAGCCAGTGACAAGGACCAGTGGTTCTCTGAGAATCAAAGGCCAGAATTTCTGGAAGGAAGGAATAAGGCAACTCCAGGGAGAATAAAAAATTGTGCAAGAAAGGAAAAATAATCATAGTATACTACATGGCTGAGCTATAAGTAGTATTTACATAGTTATCATAAAGTAAACACCAATCTAATCCAACCAAAACTGACATGTAACTTGGGGGTGCCTGGGTGTCTCAGTTGGTTAAGCATCTAACTCTTGATCTCAGCTCAAGTCATGATCTCCGGGTGTGTGAGTTCAAGCCCTGCACTGGACTCTGCACTAATGGTGCTGAGCCTGTTTGGGGTTCTCTCTCTCCTCTCTCTGCCCCTCCCCTGCTTGTGCTCACTCACTCTCTCCAAATAAATAAATAAGTAAACATGAAAAAAATATATACAACTCGATTGGAAGAATGAGGAAAAGGAAATGCCTATGGCAGAAGACTGTATTTGCGGGAGGGTTGTTTTGAAGTGTCCTTCATGATAAATCATGCCCCCAAATAAATCCATTATAAGTATATCCATCTTACTTAAGATATCAGAAATCTTTAAAAGACTAAAAATCCTTTCAAAACTAACTCCTAAGCTTAAGAGAATTGCAAAATAAAACTGAGAACCATATGAGAGCAGCAGTTCCACTCCTAGATATCTACTCAACAATGCTGAAATGGTATATCTTCAGGAAGATTTACACAAGAATGTTCATAGCACCTTTATTCAAATAGCTCCAAATGAGAAACAATATAGGCGTCTGTAAATATAAGAGAATGGGGGTAGAATTAATAGGTATAAATGCCCCCAATACGATTAAGAAAAAGATAACCGATTTAAAATACTGAGGGAAATGGAAGTAAACAATTTATAAAATAAACTAGAATAAGATTTAAAAAAAAATTTTTAATGTTTATTTTTGAGAGAGAGAGAGAGAGAGAGAGAGAGAGAGAGAGAATGTGAGTGGGGGAGGGTCAGAGAGAGAGGGAGACACAGAAACCGAAGCAGGCTCCAGGCACTGAGCTGTCAGCACGGAGCCCAACGCGGGGCTCGAACCCACAAAAGGTGAGATCGTGACCTGAGCCAAAGTTGGACACCCAACCAACTGAGCCACCCAGGCACCCCACCCTTAAAATGGGCACAATTTAAAAGATTGATGAGGTGTTGAGGAAACACATATTCTGATACATTTGGCCTCCCCCCCCCCCAATATGGGAAGTGAGGGTAATGTTTAGGATCACCATCTATAGCTTTCAGAGTACCAAGATAATCTAATTATTATGCCTGAAATAGTTTCCTGTTCCAAAAATGTGTATACACTTACTAAAAATTAGCTATTAGTTTTAGGATATAGTCCTTCAAGAAGGGAAGCAGCCAGTAAAATGTGTCATTAATAGGACAGTTTTGGACAACAATCTGGAATTATCTACCCAGTTAAAATTTTACATTCTCTTTGACTCAATTCCAATTACAATAACTTCACTAAAAATTAAATGTGAAAACATTTGAATTGAGGTAAAGCCTGTTAATTAATTTCTACCAACAATTTCTAGTCTTCTATTCCTAGCATTTCGCCACCCTCTACCTTGGCCAATACCGTTACCTCTCCCTCACTACTAGCTCTACCTACCCTGTCACCTTTCACGGGGAGATGTCACCGAAGGGCCACCAGCAATCCTGTCAGGAAGAGATCTTTTCCTTAAACTGAATTAGTTTACTCTGTGCCCACAGTGAGGCAGGCTGCCTTTGTCATACTACTTTGGCTTCTCTAAGCCCTATATCGTTCTTCATAAGCACTTCCTGAGATTGTTCCCCCTGCTTTGCACTCCCTAAAGTGGTGCAAAGCACGACTCCCTTTCCAGCACGGATATGGGCACCTTTGTCAAAACGGCCGCGCCTGCTGTCAAGTTTTGCTGCTTGCCAAGTTTTGGTGCCTTTGGCTTGGTGCGCCTCCGGGTTCCAAGCAGACGGGAGCAAGAGCATCGCCCTTTGCGTCGCTCACAATTGACGTAACGTGGAGTAGTACTGTCATCTGGGGCAGAAAAAGATGTTGTACGGCATCTTCCAATATGGCGGCTCCCGCATAAATCGGCCAACAGGGCGCCGCCATACTATCTCGTAGTGTCTTTGTCTAAAAGACCGAAAGCTGAACGGAGTCTTCATCGGTGGAAGGACGCCCCCGGTGTGGTGGTTGGCAACCCGCAGACTCGGATACCAAAGACGTTAAACTTGACCTGGGAGGTGCAATAGTAGCGCTTGTGAGTCTAAAGCCGAAGTGATGGACCGTGGCCCTTTCTACCAACCCAACTGGTGCGCGAAGGCTCTATTAAGGGGTCTCAGTTTCGCGTCCTGGGAGCGGAATCAGATTGAGCTTGGCTTGTGGAGATTTGGGGTTTAGGGTAGGGAGGTTTTGGGTTGTCCGTGAGGGAAGCAAGCCGTGGTGGGCGGTGGATGCATTCCATGATTGAGGAAGCGGGATGGTCGGAAATGGTGCAGGTCTGGGCTGGTGAGGGATTGGAGTGGCCTGGAGAAAGGTGTTAGGACTTGGGGTATTGCTTTTGTGGGGTAGGTCAGTGACTTGGGCTGCGGTCTTGGAGGTAAATCAGTGACTGGCGTTTCCTAGACGTTGGGTCAGTGTTTGGAATGCGCTTAGGGTTAATGTTTGGGGTGTCTTTCAGGTTAAGTCACTGATCAGAGGCAAATGATGGGGAGGTCAGTGTTTGGGGTGTTCATGAAAGAAGTCAGGAATGGGAGTGCCTTTGGAGGTGGTCAATGAATGGAGTGGCTTGTGGTCAGTGCTTGGCCAGCTTTGTTGTCTTTGAGCGTTTCCAGTGGTTATTTTATTTTTTATTTTCTGGTAGATATAAAAGCAGCTATTAAAAAAAAAAAGTTTTTCTCTTTTCTTTCTTTACTGAACTCTTATTACTAATGTAACTACTAATTGATTCTTGTAGGTTTTCCAGGTAAGCAGTCAGAGTACCTGCAGGTAAGTTTAATTCCAGAGAAAAGAATATGGACTTTGGATTTGGGCAGACCTAGGTTTTTATCCATATTCTGTCACTTTATTATGTAAACTTGAGCAAGTTTCTCAACCTCTCTGAGATTCTTTTCTCATTTGTTAAAAAAAGCAAAAAAACAGAACAGTACTAACTACTCATACAGTTAAGGATCACACAGTGGATACCCGAGACAGGTCAGCAAGCAGTATTCCAGTATTTATACCCGTTTCTCTGGATTTTTTAGGCTTTTAGAATTTTCTCATTGGACATTTTTCTCCCCTACTTCTTTGCAATGGTCTTTCTCTAGGTGTAGATTTAGTTTTGAGTACAGTTTCGGTAAAATTACATAATTTAATGGTGACACTTTATTGTTAGTGTTTATTATATAATAATTATTGAGCCATCAGGTAATACATATTACTTGTTTTCTTTAGACGATTATATTTACCTAAAGAAAACAATTTTTTGATATACCTGTATTTGTGTATATCTAAAATACATATACACATACAAATCACATACAAATGAGGACTCAAACAACTCAGAAAAATCTGTTATACTCACAGTTACAATTTCTATAATTCCCAGATCCTGGCTTCCTGGGATAAAATAGTTCTTATGAAGGAAGGAAGTGAAGATACAAAGATCAACGCTGCATCCTTGACCAGAGACCTTGAACTAGAGCTTCAGAAAATAGCCCAGAATCAACAACAGAGCAGATATTAGATTTTCTGACGGTGTCTAAAGGCCCCAGAAAATGTCCAAGTCCCCAGTGAGTTGTATATTTATATATATTTTTTCCATTAGTCTTTGCAGTGGGTTTGGGGAGATTTAATAATACACCTACTAAAAGAATATGTTTATTCAGTATTTATGCTGACTACTCTATACCAGATAAGGCATGAAGAGATAAATGTCAGAATCTGGGGAAAAATAGACAAAGAATCAACCTCACAGCCAGGTAGCAATGAGGACATGTAAATCATATGTTATACACATTGTTTTAAGCTAGAATATAGATTATAGTCCACAAAGTTCTAAATCATAAAATTGAGCTACAAACTTGTCTTTAGTATTTCCTGTTCCAGTTATTTATTGCTGCATAACAAGCCACCCTGAAACCTGGTGATATGCATTTAATTTTATCATCCTCATGGAGTCAGTGGGTCAGGAATTCAGTGGGTCAGACAGGGCCCCTTGGTGGTGCCTTACCTGTTCATGAGTTCCCAAGACCACCCTCAGAATCGGTGATTTGTTAGAATTCAGAGTGCTCAGAAACATTGTTATATTCACGATTAGAGCTTATTACAGCAAAAGGATACAGATTAAAATCAGCCACAGAGAAAGTCTGTAAGGTCAGATCCAGGAGACACCAGGCAAAAAGTTCTCTCCGTGGAGTCACGTGGACAGTGTTGAATTTTCCCGGCAGTGATTTGTAACACACATATTGAGTATTGCTAATCAGGGAAGCTCACTCACACCTTAGTTTCCAGGGTTTGGAGTTTTTAAAGAGAGAGAGAGTGTGTGTGGTGCAAGAGCAGGGGGGGAGGGGTCAAGGGAGAGGGAGAGAGAATCTCAACATGGACATGGGGCTTGATCTCACGACCCTGAGATCATGACCTGAGCCTAAATCAAGAGTCAGACACCTAACCGAGACACTGAGGCGCCACTGCAGGGTGTTTATTTGATTCGGGCACGTAGGCAACACTCACTACATCAATGGCTGACTTTAGTCTCCAGGCCTTTCAGAAGTCCAGCTGCTACGGTGTGGCCCAAGCCCCCCCACCATGAATCACATTGATAGCATAGATCATCTGGTGTAGCTCAGAGTTCTCAGGTAAAGATATTTCCAGGGCTCAGAGGTTACTTCCTATGAACAGGTAAGGACCAAACCTTTCTTTGGCATGTGCAGGGTGTGGACAACCCAGACTGCTGTGTTACTCCTTTATTGCAGTTTGTCTCCACACCATGGTTCTGGAACCTCAGCTGGGAAGACTCAAAGATTGGGAACTGGAATCATCTGAAGGCTTCTTCATTCCCGTATCTGTTTTCCAGGACGACATGACTCAAAAGCTAGGCTGGGCTGGGGCTATTGGAGTATTTATGCACGGCCTCCCAGGGTGGCTCGGGCTTCTCAGAGAATGATGCTAGATGATGACAGAACCAGACTGAAACTACATGGCCTTTTCTGCATCATCCCTTCAGCTGCATCCTCTCTGTTACAAGCAACACCCTAAGACAAACTAGATTCCAGGAGAGGGGAACAGGTTCTGCCTCTTGACAGGGGAGTAGCAAGGTCATGTTGCAGAAGGCTTTGGAATGGGACATATTATTGTAGTCATCCTTGGGAAATATAATCTACTGCATGGCTGTCAATAAAAAATTGTTGGTGAGGGGCAACCAGGTGGGTCAGTCAGTCAAGCATCTGACTCTTGATTTTGGCTCATGGCATGATCTTTAGGTTCATGAGATCAAGACCTGAGTCGGGCTCTGTGCTGATGGCAAGGAGCCTGCTTGGGATTCTCTCTCTCTCTCTCTCTCTCTCTCTCTCTCTCTCTCTCCCTATGCCTCTCCTCTGCTCGTCTTTGTGTACTCTCTCTCAAAATAAACTTAAAAAAACAATCATTGGCGATTTGCCTTACCTTAAGGAGAAAGCTCCTCTAGAAAACTAGATAGCTTCTGTCACATAAGTAGAAGACATTTCTTTGGTGGGTATTTAGGTTAGATTGCTTAGTGTTCAGTGCCTTCTACATACAGAAAACGACTAAAAAAGTGGTGAGTTCCCTTTGATTATTTCTCAGCCATCCACAGATAAGCCAGTGGTGTTACACCAGAGCCAAACTCAGTGATCGGAGTGCTTTAGGGGTTCAAAACAGTGTAGCTCAAGTCCACAGCTTCCTGGTGGTCTGACTGTATTCAGGGATAACAGCTAGATTATCAACAAGAATGGATGGATTCTAAGACCATCATTTGGTCTTCCACAAACAGCTCTCAAAATTAAGTTTTTTCTTTAAATCAGTGATTCTCAATTCGAGATGATTTTGTCTCCCCAGGGGACATTTGACAACGTATGGGACTTTTTTTTTTTAAGTTTATTTATTTACTTTGAGAGAGTTGGAGACATCACAAGCAGGGGAGGGGCAGAGAGGGAGAGAGAGAATCCCAAGCAGGCTCCGCACTGCCAGCTGCAGAGTCCAATGTGGGGCTTCAACCCACAAACTGTGAGATCATGACTGAAGCCAGAATCAAGAGTCTGACACTTAACTGAGCCACCCAGGCACCCCTCTGGGACATTTTTGATTGTCATGACTGTTAATGGGATCTAGTAAATAGAGGCCAGGGATGCTGGTAAACATCCTACAGCACACAGTACAGGGCTCTATCACAAGAAGTTATCCAGCCCAAAATGTCAGTAGGGTTGAGGCTGAGAAACCCCAACCTATTAGTGAAGTCTTAGAATATTTCCTTTGTAATCTTTTCACACCCCAAAATGCAGATGTCAACTGTCAGTTCATAGTTCATTTCTTCTATTATAAAATTTTTCCAATTATATTAGTAAACCTTAAAATAGTCTCAATGTCTAAACTTTCAAATAGTACAGAAGTTTCTAGAGCTAAACTTGTAAGTCCCTCATTGATCCTTTTTCACCACCCTCAAAATAAATAATCTAAAAAGTTATATGTATTGTTTTGAATTTCCCTGTCAGCAATTACATATATAACTATGAATTTTTATATATTTGAGTTGGGGGGTCCTTGGCCCACCCTCCGTCTTGATGATTCTCCAGAAGAACTCAAAAGGACTCAAAAAAGCTGTTATACTCACAGTTATGGATTATTACAGTGAAAAAAATACAGATTAAAATCAGCAAAGGCAGGGGCACCTGCTTGGCTCAATTGGCTAAATATCTGACTCTTAATTTTTTTTTTTCTAATTAAGCATCTGAGTCTTGATCTCAAGGTCATGAGTTCAAGTTCCGTACTGAGCTCCACTCTGGTTGTGGAGCCCATTTAAAAACATTTTTTTTAAGTAAAATCAGCAAAGGCAAAAGATACAGAGTAGCATCCAGGAAAGACTCAGCATCAGCCTCCAGCTATCCTAACCCAGTGGAGTAGCTCGAATAGTACTTAATTCTCCCCATGACGATGTGTAGCAACAGGTGGAAAGTGCTGCCATCCAGGGGGGCTCACCTGCAGCTTGGTGTCCAGGGTTGTATTGAATGTCAGTCAACATAGGCATTTAGCATATGTGACTGACCTCAGCTACTCAGTCTCCAGGCCCCCCAAATTCTAACTGATAGAGCGTAGCCCAAGCCTCAGGAATGTGGAAACACCCGTATTGGGCTGGATATTCCAGGGGTTCAGAGGTTATCACCCAGGAGCAAGTCAATGGCTGGTCTTCCTGAAGACAGGCCTTTCTTTGGAGCGTGCAGGGTTTTGGCAACCCAGGCCTGCGGAGTCAACCCTTTTCTGCACAGACCCTAATAACCCATTGTCATAATTGAGATTATAGTTCATGTACTTTTCTGTAACTTATTAAGTGTACTTAAGCCAGTACCTTGGAAATTCATCCCTATCAACATTTCAGTAACAAAAAATAATCAGTGAACATTTTTTTTTTTTTTTTGAGTGCTTACAGTGTGCTCTACCTGCTTTAAATTCAGTCGTTTGGTTTCACAACTCAGGATGTATTTGCGGGTTTTAAATGCTCATGGTTTTTCATTGTGCTGTCATTCATGTTACTTCTTTCTTGTATTTTTTAATGTTTATTTTTGAGAGAGAGCACACGCATGCTCATGAGTGGGGGAGGGGCAGAGAGGGGGAAGGACAGAGGATCCAAAGCAGGCTCCACTGTGACAGCAGAGAGCCCTATATGGGGCTCAAACCCTTGAACCATGGGGTCACGACCTGAGCCTAAGTCACACACTCAACCGATTGAGCCACCCAGGTGCCCCTCATGTTACTTCTTTCTTGAATTCCATACACCTCTCTCCTTACCCCTCTGAAGTTCAACCTTTATAATTTTTCTGCTCCCCGTTTGTGCCCACATGGTATGTATTTCTTTCTTGCCTTCTATATATGTATTGTAGACTTGTGCACTTCCATTCCTCTTTCTGCAAGCCAGTATGCTCCTTCAGGGTGGAAGCAAGTCTTCCGTACAACGGAGTATCCAATGCAGTGTCTGACATAGAGGTGCGTTCACATAGGTTGTAGGTGGTTCCAAGATTAAAGGATTTGAGGATGCTCTAGTCTATGTCTCTTATGAAAGAGTGAACTTGTACATCAGTGAATGATTGGAAGCACCAAGATAGGATATTTAAAAAATGTTAATGTTTATTTTTGAGAGAGAGAGACACAGCGTGAGCAGGGAGGAACAGAGAGAGAGGGAGACACAGAATCCGAAGCAGGCTCCAAGCTCTGAGCTGTCAGCACAGAGCCCAATGTGGGGCTCGAACCTACGAACCATGAGATCATGACCTGAGCCGAAGTCAGATGCTTAACTGACTGAGCCACCCAGGTGCCCCAAAGATAGGAAATTTTAAATAAAAAATTAGTTTTTCCTAAAAAGTATGATGCAAAACTAGTTATGTAGAAGGCAAATGACTTACCACCTGAAAAATTATTATATGATACTTATTTTTGTACTATTAACCAATGATAATCCCTTTAGAATGAATAGGAACATTCTATTGCAGGGCTTACTGTCATTCAAGGATGTGGCTGTGGTTTTTACATGGGAGGAGTGGCAGCTACTGGACCCCATTCAGAAGCACCTGTATCAAGATGTGATGTTGGAAAATTATAGCAACCTGATATCAGTGGGTAAGCAGAGCCTTCCCAGGGTAATGCAGGCAATCAGTTGCCTTTCTTTTCTGAGCAATGAAATGTGTGGAGCCTTACAAGTACCTTACTTTTTTGAACTTGAGTTTCATACCTCATAGATTTTAGTACATTCTGGCCTTTAACAAACAGAGTGCTTTTCTCTCGCTCCCAAAATAAAAGGCCTTTACTTGGCTAAGAGGCAAATTGTTCGGGCCCTTAAAAACAACCTTCCCCGTTTTTCAGAGGCCTTGTAAGCCCAAGTATGTGGGTCCATGGATCCGCTATAATTTTCCTTGAGTAGGGTGTCAAGTTACCAAAGCAGATGCATTCTACCTGTTGGAACAAGGACCACCATGGATAACAGAGGAAGAAATCCAGAGTCAGATTCATCCAGGTGAGTGAGAAACCATCCCCGGGGCATAAATGGAAGTAAATTTCTATTTGGTCAGAAACGGGGAGGTACCTCTTGTTGTTCAGAGAAATCTTGAAGTTTTTAAGCTCTGAGTATGACTTAGAACAGGGGATGTAAGCTCCCACATAACATTAATATTGACTCCACAAAAAAAAGGGTTTTTTGTTATCTCATTCTTTTTTTTTAATTTTTAATTTTTTTAAAGATAATTTATTGTCAAGTTGGCTAACCTACAGTGTATACGGTGTGCTCCTGGTTTTGGGGGTAGATTCCCGTGATTCATTTCTTACATACAACACCCAGTGCTCATCCCAACAAGTGCCCTCCTCAATGCCCATCACCCATTTTCCCCTTTCCCCTGCACCCCTGCCGTCAGCCCTCAGTTTGTTCTCTGTATTTAAGGGTCTCTTATGGCTTGCCTCCTTCCCTCTCCGTTTATAACTTTTTTTTTTTAATGTTTGTTTATTTTTAATGTTTGTTTATTTTTGAGAGAGAGACAGACTGTGAGTGGGGGAGGGGCAGAGAGAGTGGGAGGCACAGAATCTGAAGCAGGCTCCAGGCTCTGAGCTCTGAGCTGTTAGCACAGAACCTGACACAGGGCTTGAACTCATGAACCGTGAGATCATGACCTGAGTCAAAGTCCGATGCTTAACCAACTGAACCACCCAGGTGCCCCTAATGTTTGTTTATTTTTGAGAGAGAGAGAGAGAGAGAGAGAGAGAGAGACAGAGTGCGAGCAAGGGAGGGGCAGAGAGAGAGAGGGCAACACAGAAACCGAAGCAGGCGCCAGGCTCTGAGCTGTCAGCACAGAGCCTGATGTGGGGTTCAAACCCACGAATCATCAGATCATGACCTGAGCCGAAGTCCGGCACTTGACCAACTAAGCCACCCAGACGCCCCTTGATTCCACTTTTTAATCTCTTCATATTAGGATTCTTTTGTTTGGTTTTTATTTCTTTTTAATGTTTATTTATTTATTTTGAGACAGTGAGATAGAGAAGAGGAGGGACAGAGAGAGGGGGAGAGAGAGAGAGCATCCCAAGCAGGCTTCACACCGTGAATGCAGAGCCTGACATGTGGCTCAATCTCACAAACCGTGAGATCATGACCTGAGCCAAAACCAAGAGTTGGATGCTTAACTTACTGAACCACCCAGGCTCCCCTTTTTCTTGGTTTTTAAAAGAATACATTTTCGGGAGCACCTGGCTGGCTCATTCAGTAGAGTGTGAGACTCTTTTTTTTTTTTTTTAAATGTTTATTTTATTTTTGAGACAGAGAGAGACAGAGCATGAGCGGGGGAGGGGCAGAGAGCAAGGGAGACACAGAATCCGAAGCAGGCTTCAGGCTCTGATCTGTCAGCACAGAGCCCAACACAGAGCTCAATCCACGAACCGCGAGATCATGATCTGAGCCGAAGTCAAACGCTTAACCAACTGAGCCACCCGTGTGTCCTGAGTGTGCGACTCTTGATCACAGGGTCATGAGTTCAAGCCCTGTGTTGGGCATGGAGCCTACTTTTAAAAGAAAAATTAAAAATAAAAGAAAATAAAACAATACATCTCCTTCTCTTTTGTATTTGGATCAGATCCCCCTCTAGTGCATCTTGGAACTTGCTGACCTAATTAATCTTTCTCCCTGGCATCCTCAGTTTACCTGCCTTCTCCTCATCTTTGTTTCCCTAACCCACAGTTATAGCTTTCTTTTCTTATATACTCAGCATTCGTAAATTGTCCCTCTTCTCATTTTTTAGTTTATTCCCTTTTTTTTCTTCCTTCCACTTACAAATGTCTCAGACTTTCACTGTATACCCAGTCTCGTTTCCTCTTCTCTGCTTGGCCTTTGCTATGAAATTCCACTCCTTCTATTACATGATCATTGTGGTTCCTTGGTCTCCTTTCTAGATGACACCTGGCAAGTGGATAGTCATACAGACTGGCACCAAGAAAACCAAGGCAACCTTGAAACTATGGAGAGTCACCACATAAATAACCCATTTAGAAAAATATTGTCTCTAAGCTTAAATTCGGATGTCCCTTTAGCACAAAGATCCCATACATTTGACATACTTGGGAAACACTTGAAACCTAACGTAGAGCACATTATTCAGAATAAAAGCTATGCAAGAAACGAAGTGGAATTTAATGGGTACGACAAAGTAGTTCTTTATACCAAGCATGGGAAAATTCATAATGGAGAAAAATATAATGAATTTAATGAACATTCGAAGGCTTTCGGCCATAAGTCACAGCTTATTGAACACCGGAAGACTCGAGCAGGAGAGAAACAGTTTAACTGCAGTGACTGTGGGAGAGTCTTTTCCCAGAAGGCAGACCTCATTAAGCATCAGAGAACACACACAGGAGAGAAACGCTATGGTTGCGGTAGATGTGGGAAAGCCTTCAGCCGGAAGTCCCATCTCATTTTACATCAGAGAACCCACACAGGAGAGAAACCTTATGAATGCAATAAATGTGGGAAAGCTTTTACTGATAAGTCATGCCTTAATAAACACCAGAGAACTCACACAGGAGAGAAACGGTTTGAGTGTCGCATATGTCAGAAAAGCTTCGGCGGTAAGTCACAGCTCACCTCACATCAAAGAACTCATACGGGACAGAAGCCCTACAGGTGTGGTGAGTGCGAGAAGAGCTTCAGCAACAAGTCACAGCTCATTATTCATCAGAGATCTCACACGGGAGAGAAACCTTACGGTTGCGACAAATGTGGGAAAAATTTCCCCCTTAAGTTTAGCCTCATTTTACATCAAAAAACTCACACGGGGGAGAAACCTTACGGATGCAGCGACTGTGGAAAAGCCTTCATCCAGAGATCTGAGCTCATTAGACATCAGAGAACTCACACAGGAGAGAAACCTTACCATTGCAGTGAATGTGGAAAAGGCTTCAGTGTAAAGTCACTCCTCAATACTCACTGGAGAACTCATACGGGAGAGAAACCCTATGGGTGCAGTGAATGTGGGAAGACGTTCTCCATCAAGTTTAGTCTCATCCTACACCAAAGAACACATACGGGTGAGAAACCTTATGAATGCAGTCAGTGTCAGAAAGCTTTCACCCAAAAGTCACACCTCACTATTCATCAGAGGTCTCACACCGGAGAGAAACCTTACGAGTGTAGCGAATGCCACAGAGCCTTCAGCCGGAAGTCCTATCTCCTCATTCACCAGAGAATTCACTCAGGAGAGAAACCGTATGAATGCATCCAGTGTGGGAAGACTTTCTCTCACAAGTTCAGCCTTATTATTCATCAGAGAATCCATACAGGAGAGAAACCCTATGGATGCAGTGAATGTGGCAAAACTTTTCCTATTAAGTTCAGCCTCGTTTTGCATCAGAAAACACACACGGGAGAGAAACCCCACGAATGCAGCGAATGTCAGAAATCTTTTGCCCAGAAGTCACATCTTATTATCCATCAAAGAACTCACACAGGGGAGAAGCCTTATGGATGCAGTGAGTGTTGGAAAACTTTCTCCCACAAATTCAGCCTCATGTTACATCAGAAAACTCATGGGGGAGAGAAATCATGAAATATCCAAAACTTGTCTTTGAGAGTGAATGGCTCATAACACCAGAGCTTACATAGGAGCAAAACAAAGGCTACCGATGTGGACACACTTTTTTTCCCCCAAGCTCGCACGTCATCGCTTATAAGAGGATGGTACTGGGTAGAATGCCAGACAGCAGGAAATCCCTTCCCCAGTACATTTCAGGTGAATGTAGCCCAGAGGGAACAAATAGGAGGGAAGACCTGTGTGTGTGTGTGTGTGTGTGTGTGTGTGTGTGTGTGTGTGTGTATGTATAGATTGTGAAGATGTTGTTGGCATGAAATCCTGCTACGCTGATAATCAGAGAACTGACACTGAGGAAAAAAAATCTATAATGAATCTGAGGAATCATCTTTCATGGGTGTTGTTTTATGAGGGATGTCATATTCTGTAATTGTGACACAATAGACAATTATGGGAAATATTAAGTATGTAAATATACCTGTCAGAAAATAAAGCAAAAATTATATAACTATGTGAGAATATGGGTTTTACATCTATTTTTACTATTGAAATGATTGTTCATAATTGGGAATTGCTTGTATTATCATACCAATTGGGACTCCCTAGGACACATATTTAAATGTACACAAAACTTGCCAATAGAATATTGGCATTGCATTTTTACATCATTACATCTGTTGTAATTGAACTACATGGTTCATTATTTTAGTCATAAATAAAAAAGTTATTAATAAAAATAAATTTATAGTATAAAATTAATAAAATTTATTTTATGAATAAAAATTAATAAAATACTGAATATCTCCTCCTCTGCCACGCCTCTATTTACTGGTATTTGTAAATGGGCCTGGAAGATTTGTAGCATTTCTTGAGTAAAACATTTTTTCAACAATTCCAAGATAGAATTTTTCCCCCACATAATTAAAAATGAAGTTAAAATGGAGCATACAGTTGATGGTTTGACATCTTTAAATTAAAAAAAAATTTTTTAATGTTTATTTATTTTTGAGAGAGAGACAGAGCATGAGTGGTGGAGGGGCAGAAAGAGAGAGAGACACAGAATTCAAAGCAGGTTCCAAGTTGTCAGCACAGAGCCTGACACAGGGCTCAACCTCACGAACTGTGAGATCATGACCTGAACCAAAGTCGGACACGTAACCAACTGAGCCACCCAGTTGCCCCAACATATTTAAATTTTTTTAACGTTTTTATTTATTTTTGAGAGAGAGAGAGAGAGAGAGAGAAGCAGAGTGTGAGTGGGGGAGGGGCAGAGAGAGAGACACACACACACAGAATCAAAAGAGGCTCCAGGCTCTGAGCTGTCGGCACAGAGCCCAATGCAGGACTCGAACTCATGAACTGCAAGATCATGACCTGAGCTCAAGTGGGATGCTTAACCGACTAAGCCACCCATCTGCCCTTATGGTTTGACATACTTAAATAGAGAGCTTAGTACATAAAATAATGGTGCATCACACAACCAAAGGTATTTTAGATCGGATGCAATACAGTGGAAGTATCTTTAAGAAAGAATTTTGTATCTTCTAAACTCATCAGATATTTAGGGTTGGAAAATGCCAACTATTCACACGTTGTATACCCCTGTGAATTCTAAACAGTTTGCGAGATAGTCCCTGATATTAAAAGACAGAAATAAATACTAGCTTTGGTCCTGGTATTGCTTGATTGGACAATGTAACTTGTTCCCATAATAAATAAAATAGGCTTCTATTTTCCCTATACTACACAAGCTATGCTTCCCTTAGAAAGAGCGTAAGTGAAACTTTAGAGGTGTTACTAATCCTTTCATAGAATGTAGCTGGAAAGTCTCACAAATTATTTTCTTTAAAAAAAAAAATGTTTATCTTCAAAGAGAGAGAGCAGGGGAGGGGCAGAGAGCGAGGGAGAGAGCCAAGCAGGCTCCACACTGTCAGCATAGAGCCTGGAGCCCAATCAATTTCATTGACCATGAGATCATGACCCGAACCAAAATCGAGAGTCAGAGTGGAGCCATCCAGGCACCCCCTCATGGGAATTAAACTCTAAGACAAAATGAGCTTAATTTTACCTAAGTAGGTTTCCTTTCCAAGCACATTGTTTTACATTAAAATGGGGGAAGTACCACTACAGCAGGTACCCAGTTTGAGGTGACTGAATGGACTCCCACAGCTCCACGACTTACTTACAGAAGACTCCAGTAAAGACAAATGCTACCACATAGCCTGAGAAAAAATAAAACAGGTAAACCTCAAGGTGCTCTGCAACATGCGGGCACAGATTCCAGGGACCTTTTTCAGTCACAGCACACTGTCTCTAAATCATAAGCCACCAACATACATGTGAAGTGTCTCAGTTTCGGGGAAATCAAGGCACAAGTTTACTCAGGGGTCTTTATGCTCACTGGTCACACAACCAGAAGCAGCCTTTGTAAAGGGGGTAGATCCTCTTCCTCTGTTTTCAATAAGCGATGTAGACTAGGTGGTAATGCCCACCCTGAGCAGTACAGTACATACAGCATGAGACAAAAGTCAGAAAGGCTCATGTTTGGGGTGCCTGGGTGGCTCAGTCGGTTAAGCGTCCGACTTTGGCTCAGGTCATGATCTCATGGTTTGTGGGTTCAAGCCCCACGTCGGGCTCTGTGCTGACAGCTCAGAGCCTGGAGCCTGCTTTGGATTCTGTGTTTCCCTCTCTCTCTGCCCCTCCCCTGCTCTCTCTCTCTGTCTCAAAAATAAATAAACATTAAAAAAAATTAAAAAAAAAAAAAAAAAAAAAAGAAAGGCTCACGTTAATCCCAGGGACGCTGACAGACTTTCTATCCCAAACCCAGGCACCGCTAGTCTTGCACATGGGGAAAGTTTGCAAATCTTGAGGGTGTGAAGGGTTATAATGGCATGTCAACTACAATGTGACATTATGGTTAGCAAAATAAATACTACTGTTCTACTGTGTGCATTCCCAAAGGATTTGTTCTGGAATGACTGGAAGCTCTCCATTGTCTTGAGTGTAAACCCTGGGAAGTTGAGGAGAGCACTATTCTCTTGAAGAAAAGATTCTTACCTGTGAGCCCAGAAGCATTTCAGTGAATCAAGAGTCTTCACCATCTTGTCCCTCCAGAGCTCCCACCCCAAACCACTTTCCAACAGGAAAGTCAGGAGGATAAGTGCTTCCCAACTTTGCCTGGCCATGTTCAAAATATTAAAAGGGGAAGAATCTACTCACTACCAAGGTGGAAAATTTGTGGTTCATTGCTCATCCTTGCTCGCTCTGTCAGTCAAACTGTATTTGCAGGGAAGGAACTGTTATCAGATACCAACCAAAGTACAGCAAAGACTACTCTCACTTCTCTCTCAAATTTTAATTCCAAACCTAGACTTTCATCAAAACATTTACAGCATCTACAGGATCGTGTGAGATTGAAGGTTACATAAACTACCTCTTTCTTGACAAACCCATTGGCAATGTCATTTGACTCAATTCTTTCACTATGACGTGAGACTAGGAGCTAGTGATCGAATTGCGGACCCCATGGCTTCTCTCTCAACTAGCCATGGTTTGCCTGGGGTGCAAGGGAAGTGTAACAGTGACAGAAGACTACTTTGAGCTACAGAATCTTTATCTTTTTCACCTTGTGCTGACTGTCAGTATTGTGGGGGCTGGTGCAAAAACATGTCAAGCCCATATTAAAAAAGAATAAAGCTTTGCATTTATTCTCACGACATGGTACGGGCCCCTCCGAGTTTACTTCCCCATCCTATCGTAACAGGTAACGGTCCTAAAATTGGCAGTGGCTTTTCAGAACTGGCATGTTGAAGAAATATCTGTAGAGGACTTATCTGGCGATGGTCTCCTTGCGGACCCTTGTTACTGCGTGGATTCGGGTCCTCTTGGTATTTTTACATCAAGACTTGCCCTCTACTGAGCATCAGATTATATAAACCCAAGGATCACTGGTTTATCTCAAAATTCCTCAATCAGAAAAATAATCTTGATGAATGGAAGGCATATATTGATGCTGGATAGTGGGAATTAAGAATTTTATTTGTGGGGCGCCTGGGTGGCTCAGTTGGTTAGGTGATGAACTTCGGCTCAGGTCATGATCTCACAGATCGTAAGTTCGAGCCCTGCATCGGGCTCTGTGCTGATGGCTCAGAGCCTGGAGCCTACTTCAGATTCTGTGTCTCCTCCTCTCTCTACCCCTCCCCTGCTCATGCTCTGTGTCTCTCTGTCTCTCAATAATAAATAAATGTTAAAAAAATTTTTTTTTAAGAATTTTTTTATGTGACTCAAGTTTTTTTTTTTTTTAATGAAAGATAAAAGCAAGGAACACATGGTCCCAGAAAGCTGTAAAAAACAGAAGGCAGAAGGCAGAGGTATACACTTGACATTACTGACTAGCCCTACATTCCTTAAGCTGGATATCCAGGTTGGCTCACCTGTGTGACTGAGGCTACCCCCAGTGTATATGGGTTTTAGAAGACGTTGCAAAATGCTCTTAAAATCACTGACTTGTCCTGTAATCCAGCAATTTAGCCATGAGGTCCCTGGTTTTGTCAGTGTTAAGTACACGTTTCCAACACCTATCAGACCCTCTGATTTAAATGCTATAGTTTCTAGGGCCTACAGTCCTATGCACAATTGCATCTCCATTCTTTCTGTCGTTTTCATTTTTCATACCCCCATTATTTCAGTCCTCGTAGAGGGCTGTGAAAGTCATTAGGGCTGGCCGTTCACAAGTCTTTCTCCTTTGGGACACACACAGAACAACTGTGCTTCTCCACGTATTTGAAGTTACATATCACCATGAGGTAGGCTTGGTTGACGAAATCAGCAGAAGCCTTAGCCAGTTTGTACTCTTCTATCTTCTGGTTCCATCTCTCCTAGGAACCAGTAATATTCCAGGGAGGAGTCCTATCCAGGGGTCCCGAGTGAGGACAATGATGATGTGGAGCAGAAGTCCCAGACGACCCACAGGCACATGGAATACGAGTGAGAAGTTGATCTTTGTTGTTTTAAGCCACAGATATTTTGGGGTTGGTTTTATTATAACATAATGCAACACGCTCACTCAGTCTGGAAATCCTATTAAGAAATTCATTGGGGCGCCTGGGTGGCTCAATGGGTGAAGCATCTGACTCTTGATTTCACTTCACGGCAGGATCTCATGGTTCGTGAATTTGAGCCCCACTTCGGGCTCTGCACGGACAGTGTGGAGCCTGCTTGGGATTCTCTCTCTCCCTCTCTCAAAATAAATAAATAAACATTAAAATAAATAAATAAATTCATTTGTAGCTCTCTATGGACTTAAAAAAAAAGTCCAATCTCCTTGACATGCTATGCAAGGACCTTGTATTATTATCTATTGTGTAACCAAAAAGCATCCCGATTGGGTTTCTATAATCCTAACAGGCCAGTCCTAAAATTCTCACAGGAGACAAACTGCCAAAAAATATTTCAAGCAATTCTAACACAGAAATATGATGGGGGTTTTGCTCTACTTGATAACAAACAAGATTTACTCTAAATGAATAGTAATTAATATATTGCAGTATCAAGTACAGGGATAGAGACAGATTACAAATTGTAAAAGACAGCTCAGAAATTGATCTATACACATGGAAATTGGATATGGATATCTGAGATGGCATTACAAGTCAGTGCAAAAAGGGGTATGATTCAGAGTTAGTTAAAATCAAGGTTAAGGGTACTGTCCTCAATTCAGCCACCAGCTATAAGTTCAGGGGTTCCCAGGGCCACTCTCACCTTTTGACCAATTGGCTACAAATTTAGGAGTTCCCATATCCACCCTCAGATAAGAAAGACTTACAGGGGTGCCTGGGTGGTTCAGTCGGTGAAGCGGTTAAGTGACCAACTGTTGACTTTGGCTCAGGTCATGATCTCAAGATTCATGAGTTTGAGTCCCTGGTAGGGCTCCATGCTGATAGTGCAGAATTTGCTTGGGATTCCCTCTCTCTCAAAAATAAATAAGCTTGAAAAAAAGAGAGACTTACAGAACACCAAAAGTCCTATTCTTATTCTAGTTTTATAATAGCATAAAGGTACAAGTAAGAACAACCCAAAAGAGACACATAGAGAAAAGTCTGTAAGATTGTAAACCTAAATCTTCCATCACCCTTCAAGATGCATCACTCACCGGGCACTGAGAAATGACATACTGAAAAGAGTATTGCCAACCAGGGAATTTCCCCTGAGCTTCCTGTCCAGAGGTCTAATTTGGGTTTTATTACACAGACATGATCGATTTGGGGTCAAACTCAATCTCTAGTCTCTACTACCTCCTGGAGGTCAGAATGATATGGTATGGCTCAAGGCCTCAATCTTCTAATCACATGGTTGGTTTTTCTGGCTGGCCAGCTCCTGAGGTGAGTCATCTCCTCAGCAGAAACTACCTTGTGGTTTGGGGGCCCTTCATGTATAAAAAGACACCCCTATCACTCAGGAAATTCTAAGGGTTTAGAGATGACCTCTTAGGAACCTGGGACAAAGGCTAGCCAAACCCCTTATGGTGGTTATTTTTAAAACAGTCCAATGATAATTAGTTATCCTATGGAAAAAGTAAATTAAGGTATCTACTTGACACCCTACACAAATCAATGCTTCATGTATTAAGACTAGAAAACAACAAACTGATTTGACACAGGGCCAGACAGTATTTTAGAATTTTCAGGCCACATACAACCTCCATATATTTAACCCTTTAAAAATTTAGAAACCAGGGGCGCCTGGATGGCTCAGTCGGTTGAGCATCCAACTTCGGCTCAGGTCGTGATCTCACGGCTCATGAGCATAGGGCTCTGTGTTCACAGCTCAGAGCCTGGAGCCTGCTTCAGATTCTGCCCTTGCCCCACTCACGCGCTCTCTCTCTCTCAAAAATAATAAACATTAAAAATTTTTTAATTACAAAAAATAATTTAAAAACCAATCTTAAGGGCAAAGCCAAACAGGCTGGGGGCTGGATTTTGCCCATAAGGTGCTGACCTGTGGAACCCTAAAAGTTTTAGAAGAAAATAAAAGAGACTATCTTTATGATCTTAATGAGGGGAAGGATTTCTTTTAAAAGACAGGTAGAAACTACAACAGGAAAGATTGTTAAATTTCAGCTACATTAAAATTAGATATTCCATCTAAAATACATCAAAAACAGTAAGAACAAGCTGCGCACTGAGATAATCTTTTTGTAATGCTTAACCGAGAAAGGATGAAAACTTAAGATTATATAAAGAACTCTCACGAATCAGTAAGAAAATGACAAGGGTAAAAACCAATAGGCAAATATTCACGGAAGAGACAACTCTCAATAGCCAATGAACACAAGATACTTTAAAAAAAAATTTTAATCTCTACACCCAACATGGGGCTCAAAAGTCGCATGGTCCTCAGCCAGCCGGCCAGGCGCCCCAAAGAAACTACATTTTAAATTGGAAGCAGCCCAATTTGTGCATGAGCCAATTCTCAGATTTCTTTGATCTTTTCAAAAAAAATTCACAGCAGCTCCTATTGGAATGGGTAGTTTTAACAGCTTTCGGAGATTTTCACAAAGTCACGGTTGACCGATGTATATTGTCTGAAAAGTTTGCAGCACTTGGTATGTGTCTGTCAGGGCTCAAAGCCGCTGCACGTGGGGCAGCCTGGCCTAGAGCGCAGAGAAGTAAGGCGGGCGCAGAGAACGCGGACCCGCGCACCAAAGCGGCAAAACGGCACGCAGACGCTCCAGAATCCTCGGAGGTTCCAGTAACGTGAGCTGCAAGCAGCGGGCTTTAAGACCTGATGACACTGCCATCGAGAATGCTGGTGCGTGATTTCTTCAAAAACCATTCGCACCGCATTGCTGAAGCTACGATAGCGTCACAGCTGCTTTTACATCCCGTTATTTCATAGCCCGTACTTCCAGATTTCAACAATTGGTGTTTTCCAAACAGGCCTGGAACAAAAGGCGACCTTGGCTGGGAATTTAGATCGCGACGCTCCAGCACACCTTCCAAGCCTAACCTCAAGGGCTGGGATGCCCACTTAGATCCCAGCCGAGCGGACCCTTCCTTCCCCCGCGCGCCCTTCCCGGCTCCACAGACCCCTGACATTCCGCCAACATGGCCGCGCTCACAGCCCGCTCGTTTCCGACCGTTTCTCGGGCGTTCGTGCGGCGAGAGCAGCGTTGTTTGCGAGCTTCCCCACGGGAGGGACACACGGAGGTGCCAGCAATCTGACCGGAGCCCCCCAGGTGAGCGGCGGAAAGACCGCGGGGGCAAAGACCGCCATGCAGCGCGCGTGCGCCCAGGGTGCCGCCGGAAGTGGGGACGCTCGCGCGCCCCCGCCCCGGCCGCCGCAGCCGGTGCCCCCAGAGCTGGGTGTGCGGCCGGGAACGGGCGAATTCGCAGAGGTGAGGCGTGGCCGCCGGAGGTCGCAGTGGACTCGGGGGGAACCCAGATCAGCGTGTGAGTCTCGGCGGAAGAGCTTAAGGAGGGGAGAGGATCCACGGAGGTCCGTGGCTCTGAGGTTGCGATGCCTTTGCCGCCAGGCCCGGGGGACTGCGGTGGTCGGGCATTCAGGCTCTGTGGAGATCGTGAGGTCAGAGTTTGGGGTCTGTGCGGGTCACTGTGCCAGGGGCGTTCCGGGATTGAGAACTGGAGGGGAGTGGGTATCTGTCGATGAAAGCGCTGTTCAGTTTCCTCTTCACCGACTGTTTTGCAAGGCTCCTCAGGCCCCCACAGATAAGAATTTTAGGGAGATCAAGGATTAAGCAAATCTAAACTGCTAAGCCTTCTGTTAAAAATGACTTCACTGTAACTAAACTTCCGTTTTCACTGGAAGTTTATTTGGATATTTGCTTTCAGAATCTGACACCAGTAGAACAACATTTGTAGCCTCCCAAATTCTATTTCCCAAACATAATTTTTAACCAAAGGTGTATTTCAAGTCTTATTTCTTTTCTTTTTTTCTTTTATTTTCTTTTTTCTTCTCTTCTCTTCTCTTCTCTTCTCTTCTCTTCTCTTCTCTTCTCTTCTCTTCTCTTCTCTTCCATTTAGAGAGAGAGAGAGAGAGTGCGCAAGCTGGGGAGAGGGGCAGAGGGAGAGAGAGAATCTTAAGTAGACTCCACGCTCAGCACGGAGCCCTATTCGGGGCTCCATCACACAACCCTGGGATCATGACCTGAGCCGGAGTCGATCATTAACCGACTGAGCCACCCAGGTGTCCCTCTGCTTAATTTTCACAATTCAGATAAACTCTGGAAATACTGGGATAATTTGCTCTTTTTAGTTAATTTCATATTCTAAACATTTCCATGAAACAAATTCTCTTATGAAAAAATTGTTTTAGTGGCTACACTAATAAACAGGTAAAAGAAGGAGTGATGTTGTGACTAGAATATGATTAAATACTTGCATCTATTTGGATTGCTTTTGAATATTTAAAATATTTAGTTATTCTCTTGATTTTGGCTCAGGTCATGGTCTCACCATTGGTGAGAATGAGCCCTGCGTCCGGCTCTGCCCTGGGTGTGGAGCCTGCTTGGGATTCTCTCTCTTCTTCTCTCTCTCCCTTCCCCTCCCCCCTCCCCCCTCCCCCTCCCTTGCTCGCAAGCTTGCTCTCGCACTCTCTCTGTCTCTCTCGTTCGCTTGCTCCCAAGATAAACTAAATATATATATACATATACGTATATATATATATACATACATATATATACGTATATATATACACGTGTATATATGTATGTATATATATGTGTGTGTGTATATATATATGTGTGTATATATATGTGTGTGTGTGTATATATATATGTGTGTATATATATGTGTATATATACACACATATATATGTGTATATATATATATATGTGTATATATATATATATGTGTATATATATATATACACACACACACACACACATATATGTGTATATATATAGTTTTCGTCCCTGTTCCTGGCAAGAGCTCCTAAAATCCTTGGGATTTTCCAAGTGTGAGAGTGGTTAAGGTGTCTTTTGTTATATTAATGAGGCCACTTTTGCTAAGCATCTGTGGGTGGGGGCTGGTTGCCAGGGGAACCAACCTTGTGATTGGAGGGTTGAAACTCTTAGGCCACCCCCTAACCTCAGGGGAGGGACCGGAGCTGTAGGTGGAATCGGTCACCACTGGCCAATGAGTTAATCATGTCTACGTAATAAAACCTCCATAAAACCTCCATAAAACCCCAAATGGCCACGGTTCAGGGAGCTGCTGGCCTGGAGAACGTGTGGAGCTGGGAGAGTGGAGAACCAGGAGAAGGACAAGGTCCACACCCTTTCCCCATGCCATCTGCGTCTCTTCTGACCGTTCCCGAGTGACAGCCTCTTATAATAAGCTGGTAACCTAGTAAGTAAAAGGTTTGACTTCTGTGAGCCACTTTCTCAAATTAATTGCAGCCGAGCAGGAGGTCATGGGAACCTGATTTATAGCCAGTTGGTCAGAAAGATAAGTCACAGCTGGATTTGGGACTGACTGGAAGCAGTGGAGGGGGGTGGAGGTGCAGTCTTTCTTTCCTTCCTATAATAACTGCTATCTAGTTTTATATCACACGTCTTCATGCTTTTACTAGATGTGTATGTATCTACAAACAATACATAATCTTTTGTGCGAGTTTTAGAAACATGAGAATGGTAGTATATTGTATGTATTAAAAAAATTACAGGTAGGGTGGCCGGTTAGCTCAGCTGGTTAGAGTGTGGTACTAATAAAACCAATTACAGGTAGTGTTTTGTTTTGTTCTTCATGCTCTGGAAGTAATGAATTCCTAACTAAGGGCTCAAGTTTGAAATAGGTTTTGGATTTTTATGGAATGTTTTTCTCAGCATCAATTTTGGTGACCGTAGGACTTTTCTAACCTGCTAATATATTGTAGCAGACACAGTTGGTTACTTGCTGTTGCAGAGAAGAGTTAACACAGCTCTTTTTAGAAAGGCCTTCTTGCAAGGTTGCTTACAGGTCCCTTGCCTGGCATCTGGGAACTTAGCTTTGGGGAGGGTTCCCATCACTCCCTATTGAATGGCTCACTGTGCTTAAACCGTTCTTTCAAGCAGTATGGTTTATTCTCAACACCTGCTCTCCTCTGGGAATCTGGGATTTTGGCATGTGCTAGGCAGTGGGTGCCTACATGAACAGCCCCCAGTAAGAGCCGTGGGCACCATGTCTCTAGTAAGCTAACACATTGTGTGTTATCACAGCTTGTTGCTGGGGGAGGTAAAGGCTTCCTGTGTGACTTCACAGAGACAGGACTCTTGAGAGCTTGCACCTGATTTCCTCCAGATTTTGCCATTTGGACTTTTTCTCTTTGCTGATTTTGCTTTGTATGCTTTCGTGGTAATAATTTGCTGAGGTCTGTCAGTCCTAGTTAATCACTGACCCTGGGGGGTGGTCTTGGGTATTTCCAGCACATCTGCCCAACATCCATTCACTCCCTTCCCTTTTTCTAACAGATTCTCCAGGTGTTCCTTGGCTTGTGGCAGCTTGTCTCTACTCTGCCTCCATCTTCACGTGGTCTCATCTTCCCTGGATGTAGGGTCCATCTGGATACTCCTGGATTCTCTTAAGATCCTTAATTACATCGGCAAAGACCCTTTTTCCACATGAAGTCTCATTCGCAGGTTCATGGGGTTAATACATAGCTTTTGGGGGGGGGGGCACCATTTAACCAAGTACAAATGGGGATGTGGATTTTAAGGGATTATATGTCCAGAGTCTAACCTTCTATATGTCCTTTTTCCCACTTTCCCTTTCTCATTCATGCTGCTGCTTCTTTTTTAAGTTTATTTTGAGAGAGAGCATCCCAGGCAGGGTCTGCACTGTCATTGCACAGCCTGATGCCAGACTTGATCTCACAAACTGTGAGGTCATGACCTGAGCCATGATGAAGAGTCAGACACTTAAATGACTAAGCCATCTAGGCACCCCTCATTCAGGCCACTTCTGCTTCACAGAAGAAAGGCATGCCTCCCCCACATTCAGATGTTATGTTTTATTTGCCTGGGTTAGAAAGCCTTTGGGGGCACCAAGTAAAGAGAAAGTTACAGATACTGACTTTGACTTAAGGTGGGTGCACAGCAGCAGTGTCAGTGTCTGGGCCCAGAGCGAATGGATCATCCAAAATGAACTCGCCCTTCACCCCACAGGTCCTGGATTCTCAGGAATAAGAGAGATCCAGTAAAGGACGAGTAGGGGTTCTTGGAGTTGCATACGGCCATTCGTGGGACATCCTTGTCCTAAGACCAAGATTTCTGAACAGAAAATTAGGGCAGATCCAGAAGAACTGACATCCCTGTTACTGGGCATTTTCTGAAACAGAAGAAAATGATGAAGGCCCAAGTGACTTTTGGTTTGTTGTATTCAAACGTTGAGTCTTTCATGGATTTGGGGAGGCCTGAAAAAATCAGTTCGACTAAATAAAAAGTGTAAATGGGCAAAAATGGGCTCTGGGGAGAAATAGATGGCCCTTCAAAATTAGGGCAGAGTGGGATCAGGAACATGTTGTTCCTAGATTCGTGCATGACTAGTGCTGGACTATGGTGTGTGGATCTGCAGGATCCTGCTGGTGCCACCATCAGTGTGTACCTACTTACTATCTCTGACAGTCATTGCAGCCAGAAAATCACGGAAAGTTACATCAGATGCCTTGACTCAGGACAAAGCATATCAGTTCCTCAGGAGAGGTCACCATTTCATGGCACGTAAGCGTTAGGAACTCTCTTTGATGGTTTCTTTCCAGAGGTGACCTGGTAGGCTGTGTGATCTCAGCAGCCTTCTTCTAATCAGTGTACGAGCATGGCTGTTACTTACCTGATTATTCTGAGTCCCCCGTGGGAGTAGATCAAGTAGAATTCAGTAGACACTGGTTTTTGAGGAGACCACAGCCTGATGACTTCCATACCCAGCCTTACTTCCATCTGGATCTGTCCTTGAGTAGAACTGAAAGTGCCCAGTAAAATGGAAGGTTTGCACACCTTTCAGAGGCCCTCTGTGAACAGGTGGCTGGACTGGTGTTTGAGTACAGATTTGGCCAGAGGGAGTTACAAGTTCTTATCTGGTGCTGGCTCGGGTTGTTGAGATCCACACAGGGTTGCCTTAGAACTTCAGCTCATCTCAGAAAACATAGAGCCTTCTGTGTTCAAAATCGAGTTGTCACCTTCCACCTTTGTACTGCCTTTAATTACACAAATGACTCATTGTGGCATAATAAAAAATATATATGTATTTGCTCTTTGTCTCTGGTTCCTGGCTGAGCTCCTATATCCCATTATTTCCTAAGTGGCAGGAGTGTCTTTTGTTTTCATGACAAGCCCCTTTGAGCATATCTAAGTTTATGCTAATGAGGTGACTCAAGGTAAGCCCCTAGATAGCTTCAGGATGAGGGCTGGTCCCCCAAAAGACCAAGCTTTGATTAGAGGGCTGGAACTTTCAGCTCCACCTGGAACTCAGGACAGGAGAAGAGCTGCAGCTGGAGTTCTGTCACCAGTAACCAGTGATTTAATCAGTCATGCCTATGTAACGGAACCTCCATAGAAACTTGACAGGGTTCAGAGAGCTTCCACGTGGGCAGACCCATCCACCTGCTAGGAGGGCAGTGCACCCCAACTCCTTGGGGACAGAGGCTCCTCCACGCAGGACCTCTTTGGACCTCACCTGAGTACCTCTTCATAGTATGATTTATAATAAACTAACTTTTTAATGTTTGTTTATTTTTGAGAGAGGGGTAGAGAGATAGAGACAGGGAGACAGGAAACAGGCTCTGCACTGAGAGTAAAGAGCCCGATTCAGGGCTGGAACTCACAAACCGTGAGATCATGACCTAAGCCGAAGTAGAATACTTAACCAACTGAGCCACCCAGGTGCCCCCATAATAAACTGTAATTTTAAGTCCAATATTTTCCTGAGTGAGTTCTAGCAAAATCACACCTGAGAGGGGAAGGTTGTGGGAACCCCTAAATTTATAGCCACGTTGCATAGAAGTGCAGCTAACATGGGGACCTGGAACTTGTGACCGGTCTCTGAAGTGAAGGCAGTCTTGTAGAACCGAGTGAGCCCTTAAGCCGGTAAGGTCTGATGCTGACTCTGAATAGTTAGTGTCAGATAGGATTGAATTATAGGACGCCCAGTGCCTGAGAATCAGAGACTTGGAAAATTAGTATTGGAAGAGACCATGTATTTGGTGTCAGGAAGAACCACAGAGTCAGATACATTTTCAATGTAAAAGGCTCATTATATAGTACACGTAGTGATAAAGTTCCCCTCCATACATTCTTTGGCCCACAATTCTCTGGCACATCATTAACACATGCTTGGTAGTGTGTTCCTGTGTTCTGGGCATTTACCTACGTGTATCTATGTGTGTGTGTGTATATGTGCATGCCTGTGTGTGCATATATCTACGTGAATCTATGTAGGCAAATGCTTATACCTGTGAAGACATTTTTACGAGCATAAACTCATACTATGTCACCCTGATGTCCCTAGCATTTCATACAGTGACTGACAAATAGGTGCTGAAATACACAGATTGCAAATGATCTCAGGTTAGCAAGAGGATTTAATGGCTGCATGTCACAGATATCTGTGATTTGTGGGATAAAAGAATGACTGAATATTTTAATGACTTTGCTTCTTTCGTGATTAATTGAAAAAAATAAGAATAGAAACAGCTTACAAGGTGAAAATGAGCAGAACCACTTCCTTCACATTCCTTTTGAGTAGGGAAAACCTCGCCCTTCCTCCTTTGTGTCTCCTTAACTCTCATATCACTGCTACAGTCACATCACTTCTGATGCCAGGCATGGGGACCCCCCCCCCCCAAACAATTCTCTGACACCAGCTGGGTGGCCTACAATTCAAATCAATTCTGACACTTCCTAGAGTTAGCATCAGATTCCAGGTTAAGGGCTCAAGACTGTCCCCTACTCAGATGTTAATTGAAAAACAGTAGGTAGGTTAGAGTGGGAGAGAGCCAAAGCATAAGAGACTGTTAAAAACTGAGAACAAACTGAGGGTTGATGGGGGGTGGGAGGGAGGGCAGGGTGGGTGATGGGTATTGAGGAGGGCACCTTTTGGGATGAGCACTGGGTGTTGTATGGAAACCAATTTGACAGTAAATTTCATATATTAAAAAATAAATAATAAAAAAAAAAAAAAAGAAAAACAGTAGGTCCCCAGGTTACTCACAACTTCCGTCTGATTTGGCTACAAATTGGAAGTTCTCCACGACCCCTCCTCCAGTTCAAATTCAGTTTCAATGAATTTGCTAGAGTGGCACACAGAACTTGGGAGACACACTTACCAGTTTATTAGAAAAGGTAATAAAGGACACAGGTGAATAGCTGGGCGGGAGAGATGTGTAGGGTGAGGTGTGTGGGAAAGGGCATGGAGCCTCCACCCCCTCTCCAGGCACCATCCTCCCAGAAGCTCTCCAAACCCTGTACTTTAGGGATTTTATGGAGGCTTCCTCACCTAGGCATGATTGATCATTAACTGTTTTCTAGCCCCTCTCCGTTCTCAAGAGAATAGATATCATATCTCAAGAGATATGAGAATTAAGGAAAGTTAACTGGTCTGAAAGTTCCAAGCTTCTAATCATGGCTTGGTCTTTCGTGACCAGCAGCATCCAGGAGCCCAACCAGTTGCCCCATCAGAACAAAGACATTCATACCGTTCTTAACACTTAGGAATTTACAACGGTTTCAGGAACCCTGTGAGAAATTGGAGTTAAAGACCAATTAGAGAATAAAAGATGCTCCCAGGGCCCTTATCACCTAGGAAATTATAGGGGTTTTAGGAGCTCTGCCAGGAACCAGGGACAGAGCCCAATATATATATTTTCTATTACCTCGTACCTTCCATTTCAATAAAAGGGAAATACTTCCAAAGAGGACCGTTTTGTTACAGGAATCGCTGACACTGGAGGATGTGGCCGTGGACTTCACGTGGGAGGAGTGGCAGCTCCTGGCCCCCGCCCAGAAGGACCTGTACTGGAATGTGATGCTGGAGAACTACAGGAACCTGGTGTCACTGGGTGAGGACAGCCTCCCTGTCACTCGGAGGCCTTTCCTCTGTCAGCTGCTGAGAGCTGTGGCGTGTCTGTGCTGAAGTGTAGGTTTTCAGTCCCTTCCCTGGCCCCTGATGTGAAGGTAGAAGCTCTCCTTGTCTCAGAGAAAAGCCTTTGATTTGCGAACATGCAAATTGTGCAGTCCCTAACATGTATCGCCCTCATATCATTGCAGAGCCCAGGGCAGTTTGATGAGCCTAATAAGTCTTCTGTCATTTCCCATATACAGGGTATCAAGCTCGCCAACCAGATTCACTCTCTGAATTGGAACAAGAAGAACCACCATGGATTTTCAAAGATGAAGTCCAAAGTCAAACCCATCCAGGTGAGAGAAAACCAGCAGTGGGGGAGGGGGAGAGGGGAGGGGAAGGCTGTGGAAATCACTTTCTTGTCATTTCAGGAAGGCATCATAGTGGTGAGGGTGTCTGGGGCTACAGAACTGGAACTTCTATGTATCTTTCTCCTCAGATGAGAGCTCTTTCTTGCTGTAGGAATTTAGAGGAAAACATACTGCTTGATCTCTTCGTGGAACTAATCCCTATCTATTTTTTCTTAGATGTCAACATTTTTTACCCTAGGACTATTCTTGCTTAGATTTCCACATCTTCCCACTTCATCACTTGTCAGAGTCCCTTTCACCTCTCTTTATGAAATTCTTCCTTCCATGTCTTGTTAAGAGAAAACTTTGAATTCATTGTTGTCTTCTAATACACCTCCTGCCCCGTTGGGAAATACTTATTTCCCTTCATAACATCCAACCTCCCCGCCCCTTGGATGCCTTGCTTCCACGGTAACCTCATCTCTGTCTTTTTTAAAGCTGCTTCTTTTTTTGAGGGAGTGCACGCATGGAGGAGGGGCGGAGAGAGACAGAGACAGAGAATTTCAAGCAGGCTCCACGCCCAGTGCAGAGCTCAATGCAGGGCTTGATCTCAGGACCATGAGATCATGATGTGAGCCAAAATCAGGAATCAGACACGTAACTGACTGAGCCACCCAGGCGCCCCAACCTGGTCTCTTCTTATGCATTTATCTGCTTCTCTCTTTCCCCACTCTGGGGTTACTCAAAGGCTCTCTTTTTATTCTCTGCTCTGTCTCAAAGGCCTTAAAACCTTACTTTATTAAAAAATGTTAAGTTCCTGTTCTTTGTGGAGATTCCCAAGTTGAGATCTCCTTTAATATTGTCTAATCTATACACAGTTGACTCTTGAACAACATGGGTTTGAATTGTCTGGGTCCACTTACGCACGGATTCTTTTCCATACAGTATAGTACTATAAATATACTGTCTCTTGTATGATTTCCTTAACATTTTCTTTCCTCTGCTCACTTTATTGTAAGAATACAGTATATAATACATATATAAAATATGTGCTAACTGGCTGTTGGTAGTAAGGCTTTCAATCAACAATAGGCTATTACTAGTTGTGTTTTGGGGGAGTCAAAGTTGCATGTATATTTTCGACTGCCCCAGAGGGTCGGTACCCCAACTCCTGTGTTGTTCAAGGGTCAGCTGTAGCTTACCTCTTTCCATGGCAACTCCCTAGAGTTCACACTTATGTGAGAAACTAGAATGATCTTCCCTCTAAGAAAACCCTTTTCCATCATCTTTTTCATTAAAAATTTATTTTTAATATTTGCTAGGGTTTTGTTGAGGTATAATTGACATTACATTATTTTACATTGTCTTTTTATTTTATTTTTTAAAACAATTTTTTATGTTTATTTTATTTTTTATTTTTGAGGGAGGGAGAGAGAGAGAGACAGAGCACCAGCGGGGGAGGGGCAGAGAGGGAGGGAAACACAGAATCCGAAGCAGGCTCCAGGCTCTGAGCTGTCAGCACAGAGCCTGACACAGGGCTCGAACTGTGAGATCATGATCTGAGCCGAAGTGGGAGGCTTAACCGGCTGAGCCACCTAGGTGTGCCCCAAGAGAATTTCAGTTTTTAAAAAAGACAATGATAATGTTTAAATAAATATTAAAAAAAATTTTTAATTTGAAATTCTCTTGTACTTCTGTACATCTTAAATCCTGGCCATGCTGTGATTACCTTGAACCTTCTCTAGTCTCTAGGGTATTTAAGGTGTCTGCTGTTCCTCTTCTTTAATTAGGATACAATTTCTTCTTCTCAGTTCCTAGCCTAAATAAAGCCTCCTGTCCGCTTTACTGTAATTCCTTTGTATATTTGTTAATTCTACTCTTTCTTAATTCAACTTAGATTTTGTTAATGGATTATTGTCCCTAAAGCTTTCCCTTGTCTCCCCATAGATTGATGACAGTAAGTTGCAGTTGACCCTATTATCATCCATGACACAGAAATTTTATTTCTTTCAAAGACCTAAAGTCTCTACTCTCAGAAAGGGGGAGGCATAAATATAACAAAAGTAAACATGCAGAGTTTCAATTTTATTAGATGAAAAGAGTTATGAAGATGGATAGTGATGATGCTTGCATGACATTATGAATATAAACTGTAAACTCAGAGTGGTTAAGATGATAAATTTTGTGTTGTGGATTTTATCACAATTTAAGAAGTGGGAAAAGTACATAGAAACTATGTCTAGTGGTGAAAAGGGCTGTGAACACCAATCCGTTGGCATCACGGAACAGTGGGTGGAAGGGATGGGGTCTGCCCTTCTACAAATAGGAATGTCTGTGGACTACAAAACGCCTGTGAGCAGAGGATGAGTGACAGGGAGTAGGTTTCCTGGGTGAAAAATGAAGAGAATGGGAAGTGCAGAGCCAGAGGCAAGAATGTGTCTGAGGAACATCAAAGAAGCCTGTGTGGATACTGCAGAGTGAGCAAGAGGGAAAATTACTGGAGATGAAGTCAATGGAGTAGTGGTGATAGGTTGGTTGGTCATGGAGGGCCTTGTAGTCCATTCTGAGGACTTGATTTTACTCCTAGTAAAGTGAGAAACAAAGTTTATAGTATAGCAGTGACAGATATAATTTATATTTTGGAAGTGTCACTTTGACTATGGGTAGACTGGAATAGGGCAGAAGTTGAAGCAGAAAGCCAGATAGGAGACCTGGTCATTGGTGGCTTCCCTAGGCTTGAGATGTGAGTAATAGAAGATTCTGGATTTGCCATCAAAATAGATATCAGGTATCTTAGTTTCCTAGGGCTGCTTAACAGATAACTGTAAGTTAGGTGGCATAAAACAACAGAAATTTACCTTTTAGTTCTAGATGCTAAAAGTTGGAAATCAAGGTGTTGGCAGGCTATGTTCCCTCCAGAGTCGAAATAGGAATCTTTTCTTGCCTCTTTCTAGCTTTTGGTGGTTGTTGGAAATTGTTGGCCTTCCTTGACTTGTAGGAACACCCTTCCAGTCTTTGCTTCTGTCATCCTATGGCCATTTCCGTGTATATTTTCTGTGTCTGTGTCCCAAATCTCCTTTTCCTTATAAAGATGCCAGTCATACCCTAATCCAAAGTGAGCTCACCTTTTTTTTTTTTTTTTTTTTAAGATATTTAACATTTATTTATTTTTGAGACAGAGAGAGAGAGAGCATGAACAGGGGAGGGTCAGAGGAAGAGGGAGACATAGACTCTGAAACAGGCTCCAGGCTCTGAGCTGTCAGCACAGAGCCTGACGCGGGGCTCGAACCCACAGACCGCGAGATCATGACCTGAGAGAAGCCGGATGCTTAACCGACTGAGCCACCCAGGTGCCCCGAAAGTGAGCTCATCTTAACTTGTTTATATCTGCAAAGACTATTTCCAAAAAAGGTCACATTCACAGGTACCAGGGGGTTAGCAATTGAATATATCTCCTTGGGGAACAAGTTCAACCCACAACATGGGGTGAGAAAAGGAGACAGATGAATGATGATGCTAAGAATTTTTAGCATGAGTCACCAGAAGAGTGACTCTTCTGTCATTCACTGTGATAGAGAAGGTATGTGGGAGGAGGAGATTTGGGCTGGGAAGTCAAGAGTTCTATAACGGAGATTGTAAGTTAGATGTGCTTGTTAGCATCTAAGGGGGGCTCTCTGTTGCAGTTTGATGTACCTGGAAAGGTCAGGGAGAGGTGAGGTGCAGAGAAAGAAATTTGGACCAGATGAGATATCCTGGGGAGTGGATCCAGATAAAGAAAACAAGAGCCTTGGACAGTCAGGGATCAACAGATGAGTGTGTAACAAACATGGTAGAGAGAGAGAGCGCATGATGAGCAAGACAAAGTCAAACATTTTCTTTTTTTTTTTTTTTTTTTTTTTCAACGTTTTTTATTTATTTTTGGGACAGAGAGAGACAGAGCATGAACGGGGGAGGGGCAGAGAGAGAGGGAGACACAGAATCGGAAACAGGCTCCAGGCTCCGAGCCATCAGCCCAGAGCCTGACGCGGGGCTCGAACTCACAGACCGCGAGATCGTGACCTGGCTGAAGTCGGACGCTTAACCGACTGCGCCACCCAGGCGCCCCGAAAGTCAAACATTTTCTAGAGAGTTGACAATGCATCAAGTAAGGTAAGAACTCAGGGAGAAGTAGGTCATTTTTTGTTTGTTCTTCCCACTCAAATAATATATATTTTCACTTTGAATTCTTCCCATGAGATGGTTTATTGCTAAACAAAAATATAGTATTATCTTTCTTCTCTGAATTGTACTTTGGCCCAGTTAACCAGCCACTCCTGAAGATACTATATCTCTATGATTTGGTGGTACCTGAGGCTTCTTTACTATTCTTGTGTCAAGGGCTTGCTTTTCATTCCTCCTTGTACAAGAAGAAAATACATCTTGGTCATCCATTTATGTCTTCATCAAATAACTATTGTAGCCAGGTTGGAGAGAGACCCACACTTTTCCATCTGTATATCAAGGATTTCTTAAATGCCAGATTGGTATTGAAGGAGTTTTCATTATAATCTTACCAACGCTGCTTCCTCAGAGAGTTGGGTTTTATTAGAATAGGGTTCAGGGCCCGCATATGTCTTTATGCAGAGCCCCCCAAGGGTGCTATTGTGACCCAAGCCGATGAACTACAGTCCTAACACACAGTAAAAGAGATTGAAATTAGTGGGAAACAAAGTTAAGTGTTTCTCTACACCAAAGATTTGATAAGCAAAGATTGGACAGATCTTCATGTAATATTTAGAAATGAAGCTTTTGATTGTGTGAGATGTTTTTGCTGTAATTCAAGGCTCTACAAAATTCAAGCAAATAATAAACATAGGGACTACAGTTGACCCTTGAGCAACACAGGTTTAAAAGGCACAGGTCCACTTATACACATTTTTTTTTCCAATACAGTTCTGTAAATGTAATTTATGATTTTTTTAAAAATTTTTTTAACATTTATTTATTATTGAGAGACAGACACAGAGCATGAGCAGGGGAGGGGTAGAGAGAGGGGGAGACACAGAATCTGAAATACGCTCCAGGCTCTGAGCCGTCAGCACAGAGCCCGACGCGAGGCTCGAACTCACAAACTGAGATCATGACCTGAACCGAAGTCGGTCACCCAACCAACTGAGCCACCCAGGCGCCCCTAATTTATGATTTTTTAAATAACACATTTTTCTCTAGCTTTTTTTTTTTTTTAATAAGAATACAGTATATAACACATATAAACAGACAAAATATGTGTTAATGTCTTTATGTTATCAGCAAGGCTTCTGGTCAACAGTAGACTATTAATAGGTTTTGGGTAAGTCAAAAGTTAATGTGTATTTTCAACCACAGGGAAGGGGGGGTTGGCACCCCTAACCTCCCATGTGGTTTAACAGTCAACTGTGTTTTAGAAGTTTAGAAGAAAAGTAACCTAAAGTGGTAAAGAAGGAATGGAGAATGATAGTATCACAAAGTACCTTACGTTGCAAGAGATATAGCTAGGCTTTGAAGAAGATGATGAAGAAACATGCCAAAAAATTGGAAATACGCACAGCCATATGGGGACTGTCAAAAGATTGGCCTAAAACCAGCCACATGAAGGTCAAGGTCAGAAAGTATTTGTTGGAGACTAGTGAGTGGAAAATTGGGTAAACTGGGCACACTATGCTAATGTAAAAGTTTATCACCAGGTTACTTTTGTGATTTTTCCATGTTAGCAATTAACAGGGCACGGTAGAGGTTAGGTTTTCTAAATTTCTGTAGGTAGGCACTGTAGCAATAGTAAGGTGTAGCCAGATGTTCTAAGTAAAACTAAAGGCAAACCTGCCAGAGTCTTGATTCAGGAGGAAGGTGGTCCATTAGGACCCCTTAAATGATACCCCATAACCTAACTATTAATAGTCTACTGTTGACCAGAAGTCTTGCCGATAACATAAAGAGTGTAGAATTAAGGAAGAAGCTGTTAGTGGCAAGACGAGAGATTAGTCTGTCAGGGACAGTGAAATGGGAGAAACTCCAGTATGATCTCCATGCAGGTACAGTATGATGAAGAAGGTGACAGTTCCCACATCTGGTGCAGCAGATCTGCTTGTAGAGAAGACTGTGCATGTTGTAAAAGTCTGTAAGGATGATCATGTCCCTCTTTCTGTGAGAACATGAGAGAATGTGTCACACCTAGAAGAAAGGTTAGAGTGTTTGGGAAAGTTCATTTGATGATGGTCTACATAATGAACAAGAATGACGTGTTTTAGCAACAAGGTGAGCACCCGGAGTCTGTTAGAATTTTTTTGAAATCAGATTCTATGCATCCAACATTCCGACTTGTCTCTGGGATATTTGTTCTAACACTGGGTCCGCTTATTTCTCTATCAGTGTGGTTGATGCTTGGGTCTCTTCAGCGGTCTCTCAGAGTCCCAAAGCTCTGTATGTTGAAATGACTAAGGTCATAGTCTTGTGCCTTCATCTGCTTTCAGTCTTGACCTTCTGAAATGTGATCCCGTTTAACACTCTGACCTTAGTGATATTTACGTTCTGATGATTTCCACATATCTCCATTTAAGACCTCTCTCAAGTTTCATATATATCTGACTGGGTTTTCCATGTCTGTACTTGGATATCTAATAATTACCTCAAGGGTGATGTGCTTCAAAATGCACTTGTTCTCATCCCATTTGAACTTGAACAACATCTTCATTTTATTAAAAGGCATCACCCACTTACCCATTAGCTCAAGCCAAACACTTAGGAACACGCTTTGATTTCCTCCTGTTACTTATCCCCAGATAAATCCAGTAATGGGTCTTATCCATTCTTCAAAACACATCCAGATTTCTTCCACTTTTCATTCCCTTTGCTTCCTCAAACTAGGGTCACATTTGCAATTGCCTACTTTCTTCTTTTTCTTGCATATTTATTCTGTTTCTCTTTCCATCCTTAGAGTAGGAGTTCAGTGAAAATAAAGAGTATTTTTTTTATTTCTCCAACACTAACATGATACCTGGTATATGGTAGTAGCCACTTAAGAAGGATGTATTGAATGAGTGGATTTTGTCTCTTACCATTTTGAATCAGGTATCCCTCCAGCCTCTGTGATCTGATGCTGCTAGTGACTTCCTTGTATTTTACTGTCTCCAGGGCCTTACTTACAAAGCAGATAATTCTTGATCTGTTGTGAATTTACCCTATATGACACTGACAGCTGTCATCTTTTGGTTTGTTGTATTTGTATTACTGTGTTTTTAAACATTTCTAACAGATAAGTTAGTGTTTCATGAGTACAGAATTTTTTTAGGTGGGGAAGATAGAAATGTTCTAGAGATGGATGATGGTGGTGGCTGCACCACAGCGTGACTGTACTTAATGACACAGAACTGTACGCTTAAAAATGGTTAAAATGGCAAATTTTACCTTATGTGTATTTAGCTACAATTTTAAGAGCTTTTTTTAAAAAGAGATAAGGAATATGTATACAAGGATATGCTTGGAATTTCTTTTATGTTGATACTAAAAGTTTTCCACTAAAGAGCCAGCCCACCCCACAGTACTTTTGAAGCAGTTTTATTCCATATGATGGTCGTGGAAAGATTCACCGTTGTCTTCTTTCCTAGAAATTGAGAGAGTTGACGATCATCTGCCTCAGCACTTAGAAAATCTCAAAATGCCGAAGAGGATGGAACAGTGTTATGAACTGAACACATGTGGAAAGACTGTTCATCAGAGCAAAAGTCATTTTCCTTTCAGGCCAAATCATGATAGGTTTCATTTACGTGGAAAAACTTTGAAGCCACACTTAATCAACCGAAGTAGAAGCTGTGACAAAGAGCCGGCTGAGTCTGGTGGAGACGGGAGATCTTTTCTCAGTGCTAATCACAAGCAAACTCACACCGAAATTCAATTCCATGAAAGTAGAAGGCCCACCAGCACTAAGTCACAATTCCTTAAACATCAGCAAATACACAAAATAGAGACGGCCCACGAATGTCCTGAATGTGGGAAAGCCTTCCTCAAGAAGTCTCGGCTCACAGAACATAAGAGAATTCATACAGGAAAAAAACCCCATGGGTGTAGTGTATGTGGGAGAACCTTCTCCAAGAAGTTCAAGCTCACTGAACATCAGCGAATTCACAAAGGAGAGAAACCCTATGAGTGCTGTGAGTGTGGGAAAGCCTTCCTCAGGAAATTTCAGCTTACTGAACATCAGAAGATTCATACAGGAAATAAACCCCATGGCTGCGGTATATGTGGGAAAGCATTCTCCAGAAAGTTCAAGCTGACTGAACACCAGAGAACTCACACAGGAGAGAAACCTTATGGATGTACTGAATGTGGCAAAGCCTTCTGCAGGAAGGCAGAACTCATTATACATCAGAGAAATGAAAGAGGAGAAAGGCCCCATCAGTGCAGTGAATGTGGAAAAGGTTTTGCCAGAAAATCACAACTCATTCTACATCAGAAAACTCATACAGGAGAGAAATCTTATATATGCAGTGAATGTGGAAAAGGTTTCATTCAGAAGGGCAATCTCCTTATACATCAACGAACTCATACTGGAGAGAAACCCTATGGATGCATTGAATGTGGTAAGGCCTTCAGCCAGAAGGCGTGCCTGATAGCACATCAGCGATTTCATACAGGAAAGACTCCCTTCGTATGTACTGAATGTGGAAAATCTTGTTCACAGAAATCAGGACTCATTAAACATCAGAGAATTCACACAGGAGAGAAACCCTATAAATGCAGTGACTGTGGGAAAGCCTTCACTACAAAGACAATGCTCACTGTCCATCAAAGAACTCACACAGGAGAGAGACCCTATGGATGCAATGAATGTGGGAAAGCTTTCTCCCACATGTCATGCCTTGTTAAACATAAGAGGATACACACAAGAGAGAAACATGTAGATTCAGTGAAGGTTGAATATTCTTCCACAGAGGGTCACAGCTTATTAGATACTAGTGAATTCATGCAGGGGAAAAGCCCTGTTAATACAGTGACTGCACAGATGCCTTCCGCGATCCCTCAGACCTCATTAAATATCAGTGGGCTCCTCGCAGATAGGAATGCGGTCCTAGTGGGACAGCCAGCTGCCAGATGTGCACCCTCAGGAAATAACGGAGAATTTGTACAGGAGAGAAACCTTATGAATGCAGCGAATGTGGTTGTGCCTTCAGTGGTCAATTACATCTTATTTTATGTCACGAAAAACACATAGAAAAAAACTGGCACATTCTATTACGAAAAGCCTTGAGCAATAATGTCTTGCTGATAATATGGTTATACACGAACAAAACCCATGAGTGCAGAGGCTAGTTTTAGAAGACCGACTCTGTCTGTCATCAGTGATCAACATAGCTCATCAGGGAGCTTATAGTGAGTAGAAACATGGCAATAGTGGGAAAGTCCCTACCCTTAATATGTCAGTTCATACTGAGGAGAAACAGGAGGCAATGAACGTGGGGCACCTAGGTGGCTCAGGTCATGATCTCACGGTTCGTGAGCTCAAGCCCCGTGTCGGGCTCTGTGCTGACAGCTCAGAGCCTGGAGCCTGCTTCAGATTCTGTGTCTCCCTCTCTCTCTGCCCCTCCCCCCGCTCAGCTGTCTCTCTCTCTCTCTCTCAAAAATAAACATTAAAAAAAAAAAAAGCAGTGAACATGGCTGGGATTTCAGTGGTACATTATGCCTCACGCATTAGCAGGTAAAATCACAGAGAAATAAAACTGTTAATCCACTAATTGTGGAATTCCTTTAACGAAATACTAAAGTTCTTGTGAAACAAAGGTTTGTGAAGATGAGGAACATTTGAGAGCTTTATGTACCTTTTCTAATTTGACCTATATGTCATGTAATACACCTGATGAACATTTTCAGACAGGGTACCTTGAACCACATTCCTAATTACCATGTTAGTGATTCCATAATTTAGAGGAGATAGTTTCTGCCCTACATCACTGGCTAACATTATCACACTATATTCACTTTTCCCATTTGTGGATTCTTTTTTTTTTTAATTTTGTTTTAGAGAGAGAGAGTGTACGCATGTGAGCTGGGGATAGGGGCAGAGGGAGAGAGAGACTCAAGCATGACCCTGGGATCATGACCTCCACTGAAATCAAGAGTTGGAAGCTCAACCAACTGAGCCATTCAGAATTAAAACAGGGCCAGGAAGAAATTAAGTAAATAATAAAACAGGGCCAGAAAGGACCAAACTTTCCAAGTAACCTCAGGTGCACCTCTTTCTCTTTTTCTAAAATTTTCTTCAATTCTAAAATTCTTCAGTATCATATAATGTTTACCCTGTTGCATTTCTTTGGCTTTAGATTTTATTTCAGGCAACTTAAGTCCTTCAAAAAGAAATGAATATTTTAAACTCATGAATATAATTTAATGTCCTTTGATGAGTTTAAGTTCAATTTAAAAATAAGAGCAAGCATTACACAATGTCACCATAAAAGCGATTTTTAAAATTTTCTAGACCTGAAAAGATAGAGAAACCAGGTTTGCAAAATGAACTAAAAGCCCAAGTACAATTAGTAATTTAAACCTACACATTAAATAACAAAATACATTCCAACAAAGCTCTCAGTAGTCATTTTTGAAAACATGAGAAAGTAAGGTAGGCAATCTGAACACAAATTAAGAGGATTACTTCCATTCTAGCTCTCCCCGTCCCTTCCCTGATTATTGAATTCTCAGAATGCTGGGAATCTGAAGTTCTAAATGCCTGGATAACTATCCAGTTGCCTCCCCTTGGAGGCAGTACCCTGTCTAACCCTAACTTTTGCTTCATTGATGGAACCACCCCAACATTCTTCCTAGCATCTATTCCCATTTTCTCTCAACTCAGAGGGACTCTGAGTCCTACAAACATGAGGAAGACAAAAGTAGATCTTCATAGAATCAGCCTTGGACTGGTATCTCATGCTCCACAAAGCCAGAGAGACTTGGATTTGGACCTAGAGTAGGCATAGGGTTTCTGGAAGAGTAGGGTGAATCTAGTGCTGGAATTACTGAAGGCCTGTAACCAGCCTGGAAAGTATTTTTGGAATCTGATATGTATAATTAGTTAAATGTAGTCAGGGGTAATCACAGGGGCTGGCATAAACAATACAGGAAGAAGTTCAGACCACATCTACTGGTGAAAAACTGATCTGAAAAGGGCATGAGGTCAGGTCTCAGGGAGAAACTAAAGGTAGAGGTCTGTCAGACGAGATAGTTGAGTGGCATTTAGGCAGCTGATTTTTTTTGTAAATGACCTAAACTCCACTAGAATCACTTGGAGAGAACATTTCACTTGTTTTCTTCGAGATTTTGGTATGGAATATAAAGACCTTGGGTCATGTATAAACGTTACCAATTTTAATACAAACCATATTACAATATCAACTTTATGCGCAAGTGTAAGGTCTTGAATGTAAGTTATACACTGTAAAAGTTAGACTATAAGCTTCATGAGGGTAGGGAACTTCTGATAACCCCTGTATACAAGATGTCTAGAAGAATATGTGATATAGGGTAGGCACTTGATACACATGGTTAGTTGACTGAATCCCATCCAATAAGCAATCTTGCTTAACTGAGATTTAAAGCAGGGCCAGGAAGAAATTAACTAACCAAATAAAACAGGGCCAGAAAGGACCAAACTTTTCAAGTAACCTCAATGTATCCCAAAACAATTCTTTGTAAGAGGAGTGCTTCAAGAATATTTGTAAGAGAGGCGTCTGGGTGGCTCAGTCGGTTAGCATCCAACTCGGTTTGGGCTCAGGTCATGATCTCACAGTTTGTGGGTTCGAGTCCCACGCTGGGCCCTGCACTGACAGTGCAGAGCCTGCTTGGGATTCTCTCTCTCTGCCCCTCCACCCCCACTCTCCTCTCTCTCAATAAATTAAATAAATAAATAGAGTGCAAAAATATCCTGATCTCCCCTGTTGTACCTACTCCCCCATAATCCCATAATAAAGTTGACAAACCTATCAGGCAGGAAAATGTGACCAGTGTTGAAAGACCAATCAAAAGTGACCTAGAACTGATATCAATGCTAGATTGAGCGAACAAGAACATTGTATAAACGGTTATAGCTGTATTCCATTATATCAAAAAGAGGAATGATTAACATGTTAATAACAACAATGTCTTGGGTTGATAAGTAATACATTTTACTTCATATTTTATAAACCTTCCCAGAATACTGTTGTTTGTTCACTATCTTGATCAGAGAGTGAAGGGCAGTTAGCAGTTTCCCCTAGGCATTCCTCACAATACCTCTTTTGCCACTTGGCCAAGAACATAAGGCCGCCTTTTTTTTTTTAAGTTCAGGTTCTCTGAACAGTTTTTCACTTTTTAATAAAATCTTTTGTTCTCACTATGCTTAAATTTGTACTTTCTTTTGCCTTGCCATAAAGTTCACTGATGTTTTGCATACACGAATAGGGTAAACTATGTTTACCTGTTACCCACCTGTTTTTCATTTTGGATAGTTTGTATTGCTGTGTCTTTTCAGTTCACTAATTTTTTCTTATACAATGTCTACTCTGCTAGGGACACCTGGGTGGATAAGTCCTTTAAGCTTCCAACTTCAGCTCAGGTCATGATCTTGTGGTCCATGGGTTTAAGCCCCACATGAGGCTCTGTGTTGACAGCTCAAGGGCCTAGAGCCTGCTTTGGATTCTGTGTCTCTCTCTCTCTCTGCCCCCACCCCTCACTCACACTCTGTCTCCCTCTTTCTCTCAAACATAAATAAACACTAAAAAGAAACAATGTTTACTCTGCCATCAATCCCATCAAGAGTATGTCTTATTTCTAGAAATTTGAATTGGGCCTTTCTTTTTAGATCATTCATATCTCTATTTAATATGGTTTATTTTTTGGGTCTGGGTGGCTCAGTCAGTTGAGTGTCTGACTTCAACTCATGTCATGATCTTGGGGTTCATGGGTTCAAGCCCATGTGCTGTGCTGGCTCTGTGCTGACAACTCGGAGCCTGGAGCCTGCTTCAGATGCTGTGTGTATCTCTCTCTTTCTCTCAAAATAAATAAATAAGCACCAAAAAACAAAAACAAAACATGGTTTACTTTTTTTTTAAGTTTTTATTTAAGTAGTCTCTACAAATCACAACCCTGAAATCAAGTCGCATACTCTACCGACTGAGCCAGCCAGGCATCCCAACATGGTTTACTTTTAACCTAATTGTGACAGTATTTAAAGTGAGTTTTCAGTATTTAAAGTGAGTAGTTCAGTTAAGCATCTGACTCTTGATTTTGGTTCAGGTCATGTTACCATGGTTTGTGAGTTCGAGCCCTACACTGGGCTCTAGTGCAGAGTGTGCTTGGGATTCTCTCCCTCTCTCTCTCTCAAAAATAAGTATTTTTTAAAAAAGTAGGCAGCATATAGTTAGACCTAGGTTTTTGTTTGTTTTGTTTTTTAATCTAGTTGACAATCTCTTTTTATTGGGGTATTTAGGTCATTCATAATTAATGTGGTTATGTTCAAATAATGTGCAATTTATTATTTATTCTATCTGGTTTTGCTCTCCTTTTTGTCTTTTTCTACCTTCTTTTGGAGTAGCTATGTTTTATGATTATTTATATCCTTTGTTGGCTCATTAGGTGTAACTTTGTTATTTAAGTGGTTCCTTTAGAGTTTACAGAATGTATCATTCACTTAACAGTGTATCTTCAAGTTATCATACTTTTCACATGTAGTACTAGAATCTTGTAATAGTATACTTCAGTTTTCTGCAGCCAGATCAGCCTCGTTGAAGAGATTATCTTCTGGATGCTCCTGGGACACTTTTTTTTTTTTTTTTTTAAACCCTAGGATATATTTTTAGGGGATGGATAAACTGGCTTTACATAATTACACATTAGCATTTCTAACTCCATATACTTTCAGAATCTTTAAAAAATATGAAGAAATTTCTGGCATTTAAACTTTAGGCCACCTTTGAGTCAGGTTACATTCAACCAACAAAGCAAACTAAAGCCATTCTAACTGAGCTTACACATTAAAGCCAGAATCCATTCATGGTCAGCCCATATTGTTAAGTTTGCCTGATCCAAATTTTTATTCCTTTTTACCATAATCCCACAAATGTTTCCCAGGATTCTCTTTATATAAGCAATATATATAAAAAAATAAATACTTCATAACTACATTGTGTTTATCCAAGGGATGCAAATTAAGTTAGTTGGTTTAATTTTTTTTTTTTTTTTTTTAATTGAGAGAGGACGCAAGTGAGCAAGGGCGGGGTGAGAGAATCCCACAAGGGGCAGAGAGAAAGACAGGAAGAGAGAGAGAAGCGGGGCTCACCCAAAATGGGGCTCAAGCTCACCTAATGTGGGACTCAAACTCATTAACTGTGAGATCATGACCTGCGCCTAAGTCAGATGCTTAGCCGACTGAGCCATCCAGGCACCCCTCACCACTGTATTAGACTGCTTTGGCTGTCATAACAAAATAACACAGAGTGGGTGTTTGAAACAACAGAAATTCATTTTCTTACAGTTCCTGAGGCTAGAAGTTCACAATCCAGTTTCCAGCAGATTTGGTTTCTGGTCAGGACTCTAGCTGCCATCTCCCCATGTCCTTGCAAGGCATTTCCTCAGTTTGTCTGCACAGACAAAGAGCACTCTGGTGACTCTTGTACTAAGGACACCAAACTACTAAGATCAGAGCCCTACCCTTTGACCTCATTTAATTTTAATGACTTCATTAGAGGTCCCATCCCCTAATATGGCCACACTGGGTGTTAGGGTTTCTACCCGTGAATCTAAGAGGACACCAACATTCAGTCCATAATATTCCACCCTTAACCACCCCCCAATTCATGACCTTTTTGCATGCAAAACACATTCCATCCCAACAACCCTCAAAGTCTAACTCATTCCAGCATCAACTCTAAAGTCTATATAATCTAAGTCTCATCTAAATCAGATATAGGTGAGACTTCTGGTACAATTTACCCTGAGGCAAAATTCCTCTCCAGCTGTGAACTAAAATTAGAGAGGTGATTCACTTCCAAAAAAAAATGGTGGGACAGGGGTAGGATAGACATTCCCATTCCAAGAGAGAGAAATTAGAAGAAAGGGGGTGAAGAAAGGGGGTGATGAGTCCCAAGCAAATCCCAAACCTAGCAAAGCATATCCCATTAGATCTTAAGACTCAAGAATAATCATCTTTGGAGTGCCTGGTTGGCTCAGTCAGTGCATCCAACTCTTTTTTTTTTTTTTTTTTTTAATGTTTATTTATTTTTGAGGGAAGCAGAGAGAAAGGGAGACACATGATCTGAAGCAGGTTCCAGGCTCTGAGGTGTCGGTGCAAAGCCTGATGCGGGGCTGTACTGCATGGATCACGAGAGCATGACCTGAGCCGAAGTCCGACACAACCAACTGGGCCACCCAGGCACCTCTCGGTGGGTCCAACTCTTGATGTTGGCTCAGGTCATGATCCTGGGGTTGTGGGATGGAGCCCCAAGTCTGGCTGTGTGCTGAGCATGGAGACTGCTTAAGATTCTCTCTCTCTGCCTGTCCCCCGGCTCTCTCATTCTCTAAAAATTATTTTTTCCTTAAAGCATGGAAGCTAATAATACAGGCTTTAAAAAAAAATAATGATCTTCGGTAATTTATCTTTGGTTATGCTCTGGCTGGTAGGCATTGCAGGCAGGACTCATAACAGTCTTGCAACTTTACATTCAAACCATCAATTTTACATTCTGCATGTCAGTAGAACGTTAAGCTCCACGAAGGGTATTTTTGTCTGCACTTATAGCTTTTGTATCCCCAGCACGCAGAACAGTGTTTGCCACATTTTATAAGCATCTGCTGAGTGAATGAATGAATCATTAATCCCTTTAATGGGGAGGCGCTCTGATTGTGGTTGTGTAACTATGGGGAATGAGTTTTGCACTGGGAGCTCCTCAGTTTAATCATTTGGGCTGAAATATTGAATACAACCACTTCCCTTTCTTAGAGTTTTTTTTTTTTTTAAGTTTTTAATTTTAAATACAATCTACCCCCAAGATCAAGAGTCACATGCTCTACCAACTGAGCCAGAGAGGCCCCCTCAGCACTTTTTTTTAAATGTTTTTAATTTTTTTTTTTAATTTATTTTTGAGAGAGACACAGACAGAGTGTGAGTGGAGGAGGGGCAGAGAGAGAGGGAAACAGAATGGAAGCAGGCTCCAGGTTCTGAGTTGTTAGCACAGAGCCCAACGCGGGATTGGAACTCACGAACCGTGAGATCAGGACCTGAGCCAAAGTCGGATGCTTGGCCGACTGAGCCACCCAGGCGCCCCCCCCCCACCCCCCGCCCCCGCATCAGCACTTTTGATGCAAGGAATTTTCCATCTTTATGGAAGGAAAATCTTGCCCAGCCTTTGGCTCCTTCCACCGTGGGAGAGCCACGATCCTCCATTGGCTCTGCCCCTTCTGTTGACCCCTAACAACCACCAGCCACATTTTCTCCTACACAAATCATACCAAGAGCTCTATGATTCTGTTTACCTACTCTCTGACCAACGGCTTTTTCAGCGGTTCTCTACACCCTAGACTGGCCTGAAATGCCACTTTCTCCACAAAGCCCCCTCTAGCCAGCATTCCCAAGATGCTAGCCGGGTTCCCTCCCAACTGTTGTTCCCTTCGGCTCGGGCTTCCTCCCGGTCGAACTTCTACGCTGGCTGCGCCCACCCGGCTTTTCCCTAGCCTTGAAATCAAAGTGTCAAAGTCCGCCACCTTCTCGGCCCGTCCCGAGAAGAATTCTGGGCAGGCCCGAGTTTCTGAGAAGCTAAGCAGTTTATGCACTGCCCCTGGTGGAAGTTGTAAATTCGGGGCCCAGGGGGTCAAGTGGCCTGGAAATGAAGTGAAATAAAGCGTTTTCAATAGCTTCTCACCGTCTTGGGCCTTCCCGCGAAAAACAGAAAAAGAGATGACCCCCGCGGTAGGGCAATAGGTGGAGAACTGGCTGCTCCCTTCAAGTAGCCTGGAGCGGGCGCTGCAATATGACGTCACAGAGGCCGAACCCAGCGCCAGAATTCGCGTCTCTGGAACGACGCGCGCTGACCCTTATCGGTCACCATCCTTTCCGTTTCTGAGGGTCTGGGAGAGGCTGAGGTGGGACTCAGGGGGGTCTGTGGACACAGAGGCAAAGTGTTTAGAGACGTGGTACCGTGGTTTTCTCCAGTGGTGAAGAGCGAGGCCATCGCCAGGTCAGTGTCGGTTCTGGGAGTGTTTCGGGGCCAGGGAGAGCTCGTTGGTTTTTGGTTTTTTGTTTTTCAAACCCCGGAGGTCGTGGGGGGTCGGTGTTGGGGGAAGCTAGTGGGAATTCCCGCTGGGGTGTTCTGTGTCGGAGGGTCACGTGGGGGTTCCGTGTTGGGACGTGCACTTGGAGAGAGCAGCGCTGTGGGGTGTCTGTGGTCGGGGAAAGCGGGAGTCGTGTCCGTGTCGGTGACCGCCTTTGGGGAGTTCCGTTGTTGATGCTTTTCACATCCTTACTTTTAAAGATGGGGTTTCTGGCCACTTGCGTCCATGTTTACTGTATGTTCTTATTGAAAGTACATGTTTTCAGTTTTATTTCCTGCCCATGTAATGACATGCCCAAACTCTTACATACTCCGGAAAATAACTCTTGTTAAAATATAGTGTATTTCGCTTTTAGTGTTGGGATCAGTTTTGTGTAGGTAGTGACATAATTTTATCAGCTATTTCCATATTTTTAACTCTGGAAGTTTTCATCTTTCTTTTTTTTTTTTTTTTTTTAATTACTGCAGTTATGTTCCATCAAGTGGGTGCTTTAATTTGGGTGGAACTGATGAGGGTTAGGTCCACCACTTTCTGGAACATTTGATGGATTTCCTTTAACCCAAGTGTTTAAAAAGGATTTGACCAGCTGTGGTGGTAATTTTTCCACATGTGTCTTAGACATATCTGGTTATGTTTATTCCTAAATAGTTTATACTGTTGGGTTGCCTGGGTGGCTCGGTTGGTTAAGCGTCGGACTTTGACCGAGGTCATGATCTCACAGTTCTCGAGTTCCAGCCTCGCATCAGGTTCTGTGCTGAAAGCTCAGAGTCTGGAGCCCGTTTCCGATTCTGTGTATCCCTCTCTTTCTGCCCCTCCCAGGCTTGTACTCTTTCTCAAAAATAAATAAAACATTTAAAAAAATTTAAAATAGTTTATACTGTTGTTGTAATGGTAAATGGTGTGGTTTTTCTCCATATGACCCCACTCCCTCTTTTTTCTTTCTTCTAATTTTATATAATGCACAAGAACAAAACTTTAAAAGGTACACTTATTCTGTCACCTCAGTCTACTACTGTTACTGCTACTAGCTTATAAATCAATTCCTTTATATTTTCTAGTTGACTGTTTTTGTTATCTGCAAATAATTTTGGTCAGGTGGCAAGTGTATGGACTGTGGAATAAGAAGAACCTGCTTCTGCCTCTGACTTGGGTAGGTTAATGTCTGAGTCAGTTTCTTCATTTGTGAAAAAGCTATCGTAATTCCTAGTTCGTAGCGTCATTATGAAAATTAAATTAGCAGATGTTCTTTAAATACAAAGTGTAGTGCCTGGCACCTAGTCTAGTCTGAATAAATGGTAGCCATGATTTATCAAGCTTTATTCCTCTTTCTCAAAGATCCCCCCCACCATTCTCAAAGATCCCCCCCCAGCTTTAGTGAGATATAATTGACATATAACGTTCTGTAAGTTTAAGGTGTACAACTGTGTTGATTTAATATACTTATGTATTGCAAAATAATTATTACCTTAGGTTAGCTAACACCTGCATCATGTCACATAATTACTATTTCTTTAAAAAAAATTTTTTTTTAACGTTTATTCATTTTTGAGAGACAGAGAGGGACAGAGTATGAGCAGGGAAGGGGCAGCGAGAGAGGGAGACACAGAATCTGAAGCAGGCTCCAGGCTCTGAGCTGTCAGCACAGAGCCCGACACGGGGCTCGAACCCACAAACTGTGAGATCATGACCTGAGCTGAAGTCGGACGCTCAACCGACTGAGCCACCCAGGCGCCCCCATAATTACTATTTCTTTTATGTGGTGAAAACATTTAAGATCTACTTGCTTAGATCTTAAAGCTTTCAGTTCTATAGTACAGTGTTGACTGTAATCACTATGCTGTATATTAAAGCTCTTCGAATCACTTTATAAAATTATTTTCATTTATATTTTTCCTCTCTCTAATATTTGCTTTACAGATGGCTAGATTTCCCAGTGTCTTATATTCCTGGGAGAAACCATACTTCTCCATAATGATTTGTTCTTTTAATATGTGGTTCGGTTTTATTTGCTAATATTTTACTTAGTATTTTTGCGTCTAGAAATAAAAAGATGTCTCAGATTTGCTTTAGAATAATCCAGTGGTAGAGGGAGATGAGTGGTGGTGTAGATATACAAAATTAGGTTTGCGTTGCTAACTATTGAAGACACAATGGATGTGAGGAATTTGATTATACTGTTCTTTCCTCTTTCTTTGTGCATGGGGTTTAATTATACTGTTTCTTCTTCTTTGATTTGGAATTTTTCATAATAAAATTTAAAAATATTTGCTTCTACATTTATAAGTGAAACTGAGCTGTACTTTTCTTTAAGAGTATTTTTCAAGTAGGTGCGTCTGGGTGAGTCAGTCCTTTTGATTTTGGCTCAGGTCATGATCTTTCAGTTCGTGGGTTGGAGCCCTGCATGGGGCCCACTGCTGTCAGCACTGAGCCTGCTTCAGATCCTCTGCCCCTCCCCCCCCCCCCCAAATAAATAAACATTAAAAAAAAAATTCAGTGGCGCCTAGGTGGGACAGTTGGTTAAGCAACCTACTTTTTTTTTTTTAATTTTAATGTTTATTTTTGAGAGAGAGACAGACAGCATGAGTGGGGGGAGGGGCAGAGAGTGGGAGACACAGAAATCTGAAGCAGGCTCCAGGCTCTGAGCTGTCATCACAGAGCCCGATGCAGGGCTCAGACTCACGAATTGCGAGATCATGACCTGAGCTGAAGTTGGACGCTCAACTGACTGAGTCACCCAGGTGCCCCAGCGTCTGACTTTTGATTTCAGCTCAGGTCATGATCTCATGGTTCGTGGGTTCCAGCCCCACGTTGGGCTCTGTGCTGATAGCCTGGAGCCTGCTTGAGATTCTCTATTTGCCCTCTCCTTTCTCTCTCCCTCTCTCAAAAATAAATAAATTAAACATTAAAAAATTATTTTAAAGTATTTTTCAAGGGGCACCTGGGTGGCTCAGTCAGTTAAGCATTCAGCTCTTGGTTTTGGCTCAGGTCATGATCTCACGGTTCGTGAGTCTGAGCCCACATTGGACTCCATGCTGGCAGTGTGGAGCCTGCTTGGGATTCTCTCTCGCCCCCCTCTCTCTGCCCCTCCCCTGCTCATGCTTTTTCTGTCCCTCTCTCAGAAATAAATAAATTAATTTAAAAAAATTTTAAGCATTTTTAAAGTATAAATGAAAAATGAAAAAATAAGCTATTATAACAACCTAGGAGCGCCAACTCATCCTAATCCCCTTCTTCTCTAGAGGTATTCTTATCCTAAAAACGTTATATTAAATTTGCCTGGTTGTTAACTTTATGCAGATGGAACCATAGGTTACCTGTCCTTTTGTATCTGCCTTCTTTTGCTCAGTATTTTGTTGTGAAATTCATCTAAATTGTTGCATATAGCAGTAGTTAATTTCTTTTCATTGCTGTGTAGTATTCTTTGGTGTGATTATATTATGTATCCATTCTGCTATTAACAGACATTTAGGTTGTTACTGACTTGTGTCTATTATGAGTAGTGCTGACATGAACATTTTTGTACTTTTTGGTGCATAAAAGCTGTACTGGGTATACACTTAGTAGAATTCCTGAAGTGTAGGGTGTACTAGATACAAGGAGAAGTGACAAATGCCCAGTGATAATGGGAGTTCTCAGCACACCTCTCTCAGTAACATAGAACAAGGAGAGAAAAAGCTAGAAGGCTATAGTTTAACAGTGGTCAGCAAACTTTCTGTAAAGGGCAGCGAGAGCAAATATTCTAGGCTCTGCGGGCCAGATGGTCTGTCTGCACCTGCTTAGCTCTGCCATTGTTAAGATGAAAGTAGCCATAGAAAATACATAAACAAATGGGTATGGCCGAGGTCTGGAAAAACATTATTTACAAAAACAGGTCACCAGCCTACGATAGTGCTAACCCTGAACCGTTAGAATAACATGATTAACAAGAATAACATGATTAACAAACTTGATTGATGTGAAACACTCCACCCAACAATTTTCCTCAGATGCACATAGAACATTTATAAAAAGTTTGCATGTGGTAGGCCAGAAAGCCAGTCTAAACAAATTTCAAAGGATTGAAATTATTTGGAAGATTTTCTCTACTACAGTGTAATTAAGCTTAGAAAGCAATACCAAAATGATATCTAGAAAAATCTCCATTTTGGGGCGCCTGGGTGGCTCATTCGGTTAACATCCTACCCTTGATTTTGGCCTAGGCCGTGATCTCACAGTTCGTGAGTTCAAGCCCCACATCAGTCTCTGCACTCTTAGCACCAAGCCTGTTTGGGATTCTTTCTCTCTCCCTCTCTGTCCCTGCCCTACTCATGCTTGTGCTCTGTCTTAAAAAAAACATTTTTAAAAAAGAAGGAAGAATGAAAATCAATGTATAAGCAAGCATCTATGTAGTTCTGTCTTTTTCTAAAAAAATCTAGTGATTAGTATTTTATTTACTTATTTTAATATTTACTTATAAAAAAAATTTTTTTAACATTATTTATTTTTGAGAGACAGAGAGAGACAGAGCATGAGCAGGGGAGGGGCAGAGAGAGAGGGAGACACAGAATCCGGGGCAGGCTCCAGGCTCCGAGCTGTCAGCACAGACCCTGATGCGGGGCTCAAACTCACAAACCCCGAGTTCATGACCTGAGCCGAGGTCGGACGCTTAACCGACTGAGCCACCCAGGCACCCCTAATATTTATTTATCTTTGAGAGAGAGAGAGAGGGAGAAAGAGAGAGAGAGAGAGACATAGAGTGAGCAGGGAAGACACAGAATCCGAAGTAGGCTCCAGGCTCCGAGCTGTCAGCACAGAGCCCGACATGGGGCCCAAACCCATGAACCACGAGATCATGACCCAAGCTGAAGTCAGATCCTCAACCAACTGAGCCACCCAGGCGCCCCGTAGTGATTAGTATTTTAAAGTGCTGGCTTCATACAATTAGTACAGAAACTTCTCCTACTTTACTGTGATCTGTGAGAGTTTATATAATACCAGAATCATCTGTACTGTAAACTTTAGGTAGAAGTCGTCAGGCCCTGATGACTTTTTTCTTTTTAACTTTTTTTCATGGAGATTCAGAATAGAGAGAACATTACAATTCATGCCCATCACTAAGCTTCCACAATTATCAACTCATGGCCAGTCAGGTTCATCATGCCTCTGCCACTTCTGGTTTTTCTCTGGAGAATGTCATAGCACATGCAAGGCCTGTTGTCCTTAAACTTGTAAATATTCTATTGTGCATCTCTAACTGGTAAGGTCATTGAAAAAATTCATAACCAGTAGGCCATTTTCAAATGTATCAAAATGAATAATTCTTTTATTTGATCCAAGACCTAGTGCCTATTCATATTCAGGTTTTTTCTGATATTGGCAATGTTGCCCTTAACATTGGGTTGTTTGAGTTATGACCCAAATAATGTGCATTACATTTCCTTCTTATACCTCTTAGGTCTCTGTTATTCTTTAACAGCCCCTCTTCTGTTTCCTTTTTTCCTCCTCTTATGTGTCAACATGTTGCATTAAGTATATGGCACCATTAATGAAAGATTCTTGCCAAGAGAGTCATCAGACCTCATAAGTCCAACTACCCAGTTTATAAGAAAAGTTTAGGGGAGGTGGGGAAGAACAAGTTAAACTATAGAATGATGAAGCACTCAGCCAAATCCTGAAGCTAGGGTATCTTATGGGCCAGGGTACTTGTTTTCTTCTGTCCTCCCTTCATTCCTTCTTAAAGCCTATGGCTGTCGATTTACAATGACTTGCAACATCTTTAGTTTTATTTCAAGTGGAGATTTTTTTTTAATTTAAAAATATTTAATTTTAAAAAAAATCCTGTGGTATTGCAGGGAAGAAAAAAGACGTGAATTCCATTTTCCCAGTCTACAGAGCCAGCTATAACAGTTATTCACATTGTTATATTTATTTTTGTGTGTATAAACACATACACACACACACACACACACACACACACACACACAGATATAGATGTATTGCTTTACTTTGGCAGAAATACAGTATCGTATTATATACATAATGAGTAGAAATGTGCTTTGTTCATTGAGCTGTATAGCATGGACATTTTTTATTTCCGGAAATTTGTATTAACATATTAAATAATCACATAATATTCCATTAGGTAGAATGTAATTATTCATTCAATTAATCCTCTATCAGTGGACCTAAACAGTACCTCAGGGGTTTCTACACACCCCCTCTCCTCAAGTTCAGTAATTTGCTGGAACAGCTCACAGAACTCAGTAAAGTAACTACTTTACTTACTATCACCAGTTTATTATAAGAGATACAAAGGAACAGCCAGGTGAAGAGGTACATAGGGTAGTGTCCAGAAGGGTCCTGAGCACAGGAGCTTGTGTCCCTGTGCGGTTGGGGTACACCACCCTCTTGGCACCTCGAAGTGTTCACCAACTCAGAAGCTCTCCAAACCTGTAACGTAGGAGATTTTGTGGATTAAATAGGCCTGATTGATTAAATCATTGACCAAGCTCAATCTCCAGCCCTTCTCTGCTTCCCAGAGGTTCCAGAGGTGAGGCTGAAAGTTCCAACCCTCTAATCATGCCTTGGTCTTTTTGGGGACCAACTCCCATCCTGAGGCTATTTGGGGACCCCCAGCCACCAATAAATCATTGGCATATAAAAGCTACTCTTGTCTCTCCAGAGAGTCCAGAGATTTTAGGAGCTCTGTGCCAGGAATCTGGGACAAATACCAAATACCTATTTCCCATTGTACCATGAGTCTAAGGAAGTAGCCACTCCATTCCTAGGTTTGTAACAAAAAGAATACTGTATCTTATGAACTGCTTTTTTAAATATCAATTTAGGCTTTTCTCCTGTAACCTATTAATTTATTTTAGTGGCTACTAAAATAAAGGGCTAATAAAATAAAGAGGTTGGCTGCCAACCTGACATCTATGCCCCTTAAAAAAAAAATCCCTATTTTATTTAGACAGCTATCCATCTGGGAACTTGACCTTAACATTCAGCTCAGCAGGAAATGCAGATTAGTCCTACCAGTCAGGGTACGTCGTCCATTGCCATTCTCAGTTTCATTGCTGTGTTCCAGGCGTGAACATTTTATGCAGCTCTGATCTGTTAAATGTGAGGGAAAGTCTGCCAAGGAGCTTCTTGGAAACAGTTGGGTCCTTGATCTCCATTCCTAGAGATCTCAGTTGTAAACTCATTCCTATCTCACTCCCTAGTTGCTGCCTTGTAGGGTGAAAGCAGTATTCAAATTGACTTCATGGTGTTGGTGTCCTCAGTGTGGGTCTCCAGTTTCCAGCATGGCTCCAGGGCTTGGCCCGTGGGGAGACTGATCTCTGATCTGCTGCTCCTGAGGCAAGAATGAGGCTGCATTTGCTTTCCTGATTATGTGGAAGGAGCTGGCTGGGGGTGGACAACAGATATTACAAGAGACAGTTGCAGGGGCTCTGTTTTTGTAACTGTGACCATATAGCCACTCCACAGTATGGCCACTCCACAGTGTGATGTGCCAAGGGAATAAAGTTCATAAAGTGCATGAGAAAGAGAGAGAGAGAGAAAAAAAAAAAAACAACTGTATCGTGAGGCTATTGGAAAAGGGATATGTCATAAAGGAGAGAGGCAGATGTGGATTCAGATCCCACGTTACTACTTAGGAAAGATGTTAACCTGGACAACACACTTCACCTGACCAAGCCTCAGCTTACTTGCGCTTAAAATGGAGACAATGCTTGGGGCGCCTGGGTGGCTCAGTCGGTTAAGCGTCCGACTTCGGCTCAGGTCATGATCTCGCGGTTGGTGAGTTCAAGCCCCGCGTCGGGCCCTGTGCTGACAGCTCGGGGCCTGGAGCCTGTTTCGGATTCTGTGTCTCCCTCTCTCTGACCCTCCCCCGTTCATGCTCTGTCTCTCTCTGTCCCAAAAATAAATAAACGTTAAAAAAAAAAAAATAAATGGAGATAATGCTTACCTTATAGAGTAGTACTGAGGATTAAATAAGACGATGGTCATGATTTGTATAGTATCTTGGTCTTCAAATGGGATAATTGCTCCAGTGCAATAAACAAAAATTTTATGGATGTGTAGGCACAGGTGGGTTTAAGGCAGTTTCCAAAGCCACCACTTATATACATTATCTTTCCTAAAATTGATCTGTGTGAGAAATTGACAGCAGGCAAGACCATGAGCCGTGTTCTTCTCCCATTTCTTTCACATCCATTCTTGTCCAACTTTGCCCTCACCCCCCCAAAAAAACAGACATTCCTCTCACCCATTCTGTATCTTCCCATGGAGCCTGGCCTCATAATGTAAAAGCTTCCTGGGTGTTAAAGAGACAGAGGAAATGTTGGGGCCTGTTGTTAGAATCCACACAGCCGAAGAGAGCTGTGGTCCCAGGTGTATGTCCTCTTGCCATTGAATTTGCTCTTGAATCCACAGGTTCTAGTCCAGGGGAACGAGGCATTATTGGTCCTAGAAGGAGGAGGTTCCAGGCCTGGGAGATCATCATTTCTGGCAGCAGCCTGACCTGAGATACCTTGACTATATCTTCTGGGCAGGCCCAGAGCAGACAGAAGACAGAGCATATCCTGGAGTTTCTAGCCCTTTTTTAAGAACAGGAGAAAATGACCAAGGCCCAGGTGAGGTTTGTTGTACCTTTCTGTCCTTTGTTTCCCAGTGGATTTGTGGAAGCTTCTAACAGTTTGATAAAATGAGACAGTATATGTTGATAAAAGTCAGGGTCTGTTGGAAAATAAGTTTGGGTTATAATCTTCAAATCTGGGCAAATTAGGAAGCAAAGGATATGTATAGGTCCTAGGGGCCATACAAAGTCCTTAAGGATGGGAGCTAAATGGCTGTATAAGGCCTTGTGGGCTGCCTTAGCTTTGAATTTGTGTCTCCTCCTCTTGGCAGCTGTGGTACTAAGAAAAACATGAAATATTACATGATTTGCAGTGTCTGTGAGGAGAAAGCAAACCATTTCTTCAGGGAAAGTAATCTCATTGCTCAGAGAGTCTAAGAAATTTCTTTTCCTAGCTCTCCAGAGAGATTTTGTGGTAGACAGTGTCCTCGATATCAACCATGTAATAAAGGCATAGGATGCTTCCTTTGGCTTTTTCTCATCGTGTTCCTCAGAGTAAGCTCAGAGGGTAATGCCAGAGCAGAACTGGATTGGACAGAATTCTTCAAAAGCAGTGCACCTTGACAATAGAACCTTCCAGCAGTCCACACTTTACCCAGGAATAAAGCCTGGATTATTTAATAGAATGAATGGGCTGCTTGACCTTTGAGCCATTCTCCATGAAGAATTCTGCCATTTGGCGGAAGACAGCTAAAAGTTCCATTCTTTGATAACAGCTTGGAATACAGATAGTGACAATGCTCCCTGTATACCTTTTTGTTTGTTTGTTTGTTTGTTTTCTAGAGAGAGAAAAAGAGGATGCACCTGCACGCATGTTATGTGTGAGAGGAGCAGAGAGAGAAGGGGAGACAGGATCCAAAGCGGGCTTTGTGCTGACAGCACGGCCCCTCCTTTATACCTTCTTTTTTAACTTTTTAAATTTTTTAATGTTTAATTTTGAGAGAGAGAGAGAGAGTAGGGGAGGGGCAGAGAGCTAGGGAGACACAGAATCCAAAGCAGGCTCCAGGCTCTAGGCTCTGAGCTGTCAGCACAGAGCCCGATACAGGGCTCGAACCCACAGACTGTGAGATCATGACCGACCTGAGCCAAAATCGGACACTTAAGCAACTGAGCCACCCAGGCGCCCCTATACCTTCTTAACCACAGGTTCAGAAAAAGAAGTCAGAGTCAACTATTCTTAGTTTGGCCTTTGTATTTTTATTTTATTTATTTTAATTTTTTTAAATGTTTATTTATTTTTGAGAGAGAGAGAGAGACAGACAGAGCACGAGTAGGGGAGGAGCCGAGAGAGAGAGGGAGACTTAGAATCTGAAGCAGGCTCCAGGCTCTGAGGTGTCAGCAAAGAGCCCGACACAGGGCTCCAACTCATGAACTGTGAGATCATGACCTGAGCCAAAGTCAGATGCTTAACTGACTGAGCCACCCAGGTGCCCCTGGCCTTTGTATTTTTAAATACTTAATGGTGCATGGCTATATTTAAGTGTAAAAAAGTCAAGCAAAAAGAAGTATTTGCACTAAAAGAGAATATCCCCTTTTACCTTTTCCTGCCCAACCCCCAAACCAAGGAGTAACAGATGTTAATAGTTTGGGTCTTCTGACTAATCTCTGTATAATTGACATATGGTAGAATATATTTATACACATTTCTATATGCATACGTATGTGTATATGTTAAGATTTTTTAGGGGCGCCTGGGTGGCTCAGTCAGTTAAGCATCTGACTCAGCTCAGGTCATGATTTCATGGTTTGTGAGTTTGAGCCCTGCATCCAGCCTGCTGCTGTCAGCTCAAAGCCCACTTCAGATCTTTTCCCTCTCTGTCTACCCCTCTCCCACTCGCAGTCTTTTTCTGTCTCTCTCAAAAATAAATAAACATCAAAAAAATCTTAAATCTATAAAGATTTTTGGTCTTTAATCTATAAAGATATGTCTGGAATACATATATACTAGTTGGGGACTTGATTTTTTTTTTTTTTCATGTAAGAGAATGCCTTGAAGATCATTGATACCAATGTTTATATCTACCAAATTGATTTTAACGTTTGCAGGGTATATTACAGCATGGAGGTGCTGTAATACATTCTTGCCTGCTTTTGATGGGTGTTTAGATGATGGATAGTTTTTCACTTATAAACAAAGAATGAACATTTCCTTCTGCACATTGTTTTGTCTCTGAAAATATTTTTTTTCGAATATGATTTTGATACTCTTTTAGCCTACAAAGAACTAATTAGTAGAATTCCATGGTGCTGTTGGCTGAATGTTTGTTTTCCCACAAAATTTATATGTTGAAATCTTGCCCCCCAGGGATGATGGTGTTAGGCGGTGGGGGCCTTTGGACCAGCAGGTGGGCCCTCAACAGAATACAACCATTCTGGCTCCTTGATCTGGGATCTCCTACCTTCCCCAACTGTGAGAAATAAATTTCTGTTTTTATAAGCTACCCAGTCTGTGTTATTTTGTTATAGCAGCCTGAGACTAAGACACAGGGTCCTGTGGTATGTGAAATAGTAACCGTGCACATAATTTATCACAGGAAGTCAATCAGAACGTGTTCCTGTCCCGCTTTTCTGCATCATCTGTTCTGCCTTAGAGTGCATTGGCATTGGTTGTTACAGGCACCGTTATCATTTGAGGACGTGGCCGTGAGCTTCTCCCGGGAGGAGTGGCGGCTCCTGGTCCCCGCCCAGAAGGACCTGTACCGGGACGTGATGCTGGAGAACTACAGGAACCTGGTGTCAGTGGGTGAGGACAGCATCACAGTCAGTTGTCTTTCGTTTCTCATTGAGTAGAACCCATAGTGTCTCTGAAATATCTCCTGGTTGGCACTAACATGTGGTAGGGTATAGACTTTTATTTTCCCGTTTGGCCCTAGAGTGTATACGCTCTCCCTTCCCCTAGGAAAAAGATTTTACTTTACTGAAGTACAAATGATGCATAAACTTTCTCCGGTTTATGTAGGTGCCCAAGCTAAAATACTTGGTGCCAAGTCTTCAGTGATTTCCCATTTTACAGGATACCAAGCCAGCGAACCAGATTCACTCTTCCAGTTGGAGCATGGAGGACCACTGTGGGCAGTAGAGGGAGCAGCTCCGAGGCCACCCTGTCCAGGTGAGTGACTGAAAGGAAAACCAAGAAAACTAGAATTCCAGTCGGTCAGGGAAAGGTTAACACTTGGTTGTGTCGAGAGCTTTTCTTATACCAGTTGGTGACACAAATATAATCAACTCCTTTCTGTATCTTTGTTCTTTATTAGGGCTGTTCTTTGTCAGCTATTAAAGGATGAGGTTTTCCCCACACCCCGTTTTTTTTTTTTTTTTCTCATTTCTAGATCTGATTATAGTCTGTCCCACCTTGGATCCATACTCTCCTGCCTCAGCTGTGCACACCTTCTTCCTTATTTATTTATTTATATTTATTTATTTATAGAGGTCTCCCAGGAGTGGGGGAGGGACAGAGGGAGAGGGAAAGAGAGACTATCAAGCAGGCTCTGCACTGTCAGTGAGGGGCCGGATTCAGGGCTCAAACTCGTGAACTATGAGATCATGACCTGAGCCGAAATCAAGAGTCAGATGCTTAATTGACTGAGCCCCCCAGGCGCCCCTCCGTTTCTTTTTCTGCAGCGTTCCCACTTCCTCTTCTCTGCCTGCTTGCTCTCAAACAGATGGCTTTGGACTTGGCCCAGCTCTCATCTTCTGCACATCCCTGCCCCTTTTGAAAGGGCTGATGTCCCTCCCTGCCAACTCATGTCCCCTGAGGTCATCTGAAACCACACGTACCTTGTCTCTCAGGGCACCTCTATCTATTTCTTCACCCTCTGCTTCCCCAACTTGCAGGTTCTGTTGTTTTTTTTAAATCTTCTGCTTGATTCTCATATTAAAAGTTTCATTCATTGTCAAGGCCTAAGCTCCTGTCCTGAGAGAGTCCCAGGTTGGGAGAGTCCCAAATTGACCTCTTCTGCTAACGTCTAATCTGCACTGTAATGCAGGTATGTTGCCAGCCACCAGGGCAGCTGCCCTTTGACGTCCTACTCGCCATAAGCGAAACCAGAGTCCTCCTTTCTCCTAGATGATGTCTTCACCATCATAGAGCGTATTCATATATACTGACGAGTTAAGCTGTCTGTAGTCTGACAGTTATTCCCAAGTGGACACCTGCCCTTCTGTAGTCTGATCTGACCTTTAATTCTCTATTTTGCCTGCACCCAGGATAATTATCCTGTGAAATCCTTTTTCCTTCTGCTTCAGTGCCGGAACCTGAGATCATTTTTCCTCCTGGTGAATCCTTTCATTCCTAGTGCATTTTACTTAGTTTCTGCTGTACCGCTGTTCACACTGGTGCCTGGTCACTGGTGAGTTTTGCCTTGAGTTTTCTGTATTTCTCTATTACTTTTTGGAAGGTCTTTGCTGTTTGTATTAAATTTGTTGTTTTGGGGTGCCTGGCTGGCTCAGTCAGTGGAGCATGCAACTCTTGATCTCAGGGTTGTGAGTTCGAGCCCCGCATTGAGTGTAGAGATTACTTAAAAATACAATCTTTAAAAAAGCTCTTTTTGTTGTTTTGGAAAGGCCTTTGGAAATTGCATGCACATGCTCAATTCCCACCTCAGAGTAGGCTGTGATCATTTAGACTTGGATTGCTGAGTTGCTACACTCACCCCCACACTGGCTGTTTGCAGTTTTTGGTTTGTCCCTTTTTTTTCTTTTCTTTTGAGAGAGAGAGTATGAAGGGGAGAGAGGGGCAGAAGGAGAGGGTGAGAGAGAATCGTAAGCAGGCTCCACACCCAGCACAGAGCCTGACATGTGGCTTGATCTCATGACTGTGAGATCATGACCTGAGACAAAATCAGGAGTCAGACACTTAACCGACTGAGCCCCCCAGGCACCCCCGGTTAGTCCCTTTTTTTTTTTTTTTTTTTTTTTTAACGTTTATTTATTTTTGAGACAGAGAGAGACAGAGCATGAACGGGGGAGGGTCAGAGAGAGAGGGAGACACAGAATCTGAAACAGGCTCCAGGCTCTGAGCTGTCAGCACAGAGCCCGACGCGGGGCTCAAACTCACGAACCACGAGATCATGACCTGAGCCGAAGTTGGACGCTTAACCGACTGAGCCACCCAGGCGCCCCAAGTCCCTTTTAATGGTATGGCTGCATTCCTTTGTGGGCAGAGGGCATTAAAGCAGTGAAACTTAATGAGAAAACATGAAAGTGAGAATTGGTTAAAAAAAAAAAAAAAAAAAAGGCCCACATATATTTAGAAGTTGAGAAGATAAGAACCCAGCCAGGTAGAGTGAGAAGTATCAGGGCTCTGGAAGGAGGAGGGTCAGAAGATGTCCCAGAAACAAGCCACAAACTTATTCTGGGGAGGCAGAAGTGATATATTTTATTGAATGCCACAGATACCACAGTGTCCAGTGAACTAACGGCTGGCATCTATGCATTTGATTGTGTTGCATTTTTACGTCCAGATACTGCCTTCTTTTTATCTCCCCAAAGTTCCAGTGCACACTTGGAACTCCATCTTCCCTAACGTCTCTGTACTCTGTCTAAACTGCACTGACTCAGTCATGATCGACAGGTGTTATTGTATTGCTTCGCTGGTTAGGATGAGGCTTCCTTTTCCATACAGAGAAAGGGTCTCTATCTCACTGTTCCTTACTGCGTACAGACTGCATAATCATTCACGTGCATCTGTTCATCACATCTTGAAAACAGGTCTCGCTTCGGTTTTTTGTTTGTTTGTTTGGTTTTTAAATCAGGGATCTGTGTAAACTGTGTGGGAAGTTTTTCAAACCACAGACTTTGTCTCTTAAGATTTATCTTCTGATCTACTCGGTATGGGGAGGGTCCTGAGCAAATGAGGTTGGAAATGCTCGCTAGGCCAGCTGTGCTTTGATCCCTGTAGTAGAACTGCCACCCAAATACAGCTCCAAAAGGTTCAAATGTAATGAAGGACAGAAATACCTTACAAGTGTCCAAAGTCCTCAGTTGCGAAGGGTTGACAGAGATGCCTGAAATTCTAAAATTGTTAGCATTTGATTATGAGGCATAGAAGGGACTGTTTTTGTAAAGTTAGAGAAAATTGAGCTTTGATAAAGTGTTATAGAAAGAATGAAGTACTTTTTGGAAGCATGATAAAATAATTTCTGCAAGAAAGATGTTAGAGTTTCAAATAAAAATGATGATGGAAGGCCTGTGGGTCAGTAAAAAGATTTTGGAGATGGAAATGAGGAAGGCAATTGAGAGATGAGACTATGTGAAAGGAAATGGCTGATTACTGTGGATTTTATGTTAATAATTGGCTTAGAAAGTGTGACTTTGGTTCTGTCTGAGCTTTTTTTGCTATTTCTAGAGAGTCTTGCTTGATAGATAGCTGGGTAGTAGCATTGGAACAATAAGAAGTTAGAGCTTGGAGCTCTAGAATAAGTGGAAGATAAGGCAGGTCAATGTTTTGTTCCTGGATAGAGGATGATTCTTCAGAATCTCTTAACTGGTGCCAGAGAGGAGATAGGAACAGAGATTAAGGAAGAATGTAGCATTAGTTGAAAGGAAAAAATTGGGAGATGAGTCTATCAAGTAGATTATAATGGCAAATATGGATATTACCGTATATACGAATGTGATAGTCTGTACTGTGCCGTCCATTGTGTTGGCCACTGGTCACATGTGGCTACTTAAATTTATTTAACATTACGTAAAGTTACAAATTCAGTTCTCCTGCCACTCTGGTCACCCACATTCAGGTGCCCAGTAGCCACACACAGCTAGTGGGTACCATATTAGAAAACACAGATATAAAACATTCCCATTGTTGCAGAAGATTTTATTGAATAGCACAGTACACAGTTGCAGTATGATGAAACTGAGGAGAAGCTGATGTTTCCACCAGTTAGGACAGCTATACTCTTCTCTGGGGCAAGGGCGGATGGCCCAAGGACCTATTTTTAAATTCCAGGTGGACATACACGTGTCTGGATATATTGGACTGAGGGAGGTTGTATCGTTTTTACATAGAAAGTTGAAGTATTGGCTACTGTAGTACTCTAAATAGGTAATTGGTGTTATTATAAAAGTTTAGTTTTGATGTGCAGGTGGAATGAGAGGGGAAAGGTTTAGTAACAAGGGATTATTGACTATTTTGCCTCAATAATCTTGGGATAAGATTCCGTAGATCCTGCATTCTGATTTTCCAATTTCAGCCCTTTCTTATGAAAACCTCCATTGTTTATATGTTTGGTCAGCATTTGTTTGATGTTTGTGGATGGGATTTTCATATTCTCTTTGCATATCACTCTCCCAAAACTCTTAAGACTTGGAATCCATGAAATTCTTGTCCAGGGCCTTCCCCTTTCTCTGTCCATTACCTCATCTGGTTCTGTGTAGTCCAAATGTTTAAGTACTGTTTATATACTCAACTTAAAATTGTTATCTGAAGTCTGGAACTTTCTCCACACTCCTAGATCTAACCGGATACTTCATATTTGTTGTTGAATGTTTATCTCAGACCTGATGCATTCCTCAAAACGGAACGCTTGATTCCCCACGCATACCAAACCTAACTCCCTGATTTTCCTCATCGTATTAAATGGCACCAGCACCCTACACAGATGCTTAAGCCACATATCGAGGAGCTATCCTCAATGATTCCCTTTTCTTCTTCTAGCACTCATTCTTGAGTGAGCCTTCTCTTTTCCTCCTGTCACTCTTTCCCTTCTCTGTACTATGTCCTTGTTTTTGTACATTTCTCTAACTCCATTGTAGTCAGTCACACTGAAGCTGCTGTTTGTTACCTCTTTTGAGCGGGGGAGAGGCAGAGAGAGTCAGGGAGAGAAAGAATCCCAAGCAGGCTCCACACTCAGCACAGATCCCGGCACAGGACTCAGTCTCACAACCATAAGATCACGACCTGAGCCAATATCGAGTTGGACGCTTAACCTACTGAACCATCCAGGTTCCCTAGAAGGTGCTGTTACCTCTTGCCTGAACTCTGATGTAGATTCTTGTGTATTCTTTCAATATTTTCACCTCTCCAGTTCATTCTTCATGCAACAGCCATGTGACATTTGGAAATACCAATTCAGAATGGGTTGTATTCCTGCCAGAAAATGTTTGGTGGCTTCTGGCCATCGCTCTTATCATAAAATCCAGTTTTTTAAACCTTTTTTTTTTTTAATGTTTATTTATTGTGTGAGAGAGAGAGAGCACACATGTGCATGCAAGCAGGGGAGGGGCAGAGAGAGGGGGAGATAGAATTCCAAGCGGGCTGCGTGTTGTCAAGTGTAGAGCCCAATGCGGGGTCTTGAACCCATGAACCTCGAGATCACGACCTGAGCCAAAATCAAGAGTTGGATGCTTAACGAAATGAGCCACCACCCAGGCACCCCAATAGAAAATCCAGTTTCTGACAAAGTCTCCCTACATCATCTATATGGTCTCAGTTCTGCCTCCCTTTCCAAACTTACCTGTTTCTACTTCACTCAAGCCAAGGACATAATCCAGGTGCACCAGCCTCTCTTATGTTTCTTGATCATGCCTAAGATTTTCTGCTTCTGAGTTTTTGCATTGGTTGTTCCTTTTTGGAATGTTATTCATCGAGTTATCTGTATAACACCGCTCATTCTTACCCTGTGATGTCACCTTAACTTCCTTGTCTCATGGATGATTATTTTATCTAAGACTAACCTACCACTACTCTGTCACCTTCATACACACTGTTTTGCACGTTCTGTAATTTTTTTATTTCTTTGGTTACTTGTTGATCCTCCCTTCCCCCCATCTTTTTCTCTGTCTTGTTACTAGAATGACAGCTCCACAGAGACAGAGTATATAAGTTACCTTAGTGTGACCGATATATTGTAATTCTAATATTCAAACATAGTATGGTAATATTCTAATATCATATTCTAATGTATTCCCAAACACCAGCGCATTCAGTGTTTGTTGGATGAAAGGATCCATCCCCTCCATCTTCTTTTGTTCTGTTCCAGTCACAGTGTGGTTCTGTTTTTACTTGTCTCCATTTTGCAAGGTCCTATTTGGAGAGAAGCCTAAGTTATATTTATTCATTGTAGACTATCCATTGTTGTTTCTAAAGTACGTGTTTTTCCTTTTGCTGTTTTATAGTGTTGTCTTTTTCTCACAGAGCACAGGGTACATTTCTCTTAGACTTCGATCTTAGAGCTAGCCCAAACCATGGCTTTTTTTTTTTTTTTAACCTTCTTTTCCCCCTAAAATTATCATGGATGTTTTCATTGTTCTTTTTCCTAGAAGAAATATGGGAGATTGACCATATGCAGTGGCAACCAGAAAACCAAAACGAGATTAAAACTTTGGAAAGATGTCAGCAAAATTATGCACTTGGAAATAATTTCAATTTATGCAAAAGTCTTGTTCCTTTAACACAAAGACACAATAAATTTGGTTCACATTGTAAAGGTTTGAAATCACATTTAGGTTTTGTTCTCCAGAATAGAAGATATGCAGGAGAAGATCGTGATGAGTTTAGTGGATATGGGAAATCCTCTGTCTACATCCAACAGGATACAACTCTTACTGGAATTAAATGCACTAAATCACAGCTCGGTGAACATCAAAAAACTTACGCAGAAGAGAAACCACACGAATGCAGTGAGTGCGGTAAGGTCTTCTCCAGGAAGGCACAGCTCATTAGACATCAGAGAACTGAAAGAGGAGAAAAGCCCCATGGATGCAGTGAATGTGGGAAGACATTCATGAGGAAGATTCAGCTCACTGAACACCAGAGAATTCATACTGGAGAGAAGCCCCATGAGTGTAATGAATGTGGAAAAGCGTTCTCTAGGAAGTCACAGCTTATGGTACATCAGAGAACTCACACAGGAGAGAAACCCTATGGATGCAGTGAATGTGGAAAAGCCTTCAGCAGGAAGTGCCGGCTCAATAGACACCAGCGATCTCACACTGGAGAGAAGCTCTATGGATGCAGCGTGTGTGGGAAGGCCTTTTCCCAGAAGGCATACCTCATTGCACATCAGAGACTTCACACAGGAGAGAAGCCTTACGAGTGCAGTGAATGTGGAAGAACTTTCTTTTTTAAGTCAGACCTGACCAAGCATCAGAGAATTCATACAGGAGAGAAACCTTATGAATGCAGTGAGTGCGAAAAAGCCTTCAGGAGCAAGTCAAAGCTCATTCAGCATCAGCGAACTCATACTGGAGAGAGGCCGTATGCATGCAGTGAATGTGGCAAAGCCTTTGCCCACATGTCAGTCCTCATGAAACATAAGAAAACTCATGCAAGAGAGAAAACTATAAATTCACTGAAAGTGGAAAAACCTTCCTCAGGGAGTCCTAGCTCTTTATACGTGAGTAAACTTGCCCAGGAGCAAAACCAGATGAACACGGTGCCTGTGGAAATACCTTCTTCGGGAACTCAGCCCTTGTTAAACCTCAGTGAGCTCCTTGGGGGTAGAAATGTAGTGTTTGTGGAACAGCCTTTTCTAAGAAGTCAGGCCTCAGTAAGTAATCTGGAGTTTGCACAGGGAATATGTCTTGCAAATGCAGTGAATGTGACCACACCTTCTGTAATAAATTATGTCTTATATGTTACAGACATTGTGTAGGAAAGAAAATCCTCTGGTACCAGGATCTATCTGATACTAGAAAAGCCTTTAGCAAGAATCCTCCACACATTCTATGTGAGAGCTCATTTTGGGCAGAAGTGCTGTGGAGGCACAGTGGTGGTGGAGGCTACGTCTGTGAGAATTCAGACTTATTAAATATCCATGAAATCCCAGTCCACAGAAATGCAGCTATTGTGGGGAACCCGTTTCCCGGAGATGATTATCTCCATTGCTATCAAAGAATTCCCACAGGACCAGAACATGAGGAAAGAATGTGATGATGTTTTCAATGATAAGTTGTACCTAATCACATGCCAGAGAAGTGTAGAAAGATATTAGAGACACTGAATACAGACAGCATTTTTAGTAAAATGTGGAAGAACTCATAGGAAAGAGAGACCCCTGAATGCAATAAAAGATGGAAATTCTATCACCAAACTAACTAATGTGTCACAATTTTATACCTTGGGAATGAATCTGGGAAAGACTTCTCTAATAAATGAAATCTTGGGCACCAGGAATTGCGTTATGTAGCAAAAACCTATGAATATGATGAATGTGGAGATACAAGTGTATTAGTTTCTTATCGCTGCTGTAACAAATTACCATAAATTTGTTGGCTTAAAATAACAGAGATGTATTATCTTATAGTTCTGGAGGTCTGAAGTCTGAAATGCATCTCACTGGGCTCAGAGCAAGGGGTTGGCAGGACTGCATTTCTTTCTGGAGGCTCCAGGGAGAACCTGTTCTCTTGGTCCACTAGTTTCTAGAAGCTGCCCAAATCTGTGGCTTGCAGGCCCCTTCCACCTCAAAGCCAGCAATGGCCAGTCAATTCCTCCATCACTCTGGCACTGCCTCCTGCCTCCCTCTCCCACATTTAAGGACCTGTGTGACTACATTGGGCCCACCCAGATAATCCAGGATAACCTTCCTATTTAAAATCAGCTAATTAGCAACCTTAACTCCACCTAACTACCTTGATTCTCCCTTGCCTTATTCTCTGACATATTCACAGGTCCTGGTGATTAAGATGTGGATATCTTTGGGGGGCCATTATCCTGCCTATTGCAGACCACCATCTGGCACCCAGTGATTTGTGTCCATACCACATGGAAAATACATTCGCTCTATCCCAGCACCTCCAAATGTCGCAAACTATTAACAGCACCAACTCAAAGTCCAAAAATCCCACCTAAATCTTATCAGCTCAAAAGCTCTAAATCAAGCATTGGGTGAGGCTCTGCATACAGATTGTCCTGAGGCACAATTCCTTTCTTGACTGTGAGCCTGTGAAACTCCAGAAACAGTCACATGGCCCTAAAATACCCAATTGCGTCTTTTGCTTCAAATGCCCTGTGCCCTGTAGCGTAACACATTTACAGGTTCTGGGGATTAGGACATGAATGTCTTTGGGAGGTCATTTTGTCTACCACAAAAACATTACATTTCAGAGAATTCATACTACAGTAAATTCCTACCTAGCCATTAAATAAATGTAGAGAAGCATGTTCTCAGAGAAGTAATTGTCTTTAGTTATCATGGTCCAAATACAGTAACACTTTTCCCTGAAATCAAGGAATCTTACACTTGTGTCATTAGATGTGATCACCATGGAATGCTCTTGAAATATGGAAATCAAGTGATACACTGGAGAAGAACTAAATGTTTTAAAGGAACATGAGATTTATGTGCTGCAGATGTCAAACGTATGTTTGTATCTATTCTGAAATTGTATAAATTATCCCGTTCTGAGTATGGTACTCCATACCACACCTAAGTGTGAGAATTTTTCACAGCCAATTCCAACAGCCCTGTTTCTTTAACAGTAAATGTTTAATGTATATACCCTCATTAAATAATGAAAAAGATAGAAAAATACAGGAATGGACCGCAGACATAGGGTAATAGGGACATCAGGACAGCTATCTCTCAGAGAAAGGAAACAAATGAAGGAAGCCTTACGATTGCCCCCAGCTTATAGCCTGGAGAGAGTTTCCACTCTGCAGCATAGGGAGAGGGAATCTAATCAGATCCTGGCAGTCTGTGAACTGAGACAGTTTAGAGTTCGGAGAATTCAAAGCGACTCAAATTCACGGGGCAGATCACAGGAGAGGACAGAGCTGCACCCAGGGTGAGAGCGTTCCCCCATATGATTTTCAGTTGTGAGCAGCACGTGTATGTGCGGAAACTCCCAGGGCTGGAGAAAGAACCACTGGAAATGAACAGGCAGAACCATCCTTGGAGGTTGCACACGTGGGGAATAATTTGTGTTTCCACCAGCTGGAATGGAAACCCCTCCTAACATCGGGAGAATCACAGTGGGACTTCAGAAAAATAGTGACTCTACTGGGTGATTCATGTTGGCTCTAGACTAAAGGCTGCTCTGAACCCTCCTGACAAAGGAGAAATGCAAGCGGCTACCAACGCAAACTGTTTCCAAGTAATTTAACTCCTTCCCAGACCAGAGCCCAGTAGTATTTAAAGAATAGAAAGGAATCCCGTCGACCAACAATGTCAAACTCAGTGTCTGGCATCTAGTCAAAACCTACCCAGGGATGCAAACAAAAAACAAAACAAAACAGGAAAACAGGACGTGTAAACGTGAAGAAAAGTCAATAGAGACCCAGAATTGGCATGGGTGACAGAAATAACAGAAAATTATGTTAAAAACAGCCATTGTAAGTGTTCTGTATGCTCAAGAAGGTGGTGTCAAGTAGATTATAAGAGTTACAATTTACTGGGGTTTCTCTCCACAGGAGCAAAGGGATAGACGAGGCCCAGTCTAGTCACTGGAGCCCCTAACCCCAGGTTGTTCAGCCTCCCAGGAAGAGGCCAGAAGATCATTTCCATCAGTGAGGACCAGGTCCTGTGAGGAGGAGACCCAGACCCAGCTGAAGTTGGGGAGTGTAGTTTGGTCTCTGTCTAGTCCGTCTTTGGTTTTTGTGGGAACTGAGGCACCCGTGCACGGCCACAGGTTTCTGGAAAGTGTGGTTTGGGGTGCATGGTCTTCCTAGTTACGGGCTGGTGTTTCTTGGCTGTTTGGCTGCCACGGGGGTTCTGGCACATGTAGTTCATCTGCCTTTGTCTGTTTTTCTTCACATGAGAATTTGGCCTGGGTCCAAGCGGTTGTTGAAGAGGGTGCCTGTCAGAACCTTATCAAAGACCGCTGGGGCTTCTGTATGCAGCATGTGAGGGAACTGGCTTTCCATGGGTCAGTTCCAAACTCATCCTGTGGCTCAGCTTGGGCAAGGTCAGATCTTGGTAGGTCTGTCCTGCTGTATGGCTGGGGTAAGAGATGGCACTAGACAGCTCCTTTGTTGTGTGGGAGGCATTCGCCCTTGTTCCTCCGGGTTCTAGGTGGCTAGATGGACCCCGTGTTGGGAGCTTGGGAGGGGAATTTGATTGTGGGTCCTACTGAACCTTACTGTACCTTCTATCCCACCCCTTCCCCTCCTGGTCCCCAGAAAAACTTGGAGTGTCTTTGTGTTCCGTGGGGTGTCTTGTCCTGGCCTCCTCTTACCCGCTGTGTCACCATGAACAAAAAACTTCTAGAACAGTGTCTGCCATGCAGTGCCTTGAGGACTAAGCAAGCAACTTTCAAAGAGTATTCTTATGAATGAGATGATTTAGGCAGAAAGAAATTTGATTTACACACTTTAGAACATACAACAATCTGTACACATTTATAGATTCTACCTACTTTGTCTTGATTTCCAGCCTAGAGCTTCAGTCTCTAGATTTTAGAACCTGCCAGACCTCAGAGGAGAAGTCCAGAATCAGCTACCCCACAACAAGTTGTCTGGTGCTGGTTTGGGACAGGGGAGGATTTACTCCAGGTTTGCCTTTTTCTGTGTTTGTAGGTTTGTTTTAGGGGTGAAGGTAGAAGACTAGAGATTCCTAGTTGGTGTGTGGGCTGATTAGTCCCCTGTCTGAGGCTGTCTTCCTGACCTTAGCTTTGTGCTTTTGAGGGTTCATCCTTCATGAAAAGAGGGGAGTTGAGTAATTGTCAAAACCCCAAAAGCTAGCCTCTCATTGAAGTGTCTCCTTTAGGGGCGCCTGGGTGGTTCAGTCCGTTAAGCGGCCGACTTCGGCTCAGGTCACGACCTCATGGTTTGTGGGTTTGAGCCCTGCGTCGGGCTCTGTGCTGACAGCCTGGAGCCTGCTTCAAATTCTATGTGTGTGTCTCTCTCTCTTCTTCCCCTGCTCGCGCTCTGTCTCTCTCTGTCTCTCTCCCTCTCAAAAATAAATAAACATTTTTTAAAAATGGCTCCTTTATCCTTGGTCAGCGCTCTCTTGTCAGATGTTGAGAACCAGAAAAGACAATTGACTAAAAATGCTGGCCATTTCCTAAGAACAGAAGAAAACTTGAAGGTCCTGGTGGGCTTTTGTTTGTTTCTGTGTTTTGCCTTCATTCTCATGGGTTTGCAGAGGCATGTAAAAATAATTATCAAATGGAAACATACGCTTTCCTAAATTCAGAATTTAAGGAAAAATAAGCCATAACATTAAGATTAGGACAAAGGTAGAATAGGGAAATGTAGACCATAGAGTTCACTTAAAGGAATACTGGTGAATAGATATGTAAGAATGTATGATGTGTGTAAGTTGAATTACAAATACTTTTTAAGATTTTATTTTTAAGTAATCTCCATGCTCAACGTGGGGCTCAGACTCAACCCCAGGATCAAGAGTCTCACACTCTACTGACTGAGCCAGCCAGGTGCCCCAAATTACAAATACTTTCTAATGTTTCCATTATCAATAATGTGTTAGTTTTCTCTTGCCCAAAAAATTCTCACAAACTTTTATAATGCAAATTTATTATCCCACAGAGGTTTGGATTGGCTTGGCTAATTTCTCTGCCCTGAATTCCCTAAGACTGAAATCAAGGTGTTGACCCACAGGGCTTTTTTAAAAATGTTGTTATTTATTTTTTTGAGAGAGAGAGAGAGCGCGCGCGCGCGCGCACGCAAGCGGGGGAGGGGCAGAGAGAGAGGGAGACACAGAATCTGAAGCAGGCTCCAGGCTCTGAGCTGTCAGCACAGAGCCCAATGCGGGGCTTGAACTCATGAACCGTGAAATCATGACCTGAGCTGAAACCAAGAGTCAGACGCCTGACCAACTAAGCCACCCAGCCACCCCGACATTTTATCTTGTGAATTTGGTAGATTCACTCATAAATTTTGTAGTTTCTGTAGGCTTTCTTGGGTTTTCTTTATACAGAATCCTGTTGTCTGCAAATAACAACAATATTCTTTTCTGATATTTAAGCCTATTATTTTTCATGTATTATTGCGCTGTGAGGTCCTCTAGTATGATGTAGAGTATGGGAGTGAACATTTTGTCTCATTCTCAGTCTTAAAGCAAAAGTGCATTTTGCACATGGAATGGTTGTGAATTTTGGTGCCTCAAGGACAGACTGTGCTGGGTTGAATGGTATGTCTTGTTTTTATTATTGTTGTTGATTTTATTGTTATTATTTTAGTGGTAGCTATAGAGCTCACAGTGTGACATTTTTAATTCATCAAGGTTGACTTAGAATTGGTATTGTGCCATTTTACACTATTCATTTCACACATGACACCTTACCTTTCCTACTTCACACTTGTAATTCACACATTCTACATCACACTTCCAAAAATGTAATAACCTAAGGGCCATATAATTCCTTTTAGGTCCACACCTTGTCTTTTGAGCTATTGTTGTCCCACTTTTTAGTTTTTTATTGTTATAAGCCCACCTTACAGTGTTATTTATTTTGTACTGAGGCAATAAAGGGTGAGATAGTAAATATTTTCAGCTTTGCTGGCTATACAGTCTCTATCACATCTGTTCAATGATCTCTTCTAGAGCAAAAGCATTCAGAGATATGTAAACAAATGGATGTGGCTATGTTCTAATAAAACTTCATTTACAGAAGTAGTCAGGGAGCTGAATTTGGCCCATGGACCTCGCTTCTAAACAATTCACCCTTTAAGGAAAATGAGAAGAATATCTTATTATTTACCATATCTGGTGTTGACTGTTTTCTACTGATTGGAGTTTTCAACTAGGAAATTTTCTTTCAGCCTGAAAACATCCTTTAGGATTTCATTTGTGCAGATCTTTCAGCAGTGAATTCTCTCAGATTTTGCTTATTTAAAAATGTATCTCCAGTGGCTCTGTGGTGTAATGTGTAGTGCATTGGACTTCTAGTGACGAAAATGTCTTTATTTCACACTGCTTTTAAAATAATATTTTCCCTGAGGATAGAATTCTGGGTTAACAGTGCTTGTTTGTTTGTTTGTTTGTTTATTGGTCACTTTAAAGATGTGATTAAAGTATCTTCTGACCTCCCAGAATTGTTTCTGGTTAGAAGTCAGCAATCATGCCTATCGCTATTTCCCAGTATATAATGTGCCTTTTTCCCCCTCTGACTCTTTTCAAGATTTAGTTTTTATCTTTGGTTTTCAGCAGCTTCAGTATGATGTGCCTGAAATGTGCTTTGTCATTAAAAGATATCATATTTTCCTTTTAATGTCTTTAGGATTAGTAGTGTTGATTAATTTTTCATCACTTTGTTTTAGTTTCTCTTCTCTCTTTTTTGTTAATCAGTCTCCCTATGGCTTTACCAATTTTAGTAATCTTTTCAATTTTCTTGTTTATCAGTTTCCTATTCATTTGTTTTTAGCATGTTTAGTTTGTTTGCTGATTTTCCCCCTAGCCTCATAAAGTAGGAATTAGATCATTGATTTTACACCTTTCTCTTTTACCTATAACCACTGGTAGGCTGCATTTATGTTATGTAGACCTTATCAGTATAACTGCCAAGCACACACAATGATTTTTTTAATTTTTTTTTTCAATATATGAAGTTTATTGTCAAATTGGTTTCCATACAACACCCAGTGCTCATCCCAAAAGGTGCCCTCCTCAATACCCATCACCCACCCTCCCCTCCCTCCCACCCCCCATCAACCCTCAGTTTGTTCTCAGATTTTTAACAGTCTCTTATGCTTTGGCTCTCTCCCACTCTAACCTCTTTTTTTTTTTTCCCTTCCCCCGATTTTTTTAATTTTTAAGAAAATATTCATTTTTTTTTTTTTGAGAGAGAGAGCATGAGTGGGGGAGGGGCAGAGAGAGAGAGGGAAACACAGAGTCTGAAGTAGACTCCAGGCTCTGAGCTGTCAGCCCAGAGCCTGATGCAGGGCTCAAACTTGTGAACTGGGAGATCATGAGCTGAAGTCAGATGCTTAACCGACTAAGCCACCCAGGCACCTCTAATTTTTTTTATTTGTTTTTGAAAAAGAGAGAGAGAGAGAGAGATGGAGGGAGGGAGGGAAGGAGGGAGAGGGAGAGGGGCAAAGAGGGGGACAGAGGATCCAAAGCAGGCTCTGTGTTGACAGCAGAGAGCCCGATGTAGGGCTCGAACCCACCAGCTGTAAGATCAGGACCCGACCTGAAGTTGGATGCTCAACCAACTGAGCCACCCAGGTACCCCAGAATGATATTTTTAAAGTGGGCCATGGTTTTGAGAATTGGTAAAGATCAGTCATGCCTGGTAATAACCCACTTTGTCAATATTTTCCTTCCTAGTTAGTGCTTTTTGCATCTTGTATATGAAATCTTTGCATATCCCATAATAATCGATGAGTCTTGTAAGTTTTTCCCTAGAAATTTGAATACTTCATTGTTTATATTTAGGCCGGTGATCCATCCTGTATTTACTTTTCGGTATGTGTGAGGTGGGAGTGAAAATCTTGCCCCCTCCCCGTATAGTTATCCAATTGAACAGCTGTTGTTGAAAAGACCATTGTTTTTCCCCTACCGAATTACATTGGCATCTTGTCATAAAATAGGTAATTTTGTATACTGAGTCATCTTTCTGGGATCTTTGTATTTTTTTCTATTGTTGTATTTACTACCCTAGTACTAATAATACTACCATATCTTGATTACTATAGGTTTTTATGTATTAAGTCTTAAAATCTGTGAGGGTTATGCTCTCCAGGTTTTTTCTTCTTCAACATTGCCTTGGATATTCCAAGTCTTTTCTACATCTGTATACAGTTTAGAATTGACCTCTATGTTTCTTACTCTCTCCTTTGCATTTCAGGCTGGGGGTTTAGATCTCTATTCCAATATACTAATTCTTCATCTGTATCTGTTCAGCTATTAAATTGTCAATTAGGTCACCAGTTTTAGTTACTATATACACTATATACAGTCAATTCTTATTATTGACAATAGTTACATTCTGTAAAGTCACCATGAACACTGATTACCAAATATTGAACAATTGCTCCTAGGAGAAATATGGGTTAGATTCCTGTGAGCCCCTGGTCACAACATTTTCGTCAAGCAAGGCATAACCTTGGTTTTTGTGTGCTTATGTTTAAAGACACCTTATTTAACATATATCATTAATTTATTGATATAAATCTCATGACCAACTACATTATAACTCATGCCTATACAGAGCTTATCTAACACATAGATTTTCTCCATAAGGGGCATCACTGCCTTACTGCCTTATTGCACTTAGAAACATTAAACAGTTTTTCAGCACGTGCTTGGGGACCATTTCAAATAGCAAAATCACTAAGAAAAAAGCAAAAACGTGGGGGAAAAACCCAAAAACAATGGCATTAAATAGACCATGAAAAGGACCCTGGTTTACAGTATGAGAACTGAAACAAGAAGGCAGGACATCATTTTGTTCAAACTCAACTGGGAATATACCCAAGGGGGCAATTCCAATTACCCACTGCTCAAATGACTCTTCGCTCCCTGCAGAATTTCACTGTGACTGTTGATATCGAGGTTACAATGAAATATTAACAGGTAGGTGAATTCACAGTCAAGAAACCCTCTGTGACTAATGAGGGTTGACTGTACACTTGACCCCTTGAACAACATGGGTTTGAACTGCGTGGATCCGTCACATTTCTCTAACATCCTTTATTGAAGGACTACAGTATTTAAACATATACAAAATATGTGTTAATGGTTTATGTTATTGGTAAGGCTTCTGGTCAACATTAGGCTACTAGTAGGTAAGTTTTTGGGGGGTCAAAAGTTATACATGGATTTTTGACTGCATAAGGGGTTGCTGCCTCTAACCCTCATATTGTTCAAGGGTCAACAGGTTCATATACATCTGAATAGTCATTAAAAATTTTTTTATGAGAGCCTGGATTGCTCCATCGTTAAGTGTCTAAGTTTGGCTCAGATTAGGATCTTGCAGTTCGTGGGTTCAAGGCCCACAAGTCTTGCTTGGGATTCTCTCCCCCCCCCCCCCCCGCCCCTCTTCTCTCTCTCTCAAAATAAATAAATAAACTTAAAAAAATAGGGGTGCCTGGGTGGCTCAGTCAGTTAAGCCTCTCACTTCAGCTTAGGTTATGATCTCACTGTTCATGAATTTGAGCCCCGTGTCGGGCTATGCGCTGACAGCTCACAGCCTGGAGCCTGTTTTGGTTTCTGTGTCTCCTTCTCTCTCTCCCCCTCCGCCACTCACACTCTGTCTCTCTCTCAAAAATAAATAAACATTAAAAAAAAATTAGGGGCACCTGGGTGGCTCAGTCGGTTGAGCGTCTGACTTCGGCTAAGATCATGATCTCACAGTTCGTGGGTTCGAGCCCCACATCGGGGCTGACAGCTCGGAGCCTGGAGCCTGACAGTTCGGAGCCTGGAGCCTGCTTCGGATTCTGTGTCTCCTTCTCTCTGCCCCTTCCCTGCTCATGCTCTGTCTCTCTCTCTCTCAAAAATAAACAAATGTTAAAAAAAATAAAAATAAAAAATTTTAATATATTTAAAAAATTTTTTAAGTTAGTTTATTTATTTATTTATTTATTTATTTATTTAGAGGCCACAAGTGAGTGAGGGGCAGAGAGAGAGGGAGTGAGAGAGAAGCAGGGCTTGTGCTCACCCGAAGTGGGGCTCAAGCTCACCCGATGCAGAGCTCGAACTCCTGAACTGTGAGATCATGACCTGAGCTGAAGTCCGATGTTTAACCGACTGAGCCACTCAGCCACCCTTGAGTTTATGTATTTTTAGAGAGAGAAGAGTGTGCACGCATGAGTGAGAGCAGGGGGTTGGGCAGAAAGAGAAGAGAGAAAAAAGAGAGAATCCCAAGCAGTCTCCGAATGCTGTCAGCACAGAGCCCGATGTGGGACTCAAACTCATAAACTGAGATCATGACCCGAGCTGGAATCAAGAGTTAGATGATGGGGCGCCTGGGTGGCTCAGTCGGTTAAGTGTCCAACTTTGGTGCAAACCATGATCTCACGGTTCACGAGTTTGAGCCCCATGTCAGGCTCTGTGCTGATGGCTCAGAGCCTGGAGCCTGCTTCAGATTCTGTGTCTCCCAACCTCTCTGCCCCTCCCCTGCTCGTGCTCTGTCTCTCTCAAAAATAGTAAATAAATATTTAAAAAAAGGGTTGGATGCTTAATCAACTGAGCCACCCAGGAGCCCCAAGATTTTATTTTTAAGTAATGTCCACACCCAAATTGGGGCTCAATCTCACAACCCTGAAATCAAGAGTCACATAGTCTTCCAACTGAGCCAGCCAGGCGCCCTGAATGGTCATTTTAATAATATCTCATTCTTTCCTCATATTTTGGATGTGTTATTTCTCAATATATTACAACATACTAATGGCCCATGCTGATAATTAACGCATGTGCAGTCATTTCATGTCTGATTCTGTGTTCTCTCTGTTGATACATGTTTCCCTGTTGATACATGTTGATACATGTTGATACATGTTTCCCTAACATGGTGATAGATGTTAACTAGACTTACTGTGACAGTCATCTCACAGATCTTTTGCAAATCATTATGTTGCACACCTGAGACTGATATAATGTATGTCAATTATACCTCAATAAAAATAAATAAAAGGTAGTGTTTAGTTGGAAAAAAGATAAAAGGTCCTTGAGGGCTACTTGGTGTGTTTTTATGTTAGCACTTTGCTCTCTACCTTTTAAGTAGATGTTAAAAATGTTTTTCAGAGGGGCGTGTGGGTGGCTCAGTAGGTTAAGTGTCCTACTCTTGATTTTGGCTCCAGTTGTGCATCTTACGGTCATGAGATTGAGCCCTGTGTCAGGCTCTACTCTGACATCAAGGACTCTGTTTAGGATTCTCTCTCCCCCTCTCTCTCTGCCCCTCCTCTGTGTCCCCGTGCCCGTGGGCACACCTCCCTCCCTTTCTCTGTCTCTCTCTCTCAAAATAAACGTTAAAAATGTTTTTCAGAGATTTCTATTTCAGGGATATTTTACCTGTAGGATTTAAGTATTCCTTTCAAAAACTCCTAATTTACTTATTTATTTTTTAAAGTAGGCTCCACATTGATCTCACAACCCTGAGATTATGAGTCACATGCTCAACCCACTGGGCCATCCAGGTGCCCCCCAAACTTCTAATTTATTGGATTAGTTGATAGTTAAGTGCACAATTGCAATATATTTTTTTAAATTGAAATATATTTGACATATAACATCATATAAATTTAAGGTGTGTAACATGTTGATTTGACACATCCATGTATTATAATATGGGAAGGCAGATTTAATGGCATTTTATTTCTTACCATAATGAATAATGAAAAGTATTACACAAAAACATAGCCTTTGTAAGGTATGGTAAAAACAACCGAAACATATACCCAGAGATCTTTCTCACGACAGTAACGATCACCACAAATTGAAGAAGAATGTGTTATTATAGGGATTCGTGTCATTTAAGGATGTATCTGTGGACTTCACTGGGGATGAGTGGTGCCTTCTAGTTCTGCTCAGAAGAATCTATACCAAGATATGATGTTGGAGAATTATAGCAACCTGTGACAGCAGTTCAAGATGATTGCCCTGTGTCAATCAGAGTGTCACAGACAGTAGCCTTTCGTTTTTCATTTGCCCTGGCTTCCAAAGAGCTTCAACATACTGGACTTTAGTTTATAGGCAATAGATTCTTAATCTGACTTCTGTTCCCAGACAGAATTTATGTGCTGTCACCTTCAATAGATCCTTAATCTGCCAAAGTGGAAGTATGTCAGTTCCTGAGACCTTGTGCTTTTCCTGGGTATCCCCCACCCAGTCAGATTATAAGTGTCCAAGTCTTTGTCGTTTCCCATGAACAGGCTATCCAGCTACCAACCCACATATGATCCTTAATTTTGAGCACGGAGGGAAGCCATGGAGCATAGAAGATGAAATGCAATGTCAGTACTCTTCAGGTAAGTGAGCAGCTGAGAACCAGGAAGCTGTGAGACTTTGAAAGTAAAGTAGTTGCCCATGAGGGGATGACCCCTTCCAAATGTGTTTAAAAAGGCCAAAACGTTAAAGATCATTGCAAATACCTAAGTCATTAACGAGGCTCTCATTTGCCTGGTGTTTCAAGGGAGATGCACCTCTTGTTCTCTCTTTTGGGTTGATTCATATTCAGGAGGATGTTTTCTTTGCAGCTTGCAGACTTCCTTCTCCTCTTCTGCTTCCTGTCTGGCAATGTCCCTCCCTGTGTTCTCCGCAGCTCTTGTTTTCACCCCTCTCACCTGACTGAATAATGTCACAATTCACCTAGTTAACACCGAAGCCTTTTATCCAGCAATCTGGTTTTTGGATTTCTGTGGGCCATGTGAAAAATGTATAAAAACAAGTGAGAAGTTAGGAATGTTGACCACAGTGGTATTCTCTAAATATGATATTAGAGTTTTGGGAAGGTTCACTGTCTATAGCATGGAGAACTAGAGAAGAATCAGTACGAGAGAATAACTATGCTTATCTTGCAGTGAGAAGCCGAAGGTCCCTAAATTTAACCTGCTTCTCCCAGGTATTTGTTCAAGACTTAAGTTGGCATCTTTCCTTGGTCATCGTTTGCACCTGATGGATGGACTTACTTCATTCTCTGGGCATCTTCTAAAGTCTCCAGAGTCAGAGAGCATGAAGTTTCATCCTTGCCCATTTCTATCATTTGTTCTCAGTGGTTTCATTCATTTTCATGGACTTAAGAATACCATTTATGTGCTGATGACCCCCAAATGTTTGTTTGTAGGCCAGACCTTCTTTTATCCATGCACATTGACCTAGATATTTCATTTCTGCATTTGGAGACTTACTAGCTGCTTCAAACATCATGTCACCTGGTTCCTCTTTTCACTTACACAACAAATCCAATCCATAAGCGACTTCAGTCTATACTTTCTCCTTATTGTATCTGGAGGTCCTCCACTCCTTTCTGTAACTAATGTTTCACCCAAGGCCCAACGTTCATCGTCTCTTTCCAAAATTAATATAGTTTTCTTGAAAATGCTCTCACTTCTTTACTCTTGCTTCTCTCTGTTCGCCACATAACAGCCAGATTTTTTTTGTTTTGTCTGATTTTATTGCTTGTTTTTAAAAGTAATAGGGGGAGCCTGGGTGGCTCAGTTGGTCGAGCGTCTGACTTTGGCTCAGGTCACGATCTCACAGTTTGTGGGTTTGAGCCCTGCGTTGGGCTCTGTGCTGAATTTAAAAAAATTTAAAAAAATTTAAATTTAAAAAATTAAATTTAAAAAATTTAAAAATAAATTTAAAAAAATTTAATTTAAAAAATTTTTAAAAGTAAAAAATTAAAAAAAAAAAAAGTAAGTAATAGAAGTCAGTTTTTTCCAGCCTTTCACCCTCCAAATTCATGGACACAGAAACAAACAAACTTTATAAGTCTGGATTTATAAAGATATCACGTTCTGACAATTACTTGGGTAGGAAGAAATGGGTATGGAAGTTAATTAAGCCATCATATAGAAAGAATGATCTAAGTTGGAGAATAGAGGGAAATATCTAAAGTATAATCCAAGAAAAATCCTGTATGCAATAGAAGATCTTTACCAATTTTCACAAGCATAGTCCACAATCCTAAAAATAGTGCTTATGTAGCAATACTTAAGACCTTATTAGTGTGATAACGGATATATACACACAGGATGACATTCTTAAAGAGAAAATCAGGACATGTCACCTGTCTCCCACTGTTACCTTGAATGGCATCTTGCAACTATTAGTATAATATCTTAATTCTTTCCAGGATCCTCCCACATGTGAGCATTTCCTGACTCCTGCCCAAATTTTTGCTTTTTTATGTAAAAATTTTTAATGTTTATTTATTTTTGAGAGAGAGAGACAGAGAATCCCAAGCAAGCTCTGAGCTGCCAGCGCAGAGCCCAACACAGGCCTCAAACTGATGAACTGTGAGATCATGACTTGAGCCGAAATCAAGAGTCGGACGCTTAACCGACTACCCAGGTGCCCCTAAAATTTTTTTTAAAGTATAGCATACACACACAAAAGTGTATAGATACAAGGGTCCGGCTCAGTTAATTTTTACAATCAGTGTACTGTGTAACCAGCAGTAGATCAAAAGTACCAGACTTCTATGCAAGATCCACTGTGCGAACATAAAATAATCTCTTCCACATTCAGGTGTTGTAAGTAATATTCCTATATATCTTTACATAGATGTCTTTTATTTTTTATTTTTCTCCATTTAAAAATGTTTATTTCTGAATAGTTTAACTCAATGAGAAATCCCAAAATTATACACAAATTTCTTACACATTGTTTTTATAGGTTTCCCTAACTGGTAATATTCTACCACATTTGCATTATCATAGTATATCTACCTATTATTCCATACATATGTACATACTGTTTTTCTGAACTCTTTACCCCTAAATATGTAAGTGTGTGTTTCTTAGGAACAAGTTAGTTTTTTCATATAACCAAAATATTCAAAAAATTATCAAAAAAATAATCCGAATCAGAATACTGACATTGATACAGAACTATTACACAATATACAGAGCTTCCTCAAACTTTACTGATTTTCTCATTAATTTTTTTTATAGTAAATGAAATAAATTTTTTCTGGACCTTTCCTTATTATCTCGCTCATTCTATTGTGGGTACACTGGCTTTCACCCAGAAGTCAGAGCTCACTAATTATCACCTAACTCCTTTAGGGAAGAAACCATATGGATGCAATGAATGTGCAGTGAACGTTTTTGAACCACTCGTGACTGTGCTTCAGAGAACTTGTGCAGGAAGGAAATCCCATGAATGCACTGATTGTAGGAAAGCCTTTCCCAGTAAGGTGAAGCTAATAAGTAAAGCTACTCATCAGCAGACTCACACAAGGGAGAGACCGTTCGGGTGCAGTCAATGTCAAAAAGCCTTCGTTACAAAGTCAGCACTCAGCTGCCATCAGAAAACTCATCATAGAGAAGGGAAATCCTATGCATGCAGTAAATGTGGGAAAGCTTTTCCTTGGAAGTCAAAACTCGAATTACATCAGAGAACTCATTCGGGAGAGAGACCTTTCAGATGCAGAGTATGTGATAAAGCCTTCATGGTTCAGACACATCTGACTGTACATCAGAGAACTCACACAGGAGAGAGACCATATAAATGCTTGGATTGTGAAAAAGCGTTCTCAAAAAAGGCTCAGCTCGTAATCCATCAGCGAATTCACACAGGAGAGAGACCATACAGATGCAGTCAATGTCAGAAAGCATTCATTACAAAGTCAGCACTCATCTATCATCAGAAAACTCGTCATAGTGAAGGAAAATCCTATGGATGCGGTAAATGTGGGAAAGCTTTTCCTTGGAAGTCAAAACTCACCTTACATCAGAGAACTCATTCGGGAGAGAGACCTTTCAGATGCAAAGTATGTGATAAAGCCTTCATGGTTCGGACACATCTCACTGTGCATCAGAGAACTCACACCGGAGAGAAACCATATGAATGCTTGGATTGTGAGAAAGCGTTCTCAAAAAAGGCTCAACTCATGGTTCATCAGCGCATTCACGCAGGAGAGAGACCCTATGAATGCAGTCAGTGTCAACAAGCCTTCATCCAGAGGTCAGATTTAACTAATCATAAGAAAACTCAGCATGCAATAGGGAAATCTCATGGATGCGGTGAATGTGGGAAGGTTTTGTCCTCTAAGTCAACTCTCGTTATACATCAGAGAACCCATACAGGTGAGAAGCCCTTCAAGTGCAGTGTATGTGATAAAGCCTTCACATCAAAGGCACATCTTATTGTCCACCAGAGAATTCACACAGGAGAGAAACCATATGAATGTTTGGATTGTGAGAAAGCCTTCTCCACTAAGGCACATCTTATGATTCACCAGCGAATTCACACAGGAGAGAGACCCTATGAATGCCGTGAATGTCAACAGGCTTTCATCCAGAAATCAGGTCTCACTAACCATATGCAAAATTGTCATGCAAGAGTGAAATCTCATGGCTGCAGTGAATGTGGAAAGGTTTTGTCCTGTAAGTCAACTCTCATTATACATCAGAGAACCCATACCGGTGAGAAGCCTTTCAAATGTAACGTATGTGATAAAGCCTTCACGGCTAAATCGTATCTCACTGTCCATCAGAGAACTCATACAGGAGAGAGACCATATGAATGCTCTGATTGTAAGAAAGCATTTGCTACTTTGTCAACTCTCATAGGTCACCGGAGGACTCACACAGGAGAGAGGCCCTATGGATGCAATGAATGCCAAAAAGCCTTCTTTCGGAAGTCAGCTGTTCTTAATCATCAGCAAACTCAGCATAGAGGAAAAGTGTCTATGCAGTGACCATAGGAACATGAGAAATAGGTTTTGATGAGTCAGTCCTCTCTGTTCAGAGAACTCATTCAGAATAGAAATGCCATGAATGCTGTGATTATAGTAGACCTTTCAGAAACTTCAATAGGAAGTAAACCTTATAGATGCAAGGAAAGTTGTAAGCCTTTCATCCGAAGACTCCTCTCAGTATACCACAGGGATCTCACCAAAAGAGAGAAACATTATAAATGCAGTGATTGTCAAAAATTTCATTTGGGGGCCTCTGGGTGGCTCAGTCAGTTAAGCGTCCGACTTCAGCCTAGGTCATGATCTCGCAATTCCAGAGTTCGAGTCCCACGTTGGGCTCTGTGCTGACAGCTCAGAGCCTGGAGTCTGTTTCAGATTCTGTGCCTCCCTCCCCCCCTTCAAAAGTAAACAAACATTTAAAAAATGTCATTTGGAAGACGCTGTGCATTTAGGAGGCAATACCTGTGAGATGCAGGGAAAGTAGGAAATCAATTTCAAATCATTTTCAAAGCACATTTGTTACACTTTAGGGTATTCGTTCAGGAGAGGGACCCTAGAGTTGCAGTGAGTGCAGAAAAGCCAAGGAAAAATCACATTGTACATAAAAATAAAAATTACAGGAAGTTTGTGATAAAGGACTTACCATTCTCTGGAAAGTCAGACTCATTGACCATCTTGTGCAGGAGAGAAATACTGTGAATGTGATCTAGTCCTCCAATTAATGCATATCTTTGTACATCAACAAACTTGTGTAGGAGGAAAACCCTATTAATGTAGCAAATGTAGTAAAGGCTGCATCTAGACGTCAGAGCTCACTAATTATCTGCAAACTCATATAGTAGGTAAATCCTTTGGCCACAAAACTCATTGCATAGCAAGAAAGAAATGCCATTAATTACACTGATTATCTAAAATGCTTTATTTACATGGGGTTCCTGGGTGGCTCAGTCGGTTAAGTTTCCGGCTTCGGCTCAGGTCATGATCTCACAGTTTGTAAGTTTGACCCCTGTGTCAGGCTCTGTGCTGACAGTGTGGAGCCTGGACCCCAGAGCCTGCTTTGAGTTCTGTGTCTCCCTCTCTCTCTGCCCCTCCCCTGCTCACAATCTCTCTCTCTCTCTCTCTCTCTCTCTCTCAAAACTAAATAAACATTTAAAAACATTTAATACTTTATTTACAATTCAGAGCTTTTTAAATTGCTTTTTATTTTTTATTTTTATTATTATTTTCTTGAGAGAGAGAGAGAGAGAGAGAGAGAGTGAGAGTGTACAAGTTGGGGAGGGGCAGAGAAAGGGAGACACAGAATCTGAAGCAGGCTCCAGGCTCTGAGCCATTAGCACAGATCCCAATGTGGGGCTCAAACTCACGAACTGCAAATCATGACCTGAGCTGAAGTCAGATGCTTAACCGACCGAACTACCCAGGCGCCCCTACAATTCAGAGCTTTTTAAAAATAATTTCATATCTTGTTGAACAGATGGATCTTTCACCACTTCTGAAATGTAAAGGTAAAATAAGACTTTAAGAATGTAGAAGAGTGAAGGGGGGTGAAGTCATAGTCACACATTTAGTGAGTAGTAAACTGGAAAGGTATGTAAAACTTTGAGTTGCAATCAGAGGGGAGACCTGTTCAGGGCTGAAGGGAGGTCCTTAGTTTCTTACTACAAAAATCTCTTCTTAACTAAAGGCTACACAAATAAGAGTGTCAGTTTATAGAAAAACTCCAAATTGCACAAAACCCCATGAGGCAGGAGAAATGGACAGGATGGCAGGATGTGGGCTGTGGGGGCAGCCAGTCTGCAGCAGGGATGGCTGGGCTGGACCTGTAGGAAACAGCAGGCTGGCAAGTACAGAGGCAGAGGTTAGTGCATTCACCCAAAGCCCTTGCTTTCCAATCAGACTTTCTAGGATGCTGATGCTTTCCTCAAACAGGATACAATTCAGAGCTTTTTAATTGCCCCCTAACTCCCATAGCAGAGAAATCCTATTCTCAGACGAGGAAACAATTTCCAGGTTCAGTGAAGTTATAAAACCCATAAGGAATCATGTCTGATATATTATAGAAATACTGTGATCATAGTCACTAAAAATGCTTTCTGTAGAGGATTGGATATCATTGAGCATAATAAGCTCTTAAAAATAGAATTTGCTGTCCACAGAGCAGTGAATGTGGCAAAAGCATCAGTAATAGATTGTGTTTTACTTTTGCATTTCTGGATTTATTTCTTCACATCTGACCATATCTTACGTGTGATGCATGTTAGATTTGATGGAATGTCAGGGTTTTTCTATGTTTGATGGCATTTTAGATTTGGGTTATTAGCTAAACTTGGAAGCTATATATAGAACGAAATTATTTTATAAGGGATTAACATAATGGTTTTAGAAAGGATTCCAGAGATATTAGATATTTTCTCTGCAAATATGATACCATTTGAATACATTTAAAAAATCAGAATAAGGAGAAGTTGAATAGTGACAAAGGTTTATAGGAGTTATGTTCTGGACTATACTGTGTAATGTGGACTTTATGTATTTACCTTTATTATTTCTTGGAGTTACATGAAGGAACATTATTTTTAGGGTTTATTTCTCAGCATAGACATAGAATATTGAGTAACACAATCTTGTGTAAATAGGGATGTTCTATTTCCTTATGAGTCAGAATGTCTTGTAATATGTAATTTGACTCATTAATAAGTATTATAAAGAATAAGACTGCATAAGTTTGCTCTCCTTATTTTTACTGTGTTTTGTAATGTTTCTGCCAAGTGTGATAATCATCGCATAATACTTGAAGCCTCCGTTTTTCTAGAGCCTTATTTCTTAAATATGCAAAAGTGATAAAAGATTTACATGAAATACTAAAAACCAAGCAACACATGAGACAAAGGGGGAGAAAAGACTTGGGTTTGTGTGTGTGTGTTCATGTATATTTATTGCAAGTGCTGTATCATGCAGGAACCTTGGATTTATTATGAAAACACGTCCTTAAGCACTAGAAACATTTTCTGTCTTAGCATTTCCTAAAATACCCAGTATTTACTAACATTAGGAATGACATTGCAGAAATTGGAATTCTTGAACATAACTGGAATGTGAAGTGGTTCAGTTGCTGTGGAAAACAATTTGGCGGTCCCTCCAAAAAGTTAAATATGGAATTACATATGACCCCAGAATTCCACTCATAGGTATATATTCAACAAAATTGAAAACAGGTACTTCAATACTTGTACATGAATGTTCACAGCAGCACTATTCACAATAACCAAAAGGTGGAAATAATCTAGATGTCCATCAGTGAATGAATGGGCAAACAAAATGTGGTATGTATATACATACACGTATATATTACGTGTATGTATATATACGTGTATATATATGCGTGTATACATATTTATATACATGTATATATATACGTGTATATATATACACGTGTATATATATATGTATATATGCGTGTGTATGTGTGTATATATATACACGTGTATATATATATGTATATATATATGTATATATACATATATATATACATATATATATGTATGTATATATATATATACACACACATACACACACGTATACACTCATATATCTGTGATGGAATATTGATTACCTATACAAGTGAAGTGTTGTTAAATGTTATCACAGAAGCCTCAAAAACATGCTAAGTGAGAGAAGCCAGACAAAGAGGACCACATGTTGTATTCCTGTTTACATAAGATGTGCAGAATAGGTAAATCTATATAGCATAAAGCAAATTGGCGGTAGGGCACGTGGCTGGCCCAGTCAGAGGAGCATTCAAGTCTTGATCTGGAGGTTGTGAGTTCAAGCCCCACAATTGGGTGTAGAAATTGCTCAAATAAATAAAACTTGAAAAAAAAATACAGCAAATTGTTGGATTGGCTATCAGAGCCTGGGGAGAAGAGGGCATGGAGACTGATTAATGGTCACGGGTTGGGTTTGGTTTTAGAACGATGAAAATGTTTTGGAACGAGGTGGAGATGGTGGTAGCGTAACATCGTGAAGGTGTAAACGTCACTGAATTGTATACTTTGAAAGGCTAACATATTATGTCAACTTCTACATCAATAAAAATATACTTGAAAAGAATATCATTGTAAGAACGCTGGCCCTCAAAATACAGATAAAAGTCAACAGTTATTTGTGAAAAACATAATTTCTCCGCAAAGCAGATGTAAATATATCTTCTCAGCTTAATGGGTATTGGCTAGCAAAACTTTACAGCTAACATCACATTTAATGATAGACCCTCAAAGATGTTCCCAGGTTGTTGGGCAATGGGGTACACACATCTGCTGCCACCTTTCTCCTGAGCACTCCTGGAGATCTCAATCAGCACAATATGACAATAATAAAAACGAAAGGGCTTAAAATTGGAAACAGGAAAAAATTGCCATTATTTGCAGATGATATGATTGCCTACATGGCAGGAGAATCCACAGGCAACCACGTAGAATAGTAAGAGAACCCAGGAGGATTCTCTGGATGCTTGATCAATATGCAGCTTCGGTTGAGTGCTAGGCAATAATCAGAACATTTTTGAAAAGTACTCTGTTCACGGGACACCTGGGTGACTCTGTCGGTTAAGCGTCTGACTTCGGCTCAGGTCATGATCTCAGTTTGTGAGTTCGGGCCTTGTGTCGGGCTCTGTGCTGACAGCTCAGAGCCTGGATCCTGTTTCCGATTCTGTCTCCTATTTCTGCCCCTACTTGTGCTCTGTCTCTCAAAAATAAATAAATGTAAAAAAAATTTTTTTAAGTACTCTGTTCACGATAAACCTTATAAGAGAATTAGACAGTTTTACACCACTTTATTGAAAACTACTCGAGGTAACCGAAATAAAGGAAGAGGTAGATAGGTTACTAAATGTGAAGGCTCAGGGTCACTAAGACCACCTTCACCTCCAATAAGTCTTCCAAGTGCCAAGATGCCGTCAAACATTGCTGAACAGGCAAGAACTGATGAAGTGTAGTTCCCATGAACTTCTTCAAGAAGTTACTGGAACGTGAATTTTACCCATAAGAGATGAACAGGTAAACAATGGCAAAAGAACTGAGTGTAAGCGTCAAATCCCTTTAAGCAGAGATATAAAAGCGTTTAGTAGATTATGGGAATTTTAGTCACAGAGCCTAATGTAAGTGCTAAAAACAATGATAATATAGAAATTGTAAAACAAAAATTTGGGAGAGAATTGGGGAAAGAAGGTGAAAGGTAATGTGAGAACCTTGATCTCATCATTTTAGGGAGGGAGGTAAATATCGAAACTGACTTATCAAAAAATGGAAGAACAAATACACATAAAGTATATAAAGAAACATCGAGAAAGATCTGTAGTCAGCTCTGGGTAGTGGAAGGAAAGAAAGGAAGCAGAACGGTGTGAATTGTATTATTCCTCATAGTAGGGATTCCAGGATTAGGGTGTAGGCATCTTCAGAAATGGAAAGCAGAGTCACTTGTTGACCACGCTACCTTGGCAGGACAGCTCGAGAAGACAAACTTGGGAATGGCCTGAGAGGTGGGTAGGACTGGCAGTAACGGCCAGGGCCCCCACAGGAGGATGGGGATAGCACTTGTTGCAGCCTTCCCAATGTCTGGGTGACTCAGACTATCAGCAGAGGTCACGCCCTTAACAGTGAACCATTAGAACTCAGAGTCTAGTGTGTATGTGACACATCTCATCACTGTGACCCTAAGTGGGAGCAGGACTTGGAAATGACGATTCACTTTGCAGACGCTGGTAGGACCTTTCTCAGCACAGAGCTGAGCACGCCCTGTCTGTCCCTCGCTCCCTTAGACACAAGGTTCACCGCAGGGGGCTCAGCAAAGTTTTCTCGCAGCTGCACCTGCTGTTAATTAGTCTATGTCTTAATGATCCCCAGGAACTGCTGATGCTGACTTGTCTTGGGACTAACATTTACAGCTTCTCTGCAGACGCACCGTGGTCCCTTTGCAGAAGGTGTCAGTGCCTCGCAGATGACAGGGTAATTGCGGCTCATGGGGGGAAATGAACTTGGGGAATCTCAAGACAGATGACTGCTCTGGTTCTACTTGGCATATATTTACTGATGGCCACAGACCTGCTGCCGGTTCCTGTAAGAGCCCTGGTGAGTGTCTCATTACGGCTTAGACTCAGGTAAGGTATGGGGGGAATGTCTGAGGGGAGAGGGCAGGTACAGAACTGAACAGGACAGCGGTTTTCCCCTTGGGTCTCGGGACAACTTTGCCTCAGCTCTGGATTCCTTTCTTGGCTGACAGAGTGGTGGGACAGCGTAACCACAGAGACCCCAAGGCAGGCAAGGGATGGTCATGGGTACGAGCCTGGATGGGGCTGGACATTGCTGAGACTGAGGCCAGCCTGAGGGGAAAGAGTTGCAATTCTCCCTCCGCTTTCCCCTTAAGATTGCAGACGAGGGGTTTCATTGGCTCAAACCACTGAGAACTGGGCTGGGAGCAGTTGATAAATTTGATGTCAAGAGTTCGGGGTGAATGTTCAGCCTCTAGGTGGGGTCCCATGCCTACACACACAGACTCCTGCTGCTTCAGGACCTCCCGCAGACAGATTTCAGGATTTGGAATGGAGCTGGAGAGATGGATGGATGTGGGTTGTGATAGCGTGTGGCTTTTCTTCACCACTGAAAGGCACCATTTAAAAGCAACACTGACGAAGAGTCCAGCCTTTAGAACGAGAGGCAGCTTTTTTTTTTTTTTCAATTCCTAACTCAGCCTCCCTCCCTGAGGGACTGGGAGCTCCTGACCGTGCGTCTCAACGTCCCAACCTGTGAGCCAGGGATAGGAATGCAGGGTCACTCCGCACACCAAGTAGAGTGACTGAAAGAGGGTGGCGTTGCTGGTACACAGGAAATCTCTAGCAAATAGTAGTCATAGGTCCCTTCTGCATGATTCTAGAGCCAGTATTTTGCAGTAAGATGGACACACAGCTGGCAGCCCCATCATCAAATTCACCCCGTCTCTGTGTGACTCTCCCTATTGACGTCCCAACTCCATTTTTGTGTGGTTTTGGACACTTTGTGGGATGAGTCTGAATGACTGTGTGTGTGTGTGTGTGTGTGTGTGTTTGGGAGACCAAAGCTGGACATGGGTATCTAGACACGATGCTTACCAGTATTCCAGTGAATTAATCCTCTCCCAGATATGTATGAATAATGAGACATTACATACCTCAGGTCATCAGACCTTGTCTGCCATGTACTGGAATTGAGTGACATTGAGAAAGTTGAATTCTCTCTGCCTCATTTTCTATCCATGTAAAATAGGATAAGAATATTCTTTTTTTTTTATTTTTTTTATTTTTTTATTTATTTTTTTTTATTTTTTATTTTTTTTTATTTTTTTATTTTTTCAATATATGAAGTTTATTGTCAAATTGGTTTCCATACAACACCCAGTGCTCATCCCAAAAGGTGCCCTCCTCAATACCCATCACCCACCCTCCCCTCCCTCCCACCCCCCATCAACCCTCAGTTTGTTCTCAGTTTTTTTTTTTTTATTTTTTTATTTTTTTTTTATTTTTTAATATATGAAATTTACTGTCAAATTGGTTTCCATACAACACCCAGTGCTCATCCCAAAAGGTGCCCTCCTCAATACCCATCACCCACCCTGCCCTCCCTCCCACCCCCTATCCACCCTCAGTTTGTTCTCAGTTTTTAACAGTCTCTTATGCTTTGGCTCTCTCCCACTCTAACCTCTTTTTTTTTTTTTTTTTCCTTCCCCTCCCCCATGGGTTTCTGTTACGTTTGTCAGGATCCACATAAGAGTGAAACCATATGGTATCTGTCTTTCTCTGTATGGCTTATTTCACTTAGCATCACACTCTCCAGTTCCATCCATGTTGCTACAAAAGGCCATATTTCATTTTTTCTCATTGCCACGTAGTATGATAAGAATATTCTTTAACACCGAACACTCCATGTTAACTTACATGAAGGCCCTGTACTTCCCCCTAATGCCCAACATACAGAGAAGGTCATCAAGAAATTGTATCTGTTCATAGTTTGTCTGAACAGACTGTGAGCCACTTGTTGGGAAGTGGGTTAGAAATACAGAAAATGGTAGCACTGTTCTAATGTCTTCTTTCCGTGATCTGCATTTCTCTCTTTCTACTCCTTCTCTTTTCCTCTCCTGCCTCTCATTATGCTCCCACTTAGGTCAATAGGTTCTTCCAGTCCCATTCTTCTTCCTTGTCGGTCATCTCTAAGTGAGACCCAGGGGTTATTTCCAGAACTCTTGAAGCCAGGAGCTCTCTCAAACATCGCTCCCGCTTGGCTCCAACTAGCACATCTGACTGTGCCTAAGTCACCGGTACTGGACCTGTCCCTCAGAGTTCCATTTATTTTAATTTTCATGTTTATTTCTGACGAGGGCTTGCCCCTCGGGCACTTACATTAATGGAATTTTTCCCTCCTCATTCCTGCTGTCAGCTTAAAATTTGTTTCCATAAAGAAGACCCCACAAAGCACAGGCACCCAGGGGAAGAAGGAAACCCAGTGGACATCTTGGGGTCCGCTGCAGAAACTTTTAGTCCGTGGCAAAACAAAGCAGATGACACAGGATCCCTAAGACCTGGTTTGCGGGGGTCAGCTCCCACACCCACCACTAACTAATTGTGTGACTTTGGGCAAGGTTTGCACTGTCTGGGTTTCATTGTCGCTACCTGCCAAATGAGAATAATTACTCTATTTATCCCATTGGGTTACGTGGGCATTAAATGAAATCACTGTATTCAAAACCCTGAGAGCTGGCACAGAGTCAATACTCAGTGAGTTTTCACTAATTCCTTATTATCCTTATTGTCCTGGTCTTACAAAGCATAGGTTATAGTGCACGTTTCATTTGGAGCCTGGAGCAGGGCTGGGATTTGGTGGGATTTGATGTATCGGAACCATGTGTCACCTTTCCAGAAGGAAACACTAATTCACCCAGCCCCAATTTGATCCATGACCTGGCTGTGCTATTCTCTCGCGCACGTTCTGCAGTTTCTGGTCCTGATGGTGCCCTCGCTGCTGGAGAAAAGGAGGGTGGCCGTGTCCACGAGAGTCAGCGTGAGAGGGTTTTACAGGAACTCAGCAATACTGTCTGTGGGTGTCACAGCTCTTTATGGAGCCGGCACTGTTACTCTATAGAAACGTCTCCCTGGGACAGACAAGCCAGTGGGTCTTGTTACAGTCTGGACTGAAAGACAAATGTTAGAAGGAAGACATAATTAGGTCGCAAAACGCAGAGCTGTAGCTGATAGTCAAACAGATTTGCAGGTAGATCTGACTAGTCCTAGACTGTAACCCAGATCTCTCACCTCTGTTCTTCAGGCCTAGATGCTTTCTTTACCAGGTGGGGCTACTTTGCTCCTTACTATGGGGAGCCTCTCAGGATATTCAGACAATACCATCATTATATATTGTCGTAAGACCTTTTTATTAAGCATGAGATACATGTTCCCCGGTACACCATATTCACTTTAGAATGGAAAAAAGCAGAATCTTGGAGGTATTTGCTACTTACTATTTTTGAAAAAAAAAAAAAAAAAAAAAAGTCTTGTGTGTTGGTAAACATGGTAGTAAATTCACCTCCAGGGTTATGTTGAGCCCTTAGTCTGTGTCCGTGTGTGTGTGTGTGTGTGTGTGTGTGTGTGTGTGTGTGTGTGTGTTTTAACTAGAATAAAAACCTGTGTCAAAAATTCACAGTCCTAAATCTTACCTCCTCCGGGGCGGTGCATAACTTTGCCGCCTCCAGGAATGATTGACGGCCACGTGGGGGAGTGGTTGAGAAAGTTGCCAGTGAAACTCAAGCAATTGCCGTCGTTTCGAAACTATTTGCTGACTATTTGTCCTGTGGGCCAGGTAGCCTGCCGAGTGCTGGGGAGGCAGAGACCACAGAACAAACGCGTCCCCTGCTGATACTGAATTTAAGCTGGGGGGCTGAAACACAAAGTGACTATAAAATCTCGTATGAATAGCAGAAAGAGGCCTGAGTGAAAGCTGAAGGATTTTTGCTCCAAGGGAGAAAATAACTGGTGGCACCTGATTTAGGAGGCAGGCTTAGCGCCAGTGTCGCAGACAGAGCAACCGTAGCTGAGACCGAAGTAATGACTCAGAGTAATGCTGGCCTATGGACTGTGGAGGATGTTGCAGGCAAAGAGAACATTCTCTGTCTTGAAGATAGGAACGGGTTTAAAAACACAAGTCCTGAGGACAGCTGCATCCCGGGGGGCGTACTGGCTGTGCACAGGGGCAGGAAGATGAAGCCGGGAACGTAGGACTTGGGGAAGGATTTTGTCTTTTAAGCCTAAACACTATGGGATGTCAGCGAAAGCTTATCCGGGGAGTGACGTGATACAATCCAGGTTCCAAAAGTATTAGCCTGCTCTGGAGAATGCGTTGGTGGGAAGCAAGGGCCGGGTCGAGTATAAATGGGACAAAGGATTCAACGCCATCGCAATTACTGATAATGTAACAACACTGCTGGACAATCCAAGAGAATTAATGGAAAAAATATGAGCAGTAATATGATTGTTCAGTTAGAGAAATAAGAGATGATGATCATTAGCTTTCTTATACAAAAGCAAGAAAATAGGAAATAAGAAATAGGAATAGAAATTAATAGAAAATAGGAAATAAGAAATTAATGTGGCAAAAAGTAGCAGTAAATGGAATAAGTTTGAAAGAAGTGTGCAGAAAAAAAAAACGTGAGCTGAAAATAAGCAGAGCAGTAAAGAGAAAAAATTAGGAAATGTATCTCACGATATTATAAGGATATTAGTTCTTCTCCTTTTTCTCTATGAATTTAGAGAAATTCCAGCCAAAACTTAAACTATTCTAATAATTCACTTAAAGAAGAAAATGTGGGAAAATGACAAATAATTTGAAAAGAAAACAATACTGACAAGAGACGTGCCAGATACACTTAATCTGAAGCCAAATTTATAAATTTAACGTTTATTTATTTTTGAGACAGAGAGAGACAGAGCATGAATGGGGAGGGGCAGAGAGAGAGAGGGAGACACAGAACAGGAAGCAGGCTCCAGGCTCTGAGCCATCAGCCCAGAGCCCGACGCGGGGCTCGACGCGGGGCTCGAACTCACGGACCGCAAGATCGCGACCTGAGCTGAAGTCGGATGCTTAACCGACTGAGCCACCCAGGCGCCCCCAAATTTATAAATTTTAAAGTTCCATTTTTAGTTCTTTCTTCTTTTTGGCGGGTGAGGGGATATTTATTTTACTAATTTTATAAATGTTTGGCATTTTATGTTCAGGTTTTTTTTTTTTATGAAGTAGAATTGACATACAGTATTATGTTAGTTTTAGGTGCACATGGTGATTCAACATTTATATACATTATGAAACAGTCTCCATGCTAAGTCTAGTTACCATGTGTCACCATACAGAGTCACTAAAATACGATTCATTATTTTATCTATGCTGTACTTTACATCCCCATGACTTTTTTATTTTTATTTCTTTAATGTTTATTTATTTATTTTTGAGAGAGAGAGCAGGAGAGGGACAGAGAGGGAGAGAGAATCCCAAGCAGGCTCCACACCATTAGGGCAGGGCCTGACTCAGGACTTGAACCCACAAACCATGAGATCATTACCTGAGCCAAAATCAAGACTTGGACACTCAACTGACTGAGCCACCCAGGAGCCCCATTATTTTATTTTATGTTATGTTATGTTATGTTATGTTATGTTATGTTATGTTATGTTATTTTACTTTATTATTTATTTTTATCATTTTATTTTATTATTTTAATCTAAAAAGTATTTTTAATGTTTATATTTGAGAGAGAGAGAGGGAGAGAGCACAAGAGGGGGAGTGGCAGAGAGAGAGGGAGACACAGAATCTGAAGCAGGCTCCAGGCTCTGAGCTGTCAGCACAGAGCCCGACGCGGGGCTTGAACCCATGATTTGCGTGACCTGAGCCGAAGTCAGATGCTTAACTGACTGAGCCCCTTGGGCGCTATTTTATTTTTAAAGATTTTATTGTTAAGTAACCCCGGCACCCAACAGGAGGCTTGAACTCACAACCCCAAGATCAAGAGTCGCCCTTTCCACTGACTGAAGCCAGCCAGGTGCTGCCCCCCCCCCCCCCCCCGCCACCTTGACTTATCTTATAACTAGAACTTTATACCTCTTAATTTTCTTTCTCTATCTTCTTTCTTTCTCTAATTTCTTTCTCTTTCAACATTTAGGATATACATTTACCTCTGAGAATAGCTCTAACAAACTCCAAGGCTTAGAAGTATAGTGTTTTCAATATCATTCAACTTTAACCATTTTTGAAAACCCTTTTATATGGGAATAGTTTAGAAGTCACAGAAAGTCCCTCCGCCTTCTGGGATCTCTCCTGCACCGTTAGGTTTTGGTGTGAGTCGGCGGTTTTAGAAGTATCCATATTTAGATGTGGGTGTTTGTTTCGTCTTCAGTTCTCCCACTTCTGGGATTTCCTTAAATTTCCAGCTTTTTTTTTTTTTTCTTTATCCCTGAATTCTGTTCCCTGGCACCTTGAGATGTTAAGCCCTGCTGTTGTAACTGTGATCAAGGGACTAAATGAAGAGAAATTCCCTTTACTACCCTGATCACAGTTATAAAATCTGTTTTAAAATCATTGTCTGCCAATTCCAACATCTGGGTCATCTCGGGTTTAGTCTCTATTGGTTACTTTATTTATTTTTCTTCCTTGAGCATGGGCTACATTTTCATGTTCCTTTGTATGTTTAGAAATTGTGGGTTGTTTACTGATACACTGTAGAGAGTGGATTTTGTTACATTTCCCCGAAGAATATAGATTATTTTCTTTCAGCCAACATTTAATTTGGCTAAGTTTAAATACCATATTTTGAAATCTCAGTTTGGATAGTTTAGGCTTAGATGGACCACTTGCCATCTCGTCCACGTGTGCATAGTCAGGGGTCAGCCAGAGCCTTGGATAGAGGTTACATCCAAATCTATAGTTCCACCTTTGTGGCTTTCTTTTTTCACAGACTTCCTTCTCCTTTGCAGCTTCTGTGATCATCCTGAACTTTGTTTTTTGGTTCTTTAGACCAACAGGACTACGGAGATCTGTTTGGCTTCAGGCATTTTGCATGTTGCCAGCTACAGCCTGAACCTCAGAAACAGTGTCATTAAAAAAAATGGAAAACCTGGGGCGCCTGGGTGGTTCAGTCAGCTGAGCGTCTCACTTCAATTCAGGTCATGATCTTACAGCTTGTGAGTTCGAGCTCCGCATCAGGCTGTCTACTGTCAGCACAGAGCCTTCTTTGGATCCTTCTCCCCTGCTTTCTGCCCCTCCCTCCTTTGTGCCCGCAAGCTCTCTCTCTCTCAAAAATAAATAGACATTAAAAAAAAAAAAAAAAAAGGAAAACCCATAATTCTTCCAAGTGTCAACCCCTGCCAGGATCTGCTTGTTGTTGTTCCCTCTTTAGTGAACTAACTCTTTAGTTAGTCATTAAAAAAAAATATTTTGTCTGGAGTCTCTGGCGATTGTTTGCAAAGAAGCTGGTTCAGTGAGAGTTGCTCAGCTATTACCAGAAGCAGAAACTGCTCTTTCTTTTCTAGTTGACTGTTAGTGTTTTGGCCAGGAAGACCTCTTTCTTTTAATCTTTGGTGTAGTTCACTTCATTGATATTTTATTACCTTCTGATTTTGAGTCCATTAGAAAGTATTTCCCAGATTTTACATCTTCTAATATTTATATGGAGTGTTTCATTTTAACAGACTTATTTATCTTAGTTATCTTTCTGCTCTCACCTGCTCCACTGTTCTGTTTGTCTGTGTGCAAGTATGACACTCTTAATTACAGAGACTTTGAAGTATGTTTTAATTTCTGATAGAACTACTCTCTAGCTCATAGCAATTTTATACTTTTCCTACCTAACCTAGTATGTTATTCTTCATTTAATCTTTAGAATCCACTCACTGGGAGTGGAGGTTATGTCCTGAGCACGTATACTCAAGGATTTGGGAATAGACTAAATAACGAACCATCTTGAATGGCTATATGAACATAAGCAGAAACATGCCAGGATGGCTACTCTGAGGGGCAGTTTTGAGCTCACTGGTGTGGAGTGCCCTTCCCAGAAACGTTATTTCCATCCTCAGAAAGGGTAGTTGTCAAGGACCCAAGAGTCCCTTTCAGAGCTGGAAATATTGGAACAAATCTGTGACCGATGCTGTCACACTGAGTTCTAACTTTGTGACCTTCAGGCTCTTTGCTGAACCGCTTCTTCCCATGATCCCAAGAGAATGATGTTTGGCGACTTGATCCTGATGCTACTTTTCTTTGTCCAGACTGGGATTGGGGTCCTGGGGAATACCTTTCTTCTCTCATCCTATGCTTCCACGTCATGTATTGACCATGCCCTGAGGTCCATACACTTGATTCTCACCAACATGGCTGTGGCCAACTTCTTGGTTCTTGTCTCCAAGGGGATTCCCCAGATGATACTCACCTGGGGAGTAACACGTGTGCTGGGCACCATCGGGTGTAAATTTGTCTATTATATCCATAGAATGGCCCGAGGCCTTTCTCTCTGCACCACTTCCCTCCTGAGCAGTTTTCAGGCAGTCACCATCAGCCCCAGAGCCGGCAGGTGGATGGGCCTCAAAGAAAGAGCTTGGAAAAACATCAGGTCTTCTTGCTTTTTATGTTGGATCTCCAACCTGCTGGTAAACATCTTTATTCCCATAAATTTAGAATCTATTCAGCCTGTTCACAATTCTACCAACATACAGGATTATGGACTGTGCTCTTCTAAAACTCCTGAAACACCTGGTACTACAAAATACACAATTCTAATGACTTTCCCAGATGTTATCTTCATGGGAGCCGTGATTGGGGCCAGTGTTTACATGGTACTTTTCCTTCATAGACACCACCGGAGAGTGAGGCACATTCACACCCTCAAAAACGCCCATAGATTCTCTCCAGAGGGGAGAGCCACTCAAACCATCTTGCTTCTAGTAAGCACCTTCACATTTTTTTACTTCACCAATTCTGTCCTTACATTTTACAGTGTTTTGTTCAAGTCTCACCTCTGGATGCAGCAAACCACCACCTTTTTGGCGGCATCTTATCCCACCCTCAGCCCCCTGATACTGTTGCATCGAGATCCCCAAGCACTAAGATTCTGCTCTTAAATGTTGCGGAAAAAATCCCAAGTTACTAACGATGCATTCACAACACTTTCTCTTTTCTTCAAAGAATCTGGTTATTCACTGACTCAAGCAAAGATATAGGGCTGTCTAGAACGTGACAGACACGTACCCAAGATACTGATGATAAAAAGATTTACATGACGTCGTAGTCATGTAGAGGCTTTCAGCTTCGCTTAGAAGGCAATCAAATAAATACAATAATGCATAAATGTCTATATTGTCTCAGCGCTTTGTGATTTTTTTTTCTTTGGAATAATTGATGGAAGCATGGCCAAACTGTCACCTGCCTCAGCATTGAAGTGATGCCTCAACACACAAATTATTCTTGGCAAAAGGGGAAGACTTCCAAGGCAGCTAAGGAAATCCCTGACTAATCTGATAGCCAAGCAAGGATTTCAGTGACCACATTCTACAGTGAAAACAGACTTTACTGAATTAGTCCAGGAATGTCACCAAACACACAAATTGCAACAACAGTAACCGCAACAAACCATGAGGCAAGGGGGGCAACTTTATATTATCTAAAATGTCAGTTTCAATAAAAATTTGTGATACACAAAGAATCAGAAAAGTGTGGCCCATACACAAGGAAAAAAGGAGTCCATAGGAACTGTCCCCGAGAGGTCTTCTGTGTCAGACTTAATACACAATGACATTATCAGCTGTTAGAAGTGTGTTCGAGGAACAGAAAACTAAAGAACTAAAGGGAAGTATGATAATGGTTCTTCACCAAATGGCATATGTCAACAAAGAGATAAAAACGATAAATTTACTAGAGGGGCTCAGAGCAAATTTGATCTGGCACAAGACAGAACAAGCCAACACGAAGAAAGATCAATAAACATTATCCACTGTGAGAAAAAGGAAAAAGTGAGGTAGAAAAAAAAGAAAAAGAAAAAGTGATCCGAGCCTCAGGGATCTATAGCACACCCTCAAGCATACCACCATATGCATAATGGAATCCCTAGAAGGGGGAGAGAATACATGGCAGAAGGTATATTGGAACAAAGAATGACAAAAGCTTCCAAATTTGATGAAAACACTCTATACATCCAAGAAGCTCACATACTCCCAAGTAGCGTCAATTCATTACCTTCCCCGCAGGCTTTCAGTCCAGGAAGCCAGACAGAAACCCCGCTTCTCCCTGGGGATGAGTATAGAATGGGTTCTTCCAGATGAGTGTTGATTTCTACCAGTAATCTAAGTTTGGACAGAACCTCTACTTTCTTCTCCCACTTCCTCCCAACTGCAAACACACACACTAAGGAGAATCAGTTACATATCCAAAAACAGTCACTAGTAGTTTCCCAAGCCTTTTATCATAAAAATCTTCATGTACATACAAAAACTCAAAGAATAGCACAGTGGACACCATTATGTAGATCACGTAAGTTCAGTAAATGTTACATTTTGCTGTATTTGCTTTATCTGTGTATCTTCTACTTATTCATCCATCTCTACTATCCAATTTACTGCTTTTTTTAAAGTAAACATTTTTTAAGTTCATTTATTTTTGAGAGAGGAAGAGAGAAAAAACATGAGTGGGGGAGGGGCAGAGAGAGAGAGGGAGGGACAGAGGATCTGATGCATGCTCCGCACTGACAGTAGAGAGCCCGATGTGGGGCTTGAACACGTGAACTATGAAATCATGACCTGAGCCAAAGTCGGATGCTTAACCAACTGAGCCACCCAGGCACCCCCCCAATCTACTTTTGATTGAACTAATTGAAAGTAAGATTGCAGACATATGATCCTTCGCTGCCAAATACCTCAATTAGAATCTTCTTTATTCATTTTTGAGAGAGAGAGGGAGAGAGAGAGAGAGAGAGAGGGAGAGAGAACACGAGTGGGGGAGGGGCAGAGAGAGAGGGAGAAAGAGGATCTGAAGCGAAGTGGGCTCTGTGCTGACGGCAGCGAACCAGATGTGGGGCTCGAACTCATGAACGTGAGCCAAAGTCAGATGTTCAACCAACTGAGCCATCCAGGAGCCTTCAACTTGAATCTTCTAATAATAAAAGATACTCTCCTACAAACCACAGTGTCTTTCTGATGCTAATCCTTTGATAGTGTGGTATTTGGAAAAAAATAAGGCCCAGATACTGAAAAGAGAAACCTCGCTTCAATGAAAGTGTCAGACAAGAAAGCCACAGTGAAGCTTCCTGGGGCCAGGAAGCCCCCAAAGCCAAAGATACAATATAAAGCAGCAACAGAGCCTTCATGAAATTTAAAAATACTATGACTGTGTTCAGAATCAGGCCCTACTGTATTAGCTTCCACATGGTTACTAGGTCTTGGGACTGAACAACCATAGTCCTTTAAGTTGGGCAAATTGAAGACCAGAGTCCTTTAATGCCTCTGTGAGAAGAATGAAACAATTGAGCTCAACACTCAAGATCTAGCAGGTAAATGAAAAGGAGGGGAAAATGGGAGCTCTTAGGATAGTGCTCTTTTCACATGAGCTTTTGGCTCCTAGACCAGATACTCGGGCCTAGCTAAACACAATCCTCTCTGTCTGTACTTTTTATATTTTTAAAAGATTTATTTATTTTTGAGAGAGAAAGAACAAGCAGGGGAGGGATAGAGAGAGGGAGGACAGAGGATCTGAAGTGGGCTCTGTGCTGATGTGGGGCTCAAACTCACCAACAGTGAGATCATGACCTGAGCTGAAGTTGGACTCTCAACCATCGAGCCACCCAAATGTACCCCCTCCCCTTTTTTTTAAGATTTTTTTTTTTTTTTTTTTTGAGAGAGCGAGAACAGGGAAGGGGCGGAGAGACAGGGAGAGAATCCCAAGCAGGCTCCATACTGTCAGTGTGGAGCCTCACATGGGGCTTGAACTTGCAAACTTCAGGATCATGACCTGAGCCAAAACCAAGAGTCAGACGCTCAACTGACTGAGCCACCCAGGTGCCCCTTAAAGATTTTATTTTTAAGTAATGTCTACACCCAGTGTGGGATTCAAACTCACAACCCCAAGATCAAGAGTCCCATGCTCCACCAACTGAGCAAGCCAGGCACCCCAAACACAATCGTCTCTTTTGGGATGTTTAAGCTATTTGGTTCCGTGAAGTATTCATAAAAGTGAAGGCAGTTGTTGCCTGTAACTAAAAATCTATTAATTCTACCTAGTTGCCAGCTGTGTAAAGTGGAGTATGTACAATTATTAAAACATTTGTATTCTAGAATATACCATACAGAAAAGTATATTAAATACAATCACACACATATGTGTTAGTTTAACATAAAATGGCAACACCCATGTGTTAATAATTATGTGCTACCACTCAGATCAAGCCATAGAACATTCCAGAAGCCCTATTTATCCCTTTCCAGTAAACACCCTTACATCATTTTTAAATTTTTAGTATTTATTTTTGAGAGAGAGAGAGAGAAAAAGACAGAGTGCAAGTCAGGGAGGGGCAGACAGACAGGGAGACACGGAATCCGAAGCAGGCTCCAGGCTCTGAGCTGTCAGCACAGAGCCCAACACGGGGCTCGAACTCTCGAACCTGGAGATCATGATCTGAGCCAAAGTCAGATGCTTAACTGACTGAGCCACCCAGGCGTTCCTCCTTCTTATTTTCAATGGTCCCGATCCCTTCACAGAGATAGCCCTGGAATGCTATTCTAGATTTTTTCCACAAACACTTCTGTGTGTGTGGAAGTTCACAAGGTGAGTTAAAATTTTATTTGAAAATATAGGGGTGTCTGGATGACTCAGTTGGTTAAGTGTCTGACTCGATTTTGGCTCAGGTCATGATCTCATGGTTCCTGGGTTGGAGCTGTGCTTCAGGCTCTGTGCTGAAGGCGGGAGCCTGTTTGGGATTCTTTCTGTCCCTCTCTCTGCCCTTCTGCCACTCACAGTCTCTGTCTCTCTCAAAAATAAACTTAAAAAATCTTATTTGAAAATATAAAGGGCCTAAAGAACAAAGACAGGCTCATAGAAAAAGAATATGGTAGGAGACCTTGCTTTATCGGATTGTGAAGACTTGGAAAGCTCCCATAGCTAAAACATAGTGGTACCGGCACAGGGATAAACAAAGAGACCAGTGGAACAGAACGTCCTAAGTCAGAGCCATGAAGGTAAGGAGACTTGATTTATGACAGATGGTCCTACATAGCAGTGGGGGAAACCGACTAAATAATGCTGCTGGGATCATTATCTGTGCGGTATTCACAAAAACAAATGACTGGTGGACTGTGACTAACGAGGATACACAGGATCCTTCTTTAATGTACTCAGTTTATGTTGGGACACGAGATACAAGAGTTAATCTTCTGGCGTGGACCTCGGGTCCCAGTGAATGCTTCACAACCGTCTCTCATCGCGAAGCACACATCCAGAGCGCTCTCCTCGTACCGCCCCTGCTCCTCCAGATCCAGTTCTAGCCTCCTAATCCCCGTTTTCTCAAACGTGCCGTGAACGCCTCCGGATTCCCAGCCCTGAAGTCCGCTCTTCCCTGTACGGATCCAGACTTTCCCAATATGGCCGCGCCCTCAGAGCCGCTTCCAAAGGGCGACGAGACAGAGCGGGAGCGGCCATTTCCGGCTCAGGCCTGGTCTGTGATTGGCTTAGCGTCCCGGTGAGGTTGGAAGACTGCAGGAGAGAGCGCTGAGGTCCAACTAAGCATGCGCGACGGCACTGACAGCCGCTGCCGAGGTGGAAGAACCGGACATGAGAAGTCTCGAAAAGTGGAGAAAGGATGGGCTGGATTTGCACCTTTCGTGTCTGGCCGGCCTACTCCGGTCGCCTACGGTGGCCATCTCGCTCTCCGTACAGCGCACGACGCAAGATGGCGGGCACGATCCGCAATGGCCGCTCCCACCAATACGCAGCGAAATCGTCGCGGCGGAGTGAGCCAGCGGTAATTCTAGCCGGGGCCGGAGTGAGGGTTTGTGGCTTGACCGCTCACTCCAAAGTGCTACTGAATCTGAGTAATGGCCCTGGACACGGGCCAGCACACCAGGTGAACGGAAGCGGAAGTGGCGTCCTGAGGGTTGGGTTCTCACGGCGTAAGGTCACAGATTCGCGGTCGAGGTCCTGTGAGGTTTCTGCAGGCTCCTTTCAGAGTCCCGCGTTGTGGGAATTCCTCGACCCGAGCTGCGGTTTGCGGTGGGTGCTCGTAGGAAGGTGCTTGTTTAAGGCGGTTTGGAGGCTGTCGGAGTCTTCGGCTGGCATCAGTGTTTAGGACGAGAGACCATTCCTGCTGACAGTGACAGGTGTGCTTCGGAACGCGCCCCCAGGTCGTAGACAGAGGCTCTGGGGGAGCCACTGACCCAGGGGCCCATCGGGGTCCGGTCGGTGACGAAAGGATTGGGGGTTAGTCGTCTGGGGCTCCTGTGGTCCGAGTTCGAGCATCCGAGGGGTTCGTGATCCCTGTGAAAATAGCTGTCTGGGGGGCTGTGAGGAGGTGCAAGAGCGAAGGGCAGGGTGTGCAGCAGCCTGGCGTCCGTGGGAGAGGTGGGTGGGGTTGGCACGCGAGGAGGCCTCAGGTAGACAGACATTTGGGTGTGTATGAAGCATTGAAGTATTACGTTTCCCAGCTTTTCATACTGAATTTTAAGCATAAAGAGAACTCGAAAGAATAGCAAAGTGATCACGAGTATACCTGCCATAAATAGATCCGTTGTTAAAAATTATGCCATAAACACTGTGTGCGCGTGTCAGCCAGTGTATACGTGTTTGCATGCAAGTGAAATCATGTTAGTCCTAGCCTTTTATGTCCGTTCTGCTACTTGTGTGATTTGGGGTGAGGTACCAAGTTCTACCTATAATTCGCATTTTTCCCATTCAGACAAATTGGTATCTACCTCACAGAGGTACTCCTGAGGGCCCTACCTTCATGACCTCATCAAACCTAATTATCTCCCAAAGGCCCTGTGTCCAAATACACAACTATACCTGGGTTTGGGGTGTGAATTTTTTTTTTTTTTTTTTTTTTTTTAAGTAGGTTCCCCGCCCTAGGTAGGGCTTGAACTCACAACCCGGGACCCTGAGATCAAGCGTGGCATGCTCTACTGACTGAGTCAGCCAGGCGCCACCTAGAGGACATAAATATTAAGTCCATAACAGGTAGGTACTTGACAAAAGGAAGTTATCGTTATAGACTTATCATCAATAAAAGCAGATAAAAATCACCTTAAAGTGTCTGTACTATTTTGAAATGTATTTTTTTTTTAAATTTTTTTCTTAACGTTTATTTATTTTTGAGACAGAGACAGAGCATGAACGGGGGAGGGGCAGAGAGAGAGGGAGACAGAGAGTCAGAAGCAGGCTCCAGGCTCCGAGCCATCAGCCCAGAGCCTGACGCGGGGCTCAAACTCACAGACCGTGAGATCGTGACCTGAGCCGAAGTCAGCGCGCTCAACCAACTGAGCCACCCAGGCGCCCCATTTTTTTTTTAATTTTAATGTTTATTTATTTTGAGAGAGAGAAAGACACAGCATGAGTCGGGGAGGGGCAGAGAGACAGGAGAGAGAGAATCCTAGGCAGGCTCCGCGCTGTCAGCACAGTGCCTGATGTGGGACTCAAACTCACAAAACCGTGAGATCAGGACCTGAGCTGAGATCAAGAGTCGGATACTTAACCAACTGAGCCACCTGGGTGCCCCGATTATCTTTTTATATGTTCATTGGCCAGTTTTATTTTATTTACTTTAATTTTCAAATTTCATTACAGTTGATACAACCACGTTACAGGTGTACAACATAGTGATTCAACATCTTTATATATTACGTTGGCCAATTTTAAAACTTACAAGTTTGTCTTTACTCATTTTAGAGAAGAGTCACGTACTTAGAAACTTAGTCTTTTGCTAGGTATTTTGTGATAAACCATTTGCCTGGGCTTTGTCCCCAGTTCCTGGGAGGTAGCCTCTAAATTGTTGGAATGTCCTAAGTGACAGGCGTGTCCCTGTTATTATTCATGGTGGGTCTATGGGTAGTTTATGCCAATGAAGAGACTTGGCATGGGGCTGTTTATGCCAGAAAGACCAACCATGCGATTAGAGGGTGGGGGCTTTGAGCCTGGTGAGACCAGCCTTAGCTCCCAGATGGTGGTGGTGCTGGGGGCTGAGTCAAATGGCCAGTGATTAAATCAGTCCTGCTTACGGATTACTGAAATTCTAATAAAAACTACAGGCACTGAAACTCAGACGCACCTCTGTGGTGGCAATACCCTACATATTGGCATTCGTGGATATGCTGGACGGATAAGTAATGTGTCCCGACTCCCAGAGCATAGGACAATGGAAACTTCTGGTTTGGGATCCTCCCGAACCTCACCCTCTTGTCCCTCTCTCCATTTGACTGCTTACGATTTGCATTCTTTTGCTATAATCTGTTACCTTGCACAGGTTCCCCCCAGGTACTTCATAGGTTTTGCTGGTATTGTAAATACTGCTTTTAACCCCTTTTAAACCTTAATTGTTGTTTGAATGTGAAATTCCAATTGATGTTTATATTGATCTCAAAACAGTTGCATAATGACAGTTTTGGTTTTTTTCCAGTCTTCTTTCAATTGATTTTGCCCATTTTATTGCTCAGGTTCTGATCTGTGGTACATTTTTGACTAAAGGTTCAGTGAGAGGTTATCCATGTCCCTGAGTTTAAAGAAATGTGCTGTGGATTATTTTGTAGATACTCTTTCTTGTCTATTTCTAGTTTAGTAATATATATTTTTTTTAATTGAGTGGCTTGGGGTTTTCTGACATCTCTTTTCTTCATCTTTTGTGAGAATTAAATGGTTCTTATTAAACTATCCTTGCATTACTGGAATAAAGTCAGCTGTGCATAGTACAGTTCTTCTGTATTCAGTTTTCCTAGTATATACCTCCTACATACCAGTGGATACAGTTATCTAGCATTTTATTTCGAGTTTTTTTTAAATTATTTTTTTCCTAAGCAATCTCTGCACCCAACATGGGGCTCAAACTCACAACCCTGAGATCAAGAGTTACATCCTCAGGGCGCCTGGGTGGCTCAGTCGGTTAAACGTCTGACTCTGGCTCAAGTCATGATCTTGTGGTTGATGAGTTCAAGCCCTGCATCAAGCTCTGTGCTTTCAGCTTTGGATCCTCTGTCTCCCTCTCTCTCTGCCCCTCTCCCTCTCATGTGCGCTCACTCTTCTCTCTCTCTCAGATATAAATAAACATTAAAAAAAGAGAATACCATTAAAAAAAAAAAAAAAGAGTTGCATGCTCTACCCACTGAGCCAGCCAGGAGTCCCTTATTTCAGGTTTTTTTTTAAATTTTTTTTTCAACTTTTTTAAATTTATTTTTGGGACAGAGAGACACAGAGCATGAACGGGGGAGGGGCAGAGAGAGAGGGAGACACAGAATCGTAAACAGGCCCCAGGCTCCGAGCCATCAGCCCAGAGCCCGACGCGGGGCTCGAACTCACAGACCGCGAGATCGTGACCTGGCTGAAGTCGGACGCTTAACCGACCGCGCCACCCAGGCGCCCCTATTTCAGGTTTTTATAGAGAAGCTAATAAATGCAATTGGCCTATAAATTTCTTTCTCCCATTGTCTTTGAAATCCAGTTCTGTTTTCTTCAGTTCTCCTACAGTCTAAGACACAGAGTTGTATTTTCTTTCAGAGTTCTCAGCAGTGTGATATTGAGAGTAATAAACTGTGTCCAAGTATTTCCAGGATGTCCTGGCATCTCCACATTACTCTGTGGTAAATTAATTTTGCATAGCCAGAATTAATTCTTTAACAGTCAGCACTGCTCGGAGTACATAAGAGATCCAGCTGGGATTCTGTGTGAAGATAAAGTCTCAACAAGAGATAAGTATTTGAGATTTTAGTTGAGACTTCATTGCAGAATTGAAGGACACAAACTTTGTTTTCAGAGGCAGACAGCCTGTATTTGTTTTGCTTTTGTAGGCAAAAGTTAGCCTGATTGAGGTATAATTTACATACAATAACACTTATCAGTTCTTTTGTTTTTTTCTTTTTTTTGAGCGAGGGAGTGCCAGTGGAGGATGGGCAGAGAGAGAGAGAGAGAGAGAGAGAGAGAGAGAGAATCCCAAACAGGCTGTGCACTATGAGCGCAGAGCCCATTGTGGGGCTCGAACTCACAAACCGTGAGATCATTACCTGAGCGAACTCAGATGCTCAACCAACTAAGCCACCCAGGTGCCCCTCGGTCTTTTAAATTATAGCCATTCTGGGGCACCTGGCAAGTCTTGATCTCAGGGTCGTCAGTTGGAGCTCTACATTGGGCCTAGAGCTTAATTATATAAATAAATACATATATACACACATATGTAAACACATAAATAAATGACCATTCTAACAGGTTTGTAGCAATATTTTATTTTGGTTTTAATTTGCTTTCGTTGTGTAACCTAAAACAGTTTTTCATGTGCTTAATTGCTGTCTCTCTATGTTTGGGAGGAAGTGTCTGTTTAAATCTTTTGTTCCTTTTTTTTACTAGATTGTCTCTTTTGTGAAGTTGGAAAAGTTCTTCATATTTTTTACATAGAAGTCTTTCAATCAAGTATGCACTTCATTAATGTTTTACTCTAACCTCCTCTGGCTTGATCCTTCATTTTACAACGATCTTTTGCATATCAAAAATTTTTAGTAATGAGGAAGTCCAATTTATCAATTTTTTTTTGTTGTTGTTTATTGTGCATTTTGTGCCCTGTAATAAATCTTTGCCTAATCCAAGATCACTTAAAGTTTTTCTGTGCTTGGGGCTCCTGGATGGCTCAGTCAGTTAAGCATTCAACTCTTGATTTCAGCTCAAGTCATGATCTCATGTGCACTGACAGCACAGAGGCTGCTTGGGATTCTCTCTTTCTCTCTCTCTCTCTGCCCCGCTTCCTCCCCCTTCTCTCTTCTCTCTCCTAAAACAAATAAATAAACTTAAAAATTTTTTTCTGTGCTTTCTTCTAGAAGTATCACAGTTTCAATTCTTACAACTGTAATCTATTTGAATTAATTTTGGTATGAGGTAAACATAAATGTCCTAGTGTTTCAGTCACATTTGTTAAACATTTTAATAGTTTTTCATCATGTTCATGCTTGTCTCTAATGTGTTGAATATATGGAGTATATATATAATAGCATTTGTTTTTAATTTTTTAATGTTTATTTTTGGGAGAGAGAGACAGACAGACAGACAGACAGCACAAGCAGGGGAGGGACAGAGATAGAGGGAGACAAAGAATCCAAAGCAGGCTCCAGGCTACAAGCTGTCAGCACAGAGCCCGACATGGGGCTCGAACCCACAAACCACGAGATCATGACCTGAGCTCACCCTACTGAGCCACCCAGGTGTGCCTATGATAGCGTTTTTAGTGTACTGGGTGCCAGGTCTCTCCCTTTGGCCATTTTTGTCTCTTTCTCTTGCTTGATTTCCCCCCTAGCCATGGGTCATATTTCCTTGCTTCTCTGTATCTCTGGTCATTTTTGATTGGATATCATATATCGTCAGCTTCACACTGTTTGCAGGATTTTCTTTTATTCCTTTTACTACTTTTGAGGTTTGCTCTGGGATGTAACCAAGTTACTCTGAAAGAGTTTTGATTCTTTGGAGGCTTTCTTTTAAGCTTTCTTAGGTGGGGCCATAAGAGTCTTTTTGGTCTTATTTTGTCCCCATTATTGAGGTAATATTCTCCTGAGACCTCTGCACATTTGAAAAACAGGCATACTAGAAGGTCTTTCCACCCAGGCTAGTGGGAACACTGGCTGTTCCTGATCTGGTGTGAGCTCCAGGAAATTGTTGGACCTTCTCCTTTCCTCACAGTTCATTAGACCTTAGCCAGAGACTCAAAAGAACCCTCTGTGCATCTGCAGAGTGAGTTTTCCCTCTCTCTCTTCTCTGGTATACTGCCTGGCAAGTGCTCGTCATCTTTGCTTCCTCAGACTTTGACTTTTTTATCATTAATTCAGCAAGCCTGCTAGACTCTTTGGGTTCCTTCTCCCCAACTGTGGCCTAGAAGGTCTCCAGGCAGTGAGTCTCAGCACACAAATGTTCCCCTTCTTCTCTGACTTCTGTGTCTGAAAATAGTTGTTTTAGATATTTCCCCCATTTTTTTTTAGTTGATTAGGCTGAAAGGGTAATTCATCATTCTGGTAATTTCCCTGGAATCAGATTCTATCATTTCTGAGGGTTTGCGTCTTAATCCTTGGTCCACCAGTTACCGTGTGGCTTTTAGTTAGGTGTTTGATCTTTCTTTTCTTTCAAATGGAGTAATTATAGTCTAGCCACTAGGATTGTAGGGTTAAGTGAGAAAAGAAGACGCTTAAAAACAGTTCCTTGCCTGCACAGGAACTTGCTTTTATTATTATTTCCATGCCAAACAAATCTTTCTTTGAATCCACAGATGCTGCCTTCCCAGAATGAGGCACCTCCTATAAAGGAAAAAAAGTAGATCTCGAGTCTAGAAATTCATCCTGAGGATACTCTTGACACCGGAGACACCTGAATGCTGAAAATGACCAAGTCCCAGGTGAGCTGTTTATTTCCCATATTTCTAGAGGTTTACAAAAATGCATACAATCTGATGCTTGCCAGAGTTGGTAAGGGAGTGAGGAGTTGGGCAAAATGGGTGAAGGGAAGTGGAAGATACAGGCTTTCAATTTTGGAATGAAGAAATCATGACCATAAAAGCTACAGCATAGGGTAGCACCTGGGTGGCCCAGTCGGTTGAGCGGCCGGTTCTTGATTTCACTCAAGTCATGATCCCAGGATCTTGGAATTGAGTCCCATATCAGGCTTCACGCTGAGAGCCTAAAATTCCCTCTCTCCCTTTGCCCCTTCCCTACTCACACTCTCTTTCTCTCTAAAATAAAACAATTAAAAAAAAATTTTTAAATGTACAGCATAGGGAATGTAATCAATGATATTGTAATAGTATTGTATTTAGACAGCTACACATGCAGTGAACACTACACGACTATAGTTTGTTGAGTCTCTATTATACAATTGAAACTAATGTAACATTGTGTGACAACTAATTAACTAGTTAACAATTTAAAACACGTACGCAATCAAAGTGAACTATGTATATAGATACATTGTAGCTGGGAGAGATGTGCTTAGACCCAGAGACGGAATAAATGATCCAGAGGAGCCAATGAGGAAGGGAGTTCTAGCTAATCTGCATGTCACATGTTGCAAGGTACTAACAGTTGGAACACTGCCACATAAGCAGTGGGATCCAGAGCTGAGTTGCAGACATATCTGTGGTAATACTGGAAACCATCACAAAAGAATAAAAACATGTTATAAGATTTACTTTGAATAGGGGCACCTGGGTGGCTCAGTTAGTTAAAGTGTCTGACTTGCGCTCAGGTCATGATCTCACCACTTGTGAGTTCAAGCCCCGCATCAGGCTCTGTGCTGACAGCTCAGAGCTTGGAGCCTGCTTCCGATTCTGTGTCTTCCTCTCTCTCTGCCCCTCCCCTGCTTATGCTCTGTCTCTCTCTCTCTCTCAAAAATTAATAAACATTTTTTAAAAAAGGGATTTACTTTGTATATAAGGAGGAAGCACATGAACTTTTTGAGTAAATATTTCCCAGGCATTGTGAAGAAGTGTCCTCAAACATCGATGGGTCTTCCTCTCCTGTCCTTCTCCAGAGTATGGACCCAGTGAACGGTCATCTTCCTAAGGAAATGTAGGAGATATAAAAGGCATAGCTAGAAAACTTAAAAAAAATATCTTCTTATTTGCAAAGAGTAATGCTCACCTAAGGGTCATTGTGCAGATCATTGTGTTAACACATATGAAGTGTTTAGAGCAATACATAGTAAGTGCTTTCTGTTTGCTTTTGTATCATGAGTTAATATGTAGCACAGTCAATTTCTAAAAGGTAATTCTGAGCATAACATACTTTTGTATATGAAAAACACTGCAGGCGCACCTGGCTGGCTCGGTTGGAAGAGCATGTGACTCTTGATCTTGGGGTCATGAGTTCAAGGCCTGCATTTGGTGTAGAGATTACATACATAAACTAACTTAAAAAAAAAAAAAAAAGAAAAAAGAAAAACACTATAGTGTCTACCAAGTGTCTATAGGAAATGTAAACACTTGCTCCAAGGTCTGTTGCTGCCTGTGCCCAGGGCATCTGTTCTCTTTGGCCTCTTTTGTCTCGCTGAACTTGTTGCAGTTTCTTGAAGCCAGTATGGTACTTAACACTTTTTTTTTTTAACTTTATTTATTTTGAGAGAAAAAGAAAGAGCACAAGCAGGAGAGGGGGAGAGAGAGGATCCCAAGCAGGCTCAGCGCTGTCAGCACAAAGCCCAACTTGGGGCTTGAACCCACGAACCGTGAGATCATGACCTGAGCTGAAATCAAGAGTCAGCTGTTCCACTGACCTAGCCACCCAGGCTCCCCAGGATTTAACACTTTGAACTCGTCCTCCCTTTGGAAGACCCATGGCTCCCACCTCTTCTAGCTCTTACTGTGGGACACACCACTGAACATACCGGATGTAGCTCTAGCTTGACCACTTCTTCAGCACTGTTATTTCTCCACCTACTTGTGCCCATGTTTTAACTTGAGTATACTTCTGTCGTAACCCTTAAACCATAATGTCTTCCCATATGTCAACTCTCTCAAGGAGTGTACTTGCCACTCTGCACTATCAGAAGCTACATGAAGGCTGCTTTATTTCCTTTTTTAGTGCATATGTATTCCTATTACAGTAGGTAACATTACTCATTTTTAAAAAGTTAACTTGAGAGAAAAGAGTATGCGCACGTGTGAATGGGGAGGGGCAGAGAGGGGCAGGGGGCGGGAGAGAGAGAGAGAGAGAGAGAGAGAGAGAGAATGAATGAATCAGTCAATCATCCATCCCAACCAGGCTCCGCGCTGTCAGCACAGAGCCGACTCGGGGCTTGATCTCACAAACCGTGAGATCATGACCTGAGCTGAGCTCAAGAGTCGGACACTTAACCAACTGAGCCACCCAGGCGCCCCAACATTAAACACTCCTAAGGTGGGTTGCAGATGGTTTTTAGGCAAAGTTTTAGCAACATTTTGCATGGGTGAATGAATGAGTGAAGTGAATGAAGAATGCAGAAAGGATAGCTTAAATGAAGTTATTAGCCCACAAAGCATAAATCAAAACTAGGCATAGAGAAATACTTGTTTATAAATGTCTATAGCAAAAATAATCAGAATAATATCTATCTCCTACATTTTTTTCCATTATATTAACTCCAGATCAAAAAGGGTTATGTTATTACAGGGCTTATTGTCATTCAGTGATGTGGCTGTGGATTTCACCTGGGAAGAATGGGAGCTGCTAGATAATGTTCAGAAGAACCTCTACCGGGATGTGATGTTGGAAAATTACAGCAACCTAATGTCATTGGGTAAAGACAACTTTCCTAAATATCTCAGCATGAGCCCATTAATTGCCCTTTTTCCCCCCCATTGCTACAATTTATGGGTACTCTGATATCCTTAATGATTTTGGACTTGGAAAGGTGATAGAACCTATTTTCCTTATGACCAGTGATGGTACTTATTTTCATTTTTGGAATAAAGAGTTTCTGTTCTGCTGAGATTTACTGTCTGTTCCCTAAAACAGAACTTTCCTTCAATAGGCCCTAATACTGCTCAGTTCTCTGTGATGACCCCTTGACAGGTTATCACGCTCCCTGGCCAGAAGCAACGGTTCACGTGGAGAGAGGAGTGCAAGGACTGGTAGAGAGAGAATTCCCAAGTTCGTGTGGTCCAGGTGAGTATACCAGTGCAGTGGGAGTTAGCGGAAGCCAAGTGACAGTTGATCTTGGCGCTTTGGGACCCTTGTTATTTTGGGTTTTTTTTCTCATCGTCTTTGAACCTTTAGAGGTGACTTTGAGTGAACAGAGGTCACCAGTGTGAATGGTGCTTCCTTCTCTTACCGTGTATGACTCATTTGCTAGCCACCTCAGAGAAGACGTACCTCCTTTTATCTGCCCTGGGTCAGATCTTGGCCTGTTTCATTCGGTCTTTCCTTTTTGGCTCAGTTGTTCTTTTGCAGTTTGTTAGACACAACCCACTTTCCCCATGTCTTACCCATATTCACTTAGCTCTCCTTCTTTTTTTTTTTTTTTTTTTTTTTTTAAAGAGGTATGCTTTTTTTTTTTTTTTTTATGTTTGTTTTCGAGAAAGAAGGAGAGTGAGCAGGGGAGGGGAGAGGGAAGGGGAGACAGAGAATCCCAAGCAGGCTCGCACTGTCAGTGCAAAGCCCAACATGGGGCTTGAACCCTCACACCATAAGATAATGACCTGAGCTGAAGTTGCGGACACTCAACCAACTGAGCCACCTGGGCACCCCCACATAGCCCTTCTGTTACGCTTCTAGAGATTTCATAGATTCCCTCCAAAATTTGATGACACCCATGTCCTTCAGTTCATTACTTATTATCTATTTCTTTTATTGGATGCCTCTGACTTCTGTGCACCTGCTGTGTCACTTTCTCCATTCTCTTTAGATAGGGACTTGAGATTCCATCCCCCTCCATTTCATAATGATAGGATTTTTTTCTTTTCCCTGAAGTAATGTGGCAGGTTTAGGATTAGTATCAGGAAAATATTGAGAATGATGAATCTGTTAAGCAATAATGAAAATAATGCATTGGGAAAAATTTTTTCTCTGAGCAAAACTTTGTTCCGTTTGCAGAAAGACCCCTTCAGTGTTTCTCAAGAGGAATACGTTTGAAACAATATTCAGATTCAAAACTTCAGAATAAAAATTCTGCAGAAATGAATTCCAATGAATTAAGTGGCCATGGGAAATCATTTTTCCATACCCTACATGAAACCTGCCATACTTCAGCCCGGTACAGTGAACATAATTTCTGTGTGAAGACTTTCAGCACGGTGAAAAATCTCAAAAGACATCACAGAATTCACACAGAAGGAAAACCTTATGAATGCAGTGAATGTCCCAAATCCTTCAGGTATAAGTCAAAGCTCATAATCCACCAGAGAACTCACACAGGAGAGAAGCCGTACAGATGCCCTGAATGTCAGAAAGCTTTCAGTACAAAATGTCATCTGACTCTGCACCAGAGAACTCATACAGGAGAGAAACCGTATGGATGTTTTGAGTGTCCAAAGTCTTTCAGAACGAAGTATCATCTCATTTTACACCACAGGACTCACACGGGAGAGAAACCCTACGAATGCAAAGAGTGTGGCAAAGCCTACAGAGAGAAGACAAAGCTCAGGTTGCATTACCGCACACACACAGGAGAGAAACCTTTTGAGTGTAGTGACTGTGGGAAAGGTTTCATGCAGAAGTCAAACCTACTTATCCATCAGAGAACTCATACAGGAGACAGACCCTATGCATGTAAAGAATGTGAAAAGACCTTCTGCAGTAAGTCTCAGCTTGTTGTTCACCAGCGAACTCACACACGAGAAAAATCGTACGAATGCAAGGAATGTGGGAAAGCCTTCAGTAAAAACTCACATCTCCTGACACATCAGAGAACTCATATAGGAGAGAAGCCTTATGAATGCAATGAGTGTGGAAAAGCTTTCGTACACACATCACAGCTCATTGTACATCAGAGAAATCATACAGGAAGAAAACCTTATGAGTGCAAGGAATGTGGGAAAGCCTTCAATAAAAAGTCACACTTGATAACACATCAGAGAATCCATACGGGAGAGAAGCCTTATGAATGCAGTGAATGTGGAAAAGCATTTATAGACAACTCCCAGCTTATCGTTCATCGAAGAACTCACACAGGAGAGAAACCTTATGAGTGCAAGGAATGTGGGAAAGCCTTCAATAAAAAGTCATCCCTCATAACACATCAGAGAATTCATACGGGAGAGAAGCCTTATGAATGCGGTGAGTGTGGAAAAGCCTTCATAGACAAGTCACATCTCATTGTCCATCAGCGAACTCATACAGGAGAGAAACCCTATGAATGCGGTGACTGCGGAAAAGCCTTCATACGAAAGGCAATGCTCATTGTCCATCACAGAACGCATACAGGAGAGAAACCCTTTGTATGTCTCGAATGCCAGAAAGCCTTTAGCAGTATGGCAATGCTCAGTAGACATCAGTTGATTCACACGGGAGAGAAACCCCACGGATGCAATGAATGTGGAAAAGCTTTCCGCCAAAAAAGCCATCTTATTATCCATCAACGGTGCCACACTGGAGAGAAACCCTATGGGTGTGTTCCATGCGGTCAGATCTTCAACCAGAAGTCACAGCTCATTAGACACCAGAGACGCCACACAGGAGAGAAACCGTATCAGTGCACTCAATGTGGGAAAGCCTTTTTTGAGAAATCATACCTCAGTGTTCATCAGAGAAGTCACGTGGGACAGAAACCTTATCACTGTAATGAGTGTGGGAAAACATTCTCTGTCAAGTTCTTTCTCACTTCACATGAGGAAATTCACACAGGAAAGAAATCTCGGGAACACAGCGCTGGAAAGACTTTAGTGAAGGGCCAGATCTCACGGAATACAAAAGAATCCACACAAAGGACACCCTCTGAATGCAGGGAACGTTAGGATAATTTTGGTCTTTGTCAGTTCCAGAAAACTTATCCAGGAGGGACCTTTTAAATGCAGTGAATATAGGAAAACCATCTACCACCACTGTAGCCTAATTTCATTAGGGAAAGGCCTAGAAATGAGGTGAAAAGTCAACATCTTTTTTTGAGAGGAGAAATCCCATTATACGTCACACAGAAATAAAACCTGGCCGCAACAGATGTGTTTGAGGGGCCATCATATAATAGTTTTCACTGAGGGGGAAGAAAAAAACTCGTAAATGTTGGGAATCCTGGAACACCTTCCAAACAAATGAGCTTTCACACCAAAGAAGATAGCTGACTGAAGACTTGTGATAAGAGATGCTTCTGGCATGAAGTCCGAAACTTACTGTGCATCAGATAATACTTATTAAGGAGAGTTAGTGTAATGTAATGACGCTGGGCCAGTTGCTTACATATAAACTTTATAATAGAAATTCTGTTCCTGTCACATTACCATTTATTTATAAAAAATACAACATGAAGTAGTCAAGAAGAGCAAATAACTGCAGTATGCTAAAAGACAGTTTTGTTTCATGTTTGAATATATGGAATAGTCAAAGCAGTAAATTAAGAAAGGTCCAAGATGTATGTGATTTTATGTCCAGAGGATTTTTGTAGCACATGTATGTCCTGAGTTTCAGGTTTCATAAGATCATGAAAGAAAATCGTATACCATAAAATTCTTGTTTGTAGGTGTAGAATCCATCAAGAAATGCCAGCATTGTAAATTTTTATATATCTTATAAATTGCAAGGGAAGTAATTAGGTTTAAAACTAAACAAGACTTAAAAAAAAAAAACTTGGCTGGTATGTGTAAACGGATCTGGTAATACTTTTTAGCCATTTGGGATAATATTCTTTTTTAACACAAATTGTCTTCTGCCACTCTGATTTAATTGATTTAAATATATCAATACGTGTGGTGTAAAAGTTAAATAAGTCTATAGAATAAACAAGGTCCCTTTTCACCATTTCCCCAAATCCTCCCTTTCCTTTTCCATTATTATTTTTTTTAATGTTTATTTGAGAGAGAGAGTGTGTGTGCGCATGAGCAGGGGAGGGGCAGAGAGAGTAGGAGAAAGAGAATCCCAGGCAGGCTCCACACTGTCAGTGCAGAGTCCAATGCTGGGCTCAATCTCCCGAACCATGAGATCAGGAGCCAAAATTCAGAGTCGGAAGCTTAACTGACTGAGCCACCCAGGTACCCCCCAAAATACTGAGATTTAAGAGTGATGAGTAATCACAACTCTTCTGTCCTTGAGTTTTGAAAAACTGGAAGCAGCTGGTATCTGCCCCACTCCCCTACTCATATACTCTCTAAAATAAAAAAAGAAACTTTAATTTTAAGTAAATAAAACCTAAGGAAAAAAAAACCCCATGTTTAAAGTAATCATTAAGGGAACAGGAACAGAGTGCATATTTTCCAAACTAGTCAAGGGCAAAGGCAGAATGATTAAAAAACAAAAATTATCATGAACCCAAAAGAAGGCAGAGTATAAAGAAACGTGGAATAAAAAAAGATAAATTTACGCTGATAAAAATATTTATAAAAGGAAGTTTTGAACAACATAACAAAAATCAATATAATGGAGGTATTGTATACAATGTTCTCAAAATTCACAGAATTTTCAAGCACTTATTTTCCAAAGTTTACCGTGTTGGCCATGTTCTAGCCTATAATGCAAATCTCAACAAACCTGAAAGGACTAAATAATGTGCACTCTTGTTCTGTAAGCCGACATACACTAAGTCCAGGACAAAAATTAGCTAGAAATCTGTAATTCTGGGAATCAAGAAATAAATTATAAATACTACATTGTTGCAGACCTTGAGTCTGGAGTTCTCTCATGTTCAGCAAGAGAGCAGACGCAGAAATGAACACGAGAGAGGCTAATGTCTGCGAGGAGACAAGAGCCCTGAGTAAGGTCCTTTTTCCATATTAGGATCAGAAGGACTACATATATGATGGTCATGCCGAAAGAGACAATAAAACAGTTATCATTATTCATGTGTGTGAGAGAAAAGGGGTTCCAAAGGTATGTGATGTTAGGGGTTAGGGTCAAGACAAATCAACATCTTGGTGCCAAGCAGGCAGCCCTTCACTGCTGGCACCGTATTTGTCTACCTTAACTTTTCTAGGGACTAAGATGAATGGGGCATAGCCACCTCAGGCTTAACAAGGCATATTTCTCGCTAGCAAACCTGGGACGCTTTAGCCCTGCAGCCGCGGCTCTCCGCCTCTACCAGTTCTCCGAGGCTTTCGTCCTGTGAAAGCGGCTTTCTGCCCTAAGCCTTGTGAACCCATTGGTGCAAGTTCAGAGAATTCTTAAACTTATCCCCCCACATCGCATGAGTCAAAGAAGAAATCGTTATTTTTCCAACTTTGCATTCTAACAATTTTTAAGTATAAAAAGGTTGAAAGTCTAAATAATGATGAGGCCTATGTACCTACAAAATAGGTTCAGCAACTTCACCATTTTGTTATGTACCTATTTTCCATTTAGTTACCTACCTGTTTATCTTTTCAGAATCCTCTGGTCATAAAGATACTATCACATCTATATTATCATACAACCCCTACATAATCAAAACATTACTAAACCTAAGAAATTAAACAGTGAAAGTTAAGCCACTGGGGATTCCCTAAGTAATAAGAGCCATAAATGTGTACACCAGGAGACTTGGCTGCCGCCTGACGACAGGTCACATTAACATGACTAGTCCCATTTGGGCCTGGGTCTCCACTTTGTCGTTGGGAAGATGACAAAATACTCTTCCTGCGTGTTGAAGAAGCATTTAAAGCCAAGCCTTTATGTGACATCTCCAACCCAGATAGGTTGGAGGCATCCAGGTGAAGTATACTGTTCTTTGATGGAGTAACTTGAACTCTTGTTTCCCAGGATGTGTCACAGACTGTGGAGTTTGGGGTAGGGCTGGTTGGTATGATCAGCGGAGCCCGGCAGACAATTCCAGAAATGCAGTAGTTCCGATCTGCACTTTTTCTGGCTTTGGCATTCGCAACAGTTCCCCGGCTCTGCTGCGGCCGGGCGCCTCGGCCACGTGCAGAGCTCCCCCGCCCCCCTCCACTGGGCCCCCTTTCTCAGGGTCAGGCACGCAGCCCGCCCTCACAGTTGGCTTTCCCCTCCTACTGGCCCCGGTGTCTCCTTTCCCTTTTCCTCTTCCACAACCTCTATACGAATACCCTAGAGTTACCTCTCTTCAACGCACGGGTCTACTGTGTCCCCCAGAGCCCGCTGCCCATCATCAGAAGTCTCGGATTCCGCTACCAACCCTCTTGCTGGAGGTGCCCACCCGGGAGGCGCTGCGCATCGGACGCGCTACTGAGCATGCGTAGCGGCTCCCGGAGGCGCGGCGGACAGGACGCGATACTGAGCATGCGTGGCGGCCCGGGCGGGCTGCAGAGGCGCGGGCCTGGAAGCGAGGGAGCGACACAGAGCGGGAGAAGTGAGCGGAGGCCTCAGACCCGCATGTATTTCAAGACAACCGCTCCCACTGTGAAGCCGCTCAGTGCGGGCAGCAGCATTACTTGCCGTGTATCCACGGCCCTGAATTCCAGCGTTTGGGAGGATGCGGCCCTCTTATGTCCGCGTGCCCAAGAGTGAGCGGCAAAGGGGGTCTGCGCGGGGTGCGCCGGAAACGGAAGTGTCGTGTGCCGTTCTTTTAAACCTCGGGTGACGGGCTAAGTCTGTAGTGCTTGCTTAGAGGGGCGGCCTAACAGTGCTTGGGCAGGGTGGTGGTGCTGTCAGTAGTTGGTGAAGGCAGCCTGGGGGCATCTGGCGATGGGTTAGGGGATCTGTGATGAGTGAGGGGAGAGGAGACTTCGGCGTGAGAGCAGGTGTCACGGGAGTACGTCAGCGGGGCTTAGGGATAACTCCATGGGGTCTTTTTTTTTTTTTTTTTTTTTTTTTTTTTTTTAAGTTTTTATTTACTTTGAGAGAGAAAGCGCAAGCAGGGGAGGGGCAGAGAGACAAGAAGATTGTGCACTGTCGGTGCAAAGCCCAACATGGGGCTGGAACTCATGAACCGTAAAATCATGACCTGAGCCTGAGTCTGCTGCTTAATGAACTGAGCCACCGGGGCGCCCCTCCCTGGGGACTTTTGGTGGTCTATGTTTGGTTGGCTGCGAGAGTCCGCGATAACTTAAATGCGGTGGGTTTTTGAATGGGGTGACTTGGTTCAGGATAAGATAGAAGAGTGGGCTTGAGTGATTGTGATGTGGGGAACAAAGGCAAAAGAAAAAATTAAATTTCTTTATAACTTACAGCCCATTGGCAAGTCCTTGAAATAGGCAGAGTGACTGTTTTCCAAGAGGTCAGCTGCCTGGATGTTGACACTTTGCTAAGGGCAAAAGGCAATCTTAGCATTATCCCAAACCCCCAGGATCCTGTATGCCTACTTAAAACATATAGAAATTCCTTTGGAAGCTTCCTTTATTTCTACCTCCCAAGATGCATGTTAGCCATCATTCTCTAAGTATATGGCCCACTGATTCACAGCTGAAGGGTCTCATGACTGAGGGTTTACTAAACAGTCATTTATTACTGGTTAGTCATTTTCCTAACCACAGCTACCCCCTCAAGGTCCTGGAAACCTTGTTTCCAAAATTCTTGGAGGCTTGTGCTGTCCCTAATGCCTTTAGGACTCTAGTGCAGCTCTCTTCCTGCCCACGTGTCCTGTCCAGTGCTTTAATAAAGCAGTTTTTTTGCACCGACGTCTCAAGAATTCTTCCTTGGCCCTCAGCTCCAAATTTCAAGATTTCCACATCAATTGGACAGCCTTATTTATGTTTGTGATTGGGTAGCTTGTTGGGGTATGCACAGGTCTGAGAAGTGCAGTGAATTGGGAAGGTCTTTTTTTTTTAATTTTTTTTTTCAACGTTTTTTATTTATTTTTGGCACAGAGAGAGACAGAGCATGAACGGGGGAGGGGCAGAGAGAGAGGGAGACACAGAATCCGAAACAGGCTCCAGGCTCTGAGCCATCAGCCCAGAGCCTGACGCGGGGCTCGAACTCACGGACCGCGAGATCGTGACCTGGCTGAAGTCGGACGCTTAGCCGACTGCGCCACCCAGGCGCCCCTGGAAAGGTCTTGATGGACAGAGGGTTTCAGTAATTTGAGTCCACCACCTGGGAAGATGGGAGCAGGCTCTTTGGCGGTATGATTCTCACAGCTGACACACAGTTTGGTCCATCATATCCAATCTCCTACTCAAGGTCCGTTTTCGACTCTCCTTTGACCTCAAGTCCTACTCTCCTCTTATTCTATGAAAAATGAAAATACTTTGAAGTGATTAGATTAATCTGCAAACTATGTGTGTTATGAAAGTCAAAAAGCTTCTGCCTTTTTTACTTTTGAGTTTTGTAAATTTCACTTGAGTATTTCCTTTGTGGTTGATCATGACACAGGTAGTGAGAAACAAGCCAGTTCCCCATCCCCCCATATATGCTACCTAGAGATAACAATTGTTAAATTTTCATTATTTTTTAAGGCTTTTTATGCATTTTGAAAAGTTATTAATTGAACAGTTTCTTAAAACTAAGTTTATCATGTATGCATTCCCACATTCTTTTAAATTTATTTTTTAAGTTAAAAAATACTTTTAGTATTCCATTAAGTGAATGTACAATGGAATTTTGACTGGTGTCGCATTAAAACCCAGGGACACTTGGGTGGCTTAGTTGGTTGAGCCAACTTGATTTCGGCTCACATCATGATCCCAGGGTTGTGGGATTGAGCCCCATGTTGGGCTTTCTGCTGAACGTGGAGGCTGCTTAGAATTCTCTCTCTCCCTCTCCTGCCTTCTCCCTGGTGCTCTCTCTCTAAAAAAAATAATAATAAAATTTAAAAAGAACTAAACATAAATTTGGGCAAAACAATCTATACTTTAAAAAAATGTTTTTTGTTTATTTTTCAGAGAAAGAGATAGAGTGCAAGTGGGGGAGGAGCAGAGAGAGAGAGGGAGACACAGAATCCAAAGCAGGCTCCAGGCTCTGAGCTGTCAGCACAGAGCCCGATGAGGGGCTTGAACCCACGAACTGTGAGATCGTAACCTGAGCCAAAGTTCAACACTTACCCGACTGAACCACCCAGGCACCCCTACTTTTAACTTAATACAAATTGGTCTCTCTCTCCAGCTCCTCAAGAAAATTTTCTGGTTTAATTATGTGCTGGATATTTTTGTTGTCTTTAATAATTTTTACTGTTGTTTTAGTCATCAATGTAACTTGAATTTTCTGAAATGTTTTTCATTATCTTGATGTTTTTTATTTAATTGTTGTGGTGAATTATGTTTATTGGCTTTAGGATTTTTTTTAAGTTTTTATTTATTTTGAGAGAGAGAGAGAGCACAGGTGTGTGAATGTGAGCAGGAGAGGGAGAGAGAGGGTGAGAGAGAGAATTCCAAGCAGGCTCAAGCAGGGGAGGGGCAGAGAGAGAGGGAGATACAGAATCCAAACCAGGCTCCAGGCTTTGAGCTGTCAGCACAGAGCCCAACACAGAGCTCGAACCCACAAACCATGGTGTCATGACCTGAGCCAAAGTCGGATGCTTAACTGACTGAGCACCCAGGTGCCCCCTAACTTTAGAACTTTATTTTATTAAAAAAAATTTTTTAATGTTTATTTATTTTTGAGAGAGAGAGCACAAATGGGGAAGGGGCAGAGAGAGAGGGAGACCTAGAATCTGAAGCAGGCTCCAGGCTCTGAGCTATCAGCACAGAACCCGACGAGATCATCACCTGACCTGAAGTCAGATGCTTAACCAACTGAGCCACCCAAGTGCCCCAACTTTAAGATTTTAAATGAACTCTGTACTCCTGGGGTAAATACCCTGATGACATCCTAACTTTAGGATATTTTAACTTTTAGGGGCCCTAAGTTTAGGGTTGTTTTTTTTTTTTTTAATGTTTAGTTTTGAGAGAGAGAGACAGAAACAGAGCATGCATGAGAGGGGAAGGGGCAGAGAGAAAGGGAGACACAGTATCCGAAGCAGGCTCCAGGCTCTGAGCTGTCAGCCCAGAACCTGACACAGGGCTGGAACCCATGAACCACGGGATCATGACCTGAGCCAAAGTCGGACACTTAACTGATTGAGCCACACAGGCACCCGTAACTTTAGGTTTTGAATCAACTTTGTACTCCTAGGGTAAAACCCTTGATGACATCCTAAATCAGCTTCTGCTAGATTTGATTTCTCCTCCTCCCTCTCCCCGTTATCCTCCCCCTTCTCTGCCCCTCCTCCTCCTGGTGCAAAGGGATGGTTTGGTAAAGCATGGGGACAGGATCTGTGGGCAGAAAGAGCTGCCGATTTATTATTCTTTTACATAGTGTCACTAGTGTTCATGTATGAGATTTGCCTGTAGTTTTATTCTCTTGGACTGTTCTCAAAACTCAGTTTTTACCAGTTATTGTATGTTTCCCAATAGACTATACTTGTGAAGTTGCACGTTTTAATATATATTCAAAGACTCAAATTTTAATATAACTATTGTACTGAGACAGTAAAAACCTTGGGAACAAGCCTCTATGCCCCTGGGAAGCTCCGTGCTGGCCATTACCACTTCTCTTGCAGAGCAAGACACTAGCTAAGGATCAGAGCAAACTAGTCTGAGACACAGTGTCTGCCAGATTTGACATTTTACTGACTTTTGCCCTCATTATAATAGTAAAAATCACATGCAAGGGGTGGAGATTTTAACATGTTAGACACATAACACATGAAGAAGTGTGACCTTTAATTTTTTTTTTAATGTTTATTTATTTATTTTTGAGAGACAGAGACAGAGCACGAACAGGAGAGGGGCAGAGAGAGAGGGAGACACAGAATCCGAAACAGGCTCCAGGCTCCAAGCTGTCAGCACAGAGCCCGACGTGGGGCCCAAACTCACAAACCATGAGATCATGACCTGAGCCAAAGCTGGACACTCAACCAACTGAGCCACCCAGGCGCCCCAGAAGTGTGACCTTTAAATGCACAGGTATAAATAACGTTTTCCCACCTAAGTTTCTTTAAAAACTTTCCCTGACCTCTCCTTGAGCTCAGCTTGAGGATTCCTCCCTTAGTGCTGCCTCCCTTATGCTCTAGCATAAGCCCCAATAAAGCCTTCCCTTGTGCTTTAAATTCTGGGTCCAGCCTCATTTCCATCGTTGCTGGAAATGGACTTGAGTCTGGTAATGGTACGTGGGAAAGTCATCAATCCATAAGTATGCTTAGGATGTCCTTGGGAATATTAATAGCATCTCAGCCTTGGACACTGTATTTCCAGAGCCTTTGGATTAAACCAAACACTTAAGGCTATTTTTGTTCCCAGAAGCCTGATCAGAATCAGCAGAAAGCCTAGCCTGGAGTTCCATGTGAGGATACGGCCTCGACAATAAAAGCAGTGATTCAGGGCCTGGAGTTAACATGCCATCTAACATAAGTATTCCCCTTAAATCCACAGGTCTCACTTTCTGGGAAAAGACAGATTACGTAATGTGAGGACGTAGCATTCCCGAGTAAGCGGTGCCTTGTCACTGACGGTTCTCTTGACCGGAGAGTTCATACCAAGATTCAGAGAAGAGCTGGAAGAGTCCTTTGGGCAGATGTTGGACTCACTGGCCATTTCCCAAGAGCAGCTGAAAATGACCAAGTCCTAGGTGAGCTGTCTTTCCAAAGGATTTGGGGAGATTTCTAAGAATGTGCACAATTTTGAGAGCAACACTATGTGCACATAATAGTCACGTGGGAAAAAGCATGGACGAGAAGATAGAAGATTAAGACACAGCCAGGTGGAGCCTACATAGATCGTGGGTGAGAGCGCTTAACGTTGAAACATTGCCACGTGAACCATACAGTCCAGAGCAGGGTTGCTGATTTTCCGCTGGTGCGGATGGCAGCCGTAATCAAAAGAGAAACGGGCATTTTTATGAAGTACATTTTCCATTAAGACAGTTCTTCACAGTCAATAAATGCTTTCTGTCACTTAGGCAACAAGGTCTTCATCAAAAACCAAAAGAGTCGCCAAAACTCCGTATCACCAGTCCCTCCTCCCTCTCTTATTTGAACCCACTTCAGTTGCTTTTAATCCCCTCCTTCCTCCAAAAGTGGTTTTTATCAGGATCCTCGGTGACTTCCTGTTGTTAAATCCCATGCTCAGTTTTTACTGGACCTTCCAGCAGCATCTAACATTGTCGATACTTCCTTCTTCCTTGAAGTACTCTTGTCGTTTGGTGTTCAGAACGCCATGCTCTCTCGGTGTTTCTGCCTTATTGGCCACTTCTAGGGTTCAACTTCTTTTTGTAATTTGTCTTGTCTCCCAATCCTCTTATCTTGTCTCATGGCTCATTCCCTACATCTTTTGTGTCTGTACTTTCTCCTTAGTGCTCTCGTCTGGTGTCACAGTTTGTTTATTTATTTATTTATTTATTTATTTATTTATTTTTATTTTATTTTATTATTATTTTTTTAATATATGAAATTTATTGTCAAATTGGTTTCCATACAACACCCAGTGCTCATCCCAAAAGGTGCCCTCCTCAATACCCATCCCCCACCCTCCCCTCCCTCCCACCCCCCATCAACCCTCAGTTTGTTCTCAGTTTTTAAGAGTCTCTTATGCTTTGGCTCTCTCCCACTCTAACCTCTTTTTTTTTTTTTTTCCTTCCCCTCCCCCATGGGTTTCTGTTACGTTTCTCAGGATCCACATAAGAGTGAAACCATATGGTATCTGTCTTTCTCTGTATGGCTTATTTCACTTAGCATCACACTCTCCAGTTCCATCCACGTTGCTACAAAAGGCCATATTTCATTCTTTCTCATTGCCACGTAGTATTCCATTGTGTGGTGTCACAGTTTAAACCGCACTCATGCCGATGGCTTCCTCTTTCTGTCTCCAGCCTGCACTTGTCCGCCAAGCATCACCTCCTGTACCTTACTGCCTCCTTGACATCTCTAAGGTGCACATCTCTACAGGTGCGTCCATTTTGCCATTTACCAAACCAAGCTCTGAATCTCCCCTGAAGCCTGTTCCTTCCACAGTTTCCCTCTTTCAATGAATAGCTTCTCTTAGCTTCTCAGATGAGGGGTCAGCAAACTTCTGTGAAGGGCAAAATAATAAGCCTTTGTGGGCCAGACAGTCTCTGCTGCAACTACTCAACTCTGCCACCACAGCACAACAGCAGCCATAGCGGACACATCTCCACTTCTCGCACTTTCATCGGTCTCTGTGTTTCCCATCATGCGAGGGCAAATCTTGTTGGTTCTGTTTACAAAGCCGAACTCAGATCTGTCGCTCTTCCTTGCCACAGCACTACCCTATTCAGAGCCATCGTCATCGGTCACTTGGACCACTGCAGCTGCCGCCTCACTGTTCTTGCTCACGTTCTTGCTGTGTCACAGGCTCCTGTCCAGACCCTTGGTATTTTCTTATAAATTTTGTTTATTTTTTAAAACAGTATTTTAAAATTATTTTATTTTAGAGACAACTCGCAAAGGGTGGGGCAGGGGGGCAGAGAGAGAGAGAGAGAGAGAGAGAGAATCCTGAGCAGGATTCCGTGCTTAGTACAGAGCCCGCCACAGGGCTCAATCCCACAACCCTAGGATTATGACCTGAGCCGAAATCAAGAATCAGACGCTCAACCAACTGAACCACCCAGGAGCTGCTCTTGTAAATTTTAGAATCAGCTTGTCGGTTTCCAGAAAACACCTACTAGAATATTGGTTTTATTGTATTGGCTCTATTAATTTGGGGGATAATCAACATGCCTGTACAGTGGAATTTTCTAATCCAAGATATGGCATATTCTTGCCTTTATTCACATTTTCTTTAACGTGTTTCAATAGAGTTCTATGGTTTTCAATATTGAGATCTTGCACATCCTTTTAAGAATTATTTCTAGGCAGGGGTGCCTGGGTGGCTCAGTCGGTTGAGCGTCTGACTTCGGCTCAGGTCACGATCTCACAGTCTGTGGGTTCGAGCCCCGCATCGGACTCTGTGCTGACAGCTCAGAGCCTGGAGCCTGCTTCGGACTCTGTGTCTCCCCCTCTCTCTGCCCCTCCCCTGCTCATGCTCTGTCTCAAAAATAAATAAAAACATTAAAAAAATTTTTTTAATTAAAAAAAGGAATTATTTCTAGGCATTTGCTGTTTGATACTATTATGAGTGGATTATTATTTAATTTCATTTCCTAGTAGTTGGCTACTGTTGAAATACAGTTGGTTTATTAATACTGATCTTATGGTCAGTGACTTTGAGCAATTCATTTATGAATTCTAATAGTTTATAATTCTTACTGATTTTCTACTTTCCAAATCATGTCCTCTGTGAATGATAAATTTCTTCCTAATTCTTTTGCCTCTTACTTCTTTTTCTTGCCCAGTTGCACTGGCAGGGACTTCAGTACCATTTGAATAGAAATGGTGATAGGCATCCTTGCCTCATTCTTACCTCCATGCAAAGACTTTTAATAATTCACCATTAAATGTAATGTTTGCTTTAGGTTTTATATGGATTTTTTTTGAGAGAGAGAGAGAGAGAGAGTGCACATGTGCAAACAGGGGAGGGGCAGAGAGAGAGAGGGAGAGAGAGAATCCCAAGCAGGCTCTGCATTGTCAGCGTGGAGCCCGATGCAGGGCTCGATCTCACAAACCATGAGATCATGACCTGAGCCAAAGTCAAGAGTCAGACGCTTGACTGAACCACCCAGATGCCCCTATGGATATTATTTTTTCAGATTAAGGCAGATTACTTATATTCCTAATTTGCTAAGTGTTTTCATCATTAAAGGGTGTTAAATTTTACTATGTGCTTTTTTTCTAGTATTTTTTTTGATGTTTTGTTATAAAAAATTTCAGATGTACAGGAAAGTTGAAAGAATTTTACAGTGAACACCTATATACCAACCAACTAAATTCTATAATTAATGTTTTACTTGCTTTATCAGCTATGTGATACTGTGATTCACAAGAAATATGCATTTGGTCATTCAGTCAACCAAAATACATTTTTCATGTATATTTGGTCTTATCCACAGTTCCTGGCTCACAGCTCCCCAGATCCTTGGAATTTCCTAAATACTGAGAGTGATAACAGTGTCTTTTGTTACGTGAATGATGACTTCTTGGAAGCCTCCAAGGAAGAGGTTGGTTGCCAGGAGAATCAATCATGCGTTGAGAGGGTTGGAACTTTCAGTCACACCCCCCTGACCTAAGGGAATGGGAAAAGGGTAAGAGATTGAATCTGTTGCCAGCAGCCAGTGATTTAATCAGTCATGCGTATGCAATGAAGCCCTCATAAAAACCCAAAAGGAGAGTGTTTGGACAGCTTCCAGGTTGATGGAGACTGGGGAGGGTGGTGCACCTGGAGAGTGTGGAAGCCCCATGTCCTTGCCCCATACCTGGCCCTACGCATCCCTTTCACTTGTCTCTTCCCTTGTTAAATCCTTTCATAGTAAACTCTTATTCTAGAAAGTAAAATGTTTCTCTGAGTTCTTTGAGCTATTCTAGCAAATTAATTGAACCTGAAGCAGAAGTTTTAGGAACCTCTGATTTATAGCCAGTCAGTCAGCAGTACAGGTGACGCCCTAGACTTGTAACTGGGATCTGAGGTGGCAGAGGGGAAAGGCAGTCTTGTGGGACTGACCCCTTAAAGTGTGGAATCTGATGGTATCTGCAGGTAGATAATATCAGAATTAAGCTGAATTGTAGGACACTGAGCTGGTGTCCCAAGAATTGCTTATTGTTTTTATGAGGGAACCACCCCTCTGCCATGTTAGAAATTGGGTCTCAGAATACCAAAATATTTGCTTTTATTTAGCCATCCCTTGCTCCCTTGTTTTTTTTTTTTAATGTATTTTGAAGTAAATTTCAAACATTAGGGGGTGCCTGGGTGGCTCAGTTGGTTAAGCATCTGACTCTTGGTTTCAGCTCAGGTCTGATCTCACGGTTCATGAGTTCGAGCCTTGCATTGGGCTCTGGGCTGACATTGTGGAGCCTGCTTGGGATTCTCCCTCTCTCCCTCACTCTCTGCGCCTCCCCCGCTTGCTCTCTCTGTCTCTCAAAATAAATAAATACACTTAAAAAATATATTTTAAAAAAATTAGTAAAATTCCCCCTAAATACTCCAGCATGTATATTATTAACTAGAGTTTAATATTTGTTTATAGCACTTTTATTTATTTTGAAGTAAAACTTAAATACAACCAAATATACAAATCTTAGCAAACCATTCAATAGTTATTTTTTTTCCTTCTCTCAGCACTTTATTTATTTATTTATTTTTGTGTTTTTTTTTAATATATGAAATTTATTGTCAAATTGGTTCCCATACAACACCCAGTGCTCATCCCAAAAGGTGCCCTCCTCAATACCCATCACCCACCCTCCCCTCCCTCCCACCCCCCATCAACCCTCAGTTTGTTCTCAGTTTTTAACAGTCTCTTATGCTTTGGCTCTCTCCCACTCTAACCTCTTTTTTTTTTTTTTTCCTTCCCCTCCCCCATGGGTTTCTGTTAAGTTTCTCAGGATCCACATAAGAGTGAAACCATATGGTATCTGTCTTTCTCCGTATGGCTTATTTCACTTAGCATCACACTCTCCAGTTCCATCCACGTTGCTACAAAAGGCCATATTTCATTCTTTCTCATTGCCACGTAGTATTCCATTGTGTATATAAAGCACAATTTCTTTATCCATTCATCAGTTGATGGACAACCATTCAGTAGTTTAGACATATGTGTGCTCACTGGTGTGACATGATTTCCATGGATCCCTTGTCATGATGATAAGATTTTTATCCTTGGGGCACCTGGGTGGCTCAGTCAGTTAAGGGTCTGACTCTTGGGATCAGCCCAGGTTATGATTTGCAGTTCATGAGATCAAGCTCTAGGTTGGGCTCTGCACTAACAGCATGGAGCCGGCTTGGGATTCTCTCTCTCCCTCTCTCTCTGCGCCACTCATGCGCTCTCTCTCTCTCTCAAAAATAAATAACCTAAAAAAAGATTTTTATCCTTGATTCTGTCAATGTGGTGAGTTACACTGGTTGATTTTTGAATGGCAGGATATTTTTTTTTTTGAAATTTTATTTATTTTATTTTATTTTTTAATTTTTTTAACATTTATTTATTTATTTTTGAGACAGAGAGAGACAGAGCATGAACAGGGAAGGGGCAGAGAGAGAGACACAGAATCGGAAGCAGGCTCCAGGCTCTGAGCCATCAGCCCAGAGTCCCACACGGGGCTTGAACCCACGGACGGCGAGATCATGACCTGAGCTGAAGTCAGACGCTTAACCGACTGAGCCACCCAGGTGCGCTGAATGGCAGGATATTTTTAATGAGCTTTAAGTTTCTTCCGTAGGTACAAGGCAAAATTAGATTCACCAAACCTTGGGTATATAATGTATTGTGAAAATGATCATAATAAATCCATGTGCATTTTTTTCCATACCATTGAGTGAAAAGTCACTTGAAACAATGTGTCATTACAGGTAACACTCACCTGAGGATGTGGCCTGCACTTCACGTCAGAGGACTGGCAACTACTGGATGTGGTCCAGAAGAAGCTGTACTGGGTTGTAATGTTGGAAACTTACAGCAACCTCAGGTCAGTGGGCAAGGACTACGGGGAACCCCAGTCTGTTGCCATTTCTTTTTTAACTGCTGGAATTTAGAAGCTCTCTGAAGTGTTTAATGTCTTTGAATTTAGGATTTATAAATGATAGAGCCTTTGTGTCTGTCTGAACGTGGAGAGAGGATCATGCTCTCGCCTCCCAAATTAAAGGTTTTCATGGGGCGCCTGGGTGGCTCAGTCAGTTAAATGTCCAACTCTTGGTTAAGGCTCAGGTCATCACCTCATGGTTCATGGGTTCAAGCCCCACATTAGACTCTGCACTGGCAGTGTGGAACCTGCTTGGGATTCTCTCTCTCTCTCTCTCTCTCTCTCTCTCTCTTTCTCTCTCTCTCCCCCCCCCCCCCTGCCCCTCCTGCACTGGTGCTATCTCTGTCTCTCTCAAAATAAATAAATAAACTTAAAAAAATTTTTTTTCACTTTGCTGAGGTGTTGACTCTGAAACAGCCCCTTCCTACTTCTTCAGAGGTTCTGAAGATCAACCTCTTGGCACCGTGTTTAGCCGTGATCAAATTGTTAGGCTTCCCAACTAGCAGCGGTCCTCCAGCTGGAGCAGGGAGCCATGGATGGCAGAGGGGGAAGTCAGTAGTAAGGACCATCTGGGGGAGTGGATAACAGCCAGGTAGATGAGTGAAAGCCTAAGGAGCTATAACTTTTTTTTAATTTATTTTTTTAATGTTTCTTTATTTTTGAGAGAGAGAGAGAGAGAGAGAGACAGAGTGCGAGTAAGGGAGGGGCTGAGAGAGAGGGAGACACAGAATCCGAAGCAGGTTCCAGGCTCTGAGCTGTCAGCACAGAGCCCGACGTAGGGCTTGAACCCAGGGACTGCAAGGTCATGACCTGAGTGGAAGCCGGATGCCCAACCGACTCAGCCACCCAGGCGCCCCAGGAGCTAGAACCTTTGATAGGTTATTTTGAGGACATTATTTAAAAACCCTTGAACCTTTGGAGCTCCTGGTTGGCTCAGTTGGTAGATCATGTGACTCTTGATCGGGTCATGAGTTCAAGACCCACATTGGGTGTAGAGATTACTGAAAATAAATAAGCTTCCAAAAAAAGGAGATAGGCCATTATGTCTCTGCACTCTGTGTCAGATCTTTGACTCAACTAGGACCCAGCTCTCTTGGTTATTCTCCGTTTCCAGCATCCTCACTCTTCATCACCAGTACTGCTCATGTTGCCTTCCTCCTACTCAACATCTCACCTCTGGTCAGAATTAAGCTTCCAGATACACATGAATTTTTCCCCTTTACCATGTCCCTCTGCTTCCCTTCTATTTTCTCTTCTTCTACTGGATGCCTCTAACTTGTTTCCTGATTAAAAATCCTCATTTGTAAGGATCCTTGATCCTCATTGTGAGAGTTGGCCTCTTCCACTGCCTAATTGTATACAGATTCATCGGTCTCCTTCCTAGAAGATGCCTAGCAAGTTGATGATGAGACAGACTGGCTCCAGGAAAACTCCGACAAACTTGATCCCATGGCAAGGCACCAGGAATGTGACGTATTTGACAAAATGCCTCACCTGAGAAAAGACTTTGATCAATTTGATTCAAATGGGAAAACTTTGAAACATAATTTAGATTTACTTTTCCAGAACAGAAATTATATAAGTGAAAAAGCTAAGAAGTTAAATCTATCTGAGAAATTGTTTTTCCATACTATGCATAAAAATGCTCATTCTGGAATTAATTGCTGTGAATATGATTATGGAGAAGCTGTCAATAAGATGTCATGCCTGAATATAAGTCATATAGAAATGAGATTTTATAAAGGTAGTAAATGTCAAAGATCCTTTAACCATGTGCCGTAACTCCTTCTACACCAGAGAAGTCACACAGGACAGAAACCCTATGGATACAGTGAATGAAGAAAAATTTTCTCCCAGAAATCACAGCTCATGGTACACCAGAGAACTCATACAGGAGAAAAAACATATGAATGTGACGGATGTCTCTAAGCTTTTATTCAGAAGGTAGAGCGTATTTTATATCAGAGAACTCACACAGGAGAGAAACCCTATGAATGTAATGAATGTCGGAAAACCTTCATTAGTAAGACACATCTTGTTAAGCGTGAGAGAACTCATACAGGTGAGAACCCCTGTGGCTGTAAGGAATGTGGAAGAACTTTCTCTCTTAAGTTTAGTCTCACTTTACTTTACAAAACGGGTACTGCAGAAAAGCCCAGCGAATGCAGTCATTGTCCGAGAGCTTTCATCCACAGGTCACAGCTCATTGAACACCGAAGACAGCACACTGGAGAAAAACCCTTTTCTTTACATGAAAAGAAGGCTGGGAATGCAAGCTGGTGCAGCCACAAACAGTATGGAGGTTCCTCAAAAAACTAAAAATAGAACTACCCTATGACCCAGCAATTGCACTACTAGGCATTTATCCACGGGATACAGGTATGCTGTTTCGAAGGGACACATGCACCCCCACGTTTATAGCAGCACTATCAACAATAGTCAAAGTATGGAAAGAGCCCTAATGTCCCTCGATGGATGAATGGATAAAGAAGATGTGGTATATATATACAATGGAGTATTACTCAGCAATCAAAAAGAATGAAATCTTGCCATTTGCAACTACGTGGATGGAAGTGGAGGGTATTGCTAAGTGAAATTAGTCAGAGAAAGACAAATATCATATGACTTCACTCATATGAGGACTTTAAGAGACAAAACAGATGAACATAAGGGAAGGGAAACAAAAATAATATAAAAACAGGGAGGGGGACAAAACAGAAGAGACTCATAAATATGGGGAACAAACTGAAGGTTGCTGGAGGGGTTGTGGGAGGGGGGATGGGCTAAATGGGGAAGGGGCATCAAGGAACCTACTCCTGAGGTCATTGTTGCACTATATGCTAACTAATTTGGATGTAAATTTTAAAAAATAAAAAATAAAATTAAAAAACAAAAAAGAATGCCAGAAGGCTTTCATCTGGAAGTCAGAGCTCACTGTATATCAGAGAGTTCATATCAGGGAGAAGCCTTTCTGCTGTAGTGAATGCCAGAAAGCCTTCAGTTCCAAATCAACACTCGCTATACACCAGAGGACACACACGGGAGAGAAACCCTACAGATGCAGTGGTTGTGGGAAAGTTTGAAGTCACAACTCATTGTGCATCAAAGAACCTACACGAGAGAGAAACCCTGTGAATGAAGTAATTGTCAGAAAACCTTCAGCCATAAGTCCCCACTCATCATACACGGGAGAACCCACGCAGGAGGAAAGCCCTGTGTATGTAGCGAATGTGGGAAACCTTTCGCCTGGAAGCCTAGTCAAAGTAGGCATCAAAGAACACATACAGGAGAGAGACCCTACAGAGGCAGTGAGTGTGTGAAATCCTTTAGTGTCAAGGCACACCTCAGTAGACACCAAAGAGGGCAAAATCAGATGGGTATGGTGAAAATGAGGAAGCCTTTAAGGAGGTCATTCCAGCATGAAATTGCAGGCATATGGGAGAGAATTCTTTTTTTTTTAATTTTTTAAAATGTTTATTTATTTTGGAGAGAGAGACAGACTAGTGGCGGAGGGGCAGAGAGAGAGGGAGACACAGAATCTGAAGCAGGCTCCAGGCTCTGACTGTCTGTCTGTCTTTCACACAGACGCAGGGCTCAAACCCACAAACCATAAGATCATGACCAGAGCTGAAGTCTGGCGTTTAACTGCCTGAGCCACCCAGGTGCCCTTATATGGGAGAGAATTCTTATGGTAACTAAGGAGAAGCTTCCACAAGGATGTTTACTTTTATAGGAAGCTAAAATGAGAGAGAAATCTAGTGCAGTAAATAAATATGACAAAATCGGGGCTCTTGGGTGGCTCAGTCAGTTAACCGTCTGACTTCGGCTCAGGTCATGATCGCTTGGCTTGTGAGTTTGAGCCCCACATTGGACTCTGTGCTGACAGCTCAGAGCCTGGAGCCTGTTTTGGATTCTGTGTCTCCCCCTCTCTCTCTCTGCCCCTCCCTTGCTTACACTCTGTCTCTCAAAAATAAACATTAAAAATTTTTTTAAAAAAATATGACAAAATCTTCAGTAACAACCTGTAGTGCGTTGTTCATCAGGAAAAGGCATACATGGGAGAAACTGAATTTAGCAAATGTGCAAAAGTTTTTCACACAGAAGTGTTAGCAGGCACTTAGGAGGCTTAGTCGCTTAAGCGTCTGAGTCTAGATTTCGACTCAGGTCGTGATCTCGCAGTCATGGGAACGAGCCAAGCCCCGCACATCCAGCTCTGTGATGGCTGTGGAGCCTGCTTGAGATTCTCTCTCTGTCTCTCTCTGTGTCTCTCTCTCCCTCCCTCCCCCTCTGCCCCTCCCCAGCTTGGGTGTGTGTGCATCCACTGTCTCTCTAAAAAATACATAAATAGGGGTGCCAGGGTGGCTCAGTCGGTTGAGTGACTTTGGCTCAGGTCATGATCTCATGGTCTGTGAGTTCGGGCCCCGCATCGGGCTCTGTGCCGACAGCTCAGAGCCTGGAGCCTGCTTTGGATTCTGTGTCTCCTTCTCTCTCTGCCCCTCCCCCGCTCATGCTCTGTCTCTCTCTCTCTCTCTCTCTGTCAAAAATAAACAAACATTAAAATTAACAAAATACATAAATAAAAATGTATAAAAGAAGTGGTGTGCACTCATTATACAACAGAAAGACAGCCACTGTGAATGTAGTAATTTTGTGAAAACTTTCAAGAAGTATAGGTCATTTTATATCAGAGAAACTCATATGGAAAAGAAATTGTACAAGGGAGGGAATGTTGTAGTATTTTGACTGAGAAACCAAATTCCAGATGCATCAGAGAGTTTACTCCAGAGTGAATCATAGAAGAGTAATAAATGTGAGAAAAACCTTTTGTTGAAAGTCATAAGCATGTGGTATTAGAGAGTTTACACTAAGGAATAACTTCGATTGCCATAAAATGCTTGAAAACCTTTTCTGATTATGAAAAAAATGTGTACAGACAATACATATAAAAATGCAAACCTAGGGGCGCCTGGGTGGCTCAGTCGGTTGAGCGGCCGACTTCGGCTCAGGTCACGATCTCGCGGTCTGTGAGTTCGAGCCCCGCGTCGGGCTCTGTGCTGACAGCTCGGAGCCTGGAGCCTGTTTCCGATTCTGTGTCTCCCTCTCTCTGACCCTCCCCCGTTCATGCTCTGTCTCTCTCTGTCTCAAAAATAAATAAACGTTAAAAAAAAAATGCAAAAAAATGCAAACCTATGAATGTATTAAGTGTGGGGATGACTATACCATGAATAAACTTCATTGTGTGTAAGATAATTTATATTTATGAAAAATTAAGCCAGGTCAGTGAATCGAGGAAATCATTTTCTCTAGAAATAATTTTGTAAAGTCATGTTCTTGCTGTGAATACCATGTTGATAAAATATTTCAGGGGTGCCTGAGTGGCTCAGTTGGTTAAGTGTCCAACTCTTGATTTTGGCTCAGGTAGTGAGATCAGGCCCCATATCTGGCTCTGAGCTGACAGTGCAGAGCCTGCTTGGGATTCTCTCTCTCCCAACCCCTCCCCTACTCATGTTCTCTCTCTCTCTCAAAAAAAAAAAAAACATATATATATATATATATATATATATATATATATATATATATATATATTTCAAAAGGCTTTCAGTAGGAAGAAGAGATGGTATGAGAGTTTTTAAGTGTGTGAGTAAATGGAATATTCAGAATAAGAGAAGAAGTCATCAACTATTTCAACTCTATATCTATGTGTTACTTCCTAAGAGTATCAGCCCAAGTTGTAGGCTTAACCGATTGAGCCACCTAGAGGCCCCCAAAATAAAGAGGAGCCCAGGTGGCTCAGTCAGTTAAGTGTCTGACCCTTGATTTCAACTCAGGTCATGATCTCACAGTTCTTGAGTTCGAGTCCCACATCAGGCTCTGTACTGACAGCATGGAGCCTGCTTGTGATTCTCTCTCCCTCTCTCTCTGCCCTTCCCAGGGCACATGCATGCCTCCTCTCTCTCTCTCTCTCTCAAAATAAATAAACATTTTTAAAAATTAATTAAAATATAAATAAATAAAATGGTACAGACAAGTTTCTTAGATACTACACTTGATCTTAGCCAAAAGGCCGAGGAGCGATGACAAGTTTCTTAGAGAGTTATATATAGTAAAGCTATAAAGAATAGTTAGAGGAATGCTAGACACAAAATTTAGGAAAGTAGTTACTTACGGGTATAAAAGGAGAATTTGGTCAGAGAAGGGCAAAGACAAAGCTTTCATAGCATTGGTAGTGTTCTCTCTCTTAAGCCTGGTGGTGAATGGGAGTCTTCACTAATTTTTTTTTCTATCTTACATGTCTGTAATAGTCCTTTGTATGAAATACTATAATTTCATAAGGTACTAATCTGTGAATAAAATATCAACACATCACCTTTTTTTTGTTTTCACTGTGATACCTGATGTAGAAAATGTTGGGGTTCAGAGCTGATGGCCAAGAAAGCATTCTTGAGATGTCTTCGGTGCAAAAAGGTGGTTTTATTAAAGCAGGATCCATGGGCAGGAAGAGCTACACTGGGTGACTTGTATACTTTCTTTTTGGTTTAAAAAATTTTTTTTTAATGTTTATTTATTTTTGAGAGACAGAGACAGAGAGACAGAGCGTGAATGGAAGAGGGGCAGAGAGAGGGAGACACAGAATCCTAAGCATGCTCCAGGCTCTGAGCTGTCAGCACAGAGCCTGACACAGGGCTCGAACTGTCTCTTGAACCAAGAGATCATGACCTGAGCCACCCAGGCACCCCTATACTTTCAAGTTGGGAGGGGGTTCGAGATAGCACAGGTATTCTGGAAAAAAAGGTTTCCAGGACCTTGAAGGAGCGAACTATTGTTACAAAAGGTCGTTTATTACTGTCTAATAAAACTTTAGTCATGAGACCCTTCTGATGTATATCAGTGGGCCATATGCTTGGAGGATGATTGCTAATATATATTTTGGGTATAGAGACAAAGGAAGTTTCCAGAGGGATTTGTGTATGTTAAAGTAGACTTATGGTGGGGGGGGGGGCAGGTGGGCTAAGATTGCCTTTTGCCCTGAGCAGTATGTCATCATCCAGGCAGCTAAGCTCCTAGAGGAAGGTCACTCTGCCTGTTTCAAGGACTTGCCAATGGGCTGTAGGCAGTGATGAAATTTAATTTTTCATTTGCCTTTGTTTCCCACATCAATACCTACTTGACAAAAAATGTCTAACCCAAGTACTTGTGATCAGTACTTAACTATATTTGAACAGTAAGATTTCACAGTGTCTTTCCATTTTTATCATCATAGGAATTTCTATGAAGTGCCTGACGATAATGTCACAACACCCTTATTATACTAGTCACATACTTAAGAGAATTTGGGACATTTTGGAGCAGTAAAAAATAATTTGGCTTCATTTTTGTTTCACGGCAAATTTCCACAAGACAAAATCATTGGAAACCAAGCGTTTTATTGTTTTAAAGCAATAAGGGGGTGCCTGTCTGGCTCAGTCAGTAGAGCATGCGACTCTTGATCTCAGGGTTGTGAGTTCAAGCCCCACAATGGGGGTAGAGATTACTTAAAAAAAAAGAGAAAGGACATTGCAGAAAACATAAATGAATATACCACAGTTTATCCACACACCTATGAATACACTCCTGGGTTGTTTCCAGTTGGGGGCTATTATAAATAAAGCTAATATGGGGGTGCCTGGGTGGCTCAGTTGGTTGGCCTGACTTCAGCTCGGTCATGATCTTATGGCTGGTGACTTTGAGTCCCATATTGGGCTCTGTCCTTACAGCACAGAGCCCACTTCGGATCATCTGTCTCCCTCTCTCTGTGCCCCTCCCCAGCTTCTGTTCTCTCTCTCTCAAAAATAAATATTAAAAAAAAATAATCAAGCTACTGTGAACCTTCTTATAGTCTTTTTGTTGAAATATGTTTTGGGTTTCTTTGGGTAAATATCTGGTATCTGAGGAGCTGTTTAAAATATGTAGTTGTAGGGGTGCATGGGTGGCTCAGTTGGAAGCATCAGACTTCGGCTCAGGTCATGATCTCACCGTTTGTGAGTTCGAGCCCCACATCGGGCTCTGTGCTGACAGCTCCGAGCTTGGAGCCTGCTTCAGATTCTATGTCTCACTCTCTCTCTGCCCCTCCCCTGCTCATGCCCTGTCTCTCTGTCTCTCTCAAAAATAAATAAACATTAAAAAAAATTGGGGGCACCTGGGTGGTTCCGTTGGTTAAGCATCCGACTTTGACTCAGGTCATGATCTCGCAGTCTGTGGGTTTGAGCCCCATGTGGGGCTCTGTGCTGACAGCTCAGAGCCTGGAGCCTGCTTCGGATTCTGTGTCTCCCTCTCTCTGCCCCTCCCCCACTTACTCTCTCCTGGTCAAAAATAAACATTACAAAAAAATTTTTTTAATAAACAAAAAACAGGGGCGCCTGGGTGGCTCAGTCGGTCAAGCGACCGACTTCGGCTCAGGTCACGATCTCACAGTTTGTGAGTTCAAGCCCCACGTCGGGCTCTGTGCTGACAGCTCAGAGCCTGGAGCCTGCTTCGAATTCTGTGTCTCCCTCTCTCTCTCTGACCCTCCATTGCTTGCTCTCTCTCTCTCTCTCTCAAATATAAACATTAAACAATTTTTTTTAAATATGTAGTTTTAGGGGCTCAGTCATTTGAGTGTCTAACTTCAGCTCAGATCATGATTTCACGGTTCCTGAGTTCAAGCCCCCTGTGGGGCTCTGTGCTGACAGGGCAGAGCCTACTTTGGATTCTGTTTCCCCCTCTCTCTCCCCTTCCCCCACATGCGTTTGTTTTGTATCTCAAAAATAAGCATTAAAAAACATTTTTAATAAATAAAGTAAAGTAAAATATGCAGTTTTGTTGGGATCTAATTGACATGAAACACCGTTAAGTTTATGGTGTATCACACAGTAGTTTGGCTTACATATATTGTGGAATGATCACCACAGTAAATTGACTTGTCCATCATCTATCATCTCTTAGATGCAATAAACAGAAAGCAAAAAAAGAAAAAAAAATTGTTTTTCCTTGTAATGAGAGCTCTTAGGATTTACGCTCTTAACAACTTTCAAGTACCCTGTATGGTCGTGTTCCCCGTCATCATCATGGTGTATGTTGCATCCCTAGTACTTCCTCATCTGGAGCTGGAAGTTTGTACCTTTGACCACCTGCCTCTGATTCCCCTGCCCCTGTTCCCACTGTTGGTCACCAACAACCACTGTTGGTTGATCTCTTTCTCTAGGAGTTTGATGTGTTTTTTTGTTTTGTTTTTAGATTCCACACTTAAGTGAGATCAGACAGTACTTGTCTTCCTCAGATTTGTTTCACTTAGCATAGTGCCTTTATTTATTTTTTAATTTTTTTAACGTTTTTTTAAAATTTATTTTTGAGACAGAGAGAGACAGAGCATGAACGGGGGAGGGGCAGAGAGAGAGGGAGACACAGAATCGGAAGCAGGCTCCAGGCTCTGAGCCATCAGCCCAGAGCCCGACGCGGGGCTCGAACTCGCAGACTGTGAGATCGTGACCCGAGCTGAAGTCGGACACTTAACCGACTGAGCCACCCAGGCGCCCCTCTTTTTTTTTTTTTTTAAGAGGTGTGTGTGTGTGTGTGTGTGTGTGTGTGTGTGTGTGTGTGTGTTGCATTGACTACAGATTCAATTTCTTTTTTTTTTTAATTTTTTTAATGTTTATTATTTATTTTTGAGAGAGAGAGAGAGAGAGACAGAGCACGAGCAGGGAAGGAGCAGAGAGAGAGGGAGAAACAGAATCCGAAACAGGCTCCAAGCTGTCAGCACAGAGCCCGACGCGGGGCTCGAACTCACGGACTGTGAGATCGTGACCTGAGCTGAAGTCGGCCGCTTAACCGACTGAGCCACCCAGGTGCCCCGCGTAGTGCCTTTAAGGTCCATCCTTGTTGTCGCAAATAAATGTTGTGGACATTATGGAAAGTCTACTGTGGACTTATGGAAAAATTGCCACAGGTGGTATTTGGGGAAGATATTTGGGGGAGGGTGGGGGAAGCTGGGAATTCAGGGGCGAACAGTATACAGCAGTTATAACCTATTTTCTTCAGCCTAATAACAGTGAGGGGTGAGGTGAGGGCCAGTCTCTTGAATACACATTTGGATGGATGAGGATATCCTGGATTTCTTGGAAGGTTGTTTGTTTAGGGGCCGCAGAAAACTCAATCTGGAGAAGCTGACAGAGACGTAGGTGAGTTAGGAATCTCTCCCAATGGGGGTGAAGAAATGAGATTCTGCCAAACTTCCTCTTCCTTAATTGTGCCAGAGCTCCAAGTAACCACTGGGTGGGGTTTGTGTTCTTTTTTTTTTCTTTTTTCTTTTTTTAAATTTTTATTTATTTTTGACAGAGCATGGCGGTGGCGGAGAGAGAGGGAGAGGGAGAGAGAGAGAGAATCCCAAGCAGGCTCTGCACTGTCAGGACTCTAGTGAGGCTCGAACTCATAAACTATGAGATCATGACCTGGGCCAAAGTCAGATGCTTAACCAACTGAGCCACCCAGGCGCCCCCATTGGGGTTGTGTTCTAACTCAAGTTTTCATTAGCTCTTGAACAAATAAAATAGGAGTGGCATCAATCTCAGGTCAGGCCCAAGTTGTTTTGCTTGCTGTCTCTTTGATCTCCCAGATTTCTCTCTTCTAATAAGCCCAATTTTAGATAACATAGCTCTGATATGAATAGGATGCCCTACTTCAGACTGCCTGGATCCCAGAAGCCAAGAGGCTTCTTTAGTGTAAAGGGAAAGGAATGAATTCATTTTTTTAATGCCCCTCCCTTAAAAAAAAGTTTATTTATTTTTTGAGAGAGAAAGAGAGACAGAGCACAAGCAGGGAAGGGGCAGGGAGAGAGGGAGACACAGAATCCGAAGCAGGCTCCAGCCTCTGAGCTGTCAGCACAGACCCCAAAGCGGGGCTCGAACTCACGAGCCACAAGATCATGACCTGAGGGGAAGTTGGACACTTCACCAACTGAGTCACCCAGGTGCCCCTACCATTACATTGAGTTAATTGCTTTTGCATTTTCCAAGGCATGTTTGTATCCCCATTACTGAAGGTTTTGCTATTAAATACATAGTTTAAAAATCTAAAAAGAAAATAAAATAAACCTAATTATGTGTACCTAAGTAGTAGAGTTTAATTTTGCCTTTTGGAAAGCTGCACGTAAAAAAGAATATAACAGATCTATTCTGATATCTGTGGCTTTTTCATTTAGCGTGATGATCTTAAGATTGATCCATGTTGTACAGACTGCTTCAGTTATCTTATTGTATAGTAATTCATTTTAGGAATATACTGCAATTTTTTTAATGTTTACTTATTTATTTTTGAGAGAGAGAGAGAGAGAGAGACATTCAGAGTGCAAGCAGGGGACGGGCAGAGAGAAAGGGAGATACAGAATCTGAAGCAGGCTCCAGGCTCTGAGCTGCCAGCACAGAGCCCGATGCAGGGCTTGAACCCACAAACTGTGAGATCGTGACCTGAGCCGAAGTCAGACGCTTAACCGACTGAGCCACCCAGGCACCCCTGCAATTGTTTATCCTACTGTTGATGGACATTAGATTTGTTTACAGTTTGGTGTATTATGAAATATGTATGTATTTTATAATCTTGGACACACACTTGTTCAGCTGTGTTTTTCCCTTACCTACGATGTATGTGCCCTAGTGTCCATAGGCACACATTTGTTGGTAGGGCATTTATGCATTTATCTAGGAGTGGATTTGTTGGGTCATAGAGTGACTTTTAAAAGACTTTGAAGTGGAAAATGGAAACATATACAAGAGTAGTAAGCTTCAAAAGTTGAAAACATTCTGCTGATCTCTCACTGATTGCCTTTTTTTCTTCTGGGGATTATCTCTAATCAGATATCATGTGTCATGTCATTTTCCCTGTAAATACTTTAGTATGTATCTGTAACAGATAAGGGTTTAAAAAGACTATAGCCACCATTACACCCAACAATTAACAATAATTTTTAAAAATATATTAGGGTTCTCCAAAGAAACAGAACCAATAGGTTGCGTGGGTGTGGGTGTGTGATTTATTGTGAGGTGTCCACTCGCATGATTATGGAGGCTGAGAATTTGGAGTTGGAAAGGGTGAGGAAGATGTCTTCCTGATTAGTAACTTGTTAGCTGTTCCTGAGAACCTCTCCTTTTAGAATAGAATTACCTCACCCCCATCTGCCATTTCAAGACCAAAGCAGCTCCAGAGGATCTCAAACAAGATACTGTACAGCAACCTTTCTGTTAAGATTTATTTTGCTGGGGTGCCTGAATGGCTCAGTCGGTTGGGTGACCGACTTTGGCTCAGGTCATGATCTCATGGTTCGTGAGTTCAAGCCCCGCATCAGGCTCTGGGCTGAGAGCACAGAGCCTGCTTGGGATTCTGTCTCTCCCCCTCTCTCTGCCCCTCCCCTGCTCATGTGTTCTCTCGCTTGTGTGCTCTCTCTCTCTCTCAAAAGTAAATAAACATTAAATTTTTTTTTTTATTTTGCTAACTTAACTGCCCACATTGCCCTCCTAAGAGCTGCCTCACCACCCCATAAGAAGACCATTTGTTCTTGGGTGTGGACTTTAAAGATATATCTGTGTTTCCAAGATCTGTTACTGGTTCTTAGTCGGTTCTCTTGTAAAGAGAACACTTATTCAACTGCTAATCAGCACAGGAATCTGATTGTACACACAGCTACCAGGGAGCTTTGTGAATGAATACAGATTCCTGCATTCTGTATCAGACTCTGTCGATCAGATGGCTTGGTGCTGCAGTGACCTAACCCATATTTAAAAACACACCTCCCGGGGCGCCTGGGTGGCGCAGTCGGTTAAGCGTCCGACTTCAGCCAGGTCACGATCTCGCGGTCCGTGAGTTCGAGCCCCGCGTCAGGCTCTGGGCTGATGGCTCGGAGCCTGGAGCCTGTTTCCGATTCTGTGTCTCCCTCTCTCTCTGCCCCTCCCCCGTTCATGCTCTGTCTCTCTCTGTCCCAAAAATAAAAAATTAAAAAATAAATAAATAAATAAAAAAAATAAAAACACACCTCCCCACACCTCCCCAGGTGATTCTGATCAGTTGTAGAACCTTATTTGGGAAACAGTTACCTAGATGGTATTTGGAGCTGGGAGAGCCAGGAGATGGAAACACAAGGAAAAAACACAGTTGCTCAATCTTCAGTGTCCCAAGATTATGAGACATTCACACAAAGTCCCTTTTTATCTAGTAGCGAGTTTATCTTAGGGTGGGATGAGATACAGGAGACATGCCCACTCTCCTATCTCTGGAATGAACATTCTGGAATGAATGAGGGGGACTTCCTGGATTACAAAACAGATTTCCTTGTTCAGATGCACTTGGAAATTCACTTTGGGGGAACTCACCTGGAAGAGAATCTGGTTCTTCTAGAGGACTCTCCCAGTGAGGTTAGGTTGTAGAGCTGAGGAGGCGGCCAGACGCCTGTTTCCTTGCTTAGTTTTCTGGAAGCCACAAGGTGGAGCTCTATTTCTAAGTCTGTTTTCTTTAGCGCTTAAAGGACACCAAAGCTGGGATTGTTCACTGCTGCTTGCTTCCCTTTGACCCCTCAGCTCTCCTTGTCCTAATAAATCCAAATTTAGAGAACTGCAGTGTCTGTACGAATGGGTTGCCCTACTTGAATCAGCCTAAATCCAGAAGCTATGAAGTTTTCCTGGTATGAAGGAAAAGGGATCTGAATTTCCCTGAACTGTTAAAAAAAAAAAAAAAAAAAAAAAGGAATATAACAAACCTAAGGGCAAAAACAGATAGAAGATAAACATGGAGATTAACATATTTGCATAAAGGAAATCCCCATGTACCACCAGCAGTAGAGATCACAGCATTCCAGAAGCTATCAGCTGCAACATACATTTTCCTGATCAGTTTCTCTCCTTTCTTCCAATTATATAACCAGTATCTTGATTATGGCAATCAATT